>NW_027611658.1:0-1200000 GCF_964261635.1 Lissotriton helveticus | reverse complement strand
CCCTCTGCTTTCAGGTACTCTACAACTTGAGTCCACCCTTGGACTCCACCGGACACTTCGTCTTCACCCTGCCTGCAGCCCTTTCAGCTTCAAGCACCAAGAGCCTGCGTGTCAAAACCCGACGCCACTTCGACCCTGTGCACCCACTTCCTGTGGGTGAGGTAACTTTGCTCCGCCGGTGTTCCCACACTGGTGCACACCTCTAGGGTCTGTGTGTTAAGTTTTGTTCCTCTAGGTTCAGCGGAAGTGTCCTTAAACTTTAACTATTTGACTTTTACGCACCATTGGTTAACATTGGTGCATGCGTGCGCTTTCCGCACATCTCCCGAATCCCGAGGGCCATTCCCGACTTCAGCATTGCTTGTCCTGACTGCTCCCAGCGATTCCCTAGGCCCTAGGCCTAACCACTGTTCGAGTGGCCTCTCTTATACCACTTGTTTAGTATATGGTTTGAGTGGCCCCCTGCCCTCATCCATAATTGTGCAACTTTGTATGTTTAAACAGTACTTTTGATTTAACGCTTGTGCCCCTTTATTCATAAAGAATACTGGGGATTGTTTTTAGTAATAAACACATATATTTTTATAATATATACTTGTGTGGTGTCCTTTCATTTGGTATTACAGGATTGTATGTGGTAAAACAGCTCGCTTAACACGACCTCTTAAGTTAAGCCTTTAGGCTGCTTAGTCCATGCTACCCCTAGGATAGCTTGTCTAATAAGGTTGACTTACAACCAGACACCATAAGGGGATTGTTTGGTCAGGTAGTAGGTGGTTCCAGAATTGGAAACATCCCCTACCAGGCCAACTTCTCACATTGGTGAGCAGCGGTGCGGATTTGAGCTTGCTGTTGTTTTACCATTGCAATCTTTATATCAAATTGAAAGATCACATCAAGTACCTCTAGGTACATATAAAATCAAAAGCTTAGCATATTAAGTTCTACTGAACTTAGTAGTTGTAGGTTGAAGGGAGTAGCACACCCCTGACTACAACTCACTAGCAAGGTCCAGTAGGAAAACACTTAGTGTAGGTAAGTGCACCACTTACACCTCACTAGTAACCATGTCTGACACAGGAAAGGCCTCAGGGTCTAGTCCTGTGACAGTTGACCCTACCCAGGCAACTTTTGGATATGACAAACTAACCCGCAGAGACTTGATTGCCTTGTGCAAAGCAAGAGGGTTAAAAAGGGGCAGAAGCCCCACCTGCCTAATCCTGGTAGAAATCCTAGAACAGGATGACTTAGAGAAGGCAAAAGCAGCTTCCCTAGATACAGGAACTGGAGGGAACCCCCCTGTAGTTGATCCCCCTGAAGAGGAGGATGATGATGACTTGGATGAGGACTCAGAGGTTGAGGACTTAGAAGTACAGGATCAGGGTAGCCAGGTTCCAGTTGGTAGGCTTAGCCAGGCCAACTTGGACCTACTGGGGAATGGAGAGGGCCAGCACCTCCCCAGAACCCAACATGTGATTCTCCCAGGCAACAGAAGAGTGAGATCTCCCTCAGGGGACTCTCATATTTCTAGTGCCTCCAGAGAATCAGAGAGAGGCATGACTGCTTCTCAGAAAGCTGAGCATAGGGCCAGAATGAGGGCTGTCCAACTCCAAATAGAGAGGGAGGAGGTAGCCTTGGCTCAAGCTAAACTTAGCATGGCCCAAGCTAAACTTGCCTTGGCAAGAGAGAAAAAATTGTGTGGCTTAGATGCCACTGGTGGCAGCAATATTCCTAAAGAGAAACCCAGGTCCTATGATAGTAGAAACCTGACAAAGATTGTGCCCCCCTACAAGGAAGGGGATGACATCCACAAATGGATGACTGCTCTTGAGAGAGCCTGCATGGTACAGCAGGTTCCTGAGGAACAGTGGGCAGCAATCTTATGGTACTCCTTTTCAGAGAAAGGGAGAGATAAGCTCCTCACTGTTAGACATGAGGATGCAAACAATTACAAAGTCCTGAAGAGTGTTCTGATAGATGGGTTTGGCTTAACCACTGAACAGTACAGGTTGAAGTTCAGAGACACCCAGAAGACACAGACTCAGGACTGGACTGATTTTGTTGATTGTGCAACTAAGGCTCTGGAGGGTTGGCTACATGGCAGCAAAGTACATGACTTTACAGGATTGTATAATTTGATTATGAGGGAGCAGATCCTAAGTAATTGTCAGAACCAGCTCTTACACCAGCACCTGGTAGACTCTGATCTGACCTCTCCCCAAGAATTGGGAAAGAAGGCAGACAAATGGGTCAGAACCAGGATTAGGCCTAAGAATCAGGACAGTAACCAGAAGAAGGAGTCTACCAAGCCTCAAGATAAGGGTGGGGATAAAAATAAAGAAAAGACTTCCCCAGGGCCCCAAAACTCCAAGAATGGGGGTGGGTCCCAAGACACTTCTTCAACAGAGAAAAAGGCTTATTGTTATGCCTGTAAACAGGTTGGGCATTACAAAACAGACAACTGTTGTCCCAAGAATAACAATAAAGAAAATATACCTCCAAAGCCAGCTTCAACACCTCCTGTTACTGTCAGCAGTAATCCCCCAGGAAGTGGAAGCACACCCAGGAATCTGGGTGGGTTTACTGTTGGAGCTCAGGTGGACCCTGGCCTATCCAGGTCCCCATCACCCACTAATCTTGTTTATGAGGCTGGCATGGGGTTTGCCAACTTCTCTGCTTGCCCAAATACTTTGAGCAAGTATAGACAAGAACCCATCATCAATGGTTTAAGAGTTGAAGCTTTTAGAGACACAGGGGCTAGCATCACCATGGTGGCTGATGGCATAGTCCCCTCTAAGCAACTTTTACCTGGTGCCACATACCAGGTAATAAACATTGATGGCATCCAAACAAATCATCCCATGGCAGTAGTAAGTCTCAGCTGGGGAGGTGTCACTGGCCCAAAAAGAGTGGCAGTGTCCCCAAACTTGCCTGTAGACTGTCTACTGGGGAATGATTTAGAAATCTCAGCCTGGGCTGAGGTTGAACAGGAAACCCATTCTAGAATGGTGAATTCCCATGGAAAGGTTAGTGAGGCTGTACTGGCTACAGCCCCAATTCAAGATGTCCTTCCTGAAAAGGTTGGTAGGGCTGAGAAACTCTCTGCCCCATCTTTAGCAAAAGCTCTTCCTGAACAGAATAGCAAAGCTGTTATGATAACAGCAGAAACCCAAACTGAGTCTCCTCCTGAAAAGGTTGGTGGGGCTGTGATGGCCACAGCCCAAACTCAAACTGATATGTGTGTTGTGAAACCTGAAATGATGGATAACTCCACACAAACTGAGAGCATGGAGGAGGAAGAGAAATCTCCCCCTCACCAGACTTTAGAACAGGATCAGCCTCCTCAGGGAACTGATCTTACCCCTGATGAAGGAACTGCCCCAGAGGTTGTTAGGCCTGGCCTGACAGAGCCTCTGATGGCGGTGGACCCTTCTCAGGTGGGACCCAGTCTGGAGCAGGTAACCTGCCCCTCTCTACCTTGCCTTAGCCAGCCCAGGGCTGCAGAGGACAAGAAGGACAGTGAGACCCAGAGGGCCCCCTGTCAAATAAAGCACCCCCATCAAAAGATTAGGTGCACCAAAACTAGTAGCCCTAGTAAGGTGAAAACTTTAAAAACTCCAAAGGGAGCCCCCTTAAAAACAGTTAGGGACCTCCCACAGATGGATTCTGTTGGGCACAGCCAAACCTGGGACCCAAAGGGCCCAAACCTGAACTGTCCCTCCAGCAAGCCAAACAGAGGGACCCAGCCTCCAGCTTTAGGTAGCCAGAGGTTGACCCTGAGAGCACAGTGCAACTCAGTTAAAGAAAGAAAGGCACACATGGTGGAAGATAATTGGAGGAAGCTAAGCCCTAAATTAGTAGAGCCTCACTTCAATACTCCATATCCAAACCAGCCTTTAACTTTGCATAAACACACCCAAGGTAGTGATTCCCTATGGTGGAGACCCTCTAATACCCAAAGGGTGAGGGACTGCTTAGTGGACCATGAGACAGGGGGTACCCATGCTAGTGCAGGTACTTCCTTATATGGCCACTCAGGCAATATAGGCTTACCTGGCCAAGGATAGCCTTATCTCCTTTCGTTTGGGGGGGGGTTATGTAGGAAGGTGGCTACCTGACTATGGTTACCCCAGATTTTTTGCCTGTGTTTAGCTGGTTTTTTGACTTAGTTGACCTGGTTCCCTGCTAATCAGGGCCCCAGGCCATCTGCTCTCTCTGTAAAATGGATTCCATGTACCCTAGGTACATACCAATTGGAAATGGACTCCTTGTCAGCCCCTGTAGAATGCACTATAGGTGCACAGGGCACAGGAGCCACTAAGGCCTACCAGGGGCTGCAGCATATCTTTTGCCACCCCTGGCTGGTTCTTAAATTGACACAACTGGCTGATCACTCAGCTGGGGTAAGGTGGTGTACACACCCCTTGCTTAGATATAGTATACCTATGTCTAAACCTATATCTGGACACATGTAAACCTGTGAGCCACTCCTATAGACAGGCCTCACCAATCCTGGAGGCTGGGTGCATGGTTTTTATGTGAGATGGAGCTCTAGCATGAGCTGAGCCTGTCTGCAGCCGTCGGGAACAAATCCCTAAGCTGTTTCAGGATAATGCCATACCATATACTATTAAGTGCCTTATAATCCTCGCGGTTATTTAGCAACTCTGGTTTGGCTTTATCAAAACATGTCGTGTAAGGTGTCATACGCTTTGGAATACCATCCCCTCGCCAGTTCTGGCGACGGGGATGGCATTCCACCCCTCTAGAGGGGTAAGACATGTTACTTCACTTTAATGCGGTTGATTTCTCCAAAGGCCTTAAGATCCACAAAATGGATGCCTCTGCCACAGACAAATGTCTGGACCCCTGGAGCTGACCGAAACCCAGTCAAGGGGGTCCTGGACAAAGGGTTTCCTGTCACAGGAGGGTGTCACCGCCCTCCAGACAGGAGATAGTGTATTGTAGCAGGGAGGTTTGAAAGAAACCAGACACTGCCTGGGGCGCACAAGGCTGCCCCTTGCATAATCCGGCCAAACCGGTTCTGGGGCACTCCAGCCCTCGTGCCAGGGCGGCCTGGATCAAAGGAAGGGGGTGTATCCACCCACTTCCTGGGTCCCACCCATAGGAGGGGACCTAGCAGGTAATCACGCCCACCAGATTCGAATAAGAGTGGGAGCAGTGCCAATGCACATCAGATTTCCTGGAAGAAACATTTGAAACGATATTCTGGACCCTTCGCCCTCCATCTCAACGTGGAAGCCCGAAGAATCTCCCTTGTGGTCAAGGAGTGACCACCCTGCAGCAGCAGGCACCATCCAGCCCTCGACGTCTACTTAGTTGCAGTTCCCGCCGGAACTCGAGCGACTGAGATCGACGAGATTAAGCCTGCCCAGCTTCTAACAGCCCGATCCACAGTCCCTGCAAAGCTGAGACCCGTGGAGGCGACCGGAAGCGTGGGGCACGCCATCTTGAAGTGACCACGAGACGCTGACCGTGCAGCCCACGAGTGACCCTCGAAGCTGTACACCGGGGTTTGAGAAGCCCCCACCCTGAGCTACTCCTGAGCCGAAGTTCAGCCCTCCACACTTGACGAGTGCTGCGTGGGGCCCTTTGGCACGATTTGGCTCAACGCGTTGGCCCGGTCACTTGCCAGCTGGCTTGTGGTCCCTGTGCCGACGAACTACAAAAGAAGACTCGTGATTCTGGTTGCTCCAGATCCACACCAGCTCCCCTGAAAGGGAGCCCCGACTCTGACCTTCCTGGTCCGAGTAAGACGCCATCTTCCAATCCCGAGTGGATTGCTCTTACCAAGGCTTGTTTGCTCCAAACCGGAAGCCGACTGCACCGACGGTGAGAGCCTGCGTGGGACAGATCGTGACCTGCTCCTGGACGTCGCAGATGCCCCAGAGCCCACGTGACAGCGAAGAGAAGCGCCTCGACGACCACCTGATTGCGCCCGACATTGCCTGGTTCCGTCCTGGTTCCACCCTGGTCACTGCTGAGTGACCCAGACTCTGTCCCCTCTGCTTTCAGGTACTCTACAACTTGAGTCCACCCTTGGACTCCACCGGACACTTCGTCTTCACCCTGCCTGCAGCCCTTTCAGCTTCAAGCACCAAGAGCCTGCGTGTCAAAACCCGACGCCACTTCGACCCTGTGCACCCACTTCCTGTGGGTGAGGTAACTTTGCTCCGCCGGTGTTCCCACACTGGTGCACACCTCTAGGGTCTGTGTGTTAAGTTTTGTTCCTCTAGGTTCAGCGGAAGTGTCCTTAAACTTTAACTATTTGACTTTTACGCACCATTGGTTAACATTGGTGCATGCGTGCGCTTTCCGCACATCTCCCGAATCCCGAGGGCCATTCCCGACTTCAGCATTGCTTGTCCTGACTGCTCCCAGCGATTCCCTAGGCCCTAGGCCTAACCACTGTTCGAGTGGCCTCTCTTATACCACTTGTTTAGTATATGGTTTGAGTGGCCCCCTGCCCTCATCCATAATTGTGCAACTTTGTATGTTTAAACAGTACTTTTGATTTAACGCTTGTGCCCCTTTATTCATAAAGAATACTGGGGATTGTTTTTAGTAATAAACACATATATTTTTTGTAGGAGAGTAGGGTCTGCTATCCTATGGTCACCCCAAATTTTTGCTTTTTGCTTCACTGGTTTTCGACTACTGAGGCTGTGGGCCTGCTGATCAGACCCCCAGCCTGCTGTTCTCTCACTAAATTAATGACACATGTGCTATAGGCACATACCAATTGGAAATGGACTCCTTGTCAGCCCCTGTAGAATGCACTATAGGTGCACAGGGCACAGGAGCCACTAAGGCCTACCAGGGGCTGCAGCATATCTTTTGCCACCCCTGGCTGGTTCTTAAATTGACACAACTGGCTGATCACTCAGCTGGGGTAAGGTGGTGTACACACCCCTTGCTTAGATATAGTATACCTATGTCTAAACCTATATCTGGACACATGTAAACCTGTGAGCCACTCCTATAGACAGGCCTCACCAATCCTGGGGGCTGGGTGCATGGTTTTTATGTGAGATGGAGCTCTAGCATGAGCTGAGCCTGTCTGCAGCCGTCGGGAACAAATCCCTAAGCTGTTTCAGGATAATGCCATACCATATACTATTAAGTGCCTTATAATCCTCGCGGTTATTTAGCAACTTTGGTTTGGCTTTATCAAAACATGTCGTGTAAGGTGTCATACGCTTTGGAATACCATCCCCTCGCCAGTTCTGGCGACGGGGATGGCATTCCACCCCTCTAGAGGGGTAAGACATGTTACTTTGCTTTAATGCGGTTGATTTCTCCAAAGGCCTTAAGATCCACAAAATGGATGCCTCTGCCACAGACAAATGTCTGGACCCCTGGAGCTGACCGAAACCCAGTCAAGGGGGTCCTGGACAAAGGGTTTCCTGTCACAGGAGGGTGTCACCGCCCTCCAGACAGGAGATAGTGTATTGTAGCAGGGAGGTTTGAAAGAAACCAGACACTGCCTGGGGCGCACAAGGCTGCCCCTTGCATAATCCGGCCAAACCGGTTCTGGGGCACTCCAGCCCTCGTGCCAGGGCGGCCTGGATCAAAGGAAGGGGGTGTATCCACCCACTTCCTGGGTCCCACCCATAGGAGGGGACCTAGCAGGTAATCACGCCCACCAGATTCGAATAAGAGTGGGAGCAGTGCCAATGCACATCAGATTTCCTGGAAGAAACATTTGAAACGATATTCTGGACCCTTCGCCCTCCATCTCAACGTGGAAGCCCGAAGAATCTCCCTTGTGGTCAAGGAGTGACCACCCTGCAGCAGCAGGCACCATCCAGCCCTCGACGTCTACTTAGTTGCAGTTCCCGCCGGAACTCGAGCGACTGAGATCGACGAGATCAAGCCTGCCCAGCTTCTAACAGCCCGATCCACAGTCCCTGCAAAGCTGAGACCCGTGGAGGCGACCGGAAGCGTGGGGCACGCCATCTTGAAGTGACCACGAGACGCTGACCGTGCAGCCCACGAGTGACCCTCGAAGCTGTACACCGGGGTTTGAGAAGCCCCCACCCTGAGCTACTCCTGAGCCGAAGTTCAGCCCTCCACACTCGACGAGTGCTGCGTGGGGCCCTTTGGCACGATTTGGCTCAACGCGTTGGCCCGGTCACTTGCCAGCTGGCTTGTGGTCCCTGTGCCGACGAACTACAAAAGAAGACTCGTGATTCTGGTTGCTCCAGATCCACACCAGCTCCCCTGAAAGGGAGCCCCGACTCTGACCTTCCTGCTCCGAGTGAGACGCCATCTTCCAATCCCGCGTGGATTGCTCTTACCAAGGCTTGTTTGCTCCAAACCGGAAGCCGACTGCACCGACGGTGAGAGCCTGCGTGGGACAGATCGTGACCTGCTCCTGGACGTCGCAGATGCCCCAGAGCCCACGTGACAGCGAAGAGAAGCGCCTCGACGACCACCTGATTGCGCCCGACATTGCCTGGTTCCGTCCTGGTTCCACCCTGGTCACTGCTGAGTGACCCAGACTCTGTCCCCTCTGCTTTCAGGTACTCTACAACTTGAGTCCACCCTTGGACTCCACCGGACACTTCGTCTTCACCCTGCCTGCAGCCCTTTCAGCTTCAAGCACCAAGAGCCTGCGTGTCAAAACCCGACGCCACTTCGACCCTGT
This sequence comes from Lissotriton helveticus, assembly GCF_964261635.1. Lineage (NCBI taxonomy): Eukaryota > Metazoa > Chordata > Amphibia > Caudata > Salamandridae > Lissotriton > Lissotriton helveticus. Next base: position 1,191,329 of record NW_027611658.1, on the reverse strand, counting down.
GCACCCACTTCCTGTGGGTGAGGTAACTTTGCTCCGCCGGTGTTCCCACACTGGTGCACACCTCTAGGGTCTGTGTGTTAAGTTTTGTTCCTCTAGGTTCAGCGGAAGTGTCCTAAAACTTTAGCTATTTGACTTTTACGCACCATTGGTTAACATTGGTGCATGCGTGCGCTTTCCGCACATCTCCCGAATCCCGAGGGCCATTCCCGACTTCAGCATTGCTTGTCCTGACTGCTCCCAGCGATTCCCTAGGCCCTAGGCCTAACCACTGTTCGAGTGGCCTCTCTTATACCACTTGTTTAGTATATGGTTTGAGTGGCCCCCTGCCCTCATCCATAATTGTGCAACTTTGTATGTTTAAACAGTGCTTTTGATTTAACGCTTGTGCCCCTTTACTCATAAAGAATACTGGGGATTGTTTTTAGTAATAAACACATATATTTTTATAATATATACTTGTGTGGTGTCCTTTCATTTGGTATTACAGGATTGTATGTGGTAAAACAGCTCGCTTAACACGACCTCTTAAGTTAAGCCTTTAGGCTGCTTAGTCCATGCTACCACTAGGATAGCTTGTCTAATAAGGTTGACTTACAACCAGACACCATAAGGGGATTGTTTGGTCAGGTAGTAGGTGGTTCCAGAATTGGAAACATCCCCTACCAGGCCAACTTCTCACATTGGTGAGCAGCGGTGCGGATTTGAGCTTGCTGTTGTTTTACCATTGCAATCTTTATATCAAATTGAAAGATCACATCAAGTACCTCTAGGTACATATAAAATCAAAAGCTTAGCATATTAAGTTCTACTGAACTTAGTAGTTGTAGGTTGAAGGGAGTAGCACACCCCTGACTACAACTCACTAGCAAGGTCCAGTAGGAAAATACTTAGTGTAGGTAAGTGCACCACTTACACCTCACTAGTAACCATGTCCGACACAGGAAAGGCCTCAGGGTCTAGTCCTGTGACAGTTGACCCTACCCAGGCAACTTCTGGATATGACAAACTAACCCGCAGAGACTTGATTGTCTTGTGCAAAGCAAGAGGGTTAAAAAGGGGCAGAAGCCCCACCTGCCTAATCCTGATAGAACTCCTAGAACAGGATGACTTAGAGAAGGCAAAAGCAGCTTCCCTAGATACAGGAACTGGAGGGAACCCCCCTGCAGTTGATCCCCCTGAAGAGGAGGATGATGATGACTTGGATGAGGACTCAGAGGTTGAGGACTTAGAAGTACAGGATCAGGGTAGCCAGGTTCCAGTTGGTAGGCTTAGCCAGGCCAACTTGGACCTACTGGGGAATGGAGAGGGCCAGCACCTCCCCAGAACCCAACATATGATTCCCCCAGGCAACAGAAGAGTGAGATCTCCCTCAGGAGACTCTCATCTTTCTAGTGCCTCCAGGGAATCACAGAGAGGCATGAATGCTTCTCAAAAGTTAGAGCATAGGGCCAGAATGAGGGCTGTCAAACTCCAGATAGAGAGGGAGGAGGTAGCCTTGGCTCAAGCTAAACTTGCCTTGGCAAGAGAGCAGAAATTAAGTGGCTTAGATGTCACTGGTGGCAGCAATTTTCCAAGAGAAAAAGACAGGGCCTATGACAATAGAAACCTGACCAAGATTGTGCCCCCCTTTAAAGAAGGGGATGACATCCACAAATGGATGACTGCTCTTGAGAGAGCCTGCATGGTACAGCAGGTTCCTGAGAACCAGTGGGCTGCAATTTTGTGGTACTCCTTTTCTGAGAAAGGGAGAGACAGGCTCCTCACAGTTAGACCTGAGGATGCCAAAAACTACTCTGTTTTGAAGAGTGCTCTCATTGAAGGGTATGGCCTAACCACTGAGCAATACAGGTTGTTGTTCAGAGACACCCAGAAAGCACAGACTCAAGACTGGACTGATTTTGTGGAGTGTGCCACTAAGGCTTTGGAGGGTTGGTTACAGGGAAGTAAAGTTTCAGACTATACAGGATTGTACAATCTTATGATGAGAGAACAGATCCTTAATAACTGTACAAACCAGCTGTTGCATCAATACCTTATTGACTCTGATCTGACCTCTCCCCAAGAATTGGGAAAGAAGGCAGACAAATGGGTCAGAACAAGGATTAAGCAGAAACCCCAGAACCAAGGTGGTGACCAGAAGAAAACAGACCAGAAGGGTGGTAATCAGAATCAGAAAGATAAAGAAAAAGACCAGAAGTCTTCAGGCCCCCAAACTAATAGTAAGGAGGGTGGTTCCCAAAATGGTAACAAGAAGAAGAAGAACAAAGGTCCAAAGACACCTTGGTGTAATACCTGCAAATCAGTTTCACACTGGGGCAGTGAGTGCACCAAGGCAAATCCAGTTCCCACCACTACAGCTCCTAAAGCAACTGCAACCCCAAGTACAGTAAGCAGTGGTGGAACACAGTCCAAGGGTGTAGCTGGGTTGACCCTGGGTATTGAAGTAGGATCTGGCCTAGTCAGAGTCCCTACACAGGCAGTTCTCCTGTATGATGTGGACATTGAGTTGCCCACTGCAGTAAGCCCCACTAACCTGGGCAAATACAGGCAGACTCCCTTAATAAATGAGAAACTGGCTCAAGCTTACAGGGACACATGTGCTAGTGTCACCATGGTGACCCCTGGCTTTGTGGACCCTGGACAGATTGTACTAGGAGAGAGCTACCTAGTAACCAATGCAAGCAACTCCACTACCTCCCATAGTGTGGCAGTTGTGAACTTCTCCTGGGGAGGGGTTGATGGCCTAAAGAAAGTTGTGGTGAGTGCAGACCTACCAGTAGACTGTCTGTTAGGCAATGACCTTGAAAGCTCAGCATGGTCAGAAGTGGAGTACAGGACTCATGCAGAAATGCTAGGGATTTCAGAGCATGTCCTTGCCATGACAAGGGCTCAGGCTAAGAAGTGCCTTCCTGAACCAGTGGTGGATCTTGAGACAATAGACCAGCCACAACCCAAGAGAAGGAGCAAGAGAGGAAAGGCCTCGCCTTCCACCTTGCCCCAGGTTGAGGATCAGGTTTCAGAGGAAACTGATTCTGCAGTCCAAGAGGAGACTGTCTCTGAGGAGCTTGAACCTGACCAGGTTGAGTTTCTGGGGACAGGGGGACCCTCAAGGGCAGACCTGAGGCAGGCTCAATTAGATTGCCCTTCCCTTGAACCCCTCAGACAGCAGGCTGCTGCTGAGGCTGCTGGGGATGCCCAAGGTACCCATACTGTGTATTGGGATGAGGGACTCCTTTACTCAGAGGCTAGAACCCCCAAGCCTGGCATGACCAGGAGGTTGGTGATACCTCTGCAGTTTAGGGGATTCCTCCTTACCTTGGCCCATGATATTCCCCTTGCAGGACACTTAGGCCAGAACAAGACGTGGGACAGGCTTGTTCCACACTTTCACTGGCCTCACATGTCAGAGGATGTCAAGGAGTTTTGTCGCTCCTGTGTCACTTGCCAAGCCAGTGGTAAGTCAGGTGGCACAACAAAGGCCCCCCTAATACCACTACCTGTGGTGGGGGTCCCCTTTGAGAGAGTTGGAATTGATATTGTGGGTCCAATGGACCCCCAAACAGCATCTGGGAACAGATTCATACTGGTGGTAGTGGATCATGCCACCAGGTACCCAGAGGCTATTCCCCTAAGGACCACCACAGCACCTGTGGTGGCAAAAGCCCTCATTGCAGTTTTCTCAAGAGTGGGCTTTCCTAAGGAGGTACTATCAGATAGAGGGACAAATTTTATGTCCAGCTATCTAAAAGCAATGTGGAAGGAATGTGGAGTAAACTACAAGTTTACCACCCCATATCATCCACAATGCAATGGGCTTGTGGAGAGATTTAACAAGACCCTTAAAGGCATGATAAAAGGATTACCAGAGAAGCTCAGGCGGAAATGGGACATTCTTTTACCCTGCCTGCTCTTTGCTTACAGAGAGGTCCCACAGAAGGGGGTTGGCTACAGCCCTTTTGAACTTTTGTTTGGCCACCCTGTGAGGGGTCCATTGTGTTTGGTGAAGGAAGGATGGGAGTTACCTCTCAAAAAGCCCAAACTAGACATAGTGGACTATGTACTTGGTCTCCGCTCCAGGATGGCTGAGTACATGGAAAGAGCATCCAAAAACCTGGAGGCCAGCCAAGAATTGCAGAAAGCTTGGCATGACCAAAAGGCTGTACTGGTAGAGTTCCAACCAGGACAGAAGGTATGGGTACTGGAGCCAGTGGCTCCAGCAGCACTCCAAGACAAATGGAGTGGACCCTATCCTATTATTGAGAAGAAAGGGGAAGTCACCTACTTGGTAGACTTTGGAACACCCAGGAGCCCTCACAGGGTAATCCATGTGAATCGCTTGAAGGCATTTGTAGACAGGGAGGACATGAGCTTGCTCATGGCCACAGATGGGGAACAGGAGGAAGAGAGTGACCCTCTCCCAGACCTGCTTTCCCAGAACCCTGATGATGGTTCAGTTGATGGAGTAGCCTTGGCAGGCAGCCTCACTGACCAGCAACAGAGGGACTGCAGACAAGTTTTGCAGGCTCACAGGCAAATGTTTTCACTCACACCCAGCCAAACTGACTGGTGTACCCATGTTGTGGACACTGGTGACAGTTTGCCTGTCAAGAATAAGATCTACAGGCAACCTGATCATGTCAGGGATTGCATCAAGGCTGAGGTGCAAAAGATGTTGGAGCTTGGAGTGATTGAGCCATCAGAGAGCCCATGGGCCAGCCCAGTAGTCCTGGTGCCAAAACCTCATACCCAAGATGGTAAGAGAGAAATGAGGTTTTGCGTGGATTACAGGGGTCTCAATGCTGTCACTAGGACAGATGCTCACCCCATTCCAAGAGCAGATGAGCTCATTGACAGATTGGCTTCTGCCAAGTTTCTGAGCACATTTGATCTGACAGCTGGCTACTGGCAAATCAGACTAGCTGAGGAGTCAAAGGCCAAGACAGCATTCTCTACCCCTAGTGGGCATTATCAGTTTGTGGTAATGCCCTTTGGTTTGAAGAATGCACCTGCCACTTTTCAAAGGTTGGTGAACCAAGTCCTTACTGGGTTGGATGACTTTTGTGCAGCTTATCTGGATGATATTGCTGTCTTTAGCTCCACCTGGGAGGATCACCTGATCCACCTGAAGAAAGTTTTGGAGGCCCTGCAAAAGGCAGGCCTAACTATCAAGGCCACAAAGTGCCAGATAGGGCAGAGTAAGGTTGTATACCTGGGCCACCTAGTAGGTGGAGGCCAGGTTCAGCCACTGGAAAGCAAAATCCAGGCCATACAGGACTGGGCTCCTCCAGTTACCCAGACACAAGTCAGAGCCTTCTTGGGCCTGACTGGGTATTACAGAAAGTTTGTGAAAAACTATGGGTCTATAGTGACACCATTAAATGACTTGACATCCAAGAAGATGCCAAAAAAGGTTCAGTGGACAGTTAGCTGTCAGAAGGCATTTGAAGACCTGAAGAAGGCCATGTGCTCTGCACCTATCCTAAAGAGTCCTGACTACTCCAAACAGTTCATTGTTCAGACAGATGCTTCTGAGTTGGGGGTGGGAGCTGTACTCTCACAACTTAATCAAGATGGTCAAGACCAGCCAATTGCTTTCATTAGCAGGAGGCTAACCCCAAGAGAAAAACGTTGGTCAGCCATTGAGAGGGAGGCCTTTGCTGTGGTTTGGGCATTAAAGAAGTTGAGGTCCTACTTGTTTGGAACTCACTTCCTGGTGCAAACAGACCATAAGCCCCTCTTATGGCTTAATCAGATGAAGGGTGAAAATCCCAAACTGCTCAGGTGGTCCATTTCCCTACAGGGGATGGACTTTACAGTGGAGCACCGCCCAGGGACTGACCATGGTAATGCAGATGGTCTCTCCAGGTACTTCCACTTAGAACATGAAGACTTATCTGGTCAAGGTTAGTTTAATGTCCCTGCGTTTGGGGGGGGGTTGTGTAGGAGAGTAGGGTCTGCTATCCTATGGTCACCCCAAATTTTTGCTTTTTGCTTCACTGGTTTTCGACTACTGAGGCTGTGGGCCTGCTGATCAGACCCCCAGCCTGCTGTTCTCTCACTAAATTAATGACACATGTGCTATAGGCACATACCAATTGGAAATGGACTCCTTGTCAGCCCCTGTAGAATGCACTATAGGTGCACAGGGCACAGGAGCCACTAAGGCCTACCAGGGGCTGCAGCATATCTTTTGCCACCCCTGGCTGGTTCTTAAATTGACACAACTGGCTGATCACTCAGCTGGGGTAAGGTGGTGTACACACCCCTTGCTTAGATATAGTATACCTATGTCTAAACCTATATCTGGACACATGTAAACCTGTGAGCCACTCCTATAGACAGGCCTCACCAATCCTGGGGGCTGGGTGCATGGTTTTTATGTGAGATGGAGCTCTAGCATGAGCTGAGCCTGTCTGCAGCCGTCGGGAACAAATCCCTAAGCTGTTTCAGGATAATGCCATACCATATACTATTAAGTGCCTTATAATCCTCGCGGTTATTTAGCAACTTTGGTTTGGCTTTATCAAAACATGTCGTGTAAGGTGTCATACGCTTTGGAATACCATCCCCTCGCCAGTTCTGGCGACGGGGATGGCATTCCACCCCTCTAGAGGGGTAAGACATGTTACTTTGCTTTAATGCGGTTGATTTCTCCAAAGGCCTTAAGATCCACAAAATGGATGCCTCTGCCACAGACAAATGTCTGGACCCCTGGAGCTGACCGAAACCCAGTCAAGGGGGTCCTGGACAAAGGGTTTCCTGTCACAGGAGGGTGTCACCGCCCTCCAGACAGGAGATAGTGTATTGTAGCAGGGAGGTTTGAAAGAAACCAGACACTGCCTGGGGCGCACAAGGCTGCCCCTTGCATAATCCGGCCAAACCGGTTCTGGGGCACTCCAGCCCTCGTGCCAGGGCGGCCTGGATCAAAGGAAGGGGGTGTATCCACCCACTTCCTGGGTCCCACCCATAGGAGGGGACCTAGCAGGTAATCACGCCCACCAGATTCGAATAAGAGTGGGAGCAGTGCCAATGCACATCAGATTTCCTGGAAGAAACATTTGAAACGATATTCTGGACCCTTCGCCCTCCATCTCAACGTGGAAGCCCGAAGAATCTCCCTTGTGGTCAAGGAGTGACCACCCTGCAGCAGCAGGCACCATCCAGCCCTCGACGTCTACTTAGTTGCAGTTCCCGCCGGAACTCGAGCGACTGAGATCGACGAGATCAAGCCTGCCCAGCTTCTAACAGCCCGATCCACAGTCCCTGCAAAGCTGAGACCCGTGGAGGCGACCGGAAGCGTGGGGCACGCCATCTTGAAGTGACCACGAGACGCTGACCGTGCAGCCCACGAGTGACCCTCGAAGCTGTACACCGGGGTTTGAGAAGCCCCCACCCTGAGCTACTCCTGAGCCGAAGTTCAGCCCTCCACACTCGACGAGTGCTGCGTGGGGCCCTTTGGCACGATTTGGCTCAACGCGTTGGCCCGGTCACTTGCCAGCTGGCTTGTGGTCCCTGTGCCGACGAACTACAAAAGAAGACTCGTGATTCTGGTTGCTCCAGATCCACACCAGCTCCCCTGAAAGGGAGCCCCGACTCTGACCTTCCTGCTCCGAGTGAGACGCCATCTTCCAATCCCGCGTGGATTGCTCTTACCAAGGCTTGTTTGCTCCAAACCGGAAGCCGACTGCACCGACGGTGAGAGCCTGCGTGGGACAGATCGTGACCTGCTCCTGGACGTCGCAGATGCCCCAGAGCCCACGTGACAGCGAAGAGAAGCGCCTCGACGACCACCTGATTGCGCCCGACATTGCCTGGTTCCGTCCTGGTTCCACCCTGGTCACTGCTGAGTGACCCAGACTCTGTCCCCTCTGCTTTCAGGTACTCTACAACTTGAGTCCACCCTTGGACTCCACCGGACACTTCGTCTTCACCCTGCCTGCAGCCCTTTCAGCTTCAAGCACCAAGAGCCTGCGTGTCAAAACCCGACGCCACTTCGACCCTGTGCACCCACTTCCTGTGGGTGAGGTAACTTTGCTCCGCCGGTGTTCCCACACTGGTGCACACCTCTAGGGTCTGTGTGTTAAGTTTTGTTCCTCTAGGTTCAGCGGAAGTGTCCTAAAACTTTAGCTATTTGACTTTTACGCACCATTGGTTAACATTGGTGCATGCGTGCGCTTTCCGCACATCTCCCGAATCCCGAGGGCCATTCCCGACTTCAGCATTGCTTGTCCTGACTGCTCCCAGCGATTCCCTAGGCCCTAGGCCTAACCACTGTTCGAGTGGCCTCTCTTATACCACTTGTTTAGTATATGGTTTGAGTGGCCCCCTGCCCTCATCCATAATTGTGCAACTTTGTATGTTTAAACAGTGCTTTTGATTTAACGCTTGTGCCCCTTTACTCATAAAGAATACTGGGGATTGTTTTTAGTAATAAACACATATATTTTTATAATATATACTTGTGTGGTGTCCTTTCATTTGGTATTACAGGATTGTATGTGGTAAAACAGCTCGCTTAACACGACCTCTTAAGTTAAGCCTTTAGGCTGCTTAGTCCATGCTACCACTAGGATAGCTTGTCTAATAAGGTTGACTTACAACCAGACACCATAAGGGGATTGTTTGGTCAGGTAGTAGGTGGTTCCAGAATTGGAAACATCCCCTACCAGGCCAACTTCTCACATTTTTATAATATATACTTCTGTGGTGTTGTCGGAAGGTGGCTACCTGACTATGGTTACCCCAGATTTTTTGCCTGTGTTTAGCTGGTTTTTTGACTTAGTTGACCTTAAGTTCTACTGAACTTAGTAGTTGTAGGTTGAAGGGAGTAGCACACCCCTGACTACAACTCACTAGCAAGGTCCAGTAGGAAAACACTTAGTGTAGGTAAGTGCACCACTTACACCTCACTAGTAACCATGTCTGACACAGGAAAGGCCTCAGGGTCTAGTCCTGTGACAGTTGACCCTACCCAGGCAACTTTTGGATATGACAAACTAACCCGCAGAGACTTGATTGCCTTGTGCAAAGCAAGAGGGTTAAAAAGGGGCAGAAGCCCCACCTGCCTAATCCTGGTAGAAATCCTAGAACAGGATGACTTAGAGAAGGCAAAAGCAGCTTCCCTAGATACAGGAACTGGAGGGAACCCCCCTGTAGTTGATCCCCCTGAAGAGGAGGATGATGATGACTTGGATGAGGACTCAGATGGTGGGGACTCACAAGTACAGGATCAGGGTAGCCAGGTTCCAGTTGGTAGGCTTAGCCAGGCCAACTTGGACCTACTGGGGAATGGAGAGGGCCAGCACCTCCCCAGAACCCAACATGTGATTCTCCCAGGCAACAGAAGAGTGAGATCTCCCTCAGGAGACTCTCATCTTTCTAGTGCCTCCAGAGAATCAGAGAGAGGCATGAGTGCTTCTCAGAAAGCTGAGCATAGGGCTAGAATGAGGGCTGTCAGACTCCAGATAGAGAGAGAGGAGGTAGCCCTGAGTCAAGCTAAGCTTACCTTAGCTCAGGCTAAACTTGCCTTGGCAAGAGAGCAAAAATTGTGTGGCTTAGATGCCACTGGTGGCAGCAATATTCCTAAAGAGAAACCCAGGTCCTATGATAGTAGAAACCTGACAAAGATCGTGCCCCCCTTCAAAGAAGGGGATGACATCCACAAATGGATGACTGCTCTTGAGAGAGCCTGCATGGTACAGCAGGTTCCTGAGGAACAGTGGGCAGCAATCTTATGGTACTCCTTTTCAGAGAAAGGGAGAGATAAGCTCCTCACTGTTAGACATGAGGATGCAAACAATTACAAAGTCCTGAAGAGTGTTCTGATAGATGGGTTTGGCTTAACCACTGAACAGTACAGGTTGAAGTTCAGAGATACCCAGAAGACACAGACTCAGGACTGGACTGATTTTGTAGATTGTGCTACTAAGGCTCTGGAGGGTTGGCTACATGGCAGCAAAGTACATGACTTTACAGGATTGTATAATTTGATTATGAGGGAGCAGATCCTAAGTAATTGTCAGAACCAGCTCTTACACCAGCACCTGGTAGACTCTGATCTGACCTCTCCCCAAGAATTGGGAAAGAAGGCGGACAAATGGGTCAGAACCAGGATTAGGCCTAAGAATCAGGACAGTAACCAGAAGAAGGAGTCTACCAAGCCTCAAGATAAGGGTGGGGATAAAAATAAAGAAAAGACTTCCCCAGGGCCCCAAAACTCCAAGAATGGGGGTGGGTCCCAAGACACTTCTTCAACTGAGAAAAAGCCTTATTGTTATGCCTGTAAACAGGTGGGGCATTACAAAACAGACAACTGTTGTCCCAAGAATAACAATAAAGAAAATATACCTCCAAAACCAGCTTCAACACCTCCTGTTACTGTCAGCAGTAATCCCCCAGGAAGTGGAAGCACACCCAGGAATCTGGGTGGGTTTACTTTTGGAACTCAGGTGGACCCTGGCCTATCCAGGTCCCCATCACCCACTAATCTTGTTTATGAGGCTGGCATGGGGTTTGCCAACTTCTCTGCTTGCCCAAATACTTTGAGCAAGTATAGACAAGAACCCATCATCAATGGTTTAAGAGTTGAAGCTTTTAGAGACACAGGGGCTAGCATCACCATGGTGGCTGATGGCATAGTCCCCTCTAAGCAACTTTTACCTGGTGCCACATACCAGGTAATAAACATTGATGGCATCCAAACAAATCATCCCATGGCAGTAGTAAGTCTCAGCTGGGGAGGTGTCACTGGCCCAAAAAGAGTGGCAGTGTCCCCAAACTTGCCTGTAGACTGTCTACTGGGGAATGATTTAGAAATCTCAGCCTGGGCTGAGGTTGAACAGGAAACCCATTCTAGAATGGTGAATTCCCATGGAAAGGTTAGTGAGGCTGTACTGGCTACAGCCCCAATCCAAGATGTCCTTCCTGAAAAGGTTGGTAGGGCTGAGAAACTCTCTGCCCCATCTTTAGTAAAAGCTCTTCCTGAACAGAATAGCAAAGCTGTTATGATAACAGCAGAAACCCAAACTGAGTCTCCTCCTGAAAAGGTTGGTGGGGCTGTGATGGCCACAGCCCAAACTCAAACTGACATGTGTGTTGTGAAACCTGAAATGATGGATAACTCCACACAAACTGAGAGCATGGAGGAGGAAGAGAAATCTCCCCCTCACCAGACTTTAGGACAGGATCAGCCTCCTCAGGGAACTGATCTTACCCCTGATGAAGGAGCTGCCCCAGAGGTGGTTGGGCCTAGCCTGACAGAACCTCTGATGTCAGCGGACCCTTCCCAGGTGGGACCCAGTCTGGAGCAGGTAACCTGCCCCTCTCTCCCTTGCCTTAGCCAGCCCAGGGCTGCAGAGGACAAGAAGGACAGTGAGACCCGGAGGGCCCCCTGTCAAATAAAGCACCCCCATCAAAAGATTAGGTGCACCAAAACTAGTAGCCCTAGTAAGGTGAAAACTTTAAAAACTCCTAAGGGAGCCCCCTTAAAAACAGTTAGGGACCTCCCACAGATGGATTCTGTTGGGCACAGCCAAACCTGGGACCCAAAGGGCCCAAACCTGAACTGTCCCTCCAGCAAGCCAAACAGAGGGACCCAGCCTCCAGCTTTAGGTAGCCAGAGGTTGACCCTGAGAGCACAGTGCAACTCAGTTAAAGAAAGAAAGGCACACATGGTGGAAGATAATTGGAGGAAGCCAAGCCCTAACTTAGTAGAGCCTCACTTCAAAACTCCATATCCAAACCAGCCTTTAACTTTGCATAAACACACCCAAGGTAGTGATTCCCTATGGTGGAGACCCTCTAATACCCAAAGGGTGAGGGACTGCTTAGTGGACCATGAGACAGGGGGTACCCATGCTAGTGCAGGTACTTCCTTATATGGCCACTCAGGCAATATAGGCTTACCTGGCCAAGGATAGCCTTATCTCCTTTCGTTTGGGGGGGGGTTATGTCGGAAGGTGGCTACCTGACTATGGTTACCCCAGATTTTTTGCCTGTGTTTAGCTGGTTTTTTGACTTAGTTGACCTGGTTCCCTGCTAATCAGGGCCCCAGGCCATCTGCTCTCTCTGTAAAATGGATTCCATGTACCCTAGGTACATACCAATTGGAAATGGACTCCTTGTCAGCCCCTGTAGAATGCACTATAGGTGCACAGGGCACAGGAGCCACTAAGGCCTACCAGGGGCTGCAGCATATCTTTTGCCACCCCTGGCTGGTTCTTAAATTGACACAACTGGCTGATCACTCAGCTGGGGTAAGGTGGTGTACACACCCCTTGCTTAGATATAGTATACCTATGTCTAAACCTATATCTGGACACATGTAAACCTGTGAGCCACTCCTATAGACAGGCCTCACCAATCCTGGAGGCTGGGTGCATGGTTTTTATGTGAGATGGAGCTCTAGCATGAGCTGAGCCTGTCTGCAGCCGTCGGGAACAAATCCCTAAGCTGTTTCAGGATAATGCCATACCATATACTATTAAGTGCCTTATAATCCTCGCGGTTATTTAGCAACTCTGGTTTGGCTTTATCAAAACATGTCGTGTAAGGTGTCATACGCTTTGGAATACCATCCCCTCGCCAGTTCTGGCGACGGGGATGGCATTCCACCCCTCTAGAGGGGTAAGACATGTTACTTCACTTTAATGCGGTTGATTTCTCCAAAGGCCTTAAGATCCACAAAATGGATGCCTCTGCCACAGACAAATGTCTGGACCCCTGGAGCTGACCGAAACCCAGTCAAGGGGGTCCTGGACAAAGGGTTTCCTGTCACAGGAGGGTGTCACCGCCCTCCAGACAGGAGATAGTGTATTGTAGCAGGGAGGTTTGAAAGAAACCAGACACTGCCTGGGGCGCACAAGGCTGCCCCTTGCATAATCCGGCCAAACCGGTTCTGGGGCACTCCAGCCCTCGTGCCAGGGCGGCCTGGATCAAAGGAAGGGGGTGTATCCACCCACTTCCTGGGTCCCACCCATAGGAGGGGACCTAGCAGGTAATCACGCCCACCAGATTCGAATAAGAGTGGGAGCAGTGCCAATGCACATCAGATTTCCTGGAAGAAACATTTGAAACGATATTCTGGACCCTTCGCCCTCCATCTCAACGTGGAAGCCCGAAGAATCTCCCTTGTGGTCAAGGAGTGACCACCCTGCAGCAGCAGGCACCATCCAGCCCTCGACGTCTACTTAGTTGCAGTTCCCGCCAGAACTCGAGCGACTGAGATCGACGAGATCAAGCCTGCCCAGCTTCTAACAGCCCGATCCACAGTCCCTGCAAAGCTGAGACCCGTGGAGGCGACCGGAAGCGTGGGGCACGCCATCTTGAAGTGACCACGAGACGCTGACCGTGCAGCCCACGAGTGACCCTCGAAGCTGTACACCGGGGTTTGAGAAGCCCCCACCCTGAGCTACTCCTGAGCCGAAGTTCAGCCCTCCACACTCGACGAGTGCGGCGTGGGGCCCTTTGGCACGATTTGGCTCAACGCGTTGGCCCGGTCACTTGCCAGCTGGCTTGTGGTCCCTGTGCCGACGAACTACAAAAGAAGACTCGTGATTCTGGTTGCTCCAGATCCACACCAGCTCCCCTGAAAGGGAGCCCCGACTCTGACCTTCCTGGCCCGAGTGAGACGCCATCTTCCAATCCCGCATGGATTGCTCTTACCAAGGCTTGTTTGCTCCAAACCGGAAGCCGACTGCACCGACGGTGAGAGCCTGCGTGGGACAGATCGTGACCTGCTCCTGGACGTCGCAGATGCCCCAGAGCCCACGTGACAGCGAAGAGAAGCGCCTCGACGACCACCTGATTGCGCCCGACATTGCCTGGTTCCGTCCTGGTTCCACCCTGGTCACTGCTGAGTGACCCAGACTCTGTCCCCTCTGCTTTCAGGTACTCTACAACTTGAGTCCACCCTTGGACTCCACCGGACACTTCATCTTCACCCTGCCTGCAGCCCTTTCAGCTTCAAGCACCAAGAGCCTGCGTGTCAAAACCCGACGCCACTTCGACCCTGTGCACCCACTTCCTGTGGGTGAGGTAACTTTGCTCCGCCGGTGTTCCCACACTGGTGCACACCTCTAGGGTCTGTGTGTTAAGTTTTGTTCCTCTAGGTTCAGCGGAAGTGTCCTTAAACTTTAACTATTTGACTTTTACGCACCATTGGTTAACATTGGTGCATGCGTGCGCTTTCCGCACATCTCCCGAATCCCGAGGGCCATTCCCGACTTCAGCATTGCTTGTCCTGACTGCTCCCAGCGATTCCCTAGGCCCTAGGCCTAACCACTGTTCGAGTGGCCTCTCTTATACCACTTGTTTAGTATATGGTTTGAGTGGCCCCCTGCCCTCATCCATAATTGTGCAACTTTGTATGTTTAAACAGTGCTTTTGATTTAACGCTTGTGCCCCTTTATTCATAAAGAATACTGGGGATTGTTTTTAGTAATAAACACATATATTTTTATAATATATACTTGTGTGGTGTCCTTTCATTTGGTATTACAGGATTGTATGTGGTAAAACAGCTCGCTTAACACGACCTCTTAAGTTAAGCCTTTAGGCTGCTTAGTCCATGCTACCCCTAGGATAGCTTGTCTAATAAGGTTGACTTACAACCAGACACCATAAGGGGATTGTTTGGTCAGGTAGTAGGTGGTTCCAGAATTGGAAACATCCCCTACCAGGCCAACTTCTCACAGGTGTCCTTTCATTTGGTATTACAGGATTGTATGTGGTAAAACAGCTCGCTTAACACGACCTCTTAAGTTAAGCCTTTAGGCTGCTTAGTCCATGCTACCCCTAGGATAGCTTGTCTAATAAGGTTGACTTACAACCAGACACCATAAGGGGATTGTTTGGTCAGGTAGTAGGTGGTTCCAGAATTGGAAACATCCCCTACCAGGCCAACTTCTCACACTAGGGTACATGGAATCCATATTACAGAGAGAGCAGATGGCCTGGGGCCCTGATTAGCAGGGAACCAGGTCAACTAAGTCAAAAAACCAGCTAAACACAGGCAAAAAATCTGGGGTAACCATAGTCAGGTAGCCACCTTCCTACAGTCCCCCAGGCTGTGCTTGGTCCCCCAGGCTGTGCTTGGTCCCCCTGGTTGCTCTTGGTCCCCCAGGCTGTGCTTGGTCCCCCAGGCTGTGCTTGGTCCCCCTGGTTGCTCTTGGTCCCCCTGGCTGTGCTTGGTACCCCTGGCTGTGCTTGGTCCCCCAGGCTGCTTGGTCCCCCAGGCTGTGCTTGGTCCCCCTGGTTGCTCTTGGTCCCCAAGCTGTGCTTGGTCCCCCAGGCTGTGCTTGCTCCCCCTTGTTGCTCTTGGTCCCCCAGGCTGTGTTTGGTCCCCCAGGCTGTGCTTGGTCCCCCAGGCTGTGCTTGGTCCCCCTGGTTGCTCTTGGTCCCCCAGGCTGTGCTTGGTCCCCTAGGCTGTGCTTGGTCCACCTGGTTGCTCTTGGTCCCCCAGGCTGTGCTTGGTACCCCTGGCTGTGCTTGGTCCCCCTGGTTGCTCTTGGTCCCCCAGGCTGTGCTTGGTCCCCCAGGCTGTGCTTGGTCCCCCTGGATGCTCTTGGTCCCCCTGGCTATGCTTGGTCTCCCTGGTTCCTCTTGGTCCCCCTGGCTGTGCTTGGTCCCCCAGGCTGTGCTTGGTCTCCCTGGTTGCTCTTGGTCCCCCTGGCTGTGCTTGGTACACCTGGCTGTGCTTGGTCCCCAGGCTGTGCTTGGTCCCCCAGGCTGTGTGTGAGAAGTTGGCCTGGTAGGGGATGTTTCCAATTCTGGAACCACCTACTACCTGACCAAACAATCCCCTTATGGTGTCTGGTTGTAAGTCAACCTTATTAGACAAGCTATCCTAGGGGTAGCATGGACTAAGCAGCCTAAAGGCTTAACTTAAGAGGTAGTGTTAAGCGAGCTGTTTTACCACATACAATCCTGTAATACCAAATGAAAGGACACCACACAAGTATATATTATAAAAATATATGTGTTTATTACTAAAAACAATCCCCAGTATTCTTTATGAATAAAGGGGCACAAGCGTTAAATCAAAAGCACTGTTTAAACATACAAGTTGCACAATTATGGATGAGGGCGGGTGGCCACTCAAACCATATACTAAACAAGTGGTATAAGAGATGCCACTCGAGCAGTGGTTAGGCCTAGGGCCTAGGGAATCGCTGGGAGCAGTCAGGACAAGCAATGCTGAAGTCGGGAATGGCCCTCGGGATTCGGGAGATGTGCGGAAAGCGCACGCATGCACCAATGTTAACCAATGGTGCGTAAAAGTCAAAGAGTTAAAGTTTAAGGACACTTCCGCTGAACCTAGAGGAACAAAACTTAACACACAGACCCTAGAGGTGTGCACCAGTGTGGGAACACCGGCGGAGCAAAGTTACCTCACCCACAGGAAGTGGGTGCACAGGGTCGAAGTGGCGTCGGGTTTTGACACGCAGGCTCTTGGTGCTTGAAGCTGAAAGGGCTGCAGGCAGGGTGAAGACGAAGTGTCCGGTGGAGTCCAAGGGTGGACTCAAGTTGTAGAGTACCTGAAAGCAGAGGGGACAGAGTCTGGGTCACTCAGCAGTGACCAGGGTGGAACCAGGACGGAACCAGGCAATGTCGGGCGCAATCAGGTGGTCGTCGAGGAGCTTCTCTCCGCTGTCACGTGGGCTCTGGGGCATCTGCGACGTCCAGGAGCAGGTCACGATCTGTCCCACGCAGGCTCTCACCGTCGGTGCAGTCGGCTTCAGGTTTGGAGCAAACAAGCCTTGGTAAGAGCAATCCACGCAGGATCAGAAGATTGCTTCTCACTCGGACCAGGAAGGTCAGAGTCGGGGCTCCTTTTCAGGGGAGCTGGTGTGGATCTGGAGCAACCAGAATCACAAGTCTTTTTAGGTAGTTCGTCGGCACAGGGACCACAAGCCAGCTGGCAAGTGACCGGGCCAACGCGTTGAGCTAAATCGTGCCAAAGGGCCCCACGCAGCACTCGTCGAGTGTGGAGGGCTGAACTTCGGCTCAGGAGTAGCTCAGGGTGGGGGCTTCTCAAACCCCGGTGTACAGCTTCGAGGGTCACTCGTGGGCTGCACGGTCAGCGTCTCGTGGTCACTTCAAGATGGCGTGCCCCACGCTTCCGGTCGCCTCCACGGGTCTCAGCTTTGTAGGGACTGTGGATCGGGCTGTTAGAAGCTGGGCAGGCTTGATCTCGTTGATCTCAGTCGCTCGAGTTCCGGCGGGAACTGCAACTAAGTAGACGTCGAGGGCTGGATGGTGCCTGCTGCTGCAGGGTGGTCACTCCTTGACCACAAGGGAGATTCTTCGGGCTTCCACGTTGAGATGGAGGGCGAAGGGTCCAGAATATCGTTTCAAATGTTTCTTCCAGGAAATCTGATGTGCATTGGCACTGCTCCCACTCTTATTCGAATCTGGTGGGCGTGATTACCTGCTAGGTCCCCTCCTATGGGTGGGACCCAGGAAGTGGGTGGATACACCCCCTTCCTTTGATCCAGGCCGCCCTGGCACGAGGGCTGGAGTGCCCCAGAACCGGTTTGGCCGGATTATGCAAGGGGCAGCCTTGTGCGCCCCAGGCAGTGTCTGGTTTCTTTCAAACCTCCCTGCTACAATACACTATCTCCTGTCTGGAGGGCGGTGACACCCTCCTGTGACAGGAAACCCTTTGTCCAGGACCCCCTTGACTGAGTTTCGGTCAGCTCCAGGGGTCCAGACATTTGTCTGTGGCAGAGGCATCCATTTTGTGGATCTTAAGGCCTTTGGAGAAATCAACCGCATTAAAGTGAAGTAACATGTCTTACCCCTCTAGAGGGGTGGAATGCCATCCCCGTCGCCAGAACTGGCGAGGGGATGGTATTCCAAAGCGTATGACACCTTACACGACATGTTTTGATAAAGCCAAACCAAAGTTGCTAAATAACCGCGAGGATTATAAGGCACTTAATAGTATATGGTATGGCATTATCCTGAAACAGCTTAGGGATTTGTTCCCGACGGCTGCAGACAGGCTCAGCTCATGCTAGAGCTCCATCTCACATAAAACCATGCACCCAGCCTCCAGGATTGGTGAGGCCTGACTATAGGAGTGGCTCACAGGTTTACATGTGTCCAGATATAGGTTTAGACATAGGTATACTATATCTAAGTAAGGGGTGTGTACACCACCTTACCCCAGCTGAGTGATCAGCCAGTTGTGTCAATTTAAGAACCAGCCAGGGGTGGCAAAAGATATGCTGCAGCCCCTGGTAGGCCTTAGTGGCTCCTGTGCCCTGTGCACCTATAGTGCATTCTACAGGGGCTGACAAGGAGTCCATTTCCAATTGGTATGTGCCTATAGCACATGTGTCATTAATTTAGTGAGAGAACAGCAGGCTGGGGGTCTGATCAGCAGGCCCACAGCCTCAGTAGTCGAAAACCAGTGAAGCAAAAAGCAAAAATTTGGGGTGACCATAGGATAGCAGACCCTACTCTCCTACACTGTGCTTGGTCCCCCTGGTTGCTCTTGGTCCCCCAGGCTGTGCTTGGTCCCCCTGGTGCTCTTGGTCCCCCTGGCTGTGCTTGGTCCCCCTGGTTGCTCTTGGTCCCCCTGGCTGTGCTTGGTCCCCCTGGTTGCTCTTGGTCCCCCAGGCTGTGCTTGGTCCCCCTGGTTGCTCTTGGTCCCCCAGGCTGTGCTTGGTCCCCCAGGCTGTGCTTGGTCCCCCTGGTTGCTCTTGGTCCCCCCGGCTGTGCTTGGTCCCCCAGGCTGTGCTTGGACCCCCTGGTTGCTCTTGGTCCTCCAGGCTGTGCTTGGTCCCCCAGGCTGTGCTTGGTCCCCCAGGCTGTGCTTGGTCCCCCTGGTTGCTCTTGGTCCCCCTGGCTGTGCTTGGTACCCCTGGCTGTGCTTGGTCCCCCTGGTTGCTCTTGGTCCCCCAGGCTGTGCTTGGTCCCTCTGGTTGCTCTTGGTCCCCCAGGCTGTGCTTGGTCCCCCAGGCTGTGCTTGTTCCTCCTGGTTGCTCTTGGTCCCCCAGGCTGTGCTTGGTCCCCCAGGCTGTGCTTGGCCCCCCTGGTTGCTCTTGGTCCCCCAGGCTGTGCTTGGTCCCCCAGGCTGTGCTTGGTCCCCCAGGCTGTGCTTGGTCCCCCTGGTTGCTCTTGGTCCCCCAGGCTGTGCTTGGTCCCCCAGGCTGTGCTTGGACCCCCTGGTTGCTCTTGGTCCCCCCAGGCTGTGCTTGGTCCCCCAGGCTGTGCTTGGTCCCCCAGGCTGTGCTTGGTCCCCCTGGTTGCTCCTGGTCCCCCTGGCTGTGCTTGGTCCCCCTGGCTGTGCTTGGTCCCCCTGGTTGCTCCTGGTCCCCCAGGCTGTGCTTGGTCCCCCAGGCTGTGCTTGGTCCCCCTGGTTGCTCTTGGTCCCCCAGGCTGTGCTTGGTCCCCCAGGCTGTGCTTGGTCCCCCTGGTTGCTCTTGGTCCCCCAGGCTGTGCTTGGTCCCCCAGGCTGTGCTTGGTCCCCCTGGTTGCTCTTGGTCCCCCAGGCTGTGCTTGGTCCCCCAGGCTGTGCTTGGTCCCCCTGGTTGCTCTTGGTCCCCAAGGCTGTGCTTGGTCCCCCAGGCTGTGCTTGTTCCCCAGGCTGTGCTTGGTCCCCCTGGTTGCTCTTGGTCCCCCTGGCTGTGCTTGGTACCCCTGGCTGTGCTTGGCCCCCCTGGTTGCTCTTGGTCCCCAAGGCTGTGCTTGGTCCCCCAGACTGTACTTGGTCCCCCAGGCTCTGCTTGGTCCCCCTGGTTGCTCTTGGTCCCCCAGACTGTGCTTGGTCCCCCAGACTGTACTTGGTCCCCCAGGCTGTGCTTGGTCCCCCTGGTTGCTCTTGGTCCCCCAGGCTGTGCTTGGTCCCCCAGGCTGTGCTTGGTCCCCCTGGTTGCTCTTGGTCCCCCTGGCTGTGCGTGATACCCCTGGCTGTGCTTGGTCCCCCTGGTTGCTCTTGGTCCCCCAGGCTGTGCTTGGTCCCCCAGGCTGTGCTTGGTCCCCCTGGTTGCTCTTGGTCCCCCAGGCTGTGCTTGGTCCCCCAGGCTGTGCTTGGTCCCCCTGGTTGCTCTTGGTCCCCCTGGCTGTGCTTGGTCCCCCTGGTTGCTCTTGGTCCCCCAGGCTGTGCTTGGTCCCCCAGGCTGTGCTTGGTCCCCCAGGCTGTGCTTGGTCCCCCAGGCTCTGCTTGGTCCCCCAGGCTCTGCTTGGTCCCCCTGGTTGCTCTTGGTCCTTCAGGCTGTGCTTGGTCCCCCAGGCTCTGCTTGGTCCCCCTGGTTGCTCTTGGTCCCCCAGGCTGTGCTTTGTCCCCCAGGCTGTGCTTGGTCCCCCTGGTTGCTCTTGGTCCCCCAGGCTGTGCTTGGTCCCCCAGGCTGTGCTTGGTCCCCCAGGCTGTGCTTGGTCCCCCTGGTTGCTCTTGGTCCCCCAGGCTGTGCTTGGTCCCCCATGCTGTGCTTGGTCCCCCAGGCTGTGCTTGGTCCCCCAGGCTGTGCTTGGTCCCCCTGGTTGCTCTTGGTCCCCCAGGCTGTGCTTGGTCCCCCAGGCTGTGCTTGGTACCCCAGGCTGTGCTTGGTCCTCCTGGTTGCTCTTGGTCCCCCAGGCTGTGCTTGGTCCCCCAGGCTGTTCTTGGTCCCCCAGGCTGTGCTTGGTCCCCCAGGCTGTGCTTGGTCCCCCAGGCTGTGCTTGGTCCCTCCAGTTGCTCTTGGTCCCCCAGGCTGTGCTTGGTCCCCCAGGCTGTGCTTGGTCCCCCTGGTTGCTCTTGGTCCCCCAGGCTGTGCTTGGTACCCCAGGCTCTGCTTGGTCCCCCAGGCTCTGCTTGGTCCCCCAGGCTCTGCTTGGTCCCCCTGGTTGCTCTTGGTCCCTCAGGCTGTGCTTGGTCCCCCAGGCTGTGCTTGGTCCCCCGGGCTGTGCTTGGTCCCCCAGGCTGTGCTTGGTCCCCCTGGTTGCTCTTGGTCCCCCTGGCTGTGCATGGTACCCCTGGCTGTGCTTGGTCCCCCTGGTTGCTCTTGGTCCACCAGGCTGGGCTTGGTCCCCCAGGCTGTGCTTGGTCCCCCTGGTTGCTCTTGGTCCCCCAGGCTGTGCTTGGTCCCCCAGGCTGTGCTTGGTCCCCCAGGCTGTGCTTGGTCCCCCTGGTTGCTTTTGGTCCCCCAGGCTGTGCTTGGTACCCCTGGCTGTGCTTGGTCCCCCTGGTTGCTCTTGGTCCCCCAGGCTGTGCTTGGGTCCCCATGGTTGCTCCTGGTCCCCCAGGCTGTGCTTGGTCCCCCAGGCTGTGCTTGGTCCCCCAGCTGTGCTTGGTCCCCCTGGTTGCTCATGGTCCCCCAGGCTGTGCTTGGTCCCCCAGGCTGTGCTTGGTCCCCCAGGCTGTGCTTGGTCCCCCTGGTTGCTCTTGGTCCCCCAGGCTTGTGCTTGGTCCCCCAGGCTGTGCTTGGTCCCCCTGGTTGCTCTTGGTCCCCCAGGCTTGTGCTTGGTCCCCCAGGCTGTGCTTGGTCCCCCTGGTTGCTCTTGGTCCCCCAGGCTGTGCTTTGTCCCCCAGGCTGTGCTTGGTCCCCCAGGCTGTGCTTGGTCCCCAGGCTGTGCTTGGTCCCCCTGGTTGCTCTTGGTCCCCCTGGCTGTGCTTGGTACCCCTGGCTGTGCTTGGTCCCCCTGGTTGCTCTTGGTCCCCCAGGCTGTGCTTGGTCCCCCAGGCTGTGCTTGGTCCCCCTAGTTGCTCTTAGTCCCCCAGGCTGTGCTTGGTACCCCAGGCTGTGCTTGGTCCCCCAGGCTCTGCTTGGTCCCCCTGGTTGCTCTTGGTCCCCCAGGCTGTGCTTGGTCCCCCAGACTGTGCTTGGTCCCCCAGGCTGTGCTTGGTCCCCCTTGTTGCTCTTGGTCCCCCAGGCTGTGCTTGGTCCCCCAGGCTGTGCTTGGTCCCCCTGGTTGCTCTTGGTCCCCCTGTCTGTGCGTGATACCCCTGGCTGTGCTTGGTCCCCCTGGTTGCTCTTGGTCCCCCAGGCTGTGCTTGGTCCCCCAGGCTGTGCTTGGTCCCCCTGGTTGCTCTTGGTCCCCCAGGCTGTGCTTGGTCCCCCAGGCTGTGCTTGGTCCCCCAGGCTGTGCTTGGTCCCACTGGTTGCTCTTGGTCCCCCAGGCTGTGCTTGGTACCCCGGCAGTGCTTGGTCCCCCTGGTTGCTCTTGGTCCCCCAGCCTGTGCTTGGTCCCCCAGGCTGTGCTTGGTCCCCCTGGTTGCTCTTGGTCCCCCTGGCTGTGCTTGGTCCCCCTGGTTGCTCTTGGTCCCCCAGGCTGTGCTTGGTCCCCCAGGCTGTGCTTGGTCCCCCTGGTTGCTCTTGGTCCCCCAGGCTGTGCTAGGTCCCCCAGGCTGTGCTTGGACCCCCAGGCTCTGCTTGGTCCCCCAGGCTCTGCTTGGTCCCCCTGGTTGCTCTTGGTCCTTCAGGCTGTGCTTGGTCCCCCAGGCTGTGCTTGGTCCCCCTGGTTGCTCTTGGTCCCCCAGGCTGTGCTTGGTCCCCCAGGCTGTGCTTGGTCCCCCTGGTTGCTCTTGGTCCCCCAGGCTGTGCTTGGTCCCCCTGGCTGTGCTTGGTCCCCCAGGCTGTGCTTGGTCCCCCTGGTTGCTTTTGGTCCCCCAGGCTGTGATTGGTCCCCCATGCTGTGCTTGGTCCCCCAGGCTGTGCTTGGTCCCCCAGGCTGTGCTTGGTACCCCAGGCTGTGCTTGGTCCTCCTGGTTGCTCTTGGTCCCCCAGGCTGTGCTTGGTCCCCCAGGCTGTTCTTGGTCCCCCAGGCTGTGCTTGGTCCCCCAGGCTGTGCTTGGTCCCCCAGGCTGTGCTTGGTCCCTCCAGTTGCTCTTGGTCCCCCAGGCTGTGCTTGGTCCCCCAGGCTGTGCTTGGTCCCCCAGGCTGTGCTTGGTCCCCCTGGTTGCTCTTGGTCCCCCAGGCTGTGCTTGGTCCCCCTGGTTGCTCTTGGTCCCCCTGGCTGTGCTTGGTACCCCTGGCTGTTCTTGGTCCCCCTGGTTGCTCTTGGTACCCCCGGCTGTGCTTGGTCCCCCAGGCTGTGCTTGGTCCCCCTGGTTGCTCTTGGTCCCCCAGGCTGTGCTTGGTACCCCAGGCTGTGCTTGGTCCCCCAGGCTCTGCTTGGTCCCCCAGGCTCTGCTTGGTCCCCCTGGTTGCTCTTGGTCCCTCAGGCTGTGCTTGGTCCCCCAGGCTGTGCTTGGTCCCCCGGGCTGTGCTTGGTCCCCCAGGCTGTGCTTGGTCCCCCTGGTTGCTCTTGGTCCCCCTGGCTGTGCATTGTACCCCTGGCTGTGCTTGGTCCCCCTGGTTGCTCTTGGTCCACCAGGCTGTGCTTGGTCCCCCAGGCTGTGCTTGGTCCCCCTGGTTGCTCTTGGTCCCCCAGGCTGTGTGTGAGAAGTTGGCCTGATAGGTGATGTTTCCAATTCTGGAACCACCTATTATCAGACCAAACAATCCCTTATGGTGTCTGGTTGTAAGTCAACCTTATTAGACAAGCTATCCTAGGGGTAGCATGGACTAAGCAGCCTAAAGGCTTAACTTACGAGGTCGTGTTAAGCGAGCTGTTTTACCACATACAATCCTGTAATATCAAATGAAAGGACACCTGTAGGAGAGTAGGGTCTGCTATCCTATGGTCACCCCAAATTTTTGCTTTTTGCTTCACTGGTTTTCGACTACTGAGGCTGTGGGCCTGCTGATCAGACCCCCAGCCTGCTGTTCTCTCACTAAATTAATGACACATGTGCTATAGGCACATACCAATTGGAAATGGACTCCTTGTCAGCCCCTGTAGAATGCACTATAGGTGCACAGGGCACAGGAGCCACTAAGGCCTACCAGGGGCTGCAGCATATCTTTTGCCACCCCTGGCTGGTTCTTAAATTGACACAACTGGCTGATCACTCAGCTGGGGTAAGGTGGTGTACACACCCCTTGCTTAGATATAGTATACCTATGTCTAAACCTATATCTGGACACATGTAAACCTGTGAGCCACTCCTATAGACAGGCCTCACTGTGAGAAGTTGGCCTGGTAGGGGATGTTTCCAATTCTGGAACCACCTACTACCTGACCAAACAATCCCCTTATGGTGTCTGGTTGTAAGTCAACCTTATTAGACAAGCTATCCTAGTGGTAGCATGGACTAAGCAGCCTAAAGGCTTAACTTAAGAGGTCGTGTTAAGCGAGCTGTTTTACCACATACAATCCTGTAATACCAAATGAAAGGACACCACACAAGTATATATTATAAAAATATATGTGTTTATTACTAAAAACAATCCCCAGTATTCTTTATGAATAAAGGGGCACAAGCGTTAAATCAAAAGCACTGTTTAAACATACAAAGTTGCACAATTATGGATGAGGGCAGGGGGCCACTCAAACCATATACTAAACAAGTGGTATAAGAAAGGCCACTCGAGCAGTGGTTAGGCCTAGGGCCTAGGGAATCGCTGGGAGCAGTCAGGACAAGCAATGCTGAAGTCGGGAATGGCCCTCGGGATTCGGGAGATGTGCGGAAAGCGCACGCATGCACCAATGTTAACCAATGGTGCGTAAAAGTCAAATAGTTAAAGTTTAAGGACACTTCCGCTGAACCTAGAGGAACAGAACTTAACACACAGACCCTAGAGGTGTGCACCAGTGTGGGAACACCGGCGGAGCAAAGTTACCTCACCCACAGGAAGTGGGTGCACAGGGTCGAAGTGGCGTCGGGTTTTGACACGCAGGCTCTTGGTGCTTGAAGCTGAAAGGGCTGCAGGCAGGGTGAAGACGAAGTGTCCGGTGGAGTCCAAGGGTGGACTCAAGTTGTAGAGTACCTGAAAGCAGAGGGGACAGAGTCTGGGTCACTCAGCAGTGACCAGGGTGGAACCAGGACGGAACCAGGCAATGTCGGGCGCAATCAGGTGGTCGTCGAGGCGCTTCTCTTCGCTGTCACGTGGGCTCTGGGGCATCTGCGACGTCCAGGAGCAGGTCACGATCTGTCCCACGCAGGCTCTCACCGTCGGTGCAGTCGGCTTCCGGTTTGGAGCAAACAAGCCTTGGTAAGAGCAATCCACGCGGGATTGGAAGATGGCGTCTCACTCGGACCAGGAAGGTCAGAGTCGGGGCTCCCTTTCAGGGGAGCTGGTGTGGATCTGGAGCAACCAGAATCACGAGTCTTCTTTTGTAGTTCGTCGGCACAGGGACCACAAGCCAGCTGGCAAGTGACCGGGCCAACGCGTTGAGCCAAATCGTGCCAAAGGGCCCCACGCAGCACTCGTCGAGTGTGGAGGGCTGAACTTCGGCTCAGGAGTAGCTCAGGGTGGGGGCTTCTCAAACCCCGGTGTAC
The DNA here is from genome assembly GCF_964261635.1 of Lissotriton helveticus. Lineage (NCBI taxonomy): Eukaryota > Metazoa > Chordata > Amphibia > Caudata > Salamandridae > Lissotriton > Lissotriton helveticus. Next base: position 1,166,023 of record NW_027611658.1, on the reverse strand, counting down.
AGCTTCGAGGGTCACTCGTGGGCTGCACGGTCAGCGTCTCGTGGTCACTTCAAGATGGCGTGCCCCACGCTTCCGGTCGCCTCCACGGGTCTCAGCTTTGCAGGGACTGTGGATCGGGCTGTTAGAAGCTGGGCAAGCTTGATCTCGTCGATCTCAGTCGCTCGAGTTCCGGCGGGAACTGCAACCAAGTAGACGTCGAGGGCTGGATGGTGCCTGCTGCTGCAGGGTGGTCACTCCTTGACCACAAGGGAGATTCTTCGGGCTTCCACGTTGAGATGGAGGGCGAAGGGTCCAGAATATCGTTTCAAATGTTTCTTCCAGGAAATCTGATGTGCATTGGCACTGCTCCCACTCTTATTCGAATCTGGTGGGCGTGATTACCTGCTAGGTCCCCTCCTATGGGTGGGACCCAGGAAGTGGGTGGATACACCCCCTTCCTTTGATCCAGGCCGCCCTGGCACGAGGGCTGGAGTGCCCCAGAACCGGTTTGGCCGGATTATGCAAGGGGCAGCCTTGTGCGCCCCAGGCAGTGTCTGGTTTCTTTCAAACCTCCCTGCTACAATACACTATCTCCTGTCTGGAGGGCGGTGACACCCTCCTGTGACAGGAAACCCTTTGTCCAGGACCCCCTTGACTGGGTTTCGGTCAGCTCCAGGGGTCCAGACATTTGTCTGTGGCAGAGGCATCCATTTTGGGGATCTTAAGGCCTTTGGAGAAATCAACCGCATTAAAGTGAAGTAACATGTCTTACCCCTCTAGAGGGGTGGAATGCCATCCCCGTCGCCAGAACTGGCGAGGGGATGGTATTCCAAAGCGTATGACACCTTACACGACATGTTTTGATAAAGCCAAACCAGAGTTGCTAAATAACCGCGAGGATTATAAGGCACTTAATAGTATATGGTATGGCATTATCCTGAAACAGCTTAGGGATTTGTTCCCGACGGCTGCAGACAGGCTCAGCTCATGCTAGAGCTCCATCTCACATAAAAACCATGCACCCAGCCTCCAGGATTGGTGAGGCCTGTCTATAGGAGTGGCTCACAGGTTTACATGTGTCCAGATATAGGTTTAGACATAGGTATACTATATCTAAGCAAGGGGTGTGTACACCACCTTACCCCAGCTGAGTGATCAGCCAGTTGTGTCAATTTAAGAACCAGCCAGGGGTGGCAAAAGATATGCTGCAGCCCCTGGTAGGCCTTAGTGGCTCCTGTGCCCTGTGCACCTATAGTGCATTCTGCAGGGGCTGACAAGGAGTCCAGTTCCAATTGGTATGTGCCTATAGCACATGTGTCATTAATTTAGTGAGAGAACAGCAGGCTGGGGGTCTGATCAGCAGGCCCACAGCCTCAGTAGTCGAAAACCAGTGAAGCAAAAAGCAAAAATTTGGGGTGACCATAGGATAGCAGACCCTACTCTCCTACACAACCCCCCCCCAAACGCAGGGACATTAAACTAACCTTGACCAGATAAGTCTTCATGTTCTAAGTGGAAGTACCTGGAGAGACCATCTGCATTACCATGGTCAGTCCCTGGGCGGTGCTCCACTGTAAAGTCCATCCCCTGTAGGGAAATGGACCACCTGAGCAGTTTGGGATTTTCACCCTTCATCTGATTAAGCCATAAGAGGGGCTTATGGTCTGTTTGCACCAGGAAGTGAGTTCCAAACAAGTAGGACCTCAACTTCTTTAATGCCCAAACCACAGCAAAGGCCTCCCTCTCAATGGCTGACCAACGTTTTTCTCTTGGGGTTAGCCTCCTGCTAATGAAAGCAATTGGCTGGTCTTGACCATCTTGATTAAGTTGTGAGAGTACAGCTCCCACCCCCAACTCAGAAGCATCTGTCTGAACAATGAACTGTTTGGAGTAGTCAGGACTCTTTAGGATAGGTGCAGAGCACATGGCCTTCTTCAGGTCTTCAAATGCCTTCTGACAGCTAACTGTCCACTGAACCTTTTTTGGCATCTTCTTGGATGTCAAGTCATTTAATGGTGTCACTATAGACCCATAGTTTTTCACAAACTTTCTGTAATACCCAGTCAGGCCCAAGAAGGCTCTGACTTGTGTCTGGGTAACTGGAGGAGCCCAGTCCTGTATGGCCTGGATTTTGCTTTCCAGTGGCTGAACCTGGCCTCCACCTACTAGGTGGCCCAGGTATACAACCTTACTCTGCCCTATCTGGCACTTTGTGGCCTTGATAGTTAGGCCTGCCTTTTGCAGGGCCTCCAAAACTTTCTTCAGGTGGATCAGGTGATCCTCCCAGGTGGAGCTAAAGACAGCAATATCATCCAGATAAGCTGCACAAAAGTCATCCAACCCAGTAAGGACTTGGTTCACCAACCTTTGAAAAGTGGCAGGTGCATTCTTCAAACCAAAGGGCATTACCACAAACTGATAATGTCCACTAGGGGTAGAGAATGCTGTTTTGGCTTTTGACTCCTCAGCTAGTCTGATTTGCCAGTAGCCAGCTGTCAGATCAAATGTGCTCAGAAACTTGGCAGAAGCCAATCTGTCAATGAGCTCATCTGCTCTTGGAATGGGGTGAGCATCTGTCCTAGTGACAGCATTGAGACCCCTGTAATCCACGCAAAACCTCATTTCTCTCTTACCATCTTGGGTATGAGGTTTTGGCACCAGGACTACTGGGCTGGCCCATGGGCTCTCTGATGGCTCAATCACTCCAAGCTCCAACATCTTTTGCACCTCAGCCTTGATGCAATCCCTGACATGATCAGGTTGCCTGTAGATCTTATTCTTGACAGGCAGACTGTCACCAGTGTCCACAACATGGGTACACCAGTCAGTTTGGCTGGGTGTGAGTGAAAACATTTGCCTGTGAGCCTGCAAAACTTGTCTGCAGTCCCTCTGTTGCTGGTCAGTGAGGCTGCCTGCCAAGGCTACTCCATCAACTGAACCATCATCAGGGTTCTGGGAAAGCAGGTCTGGGAGAGGGTCACTCTCTTCCTCCTGTTCCCCATCTGTGGCCATGAGCAAGCTCATGTCCTCCCTGTCTACAAATGCTTTCAAGCGATTCACATGGATTACCCTGTGGGGGCTCCTGGGTGTTCCAAAGTCTACCAAGTAGGTGACTTCCCCTTTCTTCTCAATAATAGGATAGGGTCCACTCCATTTGTCTTGGAGTGCTGCTGGAGCCACTGGCTCCAGTACCCATACCTTCTGTCCTGGTTGGAACTCTACCAGCACAGCCTTTTGGTCATGCCAAGCTTTCTGCAATTCTTGGCTGGCCTCCAGGTTTTTGGATGCTCTTTCCATGTACTCAGCCATCCTGGAGCGGAGACCAAGTACATAGTCCACTATGTCTAGTTTGGGCTTTCTGAGAGGTAACTCCCATCCTTCCTTCACCAAACACAATGGACCTCTCACAGGGTGGCCAAACAAAAGTTCAAAAGGGCTGTAGCCAACCCCCTTCTGTGGGACCTCTCTGTAAGCAAAGAGCAGGCAGGGTAAAAGAATGTCCCATTTCCGCCTGAGCTTCTCTGGTAATCCTTTTATCATGCCTTTAAGGGTCTTGTTAAATCTCTCCACAAGCCCATTGCATTGTGGATGATATGGGGTGGTAAACTTGTAGTTTACTCCACATTCCTTCCACATTGCTTTTAGATAGCTGGACATAAAATTTGTCCCTCTATCTGATAGTACCTCCTTAGGAAAGCCCACTCTTGAGAAAACTGCAATGAGGGCTTTTGCCACCACAGGTGCTGTGGTGGTCCTTAGGGGAATAGCCTCTGGGTACCTGGTGGCATGATCCACTACCACCAGTATGAATCTGTTCCCAGATGCTGTTTGGGGGTCCATTGGACCCACAATATCAATTCCAACTCTCTCAAAGGGGACCCCCACCACAGGTAGTGGTATTAGGGGGGCCTTTGTTGTGCCACCTGACTTACCACTGGCTTGGCAAGTGACACAGGAGCGACAAAACTCCTTGACATCCTCTGACATGTGAGGCCAGTGAAAGTGTGGAACAAGCCTGTCCCACGTCTTGTTCTGGCCTAAGTGTCCTGCAAGGGGAATATCATGGGCCAAGGTAAGGAGGAATCCCCTAAACTGCAGAGGTATCACCAACCTCCTGGTCATGCCAGGCTTGGGGGCTCTAGCCTCTGAGTAAAGGAGTCCCTCATCCCAATACACAGTATGGGTACCTTGGGCATCCCCAGCAGCCTCAGCAGCAGCCTGCTGTCTGAGGGGTTCAAGGGAAGGGCAATCTAATTGAGCCTGCCTCAGGTCTGCCCTTGAGGGTCCCCCTGTCCCCAGAAACTCAACCTGGTCAGGTTCAAGCTCCTCAGAGACAGTCTCCTCTTGGACTGCAGAATCAGTTTCCTCTGAAACCTGATCCTCAACCTGGGGCAAGGTGGAAGGCGAGGCCTTTCCTCTCTTGCTCCTTCTCTTGGGTTGTGGCTGGTCTATTGTCTCAAGATCCACCACTGGTTCAGGAAGGCACTTCTTAGCCTGAGCCCTTGTCATGGCAAGGACATGCTCTGAAATCCCTAGCATTTCTGCATGAGTCCTGTACTCCACTTCTGACCATGCTGAGCTTTCAAGGTCATTGCCTAACAGACAGTCTACTGGTAGGTCTGCACTCACCACAACTTTCTTTAGGCCATCAACCCCTCCCCAGGAGAAGTTCACAACTGCCACACTATGGGAGGTAGTGGAGTTGCTTGCATTGGTTACTAGGTAGCTCTCTCCTAGTACAATCTGTCCAGGGTCCACAAAGCCAGGGGTCACCATGGTGACACTAGCACATGTGTCCCTGTAAGCTTGAGCCAGTTTCTCATTTATTAAGGGAGTCTGCCTGTATTTGCCCAGGTTAGTGGGGCTTACTGCAGTGGGCAACTCAATGTCCACATCATACAGGAGAACTGCCTGTGTAGGGACTCTGACTAGGCCAGATCCTACTTCAATACCCAGGGTCAACCCAGCTACACCCTTGGACTGTGTTCCACCACTGCTTACTGTACTTGGGGTTGCAGTTGCTTTAGGAGCTGTAGTGGTGGGAACTGGATTTGCCTTGGTGCACTCACTGCCCCAGTGTGAAACTGATTTGCAGGTATTACACCAAGGTGTCTTTGGACCTTTGTTCTTCTTCTTCTTGTTACCATTTTGGGAACCACCCTCCTTACTATTAGTTTGGGGGCCTGAAGACTTCTGGTCTTTTTCTTTATCTTTCTGATTCTGATTACCACCCTTCTGGTCTGTTTTCTTCTGGTCACCACCTTGGTTCTGGGGTTTCTGCTTAATCCTTGTTCTGACCCATTTGTCTGCCTTCTTTCCCAATTCTTGGGGAGAGGTCAGATCAGAGTCAATAAGGTATTGATGCAACAGCTGGTTTGTACAGTTATTAAGGATCTGTTCTCTCATCATAAGATTGTACAATCCTGTATAGTCTGAAACTTTACTTCCCTGTAACCAACCCTCCAAAGCCTTAGTGGCACACTCCACAAAATCAGTCCAGTCTTGAGTCTGTGCTTTCTGGGTGTCTCTGAACAACAACCTGTATTGCTCAGTGGTTAGGCCATACCCTTCAATGAGAGCACTCTTCAAAACAGAGTAGTTTTTGGCATCCTCAGGTCTAACTGTGAGGAGCCTGTCTCTCCCTTTCTCAGAAAAGGAGTACCACAAAATTGCAGCCCACTGATTCTCAGGAACCTGCTGTACCATGCAGGCTCTCTCAAGAGCAGTCATCCATTTGTGGATGTCATCCCCTTCTTTAAAGGGGGGCACAATTTTGGTCAGGTTTCTATTATCATAGGCCCTGTCTTTTTCTCTTGGAAAATTGCTGCCACCAGTGACATCTAAGCCACTTAATTTCTGCTCTCTTGCCAAGGCAAGTTTAGCTTGAGCTAAGGTAAGCTTAGCTTGACTCAGGGCTACCTCCTCTCTCTCTATCTGGAGTCTGACAGCCCTCATTCTAGCCCTATGCTCAGCTTTCTGAGAAGCACTCATGCCTCTCTCTGATTCTCTGGAGGCACTAGAAAGATGAGAGTCCCCTGAGGGAGATCTCACTCTTCTGTTGCCTGGGAGAATCATTTGTTGGGATCTGGGGAGGTGCTGGCCCTCTCCATTTCCCAGTAGGTCCAAGTTGGCCTGGCTAAGCCTACCAACTGGAACCTGGCTACCCTGATCCTGTACTTCTAAGTCCCCAGCATCTGAGTCCTCATCCAAGTCATCATCATCCTCCTCTTCAGGGGGATCAACTGCAGGGGGGTTCCCTCCAGTTCCTGTATCTAGGGAAGCTGCTTTTGCCTTCTCTAAGTCATCCTGTTCTAGGAGTTCTACCAGAATTAGGCAGGTGGGGCTTCTGCCCCTTTTTAACCCTCTTGCTTTGCACAAGACAATCAAGTCTCTGCGGGTTAGTTTGTCATATCCAGAAGTTGCCTGGGTAGGGTCAACTGTCACAGGACTAGACCCTGAGGCCTTTCCTGTGTCGGACATGGTTACTAGTGAGGTGTAAGTGGTGCACTTACCTACACTAAGTGTTTTCCTACTGGACCTTGCTAGTGAGTTGTAGTCAGGGGTGTGCTACTCCCTTCAACCTACAACTACTAAGTTCAGTAGAACTTAATATGCTAAGCTTTTGATTTTATATGTACCTAGAGGTACTTGATGTGATCTTTCAATTTGATATAAAGATTGCAATGGTAAAACAACAGCAAGCTCAAATCCGCACCGCTGCTCACCAATGTGAGAAGTTGGCCTGGTAGGGGATGTTTCCAATTCTGGAACCACCTACTACCTGACCAAACAATCCCCTTATGGTGTCTGGTTGTAAGTCAACCTTATTAGACAAGCTATCCTAGTGGTAGCATGGACTAAGCAGCCTAAAGGCTTAACTTAAGAGGTCGTGTTAAGCGAGCTGTTTTACCACATACAATCCTGTAATACCAAATGAAAGGACACCACACAAGTATATATTATAAAAATATATGTGTTTATTACTAAAAACAATCCCCAGTATTCTTTATGAATAAAGGGGCACAAGCGTTAAATCAAAAGCACTGTTTAAACATACAAAGTTGCACAATTATGGATGAGGGCAGGGGGCCACTCAAACCATATACTAAACAAGTGGTATAAGAAAGGCCACTCGAGCAGTGGTTAGGCCTAGGGCCTAGGGAATCGCTGGGAGCAGTCAGGACAAGCAATGCTGAAGTCGGGAATGGCCCTCGGGATTCGGGAGATGTGCGGAAAGCGCACGCATGCACCAATGTTAACCAATGGTGCGTAAAAGTCAAATAGTTAAAGTTTAAGGACACTTCCGCTGAACCTAGAGGAACAGAACTTAACACACAGACCCTAGAGGTGTGCACCAGTGTGGGAACACCGGCGGAGCAAAGTTACCTCACCCACAGGAAGTGGGTGCACAGGGTCGAAGTGGCGTCGGGTTTTGACACGCAGGCTCTTGGTGCTTGAAGCTGAAAGGGCTGCAGGCAGGGTGAAGACGAAGTGTCCGGTGGAGTCCAAGGGTGGACTCAAGTTGTAGAGTACCTGAAAGCAGAGGGGACAGAGTCTGGGTCACTCAGCAGTGACCAGGGTGGAACCAGGACGGAACCAGGCAATGTCGGGCGCAATCAGGTGGTCGTCGAGGCGCTTCTCTTCGCTGTCACGTGGGCTCTGGGGCATCTGCGACGTCCAGGAGCAGGTCACGATCTGTCCCACGCAGGCTCTCACCGTCGGTGCAGTCGGCTTCCGGTTTGGAGCAAACAAGCCTTGGTAAGAGCAATCCACGCGGGATTGGAAGATGGCGTCTCACTCGGACCAGGAAGGTCAGAGTCGGGGCTCCCTTTCAGGGGAGCTGGTGTGGATCTGGAGCAACCAGAATCACGAGTCTTCTTTTGTAGTTCGTCGGCACAGGGACCACAAGCCAGCTGGCAAGTGACCGGGCCAACGCGTTGAGCCAAATCGTGCCAAAGGGCCCCACGCAGCACTCGTCGAGTGTGGAGGGCTGAACTTCGGCTCAGGAGTAGCTCAGGGTGGGGGCTTCTCAAACCCCGGTGTACAGCTTCGAGGGTCACTCGTGGGCTGCACGGTCAGCGTCTCGTGGTCACTTCAAGATGGCGTGCCCCACGCTTCCGGTCGCCTCCACGGGTCTCAGCTTTGCAGGGACTGTGGATCGGGCTGTTAGAAGCTGGGCAAGCTTGATCTCGTCGATCTCAGTCGCTCGAGTTCCGGCGGGAACTGCAACCAAGTAGACGTCGAGGGCTGGATGGTGCCTGCTGCTGCAGGGTGGTCACTCCTTGACCACAAGGGAGATTCTTCGGGCTTCCACGTTGAGATGGAGGGCGAAGGGTCCAGAATATCGTTTCAAATGTTTCTTCCAGGAAATCTGATGTGCATTGGCACTGCTCCCACTCTTATTCGAATCTGGTGGGCGTGATTACCTGCTAGGTCCCCTCCTATGGGTGGGACCCAGGAAGTGGGTGGATACACCCCCTTCCTTTGATCCAGGCCGCCCTGGCACGAGGGCTGGAGTGCCCCAGAACCGGTTTGGCCGGATTATGCAAGGGGCAGCCTTGTGCGCCCCAGGCAGTGTCTGGTTTCTTTCAAACCTCCCTGCTACAATACACTATCTCCTGTCTGGAGGGCGGTGACACCCTCCTGTGACAGGAAACCCTTTGTCCAGGACCCCCTTGACTGGGTTTCGGTCAGCTCCAGGGGTCCAGACATTTGTCTGTGGCAGAGGCATCCATTTTGGGGATCTTAAGGCCTTTGGAGAAATCAACCGCATTAAAGTGAAGTAACATGTCTTACCCCTCTAGAGGGGTGGAATGCCATCCCCGTCGCCAGAACTGGCGAGGGGATGGTATTCCAAAGCGTATGACACCTTACACGACATGTTTTGATAAAGCCAAACCAGAGTTGCTAAATAACCGCGAGGATTATAAGGCACTTAATAGTATATGGTATGGCATTATCCTGAAACAGCTTAGGGATTTGTTCCCGACGGCTGCAGACAGGCTCAGCTCATGCTAGAGCTCCATCTCACATAAAAACCATGCACCCAGCCTCCAGGATTGGTGAGGCCTGTCTATAGGAGTGGCTCACAGGTTTACATGTGTCCAGATATAGGTTTAGACATAGGTATACTATATCTAAGCAAGGGGTGTGTACACCACCTTACCCCAGCTGAGTGATCAGCCAGTTGTGTCAATTTAAGAACCAGCCAGGGGTGGCAAAAGATATGCTGCAGCCCCTGGTAGGCCTTAGTGGCTCCTGTGCCCTGTGCACCTATAGTGCATTCTGCAGGGGCTGACAAGGAGTCCAGTTCCAATTGGTATGTGCCTATAGCACATGTGTCATTAATTTAGTGAGAGAACAGCAGGCTGGGGGTCTGATCAGCAGGCCCACAGCCTCAGTAGTCGAAAACCAGTGAAGCAAAAAGCAAAAATTTGGGGTGACCATAGGATAGCAGACCCTACTCTCCTACACTCACCAATCCTGGAGGCTGGGTGCATGGTTTTTATGTGAGATAGAGCTCTAGCATGAGCTGAGCCTGTCTGCAGCCGTCGGGAACAAATCCCTAAGCTGTTTCAGGATAATGCCATACCATATACTATTAAGTGCCTTATAATCCTCGCGGTTATTTAGCAACTTTGGTTTGGCTTTATCAAAACATGTCGTGTAAGGTGTCATACGCTTTGGAATACCATCCCCTCGCCAGTTCTGGCGACGGGGATGGCATTCCACCCCTCTAGAGGGGTAAGACATGTTACTTTGCTTTAATGCGGTTGATTTCTCCAAAGGCCTTAAGATCCACAAAATGGATGCCTCTGCCACAGACAAATGTCTGGACCCCTGGAGCTGACCGAAACCCAGTCAAGGGGGTCCTGGACAAAGGGTTTCCTGTCACAGGAGGGTGTCACCGCCCTCCAGACAGGAGATAGTGTATTGTAGCAGGGAGGTTTGAAAGAAACCAGACACTGCCTGGGGCGCACAAGGCTGCCCCTTGCATAATCCGGCCAAACCGGTTCTGGGGCACTCCAGCCCTCGTGCCAGGGCGGCCTGGATCAAAGGAAGGGGGTGTATCCACCCACTTCCTGGGTCCCACCCATAGGAGGGGACCTAGCAGGTAATCACGCCCACCAGATTCGAATAAGAGTGGGAGCAGTGCCAATGCACATCAGATTTCCTGGAAGAAACATTTGAAACGATATTCTGGACCCTTCGCCCTCCATCTCAACGTGGAAGCCCGAAGAATCTCCCTTGTGGTCAAGGAGTGACCACCCTGCAGCAGCAGGCACCATCCAGCCCTCGACGTCTACTTAGTTGCAGTTCCCGCCGGAACTCGAGCGACTGAGATCGACGAGATCAAGCCTGCCCAGCTTCTAACAGCCCGATCCACAGTCCATGCAAAGCTGAGACCCGTGGAGGCGACCGGAAGCGTGGGGCACGCCATCTTGAAGTGACCACGAGACGCTGACCGTGCAGCCCACGAGTGACCCTCGAAGCTGTACACCGGGGTTTGAGAAGCCCCCACCCTGAGCTACTCCTGAGCCGAAGCTCAGCCCTCCACACTCGACGAGTGCTGCGTGGGGCCCTTTGGCACGATTTGGCTCAACGCGTTGGCCCGGTCACTTGCCAGCCGGCTTGTGGTCCCTGTGCCGACGAACTACAAAAGAAGACTCGTGATTCTGGTTGCTCCAGATCCACACCAGCTCCCCTGAAAGGGAGCCCCGACTCTGACCTTCCTGGTCCGAGTAAGACGCCATCTTCCAATCCCGCGTGGATTGCTCTTACCAAGGCTTGTTTGCTCCAAACCGGAAGCCGACTGCACCGACGGTGAGAGCCTGCGTGGGACAGATCGTGACCTGCTCCTGGACGTCGCAGATGCCCCAGAGCCCACGTGACAGCGAAGAGAAGCGCCTCGACGACCACCTGATTGCGCCCGACATTGCCTGGTTCCGTCCTGGTTCCACCCTGGTCACTGCTGAGTGACCCAGACTCTGTCCCCTCTGCTTTCAGGTACTCTACAACTTGAGTCCACCCTTGGACTCCACCGGACACTTCGTCTTCACCCTGCCTGCAGCCCTTTCAGCTTCAAGCACCAAGAGCCTGCGTGTCAAAACCCGACGCCACTTCGACCCGGTGCACCCACTTCCTGTGGGTGAGGTAACTTTGCTCCGCCGGTGTTCCCACACTGGTGCACACCTCTAGGGTCTGTGTGTTAAGTTTTGTTCCTCTAGGTTCAGCGGAAGTGTCCTTAAACTTTAACTATTTGACTTTTACGCACCATTGGTTAACATTGGTGCATGCGTGCGCTTTCCGCACCTCTCCCGAATCCCGAGGGCCATTCCCGACTTCAGCATTGCTTGTCCTGACTGCTCCCAGCGATTCCCTAGGCCCTAGGCCTAACCACTGTTCGAGTGGCCTCTCTTATACCACTTGTTTAGTATATGGTTTGAGTGGCCCCCTGCCCTCATCCATAATTGTGCAACTTTGTATGTTTAAACAGTGCTTTTGATTTAACGCTTGTGCCCCCTTTATTCATAAAGAATACTGGGGATTGTTTTTAGTAATAAACACATATATTTTTATAATATATACTTGTGTGGTGTCCTTTCATTTGGTATTACAGGATTGTATGTGGTAAAACAGCTCGCTTAACACGACCTCTTAAGTTAAGCCTTTAGGCTGCTTAGTCCATGCTACCACTAGGATAGCTTGTCTAATAAGGTTGACTTACAACCAGACACCATAAGGGGATTGTTTGGTCAGGTAGTAGGTGGTTCCAGAATTGGAAACATCCCCTACCAGGCCAACTTCTCACATTGGTGAGCAGCGGTGCGGATTTGAGCTTGCTGTTGTTTTACCATTGCAATCTTTATATCAAATTGAAAGATCACATCAAGTACCTCTAGGTACATATAAAATCAAAAGCTTAGCATATTAAGTTCTACTGAACTTAGTAGTTGTAGGTTGAAGGGAGTAGCACACCCCTGACTACAACTCACTAGCAAGGTCCAGTAGGAAAACACTTAGTGTAGGTAAGTGCACCACTTACACCTCACTAGTAACCATGTCCGACACAGGAAAGGCCTCAGGGTCTAGTCCTGTGACAGTTGACCCTACCCAGGCAACTTCTGGATATGACAAACTAACCCGCAGAGACTTGATTGTCTTGTGCAAAGCAAGAGGGTTAAAAAGGGGCAGAAGCCCCACCTGCCTAATCCTGATAGAACTCCTAGAACAGGATGACTTAGAGAAGGCAAAAGCAGCTTCCCTAGATACAGGAACTGGAGGGAACCCCCCTGCAGTTGATCCCCCTGAAGAGGAGGATGATGATGACTTGGATGAGGACTCAGAGGTTGAGGACTTAGAAGTACAGGATCAGGGTAGCCAGGTTCCAGTTGGTAGGCTTAGCCAGGCCAACTTGGACCTACTGGGGAATGGAGAGGGCCAGCACCTCCCCAGAACCCAACATATGATTCCTGTGAGAAGTTGGCCTGGTAGGGGATGTTTCCAATTCTGGAACCACCTACTACCTGACCAAACAATCCCCTTATGGTGTCTGGTTGTAAGTCAACCTTATTAGACAAGCTATCCTAGGGGTAGCATGGACTAAGCAGCCTAAAGGCTTAACTTAAGAGGTCGTGTTAAGCGAGCTGTTTTACCACATACAATCCTGTAATACCAAATGAAAGGACACCACACAAGTATATATTATAAAAATATATGTGTTTATTACTAAAAACAATCCCCAGTATTCTTTATGAATAAAGGGGCACAAGCGTTAAATCAAAAGCACTGTTTAAACATACAAAGTTGCACAATTATGGATGAGGACAGGGGGCCACTCAAACCATATACTAAACAAGTGGTATAAGAGAGGCCACTCGAACAGTGGTTAGGCCTAGGGCCTAGGGAATCGCTGGGAGCAGTCAGGACAAGCAATGCTGAAGTCGGGAATGGCCCTCGGGATTCGGGAGATGTGCGGAAAGCGCACGCATGCACCAATGTTAACCAATGGTGCGTAAAAGTCAAATAGTTAAAGTTTAAGGACACTTCCGCTGAACCTAGAGGAACAAAACTTAACACACAGACCCTAGAGGTGTGCACCAGTGTGGGAACACCGGCGGAGCAAAGTTACCTCACCCACAGGAAGTGGGTGCACAGGGTCGAAGTGGCGTCGGGTTTTGACACGCAGGCTCTTGGTGCTTGAAGCTGAAAGGGCTGCAGGCAGGGTGAAGACGAAGTGTCCGGTGGAGTCCAAGGATGGACTCAAGTTGTAGAGTACCTGAAAGCAGAGGGGACAGAGTCTGGGTCACTCAGCAGTGACCAGGGTGGAACCAGGACGGAACCAGGCAATGTCGGGCGCAATCAGGTGGTCGTCGAGGCGCTTCTCTTCGCTGTCACGTGGGCTCTGGGGCATCTGCGACGTCCAGGAGCAGGTCACGATCTGTCCCACGCAGGCTCTCACCGTCGGTGCAGTCGGCTTCCGGTTTGGAGCAAACAAGCCTTGGTAAGAGCAATCCACGCGGGATTGGAAGATGGCGTCTCACTCGGACCAGGAAGGTCAGAGTCAGGGCTCCCTTTCAGAGGAGCTGGTGTGGATCTGGAGCAACCAGAATCACGAGTCTTCTTTTGTAGTTCGTCGGCACAGGGACCACAAGCCAGCTGGCAAGTGACCGGGCCAACGCGTTGAGCCAAATCGTGCCAAAGGGCCCCACGCAGCACTCGTCGAGTGTGGAGGGCTGAACTTCGGCTCAGGAGTAGCTCAGGGTGGGGGCTTCTCAAACCCCGGTGTATAGCTTCGAGGGTCACTCGTGGGCTGCACGGTCAGCGTCTCGTGGTCACTTCAAGATGGCGTGCCCCACGCTTCCGGTCGCCTCCACGGGTCTCAGCTTTGCATGGACTGTGGATCGGGCTGTTAGAAGCTGGGCAGGCTTGATCTCGTCGATCTCAGTCGCTCGAGTTCCGGCGGGAACTGCAACTAAGTAGACGTCGAGGGCTGGATGGTGCCTGCTGCTGCAGGGTGGTCACTCCTTGACCACAAGGGAGATTCTTCGGGCTTCCACGTTGAGATGGAGGGCGAAGGGTCCAGAATATCGTTTCAAATGTTTCTTCCAGGAAATCTGATGTGCATTGGCACTGCTCCCACTCTTATTCGAATCTGGTGGGCGTGATTACCTGCTAGGTCCCCTCCTATGGGTGGGACCCAGGAAGTGGGTGGATACACCCCCTTCCTTTGATCCAGGCCGCCCTGGCACGAGGGCTGGAGTGCCCCAGAACCGGTTTGGCCGGATTATGCAAGGGGCAGCCTTGTGCGCCCCAGGCAGTGTCTGGTTTCTTTCAAACCTCCCTGCTACAATACACTATCTCCTGTCTGGAGGGCGGTGACACCCTCCTGTGACAGGAAACCCTTTGTCCAGGACCCCCTTGACTGGGTTTCGGTCAGCTCCAGGGGTCCAGACATTTGTCTGTGGCAGAGGCATCCATTTTGTGGATCTTAAGGCCTTTGGAGAAATCAACCGCATTAAAGTGAAGTAACATGTCTTACCCCTCTAGAGGGGTGGAATGCCATCCCCGTCGCCAGAACTGGCGAGGGGATGGTATTCCAAAGCGTATGACACCTTACACGACATGTTTTGATAAAGCCAAACCCGAGTTGCTAAATAACCGCGAGGATTATAAGGCACTTAATAGTATATGGTATGGCATTATCCTGAAACAGCTTAGGGATTTGTTCCCGACGGCTGCAGACAGGCTCAGCTCATGCTAGAGCTCCATCTCACATAAAAACCATGCACCCAGCCTCCAGGATTGGTGAGGCCTGTCTATAGGAGTGGCTCACAGGTTTACATGTGTCCAGATATAGGTTTAGACATAGGTATACTATATCTAAGCAAGGGGTGTGTACACCACCTTACCCCAGCTGAGTGATCAGCCAGTTGTGTCAATTTAAGAACCAGCCAGGGGTGGCAAAAGATATGCTGCAGCCCCTGGTAGGCCTTAGTGGCTCCTGTGCCCTGTGCACCTATAGTGCATTCTACAGGGGCTGACAAGGAGCCCATTTCCAATTGGTATGTACCTAGGGTACATGGAATCCATTTTACAGAGAGAGCAGATGGCCTGGGGCCCTGATTAGCAGGGAACCAGGTCAACTAAGTCAAAAAACCAGCTAAACACAGGCAAAAAATCTGGGGTAACCATAGTCAGGTAGCCACCTTCCTACATAACCCCCCCCCAAACGAAAGGAGATAAGGCTATCCTTGGCCAGGTAAGCCTATATTGCCTGAGTGGCCATATAAGGAAGTACCTGCACTAGCATGGGTACCCCCTGTCTCATGGTCCACTAAGCAGTCCCTCACCCTTTGGGTATTAGAGGGTCTCCACCATAGGGAATCACTACCTTGGGTGTGTTTATGCAAAGTTAAAGGCTGGTTTGGATATGGAGTATTGAAGCGAGGCTCTACTAATTTAGGGCTTAGCTTCCTCCAATTATCTTCCACCATGTGTGCCTTTCTTTCTTTAACTGAGTTGCACTGTGCTCTCAGGGTCAACCTCTGGCTACCTAAAGCTGGAGGCTGGGTCCCTCTGTTTGGCTTGCTGGAGGGACAGTTCAGGTTTGGGCCCTTTGGGTCCCAGGTTTGGCTGTGCCCAACAGAATCCATCTGTGGGAGGTCCCTAACTGTTTTTAAGGGGGCTCCCTTAGGAGTTTTTAAAGTTTTCACCTTACTAGGGCTACTAGTTTTGGTGCACCTAATCTTTTGATGGGGGTGCTTTATTTGACAGGGGGCCCTCTGGGTCTCACTGTCCTTCTTGTCCTCTGCAGCCCTGGGCTGGCTAAGGCAAGGTAGAGAGGGGCAGGTTACCTGCTCCAGACTGGGTCCCACCTGAGAAGGGTCCACCGCCATCAGAGGCTCTGTCAGGCCAGGCCTAACAACCTCTGGGGCAGTTCCTTCATCAGGGGTAAGATCAGTTCCCTGAGGAGGCTGATCCTGTTCTAAAGTCTGGTGAGGGGGAGATTTCTCTTCCTCCTCCATGCTCTCAGTTTGTGTGGAGTTATCCATCATTTCAGGTTTCACAACACACGTGTCAGTTTGAGTTTGGGCTGTGGCCATCACAGCCCCACCAACCTTTTCAGGAGGAGACTCAGTTTGGGTTTCTGCTGTTACCATAACAGCTCTGCTATTCTGTTCAGGAAGAGCTTTTGCTAAAGATGGGGCAGAGAGTTTCTCAGCCCTACCAACCTTTTCAGGAAGGACATCTTGAATTGGGGCTGTAGCCATTACAGCCCCACTAACCTTTCCATTGGAATTCACCATTCTAGAATGGGTTTCCTGTTCAACCTCAGCCCAGGCTGAGATCTCCAAATCATTACCAAGTAGGCAGTCTACAGGCAAGTTTGGTGACACTGCCACTCTCTTTGGGCCAATGACACCTCCCCAGCTGAGACTTACTACTGCCATGGGATGATTTGTTTGGATTCCATCAATGTTTGTAACCTGGTATGTGGCACCAGGTAAAAGTTGCTTAGAGGGGACTATGCCATCAGCCACCATGGTGATGCTAGCCCCTGTGTCTCTAAAAGCCTCAACTTTCAAACCATTGATGATGGGTTCTTGTCTATACTTGCTCAAAGTATTTGGGCAAGCAGAGAAGTTGGCAAACCCCATGCCAACCTCATAAACAAGATCATTGGGTGATGGGGACCTGGATAGGCCAGGGTCCACCTGATTTCCAAAAGTAAACCCACCCAGATTCCTGGGTGTGCTTCCACTTCCTGGGGGATTACTGCTGACAGTAACAGGAGGTGTTGAAGCTGGCTTTGGAGGTATATTTTCTTTATTGTTATTCTTGGGACAACAGCTGTCTGTTTTGTAATGCCCCACCTGTTTACAGGCATAACAATAAGGCTTTTTCTCAGTTGAAGAAGTGTCTTGGGACCCACCCCCATCCTTGGAGTTTTGGGGCCCTGGGGAAGTCTTTTCTTTATTTTTATCCCCACCCTTATCTTGAGGCTTGGTAGACTCCTTCTTCTGGTTACTGTCCTGATTCTTAGGCCTAATCCTGGTTCTGACCCATTTGTCTGCCTTCTTTCCCAATTCTTGGGGAGAGGTCAGATCAGAGTCTACCAGGTGCTGGTGTAAGAGCTGGTTCTGACAATTACTTAGGATCTGCTCCCTCATAATCAAATTATACAATCCTGTAAAGTCATGTACTTTGCTGCCATGTAGCCAACCCTCCAGAGCCTTAGTAGCACAATCTACAAAATCAGTCCAGTCCTGAGTCTGTGTCTTCTGGGTGTCTCTGAACTTGAACCTGTACTGTTCAGTGGTTAAGCCAAACCCATCTATCAGAACACTCTTCAGGACTTTGTAATTGTTTGCATCCTCATGTCTGACAGTGAGGAGCTTGTCTCTCCCTTTCTCTGAAAAGGAGTACCATAAGATTGCTGCCCACTGTTCCTCAGGAACCTGCTGTACCATGCAGGCTCTCTCAAGAGCAGTCATCCATTTGTGGATGTCATCCCCTTCTTTGAAGGGGGGCACAATCTTTGTCAGGTTTCTACTATCATAGGACCTGGGTTTCTCTTTAGGAATATTGCTGCCACCAGTGGCATCTAAGCCACACAATTTTTGCTCTCTTGCCAAGGCAAGTCTAGCTTGAGCCAAGGCTACCTCCTCCCTCTCTATCTGGAGTTTGACAGCCCTCATTCTGGCCCTATGTTCTAGCTTTTGAGAAGCACCCATGCTTCTCTGTGATTCTCTGGAGGCACTAGAAAGATGAGAGTCTCCTGAGGGAGATCTCACTCTTCTGTTGCCTGGGGGAATCATATGTTGGGTTCTGGGGAGGTGCTGGCCCTCTCCATTCCCCAGTAGGTCCAAGTTGGCCTGGCTAAGCCTACCAACTGGAACCTGGCTACCCTGATCCTGTACTTCTAAGTCCTCAACTTCTGAGTCCTCATCCAAGTCATCATCATCCTCCTCTTCAGGGGGATCAACTGCAGGGGGGTTCCCTTCAGTTCCTGTATCTAGGGAAGCTGCTTTTGCCCTCTCTAAGTCATCCTGTTCTAGGAGTCCTATCAGGATTAGGCAGGTGGGGCTTCTGCCCCTTTTTAACCCTCTTGCTTTGCACAAGACAATCAAGTCTCTGCGGGTTAGTTTGTCATATCCAGAAGTTGCCTGGGTAGGGTCAACTGTCACAGGACTAGACCCTGAGGCCTTTCCTGTGTCGGACATGGTTACTAGTGAGGTGTAAGTGGTGCACTTACCTACACTAAGTGTTTTCCTACTGGACCTTGCTAGTGAGTTGTAGTCAGGGGTGTGCTACTCCCTTCAACCTACAACTACTAAGTTCAGTAGAACTTAATATGCTAAGCTTTTGATTTTATATGTACCTAGAGGTACTTGATGTGATCTTTCAATTTGATATAAAGATTGCAATGGTAAAACAACAGCAAGCTCAAATCCGCACCGCTGCTCACCAATGTGAGAAGTTGGCCTGGTAGGGGATGTTTCCAATTCTGGAACCACCTACTACCTGACCAAACAATCCCCTTATGGTGTCTGGTTGTAAGTCAACCTTATTAGACAAGCTATCCTAGGGGTAGCATGGACTAAGCAGCCTAAAGGCTTAACTTAAGAGGTCGTGTTAAGCGAGCTGTTTTACCACATACAATCCTGTAATACCAAATGAAAGGACACCACACAAGTATATATTATAAAAATATATGTGTTTATTACTAAAAACAATCCCCAGTATTCTTTATGAATAAAGGGGCACAAGCGTTAAATCAAAAGCACTGTTTAAACATACAAAGTTGCACAATTATGGATGAGGACAGGGGGCCACTCAAACCATATACTAAACAAGTGGTATAAGAGAGGCCACTCGAACAGTGGTTAGGCCTAGGGCCTAGGGAATCGCTGGGAGCAGTCAGGACAAGCAATGCTGAAGTCGGGAATGGCCCTCGGGATTCGGGAGATGTGCGGAAAGCGCACGCATGCACCAATGTTAACCAATGGTGCGTAAAAGTCAAATAGTTAAAGTTTAAGGACACTTCCGCTGAACCTAGAGGAACAAAACTTAACACACAGACCCTAGAGGTGTGCACCAGTGTGGGAACACCGGCGGAGCAAAGTTACCTCACCCACAGGAAGTGGGTGCACAGGGTCGAAGTGGCGTCGGGTTTTGACACGCAGGCTCTTGGTGCTTGAAGCTGAAAGGGCTGCAGGCAGGGTGAAGACGAAGTGTCCGGTGGAGTCCAAGGATGGACTCAAGTTGTAGAGTACCTGAAAGCAGAGGGGACAGAGTCTGGGTCACTCAGCAGTGACCAGGGTGGAACCAGGACGGAACCAGGCAATGTCGGGCGCAATCAGGTGGTCGTCGAGGCGCTTCTCTTCGCTGTCACGTGGGCTCTGGGGCATCTGCGACGTCCAGGAGCAGGTCACGATCTGTCCCACGCAGGCTCTCACCGTCGGTGCAGTCGGCTTCCGGTTTGGAGCAAACAAGCCTTGGTAAGAGCAATCCACGCGGGATTGGAAGATGGCGTCTCACTCGGACCAGGAAGGTCAGAGTCAGGGCTCCCTTTCAGAGGAGCTGGTGTGGATCTGGAGCAACCAGAATCACGAGTCTTCTTTTGTAGTTCGTCGGCACAGGGACCACAAGCCAGCTGGCAAGTGACCGGGCCAACGCGTTGAGCCAAATCGTGCCAAAGGGCCCCACGCAGCACTCGTCGAGTGTGGAGGGCTGAACTTCGGCTCAGGAGTAGCTCAGGGTGGGGGCTTCTCAAACCCCGGTGTACAGCTTCGAGGGTCACTCGTGGGCTGCACGGTCAGCGTCTCGTGGTCACTTCAAGATGGCGTGCCCCACGCTTCCGGTCGCCTCCACGGGTCTCAGCTTTGCATGGACTGTGGATCGGGCTGTTAGAAGCTGGGCAGGCTTGATCTCGTCGATCTCAGTCGCTCGAGTTCCGGCGGGAACTGCAACTAAGTAGACGTCGAGGGCTGGATGGTGCCTGCTGCTGCAGGGTGGTCACTCCTTGACCACAAGGGAGATTCTTCGGGCTTCCACGTTGAGATGGAGGGCGAAGGGTCCAGAATATCGTTTCAAATGTTTCTTCCAGGAAATCTGATGTGCATTGGCACTGCTCCCACTCTTATTCGAATCTGGTGGGCGTGATTACCTGCTAGGTCCCCTCCTATGGGTGGGACCCAGGAAGTGGGTGGATACACCCCCTTCCTTTGATCCAGGCCGCCCTGGCACGAGGGCTGGAGTGCCCCAGAACCGGTTTGGCCGGATTATGCAAGGGGCAGCCTTGTGCGCCCCAGGCAGTGTCTGGTTTCTTTCAAACCTCCCTGCTACAATACACTATCTCCTGTCTGGAGGGCGGTGACACCCTCCTGTGACAGGAAACCCTTTGTCCAGGACCCCCTTGACTGGGTTTCGGTCAGCTCCAGGGGTCCAGACATTTGTCTGTGGCAGAGGCATCCATTTTGTGGATCTTAAGGCCTTTGGAGAAATCAACCGCATTAAAGTGAAGTAACATGTCTTACCCCTCTAGAGGGGTGGAATGCCATCCCCGTCGCCAGAACTGGCGAGGGGATGGTATTCCAAAGCGTATGACACCTTACACGACATGTTTTGATAAAGCCAAACCCGAGTTGCTAAATAACCGCGAGGATTATAAGGCACTTAATAGTATATGGTATGGCATTATCCTGAAACAGCTTAGGGATTTGTTCCCGACGGCTGCAGACAGGCTCAGCTCATGCTAGAGCTCCATCTCACATAAAAACCATGCACCCAGCCTCCAGGATTGGTGAGGCCTGTCTATAGGAGTGGCTCACAGGTTTACATGTGTCCAGATATAGGTTTAGACATAGGTATACTATATCTAAGCAAGGGGTGTGTACACCACCTTACCCCAGCTGAGTGATCAGCCAGTTGTGTCAATTTAAGAACCAGCCAGGGGTGGCAAAAGATATGCTGCAGCCCCTGGTAGGCCTTAGTGGCTCCTGTGCCCTGTGCACCTATAGTGCATTCTACAGGGGCTGACAAGGAGCCCATTTCCAATTGGTATGTACCTAGGGTACATGGAATCCATTTTACAGAGAGAGCAGATGGCCTGGGGCCCTGATTAGCAGGGAACCAGGTCAACTAAGTCAAAAAACCAGCTAAACACAGGCAAAAAATCTGGGGTAACCATAGTCAGGTAGCCACCTTCCTACAATTCCCCCAGGCAACAGAAGAGTGAGATCTCCCTCAGGAGACTCTCATCTTTCTAGTGCCTCCAGGGAATCACAGAGAGGCATGAATGCTTCTCAAAAGTTAGAGCATAGGGCCAGAATGAGGGCTGTCAAACTCCAGATAGAGAGGGAGGAGGTAGCCTTGGCTCAAGCTAGACTTGCCTTGGCAAGAGAGCAGAAATTAAGTGGCTTAGATGTCACTGGTGGCAGCAATTTTCCAAGAGAAAAAGACAGGGCCTATGACAATAGAAACCTGACCAAGATTGTGCCCCCCTTTAAAGAAGGGGATGACATCCACAAATGGATGACTGCTCTTGAGAGAGCCTGCATGGTACAGCAGGTTCCTGAGAACCAGTGGGCTGCAATTTTGTGGTACTCCTTTTCTGAGAAAGGGAGAGACAGGCTCCTCACAGTTAGACCTGAGGATGCCAAAAACTACTCTGTTTTGAAGAGTGCTCTCATTGAAGGGTATGGCCTAACCACTGAGCAATACAGGTTGTTGTTCAGAGACACCCAGAAAGCACAGACTCAAGACTGGACTGATTTTGTGGAGTGTGCCACTAAGGCTTTGGAGGGTTGGTTACAGGGAAGTAAAGTTTCAGACTATACAGGATTGTACAATCTTATGATGAGAGAACAGATCCTTAATAACTGTACAAACCAGCTGTTGCATCAATACCTTATTGACTCTGATCTGACCTCTCCCCAAGAATTGGGAAAGAAGGCAGACAAATGGGTCAGAACAAGGATTAAGCAGAAACCCCAGAACCAAGGTGGTGACCAGAAGAAAACAGACCAGAAGGGTGGTAATCAGAATCAGAAAGATAAAGAAAAAGACCAGAAGTCTTCAGGCCCCCAAACTAATAGTAAGGAGGGTGGTTCCCAAAATGGTAACAAGAAGAAGAAGAACAAAGGTCCAAAGACACCTTGGTGTAATACCTGCAAATCAGTGTCACACTGGGGCAGTGAGTGCACCAAGGCAAATCCAGTTCCCACCACTACAGCTCCTAAAGCAACTGCAACCCCAAGTACAGTAAGCAGTGGTGGAACACAGTCCAAGGGTGTAGCTGGGTTGACCCTGGGTATTGAAGTAGGATCTGGCCTAGTCAGAGTCCCTACACAGGCAGTTCTCCTGTATGATGTGGACATTGAGTTGCCCACTGCAGTAAGCCCCACTAACCTGGGCAAATACAGGCAGACTCCCTTAATAAATGAGAAACTGGCTCAAGCTTACAGGGACACATGTGCTAGTGTCACCATGGTGACCCCTGGCTTTGTGGACCCTGGACAGATTGTACTAGGAGAGAGCTACCTAGTAACCAATGCAAGCAACTCCACTACCTCCCATAGTGTGGCAGTTGTGAACTTCTCCTGGGGAGGGGTTGATGGCCTAAAGAAAGTTGTGGTGAGTGCAGACCTACCAGTAGACTGTCTGTTAGGCAATGACCTTGAAAGCTCAGCATGGTCAGAAGTGGAGTACAGGACTCATGCAGAAATGCTAGGGATTTCAGAGCATGTCCTTGCCATGACAAGGGCTCAGGCTAAGAAGTGCCTTCCTGAACCAGTGGTGGATCTTGAGACAATAGACCAGCCACAACCCAAGAGAAGGAGCAAGAGAGGAAAGGCCTCGCCTTCCACCTTGCCCCAGGTTGAGGATCAGGTTTCAGAGGAAACTGATTCTGCAGTCCAAGAGGAGACTGTCTCTGAAGAGCTTGAACCTGACCAGGTTGAGTTTCTGGGGACAGGGGGACCCTCAAGGGCAGACCTGAGGCAGGCTCAATTAGATTGCCCTTCCCTTGAACCCCTCAGACAGCAGGCTGCTGCTGAGGCTGCTGGGGATGCCCAAGGTACCCATACTGTGTATTGGGATGAGGGACTCCTTTACTCAGAGGCTAGAGCCCCCAAGCCTGGCATGACCAGGAGGTTGGTGATACCTCTGCAGTTTAGGGGATTCCTCCTTACCTTGGCCCATGATATTCCCCTTGCAGGACACTTAGGCCAGAACAAGACGTGGGACAGGCTTGTTCCACACTTTCACTGGCCTCACATGTCAGAGGATGTCAAGGAGTTTTGTCGCTCCTGTGTCACTTGCCAAGCCAGTGGTAAGTCAGGTGGCACAACAAAGGCCCCCCTAATACCACTACCTGTGGTGGGGGTCCCCTTTGAGAGAGTTGGAATTGATATTGTGGGTCCAATGGACCCCCAAACAGCATCTGGGAACAGATTCATACTGGTGGTAGTGGATCATGCCACCAGGTACCCAGAGGCTATTCCCCTAAGGACCACCACAGCACCTGTGGTGGCAAAAGCCCTCATTGCAGTTTTCTCAAGAGTGGGCTTTCCTAAGGAGGTACTATCAGATAGAGGGACAAATTTTATGTCCAGCTATCTAAAAGCAATGTGGAAGGAATGTGGAGTAAACTATAAGTTTACCACCCCATATCATCCACAATGCAATGGGCTTGTGGAGAGATTTAACAAGACCCTTAAAGGCATGATAAAAGGATTACCAGAGAAGCTCAGGCGGAAATGGGACATTCTTTTACCCTGCCTGCTCTTTGCTTACAGAGAGGTCCCACAGAAGGGGGTTGGCTACAGCCCTTTTGAACTTTTGTTTGGCCACCCTGTGAGAGGTCCATTGTGTTTGGTGAAGGAAGGATGGGAGTTACCTCTCAAAAAGCCCAAACTAGACATAGTGGACTATGTACTTGGTCTCCGCTCCAGGATGGCTGAGTACATGGAAAGAGCATCCAAAAACCTGGAGGCCAGCCAAGAATTGCAGAAAGCTTGGCATGACCAAAAGGCTGTACTGGTAGAGTTCCAACCAGGACAGAAGGTATGGGTACTGGAGCCAGTGGCTCCAGCAGCACTCCAAGACAAATGGAGTGGACCCTATCCTATTATTGAGAAGAAAGGGGAAGTCACCTACTTGGTAGACTTTGGAACACCCAGGAGCCCTCACAGGGTAATCCATGTGAATCGCTTGAAAGCATTTGTAGACAGGGAGGACATGAGCTTGCTCATGGCCACAGATGGGGAACAGGAGGAAGAGAGTGACCCTCTCCCAGACCTGCTTTCCCAGAACCCTGATGATGGTTCAGTTGATGGAGTAGCCTTGGCAGGCAGCCTCACTGACCAGCAACAGAGGGACTGCAGACAAGTTTTGCAGGCTCACAGGCAAATGTTTTCACTCACACCCAGCCAAACTGACTGGTGTACCCATTGTAGGAGAGTAGGGTCTGCTATCCTATGGTCACCCCAAATTTTTGCTTTTTGCTTCACTGGTTTTCGACTACTGAGGCTGTGGGCCTGCTGATCAGACCCCCAGCCTGCTGTTCTCTCACTAAATTAATGACACATGTGCTATAGGCACATACCAATTGGAAATGGACTCCTTGTCAGCCCCTGTAGAATGCACTATAGGTGCACAGGGCACAGGAGCCACTAAGGCCTACCAGGGGCTGCAGCATATCTTTTGCCACCCCTGGCTGGTTCTTAAATTGACACAACTGGCTGATCACTCAGCTGGGGTAAGGTGGTGTACACACCCCTTGCTTAGATATAGTATACCTATGTCTAAACCTATATCTGGACACATGTAAACCTGTGAGCCACTCCTATAGACAGGCCTCACCAATCCTGGAGGCTGGGTGCTTGGTTTTTATGTGAGATGGAGCTCTAGCATGAGCTGAGCCTGTCTGCAGCCGTCGGGGACAAATCCCTAAGCTGTTTCAGGATAATGCCATACCATATACTATTAAGTGCCTTATAATCCTCGCGGTTATTTAGCAACTCTGGTTTGGCTTTATCAAAACATGTCGTGTAAGGTGTCATACGCTTTGGAATACCATCCCCTCGCCAGTTCTGGCGACGGGGATGGCATTCCACCCCTCTAGAGGGGTAAGACATGTTACTTCACTTTAATGCGGTTGATTTCTCCAAAGGCCTTAAGATCCACAAAATGGATGCCTCTGCCACAGACAAATGTCTGGACCCCTGGAGCTGACCGAAACCCAGTCAAGGGGGTCCTGGACAAAGGGTTTCCTGTCACAGGAGGGTGTCACCGCCCTCCAGACAGGAGATAGTGTATTGTAGCAGGGAGGTTTGAAAGAAACCAGACACTGCCTGGGGCGCACAAGGCTGCCCCTTGCATAATCCGGCCAAACCGGTTCTGGGGCACTCCAGCCCTCGTGCCAGGGCGGCCTGGATCAAAGGAAGGGGGTGTATCCACCCACTTCCTGGGTCCCACCCATAGGAGGGGACCTAGCAGGTAATCACGCCCACCAGATTCGAATAAGAGTGGGAGCAGTGCCAATGCACATCAGATTTCCTGGAAGAAACATTTGAAACGATATTCTGGACCCTTCGCCCTCCATCTCAACGTGGAAGCCCGAAGAATCTCCCTTGTGGTCAAGGAGTGACCACCCTGCAGCAGCAGGCACCATCCAGCCCTCGACGTCTACTTGGTTGCAGTTCCCGCCGGAACTCGAGCGACTGAGATCGACGAGATCAAGCCTGCCCAGCTTCTAACAGCCCGATCCACAGTCCCTGCAAAGCTGAGACCCGTGGAGGCGACCGGAAGCGTGGGGCACGCCATCTTGAAGTGACCACGAGACGCTGACCGTGCAGCCCACGAGTGACCCTCGAAGCTGTACACCGGGGTTTGAGAAGCCCCCACCCTGAGCTACTCCTGAGCCGAAGTTCAGCCCTCCACACTCGACGAGTGCTGCGTGGGGCCCTTTGGCACGATTTGGCTCAACGCGTTGGCCCGGTCACTTGCCAGCTGGCTTGTGGTCCCTGTGCCGACGAACTACAAAAGAAGACTCGTGATTCTGGTTGCTCCAGATCCACACCAGCTCCCCTGAAAGGGAGCCCCGACTCTGACCTTCCTGGTCCGAGTGAGACGCCATCTTCCAATCCCGCGTGGATTGCTCTTACCAAGGCTTGTTTGCTCCAAACCGGAAGCCGACTGCACCGACGGTGAGAGCCTGCGTGGGACAGATCGTGACCTGCTCCTGGACGTCGCAGATGCCCCAGAGCCCACGTGACAGCGAAGAGAAGCGCCTCGACGACCACCTGACTGCGCCCGACATTGCCTGGTTCCGTCCTGGTTCCACCCTGGTCACTGCTGAGTGACCCAGACTCTGTCCCCTCTGCTTTCAGGTACTCTACAACTTGAGTCCACCCTTGGACTCCACCGGACACTTCGTCTTCACCCTGCCTGCAGCCCTTTCAGCTTCAAGCACCAAGAGCCTGCGTGTCAAAACCCGACGCCACTTCGACCCTGTGCACCCACTTCCTGTGGGTGAGGTAACTTTGCTCCGCCGGTGTTCCCACACTGGTGCACACCTCTAGGGTCTGTGTGTTAAGTTTTGTTCCTCTAGGTTCAGCGGAAGTGTCCTTAAACTTTAACTATTTGACTTTTACGCACCATTGGTTAACATTGGTGCATGCGTGCGCTTTCCGCACATCTCCCGAATCCCGAGGGCCATTCCCGACTTCAGCATTGCTTGTCCTGACTGCTCCCAGCGATTCCCTAGGCCCTAGGCCTAACCACTGTTCGAGTGGCCTCTCTTATACCACTTGTTTAGTATATGGTTTGAGTGGCCCCCTGCCCTCATCCATAATTGTGCAACTTGTATGTTTAAACAGTGCTTTTGATTTAACGCTTGTGCCCCTTTATTCATAAAGAATACTGGGGATTGTTTTTAGTAATAAACACATATATTTTTATAATATATACTTGTGTGGTGTCCTTTCATTTGGTATTACAGGATTGTATGTGGTAAAACAGCTCGCTTAACACGACCTCTTAAGTTAAGCCTTTAGGCTGCTTAGTCCATGCTACCCCTAGGATAGCTTGTCTAATAAGGTTGACTTACAACCAGACACCATAAGGGGATTGTTTGGTCAGGTAGTAGGTGGTTCCAGAATTGGAAACATCCCCTACCAGGCCAACTTCTCACATTGGTGAGCAGCGGTGCGGATTTGAGCTTGCTGTTGTTTTACCATTGCAATCTTTATATCAAATTGAAAGATCACATCAAGTACCTCTAGGTACATATAAAATCAAAAGCTTAGCATATTAAGTTCTACTGAACTTAGTAGTTGTAGGTTGAAGGGAGTAGCACACCCCTGACTACAACTCACTAGCAAGGTCCAGTAGGAAAACACTTAGTGTAGGTAAGTGCACCACTTACACCTCACTAGTAACCATGTCCGACACAGGAAAGGCCTCAGGGTCTAGTCCTGTGACAGTTGACCCTACCCAGGCAACTTCTGGATATGACAAACTAACCCGCAGAGACTTGATTGTCTTGTGCAAAGCAAGAGGGTTAAAAAGGGGCAGAAGCCCCACCTGCCTAATCCTGATAGGACTCCTAGAACAGGATGACTTAGAGAGGGCAAAAGCAGCTTCCCTAGATACAGGAACTGAAGGGAACCCCCCTGCAGTTGATCCCCCTGAAGAGGAGGATGATGATGACTTGGATGAGGACTCAGAAGTTGAGGACTTAGAAGTACAGGATCAGGGTAGCCAGGTTCCAGTTGGTAGGCTTAGCCAGGCCAACTTGGACCTACTGGGGAATGGAGAGGGCCAGCACCTCCCCAGAACCCAACATATGATTCCCCCAGGCAACAGAAGAGTGAGATCTCCCTCAGGAGACTCTCATCTTTCTAGTGCCTCCAGGGAATCACAGAGAGGCATGAATGCTTCTCAAAAGTTAGAGCATAGGGCCAGAATGAGGGCTGTCAAACTCCAGATAGAGAGGGAGGAGGTAGCCTTGGCTCAAGCTAGACTTGCCTTGGCAAGAGAGCAGAAATTAAGTGGCTTAGATGTCACTGGTGGCAGCAATTTTCCAAGAGAAAAAGACAGGGCCTATGACAATAGAAACCTGACCAAGATTGTGCCCCCCTTTAAAGAAGGGGATGACATCCACAAATGGATGACTGCTCTTGAGAGAGCCTGCATGGTACAGCAGGTTCCTGAGAATCAGTGGGCTGCAATTTTGTGGTACTCCTTTTCTGAGAAAGGGAGGGACAGGCTCCTCACAGTTAGACCTGAGGATGCCAAAAACTACTCTGTTTTGAAGAGTGCTCTCATTGAAGGGTATGGCCTAACCACTGAGCAATACAGGTTGTTGTTCAGAGACACCCAGAAAGCACAGACTCAAGACTGGACTGATTTTGTGGAGTGTGCCACTAAGGCTTTGGAGGGTTGGTTGCAGGGAAGTAAAGTTTCAGACTATACAGGATTGTACAATCTTATGATGAGAGAACAGATCCTTAATAACTGTACAAACCAGCTGTTGCATCAATACCTTATTGACTCTGATCTGACCTCTCCCCAAGAATTGGGAAAGAAGGCAGACAAATGGGTCAGAACAAGGATTAAGCAGAAACCCCAGAACCAAGGTGGTGACCAGAAGAAAACAGACCAGAAGGGTGGTAATCAGAATCAGAAAGATAAAGAAAAAGACCAGAAGTCTTCAGGCCCCCAAACTAATAGTAAGGAGGGTGGTTCCCAAAATGGTAACAAGAAGAAGAAGAACAAAGGTCCAAAGACACCTTGGTGTAATACCTGCAAATCAGTTTCACACTGGGGCAGTGAGTGCACCAAGGCAAATCCAGTTCCCACCACTACAGCTCCTAAAGCAACTGCAACCCCAAGTACAGTAAGCAGTGGTGGAACACAGTCCAAGGGTGTAGCTGGGTTGACCCTGGGTATTGAAGTAGGATCTGGCCTAGTCAGAGTCCCTACACAGGCAGTTCTCCTGTATGATGTGGACATTGAGTTGCCCACTGCAGTAAGCCCCACTAACCTGGGCAAATACAGGCAGACTCCCTTAATAAATGAGAAACTGGCTCAAGCTTACAGGGACACATGTGCTAGTGTCACCATGGTGACCCCTGGCTTTGTGGACCCTGGACAGATTGTACTAGGAGAGAGCTACCTAGTAACCAATGCAAGCAACTCCACTACCTCCCATAGTGTGGCAGTTGTGAACTTCTCCTGGGGAGGGGTTGATGGCCTAAAGAAAGTTGTGGTGAGTGCAGACCTACCAGTAGACTGTCTGTTAGGCAATGACCTTGAAAGCTCAGCATGGTCAGAAGTGGAGTACAGGACTCATGCAGAAATGCTAGGGATTTCAGAGCATGTCCTTGCCATGACAAGGGCTCAGGCTAAGAAGTGCCTTCCTGAACCAGTGGTGGATCTTGAGACAATAGACCAGCCACAACCCAAGAGAAGGAGCAAGAGAGGAAAGGCCTCGCCTTCCACCTTGCCCCAGGTTGAGGATCAGGTTTCAGAGGAAACTGATTCTGCAGTCCAAGAGGAGACTGTCTCTGAGGAGCTTGAACCTGACCAGGTTGAGTTTCTGGGGACAGGGGGACCCTCAAGGGCAGACCTGAGGCAGGCTCAATTAGATTGCCCTTCCCTTGAACCCCTCAGACAGCAGGCTGCTGCTGAGGCTGCTGGGGATGCCCAAGGTACCCATACTGTGTATTGGGATGAGGGACTCCTTTACTCAGAGGCTAGAACCCCCAAGCCTGGCATGACCAGGAGGTTGGTGATACCTCTGCAGTTTAGGGGATTCCTCCTTACCTTGGCCCATGATATTCCCCTTGCAGGACACTTAGGCCAGAACAAGACGTGGGACAGGCTTGTTCCACACTTTCACTGGCCTCACATGTCAGAGGATGTCAAGGAGTTTTGTCGCTCCTGTGTCACTTGCCAAGCCAGTGGTAAGTCAGGTGGCACAACAAAGGCCCCCCTAATACCACTACCTGTGGTGGGGGTCCCCTTTGAGAGAGTTGGAATTGATATTGTGGGTCCAATGGACCCCCAAACAGCATCTGGGAACAGATTCATACTGGTGGTAGTGGATCATGCCACCAGGTACCCAGAGGCTATTCCCCTAAGGACCACCACAGCACCTGTGGTGGCAAAAGCCCTCATTGCAGTTTTCTCAAGAGTGGGCTTTCCTAAGGAGGTACTATCAGATAGAGGGACAAATTTTATGTCCAGCTATCTAAAAGCAATGTGGAAGGAATGTGGAGTAAACTACAAGTTTACCACCCCATATCATCCACAATGCAATGGGCTTGTGGAGAGATTTAACAAGACCCTTAAAGGCATGATAAAAGGATTACCAGAGAAGCTCAGGCGGAAATGGGACATTCTTTTACCCTGCCTGCTCTTTGCTTACAGAGAGGTCCCACAGAAGGGGGTTGGCTACAGCCCTTTTGAACTTTTGTTTGGCCACCCTGTGAGAGGTCCATTGTGTTTGGTGAAGGAAGGATGGGAGTTACCTCTCAAAAAGCCCAAACTAGACATAGTGGACTATGTACTTGGTCTCCGCTCCAGGATGGCTGAGTACATGGAAAGAGCATCCAAAAACCTGGAGGCCAGCCAAGAATTGCAGAAAGCTTGGCATGACCAAAAGGCTGTACTGGTAGAGTTCCAACCAGGACAGAAGGTATGGGTACTGGAGCCAGTGGCTCCAGCAGCACTCCAAGACAAATGGAGTGGACCCTATCCTATTATTGAGAAGAAAGGGGAAGTCACCTACTTGGTAGACTTTGGAACACCCAGGAGCCCTCACAGGGTAATCCATGTGAATCGCTTGAAGGCATTTGTAGACAGGGAGGACATGAGCTTGCTCATGGCCACAGATGGGGAACAGGAGGAAGAGAGTGACCCTCTCCCAGACCTGCTTTCCCAGAACCCTGATGATGGTTCAGTTGATGGAGTAGCCTTGGCAGGCAGCCTCACTGACCAGCAACAGAGGGACTGCAGACAAGTTTTGCAGGCTCACAGGCAAATGTTTTCACTCACACCCAGCCAAACTGACTGGTGTACCCATGTTGTGGACACTGGTGACAGTCTGCCTGTCAAGAATAAGATCTACAGGCAACCTGATCATGTCAGGGATTGCATCAAGGCTGAGGTGCAAAAGATGTTGGAGCTTGGAGTAATTGAGCCATCAGAGAGCCCATGGGCCAGCCCAGTAGTCCTGGTGCCAAAACCTCATACCCAAGATGGTAAGAGAGAAATGAGGTTTTGCGTGGATTACAGGGGTCTCAATGCTGTCACTAGGACAGATGCTCACCCCATTCCAAGAGCAGATGAGCTCATTGACAGATTGGCTTCTGCCAAGTTTCTGAGCACATTTGATCTGACAGCTGGCTACTGGCAAATCAGACTAGCTGAGGAGTCAAAAGCCAAAACAGCATTCTCTACCCCTAGTGGACATTATCAGTTTGTGGTAATGCCCTTTGGTTTGAAGAATGCACCTGCCACTTTTCAAAGGTTGGTGAACCAAGTCCTTACTGGGTTGGATGACTTTTGTGCAGCTTATCTGGATGATATTGCTGTCTTTAGCTCCACCTGGGAGGATCACCTGATCCACCTGAAGAAAGTTTTGGAGGCCCTGCAAAAGGCAGGCCTAACTATCAAGGCCACAAAGTGCCAGATAGGGCAGAGTAAGGTTGTATACCTGGGCCACCTAGTAGGTGGAGGCCAGGTTCAGCCACTGGAAAGCAAAATCCAGGCCATACAGGACTGGGCTCCTCCAGTTACCCAGACACAAGTCAGAGCCTTCTTGGGCCTGACTGGGTATTACAGAAAGTTTGTGAAAAACTATGGGTCTATAGTGACACCATTAAATGACTTGACATCCAAGAAGATGCCAAAAAAGGTTCAGTGGACAGTTAGCTGTCAGAAGGCATTTGAAGACCTGAAGAAGGCCATGTGCTCTGCACCTATCCTAAAGAGTCCTGACTACTCCAAACAGTTCATTGTTCAGACAGATGCTTCTGAGTTGGGGGTGGGAGCTGTACTCTCACAACTTAATCAAGATGGTCAAGACCAGCCAATTGCTTTCATTAGCAGGAGGCTAACCCCAAGAGAAAAACGTTGGTCAGCCATTGAGAGGGAGGCCTTTGCTGTGGTTTGGGCATTAAAGAAGTTGAGGTCCTACTTGTTTGGAACTCACTTCCTGGTGCAAACAGACCATAAGCCCCTCTTATGGCTTAATCAGATGAAGGGTGAAAATCCCAAACTGCTCAGGTGGTCCATTTCCCTACAGGGGATGGACTTTACAGTGGAGCACCGCCCAGGGACTGACCATGGTAATGCAGATGGTCTCTCCAGGTACTTCCACTTAGAACATGAAGACTTATCTGGTCAAGGTTAGTTTAATGTCCCTGCGTTTGGGGGGGGGTTGTGTAGGAGAGTAGGGTCTGCTATCCTATGGTCACCCCAAATTTTTGCTTTTTGCTTCACTGGTTTTCGACTACTGAGGCTGTGGGCCTGCTGATCAGACCCCCAGCCTGCTGTTCTCTCACTAAATTAATGACACATGTGCTATAGGCACATACCAATTGGAAATGGACTCCTTGTCAGCCCCTGTAGAATGCACTATAGGTGCACAGGGCACAGGAGCCACTAAGGCCTACCAGGGGCTGCAGCATATCTTTTGCCACCCCTGGCTGGTTCTTAAATTGACACAACTGGCTGATCACTCAGCTGGGGTAAGGTGGTGTACACACCCCTTGCTTAGATATAGTATACCTATGTCTAAACCTATATCTGGACACATGTAAACCTGTGAGCCACTCCTATAGACAGGCCTCACCAATCCTGGAGGCTGGGTGCTTGGTTTTTATGTGAGATGGAGCTCTAGCATGAGCTGAGCCTGTCTGCAGCCGTCGGGGACAAATCCCTAAGCTGTTTCAGGATAATGCCATACCATATACTATTAAGTGCCTTATAATCCTCGCGGTTATTTAGCAACTCTGGTTTGGCTTTATCAAAACATGTCGTGTAAGGTGTCATACGCTTTGGAATACCATCCCCTCGCCAGTTCTGGCGACGGGGATGGCATTCCACCCCTCTAGAGGGGTAAGACATGTTACTTCACTTTAATGCGGTTGATTTCTCCAAAGGCCTTAAGATCCACAAAATGGATGCCTCTGCCACAGACAAATGTCTGGACCCCTGGAGCTGACCGAAACCCAGTCAAGGGGGTCCTGGACAAAGGGTTTCCTGTCACAGGAGGGTGTCACCGCCCTCCAGACAGGAGATAGTGTATTGTAGCAGGGAGGTTTGAAAGAAACCAGACACTGCCTGGGGCGCACAAGGCTGCCCCTTGCATAATCCGGCCAAACCGGTTCTGGGGCACTCCAGCCCTCGTGCCAGGGCGGCCTGGATCAAAGGAAGGGGGTGTATCCACCCACTTCCTGGGTCCCACCCATAGGAGGGGACCTAGCAGGTAATCACGCCCACCAGATTCGAATAAGAGTGGGAGCAGTGCCAATGCACATCAGATTTCCTGGAAGAAACATTTGAAACGATATTCTGGACCCTTCGCCCTCCATCTCAACGTGGAAGCCCGAAGAATCTCCCTTGTGGTCAAGGAGTGACCACCCTGCAGCAGCAGGCACCATCCAGCCCTCGACGTCTACTTGGTTGCAGTTCCCGCCGGAACTCGAGCGACTGAGATCGACGAGATCAAGCCTGCCCAGCTTCTAACAGCCCGATCCACAGTCCCTGCAAAGCTGAGACCCGTGGAGGCGACCGGAAGCGTGGGGCACGCCATCTTGAAGTGACCACGAGACGCTGACCGTGCAGCCCACGAGTGACCCTCGAAGCTGTACACCGGGGTTTGAGAAGCCCCCACCCTGAGCTACTCCTGAGCCGAAGTTCAGCCCTCCACACTCGACGAGTGCTGCGTGGGGCCCTTTGGCACGATTTGGCTCAACGCGTTGGCCCGGTCACTTGCCAGCTGGCTTGTGGTCCCTGTGCCGACGAACTACAAAAGAAGACTCGTGATTCTGGTTGCTCCAGATCCACACCAGCTCCCCTGAAAGGGAGCCCCGACTCTGACCTTCCTGGTCCGAGTGAGACGCCATCTTCCAATCCCGCGTGGATTGCTCTTACCAAGGCTTGTTTGCTCCAAACCGGAAGCCGACTGCACCGACGGTGAGAGCCTGCGTGGGACAGATCGTGACCTGCTCCTGGACGTCGCAGATGCCCCAGAGCCCACGTGACAGCGAAGAGAAGCGCCTCGACGACCACCTGACTGCGCCCGACATTGCCTGGTTCCGTCCTGGTTCCACCCTGGTCACTGCTGAGTGACCCAGACTCTGTCCCCTCTGCTTTCAGGTACTCTACAACTTGAGTCCACCCTTGGACTCCACCGGACACTTCGTCTTCACCCTGCCTGCAGCCCTTTCAGCTTCAAGCACCAAGAGCCTGCGTGTCAAAACCCGACGCCACTTCGACCCTGTGCACCCACTTCCTGTGGGTGAGGTAACTTTGCTCCGCCGGTGTTCCCACACTGGTGCACACCTCTAGGGTCTGTGTGTTAAGTTTTGTTCCTCTAGGTTCAGCGGAAGTGTCCTTAAACTTTAACTATTTGACTTTTACGCACCATTGGTTAACATTGGTGCATGCGTGCGCTTTCCGCACATCTCCCGAATCCCGAGGGCCATTCCCGACTTCAGCATTGCTTGTCCTGACTGCTCCCAGCGATTCCCTAGGCCCTAGGCCTAACCACTGTTCGAGTGGCCTCTCTTATACCACTTGTTTAGTATATGGTTTGAGTGGCCCCCTGCCCTCATCCATAATTGTGCAACTTGTATGTTTAAACAGTGCTTTTGATTTAACGCTTGTGCCCCTTTATTCATAAAGAATACTGGGGATTGTTTTTAGTAATAAACACATATATTTTTATAATATATACTTGTGTGGTGTCCTTTCATTTGGTATTACAGGATTGTATGTGGTAAAACAGCTCGCTTAACACGACCTCTTAAGTTAAGCCTTTAGGCTGCTTAGTCCATGCTACCCCTAGGATAGCTTGTCTAATAAGGTTGACTTACAACCAGACACCATAAGGGGATTGTTTGGTCAGGTAGTAGGTGGTTCCAGAATTGGAAACATCCCCTACCAGGCCAACTTCTCACACCCATGTTGTGGACACTGGTGACAGTTTGCCTGTCAAGAATAAGATCTACAGGCAACCTGATCATGTCAGGGATTGCATCAAGGCTGAGGTGCAAAAGATGTTGGAGCTTGGAGTGATTGAGCCATCAGAGAGCCCATGGGCCAGCCCAGTAGTCCTGGTGCCAAAACCTCATACCCAAGATGGTAAGAGAGAAATGAGGTTTTGCGTGGATTACAGGGGTCTCAATGCTGTCACTAGGACAGATGCTCACCCCATTCCAAGAGCAGATGAGCTCATTGACAGATTGGCTTCTGCCAAGTTTCTGAGCACATTTGATCTGACAGCTGGCTACTGGCAAATCAGACTAGCTGAGGAGTCAAAGGCCAAGACAGCATTCTCTACCCCTAGTGGGCATTATCAGTTTGTGGTAATGCCCTTTGGTTTGAAGAATGCACCTGCCACTTTTCAAAGGTTGGTGAACCAAGTCCTTACTGGGTTGGATGACTTTTGTGCAGCTTATCTGGATGATATTGCTGTCTTTAGCTCCACCTGGGAGGATCACCTGATCCACCTGAAGAAAGTTTTGGAGGCCCTGCAAAAGGCAGGCCTAACTATCAAGGCCACAAAGTGCCAGATAGGGCAGAGTAAGGTTGTATACCTGGGCCACCTAGTAGGTGGAGGCCAGGTTCAGCCACTGGAAAGCAAAATCCAGGCCATACAGGACTGGGCTCCTCCAGTTACCCAGACACAAGTCAGAGCCTTCTTGGGCCTGACTGGGTATTACAGAAAGTTTGTGAAAAACTATGGGTCTATAGTGACACCATTAAATGACTTGACATCCAAGAAGATGCCAAAAAAGGTTCAGTGGACAGTTAGCTGTCAGAAGGCATTTGAAGACCTGAAGAAGGCCATGTGCTCTGCACCTATCCTAAAGAGTCCTGACTACTCCAAACAGTTCATTGTTCAGACAGATGCTTCTGAGTTGGGGGTGGGAGCTGTACTCTCACAACTTAATCAAGATGGTCAAGACCAGCCAATTGCTTTCATTAGCAGGAGGCTAACCCCAAGAGAAAAACGTTGGTCAGCCATTGAGAGGGAGGCCTTTGCTGTGGTTTGGGCATTAAAGAAGTTGAGGTCCTACTTGTTTGGAACTCACTTCCTGGTGCAAACAGACCATAAGCCCCTCTTATGGCTTAATCAGATGAAGGGTGAAAATCCCAAACTGCTCAGGTGGTCCATTTCCCTACAGGGGATGGACTTTACAGTGGAGCACCGCCCAGGGACTGACCATGGTAATGCAGATGGTCTCTCCAGGTACTTCCACTTAGAACATGAAGACTTATCTGGTCAAGGTTAGTTTAATGTCCCTGCGTTTGGGGGGGGGTTGTGTAGGAGAGTAGGGTCTGCTATCCTATGGTCACCCCAAATTTTTGCTTTTTGCTTCACTGGTTTTCGACTACTGAGGCTGTGGGCCTGCTGATCAGACCCCCAGCCTGCTGTTCTCTCACTAAATTAATGACACATGTGCTATAGGCACATACCAATTGGAAATGGACTCCTTGTCAGCCCCTGTAGAATGCACTATAGGTGCACAGGGCACAGGAGCCACTAAGGCCTACCAGGGGCTGCAGCATATCTTTTGCCACCCCTGGCTGGTTCTTAAATTGACACAACTGGCTGATCACTCAGCTGGGGTAAGGTGGTGTACACACCCCTTGCTTAGATATAGTATACCTATGTCTAAACCTATATCTGGACACATGTAAACCTGTGAGCCACTCCTATAGACAGGCCTCACCAATCCTGGAGGCTGGGTGCATGGTTTTTATGTGAGATAGAGCTCTAGCATGAGCTGAGCCTGTCTGCAGCCGTCGGGAACAAATCCCTAAGCTGTTTCAGGATAATGCCATACCATATACTATTAAGTGCCTTATAATCCTCGCGGTTATTTAGCAACTTTGGTTTGGCTTTATCAAAACATGTCGTGTAAGGTGTCATACGCTTTGGAATACCATCCCCTCGCCAGTTCTGGCGACGGGGATGGCATTCCACCCCTCTAGAGGGGTAAGACATGTTACTTTGCTTTAATGCGGTTGATTTCTCCAAAGGCCTTAAGATCCACAAAATGGATGCCTCTGCCACAGACAAATGTCTGGACCCCTGGAGCTGACCGAAACCCAGTCAAGGGGGTCCTGGACAAAGGGTTTCCTGTCACAGGAGGGTGTCACCGCCCTCCAGACAGGAGATAGTGTATTGTAGCAGGGAGGTTTGAAAGAAACCAGACACTGCCTGGGGCGCACAAGGCTGCCCCTTGCATAATCCGGCCAAACCGGTTCTGGGGCACTCCAGCCCTCGTGCCAGGGCGGCCTGGATCAAAGGAAGGGGGTGTATCCACCCACTTCCTGGGTCCCACCCATAGGAGGGGACCTAGCAGGTAATCACGCCCACCAGATTCGAATAAGAGTGGGAGCAGTGCCAATGCACATCAGATTTCCTGGAAGAAACATTTGAAACGATATTCTGGACCCTTCGCCCTCCATCTCAACGTGGAAGCCCGAAGAATCTCCCTTGTGGTCAAGGAGTGACCACCCTGCAGCAGCAGGCACCATCCAGCCCTCGACGTCTACTTAGTTGCAGTTCCCGCCGGAACTCGAGCGACTGAGATCGACGAGATCAAGCCTGCCCAGCTTCTAACAGCCCGATCCACAGTCCATGCAAAGCTGAGACCCGTGGAGGCGACCGGAAGCGTGGGGCACGCCATCTTGAAGTGACCACGAGACGCTGACCGTGCAGCCCACGAGTGACCCTCGAAGCTGTACACCGGGGTTTGAGAAGCCCCCACCCTGAGCTACTCCTGAGCCGAAGCTCAGCCCTCCACACTCGACGAGTGCTGCGTGGGGCCCTTTGGCACGATTTGGCTCAACGCGTTGGCCCGGTCACTTGCCAGCCGGCTTGTGGTCCCTGTGCCGACGAACTACAAAAGAAGACTCGTGATTCTGGTTGCTCCAGATCCACACCAGCTCCCCTGAAAGGGAGCCCCGACTCTGACCTTCCTGGTCCGAGTAAGACGCCATCTTCCAATCCCGCGTGGATTGCTCTTACCAAGGCTTGTTTGCTCCAAACCGGAAGCCGACTGCACCGACGGTGAGAGCCTGCGTGGGACAGATCGTGACCTGCTCCTGGACGTCGCAGATGCCCCAGAGCCCACGTGACAGCGAAG
This sequence comes from Lissotriton helveticus, assembly GCF_964261635.1. Classification (NCBI taxonomy): domain Eukaryota; kingdom Metazoa; phylum Chordata; class Amphibia; order Caudata; family Salamandridae; genus Lissotriton; species Lissotriton helveticus. Next base: position 1,127,639 of record NW_027611658.1, on the reverse strand, counting down.
AGAAGCGCCTCAACGACCACCTGATTGCGCCCGACATTGCCTGGTTCCGTCCTGGTTCCACCCTGGTCACTGCTGAGTGACCCAGACTCTGTCCCCTCTGCTTTCAGGTACTCTACAACTTGAGTCCACCCTTGGACTCCACCGGACACTTCGTCTTCACCCTGCCTGCAGCCCTTTCAGCTTCAAGCACCAAGAGCCTGCGTGTCAAAACCCGACGCCACTTCGACCCGGTGCACCCACTTCCTGTGGGTGAGGTAACTTTGCTCCGCCGGTGTTCCCACACTGGTGCACACCTCTAGGGTCTGTGTGTTAAGTTTTGTTCCTCTAGGTTCAGCGGAAGTGTCCTTAAACTTTAACTATTTGACTTTTACGCACCATTGGTTAACATTGGTGCATGTGTGCGCTTTCCGCACCTCTCCCGAATCCCGAGGGCCATTCCCGACTTCAGCATTGCTTGTCCTGACTGCTCCCAGCGATTCCCTAGGCCCTAGGCCTAACCACTGTTCGAGTGGCCTCTCTTATACCACTTGTTTAGTATATGGTTTGAGTGGCCCCCTGCCCTCATCCATAATTGTGCAACTTTGTATGTTTAAACAGTGCTTTTGATTTAACGCTTGTGCCCCCTTTATTCATAAAGAATACTGGGGATTGTTTTTAGTAATAAACACATATATTTTTATAATATATACTTGTGTGGTGTCCTTTCATTTGGTATTACAGGATTGTATGTGGTAAAACAGCTCGCTTAACACGACCTCTTAAGTTAAGCCTTTAGGCTGCTTAGTCCATGCTACCACTAGGATAGCTTGTCTAATAAGGTTGACTTACAACCAGACACCATAAGGGGATTGTTTGGTCAGGTAGTAGGTGGTTCCAGAATTGGAAACATCCCCTACCAGGCCAACTTCTCACAACACCACACAAGTATATATTATAAAAATATATGTGTTTATTACTAAAAACAATCCCCAGTATTCTTTATGAATAAAGGGGCACAAGCGTTAAATCAAAAGCACTGTTTAAACATACAAGTTGCACAATTATGGATGAGGGCGGGTGGCCACTCAAACCATATACTAAACAAGTGGTATAAGAGATGCCACTCGAGCAGTGGTTAGGCCTAGGGCCTAGGGAATCGCTGGGAGCAGTCAGGACAAGCAATGCTACACAGGCAGTTCTCCTGTATGATGTGGACATTGAGTTGCTGTGAGAAGTTGGCCTGGTAGGGGATGTTTCCAATTCTGGAACCACCTACTACCTGACCAAACAATCCCTTATGGTGTCTGGTTGTAAGTCAACCTTATTAGACAAGTGTGAGAAGTTGGCCTGGTAGGGGATGTTTCCAATTCTGGAACCACCTACTACCTGACCAAACAATCCCCTTATGGTGTCTGGTTGTAAGTCAACCTTATTAGACAAGCTATCCTAGTGGTAGCATGGACTAAGCAGCCTAAAGGCTTAACTTAAGAGGTCGTGTTAAGCGAGCTGTTTTACCACATACAATCCTGTAATACCAAATGAAAGGACACCACACAAGTATATATTATAAAAATATATGTGTTTATTACTAAAAACAATCCCCAGTATTCTTTATGAATAAAGGGGCACAAGCGTTAAATCAAAAGCACTGTTTAAACATACAAAGTTGCACAATTATGGATGAGGGCAGGGGGCCACTCAAACCATATACTAAACAAGTGGTATAAGAGAGGCCACTCGAACAGTGGTTAGGCCTAGGGCCTAGGGAATCGCTGGGAGCAGTCAGGACAAGCAATGCTGAAGTCGGGAATGGCCCTCGGGATTCGGGAGATGTGCGGAAAGCGCACGCATGCACCAATGTTAACCAATGGTGCGTAAAAGTCAAATAGCTAAAGTTTAAGGACACTTCCGCTGAACCTAGAGGAACAAAACTTAACACACAGACCCTAGAGGTGTGCACCAGTGTAGGAACACCGGCGGAGCAAAGTTACCTCACCCACAGGAAGTGGGTGCACAGGGTCGAAGTGGCGTCGGGTTTTGACACGCAGGCTCTTGGTGCTTGAAGCTGAAAGGGCTGCAGGCAGGGTGAAGACGAAGTGTCCGGTGGAGTCCAAGGGTGGACTCAAGTTGTAGAGTACCTGAAAGCAGAGGGGACAGAGTCTGGGTCACTCAGCAGTGACCAGGGTGGAACCAGGACGGAACCAGGCAATGTCGGGCGCAATCAGGTGGTCGTCGAGGCGCTTCTCTTCGCTGTCACGTGGGCTCTGGGGCATCTGCGACGTCCAGGAGCAGGTCACGATCTGTCCCACGCAGGCTCTCACCGTCGGTGCAGTCGGCTTCCGATTTGGAGCAAACAAGCCTTGGTAAGAGCAATCCACGCGGGATTGGGAGATGGCGTCTCACTCGGACCAGGAAGGTCAGAGTCGGGGCTCCCTTTCAGGGGAGCTGGTGTGGGTCTGGAGCAACCAGAATCACGAGTCTTCTTTTGTAGTTCGTCGGCACAGGGACCACAAGCCAGCTGGCAAGTGACCGGGCCAACGCGTTGAGCCAAATCGTGCCAAAGGGCCCCACGCAGCACTCGTCGAGTGTGGAGGGCGGAACTTCGGCTCAGGAGTAGCTCAGGGTGGGGGCTTCTCAAACCCCGGTGTACAGCTTCGAGGGTCACTCGTGGGCTGCACGGTCAGCGTCTCGTGGTCACTTCAAGATGGCGTGCCCCACGCTTCCGGTCGCCTCCACGGGTCTCAGCTTTGCAGGGACTGTGGATCGGGCTGTTAGAAGCTGGGCAGGCTTGATCTCGTCGATCTCAGTCGCTCGAGTTCCGGCGGGAACTGCAACTAAGTAGACGTCGAGGGCTGGATGGTGCCTGCTGCTGCAGGGTGGTCACTCCTTGACCACAAGGGAGATTCTTCGGGCTTCCACGTTGAGATGGAGGGCGAAGGGTCCAGAATATCGTTTCAAATGTTTCTTCCAGGAAATCTGATGTGCATTGGCACTGCTCCCACTCTTATTCGAATCTGGTGGGCGTGATTACCTGCTAGGTCCCCTCCTATGGGTGGGACCCAGGAAGTGGGTGGATACACCCCCTTCCTTTGATCCAGGCCGCCCTGGCACGAGGGCTGGAGTGCCCCAGAACCGGTTTGGCCGGATTATGCAAGGGGCAGCCTTGTGCGCCCCAGGCAGTGTCTGGTTTCTTTCAAACCTCCCTGCTACAATACACTATCTCCTGTCTGGAGGGCGGTGACACCCTCCTGTGACAGGAAACCCTTTGTCCAGGACCCCCTTGACTGGGTTTCGGTCAGCTCCAGGGGTCCAGACATTTGTCTGTGGCAGAGGCATCCATTTTGTGGATCTTAAGGCCTTTGGAGAAATCAACCGCATTAAAGTGAAGTAACATGTCTTACCCCTCTAGAGGGGTGGAATGCCATCCCCGTCGCCAGAACTGGCGAGGGGATGGTATTCCAAAGCGTATGACACCTTACACGACATGTTTTGATAAAGCCAAACCAGAGTTGCTAAATAACCGCGAGGATTATAAGGCACTAATAGTATATGGTATGGCATTATCCTGAAACAGCTTAGGGATTTGTTCCCGACGGCTGCAGACAGGCTCAGCTCATGCTAGAGCTCCATCTCACATAAAAACCATGCACCCAGCCTCCAGGATTGGTGAGGCCTGTCTATAGGAGTGGCTCACAGGTTTACATGTGTCCAGATATAGGTTTAGACATAGGTATACTATATCTAAGCAAGGGGTGTGTACACCACCTTACCCCAGCTGAGTGATCAGCCAGTTGTGTCAATTTAAGAACCAGCCAGGGGTGGCAAAAGATATGCTGCAGCCCCTGGTAGGCCTTAGTGGCTCCTGTGCCCTGTGCACCTATAGTGCATTCTACAGGGGCTGACAAGGAGTCCATTTCCAATTGGTATGTACCTAGGGTACATGGAATCCATTTTACAGAGAGAGCAGATGGCCTGGGGCCCTGATTAGCAGGGAACCAGGTCAACTAAGTCAAAAAACCAGCTAAACACAGGCAAAAAATCTGGGGTAACCATAGTCAGGTAGCCACCTTCCTACATAACCCCCCCCCAAACGAAAGGAGATAAGGCTATCCTTGGCCAGGTAAGCCTATATTGCCTGAGTGGCCATATAAGGAAGTACCTGCACTAGCATGGGTACCCCCTGTCTCATGGTCCACTAAGCAGTCCCTCACCCTTTGGGTATTAGAGGGTCTCCACCATAGGGAATCACTACCTTGGGTGTGTTTATGCAAAGTTAAAGGCTGGTTTGGATATGGAGTATTGAAGTGAGGCTCTACTAATTTAGGGCTTAGCTTCCTCCAATTATCTTCCACCATGTGTGCCTTTCTTTCTTTAACTGAGTTGCACTGTGCTCTCAGGGTCAACCTCTGGCTACCTAAAGCTGGAGGCTGGGTCCCTCTGTTTGGCTTGCTGGAGGGACAGTTCAGGTTTGGGCCCTTTGGGTCCCAGGTTTGGCTGTGCCCAACAGAATCCATCTGGGGGAGGTCCCTAACTGTTTTTAAGGGGGCTCCCTCAGGAGTTTTTAAAGTTTTCACCTTACTAGGGCTACTAGTTTTGGTGCACCTAATCTTTTGATGGGGGTGCTTTATTTGACAGGGGGCCCTCTGGGTCTCACTGTCCTTCTTGTCCTCTGCAGCCCTGGGCTGGCTAAGGCAAGGGAGAGAGGGGCAGGTTACCTGCTCCAGACTGGGTCCCACCTGAGAAGGGTCCACTGACATCAGAGGTTCTGTCAGGCTAGGCCCAACCACCTCTGGGGCAGTTCCTTCATCAGGGGTAAGATCAGTTCCCTGAGGAGGCTGATCCTGTCCTAAAGTCTGGTGAGGGGGAGATTTCTCTTCCTCCTCCATGCTCTCAGTTTGTGTGGAGTTATCCATCATTTCAGGTTTCACAACACACGTGTCAGTTTGAGTTTGGGCTGTGGCCATCACAGCCCCACCAACCTTTTCAGGAGGAGACTCAGTTTGGGTTTCTGCTGTTATCATAACAGCTTTGCTATTCTGTTCAGGAAGAGCTTTTGCTAAAGATGGGGCAGGGAGTATCTCCGCCCTACCAACCTTTTCAGGAAGGACATCTTGAATTGGGGCTGTAGCCATTACAGCCCCACTAACCTTTCCATTGGAATTTACCATTCTAGAATGGATTTCCTGTTCAACCCCAGCCCAGGCTGAGATTTCTAAATCATTACCCAGTAGACAGTCTACAGGCAAGTTTGGGGACACTGCCACTCTCTTTGGGCCAGTGACACCTCCCCAGCTGAGACTTACTACTGCCATGGGATGATTTGTTTGGATGCCATCAATGTTTATTACCTGGTATGTGGCACCAGGTAAAAGTTGCTTAGAGGGGACTATGCCATCAGCCACCATGGTGATGCTAGCCCCTGTGTCTCTAAAAGCTTCAACTCTTAAACCATTGATGATGGGTTCTTGTCTATACTTGCTCAAAGTATTTGGGCAAGCAGAGAAGTTGGCAAACCCCATGCCAGCCTCATAAACAAGATCATTGGGTGATGGGGACCTGGATAGGCCAGGGTCCACCTGATTTCCAAAAGTAAACCCACCCAGATTCCTGGGTGTGCTTCCACTTCCTGGGGGATTACTGCTGACAGTAACAGGAGGTGTTGAAGCTGGCTTTGGAGGTATATTTTCTTTATTGTTATTCTTGGGACAACAGCTGTCTGTTTTGTAATGCCCCACCTGTTTACAGGGATAACAATAGGGTTTTTTCTCAGTTGAAGAAGTGTCTTGGGACCCACCCCCATCCTTGGAGTTTTGGGGCCCTGGGGAAGTCTTTTCTTTACTTTTATCCCCACCCTTATCTTGAGGCTTGGTAGACTCCTTCTTCTGGTTACTGTCCTGATTCTTAGGCCTAATCCTGGTTCTGACCCATTTGTCTGCCTTCTTTCCCAATTCTTGGGGAGAGGTCAGATCAGAGTCTACCAGGTGCTGGTGTAAGAGCTGGTTCTGACAATTACTTAGGATCTGCTCCCTCATAATCAAATTATACAATCCTGTAAAGTCATGTACCTTGCTGCCATGTAGCCAACCCTCCAGAGCCTTAGTAGCACAATCTACAAAATCAGTCCAGTCCTGAGTCTGTGTCTTCTGGGTGTCTCTGAACTTCAACCTGTACTGTTCAGTGGTTAAGCCAAACCCATCTATTAGGACACTCTTCAGGACTTTGTAATTGTTTGCATCCTCCTGTCTGACAGTGAGGAGCTTATCTCTCCCTTTCTCTGAAAAGGAGTACCATAAGATTGCTGCCCACTGTTCCTCAGGAACCTGCTGTACCATGCAGGCTCTCTCAAGAGCAGTTATCCACTTGTGGATGTCATCCCCTTCCCTGTAGGGGGGCACAATCTTTGTCAGGTTTCTACTATCATAGGACCTGGGTTTCTCTTTAGGAATATTGCTGCCACCAGTGGCATCTAAGCCACACAATTTCTGCTCTCTTGCCAAGGCAAGTTTAGCTTGAGCCAAGGCTACCTCCTCCCTCTCTATCTGGAGTTTGACAGCCCTCATTCTGGCCCTATGCTCTAACTTTTGAGAAGCATTCATGCCTCTCTGTGATTCCCTGGAGGCACTAGAAAGATGAGAGTCTCCTGAGGGAGATCTCACTCTTCTGTTGCCTGGGGGAATCATATGTTGGGTTCTGGGGAGGTGCTGGCCCTCTCCATTCCCCAGTAGGTCCAAGTTGGCCTGGCTAAGCCTACCAACTGGAACCTGGCTACCCTGATCCTGTACTTCTAAGTCCTCAACCTCTGAGTCCTCATCCAAGTCATCATCATCCTCCTCTTCAGGGGGATCAACTGCAGGGGGGTTCCCTCCAGTTCCTGTATCTAGGGAAGCTGCTTTTGCCTTCTCTAAGTCATCCTGTTCTAGGAGTTCTATCAGGATTAGGCAGGTGGGGCTTCTGCCCCTTTTTAACCCTCTTGCTTTGCACAAGACAATCAAGTCTCTGCGGGTTAGTTTGTCATATCCAGAAGTTGCCTGGGTAGGGTCAACTGTCACAGGACTAGACCCTGAGGCCTTTCCTGTGTCGGACATGGTTACTAGTGAGGTGTAAGTGGTGCACTTACCTACACTAAGTGTTTTCCTACTGGACCTTGCTAGTGAGTTGTAGTCAGGGGTGTGCTACTCCCTTCAACCTACAACTACTAAGTTCAGTAGAACTTAATATGCTAAGCTTTTGATTTTATATGTACCTAGAGGTACTTGATGTGATCTTTCAATTTGATATAAAGATTGCAATGGTAAAACAACAGCAAGCTCAAATCCGCACCGCTGCTCACCAATGTGAGAAGTTGGCCTGGTAGGGGATGTTTCCAATTCTGGAACCACCTACTACCTGACCAAACAATCCCCTTATGGTGTCTGGTTGTAAGTCAACCTTATTAGACAAGCTATCCTAGTGGTAGCATGGACTAAGCAGCCTAAAGGCTTAACTTAAGAGGTCGTGTTAAGCGAGCTGTTTTACCACATACAATCCTGTAATACCAAATGAAAGGACACCACACAAGTATATATTATAAAAATATATGTGTTTATTACTAAAAACAATCCCCAGTATTCTTTATGAATAAAGGGGCACAAGCGTTAAATCAAAAGCACTGTTTAAACATACAAAGTTGCACAATTATGGATGAGGGCAGGGGGCCACTCAAACCATATACTAAACAAGTGGTATAAGAGAGGCCACTCGAACAGTGGTTAGGCCTAGGGCCTAGGGAATCGCTGGGAGCAGTCAGGACAAGCAATGCTGAAGTCGGGAATGGCCCTCGGGATTCGGGAGATGTGCGGAAAGCGCACGCATGCACCAATGTTAACCAATGGTGCGTAAAAGTCAAATAGCTAAAGTTTAAGGACACTTCCGCTGAACCTAGAGGAACAAAACTTAACACACAGACCCTAGAGGTGTGCACCAGTGTAGGAACACCGGCGGAGCAAAGTTACCTCACCCACAGGAAGTGGGTGCACAGGGTCGAAGTGGCGTCGGGTTTTGACACGCAGGCTCTTGGTGCTTGAAGCTGAAAGGGCTGCAGGCAGGGTGAAGACGAAGTGTCCGGTGGAGTCCAAGGGTGGACTCAAGTTGTAGAGTACCTGAAAGCAGAGGGGACAGAGTCTGGGTCACTCAGCAGTGACCAGGGTGGAACCAGGACGGAACCAGGCAATGTCGGGCGCAATCAGGTGGTCGTCGAGGCGCTTCTCTTCGCTGTCACGTGGGCTCTGGGGCATCTGCGACGTCCAGGAGCAGGTCACGATCTGTCCCACGCAGGCTCTCACCGTCGGTGCAGTCGGCTTCCGATTTGGAGCAAACAAGCCTTGGTAAGAGCAATCCACGCGGGATTGGGAGATGGCGTCTCACTCGGACCAGGAAGGTCAGAGTCGGGGCTCCCTTTCAGGGGAGCTGGTGTGGGTCTGGAGCAACCAGAATCACGAGTCTTCTTTTGTAGTTCGTCGGCACAGGGACCACAAGCCAGCTGGCAAGTGACCGGGCCAACGCGTTGAGCCAAATCGTGCCAAAGGGCCCCACGCAGCACTCGTCGAGTGTGGAGGGCGGAACTTCGGCTCAGGAGTAGCTCAGGGTGGGGGCTTCTCAAACCCCGGTGTACAGCTTCGAGGGTCACTCGTGGGCTGCACGGTCAGCGTCTCGTGGTCACTTCAAGATGGCGTGCCCCACGCTTCCGGTCGCCTCCACGGGTCTCAGCTTTGCAGGGACTGTGGATCGGGCTGTTAGAAGCTGGGCAGGCTTGATCTCGTCGATCTCAGTCGCTCGAGTTCCGGCGGGAACTGCAACTAAGTAGACGTCGAGGGCTGGATGGTGCCTGCTGCTGCAGGGTGGTCACTCCTTGACCACAAGGGAGATTCTTCGGGCTTCCACGTTGAGATGGAGGGCGAAGGGTCCAGAATATCGTTTCAAATGTTTCTTCCAGGAAATCTGATGTGCATTGGCACTGCTCCCACTCTTATTCGAATCTGGTGGGCGTGATTACCTGCTAGGTCCCCTCCTATGGGTGGGACCCAGGAAGTGGGTGGATACACCCCCTTCCTTTGATCCAGGCCGCCCTGGCACGAGGGCTGGAGTGCCCCAGAACCGGTTTGGCCGGATTATGCAAGGGGCAGCCTTGTGCGCCCCAGGCAGTGTCTGGTTTCTTTCAAACCTCCCTGCTACAATACACTATCTCCTGTCTGGAGGGCGGTGACACCCTCCTGTGACAGGAAACCCTTTGTCCAGGACCCCCTTGACTGGGTTTCGGTCAGCTCCAGGGGTCCAGACATTTGTCTGTGGCAGAGGCATCCATTTTGTGGATCTTAAGGCCTTTGGAGAAATCAACCGCATTAAAGTGAAGTAACATGTCTTACCCCTCTAGAGGGGTGGAATGCCATCCCCGTCGCCAGAACTGGCGAGGGGATGGTATTCCAAAGCGTATGACACCTTACACGACATGTTTTGATAAAGCCAAACCAGAGTTGCTAAATAACCGCGAGGATTATAAGGCACTAATAGTATATGGTATGGCATTATCCTGAAACAGCTTAGGGATTTGTTCCCGACGGCTGCAGACAGGCTCAGCTCATGCTAGAGCTCCATCTCACATAAAAACCATGCACCCAGCCTCCAGGATTGGTGAGGCCTGTCTATAGGAGTGGCTCACAGGTTTACATGTGTCCAGATATAGGTTTAGACATAGGTATACTATATCTAAGCAAGGGGTGTGTACACCACCTTACCCCAGCTGAGTGATCAGCCAGTTGTGTCAATTTAAGAACCAGCCAGGGGTGGCAAAAGATATGCTGCAGCCCCTGGTAGGCCTTAGTGGCTCCTGTGCCCTGTGCACCTATAGTGCATTCTACAGGGGCTGACAAGGAGTCCATTTCCAATTGGTATGTACCTAGGGTACATGGAATCCATTTTACAGAGAGAGCAGATGGCCTGGGGCCCTGATTAGCAGGGAACCAGGTCAACTAAGTCAAAAAACCAGCTAAACACAGGCAAAAAATCTGGGGTAACCATAGTCAGGTAGCCACCTTCCTACAACAAGCTATCCTAGGGGTAGCATGGACTAAGCAGCCTAAAGGCTTAACTTAAGAGGTCGTGTTAAGCGAGCTGTTTTACCACATACAATCCTGTAATACCAAATGAAAGGACACCACACAAGTATATATTATAAAAATATATGTGTTTATTACTAAAAACAATCCCCAGTATTCTTTATGAATAAAGGGGCACAAGCGTTAAATCAAAAGCACTGTTTAAACATACAAAGTTGCACAATTATGGATGAGGGCAGGGGGCCACTCAAACCATATACTAAACAAGTGGTATAAGAGATGCCACTCGAGCAGTGGTTAGGCCTAGGGCCTAGGGAATCGCTGGGAGCAGTCAGGACAAGCAATGCTGAAGTCGGGAATGGCCCTCGGGATTCGGGAGATGTGCGGAAAGCGCACGCATGCACCAATGTTAACCAATGGTGCGTAAAAGTTGTAAAGTTAAAGTTAAAGGACACTTCCGCTGAACCTAGAGGAACAAAACTTAACACACAGACCCTAGAGGTGTGCACCAGTGTGGGAACACCGGCGGAGCAAAGTTACCTCACCCACAGGAAGTGGGTGCACAGGGTCGAAGTGGCGTCGGGTTCTGACACGCAGGTTCTTGGCGCTTGAAGCTGAAGATGCTGCAGGCGATGTGAAGGAAAAGTGTCCGGTGGATCCAAGGGTGGATCTGAAGTGGTGAAGACCTGAAAGCAGAGGGGACAGTGTTCAAAGTCACTGACCAGTGACCACCGTGGAACCAGATTGGAACCAGGCAAAGTCGGGTGCAAACAGGTGATGAGGTGTTGCTTCTCTCTGCAGCTACGTGGACACGAAGAGGTCAAGGACGTCCAGGAGTCGATCACGAGCTGTCCCTCAAAGGCTCTAGCTGATGGCGGTGTCGGCAACTCGATTGAAGCAAACAAGCCTTGGCTAATGAGAGCCACGGGGAAAGTGAAAAAGGCTTAATACTCGGACCAGCAAGGTCAGAGCGGGTACTCCTTTCTACAGGAGCGAGGGCAGGTCTGGAGCAACCAGACCCACAGTGTAAATCGTAGGTTTCGTCGCCAAGATGGCCGCTGACCACGTGACAAGCGGCCGGGATGGCGAGTCAAGTGGCACAAAGCAAAAGGGCCCCACGCAGATCGTGGAGATGCTGGAGGGCTGATCTTTGGTGCAAATGCTGCTCGATTGTGGGGCTTCTTAAACCCCAAAGCACAGAGTCGAGGGTGCCTCGGGTGCTGCGCAGTCAGCGTCTCGGGGGTCTTTCAAGATGTCCGCTCCCACGTCTCTCGGTGCCTCCACAGGTCCCTTCTTTGCAGGGACTGTGGATCGGGCTGGGAGAAGTCTGGGAAGCTGGGTCTTGTCAGGCTCTGCACTCGGGCTCCGGCGGGAGGCGGCGGCAAATCAGACGTCGAGGTGCTGGGTGGTGCCTGTGTTCACAGGGTGGCCTCTCCTAGGCCACAAGGGAGATGCTCTTCAGTCTTCTGTTCATCAGAATGTCGAAGTCCAGTCGTCTTCTTAGTTTAAAGGTGATTTCAGGATGATCTGCTGTGCTAGGGCACTGCTCCCACTCTTATTCCAATCTGAGGGGTGGATCTCCTGCTAGGTCCCTCCCTATGGGTGGGACCAGGAAGGGGGGTGGTTACACCCCCTTTCCTTTGTCCAGGTCTCACTGGAGCTGGGGCTGGGCTGCCCCAGAACCGGTTTGACCGGATTATGCAAGGGGAAGCCTTGTGCTCCCCAGGCACTGTCTGGTTTCTTTCAAACCTCCCTGCTACAATACACTATCTCCTGTCTGGAGGGCGGTGACACCCTCCTGTGACAGGAAACCCTTTGTCCAGGACCCCTTTGGCTGAGTTTCGGTCAGCTCCAGGGGTCCAGACATTTGTCTGTGGCAGAGGCATCCATTTTGTGGATCTTAAGGTCTTTGGAGAAATCAACCGCATTAAAGTAAAGTAACATGTCTTACCCCTCTAGAGGGGTGGAATGCCATCCCCGTCGCCAGAACTGGCGAGGGGATGGTATTCCAAATCGTATGACACCTTACACGACATGTTTTGATAAAGCCAAACCAAAGTTGCTAAATAACCGCGAGGATTATAAGGCACTTAATAGTATATGGTATGGCATTATCCTGAAACAGCTTAGGGACTTGTTCCCGACAGCTGCAGACAGGCTCAGCTCATGCTAGAGCTCCATCTCACATTAAACCACGCACTCTGCCTCCAGGATTGATGAGGCCTTCCATAGGAGTGGCTGACAGGTTAATATGTGTCCAGATATAGGTTTAGATATAGGTATACTATATCTAAGCAAGGGGTGATTACACCACCTTACCCCAGCTGAGTGATCAGCCAGTTGTGTCAATTTAAGAACCAGCCAGGGGTGGCAAAAGATATGCTGCAGCCCCTGGTAGGCCTTGGTGGCTCCTATGCCCTGGGCACCTATAGTGCATTATACAGGGGCTGTGAGAAGTTGGCCTGGTAGGGGATGTTTCCAATTCTGGAACCACCTACTACCTGACCAAACAATCCCTTATGGTGTCTGGTTGTAAGTCAACCTTATTAGACAAGCTATCCTAGGGGTAGCATGGACTAAGCAGCCTAAAGGCTTAACTTAAGAGGTCGTGTTAAGCGAGCTGTTTTACCACATACAATCCTGTAATACCAAATGAAAGGACACCACACAAGTATATTGTGAGAAGTTGGCCTGTGTAGGAAGGTGGCTACCTGACTATGGTTACCCCAGATTTTTTGCCTGTGTTTAGCTGGTTTTTTGACTTAGTTGACCTGGTTCCCTGCTAATCAGGGCCCCCGGCCATCTGCTCTCTCTGTAAAATGGATTCCATGTACCCTAGGTACACACCAATTGGAAATGGACTCCTTGTCAGCCCCTGTAGAATGCACTATAGGTGCACAGGGCACAGGAGCCACTAAGGCCTACCAGGGGCTGCAGCATATCTTTTGCCACCCCTGGCTGGTTCTTAAATTGACACAACTGGCTGATCACTCAGCTGGGGTAAGGTGGTGTACACACCCCTTGCTTAGATATAGTATACCTATGTCTAAACCTATATCTGGACACATGTAAACCTGTGAGCCACTCCTATAGGCAGGCCTCACCAATCCTGGAGGCTGGGTGCATGGTTTTTATGTGAGATGGAGCTCTAGCATGAGCTGAGCCTGTCTGCAGCCGTCGGGAACAAATCCCTAAGCTGTTTCAGGATAATGCCATACCATATACTATTAAGTGCCTTATAATCCTCGCGGTTATTTAGCAACTCTGGTTTGGCTTTATCAAAACATGTCGTGTAAGGTGTCATACGCTTTGGAATACCATCCCCTCGCCAGTTCTGGCGACGGGGATGGCATTCCACCCCTCTAGAGGGGTAAGACATGTTACTTCACTTTAATGCGGTTGATTTCTCCAAAGGCCTTAAGATCCACAAAATGGATGCCTCTGCCACAGACAAATGTCTGGACCCCTGGAGCTGACCGAAACCCAGTCAAGGGGGTCCTGGACAAAGGGTTTCCTGTCACAGGAGGGTGTCACCGCCCTCCAGACAGGAGATAGTGTATTGTAGCAGGGAGGTTTGAAAGAAACCAGACACTGCCTGGGGCGCACAAGGCTGCCCCTTGCATAATCCGGCCAAACCGGTTCTGGGGCACTCCAGCCCTCGTGCCAGGGCGGCCTGGATCAAAGGAAGGGGGTGTATCCACCCACTTCCTGGGTCCCACCCATAGGAGGGGACCTAGCAGGTAATCACGCCCACCAGATTCGATAGAGTGGGAGCAGTGCCAATGCACATCAGATTTTCCTGGAAGAAACATTTGAAACGATATTCTGGACCCTTCGCCCTCCATCTCAACGTGGAAGCCCGAAGAATCTCCCTTGTGGTCAAGGAGTGACCACCCTGCAGCAGCAGGCACCATCCAGCCCTCGACGTCTACTTGGTTGCAGTTCCCGCCGGAACTCGAGCGACTGAGATCGACGAGATCAAGCCTGCCCAGCTTCTAACAGCCCGATCCACAGTCCCTGCAAAGCTGAGACCCGTGGAGGCGACCGGAAGCGTGGGGCACGCCATCTTGAAGTGACCACGAGACGCTGACCGTGCAGCCCACGAGTGACCCTCGAAGCTGTACACCGGGGTTTGAGAAGCCCCCACCCTGAGCTACTCCTGAGCCGAAGTTCAGCCCTCCACACTCGACGAGTGCTGCGTGGGGCCCTTTGGCACGATTTGGCTCAACGCGTTGGCCCGGTCACTTGCCAGCTGGCTTGTGGTCCCTGTGCCGACGAACTACAAAAGAAGACTCGTGATTCTGGTTGCTCCAGATCCACACCAGCTCCCCTGAAAGGGAGCCCCGACTCTGACCTTCCTGGTCCGAGTGAGACGCCATCTTCCAATCCCGCGTGGATTGCTCTTACCAAGGCTTGTTTGCTCCAAACCGGAAGCCGACTGCACCGACGGTGAGAGCCTGCGTGGGACAGATCGTGACCTGCTCCTGGACGTCGCAGATGCCCCAGAGCCCACGTGACAGCGAAGAGAAGCGCCTCGACGACCACCTGATTGCGCCCGACATTGCCTGGTTCCGTCCTGGTTCCACCCTGGTCACTGCTGAGTGACCCAGACTCTGTCCCCTCTGCTTTCAGGTACTCTACAACTTGAGTCCACCCTTGGACTCCACCGGACACTTCGTCTTCACCCTGCCTGCAGCCCTTTCAGCTTCAAGCACCAAGAGCCTGCGTGTCAAAACCCGACGCCACTTCGACCCTGTGCACCCACTTCCTGTGGGTGAGGTAACTTTGCTCCGCCGGTGTTCCCACACTGGTGCACACCTCTAGGGTCTGTGTGTTAAGTTTTGTTCCTCTAGGTTCAGCGGAAGTGTCCTTAAACTTTAACTATTTGACTTTTACGCACCATTGGTTAACATTGGTGCATGCGTGCGCTTTCCGCACATCTCCCGAATCCCGAGGGCCATTCCCGACTTCAGCATTGCTTGTCCTGACTGCTCCCAGCGATTCCCTAGGCCCTAGGCCTAACCACTGTTCGAGTGGCCTCTCTTATACCACTTGTTTAGTATATGGTTTGAGTGGCCCCCGCCCTCATCCATAATTGTGCAACTTTGTATGTTTAAACAGTGCTTTTGATTTAACGCTTGTGCCCCTTTATTCATAAAGAATACTGGGGATTGTTTTTAGTAATAAACACATATATTTTTATAATATATACTTGTGTGGTGTCCTTTCATTTGGTATTACAGGATTGTATGTGGTAAAACAGCTCGCTTAACACGACCTCTTAAGTTAAGCCTTTAGGCTGCTTAGTCCATGCTACCCCTAGGATAGCTTGTCTAATAAGGTTGACTTACAACCAGACACCATAAGGGGATTGTTTGGTCAGGTAGTAGGTGGTTCCAGAATTGGAAACATCCCCTACCAGGCCAACTTCTCACATTGGTGAGCAGCGGTGCGGATTTGAGCTTGCTGTTGTTTTACCATTGCAATCTTTATATCAAATTGAAAGATCACATCAAGTACCTCTAGGTACATATAAAATCAAAAGCTTAGCATATTAAGTTCTACTGAACTTAGTAGTTGTAGGTTGAAGGGAGTAGCACACCCCTGACTACAACTCACTAGCAAGGTCCAGTATGAAAACACTTAGTGTAGGTAAGTGCACCACTTACACCTCACTAGTAACCATGTCTGACACAGGAAAGGCCTCAGGGTCTAGTCCTGTGACAGTTGACCCTACCCAGGCAACTTTTGGATATGACAAACTAACCCGCAGAGACTTGATTGCCTTGTGCAAAGCAAGAGGGTTAAAAAGGGGCAGAAGCCCCACCTGCCTAATCCTGGTAGAAATCCTAGAACAGGATGACTTAGAGAAGGCAAAAGCAGCTTCCCTAGATACAGGAACTGGAGGGAACCCCCCTGCAGTTGATCCCCTTGAAGAGGAGGATGATGATGACTTGGATGAGGACTCAGATGCTGAGGACTTAGGAGTACAGGATCAGGGTAGCCAGGTTCCAGTTGGTAGGCTTAGCCAGGCCAACTTGGACCTACTGGGGAATGGAGAGGGCCAGCACCTCCCCAGAACCCAACAGATGATTCTCCCAGGCAACAGAAGAGTGAGATCTCCCTCAGGGGACTCTCATCTTTCTAGTGCCTCCAGAGAATCAGAGAGAGGCATGAGTGCTTCTCAAAAAGCTGAGCATAGGGCTAGAATGAGGGCTGTCAGACTCCAGATAGAGAGAGAGGAGGTAGCCCTGAGTCAAGCTAAGCTTACCTTAGCTCAAGCTAAACTTGCCTTGGCAAGAGAGCAGAAATTGTGTGGCTTAGATGCCACTGGTGGCAGCAATATTCCTAAAGAGAAACCCAGGTCCTATGATAGTAGAAACCTGACAAAGATTGTGCCCCCCTTCAAAGAAGGGGATGACATCCACAAATGGATGACTGCTCTTGAGAGAGCCTGCATGGTACAGCAGGTTCCTGAGGAACAGTGGGCAGCAATCTTATGGTACTCCTTTTCAGAGAAAGGGAGGGACAAGCTCCTCACTGTCAGACATGAGGATGCAAACAATTACAAAGTCCTGAAGAGTGTTCTGATAGATGGGTTTGGCTTAACCACTGAACAGTACAGGTTCAAGTTCAGAGACACCCAGAAGACACAGACTCAGGACTGGACTGATTTTGTAGATTGTGCTACTAAGGCTCTGGAGGGTTGGCTACATGGCAGCAAAGTACATGACTTTACAGGATTGTATAATTTGATTATGAGGGAGCAGATCCTAAGTAATTGTCAGAACCAGCTCTTACACCAGCACCTGGTAGACTCTGATCTGACCTCTCCCCAAGAATTGGGAAAGAAGGCAGACAAATGGGTCAGAACCAGGATTAGGCCTAAGAATCAGGACAGTAACCAGAAGAAGGAGTCTACCAAGCCTCAAGATAAGGGTGGGGATAAAAGTAAAGAAAAGACTTCCCCAGGGCCCCAAAACTCCAAGGATGGGGGTGGGTCCCAAGACACTTCTTCAACTGAGAAAAAACCCTATTGTTATCCCTGTAAACAGGTGGGGCATTACAAAACAGACAACTGTTGTCCCAAGAATAACAATAAAGAAAATATACCTCCAAAGCCAGCTTCAACACCTCCTGTTACTGTCAGCAGTAATCCCCCAGGAAGTGGAAGCACACCCAGGAATCTGGGTGGGTTTACTTTTGGAAATCAGGTGGACCCTGGCCTATCCAGGTCCCCATCACCCAATGATCTTGTTTATGAGGTTGGCATGGGGTTTGCCAACTTCTCTGCTTGCCCAAATACTTTGAGCAAGTATAGACAAGAACCCATCATCAATGGTTTGAAAGTTGAGGCTTTTAGAGACACAGGGGCTAGCATCACCATGGTGGCTGATGGCCTAGTCCCCTCTAAGCAACTTTTACCTGGGGCCACATACCAGGTTACAAACATTGATGGAATCCAAACAAATCATCCCATGGCAGTAGTAAGTCTCAGCTGGGGAGGTGTCATTGGCCCAAAGAGAGTGGCAGTGTCACCAAACTTGCCTGTAGACTGCCTACTTGGTAATGATTTGGAGATCTCAGCCTGGGCTGAGGTTGAACAGGAAACCCATTCTAGAATGGTGAATTCCAATGGAAAGGTTAGTGGGGCTGTAATGGCTACAGCCCCAATTCAAGATGTCCTTCCTGAAAAGGTTGGTAGGGCTGAGAAACTCTCTGCCCCATCTTTAGCAAAAGCTCTTCCTGAACAGAATAGCAAAGCTGTTATGGTAACAGCAGAAACCCAAACTGAGTCTCCTCCTGAAAAGGTTGGTGGGGCTGTGATGGCCACAGCCCAAACTCAAACTGACACGTGTGTTGTGAAACCTGAAATGATGGATAACTCCACACAAACTGAGAGCATGGAGGAGGAAGAGAAATCTCCCCCTCACCAGACTTTAGGACAGGATCAGCCTCCTCAGGGAACTGATCTTACCCCTGATGAAGGAACTGCCCCAGAGGTGGTTGGGCCTAGCCTGACAGAACCTCTGATGTCAGTGGACCCTTCTCAGGTGGGACCCAGTCTGGAGCAGGTAACCTGCCCCTCTCTCCCTTGCCTTAGCCAGCCCAGGGCTGCAGAGGACAAGAAGGACAGTGAGACCCAGAGGGCCCCCTGTCAAATAAAGCACCCCCATCAAAAGATTAGGTGCACCAAAACTAGTAGCCCTAGTAAGGTGAAAACTTTAAAAACTCCTGAGGGAGCCCCCTTAAAAACAGTTAGGGACCTCCCCCAGATGGATTCTGTTGGGCACAGCCAAACCTGGGACCCAAAGGGCCCAAACCTGAACTGTCCCTCCAGCAAGCCAAACAGAGGGACCCAGCCTCCAGCTTTAGGTAGCCAGAGGTTGACCCTGAGAGCACAGTGCAACTCAGTTAAAGAAAGAAAGGCACACATGGTGGAAGATAATTGGAGGAAGCTAAGCCCTAAATTAGTAGAGCCTCACTTCAATACTCCATATCCAAACCAGCCTTTAACTTTGCATAAACACACCCAAGGTAGTGATTCCCTATGGTGGAGACCCTCTAATACCCAAAGGGTGAGGGACTGCTTAGTGGACCATGAGACAGGGGGTACCCATGCTAGTGCAGGTACTTCCTTATATGGCCACTCAGGCAATATAGGCTTACCTGGCCAAGGATAGCCTTATCTCCTTTCGTTTGGGGGGGGTTATGTAGGAAGGTGGCTACCTGACTATGGTTACCCCAGATTTTTTGCCTGTGTTTAGCTGGTTTTTTGACTTAGTTGACCTGGTTCCCTGCTAATCAGGGCCCCCGGCCATCTGCTCTCTCTGTAAAATGGATTCCATGTACCCTAGGTACACACCAATTGGAAATGGACTCCTTGTCAGCCCCTGTAGAATGCACTATAGGTGCACAGGGCACAGGAGCCACTAAGGCCTACCAGGGGCTGCAGCATATCTTTTGCCACCCCTGGCTGGTTCTTAAATTGACACAACTGGCTGATCACTCAGCTGGGGTAAGGTGGTGTACACACCCCTTGCTTAGATATAGTATACCTATGTCTAAACCTATATCTGGACACATGTAAACCTGTGAGCCACTCCTATAGGCAGGCCTCACCAATCCTGGAGGCTGGGTGCATGGTTTTTATGTGAGATGGAGCTCTAGCATGAGCTGAGCCTGTCTGCAGCCGTCGGGAACAAATCCCTAAGCTGTTTCAGGATAATGCCATACCATATACTATTAAGTGCCTTATAATCCTCGCGGTTATTTAGCAACTCTGGTTTGGCTTTATCAAAACATGTCGTGTAAGGTGTCATACGCTTTGGAATACCATCCCCTCGCCAGTTCTGGCGACGGGGATGGCATTCCACCCCTCTAGAGGGGTAAGACATGTTACTTCACTTTAATGCGGTTGATTTCTCCAAAGGCCTTAAGATCCACAAAATGGATGCCTCTGCCACAGACAAATGTCTGGACCCCTGGAGCTGACCGAAACCCAGTCAAGGGGGTCCTGGACAAAGGGTTTCCTGTCACAGGAGGGTGTCACCGCCCTCCAGACAGGAGATAGTGTATTGTAGCAGGGAGGTTTGAAAGAAACCAGACACTGCCTGGGGCGCACAAGGCTGCCCCTTGCATAATCCGGCCAAACCGGTTCTGGGGCACTCCAGCCCTCGTGCCAGGGCGGCCTGGATCAAAGGAAGGGGGTGTATCCACCCACTTCCTGGGTCCCACCCATAGGAGGGGACCTAGCAGGTAATCACGCCCACCAGATTCGATAGAGTGGGAGCAGTGCCAATGCACATCAGATTTTCCTGGAAGAAACATTTGAAACGATATTCTGGACCCTTCGCCCTCCATCTCAACGTGGAAGCCCGAAGAATCTCCCTTGTGGTCAAGGAGTGACCACCCTGCAGCAGCAGGCACCATCCAGCCCTCGACGTCTACTTGGTTGCAGTTCCCGCCGGAACTCGAGCGACTGAGATCGACAAGATCAAGCCTGCCCAGCTTCTAACAGCCCGATCCACAGTCCCTGCAAAGCTGAGACCCGTGGAGGCGACCGGAAGCGTGGGGCACGCCATCTTGAAGTGACCACGAGACGCTGACCGTGCAGCCCACGAGTGACCCTCGAAGCTGTACACCGGGGTTTGAGAAGCCCCCACCCTGAGCTACTCCTGAGCCGAAGTTCAGCCCTCCACACTCGACGAGTGCTGCGTGGGGCCCTTTGGCACGATTTGGCTCAACGCGTTGGCCCGGTCACTTGCCAGCTGGCTTGTGGTCCCTGTGCCGACGAACTACAAAAGAAGACTCGTGATTCTGGTTGCTCCAGATCCACACCAGCTCCCCTGAAAGGGAGCCCCGACTCTGACCTTCCTGGTCCGAGTGAGACGCCATCTTCCAATCCCGCGTGGATTGCTCTTACCAAGGCTTGTTTGCTCCAAACCGGAAGCCGACTGCACCGACGGTGAGAGCCTGCGTGGGACAGATCGTGACCTGCTCCTGGACGTCGCAGATGCCCCAGAGCCCACGTGACAGCGAAGAGAAGCGCCTCGACGACCACCTGATTGCGCCCGACATTGCCTGGTTCCGTCCTGGTTCCACCCTGGTCACTGCTGAGTGACCCAGACTCTGTCCCCTCTGCTTTCAGGTACTCTACAACTTGAGTCCACCCTTGGACTCCACCGGACACTTCGTCTTCACCCTGCCTGCAGCCCTTTCAGCTTCAAGCACCAAGAGCCTGCGTGTCAAAACCCGACGCCACTTCGACCCTGTGCACCCACTTCCTGTGGGTGAGGTAACTTTGCTCCGCCGGTGTTCCCACACTGGTGCACACCTCTAGGGTCTGTGTGTTAAGTTTTGTTCCTCTAGGTTCAGCGGAAGTGTCCTTAAACTTTAACTATTTGACTTTTACGCACCATTGGTTAACATTGGTGCATGCGTGCGCTTTCCGCACATCTCCCGAATCCCGAGGGCCATTCCCGACTTCAGCATTGCTTGTCCTGACTGCTCCCAGCGATTCCCTAGGCCCTAGGCCTAACCACTGTTCGAGTGGCCTCTCTTATACCACTTGTTTAGTATATGGTTTGAGTGGCCCCCCGCCCTCATCCATAATTGTGCAACTTTGTATGTTTAAACAGTGCTTTTGATTTAACGCTTGTGCCCCTTTATTCATAAAGAATACTGGGGATTGTTTTTAGTAATAAACACATATATTTTTATAATATATACTTGTGTGGTGTCCTTTCATTTGGTATTACAGGATTGTATGTGGTAAAACAGCTCGCTTAACACGACCTCTTAAGTTAAGCCTTTAGGCTGCTTAGTCCATGCTACCCCTAGGATAGCTTGTCTAATAAGGTTGACTTACAACCAGACACCATAAGGGGATTGTTTGGTCAGGTAGTAGGTGGTTCCAGAATTGGAAACATCCCCTACCAGGCCAACTTCTCACAGCCTGGTAGGGGATGTTTCCAATTCTGGAACCACCTACTACCTGACCAAACAATCCCTTATGGTGTCTGGTTGTAAGTCAACCTTATTAGACAAGCTATCCTAGGGGTAGCATGGACTAAGCAGCCTAAAGGCTTAACTTAAGAGGTCGTGTTAAGCGAGCTGTTTTACCACATACGATCCTGTAATACCAAATGAAAGGACACCACACAAGTATATATTATAAAAATATATGTGTTTATTACTAAAAACAATCCCCAGTATTCTTTATGAATAAAGGGGCACAAGCGTTAAATCAAAAGCACTGTTTAAACATACAAGTTGCACAATTATGGATGAGGGCGGGTGGCCACTCAAACCATATACTAAACAAGTGGTATAAGAAAGGCCACTCGAGCAGTGGTTAGGCCTAGGGCCTAGGGAATCGCTGGGAGCAGTCAGGACAAGCAATGCTGAAGTCGGGAATGGCCCTCGGGATTCGGGAGATGTGCGGAAAGCGCACGCATGCACCAATGTTAACCAATGGTGCGTGTAGGAGAGTAGGGTCTGCTATCCTATGGTCACCCCAAATTTTTGCTTTTTGCTTCACTG
Source organism: Lissotriton helveticus (assembly GCF_964261635.1). Classification (NCBI taxonomy): domain Eukaryota; kingdom Metazoa; phylum Chordata; class Amphibia; order Caudata; family Salamandridae; genus Lissotriton; species Lissotriton helveticus. Next base: position 1,105,524 of record NW_027611658.1, on the reverse strand, counting down.
GTTTTCGACTACTGAGGCTGTGGGCCTGCTGATCAGACCCCCAGCCTGCTGTTCTCTCACTAAATTAATGACACATGTGCTATAGGCACATACCAATTGGAAATGGACTCCTTGTCAGCCCCTGTAGAATGCACTATAGGTGCACAGGGCACAGGAGCCACTAAGGCCTACCAGGGGCTGCAGCATATCTTTTGCCACCCCTGGCTGGTTCTTAAATTGACACAACTGGCTGATCACTCAGCTGGGGTAAGGTGGTGTACACACCCCTTGCTTAGATATAGTATACCTATGTCTAAACCTATATCTGGACACATGTAAACCTGTGAGCCACTCCTATAGACAGGCCTCACCAATCCTGGAGGCTGGGTGCATGGTTTTTATGTGAGATGGAGCTCTAGCATGAGCTGAGCCTGTCTGCAGCCGTCGGGAACAAATCCCTAAGCTGTTTCAGGATAATGCCATACCATATACTATTAAGTGCCTTATAATCCTCGCGGTTATTTAGCAACTCTGGTTTGGCTTTATCAAAACATGTCGTGTAAGGTGTCATACGCTTTGGAATACCATCCCCTCGCCAGTTCTGGCGACGGGGATGGCATTCCACCCCTCTAGAGGGGTAAGACATGTTACTTCACTTTAATGCGGTTGATTTCTCCAAAGGCCTTAAGATCCACAAAATGGATGCCTCTGCCACAGACAAATGTCTGGACCCCTGGAGCTGACCGAAACCCAGTCAAGGGGGTCCTGGACAAAGGGTTTCCTGTCACAGGAGGGTGTCACCGCCCTCCAGACAGGAGATAGTGTATTGTAGCAGGGAGGTTTGAAAGAAACCAGACACTGCCTGGGGCGCACAAGGCTGCCCCTTGCATAATCCGGCCAAACCGGTTCTGGGGCACTCCAGCCCTCGTGCCAGGGCGGCCTGGATCAAAGGAAGGGGGTGTATCCACCCACTTCCTGGGTCCCACCCATAGGAGGGGACCTAGCAGGTAATCACGCCCACCAGATTCGAATAAGAGTGGGAGCAGTGCCAATGCACATCAGATTTCCTGGAAGAAACATTTGAAACGATATTCTGGACCCTTCGCCCTCCATCTCAACGTGGAAGCCCGAAGAATCTCCCTTGTGGTCAAGGAGTGACCACCCTGCAGCAGCAGGCACCATCCAGCCCTCGACGTCTACTTAGTTGCAGTTCCCGCCGGAACTCGAGCGACTGAGATCGACGAGATCAAGCCTGCCCAGCTTCTAACAGCCCGATCCACAGTCCCTGCAAAGCTGAGACCCGTGGAGGCGACCGGAAGCGTGGGGCACGCCATCTTGAAGTGACCACGAGACGCTGACCGTGCAGCCCACGAGTGACCCTCGAAGCTGTACACCGGGGTTTGAGAAGCCCCCACCCTGAGCTACTCCTGAGCCGAAGTTCAGCCCTCCACACTCGACGAGTGCTGCGTGGGGCCCTTTGGCACGATTTGGCTCAACGCGTTGGCCCGGTCACTTGCCAGCTGGCTTGTGGTCCCTGTGCCGACGAACTACAAAAGAAGACTCGTGATTCTGGTTGCTCCAGATCCACACCAGCTCCCCTGAAAGGAAGCCCCGACTCTGACCTTCCTGGCCCGAGTGAGACGCCATCTTCCAATCCCGCGTGGATTGCTCTTACCAAGGCTTGTTTGCTCCCAACCGGAAGCCGACTGCACCGACGGTGAGAGCCTGCGTGGGACAGATCGTGACCTGCTCCTGGACGTCGCAGATGCCCCAGAGCCCACGTGACAGCGAAGAGAAGCGCCTCGACGACCACCTGATTGCGCCCGACATTGCCTGGTTCCGTCCTGGTTCCACCCTGGTCACTGCTGAGTGACCCAGACTCTGTCCCCTCTGCTTTCAGGTACTCTACAACTTGAGTCCACCCTTGGACTCCACCGGACACTTCATCTTCACCCTGCCTGCAGCCCTTTCAGCTTCAAGCACCAAGAGCCTGCGTGTCAAAACCCGACGCCACTTCGACCCTGTGCACCCACTTCCTGTGGGTGAGGTAACTTTGCTCCGCCGGTGTTCCCACACTGGTGCACACCTCTAGGGTCTGTGTGTTAAGTTTTGTTCCTCTAGGTTCAGCGGAAGTGTCCTTAAACTTTAACTATTTGACTTTTACGCACCATTGGTTAACATTGGTGCATGCGTGCGCTTTCCGCACATCTCCCGAATCCCGAGGGCCATTCCCGACTTCAGCATTGCTTGTCCTGACTGCTCCCAGCGATTCCCTAGGCCCTAGGCCTAACCACTGTTCGAGTGGCCTCTCTTATACCACTTGTTTAGTATATGGTTTGAGTGGCCCCCTGCCCTCATCCATAATTGTGCAACTTTGTATGTTTAAACAGTGCTTTTGATTTAACGCTTGTGCCCCTTTATTCATAAAGAATACTGGGGATTGTTTTTAGTAATAAACACATATATTTTTATAATATATACTTGTGTGGTGTCCTTTCATTTGGTATTACAGGATTGTATGTGGTAAAACAGCTCGCTTAACACGACCTCTTAAGTTAAGCCTTTAGGCTGCTTAGTCCATGCTACCCCTAGGATAGCTTGTCTAATAAGGTTGACTTACAACCAGACACCATAAGGGGATTGTTTGGTCAGGTAGTAGGTGGTTCCAGAATTGGAAACATCCCCTACCAGGCCAACTTCTCACATTGGTGAGCAACGGTGCGGATTTGAGCTTGCTGTTGTTTTACCATTGCAATCTTTATATCAAATTGAAAGATCACATCAAGTACCTCTAGGTACATATAAAATCAAAAGCTTAGCATATTAAGTTCTACTGAACTTAGTAGTTGTAGGTTGAAGGGAGTAGCACACCCCTGACTACAACTCACTAGCAAGGTCCAGTAGGAAAACACTTAGTGTAGGTAAGTGCACCACTTACACCTCACTAGTAACCATGTCTGACACAGGAAAGGCCTCAGGGTCTAGTCCTGTGACAGTTGACCCTACCCAGGCAACTTTTGGATATGACAAACTAACCCGCAGAGACTTGATTGCCTTGTGCAAAGCAAGAGGGTTAAAAAGGGGCAGAAGCCCCACCTGCCTAATCCTGGTAGAAATCCTAGAACAGGATGACTTAGAGAAGGCAAAAGCAGCTTCCCTAGATACAGGAACTGGAGGGAACCCCCCTGTAGTTGATCCCCCTGAAGAGGAGGATGATGATGACTTGGATGAGGACTCAGATGGTGGGGACTCACAAGTACAGGATCAGGGTAGCCAGGTTCCAGTTGGTAGGCTTAGCCAGGCCAACTTGGACCTACTGGGGAATGGAGAGGGCCAGCACCTCCCCAGAACCCAACATGTGATTCTCCCAGGCAACAGAAGAGTGAGATCTCCCTCAGGAGACTCTCATCTTTCTAGTGCCTCCAGAGAATCAGAGAGAGGCATGAGTGCTTCTCAGAAAGCTGAGCATAGGGCTAGAATGAGGGCTGTCAGACTCCAGATAGAGAGAGAGGAGGTAGCCCTGAGTCAAGCTAAGCTTACCTTAGCTCAGGCTAAACTTGCCTTGGCAAGAGAGCAGAAATTAAGTGGCTTAGATGTCACTGGTGGCAGCAATTTTCCAAGAGAAAAAGACAGGGCCTATGACAATAGAAACCTGACCAAAATTGTGCCCCCCTTTAAAGAAGGGGATGACATCCACAAATGGATGACTGCTCTTGAGAGAGCCTGCATGGTACAGCAGGTTCCTGAGAATCAGTGGGCTGCAATTTTGTGGTACTCCTTTTCTGAGAAAGGGAGGGACAGTGTGAGAAGTTGGCCTGGTAGGGGATGTTTCCAATTCTGGAACCACCTACTACCTGACCAAACAATCCCCTTATGGTGTCTGGTTGTAAGTCAACCTTATTAGACAAGCTATCCTAGTGGTAGCATGGACTAAGCAGCCTAAAGGCTTAACTTAAGAGGTCGTGTTAAGCGAGCTGTTTTACCACATACAATCCTGTAATACCAAATGAAAGGACACCACACAAGTATATATTATAAAAATATATGTGTTTATTACTAAAAACAATCCCCAGTATTCTTTATGAATAAAGGGGCACAAGCGTTAAATCAAAAGCACTGTTTAAACATACAAAGTTGCACAATTATGGATGAGGGCAGGGGGCCACTCAAACCATATACTAAACAAGTGGTAGCATGGACTAAGCAGCCTAAAGGCTTAACTTAAGAGGTCGTGTTAAGCGAGCTGTTTTACCACATACAATCCTGTAATACCAAATGAAAGGACACCACACAAGTATATATTATAAAAATATATGTGTTTATTACTAAAAACAATCCCCAGTATTCTTTATGAGTAAAGGGGCACAAGCGTTAAATCAAAAGCACTGTTTAAACATACAAAGTTGCACAATTATGGATGAGGGCAGGGGGCCACTCAAACCATATACTAAACAAGTGGTATAAGAGAGGCCACTCGAACAGTGGTTAGGCCTAGGGCCTAGGGAATCGCTGGGAGCAGTCAGGACAAGCAATGCTGAAGTCGGGAATGGCCCTCGGGATTCGGGAGATGTGCGGAAAGCGCACGCATGCACCAATGTTAACCAATGGTGCGTAAAAGTCAAATAGCTAAAGTTTTAGGACACTTCCGCTGAACCTAGAGGAACAAAACTTAACACACAGACCCTAGAGGTGTGCACCAGTGTGGGAACACCGGCGGAGCAAAGTTACCTCACCCACAGGAAGTGGGTGCACAGGGTCGAAGTGGCGTCGGGTTTTGACACGCAGGCTCTTGGTGCTTGAAGCTGAAAGGGCTGCAGGCAGGGTGAAGACGAAGTGTCCGGTGGAGTCCAAGGGTGGACTCAAGTTGTAGAGTACCTGAAAGCAGAGGGGACAGAGTCTGGGTCACTCAGCAGTGACCAGGGTGGAACCAGGACGGAACCAGGCAATGTCGGGCGCAATCAGGTGGTCGTCGAGGCGCTTCTCTTCGCTGTCACGTGGGCTCTGGGGCATCTGCGACGTCCAGGAGCAGGTCACGATCTGTCCCACGCAGGCTCTCACCGTCGGTGCAGTCGGCTTCCGGTTTGGAGCAAACAAGCCTTGGTAAGAGCAATCCACGCGGGATTGGAAGATGGCGTCTCACTCGGACCAGGAAGGTCAGAGTCGGGGCTCCCTTTCAGGGGAGCTGGTGTGGATCTGGAGCAACCAGAATCACGAGTCTTCTTTTGTAGTTCGTCGGCACAGGGACCACAAGCCAGCTGGCAAGTGACCGGGCCAACGCGTTGAGCCAAATCGTGCCAAAGGGCCCCACGCAGCACTCGTCGAGTGTGGAGGGCTGAACTTCGGCTCAGGAGTAGCTCAGGGTGGGGGCTTCTCAAACCCCGGTGTACAGCTTCGAGGGTCACTCGTGGGCTGCACGGTCAGCGTCTCGTGGTCACTTCAAGATGGCGTGCCCCACGCTTCCGGTCGCCTCCACGGGTCTCAGCTTTGCAGGGACTGTGGATCGGGCTGTTAGAAGCTGGGCAGGCTTGATCTCGTCGATCTCAGTCGCTCGAGTTCCGGCGGGAACTGCAACTAAGTAGACGTCGAGGGCTGGATGGTGCCTGCTGCTGCAGGGTGGTCACTCCTTGACCACAAGGGAGATTCTTCGGGCTTCCACGTTGAGATGGAGGGCGAAGGGTCCAGAATATCGTTTCAAATGTTTCTTCCAGGAAATCTGATGTGCATTGGCACTGCTCCCACTCTTATTCGAATCTGGTGGGCGTGATTACCTGCTAGGTCCCCTCCTATGGGTGGGACCCAGGAAGTGGGTGGATACACCCCCTTCCTTTGATCCAGGCCGCCCTGGCACGAGGGCTGGAGTGCCCCAGAACCGGTTTGGCCGGATTATGCAAGGGGCAGCCTTGTGCGCCCCAGGCAGTGTCTGGTTTCTTTCAAACCTCCCTGCTACAATACACTATCTCCTGTCTGGAGGGCGGTGACACCCTCCTGTGACAGGAAGCCCTTTGTCCAGGACCCCCTTGACTGGGTTTCGGTCAGCTCCAGGGGTCCAGACATTTGTCTGTGGCAGAGGCATCCATTTTGTGGATCTTAAGGCCTTTGGAGAAATCAACCGCATTAAAGTGAAGTAACATGTCTTACCCCTCTAGAGGGGTGGAATGCCATCCCCGTCGCCAGAACTGGCGAGGGGATGGTATTCCAAAGCGTATGACACCTTACACGACATGTTTTGATAAAGCCAAACCAGAGTTGCTAAATAACCGCGAGGATTATAAGGCACTTAATAGTATATGGTATGGCATTATCCTGAAACAGCTTAGGGATTTGTTCCCGACGGCTGCAGACAGGCTCAGCTCATGCTAGAGCTCCATCTCACATGAAACCACGCACTCTGCCTCCAGGATTGATGAGGCCTTCCATAGGAGTGGCTCACAGGTTAATATGTGTCCAGATATAGGTTTAGATATAGGTATACTACATCTAAGCAAGGGGTGATTACACCACCTTACCCCAGCTGAGTGATCAGCCAGTTGTGTCAATTTAAGAACCAGCCAGGGGTGGCAAAAGATATGCTGCAGCCCCTGGTAGGCCTTGGTGGCTCCTATGCCCTGGGCACCTATAGTGCATTATACAGGGGCTGACAAGGAGTCCATTTCCAATTGTGGTATGTACCTAGGGTACATGGAATCCATTTTACAGAGAGAGCAGATGGCCTGGGGCCCTGATTAGCAGGGAACCAGGTCAACTAAGTCAAAAAACCAGCTAAACACAGGCAAAAAATCTGGGGTAACCATAGTCAGGTAGCCACCTTCCTACATAACCCCCCCCCAAGTCTTTTCTTTACTTTTATCCCCACCCTTATCTTGAGGCTTGGTAGACTCCTTCTTCTGGTTACTGTCCTGATTCTTAGGCCTAATCCTGGTTCTGACCCATTTGTCTGCCTTCTTTCCCAATTCTTGGGGAGAGGTCAGATCAGAGTCTACCAGGTGCTGGTGTAAGAGCTGGTTCTGACAATTACTTAGGATCTGCTCCCTCATAATCAAATTATACAATCCTGTAAAGTCATGTACTTTGCTGCCATGTAGCCAACCCTCCAGAGCCTTAGTAGCACAATCTACAAAATCAGTCCAGTCCTGAGTCTGTGTCTTCTGGGTGTCTCTGAACTTGAACCTGTACTGTTCAGTGGTTAAGCCAAACCCATCTATCAGAACACTCTTCAGGACTTTGTAATTGTTTGCATCCTCATGTCTGACAGTGAGGAGCTTGTCTCTCCCTTTCTCTGAAAAGGAGTACCATAAGATTGCTGCCCACTGTTCCTCAGGAACCTGCTGTACCATGCAGGCTCTCTCAAGAGCAGTCATCCATTTGTGGATGTCATCCCCTTCTTTGAAGGGGGGCACAATCTTTGTCAGGTTTCTACTATCGTAGGACCTGGGTTTCTCTTTAGGAATATTGCTGCCACCAGTGGCATCTAAGCCACACAATTTCTGCTCTCTTGCCAAGGCAAGTTTAGCTTGAGCTAAGGTAAGCTTAGCTTGACTCAGGGCTACCTCCTCTCTCTCTATCTGGAGTCTGACAGCCCTCATTCTAGCCCTATGCTCAGCTTTTTGAGAAGCACTCATGCCTCTCTCTGATTCTCTGGAGGCACTAGAAAGATGAGAGTCCCCTGAGGGAGATCTCACTCTTCTGTTGCCTGGGAGAATCATATGTTGGGTTCTGGGGAGGTGCTGGCCCTCTCCATTCCCCAGTAGGTCCAAGTTGGCCTGGCTAAGCCTACCAACTGGAACCTGGCTACCCTGATCCTGTACTTCTAAGTCCCCAACATCTGAGTCCTCATCCAAGTCATCATCATCCTCCTCTTCAAGGGGATCAACTGCAGGGGGGTTCCCTCCAGTTCCTGTATCTAGGGAAGCTGCTTTTGCCTTCTCTAAGTCATCCTGTTCTAGGATTTCTACCAGGATTAGGCAGGTGGGGCTTCTGCCCCTTTTTAACCCTCTTGCTTTGCACAAGGCAATCAAGTCTCTGCGGGTTAGTTTGTCATATCCAAAAGTTGCCTGGGTAGGGTCAACTGTCACAGGACTAGACCCTGAGGCCTTTCCTGTGTCAGACATGGTTACTAGTGAGGTGTAAGTGGTGCACTTACCTACACTAAGTGTTTTCCTACTGGACCTTGCTAGTGAGTTGTAGTCAGGGGTGTGCTACTCCCTTCAACCTACAACTACTAAGTTCAGTAGAACTTAATATGCTAAGCTTTTGATTTTATATGTACCTAGAGGTACTTGATGTGATCTTTCAATTTGATATAAAGATTGCAATGGTAAAACAACAGCAAGCTCAAATCCGCACCGCTGCTCACCAATGTGAGAAGTTGGCCTGGTAGGGGATGTTTCCAATTCTGGAACCACCTACTACCTGACCAAACAATCCCCTTATGGTGTCTGGTTGTAAGTCAACCTTATTAGACAAGCTATCCTAGTGGTAGCATGGACTAAGCAGCCTAAAGGCTTAACTTAAGAGGTCGTGTTAAGCGAGCTGTTTTACCACATACAATCCTGTAATACCAAATGAAAGGACACCACACAAGTATATATTATAAAAATATATGTGTTTATTACTAAAAACAATCCCCAGTATTCTTTATGAATAAAGGGGCACAAGCGTTAAATCAAAAGCACTGTTTAAACATACAAAGTTGCACAATTATGGATGAGGGCAGGGGGCCACTCAAACCATATACTAAACAAGTGGTAGCATGGACTAAGCAGCCTAAAGGCTTAACTTAAGAGGTCGTGTTAAGCGAGCTGTTTTACCACATACAATCCTGTAATACCAAATGAAAGGACACCACACAAGTATATATTATAAAAATATATGTGTTTATTACTAAAAACAATCCCCAGTATTCTTTATGAGTAAAGGGGCACAAGCGTTAAATCAAAAGCACTGTTTAAACATACAAAGTTGCACAATTATGGATGAGGGCAGGGGGCCACTCAAACCATATACTAAACAAGTGGTATAAGAGAGGCCACTCGAACAGTGGTTAGGCCTAGGGCCTAGGGAATCGCTGGGAGCAGTCAGGACAAGCAATGCTGAAGTCGGGAATGGCCCTCGGGATTCGGGAGATGTGCGGAAAGCGCACGCATGCACCAATGTTAACCAATGGTGCGTAAAAGTCAAATAGCTAAAGTTTTAGGACACTTCCGCTGAACCTAGAGGAACAAAACTTAACACACAGACCCTAGAGGTGTGCACCAGTGTGGGAACACTGGCGGAGCAAAGTTACCTCACCCACAGGAAGTGGGTGCACAGGGTCGAAGTGGCGTCGGGTTTTGACACGCAGGCTCTTGGTGCTTGAAGCTGAAAGGGCTGCAGGCAGGGTGAAGACGAAGTGTCCGGTGGAGTCCAAGGGTGGACTCAAGTTGTAGAGTACCTGAAAGCAGAGGGGACAGAGTCTGGGTCACTCAGCAGTGACCAGGGTGGAACCAGGACGGAACCAGGCAATGTCGGGCGCAATCAGGTGGTCGTCGAGGCGCTTCTCTTCGCTGTCACGTGGGCTCTGGGGCATCTGCGACGTCCAGGAGCAGGTCACGATCTGTCCCACGCAGGCTCTCACCGTCGGTGCAGTCGGCTTCCGGTTTGGAGCAAACAAGCCTTGGTAAGAGCAATCCACGCGGGATTGGAAGATGGCGTCTCACTCGGAGCAGGAAGGTCAGAGTCGGGGCTCCCTTTCAGGGGAGCTGGTGTGGATCTGGAGCAACCAGAATCACGAGTCTTCTTTTGTAGTTCGTCGGCACAGGGACCACAAGCCAGCTGGCAAGTGACCGGGCCAACGCGTTGAGCCAAATCGTGCCAAAGGGCCCCACGCAGCACTCGTCGAGTGTGGAGGGCTGAACTTCGGCTCAGGAGTAGCTCAGGGTGGGGGCTTCTCAAACCCCGGTGTACAGCTTCGAGGGTCACTCGTGGGCTGCACGGTCAGCGTCTCGTGGTCACTTCAAGATGGCGTGCCCCACGCTTCCGGTCGCCTCCACGGGTCTCAGCTTTGCAGGGACTGTGGATCGGGCTGTTAGAAGCTGGGCAGGCTTGATCTCGTCGATCTCAGTCGCTCGAGTTCCGGCGGGAACTGCAACTAAGTAGACGTCGAGGGCTGGATGGTGCCTGCTGCTGCAGGGTGGTCACTCCTTGACCACAAGGGAGATTCTTCGGGCTTCCACGTTGAGATGGAGGGCGAAGGGTCCAGAATATCGTTTCAAATGTTTCTTCCAGGAAATCTGATGTGCATTGGCACTGCTCCCACTCTTATTCGAATCTGGTGGGCGTGATTACCTGCTAGGTCCCCTCCTATGGGTGGGACCCAGGAAGTGGGTGGATACACCCCCTTCCTTTGATCCAGGCCGCCCTGGCACGAGGGCTGGAGTGCCCCAGAACCGGTTTGGCCGGATTATGCAAGGGGCAGCCTTGTGCGCCCCAGGCAGTGTCTGGTTTCTTTCAAACCTCCCTGCTACAATACACTATCTCCTGTCTGGAGGGCGGTGACACCCTCCTGTGACAGGAAGCCCTTTGTCCAGGACCCCCTTGACTGGGTTTCGGTCAGCTCCAGGGGTCCAGACATTTGTCTGTGGCAGAGGCATCCATTTTGTGGATCTTAAGGCCTTTGGAGAAATCAACCGCATTAAAGTGAAGTAACATGTCTTACCCCTCTAGAGGGGTGGAATGCCATCCCCGTCGCCAGAACTGGCGAGGGGATGGTATTCCAAAGCGTATGACACCTTACACGACATGTTTTGATAAAGCCAAACCAGAGTTGCTAAATAACCGCGAGGATTATAAGGCACTTAATAGTATATGGTATGGCATTATCCTGAAACAGCTTAGGGATTTGTTCCCGACGGCTGCAGACAGGCTCAGCTCATGCTAGAGCTCCATCTCACATGAAACCACGCACTCTGCCTCCAGGATTGATGAGGCCTTCCATAGGAGTGGCTCACAGGTTAATATGTGTCCAGATATAGGTTTAGATATAGGTATACTACATCTAAGCAAGGGGTGATTACACCACCTTACCCCAGCTGAGTGATCAGCCAGTTGTGTCAATTTAAGAACCAGCCAGGGGTGGCAAAAGATATGCTGCAGCCCCTGGTAGGCCTTGGTGGCTCCTATGCCCTGGGCACCTATAGTGCATTATACAGGGGCTGACAAGGAGTCCATTTCCAATTGTGGTATGTACCTAGGGTACATGGAATCCATTTTACAGAGAGAGCAGATGGCCTGGGGCCCTGATTAGCAGGGAACCAGGTCAACTAAGTCAAAAAACCAGCTAAACACAGGCAAAAAATCTGGGGTAACCATAGTCAGGTAGCCACCTTCCTACAGACAGGCTCCTCACAGTTAGACCTGAGGATGCCAAAAACTACTCTGTTTTGAAGAGTGCTCTCATTGAAGGGTATGGCCTAACCACTGAGCAATACAGGTTGTTGTTCAGAGACACCCAGAAAGCACAGACTCAAGACTGGACTGATTTTGTGGAGTGTGCCACTAAGGCTTTGGAGGGTTGGTTACAGGGAAGTAAAGTTTCCGACTATACAGGATTGTACAATCTTATGATGAGAGAACAGATCCTTAATAACTGTACAAACCAGCTGTTGCATCAATACCTTATTGACTCTGATCTGACCTCTCCCCAAGAATTGGGAAAGAAGGCAGACAAATGGGTCAGAACAAGGATTAAGCAGAAACCCCAGAACCAAGGTGGTGACCAGAAGAAAACAGACCAGAAGGGTGGTAATCAGAATCAGAAAGATAAAGAAAAAGACCAGAAGTCTTCAGGCCCCCAAACTAATAGTAAGGAGGGTGGTTCCCAAAATGGTAACAAGAAGAAGAAGAACAAAGGTCCAAAGACACCTTGGTGTAATACCTGCAAATCAGTTTCACACTGGGGCAGTGAGTGCACCAAGGCAAATCCAGTTCCCACCACTACAGCTCCTAAAGCAACTGCAACCCCAAGTACAGTAAGCAGTGGTGGAACACAGTCCAAGGGTGTAGCTGGGTTGACCCTGGGTATTGAAGTAGGATCTGGCCTAGTCAGAGTCCCTACACAGGCAGTTCTCCTGTATGATGTGGACATTGAGTTGCCCACTGCAGTAAGCCCCACTAACCTGGGCAAATACAGGCAGACTCCCTTAATAAATGAGAAACTGGCTCAAGCTTACAGGGACACATGTGCTAGTGTCACCATGGTGACCCCTGGCTTTGTGGACCCTGGACAGATTGTACTAGGAGAGAGCTACCTAGTAACCAATGCAAGCAACTCCACTACCTCCCATAGTGTGGCAGTTGTGAACTTCTCCTGGGGAGGGGTTGATGGCCTAAAGAAAGTTGTGGTGAGTGCAGACCTACCAGTAGACTGTCTGTTAGGCAATGACCTTGAAAGCTCAGCATGGTCAGAAGTGGAGTACAGGACTCATGCAGAAATGCTAGGGATTTCAGAGCATGTCCTTGCCATGACAAGGGCTCAGGCTAAGAAGTGCCTTCCTGAACCAGTGGTGGATCTTGAGACAATAGACCAGCCACAACCCAAGAGAAGGAGCAAGAGAGGAAAGGCCTCGCCTTCCACCTTGCCCCAGGTTGAGGATCAGGTTTCAGAGGAAACTGATTCTGCAGTCCAAGAGGAGACTGTCTCTGAGGAGCTTGAACCTGACCAGGTTGAGTTTCTGGGGACAGGGGGACCCTCAAGGGCAGACCTGAGGCAGGCTCAATTAGATTGCCCTTCCCTTGAACCCCTCAGACAGCAGGCTGCTGCTGAGGCTGCTGGGGATGCCCAAGGTACCCATACTGTGTATTGGGATGAGGGACTCCTTTACTCAGAGGCTAGAGCCCCCAAGCCTGGCATGACCAGGAGGTTGGTGATACCTCTGCAGTTTAGGGGATTCCTCCTTACCTTGGCCCATGATATTCCCCTTGCAGGACACTTAGGCCAGAACAAGACGTGGGACAGGCTTGTTCCACACTTTCACTGGCCTCACATGTCAGAGGATGTCAAGGAGTTTTGTCGCTCCTGTGTCACTTGCCAAGCCAGTGGTAAGTCAGGTGGCACAACAAAGGCCCCCCTAATACCACTACCTGTGGTGGGGGTCCCCTTTGAGAGAGTTGGAATTGATATTGTGGGTCCAATGGACCCCCAAACAGCATCTGGGAACAGATTCATACTGGTGGTAGTGGATCATGCCACCAGGTACCCAGAGGCTATTCCCCTAAGGACCACCACAGCACCTGTGGTGGCAAAAGCCCTCATTGCAGTTTTCTCAAGATTGGGCTTTCCTAAGGAGGTACTATCAGATAGAGGGACGAATTTTATGTCCAGCTATCTAAAAGCAATGTGGAAGGAATGTGGAGTAAACTATAAGTTTACCACCCCATATCATCCACAATGCAATGGGCTTGTGGAGAGATTTAACAAGACCCTTAAAGGCATGATAAAAGCATTACCAGAGAAGCTCAGGCGGAAATGGGACATTCTTTTACCCTGCCTGCTCTTTGCTTACAGAGAGGTCCCACAGAAGGGGGTTGGCTACAGCCCTTTTGAACTTTTGTTTGGCCACCCTGTGAGAGGTCCATTGTGTTTGGTAAAGGAAGGATGGGAGTTACCTCTCAAAAAGCCCAAACTAGACATAGTGGACTATGTACTTGGTCTCCGCTCCAGGATGGCTGAGTACATGGAAAGAGCATCCAAAAACCTGGAGGCCAGCCAAGAATTGCAGAAAGCTTGGCATGACCAAAAGGCTGTACTGGTAGAGTTCCAACCAGGACAGAAGGTATGGGTACTGGAGCCAGTGGCTCCAGCAGCACTCCAAGACAAATGGAGTGGACCCTATCCTATTATTGAGAAGAAAGGGGAAGTCACCTACTTGGTAGACTTTGGAACACCCAGGAGCCCTCACAGGGTAATCCATGTGAATCGCTTGAAAGCATTTGTAGACAGGGAGGACATGAGCTTGCTCATGGCCACAGATGGGGAACAGGAGGAAGAGAGTGACCCTCTCCCAGACCTGCTTTCCCAGAACCCTGATGATGGTTCAGTTGATGGAGTAGCCTTGGCAGGCAGCCTCACTGACCAGCAACAGAGGGACTGCAGACAAGTTTTGCAGGCTCACAGGCAAATGTTTTCCCTCACACCCAGCCAAACTGACTGGTGTACCCATGTTGTGGACACTGGTGACAGTCTGCCTGTCAAGAATAAGATCTACAGGCAACCTGATCATGTCAGGGATTGCATCAAGGCTGAGGTGCAAAAGATGTTGGAGCTTGGAGTGATTGAGCCATCAGAGAGCCCATGGGCCAGCCCAGTAGTCCTGGTGCCAAAACCTCATACCCAAGATGGTAAGAGAGAAATGAGGTTTTGCGTGGATTACAGGGGTCTCAATGCTGTCACTAGGACAGATGCTCACCCCATTCCAAGAGCAGATGAGCTCATTGACAGATTGGCTTCTGCCAAGTTTCTGAGCACATTTGATCTGACAGCTGGCTACTGGCAAATCAGACTAGCTGAGGAGTCAAAAGCCAAAACAGCATTCTCTACCCCTAGTGGACATTATCAGTTTGTGGTAATGCCCTTTGGTTTGAAGAATGCACCTGCCACTTTCCAAAGGTTGGTGAACCAAGTCCTTACTGGGTTGGATGACTTTTGTGCAGCTTATCTGGATGATATTGCTGTCTTTAGCTCCACCTGGGAGGATCACCTGATCCACCTGAAGAAAGTTTTGGAGGCCCTGCAAAAGGCAGGCCTAACTATCAAGGCCACAAAGTGCCAGATAGGGCAGAGTAAGGTTGTATACCTGGGCCACCTAGTAGGTGGAGGCCAGGTTCAGCCACTGGAAAGCAAAATCCAGGCCATACAGGACTGGGCTCCTCCAGTTACCCAGACACAAGTCAGAGCCTTCTTGGGCCTGACTGGGTATTACAGAAAGTTTGTGAAAAACTATGGGTCTATAGTGACACCATTAAATGACTTGACATCCAAGAAGATGCCAAAAAAGGTTCAGTGGACAGTTAGCTGTCAGAAGGCATTTGAAGACCTGAAGAAGGCCATGTGCTCTGCACCTATCCTAAAGAGTCCTGACTACTCCAAACAGTTCATTGTTCAGACAGATGCTTCTGAGTTGGGGGTGGGAGCTGTACTCTCACAACTTAATCAAGATGGTCAAGACCAGCCAATTGCTTTCATTAGCAGGAGGCTAACCCCAAGAGAAAAACGTTGGTCAGCCATTGAGAGGGAGGCCTTTGCTGTGGTTTGGGCATTAAAGAAGTTGAGGTCCTACTTGTTTGGAACTCACTTCCTGGTGCAAACAGACCATAAGCCCCTCTTATGGCTTAATCAGATGAAGGGTGAAAATCCCAAACTGCTCAGGTGGTCCATTTCCCTACAGGGGATGGACTTTACAGTGGAGCACCGCCCAGGGACTGACCATGGTAATGCAGATGGTCTCTCCAGGTACTTCCACTTAGAACATGAAGACTTATCTGGTCAAGGTTAGTTTAATGTCCCTGCGTTTGGGGGGGGGTTGTGTAGGAGAGTAGGGTCTGCTATCCTATGGTCACCCCAAATTTTTGCTTTTTGCTTCACTGGTTTTCGACTACTGAGGCTGTGGGCCTGCTGATCAGACCCCCAGCCTGCTGTTCTCTCACTAAATTAATGACACATGTGCTATAGGCACATACCAATTGGAAATGGACTCCTTGTCAGCCCCTGTAGAATGCACTATAGGTGCACAGGGCACAGGAGCCACTAAGGCCTACCAGGGGCTGCAGCATATCTTTTGCCACCCCTGGCTGGTTCTTAAATTGACACAACTGGCTGATCACTCAGCTGGGGTAAGGTGGTGTACACACCCCTTGCTTAGATATAGTATACCTATGTCTAAACCTATATCTGGACACATGTAAACCTGTGAGCCACTCCTATAGACAGGCCTCACCAATCCTGGAGGCTGGGTGCATGGTTTTTATGTGAGATGGAGCTCTAGCATGAGCTGAGCCTGTCTGCAGCCGTCGGGAACAAATCCCTAAGCTGTTTCAGGATAATGCCATACCATATACTATTAAGTGCCTTATAATCCTCGCGGTTATTTAGCAACTCTGGTTTGGCTTTATCAAAACATGTCGTGTAAGGTGTCATACGCTTTGGAATACCATCCCCTCGCCAGTTCTGGCGACGGGGATGGCATTCCACCCCTCTAGAGGGGTAAGACATGTTACTTCACTTTAATGCGGTTGATTTCTCCAAAGGCCTTAAGATCCACAAAATGGATGCCTCTGCCACAGACAAATGTCTGGACCCCTGGAGCTGACCGAAACCCAGTCAAGGGGGTCCTGGACAAAGGGTTTCCTGTCACAGGAGGGTGTCACCGCCCTCCAGACAGGAGATAGTGTATTGTAGCAGGGAGGTTTGAAAGAAACCAGACACTGCCTGGGGCGCACAAGGCTGCCCCTTGCATAATCCGGCCAAACCGGTTCTGGGGCACTCCAGCCCTCGTGCCAGGGCGGCCTGGATCAAAGGAAGGGGGTGTATCCACCCACTTCCTGGGTCCCACCCATAGGAGGGGACCTAGCAGGTAATCACGCCCACCAGATTCGAATAAGAGTGGGAGCAGTGCCAATGCACATCAGATTTCCTGGAAGAAACATTTGAAACGATATTCTGGACCCTTCGCCCTCCATCTCAACGTGGAAGCCCGAAGAATCTCCCTTGTGGTCAAGGAGTGACCACCCTGCAGCAGCAGGCACCATCCAGCCCTCGACGTCTACTTAGTTGCAGTTCCCGCCGGAACTCGAGCGACTGAGATCAACGAGATCAAGCCTGCCCAGCTTCTAACAGCCCGATCCACAGTCCCTGCAAAGCTGAGACCCGTGGAGGCGACCGGAAGCGTGGGGCACGCCATCTTGAAGTGACCACGAGACGCTGACCGTGCAGCCCACGAGTGACCCTCGAAGCTGTACACCGGGGTTTGAGAAGCCCCCACCCTGAGCTACTCCTGAGCCGAAGTTCAGCCCTCCACACTCGACGAGTGCTGCGTGGGGCCCTTTGGCACGATTTGGCTCAACGCGTTGGCCCGGTCACTTGCCAGCTGGCTTGTGGTCCCTGTGCCGACGAACTACAAAAGAAGACTCGTGATTCTGGTTGCTCCAGATCCACACCAGCTCCCCTGAAAGGGAGCCCCGACTCTGACCTTCCTGGCCCGAGTGAGACGCCATCTTCCAATCCCGCGTGGATTGCTCTTACCAAGGCTTGTTTGCTCCCAACCGGAAGCCGACTGCACCGACGGTGAGAGCCTGCGTGGGACAGATCGTGACCTGCTCCTGGACGTCGCAGATGCCCCAGAGCCCACGTGACAGCGAAGAGAAGCGCCTCGACGACCACCTGATTGCGCCCGACATTGCCTGGTTCCGTCCTGGTTCCACCCTGGTCACTGCTGAGTGACCCAGACTCTGTCCCCTCTGCTTTCAGGTACTCTACAACTTGAGTCCACCCTTGGACTCCACCGGACACTTCATCTTCACCCTGCCTGCAGCCCTTTCAGCTTCAAGCACCAAGAGCCTGCGTGTCAAAACCCGACGCCACTTCGACCCTGTGCACCCACTTCCTGTGGGTGAGGTAACTTTGCTCCGCCGGTGTTCCCACACTGGTGCACACCTCTAGGGTCTGTGTGTTAAGTTTTGTTCCTCTAGGTTCAGCGGAAGTGTCCTTAAACTTTAACTATTTGACTTTTACGCACCATTGGTTAACATTGGTGCATGCGTGCGCTTTCCGCACATCTCCCGAATCCCGAGGGCCATTCCCGACTTCAGCATTGCTTGTCCTGACTGCTCCCAGCGATTCCCTAGGCCCTAGGCCTAACCACTGTTCGAGTGGCCTCTCTTATACCACTTGTTTAGTATATGGTTTGAGTGGCCCCCTGCCCTCATCCATAATTGTGCAACTTTGTATGTTTAAACAGTGCTTTTGATTTAACGCTTGTGCCCCTTTATTCATAAAGAATACTGGGGATTGTTTTTAGTAATAAACACATATATTTTTATAATATATACTTGTGTGGTGTCCTTTCATTTGGTATTACAGGATTGTATGTGGTAAAACAGCTCGCTTAACACGACCTCTTAAGTTAAGCCTTTAGGCTGCTTAGTCCATGCTACCCCTAGGATAGCTTGTCTAATAAGGTTGACTTACAACCAGACACCATAAGGGGATTGTTTGGTCAGGTAGTAGGTGGTTCCAGAATTGGAAACATCCCCTACCAGGCCAACTTCTCACAGTGCGTAAAAGTCAAAGAGTTAAAGTTTAAGGACACTTCCGCTGAACCTAGAGGAACAAAACTTAACACACAGACCCTAGAGGTGTGCACCAGTGTGGGAACACCGGCGGAGCAAAGTTACCTCACCCACAGGAAGTGGGTGCACAGGGTCGAAGTGGCGTCGGGTTTTGACACGCAGGCTCTTGGTGCTTGAAGCTGAAAGGGCTGCAGGCAGGGTGAAGACGAAGTGTCCGGTGGAGTCCAAGGGTGGACTCAAGTTGTAGAGTACCTGAAAGCAGAGGGGACAGAGTCTGGGTCACTCAGCAGTGACCAGGGTGGAACCAGGACGGAACCAGGCAATGTCGGGCGCAATCAGGTGGTCGTCGAGGAGCTTCTCTCCGCTGTCACGTGGGCTCTGGGGCATCTGCGACGTCCAGGAGCAGGTCACGATCTGTCCCACGCAGGCTCTCACCGTCGGTGCAGTCGGCTTCAAGTTTGGAGCAAACAAGCCTTGGTAAGAGCAATCCACGCAGGATCGGAAGATTGCTTCTCACTCGGACCAGGAAAGTCAGAGTCGGGGCTCCTTTTCAGGGGAGCTGGTGTGGATCTGGAGCAACCAGAATCACAAGTCTTCTTAGGTAGTTCGTTGGCACAGGGACCACAAGCCAGCTGGCAAGTGACCGGGCCAACGCGTTGAGCCAAATCGTGCCAAAGGGCCCCACGCAGCACTCGTCGAGTGTGGAGGGCTGAACTTCGGCTCAGGAGTAGCTCAGGGTGGGGGCTTCTCAAACCCCGGTGTACAGCTTCGAGGGTCACTCGTGGGCTGCACGGTCAGCGTCTCGTGGTCACTTCAAGATGGCGTGCCCCACGCTTCCGGTCGCCTCCACGGGTCTCAGCTTTGCAGGGACTGTGGATCGGGCTGTTAGAAGCTGGGCAGGCTTGATCTCGTCGATCTCAGTCGCTCGAGTTCCGGCGGGAACTGCAACTAAGTAGACGTCGAGGGCTGGATGGTGCCTGCTGCTGCAGGGTGGTCACTCCTTGACCACAAGGGAGATTCTTCGGGCTTCCACGTTGAGATGGAGGGCGAAGGGTCCAGAATATCGTTTCAAATGTTTCTTCCAGGAAATCTGATGTGCATTGGCACTGCTCCCACTCTTATTCGAATCTGGTGGGCGTGATTACCTGCTAGGTCCCCTCCTATGGGTGGGACCCAGGAAGTGGGTGGATACACCCCCTTCCTTTGATCCAGGCCGCCCTGGCACGAGGGCTGGAGTGCCCCAGAACCGGTTTGGCCGGATTATGCAAGGGGCAGCCTTGTGCGCCCCAGGCAGTGTCTGGTTTCTTTCAAACCTCCCTGCTACAATACACTATCTCCTGTCTGGAGGGCGGTGACACCCTCCTGTGACAGGAAACTCTTTGTCCAGGACCCCCTTGACTGGGTTTCGGTCAGCTCCAGGGGTCCAGACATTTGTCTGTGGCAGAGGCATCCATTTTGTGGATCTTAAGGCCTTTGGAGAAATCAACCGCATTAAAGTGAAGTAACATGTCTTACCCCTCTAGAGGGGTGGAATGCCATCCCCGTCGCCAGAACTGGCGAGGGGATGGTATTCCAAAGCGTATGACACCTTACACGACATGTTTTGATAAAGCCAAACCAAAGTTGCTAAATAACCGCGAGGATTATAAGGCACTTAATAGTATATGGTATGGCATTATCCTGAAACAGCTTAGGGATTTGTTCCCGACGGCTGCAGACAGGCTCAGCTCATGCTAGAGCTCCATCTCACATAAAAACCATGCACCCAGCCTCCAGGATTGGTGAGGCCTGTCTATAGGAGTGGCTCACAGGTTTACATGTGTCCAGATATAGGTTTAGACATAGGTATACTATATCTAAGCAAGGGGTGTGTACACCACCTTGCCCCAGCTGAGTGATCAGCCAGTTGTGTCAATTTAAGAACCAGCCAGGGGTGGCAAAAGATATGCTGCAGCCCCTGGTAGGCCTTAGTGGCTCCTGTGCCCTGTGCACCTATAGTGCATTCTACAGGGGCTGACAAGGAGTCCATTTCCAATTGGTATGTGCCTATAGCACATGTGTCATTAATTTAGTGAGAGAACAGCAGGCTGGGGGTCTGATCAGCAGGCCCACAGCCTCAGTAGTCGAAAACCAGTGAAGCAAAAAGCAAAAATTTGGGGTGACCATAGGATAGCAGACCCTACTCTCCTACACAACCCCCCCCCCAAACGCAGGGACATTAAACTAACCTTGACCAGATAAGTCTTCATGTTCTAAGTGGAAGTACCTGGAGAGACCATCTGCATTACCATGGTCAGTCCCTGGGCGGTGCTCCACTGTAAAGTCCATCCCCTGTAGGGAAATGGACCACCTGAGCAGTTTGGGATTTTCACCCTTCATCTGATTAAGCCATAAGAGGGGCTTATGGTCTGTTTGCACCAGGAAGTGAGTTCCAAACAAGTAGGACCTCAACTTCTTTAATGCCCAAACCACAGCAAAGGCCTCCCTCTCAATGGCTGACCAACGTTTTTCTCTTGGGGTTAGCCTCCTGCTAATGAAAGCAATTGGCTGGTCTTGACCATCTTGATTAAGTTGTGAGAGTACAGCTCCCACCCCCAACTCAGAAGCATCTGTCTGAACAATGAACTGTTTGGAGTAGTCAGGACACTTTAGGATAGGTGCAGAGCACATGGCCTTCTTCAGGTCTTCAAATGCCTTCTGACAGCTAACTGTCCACTGAACCTTTTTTGGCATCTTCTTGGATGTCAAGTCATTTAATGGTGTCACTATAGACCCATAGTTTTTCACAAACTTTCTGTAATACCCAGTCAGGCCCAAGAAGGCTCTGACTTGTGTCTGGGTAACTGGAGGAGCCCAGTCCTGTATGGCCTGGATTTTGCTTTCCAGTGGCTGAACCTGGCCTCCACCTACTAGGTGGCCCAGGTATACAACCTTACTCTGCCCTATCTGGCACTTTGTGGCCTTGATAGTTAGGCCTGCCTTTTGCAGGGCCTCCAAAACTTTCTTCAGGTGGATCAGGTGATCCTCCCAGGTGGAGCTAAAGACAGCAATATCATCCAGATAAGCTGCACAAAAGTCATCCAACCCAGTAAGGACTTGGTTCACCAACCTTTGGAAAGTGGCAGGTGCATTCTTCAAACCAAAGGGCATTACCACAAACTGATAATGTCCACTAGGGGTAGAGAATGCTGTTTTGGCTTTTGACTCCTCAGCTAGTCTGATTTGCCAGTAGCCAGCTGTCAGATCAAATGTGCTCAGAAACTTGGCAGAAGCCAATCTGTCAATGAGCTCATCTGCTCTTGGAATGGGGTGAGCATCTGTCCTAGTGACAGCATTGAGACCCCTGTAATCCACGCAAAACCTCATTTCTCTCTTACCATCTTGAGTATGAGGTTTTGGCACCAGGACTACTGGGCTGGCCCATGGGCTCTCTGATGGCTCAATCACTCCAAGCTCCAACATCTTTTGCACCTCAGCCTTGATGCAATCCCTGACATGATCAGGTTGCCTGTAGATCTTATTCTTGACAGGCAGACTGTCACCAGTGTCCACAACATGGGTACACCAGTCAGTTTGGCTGGGTGTGAGTGAAAACATTTGCCTGTGAGCCTGCAAAACTTGTCTGCAGTCCCTCTGTTGCTGGTCAGTGAGGCTGCCTGCCAAGGCTACTCCATCAACTGAACCATCATCAGGGTTCTGAGAAAGCAGGTCTGGGAGAGGGTCACTCTCTTCCTCCTGTTCCCCATCTGTGGCCATGAGCAAGCTCATGTCCTCCCTGTCTACAAATGCTTTCAAGCGATTCACATGGATTACCCTGTGAGGGCTCCTGGGTGTTCCAAAGTCTACCAAGTAGGTGACTTCCCCTTTCTTCTCAATAATAGGATAGGGTCCACTCCATTTGTCTTGGAGTGCTGCTGGAGCCACTGGCTCCAGTACCCATACCTTCTGTCCTGGTTGGAACTCTACCAGCACAGCCTTTTGGTCATGCCAAGCTTTCTGCAATTCTTGGCTGGCCTAAAGGTTTTTGGATGATCTTTCCATGTACTCAGCCATCCTGGAGCGGAGACCAAGTACATAGTCCACTATGTCTAGTTTGGGCTTTTTGAGAGGTAACTCCCATCCTTCCTTCACCAAACACAATGGACCTCTCACAGGGTGGCCAAACAAAAGTTCAAAAGGGCTGTAGCCAACCCCCTTCTGTGGGACCTCTCTGTAAGCAAAGAGCAGGCAGGGTAAAAGAATGTCCCATTTCCGCCTGAGCTTCTCTGGTAATCCTTTTATCATGCCTTTAAGGGTCTTGTTAAATCTCTCCACAAGCCCATTGCATTGTGGATGATATGGGGTGGTAAACTTATAGTTTACTCCACATTCCTTCCACATTGCTTTTAGATAGCTGGACATAAAATGTGTCCCTCTATCTGATAGTACCTCCTTAGGAAAGCCCACTCTTGAGAAAACTGCAATGAGGGCTTTTGCCACCACAGGTGCTGTGGTGGTCCTTAGGGGAATAGCCTCTGGGTACCTGGTGGCATGATCCACTACCACCAGTATGAATCTGTTCCCAGATGCTGTTTGGGGGTCCATTGGACCCACAATATCAATTCCAACTCTCTCAAAGGGGACCCCCACCACAGGTAGTGGTATTAGGGGGGCCTTTGTTGTGCCACCTGACTTACCACTGGCTTGGCAAGTGACACAGGAGCGACAAAACTCCTTGACATCCTCTGACATGTGAGGCCAGTGAAAGTGTGGAACAAGCCTGTCCCACGTCTTGTTCTGGCCTAAGTGTCCTGCAAGGGGAATATCATGGGCCAAGGTAAGGAGGAATCCCCTAAACTGCAGAGGTATCACCAACCTCCTGGTCATGCCAGGCTTGGGGGCTCTAGCCTCTGAGTAAAGGAGTCCCTCATCCCAATACACAGTATGGGTACCTTGGGCATACCCAGCAGCCTCAGCAGCAGCCTGCTGTCTGAGGGGTTCAAGGGAAGGGCAATCTAATTGAGCCTGCCTCAGGTCTGCCCTTGAGGGTCCCCCTGTCCCCAGAAACTCAACCTGGTCAGGTTCAAGCTCCTCAGAGACAGTCTCCTCTTGGACTGCAGAATCAGTTTCCTCTGAAACCTGATCCTCAACCTGGGGCAAGGTGGAAGGCGAGGCCTTTCCTCTCTTGCTCCTTCTCTTGGGTTGTGGCTGGTCTATTGTCTCAAGATCCACCACTGGTTCAGGAAGGCACTTCTTAGCCTGAGCCCTTGTCATGGCAAGGACATGCTCTGAAATCCCTAGCATTTCTGCATGAGTCCTGTACTCCACTTCTGACCATGCTGAGCTTTCAAGGTCATTGCCTAACAGACAGTCTACTGGTAGGTCTGCACTCACCACAACTTTCTTTAGGCCATCAACCCCTCCCCAGGAGAAGTTCACAACTGCCACACTATGGGAGGTAGTGGAGTTGCTTGCATTGGTTACTAGGTAGCTCTCTCCTAGTACAATCTGCCCAGGGTCCACAAAGCCAGGGGTCACCATGGTGACACTAGCACATGTGTCCCTGTAAGCTTGAGCCAGTTTCTCATTTATTAAGGGAGTCTGCCTGTATTTGCCCAGGTTAGTGGGGCTTACTGCAGTGGGCAACTCAATGTCCACATCATACAGGAGAACTGCCTGTGTAGGGACTCTGACTAGGCCAGATCCTACTTCAATACCCAGGGTCAACCCAGCTACACCCTTGGACTGTGTTCCACCACTGCTTACTGTACTTGGGGTTGCAGTTGCTTTAGGAGCTGTAGTGGTGGGAACTGGATTTGCCTTGGTGCACTCACTGCCCCAGTGTGAAACTGATTTGCAGGTATTGCACCAAGGTGTCTTTGGACCTTTGTTCTTCTTCTTCTTGTTACCAGTTTGGGAACCACCCTCCTTACTATTAGTTTGGGGGCCTGAAGACTTCTGGTCTTTTTCTTTATCTTTCTGATTCTGATTGCCACCCTTCTGGTCTGTTTTTTTCTGGTCACCACCTTGGTTCTGGGGTTTCTGCTTAATCCTTGTTCTGACCCATTTGTCTGCCTTCTTTCCCAATTCTTGGGGAGAGGTCAGATCAGAGTCAATAAGGTATTGATGCAACAGCTGGTTTGTACAGTTATTAAGGATCTGTTCTCTCATCATAAGATTGTACAATCCTGTATAGTCTGAAACTTTACTTCCCTGTAACCAACCCTCCAAAGCCTTAGTGGCACACTCCACAAAATCAGTCCAGTCTTGAGTCTGTGCTTTCTGGGTGTCTCTGAACAACAACCTGTATTGCTCAGTGGTTAGGCCATACCCTTCAATGAGAGCACTCTTCAAAACAGAGTAGTTTTTGGCATCCTCAGGTCTAACTGTGAGGAGCCTGTCCCTCCCTTTCTCAGAAAAGGAGTACCACAAAATTGCAGCCCACTGATTCTCAGGAACCTGCTGTACCATGCAGGCTCTCTCAAGAGCAGTCATCCATTTGTGGATGTCATCCCCTTCTTTAAAGGGGGGCACAATTTTGGTCAGGTTTCTATTATCATAGGCCCTGTCTTTTTCTCTTGGAAAATTGCTGCCACCAGTGACATCTAAGCCACTTAATTTCTGCTCTCTTGCCAAGGCAAGTCTAGCTTGAGCCAAGGCTACCTCCTCCCTCTCTATCTGGAGTTTGACAGCCCTCATTCTGGCCCTATGCTCTAACTTTTGAGAAGCATTCATGCCTCTCTGTGATTCCCTGGAGGCACTAGAAAGATGAGAGTCCCCTGAGGGAGATCTCACTCTTCTGTTGCCTGGGGGAATCATGTGTTGGGTCCTGGGGAGGTGCTGGCCCTCTCCATTCCCCAGTAGGTCCAAGTTGGCCTGGCTAAGCCTACCAACTGGAACCTGGCTACCCTGATCCTGTACTCCTAAATCCTCAGCATCTGAGTCCTCATCCAAGTCATCATCATCCTCTTCTTCAAGGGGATCAACTGCAGGGGGGTTCCCTCCAGTTCCTGTATCTAGGGAAGCTGCTTTTGCCTTCTCTAAGTCATCCTGTTCTAGGATTTCTACCAGGATTAGGCAGGTGGGGCTTCTGCCCCTTTTTAACCCTCTTGCTTTGCACAAGGCAATCAAGTCTCTGCGGGTTAGTTTGTCATATCCAAAAGTTGCCTGGGTAGGGTCAACTGTCACAGGACTAGACCCTGAGGCCTTTCCTGTGTCAGACATGGTTACTAGTGAGGTGTAAGTGGTGCACTTACCTACACTAAGTGTTTTCCTACTGGACCTTGCTAGTGAGTTGTAGTCAGGGGTGTGCTACTCCCTTCAACCTACAACTACTAAGTTCAGTAGAACGTAATATGCTAAGCTTTTGATTTTATATGTACCTAGAGGTACTTGATGTGATCTTTCAATTTGATATAAAGATTGCAATGGTAAAACAACAGCAAGCTCAAATCCGCACCGCTGCTCACCAATGTGAGAAGTTGGCCTGGTAGGGGATGTTTCCAATTCTGGAACCACCTACTACCTGACCAAACAATCCCTTATGGTGTCTGGTTGTAAGTCAACCTTATTAGACAAGCTATCCTAGGGGTAGCATGGACTAAGCAGCCTAAAGGCTTAACTTAAGAGGTCGTGTTAAGCGAGCTGTTTTACCACATACAATCCTGTAATACCAAATGAAAGGACACCACACAAGTATATATTATAAAAATATATGTGTTTATTACTAAAAACAATCCCCAGTATTCTTTATGAATAAAGGGGCACAAGCGTTAAATCAAAAGCACTGTTTAAACATACAAGTTGCACAATTATGGATGAGGGCGGGTGGCCACTCAAACCATATACTAAACAAGTGGTATAAGAAAGGCCACTCGAGCAGTGGTTAGGCCTAGGGCCTAGGGAATCGCTGGGAGCAGTCAGGACAAGCAATGCTGAAGTCGGGAATGGCCCTCGGGATTCGGGAGATGTGCGGAAAGCGCACGCATGCACCAATGTTAACCAATGGTTCGTAAAAGTCAAAGAGTTAAAGTTTAAGGACACTTCCGCTGAACCTAGAGGAACAAAACTTAACACACAGACCCTAGAGGTGTGCACCAGTGTGGGAACACCGGCGGAGCAAAGTTACCTCACCCACAGGAAGTGGGTGCACAGGGTCGAAGTGGCGTCGGGTTTTGACACGCAGGCTCTTGGTGCTTGAAGCTGAAAGGGCTGCAGGCAGGGTGAAGACGAAGTGTCCGGTGGAGTCCAAGGGTGGACTCAAGTTGTAGAGTACCTGAAAGCAGAGGGGACAGAGTCTGGGTCACTCAGCAGTGACCAGGGTGGAACCAGGACGGAACCAGGCAATGTCGGGCGCAATCAGGTGGTCGTCGAGGAGCTTCTCTCCGCTGTCACGTGGGCTCTGGGGCATCTGCGACGTCCAGGAGCAGGTCACGATCTGTCCCACGCAGGCTCTCACCGTCGGTGCAGTCGGCTTCAAGTTTGGAGCAAACAAGCCTTGGTAAGAGCAATCCACGCAGGATCGGAAGATTGCTTCTCACTCGGACCAGGAAGGTCAGAGTCGGGGCTCCTTTTCAGGGGAGCTGGTGTGGATCTGGAGCAACCAGAATCACAAGTCTTCTTAGGTAGTTCGTCGGCACAGGGACCACAAGCCAGCTGGCAAGTGACCGGGCCAACGCGTTGAGCCAAATCGTGCCAAAGGGCCCCACGCAGCACTCGTCGAGTGTGGAGGGCTGAACTTCGGCTCAGGAGTAGCTCAGGGTGGGGGCTTCTCAAACCCCGGTGTACAGCTTCGAGGGTCACTCGTGGGCTGCACGGTCAGCGTCTCGTGGTCACTTCAAGATGGCGTGCCCCACGCTTCCGGTCGCCTCCACGGGTCTCAGCTTTGCAGGGACTGTGGATCGGGCTGTTAGAAGCTGGGCAGGCTTGATCTCGTCGATCTCAGTCGCTCGAGTTCCGGCGGGAACTGCAACTAAGTAGACGTCGAGGGCTGGATGGTGCCTGCTGCTGCAGGGTGGTCACTCCTTGACCACAAGGGAGATTCTTCGGGCTTCCACGTTGAGATGGAGGGCGAAGGGTCCAGAATATCGTTTCAAATGTTTCTTCCAGGAAATCTGATGTGCATTGGCACTGCTCCCACTCTTATTCGAATCTGGTGGGCGTGATTACCTGCTAGGTCCCCTCCTATGGGTGGGACCCAGGAAGTGGGTGGATACACCCCCTTCCTTTGATCCAGGCCGCCCTGGCACGAGGGCTGGAGTGCCCCAGAACCGGTTTGGCCGGATTATGCAAGGGGCAGCCTTGTGCGCCCCAGGCAGTGTCTGGTTTCTTTCAAACCTCCCTGCTACAATACACTATCTCCTGTCTGGAGGGCGGTGACACCCTCCTGTGACAGGAAACTCTTTGTCCAGGACCCCCTTGACTGGGTTTCGGTCAGCTCCAGGGGTCCAGACATTTGTCTGTGGCAGAGGCATCCATTTTGTGGATCTTAAGGCCTTTGGAGAAATCAACCGCATTAAAGTGAAGTAACATGTCTTACCCCTCTAGAGGGGTGGAATGCCATCCCCGTCGCCAGAACTGGCGAGGGGATGGTATTCCAAAGCGTATGACACCTTACACGACATGCTTTGATAAAGCCAAACCAAAGTTGCTAAATAACCGCGAGGATTATAAGGCACTTAATAGTATATGGTATGGCATTATCCTGAAACAGCTTAGGGATTTGTTCCCGACGGCTGCAGACAGGCTCAGCTCATGCTAGAGCTCCATCTCACATAAAAACCATGCACCCAGCCTCCAGGATTGGTGAGGCCTGTCTATAGGAGTGGCTCACAGGTTTACATGTGTCCAGATATAGGTTTAGACATAGGTATACTATATCTAAGCAAGGGGTGTGTACACCACCTTGCCCCAGCTGAGTGATCAGCCAGTTGTGTCAATTTAAGAACCAGCCAGGGGTGGCAAAAGATATGCTGCAGCCCCTGGTAGGCCTTAGTGGCTCCTGTGCCCTGTGCACCTATAGTGCATTCTACAGGGGCTGACAAGGAGTCCATTTCCAATTGGTATGTGCCTATAGCACATGTGTCATTAATTTAGTGAGAGAACAGCAGGCTGGGGGTCTGATCAGCAGGCCCACAGCCTCAGTAGTCGAAAACCAGTGAAGCAAAAAGCAAAAATTTGGGGTGACCATAGGATAGCAGACCCTACTCTCCTACATATATATTATAAAAATATATGTGTTTATTACTAAAAACAATCCCCAGTATTCTTTATGAATAAAGGGGCACAAGCGTTAAATCAAAAGCACTGTTTAAACATACAAAGTTGCACAATTATGGATGAGGGTAGGGGCCACTCAAACCATATACTAAACAAGTGGTATAAGAGATGCCACTCGAGCAGTGGTTAGGCCTAGGGCCTAGGGAATCGCTGGGAGCAGTCAGGACAAGCAATGCTGAAGTCGGAAATGGCCCTCGGGATTCGGGAGATGTGCAGAAAGCGCACGCATGCACCAATGTTAACCAATGGTGCATAAAAGTTGTAAAGTTAAAGTTAAAGGACACTTCCGCTGAACCTAGAGGAACAAAACTTAACACACAGACCCTAGAGGTGTGCACCAGTGTGGGAACACCGGCGGAGCAAAGTTACCTCACCCACAGGAAGCGGGTGCATAGGGTCGAAGTGGCGTCGGGTTTTGACACGCAGGCTCTTGGTGCTTGAAGCTGAAAGGGCTGCAGGCGGGTTGAAGATGAAGTGTCCGGTGGAGTCCAAGGGTGGACTCAAGTAGAAAAGTACCTGAAAGCAGAGGGGACAGAGTCTGGGTCACTCAGCAGTGACCAGGGTGGAACCAGGACGGAACCAGGCAATGTCGGGCGCAATCAGGTGGTCGTCGAGGAGCTTCTCTCCGCTGTCACGTGGGCTCTGGGGCATCTGCGACGTCCAGGAGCGGGTCACGATCTGTCCCACGCAGGCTCTCACCGTTGGCGCAGTCGGCTTCAAGCTTGGAGCAAACAAGCCTTGGTAAGAGCAATCCACGCGGGATCGGAAGATTGCTTCTCACTCGGACCAGGGAGGTCAGAGTCGGGGCTCCTTTTCAGGGGAGCTGGTGTGGATCTGGAGCAACCAGAATCACGAGTCTTCTTTGGTAGTTCGTCGGCACAGGGACCACAAGCCAGCTGGCAACTGACCGGGCCAACGCGTTGAGCCAAATTGTGCCAAAGGGCCCCACGCAGCACTCGTCGAGTGTGGAGGGCTGAACTTCGGCTCAGGAGTAGCTCAGGGTGGGAGCTTCTCAAACCCCGGTGCACAGCTTCGAGGGTCACTCGTGGGCTGCGCGGTCAGCGTCTCGTGGTCAATTCAAGATGGCGTGCCCCACGCTTCCGGTCGCCTCCACGGGTCTCAGCTTTGCAGGGACTGTGGATCGGGCTGTTAGAAGCTGGGCAGGCTTAATCTCGTCGATCTCAGTTGCTCGAGTTCCGGCGGGAACTGCAACTAAGTAGACGTCGAGGGCTGGATGGTGCCTGCTGCTGCAGGGTGGTCACTCCTTGACCACAAGGGAGATTCTTCGGGCTTCCACGTTGAGATGGAGGGCGAAGGGTCCAGAGTTTCGTTTCTAATGTTTCTTCCAGGAAATCTGATGTGCCTTGGCACTGCTCCCACTCTTATTCGAATCTGGTGGGCGTGATTACCTGCTAGGTCCCCTCCTATGGGTGGGACCCAGGAAGTGGGTGGATACACCCCCTTCCTTTGATCCAGGCCGCCCTGGCACGAGGGCTGGAGTGCCCCAGAACCGGTTTGGCCGGATTATGCAAGGGGCAGCCTTGTGCGCCCCAAGCAGTGTCTGGTTTCTTTCAAACCTCCCTGCTACAATACACTATCTCCTGTCTGGAGGGCGGTGACACCCTCCTGTGACAGGAAACCCTTTGTCCAGGACCCCCTTGACTGAGTTTCGGTCAGCTCCAGGGGTCCAGACATTTGTCTGTGGCAGAGGCATCCATTTTGTGGATCTTAAGGTCTTTGGAGAAATCAACCGCATTAAAGTAAAGTAACATGTCTTACCCCTCTAGAGGGGTGGAATGCCATCCCCGTCGCCAGAACTGGCGAGGGGATGGTATTCCAAAGCGTATGACACCTTACACGACATGTTTTGATAAAGCCAAACCAAAGTTGCTAAATAACCGCGAGGATTATAAGGCACTTAATAGTATATGGTATGGCATTATCCTGAAACAGCTTAGGGATTTGTTCCCGACGGCTGCAGACAGGCTCAGCTCATGCTAGAGCTCCATCTCACATAAAACCACGCACTCAGCCTCCAGGATTGATGAGGCCTTTCTATAGGAGTGGCTCACAGGTTTACATGTGTCCAGATATAGGGTTAGACATAGGTATACTATATCTAAGCAAGGGGTGTGTACACCACCTTACCCCAGCTGAGTGATCAGCCAGTTGTGTCAATTTAAGAACCAGCCAGGGGTGGCAAAAGATATGCTGCAGCCCCTGGTAGGCCTTGGTGGCCCCTATGCCCTGGGCACCTATAGTGCACTATACAGGGGCTGACAAGGAGTCCATTTCCAATTGTGGTATGTACCTAGGGTACATGGAATCCATTTTACAGAGAGAGCAGATGGCCTGGGGCCCTGATTAGCAGGGAACCAGGTCAACTAAGTCAAAAAACCAGCTAAACACAGGCAAAAAATCTGGGGTTATGTAGGAAGGTGGCTACCTGACTATGGTTACCCCGGATTTTTTGCCTGTGTTTAGCTGGTTTTTGACTTAGTTGACCTGGTTCCCTGCTAATCAGGGCCCCAGGCCATCTGCTCTCTCTGTAAAATGGATTCCATGTACCCTAGGTACATACCACAAATTGGAAATGGACTCCTTGTCAGCCCCTGTATAATGCACTATAGGTGCCCAGGGCATAGGAGCCACCAAGGCCTACCAGGGGCTGCAGCATATCTTTTGCCACCCCTGGCTGGTTCTTAAATTGACACAACTGGCTGATCACTCAGCTGGGGTAAGGTGGTGTAAACACCCCTTGCTTAGATATAGTATACCTATATCTAAACCTATATCTGGACACATATTAACCTGTGAGCCACTCCTATGGAAGGCCTCATCAATCCTGGAGGCAGAGTGCGTGGTTTCATGTGAGATGGAGCTCTAGCATGAGCTGAGCCTGTCTGCAGCTGTCGGAAACAAATCCCTAAGCTGTTTCAGGATAATGCCATACCATATACTATTAAGTGCCTTATAATCCTCGCGGTTATTTAGCAACTTTGGTTTGGCTTTATCAAAACATGTCGTGTAAGGTGTCATACGCTTTGGAATACCATCCCCTCGCCAGTTCTGGCGACGGGGATGGCATTCCACCCCTCTAGAGGGGTAAGACATGTTACTTTACTTTAATGCGGTTGATTTCTCCAAAGACCTTAAGATCCACAAAATGGATGCCTCTGCCACAGACAAATGTCTGGACCCCTGGAGCTGACCGAAACCCAGTCAAGGGGGTCCTGGACAAAGGGTTTCCTGTCACAGGAGGGTGTCACCGCCCTCCAGACAGGAGATAGTGTATTGTAGCAGGGAGGTTTGAAAGAAACCAGACACTGCCTGGGGCGCACAAGGCTGCCCCTTGCATAATCCGGCCAAACCGGTTCTGGGGCACTCCAGCCCTCGTGCCAGGGCGGCCTGGATCAAAGGAAGGGGGTGTATCCACCCACTTCCTGGGTCCCACCCATAGGAGGGGACCTAGCAGGTAATCACGCCCACCAGATTCGAATAAGAGTGGGAGCAGTGCCAATGCACATCAGATTTTTCCTGGAAGAAACATTTGAAACGATATTCTGGACCCTTCGCCCTCCATCTCAACGTGGAAGCCCGAAGAATCTCCCTTGTGGTCAAGGAGTGACCACCCTGCAGCAGCAGGCACCATCCAGCCCTCGACGTCTACTTAGTTGCAGTTCCCGCCGGAACTCGAGCGACTGAGATCGACGAGATCAAGCCTGCCCAGCTTCTAACAGCCCGATCCACAGTCCATGCAAAGCTGAGACCCGTGGAGGCGACCGGAAGCGTGGGGCACGCCATCTTGAAGTGACCACGAGACGCTGACCGTGCAGCCCACGAGTGACCCTCGAAGCTGTACACCGGGGTTTGAGAAGCCCCCACCCTGAGCTACTCCTGAGCCGAAGTTCAGCCCTCCACACTCGACGAGTGCTGCGTGGGGCCCTTTGGCACGATTTGGCTCAACGCGTTGGCCCGGTCACTTGCCAGCTGGCTTGTGGTCCCTGTGCCGACGAACTACAAAAGAAGACTCGTGATTCTGGTTGCTCCAGATCCACACCAGCTCCCCTGAAAGGGAGCCCCGACTCTGACCTTCCTGGTCCGAGTGAGACGCCATCTTCCAATCCCGCGTGGATTGCTCTTACCAAGGCTTGTTTGCTCCAAACCGGAAGCCGACTGCACCGACGGTGAGAGCCTGCGTGGGACAGATCGTGACCTGCTCCTGGACGTCGCAGATGCCCCAGAGCCCACGTGACAGCGAAGAGAAGCGCCTCGACGACCACCTGATTGCGCCCGACATTGCCTGGTTCCGTCCTGGTTCCACCCTGGTCACTGCTGAGTGACCCAGACTCTGTCCCCTCTGCTTTCAGGTACTCTACAACTTGAGTCCACCCTTGGACTCCACCGGACACTTCGTCTTCACCCTGCCTGCAGCCCTTTCAGCTTCAAGCACCAAGAGCCTGCGTGTCAAAACCCGACGCCACTTCGACCCTGTGCACCCACTTCCTGTGGGTGAGGTAACTTTGCTCCGCCGGTGTTCCCACACTGGTGCACACCTCTAGGGTCTGTGTGTTAAGTTTTGTTCCTCTAGGTTCAGCGGAAGTGTCCTTAAACTTTAACTATTTGACTTTTACGCACCATTGGTTAACATTGGTGCATGCGTGCGCTTTCCGCACATCTCCCGAATCCCGAGGGCCATTCCCGACTTCAGCATTGCTTGTCCTGACTGCTCCCAGCGATTCCCTAGGCCCTAGGCCTAACCACTGCTCGAGTGGCCTCTCTTATACCACTTGTTTAGTATATGGTTTGAGTGGCCCCCTGCCCTCATCCATAATTGTGCAACTTGTATGTTTAAACAGTGCTTTTGATTTAACGCTTGTGCCCCTTTATTCATAAAGAATACTGGGGATTGTTTTAGTAATAAACACATATATTTTTATAATATATACTTGTGTGGTGTCCTTTCATTTGGTATTACAGGATTGTATGTGGTAAAACAGCTCGCTTAACACGACCTCTTAAGTTAAGCCTTTAGGCTGCTTAGTCCATGCTACCACTAGGATAGCTTGTCTAATAAGGTTGACTTACAACCAGACACCATAAGGGGATTGTTTGGTCAGGTAGTAGGTGGTTCCAGAATTGGAAACATCCCCTACCAGGCCAACTTCTCACATTGGTGAGCAGCGGTGCGGATTTGAGCTTGCTGTTGTTTTACCATTGCAATCTTTATATCAAATTGAAAGATCACATCAAGTACCTCTAGGTACATATAAAATCAAAAGCTTAGCATATTAAGTTCTACTGAACTTAGTAGTTGTAGGTTGAAGGGAGTAGCACACCCCGGACTACAACTCACTAGCAAGGTCCAGTAGGAAAACACTTAGTGTAGGTAAGTGCACCACTTACACCTCACTAGTAACCATGTCTGACACAGGAAAAGCCTCAGGGTCTACTCCTGTGACAGTTGACCCTACCCAGGCAACTTTTGGATATGACAAATTAACCCGCAGAGACTTGATTGCCTTGTGCAAAGCAAGAGGGTTAAAAAGGGGCAGAAGCCCCACCTGCCTAATCCTGGTAGAAATCCTAGAACAGGATGACTTAGAGAAGGCAAAAGCAGCTTCCCTAGACACAGGGAACCCCCCTGTAGTTGATCCCCCTGAAGAGGAGGATGATGATGACTTGGATGAGGACTCAGAGGTTGAGGACTTAGAAGTACAGGATCAGGGTAGCCAGGTTCCAGTTGGTAGGCTTAGCCAGGCCAACTTGGACCTACTGGGGAATGGAGAGGGCCAGCACCTCCCCAGAACCCAACATGTGATTCTCCCAGGCAACAGAAGAGTGAGATCTCCCTCAGGGGACTCTCATATTTCTAGTGCCTCCAGAGAATCAGAGAGAGGCATGAGTGCTTCTCAGAAAGCTGAGCATAGGGCCAGAATGAGGGCTGTCCAACTCCAAATAGAGAGGGAGGAGGTAGCCTTGGCTCAAGCTAAACTTAGCATGGCCCAAGCTAAACTTGCCTTGGCAAGAGAGAAAAAATTGTGTGGCTTAGATGCCACTGGTGGCAGCAATATTCCTAAAGAGAAACCCAGGTCCTATGATAGTAGAAACCTGACAAAGATTGTGCCCCCCTTCAAAGAAGGGGATGACATCCACAAATGGATGACTGCTCTTGAGAGAGCCTGCATGGTACAGCAGGTTCCTGAGGAACAGTGGGCAGCAATCTTATGGTACTCCTTTTCAGAGAAAGGGAGAGACAAGCTCCTCACTGTTAGACATGAGGATGCAAACAATTACAAAGTCCTGAAGAGTGTTCTGATAGATGGGTTTGGCTTAACCACTGAACAGTACAGGTTGAAGTTCAGAGATACCCAGAAGACACAGACTCAGGATTGGACTGATTTTGTAGATTGTGCTACTAAGGCTCTGGAGGGTTGGCTACATGGCAGCAAAGTACATGACTTCACAGGATTGTATAATTTGATTATGAGGGAGCAGATCCTAAGTAAATGTCAGAACCAGCTCTTACACCAGCACCTGGTAGACTCTGATCTGACCTCTCCCCAAGAATTGGGAAAGAAGGCAGACAAATGGGTCAGAACCAGGATTAGGCCTAAGAATCAGGACAGTAACCAGAAGAAGGAGTCTACCAAGCCTCAAGATAAGGGTGGGGATAAAAATAAAGACAAGACTTCCCCAGGGCCCCAAAACTCCAAGGATGGGGGTGGGTCCCAAGACACTTCTTCAACTGAGAAAAAGCCTTATTGTTATGCCTGTAAACAGGTGGGGCATTACAAAACAGATAACTGTTGTCCCAAGAATAACAATAAAGAAAATATACCTCCAAAGCCAGCTTCAACACCTCCTGTTACTGTCAGCAGTAATCCCCCAGGAAGTGGGAGCACATCCAGGAATCTGGGTGGGTTTACTTTTGGAAATCAGGTGGACCCTGGCCTATCCAGGTCCCCATCACCCAATGATCTTGTTTATGAGACTGGCATGGGGTTTGCCAACTTCTCTGCTTGCCCAAATACTTTGAGTAAGTATAGACAAGAACCCATCATCAATGGTTTAAGAGTTGAAGCTTATAGAGACACAGGGGCTAGCATCACCATGGTGGCTGGTGGCATAGTCCCCTCTAAGCAACTTTTACCTGGTGCCACATACCAGGTAATAAACATTGATGGCATCCAAACAAATCATCCCATGGCAGTAGTAAGTCTCAGCTGGGGAGGTGTCACTGGCCCAAAGAGAGTGGCAGTGTCACCAAACTTGCCTGTGGACTGTCTACTGGGTAATGATTTAGAAATCTCAGCCTGGGCTGAGGTTGAACAGGAAACCCATTCTAGAATGGTGAATTCCCATGGAAAGGTTAGTAAGGCTGTACTGGCTACAGCCCCAATCCAAGATGTCCTTCCTGAAAAGGTTGGTAGGGCTGAGAAACTCTCTGCCCCATCTTTAGTAAAAGCTCTTCCTGAACAGAATAGCAAAGCTGTTATGATAACAGCAGAAACCCAAACTGAGTCTCCTCCTGAAAAGGTTGGTGGGGCTGTGATGGCCACAGCCCAAACTCAAACTGACATGTGTGTTGTGAAACCTGAAATGATGGATAACTCCACACAAACTGAGAGCATGGAGGAGGAAGAGAAATCTCCCCCTCACCAGACTTTAGGACAGGATCAGCCTCCTCAGGGAACTGATCTTACCCCTGATGAAGGAGCTGCCCCAGAGGTGGTTGGGCCTAGCCTGACAGAACCTCTGATGTCAGTGGACCCTTCTCAGATGGGACCCAGTCTGGAGCAGGTAACCTGCCCCTCTCTACCTTGCCTTAGCCAGCCCAGGGCTGCAGAGGACAAGAAGGACAGTGAGACCCAGAGGGCCCCCTGTCAAATAAAGCACCCCCATCAAAAGATTAGGTGCACCAAAACTAGTAGCCCTAGTAAGGTGAAAACTTTAAAAACTCCTAAGGGAGCCCCCTTAAAAACAGTTAGGGACCTCCCACAGATGGATTCTGTTGGGCACAGCCAAACCTGGGACCCAAAGGGCCCAAACCTGAACTGTCCCTCCAGCAAGCCAAACAGAGGGACCCAGCCTCCAGCTTTAGGTAGCCAGAGGTTGACCCTGAGAGCACAGTGCAACTCAGTTAAAGAAAGAAAGGCACACATGGTGGAAGATAATTGGAGGAAGCCAAGCCCTAACTTAGTAGAGCCTCACTTCAAAACTCCATATCCAAACCAGCCTTTAACTTTGCATAAACACACCCCAGGTAGTGATTCCCTATGGTGGAGACCCTCTAATACCCAAAGGGTGAGGGACTGCTTAGTGGACCATGAGACAGGGGGTACCCATGCTAGTGCAGGTACTTCCTTATATGGCCACTCAGGCAATATAGGCTTACCTGGCCAAGGATAGCCTTATCTCCTTTCGTTTGGGGGGGGGGGTTATGTAGGAAGGTGGCTACCTGACTATGGTTACCCCGGATTTTTTGCCTGTGTTTAGCTGGTTTTTGACTTAGTTGACCTGGTTCCCTGCTAATCAGGGCCCCAGGCCATCTGCTCTCTCTGTAAAATGGATTCCATGTACCCTAGGTACATACCACAAATTGGAAATGGACTCCTTGTCAGCCCCTGTATAATGCACTATAGGTGCCCAGGGCATAGGAGCCACCAAGGCCTACCAGGGGCTGCAGCATATCTTTTGCCACCCCTGGCTGGTTCTTAAATTGACACAACTGGCTGATCACTCAGCTGGGGTAAGGTGGTGTAAACACCCCTTGCTTAGATATAGTATACCTATATCTAAACCTATATCTGGACACATATTAACCTGTGAGCCACTCCTATGGAAGGCCTCATCAATCCTGGAGGCAGAGTGCGTGGTTTCATGTGAGATGGAGCTCTAGCATGAGCTGAGCCTGTCTGCAGCTGTCGGAAACAAATCCCTAAGCTGTTTCAGGATAATGCCATACCATATACTATTAAGTGCCTTATAATCCTCGCGGTTATTTAGCAACTTTGGTTTGGCTTTATCAAAACATGTCGTGTAAGGTGTCATACGCTTTGGAATACCATCCCCTCGCCAGTTCTGGCGACGGGGATGGCATTCCACCCCTCTAGAGGG
The DNA here is from genome assembly GCF_964261635.1 of Lissotriton helveticus. NCBI lineage: Eukaryota > Metazoa > Chordata > Amphibia > Caudata > Salamandridae > Lissotriton > Lissotriton helveticus. The sequence continues at coordinate 1,067,850 of NW_027611658.1, read as the reverse complement.
GTAAGACATGTTACTTTACTTTAATGCGGTTGATTTCTCCAAAGACCTTAAGATCCACAAAATGGATGCCTCTGCCACAGACAAATGTCTGGACCCCTGGAGCTGACCGAAACCCAGTCAAGGGGGTCCTGGACAAAGGGTTTCCTGTCACAGGAGGGTGTCACCGCCCTCCAGACAGGAGATAGTGTATTGTAGCAGGGAGGTTTGAAAGAAACCAGACACTGCCTGGGGCGCACAAGGCTGCCCCTTGCATAATCCGGCCAAACCGGTTCTGGGGCACTCCAGCCCTCGTGCCAGGGCGGCCTGGATCAAAGGAAGGGGGTGTATCCACCCACTTCCTGGGTCCCACCCATAGGAGGGGACCTAGCAGGTAATCACGCCCACCAGATTCGAATAAGAGTGGGAGCAGTGCCAATGCACATCAGATTTTTCCTGGAAGAAACATTTGAAACGATATTCTGGACCCTTCGCCCTCCATCTCAACGTGGAAGCCCGAAGAATCTCCCTTGTGGTCAAGGAGTGACCACCCTGCAGCAGCAGGCACCATCCAGCCCTCGACGTCTACTTAGTTGCAGTTCCCGCCGGAACTCGAGCGACTGAGATCGACGAGATCAAGCCTGCCCAGCTTCTAACAGCCCGATCCACAGTCCATGCAAAGCTGAGACCCGTGGAGGCGACCGGAAGCGTGGGGCACGCCATCTTGAAGTGACCACGAGACGCTGACCGTGCAGCCCACGAGTGACCCTCGAAGCTGTACACCGGGGTTTGAGAAGCCCCCACCCTGAGCTACTCCTGAGCCGAAGTTCAGCCCTCCACACTCGACGAGTGCTGCGTGGGGCCCTTTGGCACGATTTGGCTCAACGCGTTGGCCCGGTCACTTGCCAGCTGGCTTGTGGTCCCTGTGCCGACGAACTACAAAAGAAGACTCGTGATTCTGGTTGCTCCAGATCCACACCAGCTCCCCTGAAAGGGAGCCCCGACTCTGACCTTCCTGGTCCGAGTGAGACGCCATCTTCCAATCCCGCGTGGATTGCTCTTACCAAGGCTTGTTTGCTCCAAACCGGAAGCCGACTGCACCGACGGTGAGAGCCTGCGTGGGACAGATCGTGACCTGCTCCTGGACGTCGCAGATGCCCCAGAGCCCACGTGACAGCGAAGAGAAGCGCCTCGACGACCACCTGATTGCGCCCGACATTGCCTGGTTCCGTCCTGGTTCCACCCTGGTCACTGCTGAGTGACCCAGACTCTGTCCCCTCTGCTTTCAGGTACTCTACAACTTGAGTCCACCCTTGGACTCCACCGGACACTTCGTCTTCACCCTGCCTGCAGCCCTTTCAGCTTCAAGCACCAAGAGCCTGCGTGTCAAAACCCGACGCCACTTCGACCCTGTGCACCCACTTCCTGTGGGTGAGGTAACTTTGCTCCGCCGGTGTTCCCACACTGGTGCACACCTCTAGGGTCTGTGTGTTAAGTTTTGTTCCTCTAGGTTCAGCGGAAGTGTCCTTAAACTTTAACTATTTGACTTTTACGCACCATTGGTTAACATTGGTGCATGCGTGCGCTTTCCGCACATCTCCCGAATCCCGAGGGCCATTCCCGACTTCAGCATTGCTTGTCCTGACTGCTCCCAGCGATTCCCTAGGCCCTAGGCCTAACCACTGCTCGAGTGGCCTCTCTTATACCACTTGTTTAGTATATGGTTTGAGTGGCCCCCTGCCCTCATCCATAATTGTGCAACTTGTATGTTTAAACAGTGCTTTTGATTTAACGCTTGTGCCCCTTTATTCATAAAGAATACTGGGGATTGTTTTTAGTAATAAACACATATATTTTTATAATATATACTTGTGTGGTGTCCTTTCATTTGGTATTACAGGATTGTATGTGGTAAAACAGCTCGCTTAACACGACCTCTTAAGTTAAGCCTTTAGGCTGCTTAGTCCATGCTACCACTAGGATAGCTTGTCTAATAAGGTTGACTTACAACCAGACACCATAAGGGGATTGTTTGGTCAGGTAGTAGGTGGTTCCAGAATTGGAAACATCCCCTACCAGGCCAACTTCTCACAGGTAACCATAGTCAGGTAGCCACCTTCCTACAGGGGCTGACAAGGAGTCCATTTCCAATGGTGGTATGTACCTAGGGTACATGGAATCCATTTTACAGAGAGAGCAGATGGCCTGGGGCCCTGATTAGCAGGGAACCAGGTCAACTAAGTCAAAAAACCAGCTAAACACAGGCAAAAAATCTGGGGTAACCATAGTCAGGTAGCCACCTTCCTACATAACCCCCCCCCAAACGAAAGGAGATAAGGCTATCCTTGGCCAGGTAAGCCTATATTGCCTGAGTGGCCATATAAGGAAGTACCTGCACTAGCATGGGTACCCCCTGTCTCATGGTCCACTAAGCAGTCCCTCACCCTTTGGGTATTAGAGGGTCTCCACCATAGGGAATCACTACCTTGGGTGTGTTTATGCAAAGTTAAAGGCTGGTTTGGATATGGAGTTTTGAAGTGAGGCTCTACTAAGTTAGGGCTTGGCTTCCTCCAATTATCTTCCACCATGTGTGCCTTTCTTTCTTTAACTGAGTTGCACTGTGCTCTCAGGGTCAACCTCTGGCTACCTAAAGCTGGAGGCTGGGTCCCTCTGTTTGGCTTGCTGGAGGGACAGTTCAGGTTTGGGCCCCTTGGGTCCCAGGTTTGGCTGTGCCCAACAGAATCCATCTGTGGGAGGTCCCTAACGGTTTTTAAGGGGGCTCCCTCAGAAGTTTTTAAAGTTTTCACCTCACTAGGGCTACTAGTTTTGGTGCCCCTAATCTGTTGATGGGGGTGCTTTATTTGACAGGGGGCCCTCTGGGTCTCACTGTCCTTCTTGTCCTCTGCAGCCCTGGGCTGGCTAAGGCAAGGGAGAGAGGGGCAGGTTACCTGCTCCAGACTGGGTCCCACCTGAGAAGGGTCCACCGCCATCAGAGGCTCTGTCAGGCCAGGCCTAACAACCTCTGGGGCAGTTCCTTCATCGGGGGTAAGATCAGTTCCCTGAGGAGGCTGATCCTGTCCTAAAGTCTGGTGAGGGGGAGATTTCTCTTCCTCCTCCATGCTCTCAGTTTGTGTGGAGTTATCCATCATTTCAGGTTTCACAACACACATGTCAGTTTGAGTTTGGGCTGTGGCCATCACAGCCCCGCCAACCTTTTCAGGAGGAGACTCAGTTTGGGTTTCTGCTGTTATCATAACAGCTTTGCTATTCTGTTCAGGAAGAGCTTTTGCTAAAGATGGGGCAGAGAGTTTCTCAGCCCTACCAACCTTTTCAGGAAGGACATCTTGAATTGGGGCTGTAGCCATTACAGCCCCACTAACCTTTCCATTGGAATTTACCATTCTAGAATGGGTTTCCTGTTCAACCTCAGCCCAGGCTGAGATCTCCAAATCATTACCAAGTAGGCAGTCTACAGGCAAGTTTGGTGACACTGCCACTCTCTTTGGGCCAATGACACCTCCCCAGCTGAGACTTACTACTGCCATGGGATGATTTGTTTGGATTCCATCAATGTTTGTAACCTGGTATGTGGCACCAGGTAAAAGTTGCTTAGAGGGGACTATGCCATCAGCCACCATGGTGATGCTAGCCCCTGTGTCTCTAAAAGCTTCAACTTTCAAACCATTGATGATGGGTTCTTGTCTATACTTGCTCAAAGTATTTGGGCAAGCAGAGAAGTTGGCAAACCCCATGCCAGTCTCATAAACAAGATCATTGGGTGATGGGGACCTGGATAGGCCAGGGTCCACCTGAGCTCCAACAGTAAACCCACCCAGATTCCTGGGTGTGCTTCCACTTCCTGGGGGATTACTGCTGACAGTAACAGGAGGTGTTGAAGCTGGCTTTGGAGGTATATTTTCTTTATTGTTATTCTTGGGACAACAGTTGTCTGTTTTGTAATGCCCAACCTGTTTACAGGCATAACAATAAGGCTTTTTCTCAGTTGAAGAAGTGTCTTGGGACCCACCCCCATTCTTGGAGTTTTGGGGCCCTGGGGACGTCTTTTCTTTATTTTTATCCCCACCCTTATCTTGAGACTCCTTCTTCTGGTTACTGTCCTGATTCTTAGGCCTAATCCTGGTTCTGACCCACTTGTCTGCCTTCTTTCCCAATTCTTGGGGAGAGGTCAGATCAGAGTCCACCAGGTGCTGGTGTAAGAGCTGGTTCTGACAATTACTTAGGATCTGCTCCCTCATAATCAAATTATACAATCCTGTAAAGTCATGTACTTTGCTGCCATGTAGCCAACCCTCCAGAGCCTTAGTTGCACAATCAACAAAATCAGTCCAGTCCTGAGTCTGTGTCTTCTGGGTGTCTCTGAACTTCAACCTGTACTGTTCAGTGGTTAAGCCAAACCCATCTATTAGGACACTCTTCAGGACTTTGTAATTGTTTGCATCCTCATGTCTAACAGTGAGGAGCTTATCTCTCCCTTTCTCTGAAAAGGAGTACCATAAGATTGCTGCCCACTGTTCCTCAGGAACCTGCTGTACCATGCAGGCTCTCTCAAGAGCAGTTATCCACTTGTGGATGTCATCCCCTTCCTTGTAGGGGGGCACAATCTTTGTCAGGTTTCTACTATCATAGGACCTGGGTTTCTCTTTAGGAATATTGCTGCCACCAGTGGCATCTAAGCCACACAATTTTTGCTCTCTTGCCAAGGCAAGTTTAGCTTGGGCCATGCTAAGTTTAGCTTGAGCCAAGGCTACCTCCTCCCTCTCTATTTGGAGTTGGACAGCCCTCATTCTGGCCCTATGCTCAGCTTTCTGAGAAGCACTCATGCCTCTCTCTGATTCTCTGGAGGCACTAGAAATATGAGAGTCCCCTGAGGGAGATCTCACTCTTCTGTTGCCTGGGAGAATCCCATGTTGGGTTCTGGGGAGGTGCTGGCCCTCTCCATTCCCCAGTAGGTCCAAGTTGGCCTGGCTAAGCCTACCAACTGGAACCTGGCTACCCTGATCCTGTACTTCTAAGTCCTCAACCTCTGATTCCTCATCCAAGTCATCATCATCCTCCTCTTCAGGGGGATCAACTACAGGGGGGTTCCCTGTGTCTAGGGAAGCTGCTTTTGCCTTCTCTAAGTCATCCTGTTCTAGGATTTCTACCAGGATTAGGCAGGTGGGGCTTCTGCCCCTTTTTAACCCTCTTGCTTTGCACAAGGCAATCAAGTCTCTGCGGGTTAACTTGTCATATCCAAAAGTTGCCTGGGTAGGGCCAACTGTCACAGGAGTAGACCCTGAGGCTTTTCCTGTGTCGGACATGGTTACTAGTGAGGTGTAAGTGGTGCACTTACCTACACTAACCGCTATATGTATCAACAAACCATTTTGCATTTCCTAAATAGCGAATTTTAAGGAATCGCTATTTAGGAAATGCAAAACGGTATGTATGTACAAAATCGCTTTCCAATAGCGATTCCTTAGCATTCCTTAATTTGAGATTAGCAAATTGTCAATCGCAAATTACCCCTTCATTTCCATGGGCCAGGAGGCCCATAGGAATGAAAGTGCAATTTGCAATTAGCAATTTGCTGATCGCAAATTAGGGATGTTTCCAAGGGTGCAGGGGTGTCTCAAGAACACCCTGCTGCACCCCTGAAAAAGACATTTGGGGGCATATGGCGCACATACATGCCCTAAGGGCATGTATGGGCGTCATATGGCACCTTTGGTTTTTATCAAAAAAGATTTTTGATAAGAATTCGCAAATTACCACCAACTAGAAGTTGGTGGTAATTTGCTAATCCTTAATGGCATTTATTGCATTTTATTTGTTTGATACATTGCATTTAAGGAATCGCAAAATTTGCAATTCCTTAAGTGCAATCGCAAAATAAGGATTAGCAAATTTTGCTATTCCTTATTTTGCATCAAACTAGTTTGATACATTCCATTTGTCTAATTAGCATTCGCAAAGGCCGAAATTCGCAGAATTTCGGCCTTTGCGAATGCTAAATAGCTTGATACATATAGCGGTAAGTGTTTTCCTACTGTACCTTGCTAGTGAGTTGTAGTCAGGGTGTGCTAATCCCTTCAACCTACAACTACTAAGTTCAGTAGAACTTAATATGCTAAGCTTTTGATTTTATATGTACCTAGAGGTACTTGATGTGATCTTTCAATTTGATATAAAGATTGCAATGGTAAAACAACAGCAAGCTCAAATCCGCACCGCTGCTCACCAATGTGAGAAGTTGGCCTGGTAGGGGATGTTTCCAATTCTGGAACCACCTACTACCTGACCAAACAATCCCTTATGGTGTCTGGTTGTAAGTCAACCTTATTAGACAAGCTATCCTAGGGGTAGCATGGACTAAGCAGCCTAAAGGCTTAACTTAAGAGGTCGTGTTAAGCGAGCTGTTTTACCACATACAATCCTGTAATCACAAATGAAAGGACACCACACAAGTATATATTATAAAAATATATGTGTTTATTACTAAAAACAATCCCCAGTATTCTTTATGAATAAAGGGGCACAAGCGTTAAATCAAAAGCACTGTTTAAACATACAAAGTTGCACAATTATGGATGAGGGCAGGGGGCCACTCAAACCATATACTAAACAAGTGGTATAAGAGATGCCACTCGAGAAGTGGTTAGGCCTAGGGCCTAGGGAATCGCTGGGAGCAGTCAGGACAAGCAATGCTGAAGTCGGGAATGGCCCTCGGGATTCGGGAGATGTGCGGAAAGCGCACGCATGCACCAATGTTAACCAATGGTGCGTAAAAGTTGTAAAGTTAAAGTTAAAGGACACTTCCGCTGAACCTAGAGGAACAAAACTTAACACACAGACCCTAGAGGTGTGCACCAGTGTGGGAACACCGGCGGAGCAAAGTTACCTCACCCACAGGAAGTGGGTGCACAGGGTCGAAGTGGCGTCGGGTTCTGACACGCAGGTTCTTGGCGCTTGAAGCTGAAGATGCTGCAGGCGATGTGAAGGAAAAGTGTCCGGTGGATCCAAGGGTGGATCTGAAGTGGTGAAGACCTGAAAGCAGAGGGGACAGTGTTCAAAGTCACTGACCAGTGACCACCGTGGAACCAGATTGGAACCAGGCAAAGTCGGGTGCAATTAGGTGATGAGGTGTTGCTTCTCTCTGCAGCTACTTGGACACGAAGAGGTCAAGGACGTCCAGGAGTCGATCACGAGCTGTCCCTCAAAGGCTCTAGCTGATGGCGGTGTCGGCAACTCGATTGAAGCAAACAAGCCTTGGCTAATGCAAGCCACGGGGAAAGTGAAAAAGGCTTATTTCTCGGACCAGCAAGGTCAGAGCGGGTACTCCTTTCTACAGGAGCGAGGGCAGGTCTGGAGCAACCAGACCCACAGTGTAAATCGTAGATTTCATCGCCAAGATGGCCGCTGACCACGTGACAAGCGGCCGGGATGGCGAGTCGAGTGGCACAAAGCAAAAGGGCCCCACGCAAATCGTGGAGATGCTGGAGGGCTGATCTTTGGTGCAAATGCTGCTCGATTGTGGGGCTTCTTAAACCCTAAAGCACAGAGTCGAGGGTGCCTCGGGTGCTGCGCAGTCAGCGTCTCGGGGGTCTTTCAAGATGTCCGCTCCCACGTCTCTCGGTGCCTCCACGGGTCCCTTCCTTGCAGGGACTGTGGATCGGGCTGGGAGAAGTCTGGGAAGCTGGGTCTTGTCAGGCTCTGCACTCGGGCTCCGGCGGGAGGCGGCGGCAAAGCAGACGTCGAGGTGCTGGGTGGTGCCTGTGTTCACAGGGTGGCCCCTCCTAGGCCACAAGGGAGATGCTCTTCAGTCTTCTGTTCATCAGAATGTCGAAGTCCAGTCGTCTTCTTAGTTTAAAGGTGATTTCAGGATGATCTGCTGTGCTAGGGCACTGCTCCCACTCTTATTCCAATCTGAGGGGTGGATCTCCTGCTAGGTCCCTCCCTATGGGTGGGACCAGGAAGGGGGGTGGTTACACCCCCTTTCCTTTGTCCAGGTCTCACTGGAGCTGGGGCTGGGCTGCCCCAGAACCGGTTTGACCGGATTATGCAAGGGGAAGCCTTGTGCTCCCCAGGCACTGTCTGGTTTCTTTCAAACCTCCCTGCTACAATACACTATCTCCTGTCTGGAGGGCGGTGACACCCTCCTGTGACAGGAAACCCTTTGTCCAGGACCCCTTTGGCTGAGTTTCGGTCAGCTCCAGGGGTCCAGACATTTGTCTGTGGCAGAGGCATCCATTTTGTGGATCTTAAGGTCTTTGGAGAAATCAACCGCATTAAAGTAAAGTAACATGTCTTACCCCTCTAGAGGGGTGGAATGCCATCCCCGTCGCCAGAACTGGCGAGGGGATGGTATTCCAAATCGTATGACACCTTACACGACATGTTTTGATAAAGCCAAACCAAAGTTGCTAAATAACCGCGAGGATTATAAGGCACTTAATAGTATATGGTATGGCATTATCCTGAAACAGCTTAGGGACTTGTTCCCGACAGCTGCAGACAGGCTCAGCTCATGCTAGAGCTCCATCTCACATTAAACCACGCACTCTGCCTCCAGGATTGATGAGGCCTTCCATAGGAGTGGCTCACAGGTTAATATGTGTCCAGATATAGGTTTAGATATAGGTATACTATATCTAAGCAAGGGGTGATTACACCACCTTACCCCAGCTGAGTGATCAGCCAGTTGTGTCAATTTAAGAACCAGCCAGGGGTGGCAAAAGATATGCTGCAGCCCCTGGTAGGCCTTGGTGGCTCCTATGCCCTGGGCACCTATAGTGCATTATACAGGGGCTGACAAGGAGTCCATTTCCAATGGTGGTATGTACCTAGGGTACATGGAATCCATTTTACAGAGAGAGCAGATGGCCTGGGGCCCTGATTAGCAGGGAACCAGGTCAACTAAGTCAAAAAACCAGCTAAACACAGGCAAAAAATCTGGGGTAACCATAGTCAGGTAGCCACCTTCCTACAAGGACTTTGTAATTGTTTGCATCCTCATGTCTAACAGTGAGGAGCTTATCTCTCCCTTTCTCTGAAAAGGAGTACCATAAGATTGCTGCCCACTGTTCCTCAGGAACCTGCTGTACCATGCAGGCTCTCTCAAGAGCAGTTATCCACTTGTGGATGTCATCCCCTTCCTTGTAGGGGGGCACAATCTTTGTCAGGTTTCTACTATCATAGGACCTGGGTTTCTCTTTAGGAATATTGCTGCCACCAGTGGCATCTAAGCCACACAATTTTTGCTCTCTTGCCAAGGCAAGTCTAGCTTGAGCCAAGGCTACCTCCTCCCTCTCTATTTGGAGTTTGACAGCCCTCATTCTGGACCTATGCTCTATCTTCTGAGAGGCAGTCATACCTCTCTGAGATTCTCTTGAGGCACTAGAAATATGAGAGTCCCCTGAGGGAGATCTCACTCTTCTGTTGCCTGGGAGAATGATATGGTGGGATCTGGGGAGGTGCTCCTATGCCCTGGGCACCTATAGTGCATTATACAGGGGCTGACAAGGAGTCCATTTTCAATTGTGGTATGTACCTAGGGTACATGGAATCCATTTTACAGAGAGAGCAGATGGCCTGGGGCCCTGATTAGCAGGGAACCAGGTCAACTAAGTCAAAAAACCAGCTAAACACAGGCAACAAATCTGGGGTAACCATAGTCAGGTAGCCACCTTCCTACAGTGTCTAGTGGGGAAGTACCACTTCTAGACATGGCTGTACGTGTGCTGTTATGTTATGTTATGTTGTTATGTTAAGTAGCTTTTATATAGCGTACGGCTACATCCAGCAATTTGGCCGCAACAGGGTCGTCCGCCGTGTCAAGGTGGAAGTTGAAATCACCGGCCACAACACAATGCTGTGTGGTCAGCGCCAGCTCAGAGACGGCTGTCTGCAGATCCTCCAAAAAGGAACCCACCGGGCCTGGTGGTCTATAAACCAACAACCCCTTCAAGGCCTGACCTGGGGACAGTCTGAGCGTGAAGGCGAGCGACTCGGCATTCCCAATGGAGTTCAGGGGAAGCACCGAGCAGGAGACGCTCTTTTTCACCACAACCGCCACTCCCCCTCCCCTGCCCTTAACTCTGTCCTGCCGGAAGATATTGTACGCAGGAGGAATGGCTGAGAAGACGTCCGGATTGGAAGCCTCTCCCAGCCAAGTTTCGGTCAGTAGCAAGCACAGGGGATTTTCCCTGACCAGAAGATCGTAAATGTGCAGGGTGTGGCGCCCTACCGACCTCGTGTTCAGCAGCAGGCAAAGATGCTTCACGCCAGCTGTTGCCGGGTGAGGAACCGTAGCACAAATCCAGGAAGGCGTCCAACCACAGCCCGGACAGCGTCGTTTGCCCCTAAACCGCCCCGGGAAAATGGAGCGGCAAGAGCTAGAATGGCCCCGCATGTCCCGCAATGACGCAGAGGAATAGCAAATCATCTCAGCCAGAGTATTGCCGGACCGGGGTCCCCCGCCGCCCCGACGCCTCCGGGACGCTGACGGGCGCAGACGGGCAGGACTCCGGCACGACTCAGGCTAAGCAAGGGCGTCCACCTGCGCGTCACGCTGCGCGTGAGGGAGCGACTTTAAGTAGGCGCTCCAATCAAGCCTGAGCGTGCGAGTCCGCTCCAAGATGGCGGCCGCCGCTGGCTGAAGTAGCCCAAACAAAGATGGCGCCCAAAATGACCCCCAGGACCCGGACCCACCAAAGTGGTGGTGCTTGGCAGGCAGAAAATGCCGTTTTTAAGGTGCAGGTAAGGGGAGAAGGGGGCGCTGGCAGCAAGCAGGCAGGCTAAAATCAGGGAAGAATGAAACAGAAAAACGAACCCAAATGCAAAACAGGAAGTTTTAAAAAGTACTCGGCGCTAGTAGCAGCGCGAGCGCGGCGAAGTGGTAGATGGTCTAACCAGCACCACGCTAGAGCCCGCCTTAAGTAGGCGCTCCAATCAAGCCTGAGCGTGCGAGTCCGCTCCAAGATGGCGGCCGCCGCTGGCTGAAGTAGCCCAAACAAATATGGCGCCCAAAATGACCCCCAGGACCCGGACCCACCAAAGTGGTGGTGCTTGGCAGGCAGAAAATGCCGTTTTTAAGGTGCAGGTAAGGGGAGAAGGGGGCGCTGGCAGCAAGCAGGCAGGCTAAAATCAGGGAAGAATGAAACAGAAAAACGAACCCAAATGCAAAACAGGAAGTTTTAAAAAGTACTCGGCGCTAGTAGCAGCGCGAGCGCGGCGAAGTGGTAGATGGTCTAACCAGCACCACGCTAGAGCCCGCCTTCAGTAGGCGCTCCAATCAAGCCTGAGCGTGCGAGTCCGCTCCAAGATGGCGGCCGCCGCTGGCTGAAGTAGCCCAAACAAAGATGGCGCCCAAAATGACCCCCAGGACCCGGACCCACCAAAGTGGTGGTGCTTGGCAGGCAGAAAATGCCGTTTTTAAGGTGCAGGTAAGGGGAGAAGGGGGCGCTGGCAGCAAGCAGGCAGGCTAAAATCAGGGAAGAATGAAACAGAAAAACGAACCCAAATGCAAAACAGGAAGTTTTAAAAAGTACTCGGCGCTAGTAGCAGCGCTAGTAGCAGCGCCAGCGCGGCGAAGTGGTAGATGGCTGTGAGGGTGCTGGTGTGTGATTGGCTGGAGTTGGCTGGGATACCAGGATCCAGGATGTCTGGATGGGTCTGCCCAGTGGTGAGTGCTCAGATCAGCATGCTGATGTGAGGGGAGGGCTGCACCTGGTTCCTGATGGGGCTGGGCTTTCCCCACACAATGCTGGCCCCGCCCCCTGTGGTGCGTCTAACGACCCTAGCCCTGCCAGTGAATAGAGTGAGGTGATGAGCACATCAAGGGTGCTCCAAAACCAGCTGTGACTGTTTTCTCCCCCACCCTGCACCTACAGACAAAGGAATGTGGTGCATAAAAATGGGGCTGTGTCGCCACACAAACTGTTCTCTGCCAGGATCCTGCCTGAGGGGGCTGCTGCTGTTGCTGGGGCCAGGAAGACCGCCACTTGGATTATCTCCCTGCCTGGAGACCCAGTGAGCTGGCTCTGGGCCCAGCCTTGCCCCCTGCCTGCTTTAAGGAACTTTGCTGTGCCCCTAGCGCTTGGGAGCGCTGTGCCTGCACCCCTAGCGCTGAGAGCGCTGCGAATCGTCTTTGAGCGCTGGGAGCGCTTTACTTTCCCTTTTCGTGGCTGCCCACGCCACTTTTTGCCGATTTGACAGTCCCCTGGCAGGTGCCCACCCTGCCAAGGACCTTGTGCTTTACCCTGTCACGAGCGCTTTGGGAGCGCTTTATTGAGCTTAAGGCCGGTGCCCACCCGGCATTGCCCTGTGAAGTTTTCCCCGTCGCCGCCCGGCCGTACAGGAAGTCAGGCAGGCCGTGACCTCATTCCCCAGGCTGCGCTCTGATTGGCTGCCAGCCCGGGACAGGAAGGAGGGAGCCGGAAGCTACCGGGAGCCGACCCTGGGATCCGGTGCACTCACCCAGGAGAGAGAGAAGCCTTCTGTCCAGCAGCGGGGCAACCGTGGTGTGGGGAGAGCCCCGCAGCTGCCGAGGAAGAGAAGGAGCCTGGAGACCCTGGGAGCGCCCACCAGAAACCGGGTAAGTGGGGCTCGGTGTTCCCGTCTAGGGAGGAGGGCGTCGGGGCACATTGCCGGCGCCCGCCCTCCCCTCCAGTACCAGGGCTTTGTTGTCAAAGAGCCTGAGAGGCCCCGGGGGGGCCTCCCTGCAGATTTGAGCCCCGGGCGGGCTCCTACGTTACTGGGGCATTTCTTCAGGGCCGCGAGAGGCTCTGGGTGGCATCATTTCCTTTCGAGTCCCCCGAAGAGGGACTCCAACGCCCAGAGCCATTTGTTCTCTTGAGTCCCGGAGGGACTCCAACGGCCGTATTTTGTGTATGAGCCTGAAAGGCTCAAGGGGGCATTTTGATTTACTGAGAGCCCACGAGGGGCTCAGGCGCCACAACTATCTTTGAGAGCCCAGAGATTCTCAGGGGCCATTTGTTTATTCAGAGCCCAGCGAGGCTCCAAAAAGGGGACAGTCATTTCTACAGAGCCTGTGACACTCAGTAACACCAGCAAGTAGCAAACACAGTAAAACATTTTGGCCTGTATCTTTCCGCCGTCTTTGTAAGCCTGTGACACTGTGAGTTTCAGGAATTCCACAAGCAGCACTATAGGTGGACTCACTACTAGTACATACATAGTCAGATAGTACTAAAAAATGCCTTTTTACTTTTTTCTCTTGTTTTGCAAAAGAAATTACTGGTACGTGAACTTGTGGTAGCCGCCATAATGGCAGCTCACTCAGCTTTAACCCAAGAAATACAGACACAGGCCATGATGATGCAGACTCGCAGTACTTTAAGCAGTACATGCAGGTGGGAATAGGAATGTCTTACTTTTCTATAGGGGTGGCACTGCCACTGGCCATACTTCATCCACTCAGCGTCTGCGCTACTACATCATACACCTCTGCTATCGACGAGGAGGATAAAGAAGATAACATCCAGGCTTACAAAGTACGTCTATGATTCTTCTTAATGTCTCAAATGTACCAAAATTTCTTTTTGTTAACAACCAACTTACACCCTTTTCATTATGTTTTGGAAACCGCTGTATTCTTTCTTATGTTGAATTGCATTCAACAAAACCATTTTTTACAGTCATAAATAAATATTAAGACTCGCTCGTCCTTCGTTTCACTCTTCTTTAGCTTTTCGTTCTTCACATCCCTAAACTACATCTGATCTGATATGACTTGGCTTTAAAATAAAAATTGGCCAGCTGAGTTCAAGTGAAATAGAGGGGACCATTGGTTACCAGAGAAGTACAGCCACTAATGCTATTACAAGTCAAGGTTGACTGTCTTCTCCGTGATAGCCCAAAAAGTAGTTATAAATTAGTAAATGTTCTTGACAGTACAGTGTACTTATACTAGTGTACTGTGTACTACTGTACAGTACATCATACACTCCTTTACGAGCCTACTCAAAAAAAATATAATAAGTAAGTAGTATAATAACTTACCACCATCCGCCGCCGCTGAGCCTTCCCCCCCAGCTCCTCCTGTTGGCACCGCCGCATCCAGAGTGGACCCCTCCGCACTGCTGGCCCCAGCACGGATGGTCATCTGTGCCGCATCAGATGTTGTGACGTCTAGGAAAAACATGTCATATTTTCAGATGCCATACACAACCCCCTATTTTGTCTCGTAATGGAAGGAAATGTTACATAACACATTTTGTATTACTGGGATTGAAAAAATGTTACGGTTTTGGGGAGGGTGTTAACCTTTTAGATGCTTATTCCATTAAATGCTACACTTCTTCTTTTGACAACTGATTAATGCTTGCTTAACGTGCACCATTTTTCTCATTACAGAAAGAAGATTCCATTGCCCTTCAGCCAGACGATTCACCAACTACTACTGAGTCACCACCAGCAGTACTTAAGTACTTTAAAGAAGGTGGGGGCTCACACACAGTTATTCTACTAATTTCCTGTGTCTGTTAGTGTTAACTATTTTTAAGTTTGAGTCATACTAATTTCATTCATGGGAATGTTGTTTAAAGTAAACTTTAACGTCATCTTCATCCATAAGAATACTACGCTATTAAAAATAAAGAAATAATGTTTTCATTTCTCAATTGAAAATAAAAATTAAAAACTAACAAACACTGTGTGGTTTTTGTTCACGAGTGAGTGAGCGGAATGGTTTGAACTACTGCACTTGGCAGTCATGTTTCAGTAACTCAGATAGGCCAGGACTCGGAGGTAGTCTCTCTTCTTCTGTTCTTCTGGGTCGTAAAATCATTGGTCAGACATTCTAGATAGTCGGTCAGGGGAATGGGGGTTCAACTTCTGTTCGGACTGAGGTATGTCGAAAGTCGAACTGCACCTATCATCAACAATGTCCTATTTATCTTGTTCATACTTCTTTGTGTGAAGAATAGTCCCTGAAACAGTAGCGGTATGGGATGTGCTCCTCTCAAATCAAAAAGGCAACTGCTACCTTTTACTTGGTGTAAACAATGACATTTTGTTGTTGGAAATTGTCAAAGCACTTACATTAAGAAGACTGGAATAGACAGCAAGGGCAACCCAGAGGACTGCACTCAGTGCCTAGAGCTATTGCTGTATCAGAGTTTTGTTTCACACCGTTTGCCGAATGGACAAGCTTAGCTACCTACACAGACCGACTCATAATTGTAAATAGTAGTAGCACAGAGAGTGATGGTAGAGGCAGGATAAGAATGTAGAAAGTAGTCCACATTAGAAGAAGATCAAAGACTATTTTGTAAAACATAGAATTATTAGGAACCAGTTTGTAATGAATAGGAGCTGTAAAAGTTAGGGAAGTATAAGTATTAATATAACAATAGAACAACTTACTGGGGCCAGCAGAAGAGCCTGCAAGGGACTGCTCCTGTTCACCTTCTGCCACCGGAGTCTCTGTCGCCATCGCCTTGCCCCTGGGAGGTCCTGGTGATCATGAAATAATGAAACACAACATGGATGATTGTTTTTTGGGAAATATTTGATTTCTTTGTACTCAATCTAAAATTATGTCAGGGAAACAAATTGCATCTGATCTGGTCAAGTCCCCCATTCACACCTTCATTCATACTACCGTGCTTCCCATTAGACTCACAGACATTCCGCACCCCGCTCCAGATAGGGGCGGTGCCAGAGTTCTTGGAGCGAAAGGCAAAATTCAATTTGCCTGCAAAGAGAACCCCAGGAATTGCTATTAAAAGTTGTTTACTGCAACTACACGGAACCTCATAAGGCCTTCCCACACCTTATGGAAAGCTCCGTCCCCCCCCACCTCAAAGTGCATCTCTCTGGTGGTCTGCGAGGTGCTG
This sequence comes from Lissotriton helveticus, assembly GCF_964261635.1. Lineage (NCBI taxonomy): Eukaryota > Metazoa > Chordata > Amphibia > Caudata > Salamandridae > Lissotriton > Lissotriton helveticus. The sequence continues at coordinate 1,052,014 of NW_027611658.1, read as the reverse complement.
CCTGTTTTCCCCCACTGAACAACCAAACAACACATGGCAGAGGCCTTGAGAGGCAGAACTGCCGCGGCCATCCTGTGAGTCTGATGTTAGCTCAGTGCCCCCAAGTCCCCCATTTACACCTTCATTCATACTACCGTGCTTCCCATTAGACCCACAGACATTCCGCACCCAGCTCCAGATAGGGGCGGTGCCAAAGTTCCTGGCGCTCAAGGCAAAATTCAATTCACCTGCAAAGAGAACCCCAGGAATTGCTATTAAAAGCTGTTTACTGCAACGACAAGGAACCTCATAAGCCCTTACCACACCTTATGGAAGGCTCCGCCCCCACCTCAAAGTGCATCTCTCTGGCGGTCTGCGAGGTGCTGCCTGTTTTCTCCCACTGAACGACCAAACAACACATGGCAGAGGCCACGAGAAGCAAAACTGCCGCGGCCATCCTGTGAGTCTGATGTTAGCTCGGTGCCCCCAAGTCCCCCATTCACCCCTCTTTCACACCATTCATAGCCCAGTCCACAGACTGCACACACACTGCAGGCATCCCCGACTATGCCTCTATATATAGCAAAGAGGTGAATGATGTCATGAAGCCTGCGAGACCCAGGGGTGTGATGTAGTACATGATGTCACAAACCTGCCAGGGTCAGGGGTGTGGTGTAGGAGATGACATCACAACCGATTGATGGGAAATGCTGATAACACTCAAGGCTGCCTTTGGGGACCAGTGATACATTATGTTGGTAGATATAGGTCCATCTTTCGCATAACATCACGGAAGCAGAAGATTGAGCGAAGGAAGTCAGTTACAATAATCTTATTATTAAGGTTTCCTGTTTTCTCTTTATTGCATACATGTTAACAGAATCTGTAAAGGCGATGGTGAGATGGGCCTAGTGTACTGCACAGGAATGCACAGCTTGTCATTCTGTTTCTTCCTATCTGCTCTGCCCATTTCACAGGTGTGATTCAGGTATTCAAATGGCAGGGTGGCATCTAAGGGTTAGAAGACACCTTACATCAGTCTTCTGCACTGACTAGCAGAGCCTGGCAGCGGTCTTATGGCCGGGCTCTGAGTCTTCGTCTGTGTTAGCCTGTCTGCTGGCCTGGCCTCCCATAGACTCCTTCTTGTGTAACTATGCACGGCTTCAAGAGCATTGCACACACACACATGCATTCAATAGAAGGTAGTTCTGGGTACCCTGGGGGTCAAGGTGCACAAGGAATATGTAGTCTTGGGATGTACTGTTTTCTACTCCCAAAATCAAGATACCACACAAAGCTGCTGGCTGCTTCAACCTTAAAAAAATGAATGTTTTGTGCAAGAGGCATTCCAAATGTAGAATTTGCATTCCATACATAGTTCGAACGTTCCAAATTAGAAGCGCTGTTCCAATCTACATTCTAAAGGAATTCTTTCAATTCCAAATTAGAACTCTCATTCCAAACTTAGAACATCCTTTACAAAATAGAACTGTCAATCTTAGAACTCAAATGTTATTTGAGCAAAAAGCCTGGACATTACATCATGCCTTCATTGTGACACCAAAAACACCTTCATTAACTCTATATATACCAAAGAGGTGAATGATGTCATAAAGCCTGCCAGACCCAGGGGTGTGATGTAGTACATGATGTCACAAACCTGCCAGGGTCAGGGGTGTGGTGTAGGAGATGACATCACAACCGATTGATGGGAAATGCTGATAACACTCAAGGCTGCCTTTGGGGACCAGTGATACATTATGTTGGTAGATATAGGTCCATCTTTCGCATAACATCACGGAAGCAGAAGATTGAGCGAAGGAAGTCAGTTACAATAATCGTATTATTAAGGTTTCCTGTTTTCTCTTTATTGCATACATGTTAACAGAATCTGTAAAGGCGATGGTGAGATGGGCCTAGTGTACTGCACAGGAATGCACAGCTTGTCATTCTGTTTCTTCCTATCTGCTCTGCCCATTTCACAGGTGTGATTCAGGTATTCAAATGGCAGGGTGGGATCTAAGGGTTAGAAGACACCTTACATCAGTCTTCTGCACAGACTAGCAGAGCCTGGCAACGGTCTTATGGCTGGGCTCTGAGTCTTCGTCTGTGTTAGCCTTTCTGCTGGCCTGGCCTCCCATAGACTCCTTCTTGTGTAACTACACACGGCTTCAAGAGCATTGCACACACACATCCATTCAATAGAAGGTAGTTCTGGGTACCCTGGGGGGTCATGGTGCCCAAGGAATATGTAGTCTTGGGATGTACTGTTTCCTACTCCCAAAATTAAGATATCACACATAGCTGCTGGCTGCTTCAACCTTAAAAAAACATGTATGTTTTGTGCAAGAGGCATTCCAAATGTAGAATTTGCATTCCATACATAGTTCGAACGTTCCAAATTAGAAGCGGTGTTCCAATCTACATTCTAAAGGAATTCTTTCAATTCTAAATTAGAACTCTCATTCCAAACTTAGAACATCCTTTACAAAATAGAACTGTCAATCTTAGAACTCAAATGTTATTTGAGCAGAAAGCCTTGACATTACATCATGCCTTCATTGTGCCACCAAAAACACCTTCATTACAAGTTTGTAAATTCGATTTTGCGCAGAAACTGGAGTTTCTGATCTAAGGGGTGTTGCAAAAAGAGTAACAGTACTGCACTTTGTGGGTTTCTCATGGACACATTTGGTCAGGTAAAACTTTATGGAACTTGTCCATGGAAAACAGCTCTGTGCTTGGGAAAAACCCAAAAAAATCTGGGCAGAAAGGTGGACATCAGCTATAATTCTCCCGTGCTGAGAGGTAATTGCCTAGCAGTGCAATATTCTACAACGTTGAATGTTTAAACACTACAGTATCGTCGATTGAAGTTATGACATTTCTGATGAGCTGGGCCTTCCTGCGTGCTGTCTGGGCAAGACTGGTCTAGAGCCAGGCATGAGCACCAACATCATATTTAACCTTGACAGCCTCCATGCTCAATAATGGACCCCATAATATATCTCAGATTATATAAGAAGAGTGGCTAGGGCTCATTTCCAGCCTCCAGGTACATGTCTGACTCCTATTTGTGACATTTTTAGGTGTTTGGTGTCAAATTCTTTTTTTTCCATTATAGCTCCTAGATATCAGAGTCACATCAGATTTCTAGTTCTGGACCCAAGAAGACCATAGTATACCTCAGATGACATACCAAGAGTGTCTAAGACCCATTTCTGGCCTCCAGGGGTGACTTTTTGAAGTTTTGGGGTTTAAGGGGGCAAAGTGACTTTTTCCACCCAGCCCAATGTTCTCAAAATCGGGTACGATATCAGGTGTTTCCCTTGGCTGGTAGCGGAAAAAAAACTTTATATAATATCAAAGTTATATATATCACATGAAAGCATCAGAGCTGACCTTTCTAACAAGTGTATTCGTATCTTGCGCACTAAAACAGTGTCTCTGATATCCATTCTGAGCTATTTGGAAAATTAGCAAATCTTGTCAAAAAAATGTTTTGGACGATTTTTGCTAATTTTCAGTATCAACCCACCTGACTGTTTTTGGGTCCCTGTGGCCACCAGGACCCTATATTATATCTCAGGTGATATAGCAAGAGTGTCTAGGGCTCATTTCCAGCCTTCAGGTACATGTCTGAGTCCTATTTCAGACATTTTGAGGTGTTTGGTGTCAAATTCATTTTTTCCATTATAGGCCTTAGATATCAGAGTCACATCACATTTCTAGTTCTGGACCCAAGAACACCATAGTATACCTCAGACGACATACCAAGAGTGTCTAAGACCCATTTCTGGCCTCCAGGGGTGACTTTTTGAAGTTTTTGGGTTTAAGGGGGCAAAGTCACTTTTTCCACACGAGGTCGTGGAACTCGGAGCTGGGTAAAAGTTCAGCTTGAGTGCCCTCCCCATGGAGGTCAAAAATGTTATTGCATCAAAATCATTTAAAAACTATATAGGTGTAATTGTAGTGCCCTGAATTCTATATGGCTGCATTTGCACCGTTCTAGGTATTTACAAAATGAATTTCTAACACTTTTGAAGTCTCCATGAAGTGAAAAATGACCAAGTCCAAAAACTTCACTGGTGCATCAAAGTGGTCAAAAAAGGTCAACATTGGGTTAAAATTAACAAAACATAGTGCTGCAGTGGTCCAATAGCAGGCTAAAGACATAATGAATGACACAGAATGAACAGTTTTACTAAACACTTTGAAAATTCGATTTTCAATTTCAGGGGGACAAGGTCATGGAAGTCATGGAACTCCGAGCTGGGTAAAAGTTCAACTTAAGGGCCCTCCCCATGGAGGTCAAACATTTTATTACATCAAAATCTTTTAAAAACTATATAGGTGTAATTGCAGTGTCCTGAATGCTATGTAACTGCATTTGCACTGTTCTGTGTGCCTCCAAAATGAATTTCTAACACTTTTGAAGTCTCTATGAAGTGAAAAATGACGAAGTACAAAGACATCATTGGTGCATGAAAGTGTTTAAAAACGGTCACAAATGCATAAAAATGAAAAAAACAAAGTGCTACACTGGCCCAATAGCAAGCTAAACACACAATGAATGACCCAGAATGAATATATTTACAAATTACTTGGAAAATGCTATTTTAAATTTCAGGGGGACGAGGTCACAGAAGTCATGGAACTCCGAGCGGGGTAAAAGTTCAAACTTTCCACCCCTCATGGAGGTCAAAATTTTTAATTCATCAAAATCATTTAAAAACTATATAGGTGTGATTGGAGTGTCCTGATTGCTATATAGGTGCATTTGCACTGTCCTGTGTGCCTCCAAAGTGACTTTCTAACACTTTTGAAGTCTCCATGAAGCAAAAAGTGACTAAGTCCAAAGACCATTTGGAGCATCAAAGTGTTCAAAAACGGTCAAAAATGCATAAAAACGAAAAAAAACAAGTGCTACAGTGGCCCAATAGCATGCTAAACACACAATGAATGACACAGAATGAATAGTTGTACACATTACTTTGAAAATGCAATTTTAAATTTCAGGGGGACAAGGTCACGAAAGTCATGGAACTCCGAGCGGGGTAAAAGTTCAACCTTTCCCCCCTTAAGGAGGTCAAAATTTTAATACATCAAAATCATTTAAAAACTATATAGGTGTGATTGCAGTGTCTTGGATACATCCCACATGAATTTTAAACACATTAGGAGCATCTCTGATCAAAATAACCATAAAAATCCCAAAGCTGCATCAGTGCTTCAAAGTGCTCCAAAACGGTCAAAAATGGACGAAAATGAAAAATATATTCCATATCTGAGTTTTTATAACATTCCTTAGATAATGTATATCTTGAATTAGTTTTAAATCCTTTTATTAAAAAGTTTCTTTTCTATGCTGCACTGGTGCAACGCCTCAAGTCTGAGAAGCTGCACCAGTGCAGCCGAAGCAGCACTGGTGCAGCCGAAGCAGCACTGGTGCAGCCGAAGCAGCACTGGTGCAACAAGAGTCAAGCTGGTAGCCTGACCTTTGACCAATCCGAGAAAAAAAAAGGTGTTTTTTTCCCTGGGCCCCTCCCCCAAACGAAAACACATTGACCTGAAGCCTAAGTGTATTCTGAGTCATAAAAAGTTTATTAGATGAAAAAATATTGTACAGGCACTTTTTTGCACACAAAAAACACTTTTTGGCACTTTTTTGAGAGAAATAAAATAGTTCGCAGATTTTTTTTAAATCGACCGAATTAAAAAAAAATGCTCTTGTTGGATGGCTTTGGACATAAGGCCGCATAAACAAAAGGAATTTTTCAAATATCTGTTTTTCTCACTTTTTTATTGCTGTTTGAAATTTCTGACTTGACTTTTTGCATCATTGGTGATGCATGTGTTTAACATTGAGCTTGGGAAAATTGAAAAAAAAATAGACTTTGGGGATTGTTTACTAGGGCAAGTGATAAATCAAATTAAGACTCATATTAAACTGAACCTCAAGCTGAAAAAAAAACCAAAATAGCATTTACGATCACTTTTTTATAAGCGACTTTAACAATCGTTTTTTAGCTATATTAAAAACAAGGTAACGCCGTAAATTTTAGAAAAGAGATTTTTTTCAAAGTAAAACATAGGTGTGACCTGCCTTCACATTAGGCTTCATAAACAAAAGAAAAAACATCTCTATGTGTTATATTCACTTTTTAATAACACATTTTCGTTTTAGGCACAAGCAAAAAGCAGCATTGGTGATGCATGTGTTTTTCAATGGGGTTTTTTAAAGTCTACCAAAATACGGTTTACCAATACATTTTCATTATTTTCTCTTTGGTATCTCATTATGCACATGTTAATAAACAGGTTCATGCATTATTAGCTAAATAGCATAAAAACACACTGAATTATTAACAATAATCTTTGAGATTCGGGTGACCAGATGGCCGGAAATCGAAAATCGCCTCGTATGGATTCAACTTCCATTTCGTGCACTTTCTATGTGGGCCACATGCATAAGAATTGGTACAATAATGCATACGAATCTTAGCTAGAATCTGCAATTGAAATTAAGTCTTTAACTTATATGCTTCAAGAATTATAGGGCACATTCTGCTATGTATAATATCCTATCCATTTCAATGGGACGACCAGATGGCCGCAAATTGAAAATCGCGTCGTATGGATTCATATTGCGTTGTATGTACCTTACGTGTAAGCCACATGCATTTAAAATGACACAATGTAGTAGGGTATGCTTTAGAATGTGTTGCAGTTGGAAATCAAGCTCTATCTAGTATGGATCATGACTGATGACACCATATACGTGACTCATTTTGCAAAAAATTGAGGCAAATTTTATAAAACATGTGTTTAATCACTGAATGATTCTCACCACTTCTAAGCATGGCACAAGCATGACAATGACCACAGGGCAGTGGCATGATGGTAACTGTATGCTGCACTCAGAATTATGGATCCAGATTGTATGGTTTTAGAATTATGGGCCACAACGTAAGGCATATTTTTTCACACATGTGACGTTATTGAAAAACATCATACATTCAACTTCACATTTTGTAGCCAAAAGCATAAAGTGTTCTTCAACACACATGAAAGTGAAAAATAAAAACTTTTCCTGAAGATTACACTTGATTTGTACCTTGTCCCTATAAGCCACAAATATGAGAGTTACCACTATAAAGTGTAGATGTCTTAGCTACATACTGTGATTGAAATTAGGTCAGTACCTCATATGGTTCAAGATTTATAGTGCACCACATACTATGTAATATATCCTATCCATTTCAATGGGTGACCAGATGGCCGCAAATTAAAAATCGCCTCGTATGGATTCAAATTGCTTTGTATGCACCTTGTGTGTGAGCCACATGCATATAAAATGGCACACTGTAGTAGGCTATGTTATAGAATGTGTTGCAGTTGGAAATCAAGCTCTATCTAATATGGATCTTGACTGATGACATAACATACGTGACACATTTTGCAAAAGCTGGAGGAATTTTTTTTTAAATATGTGTTTAATCGCTGAAAGATTCACACCACTTTGAAGCTTTCCACATGCATGAAAATGAACACAGGACAGTGGCATCATGTTAGCTTAATGCTGCACTTCCAATTATGGATCCAAATTGTATGGTTTTAGAAGTATGGGACAAAATGTAAGGCATACTTTTTCGTACATGCGACGGTATTGAAAAACGTCATACATTCAACCTCAAATTTTGACAACTTTACAATACGCCACACACATAATAATTCACATGGGTAAGATGCACATCACTAGGAACAAAGTGCTGTTTAAATTATGTCTCTATAATGTACAGACTATGAATTATAGCCAAAAGTATAAAGTGTTCTACAACACACATGAAAGTGAAAAATAAAAACTTACCTGAAGGTTACACTTGATTTGTACCTTGTCCCTATAAGCCACAACCATGAGAGTTACCACTATGAATTGTAAATGTCTTAGCTACATACTGCAATTGAAATTAAGTCAGTACATCATATGCTTCAAGAAATAGAGTGCACTACATCCTCTGTAGTATATCCTATCCATTTCAAAGGGTGACCAGATGGCCGCAAATTAAAAATTGCCTCGTATGGATTCAAATTGCTTTGTATGACTGTTTTCAGGTCCCTGTAGCCACCAGGACCCCATAATATATCTCAGATGATATAACAAGAGTGGCTAGGGCTCATTTCCAGCCTCCAGGTACATGTCTGACTCCTATTTGTGACATTTCGAGGTGTTTGGGATCAAAATCATTTTTCCCAATATAGGGCATAGAGCTCAGAGTCACATCACATTGAGCTCAGAGTCACATCAAATTTCTAGTTCTGGACCTAAGGACCCCTTAGTATACCTCAGATGACATACCAGGAGTGTCTAAGACCCATTTCTGGCCTCCAGGGATGACTTTTTGAAGTTTTGGGATTTAAGGGGGCATAGTCACTTCTTACATCCAGGCTACGTTGCTCAAAATCGGGTACGATGTCAGGTTCTTCCCTTGGCTGGAAGCTGAAAAAAAAACTTCAGATAATAGCAAAGGTAGATAGATCAAATGAAAGCATCAGATCTGAGCTTTCTAACAAGTATATTTAGGTCATGGGTACTCACAAAGTGACTGTGATATCCATTCTGAGCTATTTGGAAAATTAGCAAATCTTGTCAAAAAAACTTTTTTTTACGATTTTTGCTAATTTTCGGTATCAACCCTCATGACTGTTTTCAGGTCCCTGTAGCCACCAGGACCCCATAATATATCTCAGATTATATAACAAGAGTGGCTAGGGCTCATTTCCAGCCTCCAGGTACATGTCTGACTCCTATTTGTGACATTTTGAGGTGTTTGGTGTCAAATTCATTTTTTTCCATTATAGCTCCTAGATATCAGAGTCACATCAGATTTCTAGTTCTGGACCCAAGAAGACCATAGTATACCTCAGATGACATACCAAGAGTGTCTAAGACCCATTTCTGGCCTCCAGGGGTGACCTTTTGAAGTTTTTGGGTTTAAGGGGGCAAAGTGACTTTTTCCACCCAGCCCAATGTTCTCAAAATCGGGTACGATATCAGGTGTTTCCCTTGGTTGGTAGCGGAAAAAAAACTTTATATAATATCAAAGTTATATATATCACATGAAAGCATCAGAGCTGACCTTTCTGACAAGTGTATTCATATCTTGCGCACTCAGACAGTGTCTCTGATATCCATTCTGAGCTATTTGGAAAATTAGCAAATCTTGTCAAAAAAATTTTTGGGACGATTTTTGCTAATTTTCAGTATCAACCCACCTGACTGTTTTTGGGTCCCTGTGGCCACCAGGACCCTATATTATATCTCAGGTGATATAGCAAGAGTGTCTAGGGCTCATTTCCAGCCTCCAGGTACATGTCTGAGTCCTATTTCAGACATTTTGAGGTGTTTGGTGTCAAATTCATTTTTTCCATTATAGGCCCTAGATATCAGAGTCACATCACATTTCTAGTTCTGGACCCAAGAACACCATAGTATACCTCAGATGACATACCAAGAGTGTCTAAGACCCATTTCTGGCCTCCAAGGGTGACTTTTTGAAGTTTTTGGGTTTAAGGGGGCAAAGTCACTTTTTCCACCCGAGGTCGTGGAACTCGGAGCTAGGTAAAAGTTTAGCTTGAGTGCCCTCCCCATGGAGGTCAAAAATGTTATTGCATCAAAATCATTTAAAAACTATATAGGTGTGATTGGAGTGTCCTGATTGCTATATAGGTGCATTTGCACTGTCCTGTGTGCCTCCAAAGTGACTTTCTAACACTTTTGAAGTCTCCATGAAGCAAAAAGTGACTAAGTCCAAAGACCATTTGGAGCATCAAAGTGTTCAAAAACGGTCAAAAATGCACAAAAACGAAAAAAACAAGTGCTACAGTGGCCCAATAGCATGCTAAACACACAATGAATGACACAGAATGAATAGTTGTACACATTACTTTGAAAATGCAATTTTAAATTTCAGGGGGACAAGGTCACGAAAGTCATGGAACTCCGAGGGGGGTAAAAGTTCAACCTTTCCCCCCTTATGGAGGTCAAAATGTTAATACATCAAAATCATTTAAAAACTATATAGGTGTGATTGCAGTGTCTTGGATACATCCCACATGAATTTTAAACACATTAGGAGCATCTCTGATCAAAATAACCATACAAATCCGAAAGCTGCATCAGTGCTTCAAAGTGCTCCAAAACGGTCAAAAATGGACGAAAATGAAAAATATTCTCCATATCTGAGTTTTTATAACATTCCTTAGATAATGTATATCTTGAATTAGTTTTAAATCCTTTTATTAAAAAGTTTCTTTTCTATGCTGCACTGGTGCAACGCCTCAAGTCTGAGAAGCTGCACCAGTGCAGCCGTTTATTAGATGAAAAAATATTGTACGGGCACTTTTTTGCACAAAAAGTCACTTTTTGGCACTTTTTTGAGAGAAATAAAATAGTTCGCAGATTTTTTTTAAATCGACCGAATTAAAAAAAAAATGGTCTTGTTGGATGGCTTTGGACATTAGGCCGCATAAACAAAAGGAATTTTTCAAATATCTGTTTTTCTCACTTTTTTATTGCTGTTTGAAATTTCTGACTTGACTTTTTGCATCATTGGTGATGCATGTGTTTAACATTGAGCTTGGGAAAATTGAAAAAAAATAGACTTTGGGGATTGTTTACTAGGGCAAGTGATACATCAAATTAAGACTCATATTAAACTGAACCTCAAGCTGAAAAAAAAACAAAATAGCATTTACGATCACTTTTTTATAAGCGACGTTAACAATTGTTTGTTTTAGCTATATTAAAAAACAAGGTAACGCCGTAAATTTTAGAAAAGAGATTTTTTCAAAGTAAAACATAGGTGTGACCTGCCTTCACATTAGGCTTCATAAACAAAAGAAAAAACATCTCTATGTGTTATATTCACTTTTTAATAACACATTTTCGTTTTAGGCACAAGCAAAAAGCAGCATTGGTGATGCATGTGTTTTTCAATGGGGTTTTTTAAAGTCTACCAAAATACGGTTTACCAATACATTTTCATTATTTTCTCTTTGGTATCTCATTATGCACATGTTAATAAACAGGTTCATGCATTATTAGCTAAATAGCATAAAAACACACTGAATTATTAACAATAATCTTTGAGATTTGGGTGACCAGATGGCCGGAAATCGAAAATCGCCTCGTATGGATTCAACTTCCATTTCGTGCACTTTCTATGTGGGCCACATGCATAAGAATTGGTACAATAATGCATACGTATCTTAGCTAGAATCTGCAATTGAAATTAAGTCTTTAACTTATATGCTTCAAGAATTATAGGGCACATTCTGCTATGTATAATATCCTATCCATTTCAATGGGACGACCAGATGGCCGCAAATTGAAAATCGCGTCGTATGGATTCATATTGCGTTGTATGTACCTTACGTGTAAGCCACATGCATTTAAAATGACACAATGTAGTAGGGTATGCTATAGAATGTGTTGCAGTTGGAAATCAAGCTCTATCTAGTATGGATCATGACTGATGACACAATATACGTGACTCATTTTGCAAAATATGGAGGCAAATTTTATAAAACATGCGTTTAATCACTGAATGATTCTCACCACTTCTAAGCATGGCACAGGCATGACAATGACCACAGGGCAGTGGCATGATTGTAACTGTATGCTGCACTCAGAATTATGGATCCAGATTGTATGGTTTTAGAATTATGGGCCACAACGTAAGGCATATTTTTTCACACATGTGACGTTATTGAAAAACATCATACATTCAACTTCACATTTTGTAGCCAAAAGCATAAAGTGTTCTTCAACACACATGAAAGTGAAAAATAAAAACTTTTCCTGAAGATTACACTTGATTTGTACCTTGTCCCTATAAGCCACAAATATGAGAGTTGCCACTATAAAGTTTAGATGTCTTAGCTACATACTGTGATTGAAATTAGGTCAGTACCTCATATGGTTCAAGATTTATAGTGCACCACATACTATGTAATATATCCTATCCATTTCAATGGGTGACCAGATGGCCGCAAATTAAAAATCGCCTCGTATGGATTCAAATTGCTTTGTATGCACCTTGTGTGTGAGCCACATGCATATAAAATGGCACACTGTAGTAGGCTATGTTATAGAATGTGTTGCAGTTGGAAATCAAGCTCTATCTAATATGGATCTTGACTGATGACATAACATACGTGACACATTTTGCAAAAGCTGGAGGAATTTTTTTAAAAATATGTGTTTAATCGCTGAAAGATTCACACCACTTTGAAGCTTTCCACATGCATGAAAATGAACACAGGACAGTGGCATCATGTTAGCTTAATGCTGCACTTCCAATTATGGATCCAGATTGTATGGTTTTAGAAGTATGGGACAAAATGTAAGGCATACTTTTTCGTACATGCGACGGTATTGAAAAACGTCATACATTCAACCTCAAATTTTGACAACTTTACAATACGCCACACACATAATAATTCACATGGGTAAGATGCACATCACTAGGAACAAAGTGCTGTTTAAATTATGTCTCTATAATGTACAGACTATGAATTATAGCCAAAAGTATAAAGTGTTCTACAACACACATGAAAGTGAAAAATAAAAACTTACCTGAAGGTTACACTTGATTTGTACCTTGTCCCTATAAGCCACAACCATGAGAGTTACCACTATGAATTGTAAATGTCTTAGCTACATACTGCAATTGAAATTAAGTCAGTACATCATATGCTTCAAGAAATAGAGTGCACTACATCCTCTGTAGTATATCCTATCCATTTCAAAGGGTGACCAGATGGCCGCAAATTAAAAATTGCCTCGTATGGATTCAAATTGCTTTGTATGACTGTTTTCAGGTCCCTGTAGCCACCAGGACCCCATAATATATCTCAGATGATATAACAAGAGTGGCTAGGGCTCATTTCCAGCCTCCAGGTACATGTCTGACTCCTATTTGTGACATTTCGAGGTGTTTGGGATCAAAATCATTTTTCCCAATATAGGGCATAGAGCTCAGAGTCACATCACATTGAGCTCAGAGTCACATCAAATTTCTAGTTCTGGACCTAAGGACCCCTTAGTATACCTCAGATGACATACCAGGAGTGTCTAAGACCCATTTCTGGCCTCCAGGGATGACTTTTTGAAGTTTTGGGATTTAAGGGGGCATAGTCACTTCTTACATCCAGGCTACGTTGCTCAAAATCGGGTACGATGTCAGGTTCTTCCCTTGGCTGGAAGCTGAAAAAAAAACTTCAGATAATAGCAAAGGTAGATAGATCAAATGAAAGCATCAGATCTGAGCTTTCTAACAAGTATATTTAGGTCATGGGTACTCACAAAGTGACTGTGATATCCATTCTGAGCTATTTGGAAAATTAGCAAATCTTGTCAAAAAAACTTTTTTTTACGATTTTTGCTAATTTTCGGTATCAACCCTCATGACTGTTTTCAGGTCCCTGTAGCCACCAGGACCCCATAATATATCTCAGATTATATAACAAGAGTGGCTAGGGCTCATTTCCAGCCTCCAGGTACATGTCTGACTCCTATTTGTGACATTTTGAGGTGTTTGGTGTCAAATTCATTTTTTTCCATTATAGCTCCTAGATATCAGAGTCACATCAGATTTCTAGTTCTGGACCCAAGAAGACCATAGTATACCTCAGATGACATACCAAGAGTGTCTAAGACCCATTTCTGGCCTCCAGGGGTGACCTTTTGAAGTTTTTGGGTTTAAGGGGGCAAAGTGACTTTTTCCACCCAGCCCAATGTTCTCAAAATCGGGTACGATATCAGGTGTTTCCCTTGGTTGGTAGCGGAAAAAAAACTTTATATAATATCAAAGTTATATATATCACATGAAAGCATCAGAGCTGACCTTTCTGACAAGTGTATTCATATCTTGCGCACTCAGACAGTGTCTCTGATATCCATTCTGAGCTATTTGGAAAATTAGCAAATCTTGTCAAAAAAATTTTTGGGACGATTTTTGCTAATTTTCAGTATCAACCCACCTGACTGTTTTTGGGTCCCTGTGGCCACCAGGACCCTATATTATATCTCAGGTGATATAGCAAGAGTGTCTAGGGCTCATTTCCAGCCTCCAGGTACATGTCTGAGTCCTATTTCAGACATTTTGAGGTGTTTGGTGTCAAATTCATTTTTTCCATTATAGGCCCTAGATATCAGAGTCACATCACATTTCTAGTTCTGGACCCAAGAACACCATAGTATACCTCAGATGACATACCAAGAGTGTCTAAGACCCATTTCTGGCCTCCAAGGGTGACTTTTTGAAGTTTTTGGGTTTAAGGGGGCAAAGTCACTTTTTCCACCCGAGGTCGTGGAACTCGGAGCTAGGTAAAAGTTTAGCTTGAGTGCCCTCCCCATGGAGGTCAAAAATGTTATTGCATCAAAATCATTTAAAAACTATATAGGTGTGATTGGAGTGTCCTGATTGCTATATAGGTGCATTTGCACTGTCCTGTGTGCCTCCAAAGTGACTTTCTAACACTTTTGAAGTCTCCATGAAGCAAAAAGTGACTAAGTCCAAAGACCATTTGGAGCATCAAAGTGTTCAAAAACGGTCAAAAATGCACAAAAACGAAAAAAACAAGTGCTACAGTGGCCCAATAGCATGCTAAACACACAATGAATGACACAGAATGAATAGTTGTACACATTACTTTGAAAATGCAATTTTAAATTTCAGGGGGACAAGGTCACGAAAGTCATGGAACTCCGAGGGGGGTAAAAGTTCAACCTTTCCCCCCTTATGGAGGTCAAAATGTTAATACATCAAAATCATTTAAAAACTATATAGGTGTGATTGCAGTGTCTTGGATACATCCCACATGAATTTTAAACACATTAGGAGCATCTCTGATCAAAATAACCATACAAATCCGAAAGCTGCATCAGTGCTTCAAAGTGCTCCAAAACGGTCAAAAATGGACGAAAATGAAAAATATTCTCCATATCTGAGTTTTTATAACATTCCTTAGATAATGTATATCTTGAATTAGTTTTAAATCCTTTTATTAAAAAGTTTCTTTTCTATGCTGCACTGGTGCAACGCCTCAAGTCTGAGAAGCTGCACCAGTGCAGCCGTTTATTAGATGAAAAAATATTGTACGGGCACTTTTTTGCACAAAAAGTCACTTTTTGGCACTTTTTTGAGAGAAATAAAATAGTTCGCAGATTTTTTTTAAATCGACCGAATTAAAAAAAAAATGGTCTTGTTGGATGGCTTTGGACATTAGGCCGCATAAACAAAAGGAATTTTTCAAATATCTGTTTTTCTCACTTTTTTATTGCTGTTTGAAATTTCTGACTTGACTTTTTGCATCATTGGTGATGCATGTGTTTAACATTGAGCTTGGGAAAATTGAAAAAAAATAGACTTTGGGGATTGTTTACTAGGGCAAGTGATACATCAAATTAAGACTCATATTAAACTGAACCTCAAGCTGAAAAAAAAACAAAATAGCATTTACGATCACTTTTTTATAAGCGACGTTAACAATTGTTTGTTTTAGCTATATTAAAAAACAAGGTAACGCCGTAAATTTTAGAAAAGAGATTTTTTCAAAGTAAAACATAGGTGTGACCTGCCTTCACATTAGGCTTCATAAACAAAAGAAAAAACATCTCTATGTGTTATATTCACTTTTTAATAACACATTTTCGTTTTAGGCACAAGCAAAAAGCAGCATTGGTGATGCATGTGTTTTTCAATGGGGTTTTTTAAAGTCTACCAAAATACGGTTTACCAATACATTTTCATTATTTTCTCTTTGGTATCTCATTATGCACATGTTAATAAACAGGTTCATGCATTATTAGCTAAATAGCATAAAAACACACTGAATTATTAACAATAATCTTTGAGATTTGGGTGACCAGATGGCCGGAAATCGAAAATCGCCTCGTATGGATTCAACTTCCATTTCGTGCACTTTCTATGTGGGCCACATGCATAAGAATTGGTACAATAATGCATACGTATCTTAGCTAGAATCTGCAATTGAAATTAAGTCTTTAACTTATATGCTTCAAGAATTATAGGGCACATTCTGCTATGTATAATATCCTATCCATTTCAATGGGACGACCAGATGGCCGCAAATTGAAAATCGCGTCGTATGGATTCATATTGCGTTGTATGTACCTTACGTGTAAGCCACATGCATTTAAAATGACACAATGTAGTAGGGTATGCTATAGAATGTGTTGCAGTTGGAAATCAAGCTCTATCTAGTATGGATCATGACTGATGACACAATATACGTGACTCATTTTGCAAAATATGGAGGCAAATTTTATAAAACATGCGTTTAATCACTGAATGATTCTCACCACTTCTAAGCATGGCACAGGCATGACAATGACCACAGGGCAGTGGCATGATTGTAACTGTATGCTGCACTCAGAATTATGGATCCAGATTGTATGGTTTTAGAATTATGGGCCACAACGTAAGGCATATTTTTTCACACATGTGACGTTATTGAAAAACATCATACATTCAACTTCACATTTTGTAGCCAAAAGCATAAAGTGTTCTTCAACACACATGAAAGTGAAAAATAAAAACTTTTCCTGAAGATTACACTTGATTTGTACCTTGTCCCTATAAGCCACAAATATGAGAGTTGCCACTATAAAGTTTAGATGTCTTAGCTACATACTGTGATTGAAATTAGGTCAGTACCTCATATGGTTCAAGATTTATAGTGCACCACATACTATGTAATATATCCTATCCATTTCAATGGGTGACCAGATGGCCGCAAATTAAAAATCGCCTCGTATGGATTCAAATTGCTTTGTATGCACCTTGTGTGTGAGCCACATGCATATAAAATGGCACACTGTAGTAGGCTATGTTATAGAATGTGTTGCAGTTGGAAATCAAGCTCTATCTAATATGGATCTTGACTGATGACATAACATACGTGACACATTTTGCAAAAGCTGGAGGAATTTTTTTAAAAATATGTGTTTAATCGCTGAAAGATTCACACCACTTTGAAGCTTTCCACATGCATGAAAATGAACACAGGACAGTGGCATCATGTTAGCTTAATGCTGCACTTCCAATTATGGATCCAGATTGTATGGTTTTAGAAGTATGGGACAAAATGTAAGGCATACTTTTTCGTACATGCGACGGTATTGAAAAACGTCATACATTCAACCTCAAATTTTGACAACTTTACAATACGCCACACACATAATAATTCACATGGGTAAGATGCACATCACTAGGAACAAAGTGCTGTTTAAATTATGTCTCTATAATGTACAGACTATGAATTATAGCCAAAAGTATAAAGTGTTCTACAACACACATGAAAGTGAAAAATAAAAACTTACCTGAAGGTTACACTTGATTTGTACCTTGTCCCTATAAGCCACAACCATGAGAGTTACCACTATGAATTGTAAATGTCTTAGCTACATACTGCAATTGAAATTAAGTCAGTACATCATATGCTTCAAGAAATAGAGTGCACTACATCCTCTGTAGTATATCCTATCCATTTCAAAGGGTGACCAGATGGCCGCAAATTAAAAATTGCCTCGTATGGATTCAAATTGCTTTGTATGACTGTTTTCAGGTCCCTGTAGCCACCAGGACCCCATAATATATCTCAGATGATATAACAAGAGTGGCTAGGGCTCATTTCCAGCCTCCAGGTACATGTCTGACTCCTTTTTGTGACATTTCGAGGTGTTTGGGATCAAACTCATTTTTTCCATTATAGGCCATATAGCTCAGAGTCACATCACATTGAGCTCAGAGTCACATCAAATTTCTAGTTCTGGACCTAAGGACCCCTTAGTATACCTCAGATGACATACCAGGAGTGTCTAAGACCCATTTCTGGCCTCCAGGGATGACTTTTTGAAGTTTTGGGGTTTAAGGGGGCAAAGTCACTTCTTCCATCCAGCCTAAGGTGCTCAAAATCGGGTACAATGTCAGGTTTTTCCCATGGCTGGAAGCTGAAAAAAAAACTTCAGATAATAGCAAAGGTAGATAGATGAAATGAAAGCATCAGATCTGAGCTTTCTAACAAGTATATTTAGGTCCTGGGTACTCACAAAGTGACTGTGATATCCATTCTGAGCTATTTGGAAAATTAGCAAATCTTGTCAAAAAAACTTTTTTTGACGATTTTTGCTAATTTTCGGTATCAACCCTCATGACTGTTTTCAGGTCCCTGTAGCCACCAGGACCCCATAATATATCTCAGATTATATAACAAGAGTGGCTAGGGCCCATTTCCAGCCTCCACGTACATGTCTGACTCCTATTTGTGACATTTTGAGGTGTTTGGTGTCAAATTCATTTTTTTCCATTATAGCTCCTAGATATCAGAGTCACATCAGATTTCTAGTTCTGGACCCAAGAAGACCATAGTATACCTCAGATGACATACCAAGAGTGTCTAAGACCCATTTCTGGCCTCCAGGGGTGACTTTTTGAAGTTTTTGGGTTTAAGGGGGCAAAGTGACTTTTTCCACCCAGCCCAATGTTCTCAAAATCGGGTACGATATCAGGTGTTTCCCTTGGCTGGTAGCGGAAAAAAAACTGCATATAATATCAAAGTTATATATATCACATGAAAGCATCAGAGCTGACCTTTCTAACAAGTGTATTCATATCTTGCACACTCAAACAGTGTCTCTGATATCCATTCTGAGCTATTTGGAAAATTAGCAAATCTTGTCAAAAAAAAATTTTGGACGATTTTTGCTAATTTTCAGTATCAACCCACCTTACTGTTTTTGGGTCCCTGTGGCCACCAGGACCCTATATTGTATCTCAGGTGATATAGCAAGAGTGTCTAGGGCTCATTTCCAGCCTCCAGGTACATGTCTGAGTACTATTTCAGACATTTTGAGGTGTTTGGTGTCAAATTCATTTTTTCCATTATAGGCCCTAGATATCAGAGTCACATCACATTTCTAGTTCTGGACCCAAGAACACCATAGTATACCTCAGATGACATACCAAGAGTGTCTAAGACCCATTTCTGGCCTCCAGGGGTGACTTTTTGAAGTTTTTGGGTTTAAGGGGGCAAAGTCACTTTTTCCACCCGAGGTCGTGGAACTCGGAGCTGGGTAAAAGTTTAGCTTGAGTGCCCTCCCCATGGAGGTCAAAAATGTTATTGCATCAAAATCATTTAAAAACTATATAGGTGTAATTGTAGTGCCCTGAATGCTATATGGCTGCATTTGCACCGTTCTAGGTATTTACAAAATGAATTTCTAACACTTTTGAAGTCTCCATGAAGTGAAAAATGACTAAGTCCAAAAACTTCACTGGTGCATCAAAGTGGTCAAAAAAGGTCAACATTGGGTTAAAATTAACAAAACATAGTGCTGCAGTGGTCCAATAGCAGGCTAAAGACATAATGAATGACACAGAATGAACAGTTTTAGTAAACACTTTGAAAATTCGATTTTCAATTTCAGGGGGACAAGGTCATGGAAGTCATGGAACTCCGAGCTGGGTAAAAGTTCAGCTTAAGGGCCCTCCCCATGGAGGTCAAAAATTTTATTACATCAAAATCTTTTAAAAACTATATAGGTGTAATTGCAGTGTCCTGAATGCTATGTAACTGCATTTGCACTGTTCTGTGTGCCTCCAAAATGAATTTCTAACACTTTTGAAGTCTCCATGAAGTGAAAAATGACGAAGTACAAAGACATCATTGGTGCATGAAAGTGTTTAAAAACGGTCAAAAATGCATAAAATTGAAAAAAACAAAGTGCTACACTGGCCCAATAGCAAGCTAAACACACAGTGAATGACCCAGAATGAATATATTTACAAATTACTTGGAAAATGCTATTTTAAATTTCAGGGGGACGAGGTCACAGAAGTCATGGAACTCCGAGCGGGGTAAAAGTTCAAACTTTCCACCCCTCATGGAGGTCAAAATTTTTAATTCATCAAAATCATTTAAAAACTATATAGGTGTGATTGGAGTGTCCTGATTGCTATATAGGTGCATTTGCACTGTCCTGTGTGCCTCCAAAGTGACTTTCTAACACTTTTGAAGTCTCCATGAAGCAAAAAGTGACTAAGTCCAAAGACCATTTGGAGCATCAAAGTGTTCAAAAACGGTCAAAAATGCATAAAAACGAAAAAAAACAAGTGCTACAGTGGCCCAATAGCATGCTGAACACACAATGAATGACACAGAATGAATAGTTGTACACATTACTTTGAAAATGCAATTTTAAATTTCAGGGGGACAAGGTCACGAAAGTCATGGAACTCCGAGCGGGGTAAAAGTTCAACCTTTCCCCCCTTATGGAGGTCAAAATTGTAATACATCAAAATCATTTAAAAACTATATAGGTGTGATGGCAGTGTCTTGGATACATCCCACATGAATTTTAAACACATTAGGATCATCTCTGATCAAAATAACCATAAAAATCCCAAAGATGGATCAGTGCTTCAAAGTGCTCCAAAACGGTCAAAAATGGACGAAAATGAAAAATATTCTCCATATCTGAGTTTTTATAACATTCCTTAGATAATGTATATCTTGAATTAGTTTTAAATCCTTTTATTAAAAAGTTTCTTTTCTATGCTGCACTGGTGCACCGCCTCAAGTCTGAGAAGCTGCACCAGTGCAGCCGACGCAGCACTGGTGCAGCCGAAGCAGCACTGGTGACCAATCCGAGAAAAAAAATGTGTTTTTTTCCCTGGGCCCCTCCCCCAAACGAAAACACATTGACCTGAAGCCTAAGTGTATTCTGAGTCATAAAAAGTTTATTAGATGAAAAAATATTGTACGGGCACTTTTTTGCACAAAAAGTCACTTTTTGGCACTTTTTTGAGAGAAATAAAATAGTTCGCAGATTTTTTTTAAATCGACGAATAAAAAAAAATGCTCTTGTTGGATGGCTTTGGACATAAGGCCGCATAAACAAAAGGAATTTTTCAAATATCTGTTTTTCTCACTTTTTTATTGCTGTTTGAAATTTCTGACTTGACTTTTTGCATCATTGGTGATGCATGTGTTTAACATTGAGCTTTGGAAAAATGAAAAAAAATAGACTTTGGGGATTGTTTACTAGGGCAAGTGATACATCAAATTAAGACTCATATTAAACTGAACCTCAAGCTGAAAAAAAAAACAAAATAGCATTTACGATCACTTTTTATAAGCGACTTTAACAATTGGTTTTTTAGCTATATTAAAAAACAAGGTAACGCCGTAAATTTTAGAAAAGAGATTTTTTCAAAGTAAAACATAGGTGTGACCTGCCTTCACATTAGGCTTCATAAACAAAAGAAAAAACATCTCTATGTGTTATATTCACTTTTTAATAACACATTTTCGTTTTAGGCACAAGCAAAAAGCAGCATTGGTGATGCATGTGTTTTTCAATGGGGTTTTTTAAAGTCTACCAAAATACGGTTTACCAATACATTTTCATTATTTTCTCTTTGGTATCTCATTATGCACATGTTAATAAACAGGTTCATGCATTATTAGCTAAATAGCATAAAAACACACTGAATTATTAACAATAATCTTTGAGATTTGGGTGACCAGATGGCCGGAAATCGAAAATCGCCTCGTATGGATTCAACTTCCATTTCGTGCACTTTCTATGTGGGCCACATGCATAAGAATTGGTACAATAATGCATACGAATCTTAGCTAGAATCTGCAATTGAAATTAAGTCTTTAACTTATATGCTTCAAGAATTATAGGGCACATTCTGCTATGTATAATATCCTATCCATTTCAATGGGACGACCAGATGGCCGCAAATTGAAAATCGCGTCGTATGGATTCATATTGCGTTGTATGTACCTTACGTGTAAGCCACATGCATTTAAAATGACACAATGTAGTAGGGTATGCTATAGAATGTGTTGCAGTTGGAAATCAAGCTCTATCTAGTATGGATCATGACTGATGACACAATATACGTGACTCATTTTGCAAAAAATGGAGGCAAATTTTATAAAACATGCGTTTAATCACTGAATGATTCTCACCACTTCTAAGCATGGCACAGGCATGACAATGACCACAGGGCAGTGGCATGATGGTAACTGTATGCTGCACTCAGAATTATGGATCCAGATTGTATGGTTTTAGAATTATGGGCCACAACGTAAGGCATATTTTTTCACACATGTGACGTTATTGAAAAACATCATACATTCAACTTCACATTTTGTAGCCAAAAGCATAAAGTGTTCTTCAACACACATGAAAGTGAAAAATAAAAACTTTTCCTGAAGATTACACTTGATTTGTACCTTGTCCCTATAAGCCACAAATATGAGAGTTACCACTATAAAGTGTAGATGTCTTAGCTACATACTGTGATTGAAATTAGGTCAGTACCTCATATGGTTCAAGATTTATAGTGCACCACATACTATGTAATATATCCTATCCATTTCAATGGGTGACCAGATGGCCGCAAATTAAAAATCGCCTCGTATGGATTCAAATTGCTTTGTATGCACCTTGTGTGTGAGCCACATGCATATAAAATGGCACACTGTAGTAGGCTATGTTATAGAATGTGTTGCAGTTGGAAATCAAGCTCTATCTAATATGGATCTTGACTGATGACATAACATACGTGACACATTTTGCAAAAGCTGGAGGAATTTTTTTTTTAAATATGTGTTTAATCGCTGAAAGATTCACACCACTTTGAAGCTTTCCACATGCATGTAAATGAACACAGGACAGTGGCATCATGTTAGCTTAATGCTGCACTTCCAATTATGGATCCAGATTGTATGGTTTTAGAAGTATGGGACAAAATGTAAGGCATACTTTTTCGTACATGCGACGGTATTGAAAAACGTCATACATTCAACCTCAAATTTTGACAACTTTACAATACGCCACACACATAATAATTCACATGGGTAAGATGCACATCACTAGGAACAAAGTGCTGTTTAAATTATGTCTCTATAATGTACAGACTATGAATTATAGCCAAAACTATAAAGTGTTCTACAACACACATGAAAGTGAAAAATAAAAACTTACCTGAAGGTTACACTTGATTTGTACCTTGTCCCTATAAGCCACAACCATGAGAGTTACCACTATGAATTGTAAATGTCTTAGCTACATACTGCAATTGAAATTAAGTCAGTACATCATATGCTTCAAGAAATAGAGTGCACTACATCCTCTGTAGTATATCCTATCCATTTCAAAGGGTGACCAGATGGCCGCAAATTAAAAATTGCCTCGTATGGATTCAAATTGCTTTTTATGACTGTTTTCAGGTCCCTGTAGCCACCAGGACCCCATAATATATCTCAGATGATATAACAAGAGTGGCTAGGGCTCATTTCCAGCCTCCAGGTACATGTCTGACTCCTATTTGTGACATTTCGAGGTATTTGGGATCAAACTCATTTTTCCCAATATAGGCCATAGAGCTCAGAGTCACATCACTTTGAGCTCAGAGTCACATCAAATTTCTAGTTCTGGACCTAAGGACCCCTTAGTATACCTCAGATGACATACCAGGAGTGTCTAAGACCCATTTCTGGCCTCCAGGGATGACTTTTTGAAGTTTTGGGGTTTAAGGGGGCATAGTCACTTCTTCCATCCAGGCTACGTTGCTCAAAATCGGGTACGATGTCAGGTTCTTCCCTTGGCTGGAAGCTGAAAAAAAAACTTCAGATAATAGCAAAGGTAGATAGATCAAATGAAAGCATCAGATCTGAGCTTTCTAACAAGTATATTTAGGTCATGGGTACTCACAAAGTGACTGTGATATCCATTCTGAGCTATTTGGAAAATTAGCAAATCTTGTCAAAAAAACTTTTTTTGACGATTTTTGCTAATTTTCGGTATCAACCCTCATGACTGTTTTCGGGTCCCTGTAGCCACCAGGACCCCATAATATATCTCAGATGATATAACAAGAGTGGCTAGGGCTCATTTCCAGCCTCCAGGTACATGTCTGACTCCTATTTGTGACATTTCGAGGTGTTTGGGGTCAAACTCATTTTTTCCATTATAGGCCATATAGCTCAGAGTCACATCACATTGAGCTCAGAGTCACATCAAATTTCTAGTTCTGGACCTAAGGACCCCTTAGTATACCTCAGATGACATACCAGGAGTGTCTAAGACCCATTTCTGGCCTCCAGGGATGACTTTTTGAAGTTTTGGGGTTTAAGGGGGCAAAGTCACTTCTTCCATCCAGCCTAAGGTGCGCAAAATCGGGTACAATGTCAGGTTTTTCCCATGGCTGGAAGCTGGAAAAAAAACTTCAGATAATAGCAAAGGTAGATAGATCAAATGAAAGCATCAGATCTGAGCTTTCTAACAAGTATATTTAGGTCCTGGGTACTAACAAAGTGACTGTGATATCCATTCTGAGCTATTTGGAAAATTAGCAAATCTTGTCAAAAAAACTTTTTTTGACGATTTTTGCTAATTTTCGGTATCAACCCTCATGACTGTTTTCAGGTCCCTGTTGCCACCAGGACCCCATAATATATCACAGATTATATAACAAGAGTGGCTAGGGCTCATTTCCAGCCTCCAGGTACATGTCTGACTCCTATTTGTGACATTTTGAGGTGTTTGGTGTCAAATTCATTTTTTCCATTATAGCTCCTAGATATCAGAGTCACATCAGATTTCTAGTTCTGGACCCAAGAAGACCATAGTATACCTCAGATGACATACCAAGAGTGTCTAAGACCCATTTCTGGCCTCCAGGGGTGACTTTTTGAAGTTTTTGGGTTTAAGGGGGCAAAGTGACTTTTTCCACCCAGCCCAATGTTCTCAAAATCGGGTACGATATCAGGTGTTTCCCTTGGCTGGTAGCGGAAAAAAAACTTTATATAATATCAAAGTTATATATATCACATGAAAGCATCAGAGCTGACCTTTCTAACAAGTGTATTCATATCTTGCGCACTCAAACAGTGTCTCTGATATCCATTCTGAGCTATTTGGAAAATTAGCACATCTTGTCAAAAAAAATTTTTGGACGATTTTTGCTAATTTTCAGTATCAACCCACCTGACTGTTTTTGGGTCCCTGTGGCCACCAGGACCATATATTATATCTCAGGTGATATAGCAAGAGTGTCTAGGGCTCATTTCCAGCCTCCAGGTACATGTCTGAGTCCTATTTCAGACATTTTGAGGTGTTTGGTGTCAAATTCATTTTTTCCATTATAGTCCCTAGATATCAGAGTCACATCACATTTCTAGTTCTGGACCCAAGAACACCATAGTATACCTCAGATGACATACCAAGAGTGTCTAAGACCCATTTCTGGCCTCCAGGGGTGACTTTTCGAAGTTTTTGGGTTTAAGGGGGCAAAGTCACTTTTTCCACCCGACCATAAAAATCCCAAAGCTGCATCAGTGCTTCAAAGTGCTCCAAAACGGTCAAAAATGGACGAAAATGAAAAATATTCTCCATATCTGAGTTTTTATAACATTCCTTAGATAATGTATATCTTGAATTAGTTTTAAATCCTTTTATTAAAAAGTTTCTTTTCTATGCTGCACTGGTGCAACGCCTCAAGTCTGAGTAGCTGCACCAGTGCAGCCGAAGCAGCACTGGTGCAACAAGAGTCAAGCTGGTAGCCTGAACTTTGACCAATCCGAGAAAAAAAAAGGTGTTTTTTTCCCTGGGCCCCTCCCCCAAACGAAAACACATTGACCTGAAGCCTAAGTGTATTCTGAGTCATAAAAAGTTTATTAGATGAAAAAATATTGTACGGGCACTTTTTTGCACAAAAAGTCACTTTTTGGCACTTTTTTGAGAGAAATAAAATAGTTCGCAGATTTTTTTTAAATCGACCGAATTAAAAAAAAAATGCTCTTGTTGGATGGCTTTGGACATAAGGCCGCATAAACAAAAGGAATTTTTCAAATATCTGTTTTTCTGACTTTTTTGTTGCTGTTTGAAATTTCTGACTTGACTTTTTGCATCATTGGTGATGCATGTGTTTAACATTGAGCTTGGGAAAATTGAAAAAAAATAGACTTTGGGGATTGTTTACTAGGGCAAGTGATACATCAAATTAAGACTCATATTAAACTGAACCTCAAGCTGAAAAAAAAAACAAAATAGCATTTACGATCACTTTTTTATAAGCGACTTTAACAATTGTTTTTTTAGCTATATTAAAAAACAAGGTAACGCCGTAAATTTTAGAAAAGAGATTTTTTCAAAGTAAAACATAGGTGTGACCTGCCTTCACATTAGGCTTCATAAACAAAAGAAAAAACATCTCTCTATGTGTTATATTCACTTTTTAATAACACATTTTCGTTTTAGGCACAAGCAAAAAGCAGCATTGGTGATGCATGTGTTTTTCAATGGGGTTTTTTAAAGTCTACCAAAATACGGTTTACCAATACATTTTCATTATTTTCTCTTTGGTATCTCATTATGCACATGTTAATAAACAGGTTCATGCATTATTAGCTAAATAGCATAAAAACACACTGAATTATTAACAATAATCTTTGAGATTTGGGTGACCAGATGGCCGGAAATCGAAAATCGCCTCGTATGGATTCAACTTCCATTTCGTGCACTTTCTATGTGGGCCACATGCATAAGAATTGGTACAATAATGCATACGAATCTTAGCTAGAATCTGCAATTGAAATTAAGTCTTTAACTTATATGCTTCAAGAATTATAGGGCACATTCTGCTATGTATAATATCCTATCCTAATCCTGTAATATCAAATGAAAGGACACCAAGTATATATTATAAAAATATATGTGTTTATTACTAAAAACAATCCCCAGTATTCTTTATGAATAAAGGGGCACAAGCGTTAAATCAAAAGCACCGTTTAAACCTACAAAGTTGCACAAATATGGATGAGGGCGAGGGGCCACTCAGACCATATACTAAACAAGTGGTATAAGAGATACCAATCGAACAGTGGTTAGGCCTAGGGCCTAGGGAATCGCTGGGAGCAGTCAGGACAAGCAGTGCTGAAGTCGGGAAAAGCCCGCGGGATTCGGGTGCAGTGCAGAAAGCGCACGCATGCACCAATGTTAACCAATGGTGCGTAAAAGTTGTAAAGTTAAAGTTTAAGGACACTTCCGCTGAACCTAGAGGAACAAAACTTAAGACACAGACCCTAGAGATGTGTACCAGTGTGGGAACACCGGCAGAGCAAAGTTACCTCACCCACAGGAAGCGGGTGCACAGGGTCGAAGTTGAGTCGGGTTTCATCACGCAGGCTCTTGGTGCTTGAAGCTGAAAGGGCTGCAGGCGGGGTGAAAGAGAAGTGTCCGGTGGAGTCCAAGGGTGGACTCAAGTTGAAAAGTACCTGAAAGCAGAGGGGACAGAGTCTGGGTCACTCAGCAGTGACCAGGGTGGAACCAGGACGGAACCAGGCAATGTCGGGCGCAATCAGGTGGTCGTCGAGGAGCTTCTCTCTGCTGTCACGTGGGCTCTGGGGCATCTGCGACGTCCAGGAGCAGGTCAAGATCTGTCCCACAAGGGCTCTCACCGTCGGCGCAGTCGGCTTCAAGTTTGGAGCAAACAACACTTGGCAAGAGCAATCCACGCGGAACCGGGAGATTGCTTCTCACTCGAACCAGGAGGGTCAGAGTGGGGGCTCCTTTTCAGGGGAGCTGGTGCAGATCTGGAGCAACCAGATTCGCAGGTCGAATTTCAAAGTTCGTCGGCACAGGGGCCACTAGCTGGATGGCAAGTGACCGGGCCAACGCGTTGAGCCAAAAGAAGCAGAAGGGCCCCACGCAGCACTCGTCGAGTGTGGAGGGCTGAACTTCGGTGCAAGTGTGGCTCAGGGTTGGGGCTTCTCAAACCCCGGTGCACAGCTTCGAGGGTCACTCGTGGGCTGCACGGTCAGCGTCTCGTGGTCTTTCCAAGATGGCGTGCCCCACGCTTCCGGTCGCCTCCACGGGTCTCAGCTCTGCAGGGACTGTGGATCGGGCTGTTGGAGGGCAGGCAAGCTTGATCTCGTCAATCTCTGTCGCTCGAGTTCCGGCGGGAACTGCGACAAAGCAGACGTCGATGGCTGGATGGTGCCTGTTTGCACAGGGTGGTCACTCCTTGACCACAAGGGAGATTCTTCGGGCTTCTACGTCGAGTAGGATGTCGAAGGGTCCAGAGTTTCGTTTCTTATGTTTCATCAGGATAATCTGTAGTGTCTTGGCACTGCTCCCACTCTTATTCGAATCTGGGGGGCTGGATTACCTGCTAGGTCCCCTCCTATGGGTGGGACCCAGGAAGGGGGTGGATACACCCCTTTCCTTTGATCCAGGCCGCCCTGGCACGAGGGCTGGAGTGCCCCAGAACCGGTTTGGCCGGATTATGCAAGGGGCAGCCTTGTGCGCCCCAAGCAGTGTCTGGTTTCTTTCAAACCTCCCTGCTACAATCCACTATCTCCTGTCTGAGGGGGTGTAACACCTCCCTGCGACAGGAAACCCTTTGTCCAGGCCCCATTTGGCTGAGTTTCTGTCAGCTGCAGGGGGTCAGACTCTTGTCTGTGGCAGAGGCATCCATTTTGTGGATCTAAGGTCCTTTTAGAAATTAACCGCATTTAAGTAAAGTAACATGTCTTACCCCTCTAGAGGGGTGGAATGCTATCCCCGTCGCCAGAACTGGCGAGGGGATAGTATTCCAAATCGTATGACACCTTACACGACATGTTTTGATAAAGCCAAACCAAAGTTGCTATATAACCGCGAGGATTCTAAGGCACTTAAGAGTATATGGTATGGCGTTATCCTGAAACAGCTTAGGGAGTTGTTCCCGGCAGCTGCAGACAGGCTCAACTCATGCTAGAGCTCCATCTCACATTAAACCACGCACTCTGCCTCCAGGATTGATGAGGCCTTCCATAGGAGTGGCTCACAGGTTGATATGTGTCCAGATATAGGTTTAGATATAGGTATACTATATCTAAGTAAGGGGTGGTTACACCACCTTACCCCAGCTGAGTGATCAGCCAGTTGTGTCAATTTAAGAACCAGCCAGGGGTGGCAAAAGATATGCTGCAGCCCCTGGTAGGCCTTGGTGGCTCCTATGCCCTGGGCACCTATAGTGCATTATACAGGGGCTGACAAGGAGTCCATTTCCAATTGTGGTATGTACCTAGGGTACATGGAATCCATTTTACAGAGAGAGCAGATGGCCTGGGGCCCTGATTAGCAGGGAACCAGGTCAACTAAGTCAAAAAACCAGCTAAACAGAGGCAAAAAAATCTGGGGTAACCATAGTCAGGTAGCCACCTTCCTACATAACCCCCCCCCCCCAAACGAAAGGAGATAAGGCTATCCTTGGCCAGGTAAGCCTATATTGCCTGAGTGGCCATATAAGGAAGTACCTGCACTAGCATGGGTACCCCCTGTCTCATGGTCCACTAAGCCGTCCCTCACCCTGGGGGTATTAGAGGGTCTCCACCATAGGGAATCACTACCTTGGGTGTGTTTATGCAAAGTTAAAGGCTGGTTTGGATATGGAGTATTGAAGTGAGGCTCCACTAATTTAGGGCTCAGCTTCCTCCAATTATCTTCCACCATGTGTGCCTTTCTTTCTTTAACTGAGTTGCACTGTGCTCTCAGGGTCAACCTCTGGCTACCTAAAGCTGGAGGCTGGGTCCCTCTGTTTGGCTTGCTGGAGGGACAGTTCAGGTTTGGGCCCTTTGGGTCCCAGGTTTGGCTGTGCCCAACAGAATCCATCTGTGGGAGGTCCCTAACTGTATTTAAGGGGGCTCCCTCAGGAGTTTTTAAAGTTTTCACCTCACTAGGGCACTAGTTTTGGTGCCCCTAATCTGTTGATGGGGTGCTTTATTTGACAGGGGGCCCTCTGGGTCTCACTGTCCTTCTTGTCCTCTGCAGCCCTGGGCTGACTAAGGCAAGGTAGAGAGGGGCAGGTTACCTGCTCCAGACTGCGTCCCACCTGAGAAGGGTCCACTGACATCAGAGGCTCTGTCAGGCTAGGCCTAACCACCTCTGGGGCAGTTCCTTCATCAGGGGTAAGATCAGTTCCCTGAGGAGGCTGATCCTGTCCTAAAGTCTGGTGAGGGGGAGATTTCTCGTCCTCCTCTGTGCTCTCAGTTTGTGTGGAGTTATCCATCATCTCAGGCTTCACAACACACATATCAGTTTGAGTTTGGGCTGTGGCCATCATAGCCCCACCAACCTTTTCAGGAGGAGACTCAGTTTGGGTTTCTGCTGTTATCATAACAGCTTTGCTATTCTGTTCAGGAAGAGCTTTCGCTAAAGATGGGGCAGAGAGTTTCTCAGCCCTACCAACCTTTTCAGGAAGGACATCTTGAATTGGGGCTGTAGCCATTACAGCCCCACTAACCTTTCCATTGGAATTCACCATTCTAGAATGGGTTTCCTGTTCAACCTCAGCCCAGGCTGCGATTTCTAAATCATTACCCAGTAGACAGTCCACAGGCAAGTTTGATAACACTGCCACTCTCTTTGGGCCAGTGACACCTCCCCAGCTGAGACTTACTACTGCCATGGGATGATTTGTTTGGATGCCATCAATGTTTATTACCTGGTATGTGGCACCAGGTAAAAGTTGCTTAGAGGGGACTATGCCATCAGCCACCATGGTGATGCTAGCCCCTGTGTCTCTAAAAGCTTCAACTCTCAAACCATTGATGATGGGTTCTTGTCTATATTTGCTCAAAGTATTTGGGCAATCAGAGAAGTTGGCAAACCCCATGCCAGTCTCATAAACAAGATTATTTGGGGATGGGGACCTGGATAGGCCAGGGTCCTCCTGGGCTCCAAAAGTAAACCCACCCAGATTCCTGGGTGTGCTCCCACTTCCTGGGGGATTACTGCTGACAGTAACAGGAGGTGCTGGAGCTGGCTTTGGAGGTATATTCTCTTTATTGCCATTCTTGGGACAACAGTTGTCTGTTTTGTAATGCCCAACCTGCTTACAGACATGGCAATAGGGCTTTTTCTCTGTTGAAGAAGTGTCTGGGGACCCACCCCCATTCTTGGAGTAGTTTTGGGGCCCTGGGGAAGTCTTTTCTTTATTTTTATCCCCACCCTTATCTTGAGGCTTGGTAGACTCCTTCTTCTGGTTACTGTCCTGATTCTTAGGCCTAATCCTGGTTCTGACCCACTTGTCTGCCTTCTTTCCCAATTCTTGGGGAGAGGTCAGATCAGAGTCCACCAGGTGCTGGTGTAAGAGCTGGTTCTGACAATTACTTAGGATCTGCTCCCTCATAATCAAATTATACAATCCTGTAAAGTCATGTACTTTGCTGCCATGTAGCCAACCCTCCAGAGCCTTAGTTGCACAATCAACAAAATCAGTCCAGTCCTGAGTCTGTGTCTTCTGGGTGTCTCTGAACTTCAACCTGTACTGTTCAGTGGTTAAGCCAAACCCATCTATTAGGACACTCTTCAGGACTTTGTAATTGTTTGCATCCTCATGTCTGACAGTGAGGAGCTTATCTCTCCCTTTCTCTGAAAAGGAGTACCATAAGATTGCTGCCCACTGTTTCTCAGGAACCTGCTGTACCATGCAGGCTCTCTCAAGAGCAGTTATCCACTTGTGGATGTCATCCCCTTCCTTGTAGGGGGGCACAATCTTTGTCAGGTTTCTACTATCATAGGACCTGGGTTTTTCTTTAGGAATATTGCTGCCACCAGTGGCATCTAAGCCACACAATTTTTGCTCTCTTGCCAAGGCAAGTCTAGCTTGAGCCAAGGCTACCTCCTCCCTCTCTATTTGGAGTTTGACAGCCCTCATTCTGGCCCTATGCTCTAGCTTTTGAGAAGCAGTCATGCCTCTCTGAGATTCTCTGGAGGCACTAGAAATATGAGAGTCCCCTGAGGGAGATCTCACTCTTCTGTTGCCTGGGAGAATGACATGGTGGGATCTGGGGAGGTGCTGGCCCTCTCCATTCCCCAGTAGGTCTAAGTTGGCCTGGTTAAGCCTGGCAACTTGGACCTGGCTACCCCTCTGATCCTGATCTTCTGGGTCCTCTACATCTGAGTCCTCCTCCTCCTCTTCTTCCTCCTCTTCTCCTTCCTCTTGAGGGGTATCAGTTACAGGGGGGTTCACTCCATCTCCTGATTCTAAGGGAGCTTCATTTCCCTTCTCTAAGTCATCCTGCTCTAGAAAAGCTATCAGGATAGGACAGGTGGGACTTCTGCCCCTTTTTAACCCTCTTGATATGCACAAGGCAATCAAGTCCTTTCCGGTTAACTTGTCATAGCTGGAAGTTGCCTTGGTAAGGTCAACTGTCACAGGAGCAGACCCTGAGGCTTTTCCTGTGTCAGACATGACTGCTAGTGAGGTGTAAGTGGTGCACTTACCTACACTAAGTGTTTTCCTACTGTACCTTGCTAGTGAGTTGTAGTCAGGGTGTGCTAATCCCTTTAATCTACAACTACTAAGTTCAGTAGAACTTAATATGCTAAGCTTTTGATTTATATGTACCTAGAGGTACTTGATGTGATCTTTCAATTTGATAAAAAGATTGCAATGGTAAAACAACAGCAAGCTCAAATCCGCACCGCTGCTCACCAATGTGAGAAGTTGGCCTGATAGGTGATGTTTCCAATTCTGGAACCACCTATTATCAGACCAAAACAATCCCTTATGGTGTCAGGTTGTAAGTCAACCTTGTTAGACAAGCTATCCTAGGGGTAGCATGGACTAAGCAGCCTAAAGGCTTAACTTAAGAGGTCGTGTTAAGCGAGCTGTTTTACCACATACAATCCTGTAATATCAAATGAAAGGACATAGCAAACATGGCTACAGTTGCATGTCTGCAAGTATCATTAAAAATCCCAGCAACGTCAAGGCCTGAAGTTAACTTGTCTTTAACACCTGCAAAAGAGATCCAGTGTGCGGTGATGTACATGTAATCTGTAGCATCGCAACTGCTCCACATGTCTGTTGTCAGGTGGATACAATGGACAACACTCTGTTGTAAGGCTTTCCCAATCAATTCCAGCACGTCGTGGTGTAGTGCTGGAACAGCAACTCTGGCAAAATAGTAGCGACTGGGAATGTTCCATTTTGGGCAGAGGGTTGCCACTAATTCCCGAAATCCCACAGCCTCAACAAATGAAAATGGGAGAGGGTCCAGTGGCAACATTTTTGCAAGTTTCGCAATGTACAAACTTGCTATTGGGTGGATCCGCTCGTACTTTCCCTCCTGACTAAACATGCTAGTAATGGTACGCTGCTTAGTATTTCTTTCAGTTATGCTAGACGGACCACCTTGCATCGCAGACTTTGCACTCCTTGGTGTCTCCGGCTGACTCTGGTGCCACTGAGAAGTTGCTGATGCGGAGGATGTGGACTTTACCACTCCAGTGCTGGCGACAGGGCTCATTAATCCATCTAGCAACATTGTAAAACCGTCAGTGAGTACACACCAACTACTCTTGACTCAACCAGGAATACAACCATACTTATTAAACACTGCAGGAGCCTATGATAGATTGTTATTGACCTGCCTACGCCTTGGCAGCTTTCACACTAGGGTTACCTTCCCAAAAACGAATGACTGATCCCGCACCCTATGTTTATGCTCGTGTGATAACATCTCTGCTCAGTCAACAATTCATGTTATGTTTTTTTCTAAGTTTTATTCTATGCCCAGGAACAAATGGATTTCACCAATTTTAATGAGTTATGGCTTGAGACAATGCCGCCCGCCCTTCTAAAGCTGCAATATTTGAATGACCGATCTGTGACTGATCACATTGTTAAATCCTTGAAAGGGATGGTTAGACAACGGCTGACAATGGATGGTCCCACTCCTTCTTAAAATATCATTGGAATTTTTATTTTGTATATATACATGAAATGCATGTTTTTTTATTATATATTGTGCTTTTATGGTTTAACATCTTCTTAAATCGAATAAAGCGTATTCCGATCTGATCTGATCTCACCTCCTTTGGAGGTAGAAGGTGGGAAGGGTGACAGATCGCCTCAGATGGAAAGAGGTCACCACCTTGGGAAGGAGAGGCGATGTAGTTCTGAGGAATAATTCCTCCAGAAAGAAGCATGTGAAGGGCGTCCGCACGCTCAGTGCTAGTAACTCACTGATGTGCCGCAACGAAGTGATGCTATAAAGACAACAAAGGTATGCCCAAACTGCTAGAGCAGGAACCTGGGGGAACAGCAGATAACAAGTAGCAATGCTTCGCTGTAGACTGATTTCTGAAAAATACCAACTCGATGACTGTGTGGATGTCGCCGCTCTCCATGAGCGGTCCATTAACCAGAAATGTACAGTTTTAACATTTGCTGACATGACTTCGACAATTTGGAAAATACATTTGAAAAACAACGATAGAACAATCACACTTGATTCAATCTATTCACGGAATTTAGCAAAGGAAGTCAGCTATAATAGTGAAATAAAGTGCTCAAGATGTGAACAGCTGCTCATGTGAATGAAGAAGTGAGGGGTGCATTTTTGAGCTCTCCCTGTGTGAGCACTAGGGCTGCGAGCTACTTGGGATCAGTCATACTCACTGCTGCATTTTAAACCTGTTGTTCTTCGTATTTTAAAGCTTTTTACATTTTGTGCTGACAAATCTATTTGGGGGCATTTTATTCTTTTACTTTAACGGGAATTGTAGTTGAGGCACTCTAACACCCCTCCTCACGCTATCAAGCTCTCATTTTCGCCTCGCCTAGCCGCTTTGGTTGACTGTAGGCGGGGCGGGCGCCATCTTGGGTGTGGGCTGGGGCTGCGCTCTAGTCGCGCTGGCCTCCCGCCCTCCCAGACTACTTAGCTTGCTGTGTTCAGACGCTCGCTGCCTTTTTGAGCTCTCCCTGTGTGAGCACTAGGGCTGCAAGCTACTTGGGATCAGTCATACTCACGGCTGCATTTTAAACCTGTTGTTCTTCGTATTTTAAAGCTTTTTACATTTTGTGCTGAAAAATCTATTTGGGGGCATTTTATTCTTTTACTTTAACAGGAATTGTAGTTGAGGCACTCTAACACCCCTCCTCACGCTATCAAGCTCTCTTTTTCGCCTCGCCTAGCCGCTTTGGTTGACTGTAGGCGGCGGCGGGCGCCATCTTGGGTGTGGGCTGGGGCTGCGCTCTAGTCGCGCTGGCCTCCCACCCTCCTCACGGCCAATAAATGAGCACTATGACCAGACGGCGCAGCGGGCTGGCGCAGCGGGCGCGCGCCGAAGCCGCGCCAAAGCCAAGCCCGTCTGCGCCCGTCAGCGGCCGGATACGGCCCAGGGCCACGACCCCTGGTCCTTGACTGCGCTATTCTCCCCCGCAATTAAAAGAGCTGAACTTAGGTAAGCCACATCATGACTGCATTAATGTGTGTCCTACCGTGGCGATGGGCGCTTGTCCCCCCCCGTGTCCGGGGTGTTACTATCAACTCCCACGTTCTTACTGCGAATCCCTGATGAATAGACAACTCTCAGAGTTCGTCGAGGCTCACCAACTCCTCGATGAAACGCAGTTTGGGTTCAGGAAAGGGCATGGAACTGAGACTGCCTTGATAAAGGCTTCTTATGAGATCAGGGCGATTATGGACCAGGGAGGGGCGGCTGTCCTGATCCTTTTGGATCTATCAGAAGCCTTTGACACGGTCGACCATACCATTCTGGTCGACCGTGTCACAGCTCTGGGGATAAACGGTCTGGCCAGGGATCTTATTTCATCTTTCCTGGAAAACCGTACCCAGACAGTTAGGTTGGGAGATTTCTACTCCCCTATCACTGCACTCCCTTGTGGAGTCCCACAGGGCTCCTCGCTAAGTCCCATGCTGTTTAACATTTACGTAGCGGACTTGGCGAGGGTAATAAAGGCCCATGGGGTACGGCTCACATTCTACGCAGATGATACCCAGCTGGTTCTGGCTATCCACAGAGATGGCCCTACTGTGGCAGCCAACTTCCAAAGAGACATGCTTGAGGTCAGCACCTGGATGGCCTCGAATTGTCTAAGGCTTAACTCGGACAAGACCGAGATCATGACCTTTGGCAGGCTCTCCCCTGAATGGTCGTCTATCTGGTGGCCTGAAAAGCTGGGCCCTCCACCTGTCCCAGTGGAAAAGGCCAGAAATCTGGGAGTGATGTTGACAGTAAGCTGTCCTTTGACCTCCACACTAATAAGGTTGTCTCTTCAGCTTTCTTTATTTTGAAAAAAATTAAGAAAATACTGCCTTACCTCCCTACCTCAGCTGGGAAAACTCTGGTCTCCACCTTAGTTTTCTCAAAAATAGACTATGGGAACGCTCTATTGTAACACACTCAGAAGCGTGTCCTAACGAAGTTGCAGTCTATCCAGAATGCGGCTGCAAGGATTCTCCTAAATATCCCTCGCCGCAAGCCCACCACCCCTGCCATCCGCCACCTCCATTGGCTGAGAATCGAGAGCCGCATCAAATTCAAGGCCCTCTGCATTGCCTACAAGGCAGTACATGGCATAGGACCCAGGTTCCTTACTGAAGCTTTCCAGCTCTATACTCCCAAGAGGCAATTAAGATCGGCTAACACCTGTCTCCTCTCTGTACCGCGTACAAGAACTGCCACTTGGGGAGACAGGCGCTTTCTGGTGGCCACTCCAAAACTTTGGAATCTTTTGCCACTGGCCATTAAGACCGCCCCGAACCTGATGAGCTTTCGCAGGCTCTTAAAAACATGGTTGTTCAACCAGTAAGATGATGGTTGATTCTAGTAGCTCCACAGCGCCGAGACACCCCAGGGTATTTGTTGCGCGATAAAAATCTCGAAAATAAATAAATAAATAAATAAATCTAGACAAAGTGAAGACGTATGACTTGACTCCTCGAGTGACTTCCAGGCACTATAGACACTCCATTTCGTTCTAAGGTTTGTAAACTGTCTTAGTTCATAATAAGTCTACAGTGAAGCATTGTTGTTTGTTTTATATCATCAAAATAATAGCAATAAAAAATGGTGTACAGGATCAGTAACCATAGCTGGTATTTGTGGAAGGGCTCAGAAATGTGAAAACAAGTCCATTGACGCATAAGAAAGGGAATAGGTGCAAAGATATGTGCCAGTCCCTTAAAAAATCTGACTATGATTGGAGATTGCATGAGGCATGCTGGACAGGGCAGCAATGAATCCTTCGTCTACTGCACAACTCTGCAAGACCACCAACAGAGCACAATGGAAACCTTCTGAAAGGAGAGCCTTCGAAGGGTCCATGTTATGATTAACAGGTCAGACGAGTTTTACTTTCCAGAATAGACTGACTAGGTGGAGGGGCAACAAGCTGATAAAATTACATCGACCACCTCCATTGGCAGCTGGAAGGAGCTCTGATGCCCCTTTCAATCTGCAGACATGAAGGTGGAGGCTCTGCAGGGGCAGGTGCGGGTCCCGCCCCTCTCAGTCTCCTGACATGAAGGTGGAGGCTCTGGAGAGTGAGGTGCGTATCCTGCCCCTCTTGATCTCCAGCCTTTCCAATCTGCCTCTCAGAGTGGACCTTGAGAAAGAAGGTCCACTCTCAGAGGCAGATGTAGAGGGTGGCACAAAGAGAGGCGCAGATGGTCCACGTACCACAGCCTTTCGACCAGTCATGGGTGGTAAGAATGTTCCTGACAACTGGAGGAAGTAAGGATATAGGAAGAAAGGTGTAGTGAAGTGGAAAACTCTACCTCAACCGAAATGTGTACCCCAACATTTCCCATAGTGTAAACTGGAGGGCACAGAATTGTGAACAATGGGCGTTATCACAAGTTGCAAATCGGTCAACCTGAGGGGGATCCACAGGGCTAACACGTTCTTCACCAGAATCCAAAAGGAGATGCTGCTCATGGTTGGCAAGATGAAGCCAACTCAGGCTGAGATCTGACCAGATGGTTGGCACCTAGCCAGGTCCCGTGCTGGTGCAAGTAGAACCCAGAGACTGGCACGTTTGTGCCGGAAGAACTTCACTTATTTTTTTTATATTTCTTTTTATTAAAAATAAACAAAGAAAACAGCAAGGTATCAATAAATTACACAAAGCATGTAGACTGTACAAGGGCGGACCATCAGTACATAAGCAACAGCATAAAAAAGGATATGGTTGGGGGGAGGGTGGGAGGCAGAAGGAAAAGGAGGCATCAAATATAATATTCAGTCAAGATTAGGGGGAAAGCGGGGGATCAAGTACAACTGCTTCAGGTGGCACACATATATCTCCTCTATAGCGATTCCAGCGGGCCCAGATTTTATGCCACTTTCGGGGACGACCCCGAGCCACATATACAGTCTTTTCCCTGAACATACACCAATCCATGTCATCCATCCAACCCTCAATAGTAGGAGGCCGCTGGGATCCCCACAATTGTGCAATATTGCGTTTAGCAATCATTACTCCCAAGGTCACCCTGTGGAAAAGTAAATTTTGCCATGTTCTGTGTCCCTACGCCCCATCCATCATATGTTATGTATGCATGACCAATATGCATATGTTATTCCCCATTTCTGATTAAAGACGCAATTACAGTTGTGTCCACCTCTAGTATGTTATTTTCCAGTCCTCGTGAATACTACGAATATCAGGCCTATGTAAGTAATGTTGCCACGTTTCTCAGTGTGCACGTTATTCCATTATAAAGTCCCCGTTTCTAGGCCTCAAAAGGGCCCGGACCACAGATTCAGCTCCTGTCTCCTGAAAGCCTCGCTGAGGAGCGATACAGCCCCCACCTGTATCCTCGACCTTTCACTTACTTCCTGCTTCGCAGTGCCCGGTGCAGCCCGGCTCTGCCTCTGAGTCTGCCAAAAGTATGTTATAGTTCCTGCTATCAGTTCAGTCCTCCTCTTCTGCATTCCTAAGCTACTGAACTGCATCAATAGTTTCCGTCATTGTCTAGCCTTCTCGTCTCCATGTTAGAGAAATACTGTATTTAATGGTCATTTAATATTCTTCATCACGCACTACATGTAGAATAATGCATGGTCCAGTCTTAGAATCAAGTTAGCCTTTCCCCTCATGACTTCTAGTTTATATCAACATGTTCCCTAAACATTAGATACCAGATAGGGTTTAGGTACATGTCGCTCCGACCCTCCAGACTCTAGTCTCTGCTCCTAGCACAGAGTTCGTAGCCCCCAGCTTCTCCTAGTAACACGTCATTGCTAGTTTTCGCGCACCATTAGGTTAGAGGTCCCGGCTCCTTAGGTAGCCCCCTCCTATGTGTCCGCCCATTCATGACATATTCTGTTACGTTTTACATCACATGTCTAAGTAAACTCCCAGTTACACCTCTTTTTACTGTTATCTCTCGCGACTGCTACACGTCACGCCTTCTGCTCCACCTACTGTTACGCCTACTGCAATGTAATGCTATGTGTTTGCGCTATGTATATATATCAATGTTATGTTATTGAATGTTAGCGCGCTCATCCCAGACCTAGCCCCGGCAGCTGCCGGGCCTCTTTTCCCCTGTCATTCTGTTCCTATGCAGGTTGTCCTGATCCTGTCCTTATGCTGTAATAAACCTGCAGAAACTCCTACTACCTCGAATCTTGACTCTTATTTATTGAGCTATCTGTTATTCATTTATTCATCCAAAAATAGGGTATTATTTATTTATTTACCACATAATGGCGCCCGAATAGGGACTTGCCCTTTCCCCACGCGTCGGTGAAGCCACGCCGACCCCCTGACCCTCTGCAGTCGTGACGGAACTCTTCTGCGCAGTGGCAGATATTTCTGCTCCAAGTATCCCTCAGGCCCACGGAGGAGACGGAGGAGGCGGTCCAGCCTCCGAACGAGACGGTGGAGGAACGCGGCGAGTCCCGACCAGAGCCCAAGCCGAGAGTCCAAGGTCCGAGGTATCCGGAGGTCCACCCGTAACTGAAGTCCGAAGCCCGAAGTTCGTCGTCGTAGTCCAGTCCCGTCCGAGGCCTTCCGTTCCGTGCTGCCCGGTGAGTACCATTGCTGGGGTAGTGTCTAGACAGGGTCAGTCTAAATTGACTCCTGGTCTGTGGGTTGGTGGTACCCAAGCCCACAAACGAAGTGTTCACCTAGGTGGATACGGGTCTTGATGTGTTCCTTTATGGGACCGGTATGTTCCGTACTGTTATAGCAGTGCATCCAGTAACTCTAGTCTGTTCCGTTCTCGAGAATTCTGTTCTGTTTCTGTTTTCAGTATTTTCAGGTAGTATTCTGTTCGAACTGTTATTT
This sequence comes from Lissotriton helveticus, assembly GCF_964261635.1. Classification (NCBI taxonomy): domain Eukaryota; kingdom Metazoa; phylum Chordata; class Amphibia; order Caudata; family Salamandridae; genus Lissotriton; species Lissotriton helveticus. The sequence goes on along the minus strand of NW_027611658.1, from coordinate 1,011,830 downwards.
ATAATGTTGTTCAATGTATTTTCAATGTCGTGGTATGCCTGAATTGTTTTCCCAATTGTTATTGTTTTTCGTGTATTGTATTGTGTTCCGATTCAAGTTTAGAATGCCGCTCTTTTCCAAGTTACGTCAGTTAAAAACTAGAAAGGGTCTGCTGGAAGCAGCAGTTCCTGTTCCGCCTAGGGACAGTCCAGGTCACTTTATGTATCAGAAACATGGCATAAGCGCCATATTGTATCTAGATTTATGGGTAGAGTATACCAAGCAGTTAGAAGAAAAGTATAGATGGCCCGTATCGGGTACATGGGATGCCGAATGTATCATGCGAGTAGAAGAAGCATTATGGAAAAAGAAAGCCAGACAGTCACAGAAAGATGCCATCGAGTTATGGCGTAAGGAAGCGCATAGAAGAACGGAAAAGGAAGTCAGAAAGTCAGAGTTAAGTAGAGAATCCCAAGAACGAGCCCAAGAAAGAGAATTAATCGAGATAGGTGAACAAGTCAAAGCCGAACAGTCAGATAGACAGAGGCATGCCCTTATTAGGGGTATGTATCCTCTCCTTGCCGAAGGCTTGCCAAAAGCGACCCCAGAGGCATCCAGTAATTTCCCGCCACCATTAGTTCCGACCAAGCTACGTCACAAACCGACCGCGGCTGATATTTTTATTTCGTCCTATTTGGACGACACAGTCCCCGAATATGCCAATCCTGTTCGCGCTCCGCCAGTCCCTGTAAATCAGGCACTTCCCGTTCCTCCAGACACCGGAGTACCTGTTGCGGTACCCCCGGGTCAGCCTGCCATACAAGTTCAGCCCACGTTACAATTACCGACCCTGCAAGCACGAAGAATGTCAGTCGACGATTCTAGTCTAGGGGCCGCAGGAGGAGGTCCTCCTCAAACCCCGCCGCCACACAAGCGTTTATCAGCACTCGAATTACATGCTCAAGCATCACAGCGTACTCCTAAAAGTAATAAGTCGGTTACAGAAATCAGACAAGCCCTTGCCGAATGTGTTTATGATCCAGTCCCAGGCGAGTATAATATGGTTTTATATTCCGTACGCGTAAGAAGGGTGACCGAGTATCTAGTCACCTTACCGAATATGAAAGAAGATCTAGACAGAATATATCGTTTCATCCGTACAGGGGATGATCCAGAAAGTATTGGCGAGATTATGTCTCAAAGGAAAGCCGAGATTCAGCTCATGATATTAAAGTTCCTGATCAATTGTCTAGTAAGAGAACAAGATTACCCGTTTAAAGATCCCACCGAAATGAGAATCCTGACAAGGTGGAGTGATAATATAGCCGAGGGTAAGCACAAGACCATTAGTGCCATGGAAAGTATGTACAAGAAAATTCGTAAAGAAATAGTAAAATTACACGAACAGCGTAAAGCAGCACAAGTAAGCGAGAAAGAAAGTACCTCTGATCCTGAAGAGGAAGACGAGAATCCCGCCAGAATAGCGTATGTAGGAAAATCCAGATTTCCAGATCGCCATTTACGTCCAAAACCCAAGTCTATTTTTCATCATCCAGCACCAGAACGAGAACAATGTTCTCTAGAGCAAGTATTTCAAGCTACCGATCACATTCTGAAATCACGAGTCGGTTATAGTGAGTTAAGTACCATGCATGAACAAGAATTAGCCCGATCAGCAGTCCGATGGATTACTGATTCTACCACTTTTCCAGACGAAATAGTGGCACAAATGTTTCTGAAACTGCCCCCAGCCGAGCAACGACTGGTGGGTATGTATATGATCCAGCACCTCATTACTCTGTATGAGGGTCAACATTCTGATCCAGGCCCGTTACACGATATCCTGAACGAGTTACTCCAGTACAAATGGAGAGGTCTAGGTACCGATTTAATTAGTGTCATTCTAGAACAGCGCCACAAGTATAGAACGTTCCTGAACCCGCATTTTGTTCATGTCTCACCCCCAGACAGTAAACCATTTTACATAGACAGACAGAATCCGTTACGAGAAGTCCACCCAGTCCAAGGGGCGGGTGGCGATATGCAACGAGTGTTTGTATACACTCCGATTTCAAAGATGGAACTCCTCGAAATGAAAAAATTAATTCCCTGTCATGACAAAGATCCAGCAGGGTTCCATAGAGAATTAAAAGACATGCTCCGTATGGGAGAATACACTTACCCAGATATCATTAAAATGTTAAAGGTTCTGTTACCCGCAGGGGTGTATGAAAAGTTAAAGGAAAAAGAATGGGAGGTGGGAGAGAAAAAGATCGATTGGACAGCTCTAGAAGCTGAAGACAAGGCACGAGTACCAGGTACCGGTCTTGGAGATAAATGTAAAGAATTACCAGAATTATTGATTCAAGTTTTACCCAGATTATTGACAACTAGAAAAGAAGACTGGGATGCAATCTCAGCCTGTAAACAGAAACAAGATGAAGACATTAGTGATTTTTATTCTAGATTCGAGAAATGTTTCAGTATTAATAGTGGTCTCAAGACAAGTAGTGAGTCATACCCTCATCTTTTCGTTACCAAATTAGTCGAGAATTCAAGTCCACAAATTAAAAACCGAGTTTTGAAAGTCGAAAGCACCTGGCAAGCAAATACTCCGTCCCAGATGCTCCAGATGCTTCAGTATCACCAGAATAGAATCAGAGAAGAGCAAGAACACGAAAGAAAACGTATGAAAGACACGAAAATGAAAGTGCTAGTTGCACAATCTATTCCTCAAGACAGTCAGAAGAGGGGTCCGATTCAAGCCAGTCATCCTGCGGCTCCCGTTAAAGGGAACTGCAATTATTGTAAACAGCCAGGTCATTTTATAAACGAGTGTGCAGTTCTGAAACACAACATAGCTACTGGTAAGACTAAAGAAAGACCACGTCCGCCTAGACAAGAACAAGTTTCACAGATTCCTCAGTCACAGAATGCACCACAGACAGTTACAGTACCGCAGCCTATTGCTGCAACACAGCACGTTACATCGCAGATGTACCAGTATGCACAGTCTGAGTATCCAGAGTACCAGTCATATTCATGAAACAGCCTAGAGAGGGAGGTAGGCTTGCCTCTCATCGAGATACCTGTAGACCAAGAAGGTCCCTATGTTCATAGTCAAGTATTAGGGAAAGACAGAAAATTTTTGATCGATACAGGGGCAAGTAGGACCACAATTAGTCACGCCGAAGTTCCAGGGGCTCCGCTCTCAGGCTCAAGAAATGTTTCCCTTGGATTTTCAGGAAAACCCATAGTTAATGAAATATTTCAAAGCCAGTTACTCTAGAAGTAGGTCCATTGTCCCGTACTACTGATCTGTTACTTACTAAATCATGTCCAGAAAATCTGTTAGGTATTAAGACACTGAAAGAGTTAGGTGCAGTTATTTGCTGTTCCCCAGAGGGAATACGTCTGTTCCTACGTGACTTTAAGGGTCACTATGTATTACGAGATTTTGATTCAAGATTGTCTAATGTTCCGCAGCATTTATGGGCGCAAGGTCCAACTGATGTAGGTTACATGCAAATCACACCCTATCGTGTGACTCTCAAGCCAGGTGTAGTGTTACCACGAATCAGGCAGTACAGATTGCCACCTGAGGCTGTAGCAGCCTTATCCAAAATTATTGACGAGCTCATGGCTCAAGGAGTAGTTGTAGAAACTGACTCCAATGTATGCAATTCTCCGATCATTCCAGTCATGAAACGTACTGATCCAAATGCACCCCCAGTATATCGATTAGTGATTGATTTACGAGAGCTTAATAAATGTATTATTCCTCAGTACCCAGTAGTTCCAGACATTTCTTCCCTGTTAACAGCCATTGATTCCGAAGCCATGTTTTTCACTGTTATTGACCTCAAGAATGCATTTTTTAGTGTTCCAATTCATCCAGACAGCCAGTTTCTTTTCGGATTTTGTTTAAATGGAAGGAGCTATATGTTTACACGCGCTCCTCAAGGTTTCACAGAAAGCCCTAGTATTTACAGTCAAGCACTCAAGAGACAACTAGACAACATTCACATGCCAACTGACACTGCCCTGCTCCAGTATGTCGATGATCTACTGATCACAGCCCGTTCTGAACGTGACTGCGAGCGAGCATCACTTACAGTTCTGTATTTTCTAGCCGAGATGGGGCACAAGGTGTCACCTTCAAAGCTTCAATTCTGTGTCCAGCAAGTGGTATACTTAGGACACTTGCTGTCCAAGAGGGGTAGGCAGTTGACACCCGACCGTATCCAGTTAATAGCGAGTCTTCCCCAGCCCAGAACCCAGAAGGAGGTACGTGCTTTTATCGGCCTTACTTCTTATTGTAGACAATGGATTCCCCAGTATGCATTCCTAGCCAAGCCACTGATACAGTTAACGACACAGGAGGCAGCCGTATCGACTGTCCTCCCTTGGACATCTGAACATACACTTAGTTTTAACGAGTTAAAGAAAGCCCTATGCCAAGCTCCAGTTCTAGCTACACCGAACTACAGTAAGCCTTTTACACTTTTCGTTACAGAACGCGAAGGTACAGCATTATCTGTTCTCACACAAGATCAAGCAGGTCAATACAAGCCCTGTGCTTATTTTTCGAGCACATTAGATCCAGTCGCCCAGGCGTTGCCTGCGTGCCTCAAGTCAGTTGCAGCCACAGCACTAGCTATCAGACAAAGTGATTCCATAGTTTTAGGACATTCCCTGACAGTACAAGTCCCACATTCAGTAGAAGTTCTTTTAAACCGAACACAAACTCAGCACTTGACAATTGCACGTTTAACAGGTTATGAATTGACACTGTTCCAGCCACACATAGAAATTAGACGCTGCAACGTCCTGAATCCTGCTACACTGTTACCATCAGTTAATTCGAATCCAGACACACATGATTGTGTGGAAGTAGTTAACGTTACGACAAAGCCAAGACAAGACTTGACAGACATTCCGTTACCAGATCCTGACCTGACACTTTATGTGGATGGTTCATGTATGAGAACTAGTACAGGAGATTTAGTCGCCGCGTATGCAGTGACTACTGACACTGAAGTTATTGAAACACACCGTATTGATACCCTGTCCGCTCAAGCAGCAGAGCTAGTCGCTCTGACACAAGCCTGTATACACGCCAAGAACCTGAAAGTTAATGTTTACACAGATTCACGTTACGCATTCGGAGTTGTACACGACTTCGGAGTGCTCTGGCAGGAGAGAGGTTTTATGACTTCTCATGGAACCAAGATTCAGCATGGTCTCCTTATTCAAGCCCTGTTAGATGCCATACATTTACCGACATCTATTGCTATCATGAAGTGCAAAGCACATACGAAAGTTACTGACATTATTTCCCAAGGTAATGATCTAGCAGACCGCACAGCCAAGCTTACAGCACAGACTCCAGACATTCCAGTAAACATGACACATATTCCAGATCTGATTACATGCATGACAGTTAAGGACCCTACTCAAGATGTCATAGATATTCAGTTACATGCTACTCCCGATGAAATCAAGAAATGGTCTGTACAAGGAGGGGTCCAGACAGATCAAGGATGGTTAACGAAGGGTAGAGCCACATGGTTTCTCCCCGATTCTATGGTTCAAGTCATTATCAATACCGCACATAGTCCAGCACATTTAGGAGAAAAAGCTATGTTAGACAGTATCCAGAACATTTGGTTCAACAAGCATTTACGAGCTGCAGCCAAGCAGAAAGTCCGTACCTGTATGATATGTTGTCAGTTTAATCCAGGTAAAAGTGTCCCGGTGGAACAAGGTGGTTTCCAGCCCCCTGACCACCCTTTTGAGGTCCTCCAGATGGATTATATTCAGATGGAGCGATGTCGAGGTTTCAAGTATGTCCTTGTAGTTGTATGCGCTTTGTCCAGGTGGACAGAAGCATATCCAGTTCCAGATTACACAGCCGCGACCACTGCCAAGCAGTTGGTTCGTGAATTCTTCCCTAGATACGGACTCCCTAGAGTCGTATATTCTGATAACGGTCAGCCATTCTCATCCGAACTCATGAGACACGTTTCCCTGTTGTTAGGGTACCAGTGGAAGTTCCATTGTGTACGCCATCCAGAAGCAGCTGGATTAGTCGAGAGACATAATCAGACTCTGAAAATCCGTATAGCAAAAGTCTGTAAAGACAAGGGTGTGGACTGGTTAGTAGCTTTGCCAGTCGCTCTGTTTTACATGCGTATGGTCGCACATTCCAGATCAGGTCTGTCCCCGTATGAGGTCGTTTTCGGCCGCCCCCCTAACATGTGGGGTACTCCTAGACCCCGAAGTATTACCGATGTTTCATGTAATATGCTGACAGATTACCTAGCTTCCTTGATGTCTGCCCTCAACTCATGTCGTTCACAGGTTGCCGCCGCATTTCCAGACAATACCGAGGTGGCACCGCACGAGATCGTTCCAGGATCGTTGGTGATGGTCCGCAATTTTGACAGATCAAGTCCGCTGGAACCACGTTGGAAAGAGCCACGTCAGGTCCTCTTGACCACCCGAACTGCCGTCAAGTTAGAAGGCAGGAAGGGGTGGGTCCACCTTTCTCATGTAAAGCTTTTTAAAGGACCGAGACCAGACTTCAAAGACATTGCCAAGAACATTTCCCAGGATTCCAAGGATTGCCAGAACATTGTTTTAAAGGACTGTCCCGCACCAGACTTTATTACAACCCCTCCCTTGTTAGAGAAAACTCCGCAGCAGGAGTATAAGTTAAAGCTCAGGTCTAATAAGTCAGCCAGTTTGATTGTATAAGTCCTCCCCTAGGTGAAACGGTTAAATTGTTTCTGACATGTATAAAATAGACCCCCATAGTGAGAGAGTCAGTCGAAGTTCACTCCAATGTATCGTTTTTCTAAGTTTCATATTATTTCTTAGCATAATGATTTCCTGCACCAGTTATGCTTTCTATCTGTGTTTTCCAGTTCCTCATGTAAATATGTCTGCTCATGCTACAGTAGAGCACACGTTTAGTGATCTGCCTCCTCACGAATATTCATACCGCCTCGCAATGCGTAATAACACATTCATCCGTATGTTACATTATTCACACCAGACCAGCAATGCCACTAATTGTTGGGTGTGTGGTCGACTCCCCCCTTTCCAGACATCGAAGGGAGTTCTGCCACTGTTTCCTTATCCATTTTCACACAATGGTTCGTGTGGAGCATGGTCCACGCTGACGTCATCCTCAACAGATATGTCTTTTCTTAACAGTACATGTTTCCCAGACAAGCAAGGTTTCCCCCACAGAACAGGTTTAGATTTAGAAAATGAAGTATATAATTTAGGAAATTATTCGTCGAATTTCATGGTTCTGAATGTTCAGTCTGATACTACTCCAGACTCACCCGCTATTTCAGTACTACCAGTCAAAGGCGAATTATGTGTCCGTAGTTATGGTTCTGTACATATAGGTCATAGTGAATGTACTACTGTTATCCAGTATAGTGACAGTAGGAAATCTATTTTTATAGCTTCACGTCATTCTTATTTTGTTTGTGGTCAAACTGCATATGTCCGTCTGCCCCTCGATTGGGAGGGAACCTGTTACATTGCCTTCCTACTGCCACCTGTTTTTCTAGCCCCACCTGATTATCATAGGAATTCTTTCTTAGTACACACTAGACACAAGAGAAATCTCCCGATTGTCGATTATACTGAAACCGCCGCAGAGCAATTCATTGATATAGATAAAGGTGTTTTCCCTTATTTAGGTACAGTTGTAAATAGTAAGCTAATTCGTAGGTTAACAAGAACCCTTGAAGCTGTAGTAGATGAGACTGCCTCCGCTCTAGGTAACTTAACTGAAGAACAATCCTTTATGAGAATTGTCGTTTTACAGAATCGTCTCGTCCTTGACGTCATACTGGCCGATAGGGGCGGGGCCTGTAGAATTCTCGGATCCAGTTGTTGCATTTTCATTCCAAATAACGCGCCGTCTGTTTATTCAGCTATAACCAGACTCCATAAAATTGCCCATCTGTTACATCAAGATCCAGGCACCTGGACATGGTCCGGTTGGTTCTGGAATGTAATTTCCGCATGGGGATGGAAAGTTCTGTCCTTTCTAGGTATTGCAGTAGCGATCATATTTAGCTGCTGCCTCTGTATACAATGTGGCCCTGCGATTTGCAGCATGTGTGCTACCTCTTGTATTCCTAGTCCCAAGCCCCGTTCTAAATCCCGTTCCAAGACAATTCGAGACGAGCAAATGGTACTGTATGAAATGATAGATGGTATCATGAATATTGATGTTTCCTGATGGAAACGTAGTGACAAGGAGGGAATGTGGAAAAGTAAATTTTGCCATGTTCTGTGTCCCTACGCCCCATCCATCATATGTTATGTATGCATGACCAATATGCATATGTTATTCCCCATTTCTGATTAAAGACGCAATTACAGTTGTGTCCACCTCTAGTATGTTATTTTCCAGTCCTCGTGAATACTACGAATATCAGGCCTATGTAAGTAATGTTGCCACGTTTCTCAGTGTGCACGTTATTCCATTATAAAGTCCCCGTTTCTAGGCCTCAAAAGGGCCCGGACCACAGATTCAGCTCCTGTCTCCTGAAAGCCTCGCTGAGGAGCGATACAGCCCCCACCTGTATCCTCGACCTTTCACTTACTTCCTGCTTCGCAGTGCCCGGTGCAGCCCGGCTCTGCCTCTGAGTCTGCCAAAAGTATGTTATAGTTCCTGCTATCAGTTCAGTCCTCCTCTTCTGCATTCCTAAGCTACTGAACTGCATCAATAGTTTCCGTCATTGTCTAGCCTTCTCGTCTCCATGTTAGAGAAATACTGTATTTAATGGTCATTTAATATTCTTCATCACGCACTACATGTAGAATAATGCATGGTCCAGTCTTAGAATCAAGTTAGCCTTTCCCCTCATGACTTCTAGTTTATATCAACATGTTCCCTAAACATTAGATACCAGATAGGGTTTAGGTACATGTCGCTCCGACCCTCCAGACTCTAGTCTCTGCTCCTAGCACAGAGTTCGTAGCCCCCAGCTTCTCCTAGTAACACGTCATTGCTAGTTTTCGCGCACCATTAGGTTAGAGGTCCCGGCTCCTTAGGTAGCCCCCTCCTATGTGTCCGCCCATTCATGACATATTCTGTTACGTTTTACATCACATGTCTAAGTAAACTCCCAGTTACACCTCTTTTTACTGTTATCTCTCGCGACTGCTACACGTCACGCCTTCTGCTCCACCTACTGTTACGCCTACTGCAATGTAATGCTATGTGTTTGCGCTATGTATATATATCAATGTTATGTTATTGAATGTTAGCGCGCTCATCCCAGACCTAGCCCCGGCAGCTGCCGGGCCTCTTTTCCCCTGTCATTCTGTTCCTATGCAGGTTGTCCTGATCCTGTCCTTATGCTGTAATAAACCTGCAGAAACTCCTACTACCTCGAATCTTGACTCTTATTTATTGAGCTATCTGTTATTCATTTATTCATCCAAAAATAGGGTATTATTTATTTATTTACCACAACCCACTGGGTTTGGGCTACATTATGATCAGTGGGCTCCCAAACATTCAACAGGCAACGCCTGGCTTCAGGCAAAAGTGCCACACCCGTAACCTCCTGAAGCACCTTGTGGATCCTGCTCCAATAGTCGGCGACTTTCCCACACTCCCAGAGTATGTGCAGAAACGTGGCCATCTGGCCACAACCCCACCTACACAGACCCTCCTCCGAGACACCCATCTGAATCAAACGGGGGCCCGAGACATATACTCTATGTAGTATTTTGAGTTGGACCAGTCGGAGGCAAGCTGGAATCGCGACCTCCTTTGGGGAGGAGATCGCGGACTTCCACTCTTCGTCATCAAGTTCAAGGCCGTCACGGGTCCACTGATCTCGCAGTTGCAACAGAAGGTCTGCTCTATGGTTAATCAGTTTTTTATACACTAGGGAGATGGTACTATCTGGTATATAACCATCCAGAACACGGTCCTCCAGCGGGGCAGACTCAGGTATCTCCACCCCCCTAGGGAAGACCGAATTGAGCGCATGACGGATCTGAGCGTAACAGAAGTACTCCGTTCCTCCCAGCCTGAACTCGGCCTGCAGGGCCACAAAGGACTTAACTTGCCCCTTAACCCAGAGATCACCCACCCTGGAGATATCAATAAGGTCCCACCTGTCAAATCCCTTCATGTTCCAAAGTTTACCAAGCCGATCCGATCCAAAAAGCAGGGTCGCTAAGGTCAAACGATCTTTCCACCCCAACGCGCTGGTGGCATCCTGCCCAACCCGCACAGCTGTCCGCGTCGGCCCCGTCAGAGACCTCACTACCGATTTAGAGTATAATGCCCTATAGTAATTACAAAAACTGAGGGCACTGACAACCGCAAATTTCTTCTCAGAAGAGAACTCGAATGGATATACCGTCTACAGTCACTTAAACCACATGGACTCAATGATCGTTTTGAATACAGTTGTTATTTATAATGATATCGTAATACAGTATATCCTATGACATTGCTCTTTACACTCATCACCCCATTCTGTTACATTTTTTCTGCACCTCAGCCTAACTTCACTTTCCTTGACCCGTCTTAAGATGGCCACCGCTTTCCACACTTATTCTTGGGAAATCTCATGTAAGTCCTCTCTCTATCTTCACTTCCTCTTATCGACCGTTCACACACGGCACCGATCAGTTCCACTAGGAACGCCAGCACACGTTGATCGTATTGAGCGCAAGCGTGCGCCCGTACCCAGAAGTAAGTTTCTCTTTAACGGAGCAGGTCCTCATTCCGGGACCGCGTTACTTAAGACTTAGTTAACATTAGTCACTTAAACCCCGTCACTTCCTACCCACTCGGTTTCACTCTCTATCACACCACCACACTACCCTTGACCTTTATTTACTTTTTACTCACCCACCCTATTCACCTCGCGGTCCACTGTCACACCCCATATTTATTATGAGTCACGTTACTTATCACCACTGTTTTTAGGCACGTAATTTATCACTTGTTTTTTTCGCTCACTCTGACGCAGGCTCGTCTCTTCTTTTCAGCTCTCCTTGACAAAGGGCTTTCTGCCCGAAATGCATCAGAGTTCTAATGTAATCACCTACGTGCTGATTGAATCTTGAACTTTATTGATATTATGTTAATATCACTAAGAAACTTCTCATGACAAGCATCTAAGAATAAAAGCATTATTCTAATAACTTTGGAATCAATTCATTGACCCACCCCGGAGTGCCTCGTTCAGGGATGTCCACGCATGTCCTTGCGTACACTACTCGTTTCATATATCTATAGGCGTCTGACGGAAACGCCTCCTGTGAGAGCACCCATCCTTTGTTCAAAAAAACTATAAGATCTTCCTCATTCAACCCGTCTGTGCACCCCTCACTTTCCTGTTATAGTCAGCTATAGTAATTACCTCCAGGGAGCAACCACCTATCCATAGCAAAAACTGGATTTGGCCCTGGGCAATACATACCGTAGTTGATGGCCCCCAACTGCGAAGCCCAATAGTACCTTTTAATATCGGGAAGAGCAATACCCCCGTCGCACCAGGGGAGCGTCAATTTGGCGAGTGCAATCCGGGGCCTACCATCCCACAGCAATTTCCTCTGTAGACCCTCAACTATACGGAAGTAGCTACCAGGAACCAAATCAAGGGTATTCTGCAGGGCGTACAAAAAACAGGGAAGGGACATCATCTTAAAAAGGGCCGCACGTCCGAGTAACGAAAGCAGAAGTTTCTGCCAATTCGCCACGTCCCGCCTCAACTGCGCCAAAGGGGGAAGGAGATCTTTCAAGGGGTCAATTGAAATAAAAATACCAAGATATTTAAACCCCTGCTGTGCGATCTGGACAGGACAGCTACGCGGCAAAACCAGAGCATCACCACTGAGTACATAAAGAGAGGATTTCGCCCAGTTAATAATCAGACCAGAATTCTTACCAAAGGAAATCAAAACATCGCATAATACTATCAGGGACTTTCTGGGGGAGGTCAAGTACAACCGGATGTCATCCGCATACAAGGAGATACGATCTTCGTGTTCCGGGGACCAATAAATACCCTTCATGGAGGGTTCCCAATGGATCCACGCAGCTAGGGGTTCAAGCGCCAGCGCAAACAGGAGGGGAGAGAGCGGCAACCCTGACGGGTACCTCGCCCAAGACTAAACGTTGCGGAAATGCGACCATTTACCACTATTTGGGCGAGGGGATCCGCGTAAAGAAGCCGCACCAGGCCAATGAACTCCGAGCAGAAACCAAATTTAGTTAGCACCGCCCATAAATACGGCCATTCCACAGTATCAAACGCCATAGTGGCGTCTAAAGACGCCAGAATGGCCGGCTCAGACAGCGTCGCCTCCCTAGCGATAACACCATGCAGCCGCCGAAGATTCAATGCCGTATTCCTGTGTGGGATAAAACCGGATTGATCCGGATGAACTAGATCACCGATGACCGCGACTAGTCTATTAGCTAACAATTTAGCCAAAATTTGGGCTCTGCATTTAACAATGAAATCGGCCGGTACGAAACACATTTATTCCTTGGCTTCCCTTCTTTATGTATAACAACTATGGTAGCCAAACGCTGATCCCGGGGGAGAGACCCACTGTCGCGGGATTCCATGAACATATCCCTTAAATACGGAGCAATCCTGTCGGGCCGAAGCTTATATAACTCAATTGGTAAACCATTGGGACCCATTGCTTTACCCAAATGCAAGGAACGCATAGCTAACGCTATTTCATCCGCCGTGATCGCCGAGTCCATTAGATCCCTATCTTCCTCAGAAAGACTTGGAAGGGCTATATCTCGAAGCAGTAAACGAGAATCCTCTTCCGGTCTATCGGACACAGAGGAGTACACTGTGTGAAAATGATTGGCAAACAAGCCACTATCTCCTGTGGGTCTGTAACCAGGGTAAGAAACGCGTTACTTGATCCCAAGCTCCACAATCACATGGCACTCAAAAGTTCTCTTCATACAATGTAAAAAATATATTCTTCACATATTATTCATGTTTATGTCTTCTTTAATTTTCATTGTCTTGTTAATTATTTCATCATTAACGTTTCAGTGATTCACATGTTGATTTCACAATTTTTTATATATGCCCAATGCATTTCAAGCAAAAAATGCCCTTCCTCAGGGGACTTCGTTCTGAAAAGGTATAATAATATGTCGGTACATTTTCATGTTGACGTACAAACAAGTATTCACTGATCAATTCAAATCAAACTTAGAACAAATCATTACACTATTTCATCATTTTACACCTTATAACCCTTTTTGTGAAACATGTTGCCTGGTTTAATTCCAAATTTCATGCATGTTAAACCTATGTGTGCTCACTTACATGTATTCTGTCACTGACCTTCGCTTGAGGTTTTTCAATTCTTGCTCATAGCTGTAATCAATAAACAGGGTACTATTTTACTCAAAGTGTCCAAATTCTATTATTCATACCCATGATAGCCATCTCGCTTTCTAATCTTACCGAGTAACTTGTACACGAACGCCTGTAGCGGTTCACCCTCTCTTCCGACTGTTTGTGTATTTTAGCGTGCGTCGCTCTAGCCTAGTTGTACTCTATTGTTCACCCAGTCCGGTCACGTGGTATGTGTTTGAGTAAATGAGCTTGAAAACGGACTCTTATCTAGTACCTGTATGCCTCAATGTGATCGCTTGTAAATGGACACTTGGGGTGGATAAAAGAGCCATGAGGTGGAATCAAAAGTGAAATAAAGTAGCAGAGAGTGTCTGGGGGTGGATTAAAGAGCCATGAGGTGGAATCAAGAGTGAGATAAAGGAGCCGAGAGTGTCTGGGGTGGATTAAAGAGTTCATGAGGTGGAATCAAGAGTGAGATAAAGGAGCCAAGAGTGTCTGGGGGTGCATTAAAGAGTTCATGAGGTGGAATCAAGAGTGGGATAAAGGAGCCAAGAGTGTCTGGCGTGGATTAAAGAGCCATGAGGTAGAATCAAGGGTGAGATAAAGGAGCCGAGAGTGTCTGGGGATGGATTAAAGAGCCACGAGGTGGAATCAAGAGTGAGATAAAGGAGCCAAGAGTGTCTGGGGATGGATTAAAGAGCCACGAGGTGGAATCAAGAGTGAGATAAAGGAGCCGGGAGTGTCTGGGGTGGATTAAAGAGCCATGAGGTAGAATAAAGGGTGAGATAAAGGAGCCAAGATTGTCTGGGGTGGATTAAAGAGCCGTGAGGTGGAATCAAGAGTGAGATAAAGGAGCCAAGAGTGTCTGGGGTGAATTAAAGAGCCATGAGGTGGAATCAAGAGTGAGATAAAGGAGCCGAGAGTGTCTGGGGTGGATTAAAGAGCCATGAGCTAAAATCAAGAGAGAGATAAAGGAGCCAAGAGTGTCTGGGGGTGCATTAAAGAGTCATGAGGTGGAATCAAGAGTGATATAAAGGAGCCGGCAGTGTCTGGGGTGGATTAAAGAGCCATGAGGTGGAATCAAGAGTGAGATAAATGAGCCGAGAGTGTCTGGGGTGGATTAAAGAGCCATGAGGTGGAATCAAGAGTGAGATAAAGGAGCAGAGAGTGGCTGGGGTGGATTAAAGAGCCATGAAACAAGAGTGAGATAATGGAGCGACCCTTGACCCTGATCCAGGCAGGTCACTCCCCATGCGGCACAGATCTACCTGTCTGTGCCCATGTCCCTGCTCCCTGATCTCGCTGCTGCCGCGAATTCGAGGCCCTCCTTCACCCGCAAGCTCCCGCCCGCGCCTCATCCCTGGTGGCCTAGTGATGAGCCGTAAGTATCTGTGTGCTCGCTCTGTTCCTTTTTGCCTGTTATTTGTCTGCTGTTGTATTACTTTTTTGCGGTATCTGTTACCCACTGTTGTATTACTTTTTAGTATTCCACTGCTGTATTATTTTGTGCCCACTGTTGTGTTCCTTTTCTTTGCATTCTGTGCTTCCGCCCGTTTTTCGCTCTGTAGCCCTCTAGCACTCCAGCCTTCTTCTCACTTTTATATCACTCTTGATTCGGGTAGGGGGACTGTGAGAGCGTCTCCCCGAACCGCTGGCGCACTGGCAATCAGAAAGTGACATTGCAGCAAATGATTTTTAATCTTGTTTGATAGCTGATAATTGTGTTTTTAAATGTATGCACTCTACTAACGCTGCATTTTAAAATCCTATCTGTTCTGTTAACATTAAAAAGCGCTACTCGCTATTGGGGCAAAAACGATAAAAACTGTTTTGCATAACCTGGGCTCGATATCGCGTCCTGCCCGCCCCGGTCCGACTCGGCAACCAGTGCCGTTGAGCGGAGGGCGGGTCAGGCAGAGCCAGGTCACTTCCGCATTTGCCTGAGCGGTCAGCGCTCTAGTTGATGTAACCTGAGGGTATTTAGCCCTCTCGTCACTAAAAGCGCGCAGCGGTCGCGCGCAGCGAAGCGCCTGAGACGCGCCAGAGAGAAGCCCGTCTGCGCCCGTCCGCGACAGGACGTGGCTAGGGGCTATGGCAGTCCTACCTGTTGATATTCCGGGTACCAGGCTGGTATATTTCTCTCACACCCTACATTTTTTACGCCCTAAACTGCCTTCACTTAACTGTGGTCCATCTTCTTACTGTTGCCCTGAAGGGCCTTTTTCGTGTAGGTCTTGCCATACACAATTTCTGACACATAGCGTTTCATACCAACAATGCTCTGATAATATCACGACTACTCAGACCCTTGGGGGTAGTAATTTATTATGCAATGTTAGATCTTTAGTTAAGCACTCAACTGAGGTTTGGGACCTTATTTCCACCTACAAGCCAGATATGTGTTTCTTAACTGAAACTTGGCTTAAGCCTCACACTACCCCCGCTATTACCCTTGGTATACCGGTGGGCTATAAAATTGTCAGACAGGACAGACCTAATAAAATTGGTGGAGGGGTAGCAATCGTCTTTAAAGATGATATCTCTGTTTCAGTTTTGGATCAATGTTGCACCCCTGACTTTGAGATGATGACATTTAGGATTGATTCATCCACTAAATGTAGTAGGAAAGGAGCCTTGGTTTACCGCCCGCCTGGCCCTTTGAAAAACACGTCCAAATTGTTAGTGGAAGCAATAGCACCACATATAAGCCCGGATAAAGAGTTTTTACTACTTGGGGATTTTAATATTCATAGTGAGGAAGAAAATAATACTGAGGTACAATCCTTTATGACCGATATCTCTCTTCTGGGATTGAAACAATATAATAGTGGACCTACACATCAAGCGGGACATACTTTGGACATGATTATAACCAACTTTATTGGTATTGAATGTAATGAACCCAAACAATATCCTTGGACAGATCATTTTATGCTTGAGTTTTTCATGCCAATAAATGTTCCGCGATCCTCTGTACATGCCCATCTTCCATCTAAACGAAGGCAGTGGCATAAAATCACCAACATCACTTTTGGGGAAAAATATCTTCCACCCTTAGTCGTATGTACAGACGACATTAATACTGCTCTTTCAAAGTGGGATTCAGTAATTGGTGATGTAGTAGAACAACTTGCCCCGATAAAGACCTTCAAAACAAATCCTACTAAGAAACATGAAGTTTGGTATTCGGAGGATTTGCGTAGTCTTAAGCGGACAGCTAGGAAACTTGAAAAAACATGGAGAACTTCGCACTTGGAAGGAGATAAAGTTAAGTATAAGATGGCTCTTAACACCTATCATAAAGCCATACGATCTGCACGCAAGCATTATATCACTGTTCAGTTAGAGGCAGCTGGTAACGATTCGAAGACCTTGTACCAGATTGTCAATACATTTCTGAAACCAGCTGCGTGCGAGAGCGTAGACATGGCCTCACAACATCTTTGTGACACTATCTCGAGTTTCTTCTCGGACAAAATTGATGCTATTTACAGGAGAATAGAGATGACAAACACTGATAATAGTAATCAAGATCCTTCTGCTTTGGTGCATATGCCATCTACTAAAGCTACCAAATCTCACTCCTTTAATGAATTTCCAGAAATCTCACTGAGTGAGGTCCATAGACTACTTATGGATATTAAAAGCGGAAGTCCGGCAGACCGGCTTCCAGCCAGACTCATGGGTCCATTAGGGAGCACACTGGCCCCTGACGTTCAGAGGCTAGTAAACCTCTCATTAACATCTGGAGTCGTTCCACAATGTTGGAAAAAAGCTCTTGTTAGACCGATCAGGAAGAATTCATCTATTCCTTGGACCAATCTGTCTAACCTTAGACCTATTTCCCTTTTACCATTCTTGGGGAAAATCACCGAAAAGCATTCTAACAAACATCTATCCACCTATTTGGAACAATCTGGCTGCCTCGATCCATCCCAGTCAGGCTTTAGGCCAAAATACAGTACTGAAACGGCCTTGCTGTCGATAACAGACGATCTTCGACTGTACCAGGACAAAGGCTATTCCGTAATCCTGGTGCTGCTAGATTTATCGGCAGCGTTCGATACTATTTCCCATAACATACTTATCGAACGCCTGTCTGAGAGTGGAATCGGTGGTACTGCACTGGAATGGATCAGAAGCTTTCTCTCCAACCGCACCCAATCTGTCACCATGGGTGACTTTAGGTCGGAGGAGGTTAACATCACCAAGGGGGTTCCACAGGGCTCATGTTTGAGCCCAACTTTGTTCAACATCTATGTGGCCCCCTTGGCAGATGTAACCAGAGCTTATGGATTCCACCCAGTGTCATATGCTGATGACACGCAGCTGATCTTCCCTTTTAAACATCTTACATTGGAGATAATACAATCTTTCTCCAATGGAATGAAGGCTGTTGCAAGGTGGATGGCCTCCAATTTCCTTCAATGCAACGTTGGAAAAACGGAGGTGATGCTTTTCGGCGATGTAAAGGTCCAATGGTCTCCTGACTGGTGGCCTCTCGATCTGGGCCCAGTTCCTGAGCCCAAAACAGTGATCAAGAATCTAGGAGTCAGATTAGAACCTGAGTTGACTATGAAACATCATGTCACCATTACGGTAGGAACATGCTTTCACGTAATTGGTCTCCTTCGGAGGATTTTTCCTTTCCTCCCTGATTCTTATAGGAGAACCTTGGTTCAGGCTCTGATTATCAGCCGTCTTGATTACTGCAATGGTCTCCTGGCAGGAGCTAATGAAGAGGTTCTTAACCGCCTACAGGTGGTACAAAATACAGCAGCGAGGCTGGTGCTTAATGCACCTCCTAGGTCCCCCTCCAGACCTTTACTGCATAAACTACACTGGTTGCCTATACGGCAGCGAGTGCAGTTTAAGACCTGCTGTATTATTCACAAAGGCCTTAATGAATTGGGACCAGAGTATTTAGCTACAAAATTTGTTCCATACGTTCCCACTCGTACCCTTAGGTCTGGCGAACAACATTTGCTAAACATTCCTAAAATTATTAAATCCAGGCAAGGAGGTAGGGCTTTGTCTGTGGTAGGCCCCAGTCTCTGGAACTCCCTCCCGCTTTCTCTAAAACAGTGTAGGAATCACCTCGAGTTCAGAAAATGCCTAAAAACTTTTTTGTTTAGTTCATGTTAAATAATTATCCGCTGGTCCATATGAGCTTTAGTTATAAATCATATTCCCTGTGGTTCCTTCTAAGTCTTGATTCCAGGTGTCATAAGCGCGGAGATACTCCTTTGGGAGTCTATTCATAGCGCTATACAAACACGCAAATAAATCAAAAATAAAATTCTCCCCTTCCAGGCGCCATCCGCAGACACCACCAACTCATCCGAACTGCCAAAAGGACTTCCTTCAAGGAACGCATTGACAGCAATGCACACAACAGCAAAGAGCTCTTCAACATCATGAAGGAACTCTCCAACCCCAGTTCCAACTCCAATGACATCCTGCCATCGCAAGACCTCTGCGACTCCCTAGCCACCTTCTTCCACCGCAAGATCGCAGACATTCACAACAGCTTCAACAACCAGAACACCACGGCACCCGACGACACCTCAGACCCCACGACCACCACACACAGCGACCCCCTGCTTGCCTGGACTAACATCAATGACGACAACACCATCAAATTCATGAGCACTATCCACTCCGGCTCACCATCAGACCCCTGCCCGCACCACATCTTCAACAAAGCAAGCTGCACCATCGCACCCCATCTCTGCAAGATCATCAACAACTCCTTTGAGACCGCCACCTTCCCGGAGAGGTGGAAGCACCCAGAGATCAACGCCCTACTCAAGAAACCCAAGGCGAACCCGAAGGACCTCAAGTACTTCCAGCCCATCTCCCCACTCCCGTTCCCAGCGAAAGTCATCGAGAAGATTGTCAACAGGCAACCGACTCTCTTCCTCAAGGAGAACAACATCCTGGACCTGTCCCAGTCCGGGTTGCGCAGCAACCACAGCACCGAAACTGCCCTCATCGCCACCACCGATGACATTGGGACCCTGCTGGACAATGGAGAAACTGCGGCCCTCATCCTCCTGGACCTTTTGGCCCCCTTCGACACTGTCTGCCACCACACCCTATGCACACACCTCCCCAACACAGGGATCCACGACAAAGCCCTGGACTGGACCACCTCCTTCCTCACTGGCAGAACCCAGAGTTCCGCCTCCCTCCGTTCTGATCTACAGCCACCAAGATCATCTGCGGCGTATCCCAAGGATCATCCTTCAGCCCGACACTCACTCTTCAACGTGTACATGGCACCGCTCACCCACATAGCACGATCGCACGAACGCAACATCATATCATATGCCAACGACACCCAGCTGATCCTCTCCCTCACCAAGGCCCCCACCACCGCCAAAACCAACCTCCATGAAGGAATGAAGGCCGTCACCGAACGGATGAAGAACAGCCGCCTGAAACTGAAATCGGACAGGATGGCTGCACCCCGTCTGCCTGGGACGACTCCTGATGGCCTGCCGCACTGGGAGCTGCACCGACTCCCACCAACCACGCACGCAATCTGGAGTCCATCCTGGACTCATCGCTGTCAATGACCCAGCAAGTCAATGCAGTATCCTCCTCCTGCTTCAACACCCTCTGCATGCTCTGCAAGATCTACAGAAGGATCCCCACCGGAACCAGAATTACAGTCACCCAGGCCCTCGTCACCAGCAGGCAGGACTACGGCAACACCCTCTACGCAGGAACCTCGGCCAAACTCCAGAAACGACTACTACGCATACAGATTGCCTCTGCACGCCTCATCCTCGACATCCTCTGCCACAGCAACATCACATCTCACCTGAGAAACCTGCACTCGCTCCCCGTCAACAAGAGGATCACCTTCAAGCTCCTCACTCACGCTCACAAAGCACTCCACAACACCGGCCCAGCATACCTCAATGAATCACTCACCATCTACACCCCGGACCACCAGCTTCGCTCCGTTGACCTCGCCCTCGCCACTGTCCCTGTGTGGGTGAAATACACCATCCGTCCTCAGACCCCATCCACTGAGTAAGAGGCCCCTGTGTGGGTGAAATACACCCTTCGTCCTCAGACCCCATCCCCTGAGTAAGAGGCCCCTGAGTGGGTGTAGGAGAGTAGGGTCTGCTATCCTATGGTCACCCCAAATTTTTGCTTTTTGCTTCACTGGTTTTCGACTACTGAGGCTGTGGGCCTGCTGATCAGACCCCCAGCCTGCTGTTCTCTCACTAAATTAATGACACATGTGCTATAGGCACATACCAATTGGAAATGGACTCCTGGTCAGCCCCTGTAGAATGCACTATAGGTGCACAGGGCACAGGAGCCACTAAGGCCTACCAGGGGCTGCAGCATATCTTTTGCCACCCCTGGCTGGTTCTTAAATTGACACAACTGGCTGATCACTCAGCTGGGGTAAGGTGGTGTACACACCCCTTGCTTAGATATAGTATACCTATGTCTAAACCTATATCTGGACACATGTAAACCTGTGAGCCACTCCTATAGTCAGGCCTCACCAATCCTGGAGGCTGGGTGCATGGTTTTATGTGAGATGGAGCTCTAGCATGAGCTGAGCCTGTCTGCAGCCGTCGGGAACAAATCCCTAAGCTGTTTCAGGATAATGCCATACCATATACTATTAAGTGCCTTATAATCCTCGCGGTTATTTAGCAACTTTGGTTTGGCTTTATCAAAACATGTCGTGTAAGGTGTCATACGCTTTGGAATACCATCCCCTCGCCAGTTCTGGTGACGGGGATGGCATTCCACCCCTCTAGAGGGGTAAGACATGTTACTTCACTTTAATGCGGTTGATTTCTCCAAAGGCCTTAAGATCCACAAAATGGATGCCTCTGCCACAGACAAATGTCTGGACCCCTGGAGCTGACCGAAACCCAGTCAAGGGGGTCCTGGACAAAGGGTTTCCTGTCACAGGAGGGTGTCACCGCCCTCCAGACAGGAGATAGTGTATTGTAGCAGGGAGGTTTGAAAGAAACCAGACACTGCCTGGGGCGCACAAGGCTGCCCCTTGCATAATCCGGCCAAACCGGTTCTGGGGCACTCCAGCCCTCATGCCAGGGCGGCCTGGATCAAAGGAAGGGGGTGTATCCACCCACTTCCTGGGTCCCACCCATAGGAGGGGACCTAGCAGGTAATCACGCCCCCCAGATTCGAATAAGAGTGGGAGCAGTGCCAATGCACATCAGATTTCCTGGAAGAAACATTTGAAACGATATTCTGGACCCTTCGCCCTCCATCTCAACGTGGAAGCCCGAAGAATCTCCCTTGTGGTCAAGGAGTGACCACCCTGCAGCAGCAGGCACTCGAGCGACTGAGATCGACGAGATTAAGCCTGCCCAGCTTCTAACAGCCCGATCCACAGTCCCTGCAAAGCTGAGACCCGTGGAGGCGACCGGAAGCGTGGGGCACGCCATCTTGAAGTGACCACGAGACGCTGACCATGCAGCCCACGAGTGACCCTCGAAGCTGTACACCGGGGTTTGAGAAGCCCCCACCCTGAGCTACACCTGAGCCGAAGTTCAGCCCTCCACACTCGACGAGTGCTGCGTGGGGCCCTTTGGCACGATTTGGCTCAACGCGTTGGCCCGGTCACTTGCCAGCTGGCTTGTGGTCCCTGTGCCGACGAACTACCTAAGAAGACTTGTGATTCTGGTTGCTCCAGATCCACACCAGCTCCCCTGAAAAGGAGCCCCGACTCTGACCTTCCTGGTCCGAGTGAGAAGCAATCTTCCGATCCTGCGTGGATTGCTCTTACCAAGGCTTGTTTGCTCCAAACTTGAAGCCGACTGCACCGACGGTGAGAGCCTGCGTGGGACAGATCGTGACCTGCTCCTGGACGTCGCAGATGCCCCAGAGCCCACGTGACAGCGGAGAGAAGCTCCTCGACGACCACCTGATTGCGCCCGACATTGCCTGGTTCCGTCCTGGTTCCACCCTGGTCACTGCTGAGTGACCCAGACTCTGTCCCCTCTGCTTTCAGGTACTCTACAACTTGAGTCCACCCTTGGACTCCACCGGACACTTCGTCTTCACCCTGCCTGCAGCCCTTTCAGCTTCAAGCACCAAGAGCCTGCGTGTCAAAACCCGACGCCACTTCGACCCTGTGCACCCCCTTCCTGTGGGTGAGGTAACTTTGCTCCGCCGGTGTTCCCACACTGGTGCACACCTCTAGGGTCTGTGTGTTAAGTTTTGTTCCTCTAGGTTCAGCGGAAGTGTCCTTAAACTTTAACTCTTTGACTTTTACGCACCATTGGTTAACATTGGTGCATGCGTGCGCTTTCCGCACATCTCCCGAATCCCGAGGGCCATTCCCGACTTCAGCATTGCTTGTCCTGACTGCTCCCAGCGATTCCCTAGGCCCTAGGCCTAACCACTGCTCGAGTGGCCTTTCTTATACCACTTGTTTAGTATATGGTTTGAGTGGCCACCCGCCCTCATCCATAATTGTGCAACTTGTATGTTTAAACAGTGCTTTTGATTTAACGCTTGTGCCCCTTTATTCATAAAGAATACTGGGGATTGTTTTTAGTAATAAACACATATATTTTTATAATATATACTTGTGTGGTGTCCTTTCATTTGGTATTACAGGATTGTATGTGGTAAAACAGCTCGCTTAACACGACCTCTTAAGTTAAGCCTTTAGGCTGCTTAGTCCATGCTACCCCTAGGATAGCTTGTCTAATAAGGTTGACTTACAACCAGACACCATAAGGGGATTGTTTGGTCAGGTAGTAGGTGGTTCCAGAATTGGAAACATCCCCTACCAGGCCAACTTCTCACATTGGTGAGCAGCGGTGCGGATTTGAGCTTGCTGTTGTTTTACCATTGCAATCTTTATATCAAATTGAAAGATCACATCAAGTACCTCTAGGTACATATAAAATCAAAAGCTTAGCATATTAAGTTCTACTGAACTTAGTAGTTGTAGGTTGAAGGGAGTAGCACACCCCTGACTACAACTCACTAGCAAGGTCCAGTAGGAAAACACTTAGTGTAGGTAAGTGCGCCACTTACACCTCACTAGTAACCATGTCTGACACAGGAAAGGCCTCAGGGTCTAGTCCTGTGACAGTTGACCCTACCCAGGCAACTTTTGGATATGACAAACTAACCCGCAGAGACTTGATTGCCTTGTGCAAAGCAAGAGGGTTAAAAAGGGGCAGAAGCCCCACCTGCCTAATCCTGGTAGAAATCCTAGAACAGGATGACTTAGAGAAGGCAAAAGCAGCTTCCCTAGATACAGGAACTGGAGGGAACCCCCCTGCAGTTGATCCCCTTGAAGAAGAGGATGATGATGACTTGGATGAGGACTCAGATGCTGAGGACTTAGGAGTACAGTATCAGGGTAGCCAGGTTCCAGTTGGTAGGCTTAGCCAGGCTAACTTGGACCTACTGGGGAATGGAGAGGGCCAGCACCTCCCCAGAACCCAACATATGATTCCCCCAGGCAACAGAAGAGTGAGATCTCCCTCAGGGGACTCTCATCTTTCTAGTGCCTCCAGGGAATCACAGAGAGGCATGAATGCTTCTCAAAAGTTAGAGCATAGGGCCAGAATGAGGGCTGTCAAACTCCAGATAGAGAGGGAGGAGGTAGCCTTGGCTCAAGCTAGACTTGCCTTGGCAAGAGAGCAGAAATTAAGTGGCTTAGATGTCACTGGTGGCAGCAATTTTCCAAGAGAAAAAGACAGGGCCTATGATAATAGAAACCTGACCAAAATTGTGCCCCCCTTTAAAGAAGGGGATGACATCCACAAATGGATGACTGCTCTTGAGAGAGCCTGCATGGTACAGCAGGTTCCTGAGAATCAGTGGGCTGCAATTTTGTGATACTCCTTTTCTGAGAAAGGGAGGGACAGGCTCCTCACAGTTAGACCTGAGGATGCCAAAAACTACTCTGTTTTGAAGAGTGCTCTCATTGAAGGGTATGGCCTAACCACTGAGCAATACAGGTTGTTGTTCAGAGACACCCAGAAAGCACAGACTCAAGACTGGACTGATTTTGTGGAGTGTGCCACTAAGGCTTTGGAGGGTTGGTTACAGGGAAGTAAAGTTTCAGACTATACAGGATTGTACAATCTTATGATGAGAGAACAGATCCTTAATAACTGTACAAACCAGCTGTTGCATCAATACCTTATTGACTCTGATCTGACCTCTCCCCAAGAATTGGGAAAGAAGGCAGACAAATGGGTCAGAACAAGGATTAAGCAGAAACCCCAGAACCAAGGTGGTGACCAGAAGAAAACAGACCAGAAGGGTGGCAATCAGAATCAGAAAGATAAAGAAAAAGACCAGAAGTCTTCAGGCCCCCAAACTAATAGTAAGGAGGGTGGTTCCCAAACTGGTAACAAGAAGAAGAAGAACAAAGGTCCAAAGACACCTTGGTGCAATACCTGCAAATCAGTTTCACACTGGGGCAGTGAGTGCACCAAGGCAAATCCAGTTCCCACCACTACAGCTCCTAAAGCAACTGCAACCCCAAGTACAGTAAGCAGTGGTGGAACACAGTCCAAGGGTGTAGCTGGGTTGACCCTGGGTATTGAAGTAGGATCTGGCCTAGTCAGAGTCCCTACACAGGCAGTTCTCCTGTATGATGTGGACATTGAGTTGCCCACTGCAGTAAGCCCCACTAACCTGGGCAAATACAGGCAGACTCCCTTAATAAATGAGAAACTTGCTCAAGCTTACAGGGACACATGTGCTAGTGTCACCATGGTGACCCCTGGCTTTGTGGACCCTGGACAGATTGTACTAGGAGAGAGCTACCTAGTAACCAATGCAAGCAACTCCACTACCTCCCATAGTGTGGCAGTTGTGAACTTCTCCTGGGGAGGGGTTGATGGCCTAAAGAAAGTTGTGGTGAGTGCA
The DNA here is from genome assembly GCF_964261635.1 of Lissotriton helveticus. Classification (NCBI taxonomy): domain Eukaryota; kingdom Metazoa; phylum Chordata; class Amphibia; order Caudata; family Salamandridae; genus Lissotriton; species Lissotriton helveticus. The sequence goes on along the minus strand of NW_027611658.1, from coordinate 986,544 downwards.
GACCTACCAGTAGACTGTCTGTTAGGCAATGACCTTGAAAGCTCAGCATGGTCAGAAGTGGAGTACAGGACTCATGCAGAAATGCTAGGGATTTCAGAGCATGTCCTTGCCATGACAAGGGCTCAGGCTAAGAAGTGCCTTCCTGAACCAGTGGTGGATCTTGAGACAATAGACCAGCCACAGCCCAAGAGAAGGAGCAAGAGAGGAAAGGCCTCGCCTTCCACCTTGCCCCAGGTTGAGGATCAGGTTTCAGAGGAAACTGATTCTGCAGTCCAAGAGGAGACTGTCTCTGAGGAGCTTGAACCTGACCAGGTTGAGTTTCTGGGGACAGGGGGACCCTCAAGGGCAGACCTGAGGCAGGCTCAATTAGATTGCCCTTCCCTTGAACCCCTCAGACAGCAGGCTGCTGCTGAGGCTGCTGGGGATGCCCAAGGTACCCATACTGTGTATTGGGATGAGGGACTCCTTTACTCAGAGGCTAGAGCCCCCAAGCCTGGCATGACCAGGAGGTTGGTGATACCTCTGCAGTTTAGGGGATTCCTCCTTACCTTGGCCCATGATATTCCCCTTGCAGGACACTTAGGCCAGAACAAGACGTGGGACAGGCTTGTTCCACACTTTCACTGGCCTCACATGTCAGAGGATGTCAAGGAGTTTTGTCGCTCCTGTGTCACTTGCCAAGCCAGTGGTAAGTCAGGTGGCACAACAAAGGCCCCCCTAATACCACTACCTGTGGTGGGGGTCCCCTTTGAGAGAGTTGGAATTGATATTGTGGGTCCAATGGACCCCCAAACAGCATCTGGGAACAGATTCATACTGGTGGTAGTGGATCATGCCACCAGGTACCCAGAGGCTATTCCCCTAAGGACCACCACAGCACCTGTGGTGGCAAAAGCCCTCATTGCAGTTTTCTCAAGAGTGGGCTTTCCTAAGGAGGTACTATCAGATAGAGGGACAAATTTCATGTCCAGCTATCTAAAAGCAATGTGGAAGGAATGTGGAGTAAACTATAAGTTTACCACCCCATATCATCCACAATGCAATGGGCTTGTGGAGAGATTTACCAAGACCCTTAAAGGCATGATAAAAGGATTACCAGAGAAGCTCAGGCGGAAATGGGACATTCTTTTACCCTGCCTGCTCTTTGCTTACAGAGAGGTCCCACAGAAGGGGGTTGGCTACAGCCCTTTTGAACTTTTGTTTGGCCACCCTGTGAGAGGTCCATTGTGTTTGGTGAAGGAAGGATGGGAGTTACCTCTCAAAAAGCCCAAACTAGACATAGTGGACTATGTACTTGGTCTCCGCTCCAGGATGGCTGAGTACATGGAAAGAGCATCCAAAAACCTGGAGGCCAGCCAAGAATTGCAGAAAGCTTGGCATGACCAAAAGGCTGTGCTGGTAGAGTTCCAACCAGGACAGAAGGTATGGGTACTGGAGCCAGTGGCTCCAGCAGCACTCCAAGACAAGTGGAGTGGACCCTATCCTATTATTGAGAAGAAAGGGGAAGTCACCTACTTGGTAGACTTTGGAACCCCCAGGAGCCCTCACAGGGTAATCCATGTGAATCGCTTGAAAGCATTTGTAGACAGGGAGGACATGAGCTTGCTCATGGCCACAGATGGGGAACAGGAGGAAGAGAGTGACCCTCTCCCAGACCTGCTTTCTCAGAACCCTGATGATGGTTCAGTTGATGGAGTAGCCTTGGCAGGCAGCCTCACTGACCAGCAACAGAGGGACTGCAGACAAGTTTTGCAGGCTCACAGGCAAATGTTTTCACTCACACCCAGCCAAACTGACTGGTGTACCCATGTTGTGGACACTGGTGACAGTCTGCCTGTCAAGAATAAGATCTACAGGCAACCTGATCATGTCAGGGATTGCATCAGGGCTGAGGTGCAAAAGATGTTGGAGCTTGGAGTGATTGAGCCATCAGAGAGCCCATGGGCCAGCCCAGTAGTCCTGGTGCCAACACCTCATACCCAAGATGGTAAGAGAGAAATGAGGTTTTGCGTGGATTACAGGGGTCTCAATGCTGTCACTAGGACAGATGCTCACCCCATTCCAAGAGCAGATGAGCTCATTGACAGATTGGCTTCTGCCAAGTTTCTGAGCACATTTGATCTGACAGCTGGCTACTGGCAAATCAGACTAGCTGAGGAGTCAAAAGCCAAAACAGCATTCTCTACCCCTAGTGGACATTATCAGTTTGTGGTAATGCCCTTTGGGTTGAAGAATGCACCTGCCACTTTCCAAAGGTTGGTGAACCAAGTCCTTACTGGGTTGGATGACTTTTGTGCAGCTTATCTGGATGATATTGCTGTCTTTAGCTCCACCTGGGAGGATCACCTGATCCACCTGAAGAAAGTTTTGGAGGCCCTGCAAAAGGCAGGCCTAACTATCAAGGCCACAAAGTGCCAGATAGGGCAGAGTAAGGTTGTATACCTGGGCCACCTAGTAGGTGGAGGCCAGGTTCAGCCACTGGAAAGCAAAATCCAGGCCATACAGGACTGGGCTCCTCCAGTTAACCAGACACAAGTCAGAGCCTTCTTGGGCCTGACTGGGTATTACAGAAAGTTTGTGAAAAACTATGGGTCTATAGTGACACCATTAAATGACTTGACATCCAAGAAGATGCCAAAAAAGGTTCAGTGGACAGTTAGCTGTCAGAAGGCATTTGAAGACCTGAAGAAGGCCATGTGCTCTGCACCTATCCTAAAGAGTCCTGACTACTCCAAACAGTTCATTGTTCAGACAGATGCTTCTGAGTTGGGGGTGGGAGCTGTACTCTCACAACTTAATCAAGATGGTCAAGACCAGCCAATTGCTTTCATTAGCAGGAGGCTAACCCCAAGAGAAAAACGTTGGTCAGCCATTGAGAGGGAGGCCTTTGCTGTGGTTTGGGCATTAAAGAAGTTGAGGTCCTACTTGTTTGGAACTCACTTCCTGGTGCAAACAGACCATAAGCCCCTCTTATGGCTTAATCAGATGAAGGGTGAAAATCCCAAACTGCTCAGGTGGTCCATTTCCCTACAGGGGATGGACTTTACAGTGGAGCACCGCCCAGGGACTGACCATGGTAATGCAGATGGTCTCTCCAGGTACTTCCACTTAGAACATGAAGACTTATCTGGTCAAGGTTAGTTTAATGTCCCTGCGTTTGGGGGGGGTTGTGTAGGAGAGTAGGGTCTGCTATCCTATGGTCACCCCAAATTTTTGCTTTTTGCTTCAATGGTTTTCGACTACTGAGGCTGTGGGCCTGCTGATCAGACCCCCAGCCTGCTGTTCTCTCACTAAATTAATGACACATGTGCTATAGGCACATACCAATTGGAAATGGACTCCTGGTCAGCCCCTGTAGAATGCACTATAGGTGCACAGGGCACAGGAGCCACTAAGGCCTACCAGGGGCTGCAGCATATCTTTTGCCACCCCTGGCTGGTTCTTAAATTGACACAACTGGCTGATCACTCAGCTGGGGTAAGGTGGTGTACACACCCCTTGCTTAGATATAGTATACCTATGTCTAAACCTATATCTGGACACATGTAAACCTGTGAGCCACTCCTATAGTCAGGCCTCACCAATCCTGGAGGCTGGGTGCATGGTTTTATGTGAGATGGAGCTCTAGCATGAGCTGAGCCTGTCTGCAGCCGTCGGGAACAAATCCCTAAGCTGTTTCAGAATAATGCCATACCATATACTATTAAGTGCCTTATAATCCTCGCGGTTATTTAGCAACTTTGGTTTGGCTTTATCAAAACATGTCATGTAAGGTGTCATACGCTTTGGAATACCATCCCCTCGCCAGTTCTGGCGACGGGGATGGCATTCCACCCCTCTAGAGGGGTAAGACATGTTACTTCACTTTAATGCGGTTGATTTCTCCAAAGGCCTTAAGATCCACAAAATGGATGCCTCTGCCACAGACAAATGTCTGGACCCCTGGAGCTGACCGAAACCCAGTCAAGGGGGTCCTGGACAAAGGGTTTCCTGTCACAGGAGGGTGTCACCGCCCTCCAGACAGGAGATAGTGTATTGTAGCAGGGAGGTTTGAAAGAAACCAGACACTGCCTGGGGCGCACAAGGCTGCACCTTGCATAATCCGGCCAAACCGGTTCTGGGGCACTCCAGCCCTCGTGCCAGGGCGGCCTGGATCAAAGGAAGGGGGTGTATCCACCCACTTCCTGGGTCCCACCCATAGGAGGGGACCTAGCAGGTAATCACGCCCCCCAGATTCGAATAAGAGTGGGAGCAGTGCCAATGCACATCAGATTTCCTGGAAGAAACATTTGAAACGATATTCTGGACCCTTCGCCCTCCATCTCAACGTGGAAGCCCGAAGAATCTCCCTTGTGGTCAAGGAGTGACCACCCTGCAGCAGCAGGCACCATCCAGCCCTCGACATCTACTTAGTTGCAGTTCTCGCCGGAACTCGAGCGACTGAGATCGACGAGATCAAGCCTGCCCAGCTTCTAACAGCCCGATCCACAGTCCCTGCAAAGCTGAGACCCGTGGACGCGACCGGAAGCGTGGGGCACGCCATCTTGAAGTGACCACGAGACGCTGACCGTGCAGCCCACGAGTGACCCTCGAAGCTGTACACCGGGGTTTGAGAAGCCCCCACCCTGAGCTACTCCTGAGCCGAAGTTCAGCCCTCCACATTCGACGAGTGCTGCGTGGGGCCCTTTGGCACGATTTGGCTCAACGCGTTGGCCCGGTCACTTGCCAGCTGGCTTGTGGTCCCTGTGCCGACGAACTACCTAAGAAGACTTGTGATTCTGGTTGCTCCAGATCCACACCAGCTCCCCTGAAAAGGAGCCCCGACTCTGACCTTCCTGGTCCGAGTGAGAAGCAATCTTCCGATCCTGCGTGGATTGCTCTTACCAAGGCTTGTTTGCTCCAAACTTGAAGCCGACTGCACCGACGGTGAGAGCCTGCGTGGGACAGATCGTGACCTGCTCCTGGACGTCGCAGATGCCCCAGAGCCCACGTGACAGCGGAGAGAAGCTCCTCAACGACCACCTGATTGCGCCCGACATTGCCTGGTTCCGTCCTGGTTCCACCCTGGTCACTGCTGAGTGACCCAGACTCTGTCCCCTCTGCTTTCAGGTACTCTACAACTTGAGTCCACCCTTGGACTCCACCGGACACTTCGTCTTCACCCTGCCTGCAGCCCTTTCAGCTTCAAGCACCAAGAGCCTGCGTGTCAAAACCCGACGCCACTTCGACCCTGTGCACCCCCTTCCTGTGGGTGAGGTAACTTTGCTCCGCCGGTGTTCCCACAGTGGTGCACACCTCTAGGGTCTGTGTGTTAAGTTTTGTTCCTCTAGGTTCAGCGGAAGTGTCCTTAAACTTTAACTCTTTGACTTTTACGCACCATTGGTTAACATTGGTGCATGCGTGCGCTTTCCGCACATCTCCCGAATCCCGAGGGCCATTCCCGACTTCAGCATTGCTTGTCCTGACTGCTCCCAGCGATTCCCTAGGCCCTAGGCCTAACCACTGCTCGAGTGGCCTTTCTTATACCACTTGTTTAGTATATGGTTTGAGTCGCCACCCGCCCTCATCCATAATTGTGCAACTTGTATGTTTAAACAGTGCTTTTGATTTAACGCTTGTGCCCCTTTATTCATAAAGAATACTGGGGATTGTTTTTAGTAATAAACACATATATTTTTATAATATATACTTGTGTGGTGTCCTTTCATTTGGTATTACAGGATTGTATGTGGTAAAACAGCTCGCTTAACACGACCTCTTAAGTTAAGCCTTTAGGCTGCTTAGTCCATGCTACCCCTAGGATAGCTTGTCTAATAAGGTTGACTTACAACCAGACACCATAAGGGGATTGTTTGGTCAGGTAGTAGGTGGTTCCAGAATTGGAAACATCCCCTACCAGGCCAACTTCTCACAGTGGGCGAAAGACCCCCTCTGTCAGACCCCATCCACTGAGTGAGAGACCCCTGTGTGGTGAAATACCCCCTCCATCCTCAGACCCCATCCACTGAGTGAAAGACCCCTGTGTGGGGGAAATACCCCATCCATCAGACCCCGTCCACTGTGTGAAAGACCCCTGTGTGGGTGAAATACCCCCTCTGTCCTCAGACCCCATTCACTGAGTGAGAGACCCCTGTGTGGGTGAAATACCCCCTCCGTCCACAAACCCCAACCACAGCATGAGAGACACCTGTGTGGGGGAAATACCCCATCCATCAGACCCCGTCCACTGAGTGAGAGACCCCTGTGTGGGTGAAATACCCCCTCCATCCTCAGACCCCATCCACTGAGTCAGAGACCCCTGTGCGGGTTAAATACCCACTCTGTCATCAGACCCCATCCCCTAAGTGAGAGACCCCTGTGTGGCTGAAATACCCCCCCCTCATCAGACCCCATCCACTGAGTGAGAGACCCCTGTGTGGGTGAAATACCCCCTCTGTCCTCAGACCCTATCCACTGAGTCAGAGACCCCTGTGCGGGTTAAATACCCACTCTGTCATCAGACCCCATCCCCTGAGTGAGAGACCCCTGTGTGGGTGAAATACCCCCTCCATCAGACCCCATCCACTGAGTGAGAGACCCCTGTGCGCGTCACACCTGATGGTTCTGTGTTATTACTTTTTTGTGACTACAACCTGCTTCTTTCCTTGTTTTGTGTGTGAACCCTTGAAGGGGTGGTGGACAGGAAAGCAGCAGAGAAAGGCAAACTCTGATGTGAAGCAAAGCAACGGGAGAGTGTTGATTGTCACTCCTCCAGTTCTCCTGGTAAAACAGGCCTGGAATGGTCAAGAGCCAGTTTGAATTCTAGAGGGTCGGTTTTCCCAAAAGCAGGTTTCTGGTAAGAATGGACCCGTGGAACTACACTAGATAACATCCAGGAAAAATAGGATATAAAATGGTCGGACCAGGGCACGGGGCAGGGATCCCCTATGGAAAGGGGGAAATTGGAGCAGATTGGATCTAATAGATGGCCAGCCTGATGAGTCGGAAGGCGGACGTGCTGGGTAAGTTGAGCCATTTGGAAAATGTCCAGTAGGTCAGCCGCCTCCCCAGTATCAGGAGAACCCAAATGAATATTAAAGTCCCCCAGAATCATATAATGCGAAAACCTTACCGCCCTAGAGACAATTGCATCCCCACAGCTCAAGAGAAATGGGCCCGCGGGACCAGGTGGCCTAGAGATCAAAGAGGCCCCCAGAGTAAAGTGTGCTGAGAAGCGGACGCTAAAGTCAAGCACCTCACAGCCTGCCCAAGCTGAAGGATCCCCCAGACGGAGTTCCCAAATATCTTTATAAACGATGGCCACACCGCCACCTCTACCCCCCTGGCGGTCGGCTCTCAGAATCTTATAGCCTGATGGAATGGCAAAGGAAACAATAGGGTCGGAGGAAGAATCAAGCCATGTCTCTGTGTGGAACAGCATGTCTAAAGAATTATCCTCCAAAAGATCATGAACATCTGCGTGGTGTTTCCTAAGGGACCGGGCACTGATCATAGCTGCCCTAATGTGAACATCCTTTACCCGCTGAGCCGAAGGGAGGCCCTCGGTAGCTGGGGGGGCAGGCTCGCCCTTCAAATGGATGCCGCAATCTGAACAGGGGGCAAATGGAAACATCGCCACATCCCAGGTCTGGGAGTGGCAGCGAGCCAAGCAATCCAGTGCTCTAAGAGACGCTCCACAATAGCTTCTCCTTGACTCATTACCTGGGGACTTCGGGCAGCATGGCTGGCGCTGGCCGCATCCGGGACGCTGACAGGCGCAGACTGGCTTGCCTTGGGCGCGCCCGCTTCGCGCCCGTTCAACGCGCATTTAAATGAGCCCGGGCGCCAGAGAGCCGGAACGCCAACTACCACAAAATGGCGTCTCTCGGCGGCACCACGGGACGAGCAGGAAGTAAATAGAAGCCCTCGCCCTGAGAGCAGCAGCAATAGGGAAGTGTGCAAAATGAGTCAAAGACTCGAATATTTAATGTGCAAGTATGCGGGCCGGTTCAAAAATTACAGTTTTGAAAACAAAGTGGTAGGATGAACAGGCACACGATCAGAATACGCAGCCAGACGTAAAAATGCAGGGAGAACACCTCAAGAAAGGGAACTATATCTTCAATTTGTAGCATTCCTTAAAAAGTAAACATGTATTTAATTGCAAATTGTCCTTCATTTATGTGTGGTACGACGTTCCCGTTGTGCGCTCTCTTTCATCATGTAACTAGCGTGTGTGGCAGAGCTTTTCTTTTTTTCACAAGACATGCGAATACATTGTAGGTGTCTTATTCCATTGTTGTAAAGACAGAGGCCTCATTTGTCACAATTGTCTAAGCTATTCAGCTAAGTTGTTCCAATGTAGCGTTGTTTTTAGACTGAATTAATCTATTTAGTAAACGGGTTCTCTTGGTTTCTTCTAGCGAACTTAATTCAGCACAGCTCACGTGCTCAATATCTATGTTGTAGCTCTCCGTGACTGCAACTTCTGAAAAACAAATGTGTGCAGGGCCCTTCTGTTCATCTGGGCAGTGTGCGGGCCCTGCATTCACATCATAATGTTATGCAATTATTTCATAACCTGTTGCAGAGGCCTGCTTGGGAATTGTTTAGCAGTGATACGAGTGTATTTAATACCGAACCTCTCTTGTTTTGCTCATACTCCGGTTCTTAGCTACATGACTGCGTTTTTGTCTAAACGACTGCATTTTATTTTCCATGGGCTGTTTCTTTAGTACATTGTGGCGTCTTGAGGTCACCTAAAAGCGATCATGGGAGTTCTGTACTTTGTTTTCATGTTACACCTGACCTAGTACTGTCATCCGTACTGGAGTGTGCACGTGCCTTGCTCTCCACATGCGGCCTAAGCAGAATATTGCTTGTAAGACCTGAACTCTTCTGTTTTTATAAATGACAAAACAAAAACCTTTTTTGAAAAGCAGTATGAAGATGGAAAAGAGAGAAATGGTCCCTTAAAAAAAAAATGCTTGGACGAGTTCCAGTTCACCTTTAATGGTTCTAAAAATGATTTCTTAATTACCATGATTGATCATCTGTGTGCAATTTATATCCCAAGAAATTTTAAAACACATGCCTTCTGCTAGCAGGCCCCTTCCAGTAACATTCATCTTAGAAAGGGGCTGTAGGTTAGTAAGTTTGCAATTCAGGGGCTATGCAGAAGCTTCAACGTCTTTCCAAAGCTTATTACTGTTTTAAAGGGCGTATTTCTGATATTTAGCTTTTTTAATGGATTTACGTGTTTGGTTTTATTTCAGGGGGAAAATGTCTCTGTCACTGAGAGCTGCAGTTATGTTATGTTATGTTAATTTCGATTTATATAGCGCCAAATCACCGACAGGTCTCTTAGCGCTTGCTTTGGGAACCCGTCCTGGCTTTCCCTGCGAGATCACCCATACTGGGCATCCCCAAGGTGAAGACCAGGCATCCCGCCGCGGGGGGGGGCGTAGTGGAGATTAAGCAAGCTATTGCCCAGTGCTGCAGAGTGTGAACCCATGATTCGAGTAGGCACCGAGGCGAGAATTATCAAGTCCGTGGACATTTGGGCTCAAGACCCTGCCGCGTCGGGAATTGAACCCTGGTCCCGGGTCGGACCTCTGCATCAGGGTCTGCCTCCTCTAACCAGTGAGCCACACTGCTGTCTCCGGTTAGTGCCCTTCCTTCCATTTCTGGTTCTTTGCTGTAGTTGTAAGACCTTGTTAGAGTTTATTGTTGCTCAAATGAGGTAATTTCTAATATTTATCTGTTTCCCGAATCTTCATTACTTGATTTTGCCTTCCACAAGACAGTGTCACTCATAGTCATTGAAATGTCACTCATAATTTCACTGAAATGCTGAAAATGTCACTCATAACAACCTGAAACCTTGGCAGCTATGGATTGAGGATTCACAGCGCTGTCAAATATAAAGAATCCCCCCCAGGAACAGGAATGTTAGAAGACGCTGCCCAGTGTCATTGCAGCAGCTGTGTCTACATTTCACACATTGATTGAAATACAAGTCCTCATTTAAATTCACTCCTGAATGTCATGTCTGTTCCTTTGCAGAAGTTTAAAAAATGAACAAATTGCTGGTATTTCACTGAGGGAGGGGGGCAGAGCTGACATAAGGGGCTGAATCTGAGGCTCCTCAAGAATACACCAGGCACACCAGACCATAATAATGAGCCTACGGGGGCTTAGGATCACGGTGAGAAACACACGGGGTGAGAGACACACGGGGTGAGAGACAAACGGGGTGAGGGGACACAGTGATGGGCACAGAGGGTCAGAGGGGGTCACTTTTCATTAATGAGGCGTGGGGTCATAATGATGAGCACACGGGGGCTAGGGATCACGGTGAGAGACACACGGGGTGCGGGGACCCAGTGACGGGCACAGAGGGGCTGGAGGGGGTCACTGTTCATTAACGAGGCACGGGGTCATAATGATGAGCACACGGTGGGTTGGGATCACGGTGAGAGACACACGGGGCGAGGGGACACAGTGACAGGCACAGAGGGGCTGTAGGGGCCCGAGGACTCCTGAACCGACCTACGGAACCGACGCCTGTGGACGCCGTTCTTTCGGAAGCTCAAGAGAGGTCGCTGACGCCCTGCATTTCTTAAAGGTAGTTGACCTGCAACGCCGCGGTCAGCCAGAACTATTTGGATTTGGTTGTTCCCAACGCCGCGATAGCCCCGGGCGGAGCTATAGACTTCAAGGAACTGTTTTTCATGGTTATTTTGATATTGAAGATTTCTAAGTACTGTAATGTGGATTTGTATCGTTTTTGGTCTATATTGGATATTTTTCTAAACTGGTGTGGTGTCCTTTTGTAGTACTTACACTTTATTACTGTTGGTTATGTGTAAATGCTTTACACACTGCCTCATATATATATAGAATACGTCTAACTGCTCGTGCCAAGCTACCAAGGGGGTGAGTAGGGTTTATTTTAGGAGTGTAACTCCCTTATCCTGACTAGGAAGAAGGGTCCCTACTTGGACAAAGGTGCAAGCACTTGCCAACTAGAGACCCCATTTCTAACAGTGATCCTTTCATTAAACTAATCTACATAGTTGTCGATGCTACCAGGAGGGTCAGGCACAGTATGCTCTAAGCAGGGGATCAATTTAAGAGGGTTCAATTTAGACCATGGGTGATAAGCAATGCTGTACGGCTCATTGGCTTATGTTTTGTTCTCTCTCCTTGATTGACAACAATATTGCTTTGTAGTCCATCTACGTCAGTTCTAAAGTAGAAAGAGTGTTGACGAAAGCTTGTACTACGAGATAAGAATATTGCCTGCTCAGTGAGTTGGTCCTTTTGCAAGTTACAACAAATCAAAGGCTGAATAAATAGCAACTTTATTAGTTCCTTGTCAGACTCCCTGTCCACATGGAGATTAAAATCTTAAAGCAAGATAAAAGTGTTAGTTTCTTGACTAGAGAGATCGACTCCAGTATTGATGAAATAACGTTCTTCACAGGGCCAGGGAGCCTGTACCATTTTATTGGATTCATTTATATTAAATGACATTTTGAATGAGAAATATTGAGAATATATTCTGTAAATAAAAATGCCTCAATAGTGAATGAGGAGACTAAACATTTATTTTTGTAAATAATCATATGGGTCCTTTGGCTAATTTGAAACAATAACCAGGAAGAATGTAAGATCAGGGTCCGAGCCCGCTTAGAGCCGGTTTCTGCTATTCATGCAGAATCAAAATGCGTCGTCCAGGCTCCTCCCCTCAGGCACAGGTTTAACCATCAGACATTGATTAGAATTCATGTTATATTGAGATTCTGACAGGTATGATATACAGGATGATATGATATATATATATATATATATATATTACCTACTGGCGGTCGCCAGTAGGTATATATAGTTAGGATTTTTTCTCTATGGGTTTTTTGAAAATTCTATGTCTAATAACTTTGGCGTTTGTGGACGGAATTGGCTGAAATTTTCAGGAAAATGGCACATTTTGTTTCTGAGCAGCCCCTGAAAATTTTGGGGGGGTTCGTCAAGGGGGGGCCGAGAAAAAAGGGGGGTCCCAAAACGTGTTTTTAACATTGAGTTTTCCATAGGGCGGTTGGCCTCACTTTTAGCCCGAACGGCTGAATGGATTTGCACGAAACTTGGCAAAATTGTAGGGACTGGTAGCCCGATGTGCCTTTTGTAGGTCTCAATATATGTGCTCCAGTGGATTTTGAGAAATTAACGTTTAAAAAAATATATATATCTGTAACAGCGGACCGGGCAGCGCTCTGGTTCGCGGACTTTTCGCGCAACGGAGCTTTGTGAAGCGAAGCTGATTGGTTCTCCGGCGTCTGTCAACATTCCAAACAGTCCGTAGCGGCCGCCATCTTGTCTCTCGGTAGGATCGAGAGACAAGAGGAGGTCAAAACAAAGGGGGAAATAACTATAAGGGGGCATAGTAGATCCTCGCTGACCCCCTAGGTTTGATGTGGAGGTTTTAAAAGGGCCCCGCGGGGCAAAAAAAAATTATAATAATAATAATCGAACGGCTGAATGGATTTGCACGAAACTTGGCAAAATATTAGGGACTGGTAGCCCGATGTGCCTTTGCTAGGTCTCAATATATGTGCTCCAGTGGATTTTGAGAAATTAACGTTCAAAAAAAGATATATATCTGTAACAGCGCTCCGCTTCGCGTAACGGAGGTTTGCGAAGCTGATTGGTCATTCTGTCACTGGGCTATAGTTGGGCTACATCTGGCTGATATTTGGGCTACATTTGTTTTTTTGTGTGTCTGGCGGCCATCTTTGGGCTACATTGGGCTACATTGGGCTTCATTGGGCTACATTCGGCTAATTAGCAAATAGCTCATCGCAAACTAGGAATGGTAAAGAATCGCTATTTATTCCTATTTAGGAAATGCAAAAAACTTTGATGATACATATGGCGGTTCATCTCTAACAAGATAAGAAGCATAGGGATACATTTATGATGACTGGCGCATCACCAGGGATGTGTTAGTCATTCTGTGCCGCTGTTCCGTCACCTATGGTGTGCTGCATTTACAATGCGGCGCATCATGGGGCAAAAACAGCACAGATGCGTGATGTATCTGTGCCGTAAAGGTGGCGCATTGCTGGAGTTGTATCGCAAGTGTGATGAAGCTCCAGCAAGGGTCGGGGGTGCCCCTGTCGCAGGGTTTCTGTTCTCACACAGAACTGTGGACAGAGGATTGGAACCTCGGCGAATGCATTGCTGGAGTTGTATCGCAAGTGTGATGAAGCTCCAGCAAGGGTCGGGGGTGCCCCTGTCGCAGGGTTTCTGTTCTCACACAGAACTGTGGACAGAGGATTGGAACCTCGGCGAATTAGGGTGTCCCAAAACTCACGTTAGTAATCAAAAACTCCTTAGCAAGCTAGGTACAGTGTCACATTGGATATAACAAACTCTCAATGTTTAGACAATCCAGAATATGAACTTATAGTACCTCAGGATACGTGGAACTCATGAACAGTCGGTCGTTATAGATTTCTTAGAAACCAGAACATGGAGTTAAGAAGAACAGATGTGTATTTGAAATGTTTATTTACTAATGCCGTCTTCTCAGGCGTAGTACCTTAGATAATAAAAGTACACATATTATCAGTAGCAAAATTACCAGCATAGTTACTAGTACATAAAAAGCGAATGGTGACAGTATGTTAACATGCTGTAAATGAATAAGAGTTAGCAACACTTATAAGCAGCCGCGGGCCGTGGAGGGAGTTACGGTGGGGCAGGGAGGCGGGGAGGGGGAGGGGCAAGGTAGAGAGGGCTCCACCCTGCTTCTCCCCCTCCCCGCCTCCCTGCCCCATCGTAACTCCCTCCACGGCCCGCGGCTGCTTATATCTCACCCTCCCTAATACACATATTATATTATTTGCTAAGAAGGTCTCTTTGTGTTGGTTTAGGGCGTGCCCATACTTTAGTGTCTTAGATTTGAAGGAATCACATCAGCATACACCAGCTCTCTCTTCATGTGAACCGCATCAACTGTTGTGTATGTGTGTTCGGCAAAGCAATATAAAACCCGCCTCATGCCCAGAATTGGCAGAAGTTGCACTTATGTTATGAGTATGAAGTCGTGGAGATCAGACCTCATAACAATTCTGTATCGTGTTGTTCTTGAAACTTTAGCACTTGCTGTACAGATATAGTTTAACAAGTAAAGGAGATAGTAGACCAATAACATATTATTCTCATGTAAACCACGATGAACTACTAGGTGGAAAGCTAAAGCAACAACTAAGTGTCGTGTGCAGAAGTTGCAAAAAAGGAAAAATGGCGTTTAAACCGGTAATGAGCCCATGCTAACTTAACACGGTGTAAAGATATCCAGGACCTAGATGACACCTCCTCATGATCCGGAAACAAACTGAATAAGATAATAGAAGTGCCATCTCATGAGAGCAGATTGCAAGTTTATATGTGGACGGTCCGCAAGGTAAAGCATTAAAAACTAGGAAAATTTAATGCTAAAGAAAAATAAAACAGCCAAGTACTTTATCGAGTCTTAAGCCAATAGGCAAGGTAAATAATAAAAACTTGACAAATAAGTCAATGAATTGTCAATGAAATGCTAGTACTCAGCATATCAAACATGAAAAAGGTCTATGACATAACTGTGTATGCAAAATAAGCTGCAACAGCCTCCAATAGGAAGTCACCGTCTTCATCCGAAAACAGTTCAGCCATCCAATTTAAAAGCGGAAAAGAACATACGTGCTCTCCCAGCACCGGATCCTCTATCACCATCAGAGGACAGCTCGGTGGGTTTTCAAGAAAGCTCTGTTCCAAGAAAGACTGTGCTGCCGCCAGTAAATTCCAGGGACCAAGTAGTCCATGCATCAATGCCACAGCCATAATCCTTTCGCCAGGACAAACCAACTCGTGAGTAATGATAGGAGTCATCAGCTGATTAAAGTCGACGTCAGGAGAAACCGGTCCGCAGAGACACAAATCAATGGCCCAATCGAAATCACAGGTCAGGCAGTGAAATACAGGCTGGACACAGGTGAAGTAGGAGAATCGAAAAGATAATCCATATGCCGTGTTTAATATCGCCAACGGCATTGTGCCATAATATTCTAGCATGCGATTTCGGAACAGTATCAGCAGCTGCAGGGTGGGAGGTTGCATAGGAGGGACATCCATATTTAAAAATGTAAAAAAGCACAAGAGCGTCCGCTGGTAATGCAAGTAAAAATGCCAATCCACGAACCAGAGTGCAGAAAATAGAATGAAAGGAAGCAGGGATGACTCCAAAGATTTTCTCAAATGAAGTCACGAGACCACTGGTAACAACTTTAAAAAAGTGCGCCAGGGACTTTGTGGAGGATGCGTTAAAGATAGTCGGAAACATGTTGCTGAAATTGAAAGGCAAATGTTAATTGAAAAAGGTTTTGCACCTCTGTATGGGTGTTCGCTATGTGAAGTACGAAAGTTTCACGGGCCGAACTCAAGGCCACCTCTCTCTGAGACAAAAGAGCTCTTATTCTTGCCATGCCGTTGAAACGTGTCTCAAGGTTGGTATTTGTGGCCAGATTGAAAACTCCCTATGTTCATGTGTGGGAGGAAATAGAACATTTCTGCAGCAAATAACCCGTTCACTTACTGTTACGATAAAAGGAATACTTTTAATTAACTCAGAACAATCTTCATTATTGAGCATCAAATAACTACCATTTTCCAACAACTTGAACGTGGGGATGATAGCAGGAACTGGCGTGCCTTGCAACACGCAAGCCATATTTGGTCGGTGTTTGTTGCATGAACCGTGTAACTGTATGTGCCTACACATTAGTGAATGATCTGGCGTCTCAGTGCATTCCTCTCCATTCAGATAAACTTCTTGATCATCTTTGAAACATCTGTATGTGTATGGAAGCGACCAGACCTCATGAAGAAAAGCACTACTACTTTTTGGCACTTTTTTGAGAGAAATAAAATAGTTCGCAGATTTTTTTTAAATCGACCGAATTAAAAAAAAATGCTCTTGTTGGATGGCTTTGGACATAAGGCCGCATAAACAAAAGGAATTTTTCAAATATCTGTTTTTCTCACTTTTTTATTGCTGTTTGAAATTTCTGACTTGACTTTTTGCATCATTGGTGATGCATGTGTTTAACATTGAGCTTGGGAAAATTGAAAAAAAAATAGACTTTGGGGATTGTTTACTAGGGCAAGTGATACATCAAATTAAGACTCATATTAAACTGAACCTCAAGCTGAAAAAAAAAACAAAATAGCATTTACGATCACTTTTTTATAAGCGACTTTAACAATTGTTTTTTTAGCTATATTAAAAAACAAGGTAACGCCGTAAATTTTAGAAAAGAGATTTTTTCAAAGTAAAACATAGGTGTGACCTGCCTTCACATTAGGCTTCATAAACAAAAGAAAAAACATCTCTATGTGTTATATTCACTTTTTAATAACACATTTTCGTTTTAGGCACAAGCAAAAAGCAGCATTGGTGATGCATGTGTTTTTCAATGGGGTTTTTTAAAGTCTACCAAAATACGGTTTACCAATACATTTTCATTATTTTCTCTTTGGTATCTCATTATGCACATGTTAATAAACAGGTTCATGCATTATTAGCTAAATAGCATAAAAACACACTGAATTATTAACAATAATCTTTGAGATTCGGGTGACCAGATGGCCGGAAATCGAAAATCGCCTCGTATGGATTCAACTTCCATTTCGTGCACTTTCTATGTGGGCCACATGCATAAGAATTGGTACAATAATGCATACGAATCTTAGCTAGAATCTGCAATTGAAATTAAGTCTTTAACTTATATGCTTCAAGAATTATAGGGCACATTCTGCTATGTATAATATCCTATCCATTTCAATGGGACGACCAGATGGCCGCAAATTGAAAATCGCGTCGTATGGAAAGAAAATTTAGCTTGAAACAACCTGGAAAGAAAGGAATGGGAAACGAAATCAGTAAGCCACTGATGAACACAAACTTTTAATTAACATAACAAGCAAGGAACAATAACGCTAGAAACAAGAACGGTAAACTGTAGAAAATGAAAGTCAACAGAACATTCCTCCCCCCCCCCCACCCCCCCCCCACATTCTGGAACCTTCCAAAGTAGGGCAGGGTTACGGCTACGCCCAACTGGCGGCAACCCATATAAGGCGGGCCCTGCTGCCAACACTTGGTCAGGAAATCTTAACATATGGGGGAGCCGGAGGAGAGGCAGGGGCCAGCGGAGTCCAGCCGCAGCAGCCCTGGGTAGTTGCAGGTAGTCCCGCCACATGTCCACCCGGTCCGACCACCCATGGCCAGGGACCGACGGGGGGCCAACTGAGGCCGGCTGCAGCCGATAACCTAAGGAAGCCCGGTCCAGAGAAGAACGAGACACCTCTTCCTTTTCCCCTCCGTGACAGCCGCAGCAGCTCTGGGCGGCGGGATGTCCTGTCCATACCTCTGCAGAAATTTGTCCAAGTTGGGCTGGGAGGGAGAGGCGACGCGGACGAGCCTCTCCCACCTCCACGGATAGGAGGTCTCCCAGCCCCCGGCCCAACGCCGAACTCCCCCAGCCAGGCGGTGGTGCCATATTTTCGTAGCACCGAACATACCATGGTGGTGCCCCAGTACTTGCGCAGCACCGAACGTGCAACGGTGCCCATATTTTCGGAGCACCGAATATGCAATGACTGCACCGATACTTGCGCAGCACCGAACGTGCGCCGCAGGTGGCCATACCTCCGTAGCACTGGGCATGGGCCTTGTGGAGCACAGGGTGTGGAGAGACCATCGTGCATGCCCATGAAAGAGAACGGCCTAGAGTGCACCGGGAGAAGGAGACGGCGCGAACGAGTCTCCCTTGCCCCCCCCAGGCGGGGGCATCACAGCCGCACCCCAGCCGAATGTCCCGCTTCCACAACACAGAGTTCCACTCCCTATTTTGTCCTCAGAAAGGTCTCTTCCACTCTTGCAGACTCGATGAGAGGGGACTGCTGCAGGGCCTCAAAATGGTGTCTGGGTCCGCTGGAAGGCGGGTCTCGGCCGCTAGAGTAACTTTGAACAGCAATGTAACTCGGTCGCATGCCCACCGGGACACGAGCCCCCACCTCCGACAACATCTCCACAGCCTTGAAGAGTCTGCAAAGGTACCCGGCGGAGCCCTCGGCCCCTGCAGGCTTCCGGTAAGGGACAACTGCCTTGATCGCCAACAAAATAAACATGACATTGCCACTCCTTCTGTTAGCATGAATTCTTGAACTGCCGAAAAGGACTCTGGTCCAACTGCCGGTTGTAGGAAACTTTTTCCTGATGCTACTTCCGGACTGACCCGGCCCCGCCCAAAATGGCGCCGGTATCAATAGGAACTTACGAACACCTCGTGGTGTTTCTTTTTGCTAAATAAAAAAAAACTTGATGTTCTGAGACATGTATATGATCCTTTGTACACTTGACAAGAAGAAAGGAGAGCTCACTCGACGAACATGTAAAAAGGATCCCGTTAAAAATGATGATTACAAATGTACAATGTATTATATTTTTTATATATATATTGCTGATGTATAACCTCGCTTATGACGCACGCACACGGTATGCATATAGGAAATCTGATTGCAACTAGTCTGACTATGCTTCTAAATTATGAAATAAATGCCCCCGAACCCCCCCAGCCAGTTGATAGACGTTTTAGTTTGCTACAAATGAATTGATAAAACTTTCTAATGTTTTTTATTGCTGCAAAACAACACCCCCCACTGTACGCACTTTAGCCATTGCCGTGTCCGGCCAAATACGACTGCACCCTCATAAATCCACGTACTATGATTTTGCAAAAATAAAGGTTTTCGAAATTATGAACGGGTATTGCATGCTTTATTTGAAATATGGGATCGGCGGGAGAGTTCTTTTCTGTGCACCCTACCCTGCTCTCTCTTTAAGGTTATTAGAAGATGGTTGCCCAGCCCCGGAGGAAGGATCGGATCTACGACACGATACTCTGCCTTCAAGGTACGCGACTGACTCATGAACTCTCGCGTGGAGAAAAGACCTCGACTTCTGAGGATGGGTAAAACGAAACGGTATAAATAATGGAATGTAAAAGAAGGGTAAAATAAAACGATGTAAATGTTATAAAGTACGACGCTCAAAGGTATTAGGGAACAGAGCTGACCAAAGAACTGAAGAACCTTAGAACGTCACAGCATTGAAGGAGATTTAAGGATCCCGATAGTGAGATACATCTACTAACTAGATACCTCGCACTAGGTACCTCTGGTTTCCTTTTTACGTTTCCCTGCACACGACCTATAAGGACACACTGCCCCCCCCCCGACTCCAGAAACCATACCCCAGGGATTCTACCCCGAGGAGGAAAGACGAGTATGAGGTAAGTAAAGGACTCTCGAATCCATGTATTTGATATGCGCGAATGTTGTCCCCCTCCCTTCCCCTCTTTTCCCTCCCTCTACAGGTTACATCAGGGGCCGCAACCGAGGTATGGCGAAGATCTGAAGCCTTGCCCCGTCTGATACGCGAAGCGGACCAACGCTGCAAGGTGGCGCCTAAGCACGCCCACAAACTACTCACGTAGCAAACGAGCCCATAAATTTAGTATGATCTGATGAAAAATTATCACCCTTAACCCATGCTGCACGAATGAACCCATGTCACGTATGATTCGAAACTATGAGAGAATGTGTGTGTGTGACTGAAGCGTTGACTCAACTGGTCGAAGGACCAAGAATGCAAGAAAGTGCGACACAGTGGTACCCGTTTTCCTTTTTCTCAAAGCATGTCCCCTCTACCCTGTCTAATGCTCGTCCACCTCAAACTGCATGCTTTCAAGATTCTAACGCAGACCCGTAAATGTCCTTTGCTGTGTAATGCACTAAATAGCCTTTCTTAAATACACTGCCACTCTCCATGTCGCACGTGTACTATTTAGCCTGCTGTTGCACTCTCTCTCTCTCTCTCTCTCTCTCTCTCTCTCTCTCTCTCTCTCTCTCTCTCTCTCTCTCTCTCTCTCCTTCACACTCCCACTCTTCCGAGCGATTAGCTCCGAAATTGGCAGACTGCCACCCCTAGCGCACCACCCAATTGGCTCCAAATACCGCCAGTATTTGCACAAAACTTGTCTTTAATAAAATCACCATGAGACCGTGTCACTACCTCTCCTTTCTGCTAAATTGACGAAACCGAGAATTGGCCATAAGGGAAAGGACAGGTAAGACGACTGAGGTTCCCTAATCTGACCCGTAATGAGGGAACTACATGTCAGCGGCTCCTATTATGAGATAAAATGCCTCAGATGACGCGACCTTCCCCGTTCCGAATTGTCGCAATACCCAAACCGTAAAGGTAATCGAAACCTCCCCATCTTCCCAGGACGCACCCAGTATTGCGTTCAGTTGCCCCCGATAAGAGTTTTTAACTATCCTTCACCCCCCGATCGTAAGAGATGGGTCGACTTGCGACTAACGCAGGCCAGCTGTGGTCCCTAGAAATGATTTTTTCGATAGGCAAATTTCAGAGTTTGGAATTCGAGAAATGCCACTGAACGCTCACCAACTGAACTGTGGCCTTCTGCCGATAGTACCCTTATAACCCAAAGTAAGATGATGCCCCCCCATCACAGTTTTCTATGTCCCTAGTTATTTTCCCATGAGACCCCTGTCTTTTCTAATTTAGTAATCAGGCCGCGAGAGGCTGCATAGGAACCAGAATGATGTTTTACAAAGTTAAAGATTAGACTGAAGCGAAGAAAACCATTACAATGAACCTTGTCGAAAGCGAAAATGTTTAGTTAAAAGGCAGGATGCATTGATAAAATGAAAGATGTTTAGCCTATGTTCGTCCCTCAGCGAGATACCTATTAGTACCATGTTGATAGCTCACAACACCCTTTTGTAAATATAAACCCCTAGAGAACGGTATAGCTTTGTCAGGCTTGTATTACGAAGGTGGGTCTCCATCAGATGAACTGTCGTGACTATAGTAAACAGTTGTGAAGGAAAGTCATAGTAAATCCAGCAGGCCCACCATCGATCATTTATATGTCAGTTGTGAACCCTAATATAACGGACGTTTCTATTGTCATTTACCTGGAGCTGGGAGAGAAATAGACTTGTGTGATTACCTTCCTCTGCCCATTCTCTAAAGACTGTCTTTTCAAACTCCTTCAAGGGTACAGCTGTCGGAGGAAAGAAGGACCGGATGTGGGAGCACGTGGCCTGACTACAGACTATGGAACGTCTGCGGCATGGGCCAAGGCGAGACCGCGACAGAACGGAGCTGCAGGACGAGGCACTATTTCCGACAAAACAAGAGGAGAGGGCTGACCTGATGCCCCTGTCCAATGTTCAAATGTGTGCCGAAAGGTCCCCGCTCCCTAAACTCGGTCATAAGCCCGCCTACCTGAAATCTCTCGTTCCCCTAGTTTGTTCCCGACCTGGCCATTGCTCCACCCCCCTTTTTCTCCGACCTACCCTATGGACTATTTGTACACTCTTCTTCCACCTGAACTTTTTGACTATCGACTCCGAAAGACACTGGGCGAAAAAGACCTTTTCGACCAGAAACGCGAGGAAAAGGTCGTGCCCTGCAACACGGGACCTAGAATAGAGCTGGACCCTTAGCTCCACCGCCGGTGCTCCACAGCGCCAACAAAGGACTGAGAACTCAGTAACTTCGAACATTGACACCCTCAATCATCGTTTCTGCTACGTCTCGTTTCTCTCCCAGCCACCATTGTATTGATTATGCTCCAACCAAATATATACGGAGCCTGTATATAATAACCTGTATGCAATGTACTGACTGCTCGCTACAGAATCATTTTTTGTATTACCTTACTATGACTTTCCTGCTAACAAGTTTATCAAAGTTTATCAATAGGCCCGCCTCCTAAAACTAGAGATCTTAAATGTAGTGTTTACGACTCCTTCACCTGGGGTCCTACTGCTTTTTCTTATGCCCACCATAATAGACTTGAATAGGAAATAGATCAGCAAGATGTCTTGAATATGTTAAAGGGAGGACAGTGGAAAATTAGTACGGTTTGGTAAACATTATCTGCGCCATCTTGCCTTTTCCCCTGATGCCACACTTTTGTCGTGCGCGCCCGCCATTTTTTTAGGTGCCTCGATCAGGACCATCCCTTTTGCACGCCACTGGCCCCCAACATAGCCCTTCGCCCTCGCCAAGCCTGCACGCTGACCAACCCCCCCTCGCTCGCACATGCTTTGAGTCATAAACCCCTCTTCAGCGCAGTTCTGCCTCAAAGCCCCATCCTGTTCCCAGCGCGACCCCTCCCTTCATTCTTTTCATAGTCCCCGGCCCTTTGATACAAAAAAAAACCCTTTTCCTGTGCCCGATTGTCTTCCTTGTTCCCAGGCCGACACCTAGCTCTGCCGATACTATTCCTTGCCCCTCCCCGTACAGTTGAAAGCTTCCCTCATCAAAGGACCCCCGAGTTGATCAGAGCCCCCACCCCACGAGATCCGATCGAACCCCCCACACTCCATGAATCGGCGGAATATCCAGCTGCGCGATAACCATCACCTGTTGTGACCGGGGTGGGGACTTCTACTGTAAATGTGTGTGGGAACGGGCCCGAAGGGGAGATTCCGGGAATGTCTTTCCGTACATCAAAGCATTGCCATGAATATGTAAACTGTAATAAAGCCACAAAAACCTGTATATAAGGGGCCAGGCCTCAGAAATAAGTTAGAGCACCTCATGACGATACCTGCTGTCTGATTTGTCGTGTTCTCCTCCGGAGAGAATAAACCTTGTTTCCTGCCTTCCAGTCTCCAGCGCCTGCCTCTTCATTGATTAATGTTTCGTGGGTTAAAGAGGCGAAACCGCCGGGCAAATACCGATTGTCCCCGACCTTAGTTTCTACACTAGCACCATTGGTTTTGCAAATGCTTGCTTGATCTTGTTATTAGCTACTGTTGGTAAGAACTCCTGCAGCAAGCTAGAGCCTCGAAGGGCGGCATGAATCGAGGGATTTGTTATTTGTAGACGTGCAATGAAGTCTGTGCTGGCCAGCCTGTGGCATGTTTATGCAGACTCGAGGTGGCGCTTTTCCTATAGTCCCCACTTTGTTTCTGGAACTCAGAGTTTGTTGCTTCGGCCTGCATGGGGGGGCTCTCAGGGGGCACTGTGGATGGTAATCCCCACCCCAGGTGACCCCTAAATGTACATCATTCAAGGTGATCAGTAAAAGGCGATGTTGATGAGATGATGTCTGAAGGGTGTGATCGTAACCTTGGCTTCCCCACTTGACCACGATTGCATGAACCTGTGACACGAATGTCTCGTCCTGCACCTCTCGCTCTCTACCTGGCGAGCACCGGCAGCAGACTGAACCTCAACATCAAGAGTATCTGTTTGGGACCAGCCATGCCTAGAAGTGTCTCCCTTGCCTTATATTGTACTAGTCTCACTATTCACCATCTGGTGAAGTGAGACCACGAGAGCTGTCTCGTCTGCTACAATAATAACCTTTATGAAGTGCTACGCCGGCGTCTAGGCGCTGTTCATCGGGTGAGGTGCATGCTATGTGGAGGCCACGATCATGAAAGGCTTCTGCTGTGTCTTAAGAGGTTGGCGAGATGCTGCTTGCTTGCGCTGCCGCAGTCCACAGGTGACCGGTCACTTCGACATGTACAGTGGAGTTGTAGTCCGTGTGTGCTGTGCGGTGCATCCTGCTTTTTCCTTCCACACCGGCTGTTTTTGAGTGGAGTTGGAGTTGTAGTCCGTGTTTGCTGTGCGGTGCATCCTGCTTTTTCCTTCCACACCGGCTGTTTTTGAGTGGAGTGGGAGTTGTAGTCCATGTGTGCTGTGCGGTGCATCCTGCTTTTTCCTTTCACACTGGCTGTTTTTGAAAGGAGTGGGAGTTGTAGGCCGTGCGTGCTGTACGGTGCATCCTGCTTTTTCCTTCCCCACCGGCTGTTTTTGAGTGGAGTGGGAGTTGTAGGCCGTGTGTGCTGTGCGGTGCATCCTGCTTTTTCCTTCCCCACTGGCTGTTTTGAGTGGAGTGGGAGTTGTAGGCCGTGTGTGCTGTGCAGTGCATCCTGCTTTTTCCTTCCACACCGGCTCTTTTTGAGTGGATTGGGAGTTGTAGTCTGTGTGTATTGTACGGTGCATCCTGCTTTGTCCTTCCACACCCGCTGCTTTTCAGTGGAGTGGGAGTTGTAGTCCGTGTGTGCTGTGCAGTGCATCCTGCTTTTTCCTTCCACACCGGCTGTTTTTGAGTGGAGTGGGAGTTGTAGTCCGTGTGTGCTGTGCAGTGCATCCTGCTTTTTCCTTCCACACCGGCTGCTTTTGAGTAGAGGGGGAGTTGTAGTCCGTGTGTACTGTGCAGTGCATCCTGCTTTTTCCTTCCACACCGGCTGCTTTTGAGTGGAGTGGGAGTTGTAGTCCGTGTGTGCTGTGCGGTGCATCCTGCTTTTTCCTTCACACCGGCTGCTTTTGAGTGGAGTGGGAGTTGTAGTCCGTGTGTGCTGTGCATCCTGCTTTTTCCTTCACACCGGCTGCTTTTGAGTGGAGTGGGAGTTGTAGTCCGTGTGTGCTGTGCGGTGCATCCTGCTTTTTCCTTCCACACCGGCTGTTTTTGAGTGGAGTGGGTGTTGAAGGCCTTGTAGCTACCTGCTGGTGTCCCTTCTATCCACCTGGCCCACCCCCTCCCATGCATACTGTTTGCACTACGCGCCTGCACCACTGAAATCCTTGCACTGCCCCTACCTGCCCGCCACTGCCAGGGCGTTGAGCTCTGGTGTCTGTTGAATGGCAGAAAGGCAAATTCCTCTTCTTGCCATTACATCTTCGCTGGATGGGGCTTGGAATAAAGCAGATCCTTCTCTGCACCCCTCTTCCAAGTCAGTCATCTATTAAACTTTACTCCTCCCAGAGCAGGGTCTGCTATCCACCCCTGCTAGGGGAGCTCCTGTTGCTCCGGGGTGGACCTTACAAAGCATGTTAACAAATTGCTGTATTTTGTGCATGCCTTCGGGTCCCTCACCTCTGTCCTGAGTAGACTCGGCCTTGGATGCTGTATCCTGTCCTTGCCGTTGGGTGGACAGAGTAGAGAATTTACCGTCTGTAGCCTGTCCCTGTAGAGGGTGCTTCACCGTCACGCCGGTGTGGCCCCGGTACAGCTTTACTAGCTGTCTGTAGTTAGTGTATGACATGGGTTAGTGGAGTTGTTGTTTTTTCTTTACTCCTGGGTGGAGTAAACCGGAGCAATGAAATTCTGACATTCCCATTTCACTTATAATTGGTGATCATAACTAACTCACTCTCAATAACTCACTCGCTAACTCTCTCACTCTCACTAACTAAATCTCACTCACTCTCACTAACTCAATAACTCTCTCTCACTAACTAACTCACTCGCTAACTCTCTCACTCTCACTAACTCTCTCACTAATTTCATCACTCTTACTAACTCTCTCAATCTCTCACTAACTATCTCCCACTAATTAACTCACTAAATCTATCACTCTCACTAACAAAGTAAGTAACCTTCACTCTCCTGTTATTTATACCCACCCCTTTGTGGAAAAGTAAATTTTGCCATGTTGTATGTGCCTACGTGTTCCCTATGTTATGTTATATGTGCATGATCGATATGCATGTATTCCCCTATGATCGATTAAAGACGCAATTATAGTTGTGTCCATCTCTAGTATGCCATTTTCCAGTTTTCGTGAATACAACGAATATCGGGCCTATGTAAAGCTACGTTGCCACGTTTTACAGTGTGCACGTTAATTCATTGAATTATCCCCGTTTCTAGGCCTCAAAAGGGCCCGGACTTAGATTCAGCGCCTGTTTTCTGAACCCTCTCCAAGGAGCGATACAGCCCCCACCTGTATCCCTGACTCTTAGCTTACTTTCATGCCTCGCAGTGCCCGGCTCGGCCTGGCTCTGCCTCCCAGTCTGCCAAGAATATGTTATGTTTCTAGTTATCAGTCCAGCCCTCCTTCTCTGCATTCCTAAGCTACTGAATCGCATCAATAGTTTCCGTCATGGTCTAGCCTTTATGTCTCCATGTAAGAGAAATACTGTATTAATATTTATAGAATATTCCCCGCACACGCACTACATGTAGAATTATGCATGCACCAGTCTTAATGTCTGTTAGCCTTTACTCTGATAACTTTTGGATTCTATCAACATGTACTCTAAACACCAGATACTAGATATGCCTGGGTACATGTCGCTCTGACACTCCAGACTTTAGTCTCCTCTTCTAGCGCAGAAGTCATAGCCCCCCAGTTCTCCCTGGTAACACGTCATTGTCAGTTTGCGCGCACCACTAGGTTAGAGGTCCCAGCTGCTCAGGTAGCCCCCTCCATGTTTCCGCCCCGTTTATGACATATTCTGTTACGTTTACATCACATGTCTGTGTATACGCCCTGTACACGCCTTCTTGTTACCTCATTTTGCCCTTATCTTTCGCGACTGCTACAAACTCCGCCTACTGCTACGCCTACTGTATTGAATGCAATGTATTTTGTTTAACTATATATACTAATGTTCTGTTATTAAAAGTTATGCGCATCATTCCCAGATCCTGCCCCCGGCAGCTGTCGGGCCCTGCCATCCCATTCCCATGCAGGCTGTCCTGTTCCTGTCCTTTTATGCCTGATTAAAGCCTGTACACTCTAGCTACCTCGAATCTTGACTCTTATTTATTGAGCTATCTGTTTGTATGAGTATCCCGAAAAATAGAACCGGTAATTAATTATTTATTTACCACATAATGGCGCCCGAATAGGGACTTGCCCTTTCCCCACGCGCCGGAGAAGCCACGCAGGCCCCCTGATCCTCTGCAGCCGTGACGGAACCATACCGTGCACGTGCAGATATTTCTGCTTCAAGTATCCCTCAGGCCCACGGAGGAGACGGAGGTTGCGGTCCAGCGTCCAGACGAGGTGGTGGAGGAACGCGGCGAGTCCCGACCAGAGCCCAAGCCGAGAGTCCAAGGTCCGAGGTATCCGGAGGCCCACCTGTAACTAAAGTCCGAGGTTCGTCCGTCCGTCGTCGTAGCAGTCCAGTCCAGTCCGAGGCCTTCCGTTCTTGCTGCCCGGTGAGTACCATTGCTGGGGTAGTATCTAGACAGGGTCAATTGATTTGTCTCTGGTCCGTGGGTTTGGGTACACAGATCCAACACGAAGTGTCCACTTAGGTGGATGCGGGTCCTGACGTGTCTCTTTATGGGACCGGTAAGTTTCGTACTGTTTTAGCAGTGCATCTAGTCATTCTAGTAAGTTTCTGTTCCAGTAAGTTCTGTTTTTGAGAAATTCATGTATTCTGTTTTCAGTATTTCAGGTAATATTCTGTCCAAAATGTTATTTCATGTGTTTTCAATGTCGTGGTATGAATGATTCGTTTTTCAGTTATTATTGTGTTTATCGTGTATTGTATTGTGTCCAGACTCCAGCCTAGTTATGCCTCTGTTCTCAAAGTTACGTCAGTTAAAAACTAGAAAAGGTCTGCTCGAGGAAGCAGTTCCTGTCCCGCCTAGGGACAGTCCAGGTCATTTTATGTATCAAAAGCATGGCATAAGTGCCATATTATATCTAGATTTATGGGTGGAGTACACCAAGGAATTAGAGGAAAAGTATAGATGGCCCGTATCAGGTACGTGGGATGCCGAGTGCATCATGCGAGTAGAAGAAGCATTATGGAAAAAGAAAGCCAGACAGTCCCAGAGAGACGCCATCGAGTTATGGCGCAAAGAATCTCATAAAAGAACAGAAAAAGAAATCATAAAGTCTGAATTAAGTAGAGAATCCTCAGAAAGAGCCCAAGAAAGGGAATTAATTGAAGTAGGTGAACGAGTTAAAGCCGAACAGTCAGACAGACAGAGAAATGCCCTCATTAAGGGTATGTATCCTCTTCTTGCCGAGGGTTTGCCAAAAGCAACCCCGGAAGCACCATGTAATTTTCCGCCGCCATTAGTTCCGATTAAGCTACGTCACAAACCGACCGCAGCTGATATTTTTCTCTCGTCCTATTTGGACGACACAGTCCCAGAATATGCGAATCCTGCTCCGCCAGCTCCGGTAAATAATGTAATTCCTGTTCCTCCAGCCACCGGGGCACCTGTTACAGCACCTGTTACGGTACCCCCGGTCCAGTCCATAGTACAAGTTCCCGCTACATCGGTCACTCTGCCAGCACGAAGAGTATCAGTCGACGATTCCAGTTTAGGGGCCGCGGGAGGAGGTCCTCCGGGTACCCCGCCGCCACACAAACGTATAACGTTAGTCGAGTTACATGAACGTGCGTTACAGCGTACGCCCAAACATCAGTCCGTTGCAGATATCAGGCGAGCTCTCACCGAATGCCGTTATGATCCAGTCCCAGGCGATGATAATATGGTTATATATTCATTGCGCGCAAGACGGGTGACCGAGTATTTGGACACCCTACCGAATATGAAAGAAGATCTAGACAGAATATATCGTTTCATCCGTACAGGAGAAGATCCAGAAAGTATTGGCGAAATCATGTCTCTAAGGAAAGCTGAGACTCAGCTCATGCTATTAAAGTTTCTAATCAATTGTTTAATAAGGGAACAAGATTATCCAGACAAAGATCCAATCGAAATGAAAGTCCTGACAAAGTGGAGTGATCATATAGCCGAGGGAAGACACAAGACACTCAGTAGTATAGACAGTATGTACAAGAAAATTCGTAAGGAAATAATAAGGTTACACGAGAAACGCAAAACAGCACAAGTAAGCGAGAAAGAAGATAACTCTGATACTGAAGAAGTAGAAGACGAGAATACCGCCAGAATAGCGTATGTAGGTAAATCTAGATTTCCAGACCGACATTCACGCCTAGAACACAAGAAAGTCTTTCATCTTCCAGCACCAGAACAATATTCTCTAGAACAAGTATTTCAAGCTACCGATCACATTCTGAAATCACGAATCGGTTATAGTGAACTTAGTACCATGCATGAACAAGAACTAGCCCGATCAGCAGTCCGATGGATTACTGATTCTACCACTTTTCCAGACGAAATAGTGGCACAAATGTTTCTGAAACTGCCCCCAGCCGAGCAACGACTGGTGGGTATGTATATGATCCAGCACCTCATTACACTATATGAAGGACAACATTCTGATCCAGATCCGTTACATGATATTCTGAACGAGTTACTCCAGTATAAATGGAAAGGTTTAGGTACCGATTTAAGTAGTGTCATTCTAGAACAGCGCCACAAATATAGAACGTTTCTGAACCCGCATTTTGTTCACGTCTCACCTCCAGAAAGTAAACCATTTTACATAGATAGACAGCATCCGTTACGAGAAGTACACCCAGTTAGGACACCGGGTGGTGAAATGCAACGAGTATTTGTTTACACCCCTATCACATAGATGGAACTCTTAGAGATGAAGAAATTAATTCCCTGTCACGACAAAGATCCAGCAGGGTTCCATCGAGAATTAAAAGACATGCTCCGTATGGGAGAATACACGTATCCAGATATCATTAAAATGTTAAAGGTCCTGTTGCCCGCAGGGGTATATGAAAAACTCAAGGAAAAGGAATGGGAGGTGGGAGAGAAAAAGATTGATTGGACAGCTCTAGAAGCTGAAGATAAAATACGAGTACCAGGTACCGGTCTTGGGGACAAATGTAAAGAATTGCCCGAGTTATTGATACAAGTTTTGCCAAGGTTATTAGCCACGAAAAAGGAAGATTGGGATGCAATCTCAGCATGTAAACAGAAACAGGATGAAGATACTAGTGATTTTTATTCTAGATTTGAAAAATGTTTTATTATTAACAGTGGTTTGAAGACAGGTAGCGAGTCATACCCTCATCTTTTTGTTACTAAACTAGTCGAGAATTCAAGCCCACAAGTTAAAAATCGAGTTTTGAAAGTCGAAAGTACCTGGCAAGCTAGTACCCCGTCACAAATGTTACAGATGCTCCAGTATCACCAGAATAGAATCAGGGAAGAGCAAGAACACGAAAGGAGACGTATGAAAGACACGAAAATGAAAGTACTAGTTGCACAATCTGTTCCACAAGACAGTCAGAAGAGGGGTCCGAATCAAGCCAGTCATCCTGCAGCTCCCGTTAAAGGGACATGCAATTATTGTAAACAACCAGGTCATTTTATAAACGAGTGTGCAGTTCTGAAACACAACATAGCAACTGGTAAGACTAAAGAAAGACCACGTCCGCCTAGACAAGAACAAGTTTCACAGACTTCCCAGACACCACAGAATGCACAACAGACAGTTCCAGCACCGCAGCCTATTGCTGCAACACAGCATGTTACACAGCAGATGTACCAGTATGCCCAGACAGAGTATCCAGAGTATCAACCGTATTCATGAAACAGCCTAGAGAGGGAGGTAGGCTTGCCTCTCATCGAGATACCTGTAGATCAAGAGGGTCCCTATGTACATAGTCAAGTATTGGGGAAAGACAGAAAGTTTTTGATTGATACAGGGGCAAGTAGGACTACTATCAGTCATGACGAGGTTCCAGGGGCTCCGCTCTCAGGCTCTAGAAATGTTTCCCTTGGATTTTCAGGAAAGCCTATTGTTAACGAGATTTCAAAGCCAGTTACTCTAGAAGTTGGTCCATTGTCCCGAACTACTGATTTGTTACTTACGAAGTCATGTCCAGAAAATTTGTTAGGCATTAAAACATTAAAAGAATTAGGTGCAGTTATTTGCTGCTCTCCAGAAGGAATACGATTGTTTTTAAGAGACTTTAAAGGTCATTATGTATTACGTGATTTTGATCCAAGATTGTCCAATGTTCCACAGCATTTATGGGCGCAAGGTCCAACTGATGTAGGTTTTATGCGAATCACACCCCATCGTGTGACCCTCAAGCAAGGTATAGTCTTGCCACGGATCAGACAGTACAGATTGCCACCTGAGGCTGTAGCAGCCTTATCCAAAATTATTGACGAGCTCATTGCTCAAGGAGTAGTCGTAGAAACTGACTCCAATGTATGTAATTATCCTATCATTCCAGTCATGAAACGTACTGATCCAAATGCACCTCCAGTATATCGATTAGTGATTGACCTTCGAGAACTTAATAAATGTATCATACCCCAGTATCCAGTAGTCCCAGATATTTCATCTCTATTGACAGCTATTGATTCTGAAGCTACATTTTTTACTGTTATAGACCTCAAGAATGCATTTTTCAGTGTCCCGATTCATCCAGACAGCCAGTACCTTTTCGGTTTTTGTTTAAATGGAAGGAGCTATAAATTCACACGAGCTCCTCAAGGTTTCACAGAAAGCCCTAGTATTTACAGTCAAGCACTTAAAAGACAACTAGACAATATTCACATGCCAACTGACACTGCCCTGCTCCAGTATGTAGATGATCTACTGATCACAGCCCGTTCTGAACGTGACTGCGAGCGAGCGTCACTTACAGTTCTGTATTTCCTAGCCGAGATGGGGCACAAGGTGTCCCCTTCGAAGCTTCAATTCTGTGTCCAGCAAGTGATCTACTTAGGCCACTTACTGTCCAAGTGGGGTAGGCAGTTGACACCAGACCGTATCCAGTTAATAGCGAGTCTTCCACAGCCCAAGACACAGAAGGAGGTACGTGCTTTTATTGGCCTCACTTCTTATTGCAGACAATGGATTCCTCAGTATGCATTTCTAGCAAAGCCACTGATACAGTTAACGACACAGGAGGCAGCCATATCGACTGTCCTCCCTTGGACATCTGAACATACACTTAGTTTTAATGAGTTAAAGAAAGCTTTATGCCAAGCACCTGTTCTAGCTACACCGAACTACAGTAAGCCTTTTACACTTTTTGTCACAGAACGTGATGGTACTGCATTATCTGTTCTCACACAAGATCAAGCCGGACAGTACAAGCCTTGTGCTTTTTTTTCGAGCACATTAGATCCAGTAGCCCAGACTTTGCCTGCGTGCCTCAAGTCAGTTGCAGCCACAGCTCTAGCAATCAGACAAAGTGATTCCATAGTATTAGGACACTCCCTGACAGTACAAGTTCCACACTCCGTGGAAGTTCTTTTAAACCGAACACAGACTCAGCACTTGACCATTGCACGTTTAACAGGTTATGAACTGACACTGTTCCAGCCACACATAGAAATCAGACGCTGCAACGTTCTAAATCCTGCTACTCTGTTACCGTCAGTTACTTAAAATCCTGCCACACATGACTGTGTGGAAGTCATTAACACTATGACTAAGCCAAGACAAGACCTGACAGACATTGCATTACCTGATCCCGACCTGACACTTTATGTGGATGGTTCATGTATGAGAACGAGTACAGGAGAACTAGTAGCCGCGTATGCAGTGACTACTGACACTGAAGTTATTGAAACACACCGTATTGACACACTGTCTGCTCAAGCAGCAGAGCTAGTTGCTCTGACCCAAGCCTGCATACGTGCCAAGAACCTGAAAGTAAACATATATACAGATTCACGTTACGCATTCGGAGTTGTACACGACTTCGGAGTGCTCTGGCAGGAGAGAGGTTTCATGACTTCTCATGGAACCAAGATTCAGCATGGTCTCCTCATTCAAGCTCTGTTAGATGCAATACATTTACCGACAGCTATCGCTATCATGAAGTGCAAGGCACATACGAAAGTTACTGACATCATTTCCCAAGGTAATGATCTAGCAGACCGAACAGCCAAGCTTACAGCTCAGACACCAGACATTCCAGTTAACAAGACACAGACATCCACTCCAGAACAGATTACTTGTATGACAGTTAAGGACCCTACACAAGATGTCATAGACATACAGTTACATGCTACTCCTGAAGAAATCAAGAAATGGTCCGAACAAGGAGGGGTCCAGACAGATCAGGGATGGTTGACGAAGGGAAAAGCCACATGGTTTCTCCCCGACTCTATGGTTCAAGTCATTATCAATACCGCACATAGTCCAGCACACCTAGGAGAAAAAGCCATGTTAGACAGTATTCAGAACCTTTGGTTTAACAAGCACTTACGAGCTGCAGCCAAGCAGAAAGTCCGTACTTGTATGATATGTTGTCAATTCAATCCAGGTAAAAGTGTCCCGGTGGAACAAGGTGGATTCCAACCTCCTGACCACCCTTTCGAAGTCCTCCAGATGGATTATATTCAGATGGAGCGATGTCGAGGTTTCAAGTATGTCCTTGTAGTTGTATGCGCTTTGTCCAGGTGGACAGAAGCATATCCAGTTCCAGATTACACAGCAGCGACCACTGCCAAGCAGTTGGTTCGTGAATTCTTCCCCCGTTATGGACTCCCTAGGGTCGTGTATTCTGATAACGGCCAGCCATTCTCATCCGAGTTAATGAAACATGTTTCCCTCTTGTTAGGGTACCAGTGGAAGTTCCATTGTGTGCGCCATCCTGAAGCAGCCGGTCTCGTAGAGAGACATAATCAGACCCTGAAAATCCGTATTGCCAAGACATGTAAAGAGAAAGGTGTAGACTGGCTAGTTGCCCTGCCAGTTGCTTTATTCTTTATGCGAATGGTCGCACACTCCAGATCAGGTCTGTCCCCTTATGAGGTCGTATTCGGCCGCCCCCCAAACATGTGGGGTACACCTAGACCCCGCAGTATTACAGATGTTTCCAGTAATATGTTGACAGATTACCTAGCTTCCTTGATGTCTGCCCTACACTCTTGTCGTTCACAGGTTGCCGCTACATTCCCAGACAATACTGAAGTGAAACCGCATGAGGTCATTCCAGGCGACCTCGTCCTTGTAAGGAATTTTGATCGTTCAAGTCCGCTGGAGCCTCGTTGGAAGGAGCCACGACTTGTCCTTCTGACCACCCGTACGGCCGTGAAGTTGGAGGGCCGCAAGGGTTGGGTCCATCTGTCCCATATCAAGAAGTTCCATGGAGTCCGGAAAAAGACATTTTTAAAGGACATTTCTAAAGACTGTCTGAAAGACTGCCTGAAACCAGACATTGATCTGAATCCTGAACTGAAAGTTCCTCTGTTAGAGAAAACTCCGCAACAGGAGTATAAGTTAAAGCTCCGGTCTAGTAAAATAAGTCAGCCAGTTTAATTGTCTAAGTCCCTCTCGGGTGAAACGGTTAGACAGGTATCTGACATGTATGAGATAGACCCCCATAGTGAGAGAGTTAGTCAAAACTCTATCCGATGTATCGTTTTTCTAAGTTTTCTATTGTTTCTAAGTTTGATGGTTACCTGCACAAGTTATGCATTGCATTTATGTTTTCCAATTTCTCATGTAAATAGGTTTTCTAATGCTACAGTAGAGCACACATTTAGTGATCTGCCTCCTCACGAGTTATCCTATCGTCTTGCTATGAGAAATAACACATTTGTAAGAATGTTGCACTATTCACACCAGACCAGCAATGCTACTAATTATTTGGTGTGTGGTCGCCTCCCCCCTTTCCAGACACGGAAGGCAGTTCTGCCACTCTTTCCTTATCCGTTTTCACATAATGGTTCGTGTGGAGCATGGTCCATGTTAACGTCATCTTCAAATGATGTGTCCCTTCTGAATAGAACATGTTTTCCAGACAAGCAAGGTCTCCCCCATAGAACAGGGTTAGATCTAGAAAATGAAGTTTACAATTTAGGTAATTATTCTTCGAATTTTATGGTCCTGAATGTTCAGTCTGATACTACTCCAGACTTACCTGCTATTTCAGTACTACCAGTCAAAGGCGAATTATGTGTCCGAAAGAATGGTTCCGCACATGTAGGACATAGTGATTGTACTACTACTGTTGAGTATAGTGACAGTGGGAAATCTATTTTCAAAGCTTCACGTCATTCTTATTTTGTTTGTGGTCAGACCGCATATGTTCGTCTGCCCCTCGATTGGGATGGAACATGTTATATTGCCTTCCTACTGCCACCAGTTTTTCTAGCCCCATCTGATTATCACAGAAACACACATCTAGTACACGTCAGAAATAGACGGGAGATTGAGTCCCCAATTGTCGATCAAACTGAAACTGCTCTAGAACAGTATACAGATTTCAATAGAGGTTTCTTTTTCTTTATAGGACCTGTCCAGAATAGTAAGTCAATCCGTAGGTTAACCAGAACCCTTGAAGCAGTAGTGAATGAGACTACTTCTGCTCTAGGTAACTAAACCGAAGAGCAATCTGCTATGAGATTTGTCGTGCTCCAAAATCGTCTCGTTCTTGACGTCATACTGGCCGATAGAGGAGGAGCATGTAGAGTCATCGGATCTAGTTGCTGCATTTTCATTCCTAATAACGCGCCGTCTGTTTATTCAGCTATAACCAGACTTCATAAAAGTGCCCATCAGTTACACCAGAATCCAGGCTCCTGGACATGGTCCGGTTGGCTCTGGAGTATCATATCTGCCTGGGGATGGAAAGTATTGTCATTCCTAGGTATTGCAGTAATGATCATATTCAGTTGCTGCCTCTGTATACAATGTGGCCCTGCGATTT
This sequence comes from Lissotriton helveticus, assembly GCF_964261635.1. Lineage (NCBI taxonomy): Eukaryota > Metazoa > Chordata > Amphibia > Caudata > Salamandridae > Lissotriton > Lissotriton helveticus. The sequence continues at coordinate 951,080 of NW_027611658.1, read as the reverse complement.
GCGGCATTTGTGCTACCTCTTGTATTCCTAGTCCTAAGTCCCGTTCCAGGACAATTCGAGACGAGCAAATGATGCTGTATGAAATGATAGATGGTATCATGAATATAGATGTTTCCTGATGGAAACGTAGGGCACAAGGAGGGAATGTGGAAAAGTAAATTTTGCCATGTTGTATGTGCCTACGTGTTCCCTATGTTATGTTATATGTGCATGATCGATATGCATGTATTCCCCTATGATCGATTAAAGACGCAATTATAGTTGTGTCCATCTCTAGTATGCCAGTTTCCAGTTTTCGTGAATACAACGAATATCGGGCCTATGTATAGCTACGTTGCCACGTTTTACAGTGTGCACGTTAATTCATTGAATTATCCCCGTTTCTAGGCCTCAAAAGGGCCCGGACTTAGATTCAGCTCCTGTTTTCTGAACCCTCTCCAAGGAGCGATACAGCCCCCACCTGTATCCCTGACTCTTAGCTTACTTTCATGCCTCGCAGTGCCCGGCTCGGCCTGGCTCTGCCTCCCAGTCTGCCAAGAATATGTTATGTTTCTAGTTATCAGTCCAGCCCTCCTTCTCTGCATTCCTAAGCTACTGAATCGCATTAATAGTTTCCGTCATGGTCTAGCCTTTATGTCTCCATGTAAGAGAAATACTGTATTAATATTTATAGAATATTCCCTGCACACGCACTACATGTAGAATTATGCATGCACCAGTCTTAATGTCTGTTAGCCTTTACTCTGATAACTTTTGGATTCTATCAACATGTACTCTAAACACCAGATACTAGATATGCCTGGGTACATGTCGCTCTGACACTCCAGACTTTAGTCTCCTCTTCTAGCGCAGAAGTCATAGCCCCCCAGTTCTCCCTGGTAACACGTCATTGTCAGTTTGCGCGCACCACTAGGTTAGAGGTCCCAGCTGCTCAGGTAGCCCCCTCCATGTTTCCGCCCCGCTTATGACATATTCTGTTACGTTTACATCACATGTCTGTGTATACGCCCTGTACACGCCTTCTTGTTACCTCATTTTGCCCTTATCTTTCGCGACTGCTACAAACTCCGCCTACTGCTACGCCTACTGTATTGAATGCAATGTATTTTGTTTAACTATATATACTAATGTTCTGTTATTAAAAGGTATGCGCATCATTCCCAGATCCTGCCCCCGGCAGCTGTCGGGCCCTGCCATCCCATTCCCATGCAGGCTGTCCTGTTCCTGTCCTTTTATGCCTGATTAAAGCCTGTACACTCTAGCTACCTCGAATCTTGACTCTTATTTATTGAGCTATCTGTTTGTATGAGTATCCCGAAAAATAGAACCGGTAATTAATTATTTATTTACCACACCTTTAACAATAAACACCATAAAAAGGCAACGATTAGAACAGGCAGATACAAGGTGCCAGCATTCAAACATAAAAAAACACAAATCATTACTTCTAATTAATAGTTTTTTATCATCGTCATTTTGTTGTACATTATACATCATAAGTAACAAAAATGCTTCTCACACTTCTTTATTATAACATTTCAGCATACTGCAGACTTCTGCACAACACAGCTTAAAAACAAACACAAACTCAATATCTCTGCCTTAACACTTATTAGTTCCCAAAGGCAAGACCTATTGGCTATGCCAATGCTTGTTTTGTTTATTTCAGCAGGATTACTTTTTGTCACTATTAAATTAGCTTCACACATTCCCTTTATTGCTGGATTTTGAGACCCTTCACCAGGGCTCAAGTCCTAAAAAAAGAAGTGGGGGGACTCATCCGAAAAAGAGGTGCTACAGAGTATGTGACTACGGGCCAGCGATGCAGTAACACTGGCAGTAAAAACTGCTTGCAGTTTGATACCAGTGTTGATTTATATCATCTTGTTTACATACTAATAGGTTAGTTCACAAAATGCTAATTTGGAGTAGGTCCCAATCCTGCCTACCTCATTAATATTTATGAGATTAGTTTCACATTGTGACGCACTCTGACTGGCCACAATCATGGGGCTGGTGGCCTGTGCAAGATTCTTCCTACTTGCTGAAATAAAGCTTGAATTCCGCGGACAGGAGATGTGCACGTGTACGGACAGGAGATGTGCACTCTGTACGCATGCACATCTCCTGTTCCCTCCCCCTGTCGGCTCCACGGAGCCAGCTTGTTCATTTTTGCAATTGTGCAACAATCTTGCTGTAGCATGGACTGAAACAAAAAAATATGTTTGCTCCATTTCATTATTACACAAAAAGCAAAACGATGCTAATGTATTTCACAAGCCAAGTGGAGTTTGCTACCACCAGCAGTAACTGTTCCAGCACGAAGTGTTCTGCACACCACAGACTTTCAGAAATGGGGGCCTAAGTTTTTAAAGGGAAGACTTCTTTACAAAACACGCACAGGTCAAACCTTCAAAGGGACAATACGATGAAGGGAATGATATTATTAATTCCAGTTTCTTGCCTTTGCTTAGACTGCATTCCAGGTCATTGTTTTTCACACACTATGCCATTCCAGACAGAGACCCAGGTTCCCCAGGGGTCCTCCATCAGCCCCATTCTTTTTAACGTGTATCTCAAGCCTTTGATCACGCTTATAAAGTCCCACAGGATAAAAACCATCAATTATGCTGACGACACCCAGCTCATTCTTTCCTGGGAAGGTGAAGACTCTATTCCCTTAACATCCTTCCATGATTGCCTACGAGAGACGGCTGGGTGGTTGCATAACAACTCCCTACAATTCAACTCTTCCAAAACCGAGGTATTGTTCTGTGCTGGAAATAGAATTCCTCGTCCGTTCCCGAGCGATTTTTGGCCTTTGGAAATACCGGGTAAACCACAGCCAGTAACCTCGGTCCGTAACCTTGGGGTTATGCTCAATAACAAGCTGAGCATGGAAACTCAAGTTACAAAAACAGTGGGGACTTGTTCTGCTTTGCTGCGTTCTCTGCGCAAAATTATGCCACTCCTACCCGCACATGCCCGAGTAACGATAGTCAGGTGCACTATTCTTAGTCGCCTTGACTACTGTAACACGATGTTACTCGAGTCTCCAACCGTGTTGCTGGATCGGCTGCAAAGAATTCAGTCGGCGGCTGCAAAACTAGCCCTCGGCTGGACCAGGAGATCCTCGGCCACAGCAGCCCTAGCCGAGCTACACTGGCTACCACTGAAGCAGCGGGTGGCATTCAAAGCCCTCTGCCTGGTCTTCAAAGCTTTGCATGGACTCGGACCTAAACCTCTGCAAGCCTTGTTCTCTTGGTATACCCCCAACAGGACCCTGCGTTCTACGTCTGCCTGTCTTGTAAAAGTGCCGAACTACTATAAAGTTAGAATCGGGGGCAGATCTTTCCAAATCGCAGCGGCTAAACTCTGGAACAGTCTGCCCATTGATATTCGCCAAATTTCCCACCTCCTCCCTTTCAGGAAACGCATTAATACTTGGCTCTTTCCTTAAACCCTCCCCCTATCCCCCCGTTACGATTTGCCTCAGTTAAGAGTTTTCTTCAGCGCCAGGAAACCTGCAAGGTGTCAGCAGCGCTTTATAAATTCTTTAAATAAATAAATAAATATGCAAAGCAGTCTTGCCAAACACGTTAGAGGCTAGAATGTTTGACAAAATAATATGTTCAATGAACCTGTCCAGAAGCGACTAAAGCAGAGAGAATATCTAAGATTTTATTTGGGGGCATTGGTGATTAAACTGGTCAGCAGATGTAACTGATCACCGGAAGTCAAGGATGTAAAAATATATTAATATATTTTTTGGGATTTTAGACATCTTGCCAACGGATATAATGGAATTCAATCCAAACTTTTGTAAAATATGTTCCTGTGTTGCATGGTCTAAGTCTTCCTCAAAAGCAAACATACAAGTTTATACTTTGCGAAGTCTAACGTCATTAAACCTGCAAGCTTTAATGACATAAGGAAAGATGGAAGCTTCCTCTTCAGGCAGAGAGACTGTGAAACACAGGGACAGTACTGCACACGTGGGATTTCGGATAAGGGGTAGGGAAAGGGTTGCATGATACTCCCTCCATCAGAACTCCTCACCTGATTGAATAAGACATTATTTGTGAACGAGTCAATTAACGCAATCAATTGTAATATTTTATAAACTTGCACTGTGTATGTATAATTTGCTTTTGAATGTCTGTGGTTGAAGTCTTAGAAAAAAACAGTGTTCAAGTTTGTCACTTTATCAGCTGAGGGCACAGCTACGCAGTCCCCGTCTTTTGTGATATAGACATATTAATACAAAATAATAAGGAACGCGTAATGTTTCACACAGTCGTGTTGTGTTTTAGTCTTAGCGATCCTCGCTCAAAAGGGTATGTGGTAATCTGGATGAGAAGGCTGACTTCAAAGAAGTTGTTTTATTATTCAAAGATGCTCCTGGCAAGTACTGTTCTCGAAGATCTTAAAATTGGTCTGGCCAAAGGTTTCAGCTCACTTGACTCCACGAGAAGGCAAGTACTTGGGGTCTCATTTATAAGGCTATGCCTCACTTTTACGCCACCGATGCGTCACTTTTTGTGACGCACCAGTGGCATAAAAAATGCGCCTTGTTGAGTCATATTTACAAAGAGACGCATCTAGGTAGAATCGTCTCTTTGTAAACCCCTGCGCCACATTATACCTGCGCCAGGTATATGTATGCAAGGGTGGTGTATTGACGCAAGGAAGGGTCGTAAAAGTGACGCAGTGAAATTATGAGATTTCACTGCGTCACTTTTAGGACACCGTTGCGTCAAATTCTTGAGCCTGCCTCACAGCAGGCGTAAGACTGACGCAGGCCCTTTCACATGGGGTTTGCCCCATGTGAAAGGACGCATTGCTGGAGTTGCGTCACTTTTGTGACACACTCTAGCAATGCTTCACTTTTGCGCTTACAGATACGTCAGAAATACTGACGTATCTGTAACTCCTTGCGACATGATGCATCATACATTAAATATGACGCATCAGGAATGTCGCAAGGAGTGCGCACTGAAAAGTGACGCATCGCTGCTTTCACGCAGCGTTGCGTCATTTCTCATAAATGAGGCCCCTGCAATGGAACTCAGAATGTACGCAAGACAACAGCAGTATTTCATAGACCCTAAACCTTATCTGCAGATGAACGGGACCCCTCACTGAGTGGTACTGTTCATCTGCAGATAAGGTTTAGGGTCTATGCAACATCCATTGGGCTCACGGGGCTTCAGCCCCCCCCGTCGTGTCTGTCAGCCCGGGCAGAGACAGCTTCGGGGGCTGGTGACCATCTCGTTGCAGCCGCACCCGAGGACTTAACAGGTCTTTAAAAGACCATTTACTTGTAAATGAGGCTTTTGTTGTGTTTTCGCCCCTTCTTTCAGTCACTCTGTCTATGGTTGGAAGAATTAGCCCCCCCCCTGAAATGTAGCTCTAGTTGCCTGCCTGCCGCTCAGTATCAAGAATATAATTAGGGCTCCTGGTTTATGGTTTTGATATTTTTTAAAGGTAGTAAAAACGAGGTTTGACCAATCCGAGAAAAAAAGGTGTTTTTTTCCCTGGGCCCCTCCCCCAAACGAAAACACATTGACCTGAAGCCTAAGTGTATTCTGAGTCATAAAAAGTTTATTAGATGAAAAAATATTGTATGGGCACTTTTTTGCACAAAAAGTCACTTTTTGGCACTTTTTTGAGAGAAATAAAATAGTTCGCAGATTTTTTTTAAATCGACCGAATTAAAAAAAAAATGCTCTTGTTGGATGGCTTTGGACATAAGGCCGCAGTCCAGGGATGACTTCTGGCCTCCTGGGATGACTTTTTCAAGTTTTGGGGTTTAAGGGGGCATAGTCACTTCTTCCATCCAGGCTACGTTGCTCAAAATCGGGTACGATGTCAGGTTCTTCCCTTGGCTGGAAGCTGAAAAAAAAACTTCAGATAATAGCAAAGGTAGATAGATCAAATGAAAGCATCAGATCTGAGCTTTCTAACAAGTATATTTAGGTCATGGGTACTCACGAAGTGACTGTGATATCCATTCTGAGCTATTTGTTAAATTAGCAAATCTTGTCAAAAAAACTTTTTTTGACGATTTTTGCTAATTTTCGGTATCAACCCTCATGACTGTTTTCGGGTCCCTGTAGCCACCAGGACCCCATAATATATCTCAGATGATATAACAAGAGTGGCTAGGGCTCATTTCCAGCCTCCAGGTACATGTCTGACTCCTATTTGTGACATTTCGAGGTGTTTGGGGTCAAACTCATTTTTTCCATTATAGGCCATATAGCTCAGAGTCACATCACATTGAGCTCAGAGTCACATCAAATTTCTAGTTCTGGACCTAAGGACCCCTTAGTATACCTCAGATGACATACCAGGAGTGTCTAAGACCCATTTCTGGCATCCAGGGATGACTTTTTGAAGTTTTGGGGTTTAAGGGGGCAAAGTCACTTCTTCCATCCAGCCTAAGGTGCTCAAAATCGGGTACAATGTCAGGTTTTTCCCATGGCTGGAAGCTGGAAAAAAAACTTCAGATAATAGCAAAGGTAGATAGATCAAATGAAAGCATCAGATCTGAGCTTTCTAACAAGTATATTTAGGTCCTGGGTACTCACAAAGTGACTGTGATATCCATTCTGAGCTATTTGGAAAATTAGCAAATCTTGTCAAAAAAACTTTTTTTGACGATTTTTGCTAATTTTCGGTATCAACCCTCATGACTGTTTTCAGGTCCCTGTAGCCACCAGGACCCCATAATATATCTCAGATTATATAACAAGAGTAGCTAGGGCTCATTTCCAGCCTCCAGGTACATGTCTGACTCCTATTTGTGACATTTTGAGGTGTTTGGTGTCAAATTCATTTTTTTCCATTATAGCTCCTAGATATCAGAGTCACATCAGATTTCTAGTTCTGGACCCAAGAAGACCATAGTATACCTCAGATGACATACCAAGAGTGTCTAAGACCCATTTCTGGCCTCCAGGGGTGACTTTTTGAAGTTTTTGGGTTTAAGGGGGCAAAGTGACTTTTTCCACCCAGCCCAATGTTCTCAAAATCGGGTACGATATCAGGTGTTTCCCTTGGTTGGTAGCGGAAAAAAAACTTTATATAATATCAAAGTTATATATATCACATGAAAGCATCAGAGCTGACCTTTCTAACAAGTGTATTCATATCTTGCGCACTCAAACAGTGTCTCTGATATCCATTCTGAGCTATTTGGAAAATTAGCAAATCTTGTCAAAAAAATTTTTGGGACGATTTTTGCTAATTTTCAGTATCAACCCACCTGACTGTTTTTGGGTCCCTGTGGCCACCAGGACCCTATATTATATCTCAGGTGATATAGCAAGAGTGTCTAGGGCTCATTTCCAGCCTCCAGGTACATGTCTGAGTCCTATTTCAGACATTTTGAGGTGTTTGGTGTCAAATTCATTTTTTCCATTATAGGCCCTAGATATCAGAGTCACATCACATTTCTAGTTCTGGACCCAAGAACACCATAGTATACCTCAGATGACATACCAAGAGTGTCTAAGACCCGTTTCTGGCCTCCAGGGGTGACTTTTTGAAGTTTTTGGGTTTAAGGGGGCAAAGTCACTTTTTCCACCCGAGGTCGTGGAACTCGGAGCTGGGTAAAAGTTTAGCTTGAGTGCCCTCCCCATGGAGGTCAAAAATGTTATTGCATCAAAATCATTTAAAAACTATATAGGTGTAATTGTAGTGCCCTGAATGCTATATGGCTGCATTTGCACCGTTCTAGGTATTTACAAAATGAATTTCTAACACTTTTGAAGTCTCCATGAAGTGAAAAATGACGAAGTCCAAAAACTTCACTGGTGCATCAAAGTGGTCAAAAAAGGTCAACATTGGGTTAAAATTAACAAAACATAGTGCTGCAGTGGTCCAATAGCAGGCTAAAGACATAATGAATGACACAGAATGAACAGTTTTACTAAACACTTTGAAAATTCGATTTTCAATTTCAGGGGGACAAGGTCATGGAACTCCGAGCTGGGTAAAAGTTCAGCTTAAGGGCCCTCCCCATGGAGGTCAAAAATTTTATTACATCAAAATCTTTTAAAAACTATATAGGTGTAATTGCAGTCTCCTGAATGCTATGTAACTGCATTTGCACTGTTCTGTGTGCCTCCAAAATGAATTTCTAACACTTTTGAAGTCCCCATGAAGTGAAAAATGACGAAGTACAAAGACATCATTGGTGCATCAAAGTGTTTAAAAACGGTCACAAATGCATAAAAATGAAAAAAACAAAGTGCTACACTGGCCCAATAGCAAGCTAAACACACAATGAATGACCCAGAATGAATATATTTACAAATTACTTGGAAAATGCTATTTTAAATTTCAGGGGGACGAGGTCACAGAAGTCATGGAACTCCGAGCGGGGTAAAAGTTCAAACTTTCCACCCCTCATGGAGGTCAAAATGTTTAATTCATCAAAATCATTTAAAAACTATATAGGTGTGATTGGAGTGTCCTGATTGCTATATAGGTGCATTTGCACTGTCCTGTGTGCCTCCAAAGTGACTTTTTAACACTTTTGAAATCTCCATGAAGCAAAAAGTGACTAAGTCCAAAGACCATTTGGAGCATCAAAGTGTTCAAAAACGGTCAAAAATGCATAAAAACGAAAAAAAAACAAGTGCTACAGTGGCCCAATAGCATGCTAAACACACAATGAATGACACAGAATGAATAGTTGTACACATTACTTTGAAAATGCAATTTTAAATTTCAGGGGGACAAGGTCACGAAAGTCATGGAACTCCGAGCGGGGTAAAAGTTCAACCTTTCCCCCCTTATGGAGGTCAAAATTTTAATACATCAAAATCATTTAAAAACTATATAGGTGTGATGGCAGTGTCTTGGATACATCCCACATGAATTTTAAACACATTAGGAGCATCTCTGATCAAAATAACCATAAAAATCCCAAAGCTGCATCAGTGCTTCAAAGTGCTCCAAAACGGTCAAAAATGGACGAAAATGAAAAATATTCTCCATATCTGAGTTTTTATAACATTCCTTAGATAATGTATATCTTGAATTAGTTTTAAATCCTTTTATTAAAAAGTTTCTTTTCTATGCTGCACTGGTGCAACGCCTCAAGTCTGAGAAGCTGCACCAGTGCAGCCGAAGCAGCACTGGTGCAGCCGAAGCAGACCTTTGACCAATCCGAGAAAAAAAGGTGTTTTTTTCCCTGGGCCCCTCCCCCAAACGAAAACACATTGACCTGAAGCCTAAGTGTATTCTGAGTCATAAAAAGTTTATTAGATGAAAAAATATTGTACGGGCACTTTTTTGCACAAAAAGTCACTTTTTGGCACTTTTTTGAGAGAAATAAAATAGTTCGCAGATTTTTTTTAAATCGACCGAATAAAAAAAAAATGCTCTTGTTGGATGGCTTTGGACATAAGGCCGCATAAACAAAAGGAATTTTTCAAATATCTGTTTTTCTCACTTTTTTATTGCTGTTTGAAATTTCTGACTTCACTTTTTGCATCATTGGTGATGCATGTGTTTAACATTGAGCTTGGGAAAATTGAAAAAAAATAGACTTTGGGGATTGTTTACTAGGGCAAGTGATACATCAAATTAAGACTCATATTAAACTGAACCTCAAGCTGAAAAAAAAAACAAAATAGCATTTACGATCACTTTTTTATAAGCGACTTTAACAATTGTTTTTTTAGCTGTATTAAAAAACAAGGTAACGCCGTAAATTTTAGAAAAGAGATTTTTTCAAAGTAAAACATAGGTGTGACCTGCCTTCACATTAGGCTTCATAAACAAAAGAAAAAACATCTCTATGTGTTATATTCACTTTTTAATAACACATTTTCGTTTTAGGCACAAGCAAAAAGCAGCATTGGTGATGCATGTGTTTTTCAATGGGGTTTTTTAAAGTCTACCAAAATACGGTTGTAGGAGAGTAGGGTCTGCTATCCTATGGTCACCCCAAATTTTTGCTTTTTGCTTCACTGGTTTTCGACTACTGAGGCTGTGGGCCTGCTGATCAGACCCCCAGCCTGCTGTTCTCTCACTAAATTAATGACACATGTGCTATAGGCACATACCAATTGGAAATGGACTCCTTGTCAGCCCCTGTAGAATGCACTATAGGTGCACAGGGCACAGGAGCCACTAAGGCCTACCAGGGGCTGCAGCATAACTTTTGCCACCCCTGGCTGGTTCTTAAATTGACACAACTGGCTGGTCACTCAGCTGGGGTAAGGTGGTGTACACACCCCTTGCTTAGATATAGTATACCTATGTCTAAACCTATATCTGGACACATGTAAACCTGTAAGCCACTCCTATAGACAGGCCTCACCAATCCTGGAGGCTGGGTGCATGGTTTTTATGTGAGATGGAGCTCTAGCATGAGCTGAGCCTGTCTGCAGCCGTCGGGAACAAATCCCTAAGCTGTTTCAGGATAATGCCATACCATATACTATTAAGTGCCTTATAATCCTCGCGGTTATTTAGCAACTCTGGTTTGGCTTTATCAAAACATGTCGTGTAAGGTGTCATACGCTTTGGAATACCATCCCCTCGCCAGTTCTGGCGACGGGGATGGCATTCCACCCCTCTAGAGGGGTAAGACATGTTACTTCACTTTAATGCGGTTGATTTCTCCAAAGGCCTTAAGATCCACAAAATGGATGCCTCTGCCACAGACAAATGTCTGGACCCCTGGAGCTGACCGAAACCCAGTCAAGGGGGTCCTGGACAAAGGGTTTCCTGTCACAGGAGGGTGTCACCGCCCTCCAGACAGGAGATAGTGTATTGTAGCAGGGAGGTTTGAAAGAAACCAGACACTGCCTGGGGCGCACAAGGCTGCCCCTTGCATAATCCGGCCAAACCGGTTCTGGGGCACTCCAGCCCTCGTGCCAGGGCGGCCTGGATCAAAGGAAGGGGGTGTATCCACCCACTTCCTGGGTCCCACCCATAGGAGGGGACCTAGCAGGTAATCACGCCCACCAGATTCGAATAAGAGTGGGAGCAGTGCCAATGCACATCAGATTTCCTGGAAGAAACATTTGAAATGATATTCTGGACCCTTCGCCCTCCATCTCAACGTGGAAGCCCGAAGAATCTCCCTTGTGGTCAAGGAGTGACCACCCTGCAGCAGCAGGCACCATCCAGCCCTCGACGTCTACTTGGTTGCAGTTCCCGCCGGAACTCGAGCGACTGAGATCAACGAGATCAAGCCTGCCCAGCTTCTAACAGCCCGATCCACAGTCCCTGCAAAGCTGAGACCCGTGGAGGCGACCGGAAGCGTGGGGCACGCCATCTTGAAGTGACCACGAGACGCTGACCGTGCAGCCCACGAGTGACCCTCGAAGCTGTACACCGGGGTTTGAGAGGCCTCACCCTGAGCTACTCCTGAGCCGAAGTTCAGCCCTCCACACTCGACGAGTGCTGCGTGGGGCCCTTTGGCACGATTTGGCTCAACGCGTTGGCCCGGTCACTTGCCAGCTGGCTTGTGGTCCCTGTGCCGACGAACTACCAAAGAAGACTCGTGAATCTGGTTGCTCCAGATCCACCAAAAATATCAACAAAGGGAGTGAAGAGGTGGTGCAACAAGGCACCGCGGTGGGCTAATCCTCCTCTTATGAACGTCTAAATAATCAACAAAGACCACCTGAAACAGACATACAATACATATTCCGATGGTGTTGGAATACACTCAGTGTGTTAAAATACCCCTCACACACCAAAAGGGCCCTTGGTGTCATGCTTCATCATCGGGGTCTTCCCGCCCCCGCTGCGGGACGGGGCAGTGCTGCGACAAGCGGCTACGCCGGAGCACCTTTTAATTGTGAGTACTATGTGAGTGATAATGGAGTGAGTGTCAGTGAGGTCAGAAGTGATGAACAGTGAAATTAAAGTTAAAAAATACCTGGCCTGGTGTTTAGAAAAAATTATTTAATAGGCACTGGCTGGTATCGTTAAAAGGGGTGAGGCGGAGTGCAAGATCGGGTTACTAGTCTTGCTCTCCTGTGTGGGTCAACATGTTTCGGGGCGACATGCCCCTTCGTCAGGACCGGGATGTATAGATCCCCCTGTCACTCACTAATGCGCTCCCACAGATAGAGAGTGTTGTGTTTGATCAATGTGTATAAATAATTTAAATACACGTGAAAGAAGCTCGGTCAGTAATACTGATGATGTAAGCCTGCAAGGATAAGAACACAGGATTTTAGAAAGAGCGCGGATCCCAATGCGCTTTACTAATGAATACCTGTAAGGAATGAAAATACACATAGGGGAAGAAAACACACTTTAGGCTGTTACATGTCACGCCAAAGACTTCTTAGGGGGACCTGGATAGCCGGATATGAAAAAGACAAAATATATAGAACTGTGGAGAAAAGCATTCATGGGCTTATTGCCTGGCTGGCCGAGGATTTCCCGGAGGGGCCAGGTAACTTCACAGGGTGCAAATGGGAAGGAAAAAACACACATAAAAATGTATACATACATACACACACCAATATAAAGCATCAAAAACTAGCAAAGAGATGCTTATTCACTTTTTATACATACTTATTGAATGATGAGACAATGCCCCATGAGCCAAGCTGGGCGAAGGGTATAGAGGGTCCAACTGTGGGGAGACATGGAGAGATAATGCCAGGACCTAGATTAGCTTTTTACCCTGAGTGAATTAAGGTAGTGTATACCAGGTCAGGACTGTCGGCTATGCCGTACTTACTCAACCCCCACACCTCAGTGCTTCCTCCTTCGTCAGTGGCTTCCGTGGTAATGGTAAGCCGGGGCAGGGCGGGTCTTATATAGTGAGGCCGTGGCTTGTTAGCAGAGCCTTAATTAATTAACTCGAAACCGATGTGCGTGTTCGGTCGAGTGGTTTGGGCGTGTGACCAGAGCGGCCATTGTTAAATGTCCGAGGTCGGCTGGGCCGGGATAGGTATTGGCAAGGGTCGGTTGCATTTCCCTTACGATAGGTAGTAGTTGGCGGAGGGGGTGGGTAGAATGCTAGGATACACCCCAGGTCCGCTCTGATGCTAGTATCTGCGTGTCAGGCGACACATGCGCCTGCGCGGTGAAGTGTCTACATTCCGCGCATGCGCAGTAGAGCTGCATAGTGACTATCTTGTCGCGCATGCGCGGGAGGGAGGTGTTCCTCCGCGCTGCTCATCAGGAGCCTGGGGGGGTTTTTTGCCAATGGATATACGGAGGGACGCTTATGAAGATGTATAAATCATTGTCAAAGCGGAACATGTGTTATTTACCAACTGTCCTGTAGGCAGAGGTTGTACATGGGTGAAGACTGATATTCTCAAATTATGTTCCACTTACTTATAGGTGGGAAAATAAAGAGGCTCTTGTTAGGTTACAGCTATTCAGAGCGAAAAACTCTTATTTTTTGCACACAGTTTGTAAAAAGGAATAAATAAAATAAAAATTCGAGATTTTCATACATATTTACACGTCATGTCGGCCAGGACCACATTGCAGGTTCTGTGATTGCTGGTGGGACACGATGGTGTTGAGTTTTATATTAGTACTGTATTAAGGTCCCGAACTATGGAGCTCGCTTAGGTTTTAATCATGCCTTAAATTGCGACCAAGGAATATCGTCATTTAATCCTGTGAGATGCGTGCCCAAGCGATAGACCCAACGTTGCTCTTTTGCAAGAAGGTCCTTGTCACTCCCGTAGGCTTCTATGACTGTCCATTGCAGATCGTCTATACTGTGACCCATTGTGGCATAGTGGGTGGCCATTCTTGTGGTAGTTTTTTTGCAACGTACGTTGCTTCGATGTTCGCCCATTCGTATCTTGACCGGTCGTGTGGTCATGCCAATGTACTCTTTTTTACACGGGCAGGTGATCAAATAGACCAAATTCCGGCTATTGCAGTTGGTAAAGGAACGTTGTTCCCATGTGGATTTGTTAGAAAAAGTTATGTTACGACTTTTTTTTGTATATTGACAGGATGTGCACGAGCCACATGGGTGGTGCCCTCCAATGGTTGAAATGGCAGAGGGTCTCTCGTTCGTGAGTTGTTTAGGTCTCGTGTGGACCAGCAGATCCTTCAGGTTCTTACCACGCCTGTGTGCAAACATTGGTTTTGGGAAATCTAGTTTTCCGCAATTCAAAATTTTCCAGTGTCTGTTCACAATTTTTGTGATCTGGTTCGAATTGGTGTTGTACGTTGTGACACAAATCGGGCGTTGGTCTTGTTCTTTTTCTGCTGTAGTTTCCAAAAGGGCATCTCGGTTGTTGTTCCGTGCTCTCTTAAAACCCTTGTTGACTACCTTGCTAGGATAGTTCCTGTTACTGAGCTTAGTTTTCAAATCAGCTGCTTGGGTTTTAAAATCTTGGATAGCGCTGCAATTACGCCTAAGGCGAAGGAACTGGCCATAGGGTAAATTGTCACGTAGATGTCGTGGATGGAAGCTACTATATAGTAACAGACTGTTTTTGGCCGTGGGCTTGAAATGAGTACATGTCTCTAGTTTGCCATTAGAGGGGTAGATATTCAAATCAAGGAAAACAAGGTTTTCATTAGAGGCTGTGTGGGTGAACTTGAGGAACCGATCTTGTTGGTTCAGCCAAGTCATGAATTGTGCCACAGAGTTTTGATCACCCCTCCAGATGACTAATACGTCATCTATGTATCTTTTCCATGCGACCACATGGTTCTTATAGGGGTTCTGGTCGTTCAGGATTCTGGTGGCTTCGAGATGGTGCACATAGAGCCCTGCTAGGCTCGGCGCACAGGTGCTGCCCATACTCGTGCCGTGTTTTTGTAGGTAGTATGTGTTTTCATACATGAAGAAATTCTTTTTTAGGGTCATGGAGATGCATTCAAGGACCACTTGCCTCGGGGTGTGGTACGCCCATGGGGTTGAGAACAGGACTTCCTCAATAATTTCTAGAGTCTCTCGGTGGGGGAGACTCGTGTAGAGACTCTCTACATCCAGTCCCAACAGGAGGTCGTGTTCGGGGTCAAAAGGTATCTCTTTTACCAACTGTAGGACTGCTTTCGTGTCTTTTAGATAAGTATTCGTCTTCTGTACTATTGGTCTAAGGAAAGCGTCCGCAAATTTTGATAAGGGTTCAAGGATTGACTGGATTCCCGATACTATAGGGCGCCCAGGTGGATATGGGGCGTCCTTATGAATCTTGGGGATGGTGTAGAAATACGGAGTTTTTGGATTCTTTTGAATCAGAAAATCGCTCTCTTGTTTTGTGAGCCAGTCGTGTGCCATTGCTTCCTCAATCATTATGAGGATACAGATCCTGACTTCTTCAGTCGGGTCTTCCCTCAGTATTTGATAATTGCGTCTGTCCTCAAGTAGTTTCCTACACTCCTTATCATAGTTGGTATATGTTTGTATCACCGTCGCTCCGCCCTTGTCGGCAGGCTTGATTACAATCGTTTCATCATTAGCCAGTTCATACAAGGCCGTTCTCTCAGCTGTGGAGGTGTTGTTAAAGACATCCCCACTGTCAGTGGTTAGTTTTTCCAGATCTGCCATAACTGCCTTTTCAAAGGTTAACAGTTCAACCGGTAGCGTAGAGTCTAGAGGTGTGAAAGAGGATTTGTTCTTCAGGCCTGTATCTGTTTGGACATTCATTTCATTGTTAGAGTCCTGAAAAAAAGCTTTTAGCTTAAGTTTTCGCGTAAACTCTTTCATCTCTTGGCAGAGTTTGAATTTATCCATTTTATGGGTAGGGACGAAGCCCAAGCCCTTACTTAGGACATTCTCCTGAGCTTCCGTTAGTAAGTGGTCAGACAAGTTTACAACTAAGTTCCTCGACTGGTTGACGCTGTTTGACTCCGGGTTGATACCCCTAGGGGTTGCGCTGGCTGTTGATTCCAGTGTACCTGTGTACCTTTCCGGTTGCGGCCCTTTCTTGTTCCTTGGCGCTGGCCTAAAAAAGGCGGTTGGCCATAGTGGTTAAAGGGGGGCATTTGTTGGTCCCACGGTGGGAATTGATTCCCCATGAAGACAGGCCCTGGTGGATATTGCATGAAGCCGGGAGGTCCTTGCATGAAGGGAGGTGGTCCTTGATATGGGCCCCAACCTCTTCCACCTCGTGGATAGCCTCTGCCAGAGAATTGTGTACCTCCTCGTGTGCCCATATCCACCTGGGCGCCCTATAGTATCGGGAATCCAGTCAATCCTTGAACCCTTATCAAAATTTGCGGACGCTTTCCTTAGACCAATAGTACAGAAGACGAATACTTATCTAAAAGACACGAAAGCAGTCCTACAGTTGGTAAAAGAGATACCTTTTGACCCCGAACACGACCTCCTGTTGGGACTGGATGTAGAGAGTCTCTACACGAGTCTCCCCCACCGAGAGACTCTAGAAATTATTGAGGAAGTCCTGTTCTCAACCCCATGGGCGTACCACACCCCGAGGCAAGTGGTCCTTGAATGCATCTCCATGACCCTAAAAAAGAATTTCTTCATGTATGAAAACACATACTACCTACAAAAACACGGCACGAGTATGGGCAGCACCTGTGCGCCGAGCCTAGCAGGGCTCTATGTGCACCATCTCGAAGCCACCAGAATCCTGAACGACCAGAACCCCTATAAGAACCATGTGGTCGCATGGAAAAGATACATAGATGACGTATTAGTCATCTGGAGGGGTGATCAAAACTCTGTGGTACAATTCATGACTTGGCTGAACCAACAAGATCGGTTCCTCAAGTTCACCCACACAGCCTCTAATGAAAACCTTGTTTTCCTTGATTTGAATATCTACCCCTCTAATGGCAAACTAGAGACATGTACTCATTTCAAGCCCACGGCCAAAAACAGTCTGTTACTATATAGTAGCTTCCATCCACGACATCTACGTGACAATTTACCCTATGGCCAGTTCCTTCGCCTTAGGCGTAATTGCAGCGCTATCCAAGATTTTAAAACCCAAGCAGCTGATTTGAAAACTAAGCTCAGTAACAGGAACTATCCTAGCAAGGTAGTCAACAAGGGTTTTAAGAGAGCACGGAACAACAACCGAGATGCCCTTTTGGAAACTACAGCAGAAAAAGAACAAGACCAACGCCCGATTTGTGTCACAACGTACAACACCAATTCGAACCAGATCACAAAAATTGTGAACAGACACTGGAAAATTTTGAATTGCGGAAAACTAGATTTCCCAAAACCAATGTTTGCACACAGGCGTGGTAAGAACCTGAAGGATCTGCTGGTCCACACGAGACCTAAACAACTCACGAACGAGAGACCCTCTGCCATTTCAACCATTGGAGGGCACCACCCATGTGGCTCGTGCACATCCTGTCAATATACAAAAAAAAGTCGTAACATAACTTTTTCTAACAAATCCACATGGGAACAACGTTCCTTTACCAACTGCAATAGCCGGAATTTGGTCTATTTGATCACCTGCCCGTGTAAAAAAGAGTACATTGGCATGACCACACGACCGGTCAAGATACGAATGGGCGAACATCGAAGCAACGTACGTTGCAAAAAAACTACCACAAGAATGGCCACCCACTATGCCACAATGGGTCACAGTATAGACGATCTGCAATGGACAGTCATAGAAGCCTACGGGAGTGACAAGGACCTTCTTGCAAAAGAGCAACGTTGGGTCTATCGCTTGGGCACGCATCTCACAGGATTAAATGACGATATTCCTTGGTCGCAATTTAAGGCATGATTAAAACCTAAGCGAGCTCCATAGTTCGGGACCTTAATACAGTACTAATATAAAACTCAACACCATCGTGTCCCACCAGCAATCACAGAACCTGCAATGTGGTCCTGGCCGACATGACGTGTAAATATGTATGAAAATCTCGAATTTTTATTTTATTTATTCCTTTTTACAAACTGTGTGCAAAAAATAAGAGTTTTTCGCTCTGAATAGCTGTAACCTAACAAGAGCCTCTTTATTTTCCCACCTATAAGTAAGTGGAACATAATTTGAGAATATCAGTCTTCACCCATGTACAACCTCTGCCTACAGGACAGTTGGTAAATAACACATGTTCCGCTTTGACAATGATTTATACATCTTCATAAGCGTCCCTCCGTATATCCATTGGCAAAAAACCCCCCCAGGCTCCTGATGAGCAGCGCGGAGGAACACCTCCCTCCCGCGCATGCGCGACAAGATAGTCACTATGCAGCTCTACTGCGCATGCGCGGAATGTAGACACTTCACCGCGCAGGCGCATGTGTCGCCTGACACGCAGATACTAGCATCAGAGCGGACCTGGGGTGTATCCTAGCATTCTACCCACCCCCTCCGCCAACTACTACCTATCGTAAGGGAAATGCAACCGACCCTTGCCAATACCTATCCCGGCCCAGCCGACCTCGGACATTTAACAATGGCCGCTCTGGTCACACGCCCAAACCACTCGACCGAACACGCACATCGGTTTCGAGTTAATTAATTAAGGCTCTGCTAACAAGCCACGGCCTCACTATATAAGACCCGCCCTGCCCCGGCTTACCATTACCACGGAAGCCACTGACGAAGGAGGAAGCACTGAGGTGTGGGGGTTGAGTAAGTACGGCATAGCCGACAGTCCTGACCTGGTATACACTACCTTAATTCACTCAGGGTAAAAAGCTAATCTAGGTCCTGGCATTATCTCTCCATGTCTCCCCACAGTTGGACCCTCTATACCCTTCGCCCAGCTTGGCTCATGGGGCATTGTCTCATCATTCAATAAGTATGTATAAAAAGTGAATAAGCATCTCTTTGCTAGTTTTTGATGCTTTATATTGGTGTGTGTATGTATGTATACATTTTTATGTGTGTTTTTTCCTTCCCATTTGCACCCTGTGAAGTTACCTGGCCCCTCCGGGAAATCCTCGGCCAGCCAGGCAATAAGCCCATGAATGCTTTTCTCCACAGTTCTATATATTTTGTCTTTTTCATATCCGGCTATCCAGGTCCCCCTAAGAAGTCTTTGGCGTGACATGTAACAGCCTAAAGTGTGTTTTCTTCCCCTATGTGTATTTTCATTCCTTACAGGTATTCATTAGTAAAGCGCATTGGGATCCGCGCTCTTTCTAAAATCCTGTGTTCTTATCCTTGCAGGCTTACATCATCAGTATTACTGACCGAGCTTCTTTCACGTGTATTTAAATTATTTATACACATTGATCAAACACAACACTCTCTATCTGTGGGAGCGCATTAGTGAGTGACAGGGGGATCTATACATCCCGGTCCTGACGAAGGGGCATGTCGCCCCGAAACATGTTGACCCACACAGGAGAGCAAGACTAGTAACCCGATCTTGCACTCCGCCTCACCCCTTTTAACGATACCAGCCAGTGCCTATTAAATAATTTTTTCTAAACACCAGGCCAGGTATTTTTTAACTTTAATTTCACTGTTCATCACTTCTGACCTCACTGACACTCACTCCATTATCACTCACATAGTACTCACAATTAAAAGGTGCTCCGGCGTAGCCGCTTGTCGCAGCACTGCCCCGTCCCGCAGCGGGGGCGGGAAGACCCCGATGATGAAGCATGACACCAAGGGCCCTTTTGGTGTGTGAGGGGTATTTTAACACACTGAGTGTATTCCAACACCATCGGAATATGTATTGTATGTCTGTTTCAGGTGGTCTTTGTTGATTATTTAGATGCTCCAGATCCACACCAGCTCCCCTGAAAAGGAGCCCCGACTCTGACCTTCCTGGTCCGAGTGAGAAGCAATCTTCCGATCCTGCGTGGATTGCTCTTACCAAGGCTTGTTTGCTCCAAACCTGAAGCCGACTGCACCGACGGTGAGAGCCTGCGTGGGACAGATCGTGACCTGCTCCTGGACGTCGCAGATGCCCCAGAGCCCACGTGACAGCGGAGAGAAGCTCCTCGACGACCACCTGATTGCGCCCGACATTGCCTGGTTCCGTCCTGGTTCCACCCTGGTCACTGCTGAGTGACCCAGACTCTGTCCCCTCTGCTTTCAGGTACTCTACAACTTGAGTCCACCCTTGGACTCCACCGGACACTTCGTCTTCACCCTGCCTGCAGCCCTTTCAGCTTCAAGCACCAAGAGCCTGCGTGTCAAAACCCGACGCCACTTCGACCCTGTGCACCCACTTCCTGTGGGTGAGGTAACTTTGCTCCGCCGGTGTTCCCACACTGGTGCACACCTCTAGGGTCTGTGTGTTAAGTTTTGTTCCTCTAGGTTCAGCGGAAGTGTCCTTAAACTTTAACTATTTGACTTTTACGCACCATTGGTTAACATTGGTGCATGCGTGCGCTTTCCGCACATCTCCCGAATCCCGAGGGCCATTCCCGACTTCAGCATTGCTTGTCCTGACTGCTCCCAGCGATTCCCTAGGCCCTAGGCCTAACCACTGTTCGAGTGGCCTCTCTTATACCACTTGTTTAGTATATGGTTTGAGTGGCCCCCCGCCCTCATCCATAATTGTGCAACTTGTATGTTTAAACAGTGCTTTTGATTTAACGCTTGTGCCCCTTTATTCATAAAGAATACTGGGGATTGTTTTTAGTAATAAACACATATATTTTTATAATATATACTTGTGTGGTGTCCTTTCATTTGGTATTACAGGATTGTATGTGGTAAAACAGCTCGCTTAACACGACCTCTTAAGTTAAGCCTTTAGGCTGCTTAGTCCATGCTACCCCTAGGATAGCTTGTCTAATAAGGTTGACTTACAACCAGACACCATAAGGGGATTGTTTGGTCAGGTAGTAGGTGGTTCCAGAATTGGAAACATCCCCTACCAGGCCAACTTCTCACATTGGTGGGCAGCGGTGCGGATTTGAGCTTGCTGTTGTTTTACCATTGCAATCTTTATATCAAATTGAAAGATCACATCAAGTACCTCTAGGTACATATAAAATCAAAAGCTTAGCATATTAAGTTCTACTGAACTTAGTAGTTGTAGGTTGAAGGGAGTAGCACACCCCTGACTACAACTCACTAGCAAGGTCCAGTAGGAAAACACTTAGTGTAGGTAAGTGCACCACTTACACCTCACTAGTAACCATGTCTGACACAGGAAAGGCCTCAGGGTCTAGTCCTGTGACAGTTGACCCTACCCAGGCAACTTTTGGATATGACAAACTAACCCGCAGAGACTTGATTGCCTTGTGCAAAGCAAGAGGGTTAAAAAGGGGCAGAAGCCCCACCTGCCTAATCCTGGTAGAAATCCTAGAACAGGATGACTTAGAGAAGGCAAAAGCAGCTTCCCTAGATACAGGAACTGGAGGGAACCCCCCTGCAGTTGATCCCCTTGAAGAAGAGGATGATGATGACTTGGATGAGGACTCAGATGTTGGGGACTTAGAAGTACAGGATCAGGGTAGCCAGGTTCCAGTTGGTAGGCTTAGCCAGGCCAACTTGGACCTACTGGGGAATGGAGAGGGCCAGCACCTCCCCAGAACCCAACATGTGATTCTCCCAGGCAACAGAAGAGTGAGATCTCCCTCAGGGGACTCTCATCTTTCTAGTGCCTCCAGAGAATCAGAGAGAGGCATGAGTGCTTCTCAGAAAGCTGAGCATAGGGCTAGAATGAGGGCTGTCAGACTCCAGATAGAGAGAGAGGAGGTAGCCCTGAGTCAAGCTAAGCTTACCTTAGCTCAAGCTAAACTTGCCTTGGCAAGAGAGCAGAAATTAAGTGGCTTAGATGTCACTGGTGGCAGCAATTTTCCAAGAGAAAAAGACAGGGCCTATGACAATAGAAACCTGACCAAGATTGTGCCCCCCTTTAAAGAAGGGGATGACATCCACAAATGGATGACTGCTCTTGAGAGAGCCTGCATGGTACAGCAGGTTCCTGAGAATCAGTGGGCTGCAATTTTGTGGTACTCCTTTTCTGAGAAAGGGAGGGACAGGCTCCTCACAGTTAGACCTGAGGATGCCAAAAACTACTCTGTTTTGAAGAGTGCTCTCATTGAAGGGTATGGCCTAACCACTGAGCAATACAGGTTGTTGTTCAGAGACACCCAGAAAGCACAGACTCAAGACTGGACTGATTTTGTGGAGTGTGCCACTAAGGCTTTGGAGGGTTGGTTACAGGGAAGTAAAGTTTCAGACTATACAGGATTGTACAATCTTATGATGAGAGAACAGATCCTTAATAACTGTACAAACCAGCTGTTGCATCAATACCTTATTGACTCTGATCTGACCTCTCCCCAAGAATTGGGAAAGAAGGCAGACAAATGGGTCAGAACAAGGATTAAGCAGAAACCCCAGAACCAAGGTGGTGACCAGAAGAAAACAGACCAGAAGGGTGGTAATCAGAATCAGAAAGATAAAGAAAAAGACCAGAAGTCTTCAGGCCCCCAAACTAATAGTAAGGAGGGTGGTTCCCAAAATGGTAACAAGAAGAAGAAGAACAAAGGTCCAAAGACACCTTGGTGTAATACCTGCAAATCAGTTTCACACTGGGGCAGTGAGTGCACCAAGGCAAATCCAGTTCCCACCACTACAGCTCCTAAAGCAACTGCAACCCCAAGTACAGTAAGCAGTGGTGGAACACAGTCCAAGGGTGTAGCTGGGTTGACCCTGGGTATTGAAGTAGGATCTGGCCTAGTCAGAGTCCCTACACAGGCAGTTCTCCTGTATGATGTGGACATTGAGTTGCCCACTGCAGTAAGCCCCACTAACCTGGGCAAATACAGGCAGACTCCCTTAATAAATGAGAAACTGGCTCAAGCTTACAGGGACACATGTGCTAGTGTCACCATGGTGACCCCTGGCTTTGTGGACCCTGGACAGATTGTACTAGGAGAGAGCTACCTAGTAACCAATGCAAGCAACTCCACTACCTCCCATAGTGTGGCAGTTGTGAACTTCTCCTGGGGAGGGGTTGATGGCCTAAAGAAAGTTGTGGTGAGTGCAGACCTACCAGTAGACTGTCTGTTAGGCAATGACCTTGAAAGCTCAGCATGGTCAGAAGTGGAGTACAGGACTCATGCAGAAATGCTAGGGATTTCAGAGCATGTCCTTGCCATGACAAGGGCTCAGGCTAAGAAGTGCCTTCCTGAACCAGTGGTGGATCTTGAGACAATAGACCAGCCACAACCCAAGAGAAGGAGCAAGAGAGGAAAGGCCTCGCCTTCCACCTTGCCCCAGGTTGAGGATCAGCTTTCAGAGGAAACTGATTCTGCAGCCCAAGAGGAGACTGTCTCTGAGGAGCTTGAACCTGACCAGGTTGAGTTTCTGGGGACAGGGGGACCCTCAAGGGCAGACCTGAGGCAGGCTCAATTAGATTGCCCTTCCCTTGAACCCCTCAGACAGCAGGCTGCTGCTGAGGCTGCTGGGGATGCCCAAGGTACCCATACTGTGTATTGGGATGAGGGACTCCTTTACTCAGAGGCTAGAGCCCCCAAGCCTGGCATGACCAGGAGGTTGGTGATACCTCTGCAGTTTAGGGGATTCCTCCTTACCTTGGCCCATGATATTCCCCTTGCAGGACACTTAGGCCAGAACAAGACGTGGGACAGGCTTGTTCCACACTTTCACTGGCCTCACATGTCAGAGGATGTCAAGGAGTTTTGTCGCTCCTGTGTCACTTGCCAAGCCAGTGGTAAGTCAGGTGGCACAACAAAGGCCCCCCTAATACCACTACCTGTGGTGGGGGTCCCCTTTGAGAGAGTTGGAATTGATATTGTGGGTCCAATGGACCCCCAAACAGCATCTGGGAACAGATTCATACTGGTGGTAGTGGATCATGCCACCAGGTACCCAGAGGCTATTCCCCTAAGGACCACCACAGCACCTGTGGTGGCAAAAGCCCTCATTGCAGTTTTCTCAAGAGTGGGCTTTCCTAAGGAGGTACTATCAGATAGAGGGACAAATTTTATGTCCAGCTATCTAAAAGCAATGTGGAAGGAATGTGGAGTAAACTATAAGTTTACCACCCCATATCATCCACAATGCAATGGGCTTGTGGAGAGATTTAACAAGACCCTTAAAGGCATGATAAAGGGATTACCAGAGAAGCTCAGGCGGAAATGGGACATTCTTTTACCCTGCCTGCTCTTTGCTTACAGAGAGGTCCCACAGAAGGGGGTTGGCTACAGCCCTTTTGAACTTTTGTTTGGCCACCCTGTGAGAGGTCCATTGTGTTTGGTGAAGGAAGGATGGGACTTACCTCTCAAAAAGCCCAAACTAGACATAGTGGACTATGTACTTGGTCTCCGCTCCAGGATGGCTGAGTACATGGAAAGAGCATCCAAAAACCTGGAGGCCAGCCAAGAATTGCAGAAAGCTTGGCATGACCAAAAGGCTGTGCTGGTAGAGTTCCAACCAGGACAGAAGGTATGGGTACTGGAGCCAGTGGCTCCAGCAGCACTCCAAGACAAATGGAGTGGACCCTATCCTATTATTGAGAAGAAAGGGGAAGTCACCTACTTGGTAGACTTTGGAACACCCAGGAGCCCTCACAGGGTAATCCATGTGAATCGCTTGAAAGCATTTGTAGACAGGGAGGACATGAGCTTGCTCATGGCCACAGATGGGGAACAGGAGGAAGAGAGTGACCCTCTCCCAGACCTGCTTTCCCAGAACCCTGATGATGGTTCAGTTGATGGAGTAGCCTTGGCAGGCAGCCTCACTGACCAGCAACAGAGGGACTGCAGACAAGTTTTGCAGGCTCACAGGCAAATGTTTTCACTCACACCCAGCCAAACTGACTGGTGTACCCATGTTGTGGACACTGGTGACAGTCTGCCTGTCAAGAATAAGATCTACAGGCAACCTGATCATGTCAGGGATTGCATCAAGGCTGAGGTGCAAAAGATGTTGGAGCTTGGAGTGATTGAGCCATCAGAGAGCCCATGGGCCAGCCCAGTAGTCCTGGTGCCAAAACCTCATACCCAAGATGGTAAGAGAGAAATTAGGTTTTGCGTGGATTACAGGGGTCTCAATGCTGTCACTAGGACAGATGCTCACCCCATTCCAAGAGCAGATGAGCTCATTGACAGATTGGCTTCTGCCAAGTTTCTGAGCACATTTGATCTGACAGCTGGCTACTGGCAAATCAGACTAGCTGAGGAGTCAAAGGCCAAGACAGCATTCTCTACCCCTAGTGGGCATTATCAGTTTGTGGTAATGCCCTTTGGTTTGAAGAATGCACCTGCCACTTTCCAAAGGTTGGTGAACCAAGTCCTTACTGGGTTGGATGACTTTTGTGCAGCTTATCTGGATGATATTGCTGTCTTTAGCTCCACCTGGGAGGATCACCTGATCCACCTGAAGAAAGTTTTGGAGGCCCTGCAAAAGGCAGGCCTAACTATCAAGGCCACAAAGTGCCAGATAGGGCAGAGTAAGGTTGTATACCTGGGCCACCTAGTAGGTGGAGGCCAGGTTCAGCCACTGGAAAGCAAAATCCAGGCCATACAGGACTGGGCTCCTCCAGTTACCCAGACACAAGTCAGAGCCTTCTTGGGCCTGACTGGGTATTACAGAAAGTTTGTGAAAAACTATGGGTCTATAGTGACACCATTAAATGACTTGACATCCAAGAAGATGCCAAAAAAGGTTCAGTGGACAGTTAGCTGTCAGAAGGCATTTGAAGACCTGAAGAAGGCCATGTGCTCTGCACCTATCCTAAAGAGTCCTGACTACTCCAAACAGTTCATTGTTCAGACAGATGCTTCTGAGTTGGGGGTGGGAGCTGTACTCTCACAACTTAATCAAGATGGTCAAGACCAGCCAATTGCTTTCATTAGCAGGAGGCTAACCCCAAGAGAAAAACGTTGGTCAGCCATTGAGAGGGAGGCCTTTGCTGTGGTTTGGGCATTAAAGAAGTTGAGGTCCTACTTGTTTGGAACTCACTTCCTGGTGCAAACAGACCATAAGCCCCTCTTATGGCTTAATCAGATGAAGGGTGAAAATCCCAAACTGCTCAGGTGGTCCATTTCCCTACAGGGGATGGACTTTACAGTGGAGCACCGCCCAGGGACTGACCATGGTAATGCAGATGGTCTCTCCAGGTACTTCCACTTAGAACATGAAGACTTATCTGGTCAAGGTTAGTTTAATGTCCCTGCGTTTGGGGGGGGGTTGTGTAGGAGAGTAGGGTCTGCTATCCTATGGTCACCCCAAATTTTTGCTTTTTGCTTCACTGGTTTTCGACTACTGAGGCTGTGGGCCTGCTGATCAGACCCCCAGCCTGCTGTTCTCTCACTAAATTAATGACACATGTGCTATAGGCACATACCAATTGGAAATGGACTCCTTGTCAGCCCCTGTAGAATGCACTATAGGTGCACAGGGCACAGGAGCCACTAAGGCCTACCAGGGGCTGCAGCATAACTTTTGCCACCCCTGGCTGGTTCTTAAATTGACACAACTGGCTGGTCACTCAGCTGGGGTAAGGTGGTGTACACACCCCTTGCTTAGATATAGTATACCTATGTCTAAACCTATATCTGGACACATGTAAACCTGTAAGCCACTCCTATAGACAGGCCTCACCAATCCTGGAGGCTGGGTGCATGGTTTTTATGTGAGATGGAGCTCTAGCATGAGCTGAGCCTGTCTGCAGCCGTCGGGAACAAATCCCTAAGCTGTTTCAGGATAATGCCATACCATATACTATTAAGTGCCTTATAATCCTCGCGGTTATTTAGCAACTCTGGTTTGGCTTTATCAAAACATGTCGTGTAAGGTGTCATACGCTTTGGAATACCATCCCCTCGCCAGTTCTGGCGACGGGGATGGCATTCCACCCCTCTAGAGGGGTAAGACATGTTACTTCACTTTAATGCGGTTGATTTCTCCAAAGGCCTTAAGATCCACAAAATGGATGCCTCTGCCACAGACAAATGTCTGGACCCCTGGAGCTGACCGAAACCCAGTCAAGGGGGTCCTGGACAAAGGGTTTCCTGTCACAGGAGGGTGTCACCGCCCTCCAGACAGGAGATAGTGTATTGTAGCAGGGAGGTTTGAAAGAAACCAGACACTGCCTGGGGCGCACAAGGCTGCCCCTTGCATAATCCGGCCAAACCGGTTCTGGGGCACTCCAGCCCTCGTGCCAGGGCGGCCTGGATCAAAGGAAGGGGGTGTATCCACCCACTTCCTGGGTCCCACCCATAGGAGGGGACCTAGCAGGTAATCACGCCCACCAGATTCGAATAAGAGTGGGAGCAGTGCCAATGCACATCAGATTTCCTGGAAGAAACATTTGAAACGATATTCTGGACCCTTCGCCCTCCATCTCAACGTGGAAGCCCGAAGAATCTCCCTTGTGGTCAAGGAGTGACCACCCTGCAGCAGCAGGCACCATCCAGCCCTCGACGTCTACTTGGTTGCAGTTCCCGCCGGAACTCGAGCGACTGAGATCGACGAGATCAAGCCTGCCCAGCTTCTAACAGCCCGATCCACAGTCCCTGCAAAGCTGAGACCCGTGGAGGCGACCGGAAGCGTGGGGCACGCCATCTTGAAGTGACCACGAGACGCTGACCGTGCAGCCCACGAGTGACCCTCGAAGCTGTACACCGGGGTTTGAGAAGCCCCCACCCTGAGCTACTCCTGAGCCGAAGTTCAGCCCTCCACACTCGACGAGTGCTGCGTGGGGCCCTTTGGCACGATTTGGCTCAACGCGTTGGCCCGGTCACTTGCCAGCTGGCTTGTGGTCCCTGTGCCGACGAACTACCAAAGAAGACTCGTGAATCTGGTTGCTCCAGATCCACACCAGCTCCCCTGAAAAGGAGCCCCGACTCTGACCTTCCTGGTCCGAGTGAGAAGCAATCTTCCGATCCTGCGTGGATTGCTCTTACCAAGGCTTGTTTGCTCCAAACCTGAAGCCGACTGCACCGACGGTGAGAGCCTGCGTGGGACAGATCGTGACCTGCTCCTGGACGTCGCAGATGCCCCAGAGCCCACGTGACAGCGGAGAGAAGCTCCTCGACGACCACCTGATTGCGCCCGACATTGCCTGGTTCCGTCCTGGTTCCACCCTGGTCACTGCTGAGTGACCCAGACTCTGTCCCCTCTGCTTTCAGGTACTCTACAACTTGAGTCCACCCTTGGACTCCACCGGACACTTCGTCTTCACCCTGCCTGCAGCCCTTTCAGCTTCAAGCACCAAGAGCCTGCGTGTCAAAACCCGACGCCACTTCGACCCTGTGCACCCACTTCCTGTGGGTGAGGTAACTTTGCTCCGCCGGTGTTCCCACACTGGTGCACACCTCTAGGGTCTGTGTGTTAAGTTTTGTTCCTCTAGGTTCAGCGGAAGTGTCCTTAAACTTTAACTATTTGACTTTTACGCACCATTGGTTAACATTGGTGCATGCGTGCGCTTTCCGCACATCTCCCGAATCCCGAGGGCCATTCCCGACTTCAGCATTGCTTGTCCTGACTGCTCCCAGCGATTCCCTAGGCCCTAGGCCTAACCACTGTTCGAGTGGCCTCTCTTATACCACTTGTTTAGTATATGGTTTGAGTGGCCCCCCGCCCTCATCCATAATTGTGCAACTTGTATGTTTAAACAGTGCTTTTGATTTAACGCTTGTGCCCCTTTATTCATAAAGAATACTGGGGATTGTTTTTAGTAATAAACACATATATTTTTATAATATATACTTGTGTGGTGTCCTTTCATTTGGTATTACAGGATTGTATGTGGTAAAACAGCTCGCTTAACACGACCTCTTAAGTTAAGCCTTTAGGCTGCTTAGTCCATGCTACCCCTAGGATAGCTTGTCTAATAAGGTTGACTTACAACCAGACACCATAAGGGGATTGTTTGGTCAGGTAGTAGGTGGTTCCAGAATTGGAAACATCCCCTACCAGGCCAACTTCTCACAACGGTTTACCAATACATTTTCATTATTTTCTCTTTGGTATCTCATTATGCACATGTTAATAAACAGGTTCATGCATTATTAGCTAAATAGCATAAAAACACACTGAATTATTAACAATAATCTTTGAGATTTGGGTGACCAGATGGCCGGAAATCGAAAATCGCCTCGTATGGATTCAACTTCCATTTCGTGCACTTTCTATGTGGGCCACATGCATAAGAATTGGTACAATAATGCATACGAATCTTAGCTAGAATCTGCAATTGAAATTAAGTCTTTAACTTATATGCTTCAAGAATTATAGGGCACATTCTGCTATGTATAATATCCTATCCATTTCAATGGGACGACCAGATGGCCGCAAATTGAAAATCGCGTCGTATGGATTCATATTGCGTTGTATGTACCTTACGTGTAAGCCACATGCATTTAAAATGACACAATGTAGTAGGGTATGCTATAGAATGTGTTGCAGTTGGAAATCAAGCTCTATCTAGTATGGATCATGACTGATGACACAATATACGTGACTCATTTTGCAAAAAATGGAGGCAAATTTTATAAAACATGCGTTTAATCACTGAATGATTCTCACCACTTCTAAGCATGGCACAGGCATGACAATGACCACAGGGCAGTGGCATGATGGTAACTGTATGCTGCACTCAGAATTATGGATCCAGATTGTATGGTTTTAGAATTATGGGCCACAACGTAAGGCATATTTTTTCACACATGTGACGTTATTGAAAAACATCATACATTCAACTTCACATTTTGTAGCCAAAAGCATAAAGTGTTCTTCAACACACATGAAAGTGAAAAATAAAAACTTTTCCTGAAGATTACACTTGATTTGTACCTTGTCCCTATAAGCCACAAATATGAGAGTTACCACTATAAAGTGTAGATGTCTTAGCTACATACTGTGATTGAAATTAGGTCAGTACCTCATATGGTTCAAGATTTATAGTGCACCACATACTATGTAATATATCCTATCCATTTCAATGGGTGACCAGATGGCCGCAAATTAAAAATCGCCTCGTATGGATTCAAATTGCTTTGTATGCACCTTGTGTGTGAGCCACATGCATATAAAATGGCACACTGTAGTAGGCTATGTTATAGAATGTGTTGCAGTTGGAAATCAAGCTCTATCTAATATGGATCTTGACTGATGACATAACATACGTGACACATTTTGCAAAAGCTGGAGGAATTTTTTAAAAAATATGTGTTTAATCGCTGAAAGATTCACACCACTTTGAAGCTTTCCACATGCATGAAAATGAACACAGGACAGTGGCATCATGTTAGCTTAATGCTGCACTTCCAATTATGGATCCAGATTGTATGGTTTTAGAAGTATGGGACAAAATGTAAGGCATACTTTTTCGTACATGCGACGGTATTGAAAAACGTCATACATTCAATCTCAAATTTTGACAACTTTACAATACGCCACACACATAATAATTCACATGGGTAAGATGCACATCACTAGGAACAAAGTGCTGTTTAAATTATGTCTCTATAATGTACAGACTATGAATTATAGCCAAAAGTATAAAGTGTTCTACAACACACATGAAAGTGAAAAATAAAAACTTACCTGAAGGTTACACTTGATTTGTACCTTGTCCCTATAAGCCACAACCATGAGAGTTACCACTATGAATTGTAAATGTCTTAGCTACATACTGCAATTGAAATTAAGTCAGTACATCATATGCTTCAAGAAATAGAGTGCACTACATCCTCTGTAGTATATCCTATCCATTTCAAAGGGTGACCAGATGGCCGCAAATTAAAAATTGCCTCGTATGGATTCAAATTGCTTTGTATGACTGTTTTCAGGTCCCTGTAGCCACCAGGACCCCATAATATATCTCAGATGATATAACAAGAGTGGCTAGGGCTCATTTCCAGCCTCCAGGTACATGTCTGACTCCTATTTGTGACATTTCGAGGTGTTTGGGATCAAACTCATTTTTCCCAATATAGGCCATAGAGCTCAGAGTCACATCACATTGAGCTCAGAGTCACATCAAATTTCTAGTTCTGGACCTAAGGACCCCTTAGTATACCTCAGATGACATACCAGGAGTGTCTAAGACCCATTTCTGGCCTCCAGGGATGACTTTTTGAAGTTTTGGGGTTTAAGGGGGCATAGTCACTTCTTCCATCCAGGCTACGTTGCTCAAAATCGGGTACGATGTCAGGTTCTTCCCTTGGCTGGAAGCTGAAAAAAAACCTTCAGATAATAGCAAAGGTAGATAGATCAAATGAAAGCATCAGATCTGAGCTTTCTAACAAGTATATTTAGGTCATGGGTACTCACAAAGTGACTGTGATATCCATTCTGAGCTATTTGGAAAATTAGCAAATCTTGTCAAAAAAACTTTTTTGACGATTTTTGCAAATTTTCGGTATCAACCCTCATGACTGTTTTCGGGTCCCTGTAGCCACCAGGACCCCATAATATATCTCAGATGATATAACAAGAGTGGCTAGGGCTCATTTCCAGCCTCCAGGTACATGTCTGACTCCTATTTGTGACATTTCGAGGTGTTTGGGGTCAAACTCATTTTTTCCATTATAGGCCATATAGCTCAGAGTCACATCACATTGAGCTCAGAGTCACATCAAATTTCTAGTTCTGGACCTAAGGACCCCTTAGTATACCTCAGATGACATACCAGGAGTGTCTAAGACCCATTTCTGGCCTCCAGGGATTACTTTTTGAAGTTTTGGGGTTTAAGGGGGCAAAGTCACTTCTTCCATCCAGACTAAGGTGCTCAAAATCGGGTACAATGTCAGGTTTTTCCCATGGCTGGAAGCTGAAAAAAAAACTTCAGATAATAGCAAAGGTAGATAGATCAAATGAAAGCATCAGATCTGAGCTTTCTAACAAGTATATTTAGGTCCTGGGTACTCACAAAGTGACTGTGATATCCATTCTGAGCTATTTGGAAAATTAGCAAATCTTGTCAAAAAAACTTTTTTTGACGATTTTTGCTAATTTTCGGTATCAACCCTCATGACTGTTTTCAGGTCCCTGTAGCCACCAGGACCCCATAATATATCTCAGATTATATAACAAGAGTGGCTAGGGCTCATTTCCAGCCTCCAGGTACATGTCTGACTCCTATTTGTGACATTTTGAGGTGTTTGGTGTCAAATTCATTTTTTTCCATTATAGCTCCTAGATATCAGAGTCACATCAGATTTCTAGTTCTGGACCCAAGAAGACCATAGTATACCTCAGATGACATACCAAGAGTGTCTAAGACCCATTTCTGGCCTCCAGGGGTGACCTTTTGAAGTTTTTGGGTTTAAGGGGGCAAAGTGACTTTTTCCACCCAGCCCAATGTTCTCAAAATCGGGTACGATATCAGGTGTTTCCCTTGGTTGGTAGCGGGAAAAAAACTTTATATAATATCAAAGTTATATATATCACATGAAAACATCAGAGCTGACCTTTCTGACAAGTGTATTCATATCTTGCGCACTCAGACAGTGTCTCTGATATCCATTCTGAGCTATTTGGAAAATTAGCAAATCTTGTCAAAAAAATTTTTGGGACGATTTTTGCTAATTTTCAGTATCAACCCACCTGACTGTTTTTGGGTCCCTGTGGCCACCAGGACCCTATATTATATCTCAGGTGATATAGCAAGAGTGTCTAGGGCTCATTTCCAGCCTCCAGGTACATGTCTGAGTCCTATTTCAGACATTTTGAGGTGTTTGGTGTCAAATTCATTTTTTCCATTATAGGCCCTAGATATCAGAGTCACATCACATTTCTAGTTCTGGACCCAAGAACACCATAGTATACCTCAGATGACATACCAAGAGTGTCTAAGACCCATTTCTGGCCTCCAGGGGTGACTTTTTGAAGTTTTTGGGTTTAAGGGGGCAAAGTCACTTTTTCCACCCGAGGTCGTGGAACTCGGAGCTAGGTAAAAGTTTAGCTTGAGTGCCCTCCCCATGGAGGTCAAAAATGTTATTGCATCAAAATCATTTAAAAACTATATAGGTGTAATTGTTGTGCCCTGAATGCTATATGGCTGCATTTGCACCGTTCTAGGTATTTACAAAATGAATTTCTAACACTTTTGAAGTCACCATAAAGTGAAAAATGACTAAGTCCAAAAACTTCACTGGTGCATCAAAGTGGTCAAAAAAGGTCAACATTGGGTTAAAATTAACAAAACATAGTGCTGCAGTGGTCCAATAGCAGGCTAAAGACATAATGAATGACACAGAATGAACAGTTTTACTAAACACTTTGAAAATTCGATTTTCAATTTCAGGGGGACAAGGTCATGGAACTCCGAGCTGGGTAAAAGTTCAGCTTAAGGGCCCTCCCCATGGAGGTCAAAAATGTTATTACATCAAAATCTTTTAAAAACTATATAGGTGTAATTGCAGTCTCCTGAATGCTATGTAACTGCATTTGCACTGTTCTGTGTGCCTCCAAAATGAATTTCTAACACTTTTGAAGTCCCCATGAAGTGAAAAATGACGAAGTACAAAGACATCATTGGTGCATGAAAGTGTTTAAAAACGGTCACAAATGCATAAAAATGAAAAAAACAAAGTGCTACACTGGCCCAATAGCATGCTAAACACACAATGAATGACCCAGAATGAATATATTTACAAATTACTTGGAAAATGCTATTTTAAATTTCAGGGGGACGAGGTCACAGAAGTCATGGAACTCCGAGCGGGGTAAAAGTTCAAACTTTCCACCCCTCATGGAGGTCAAAATGTTTAATTCATCAAAATCATTTAAAAACTATATAGGTGTGATTGGAGTGTCCTGATTGCTATATAGGTGCATTTGCACTGTCCTGTGTGCCTCCAAAGTGACTTTCTAACACTTTTGAAATCTCCATGAAGCAAAAAGTGACTAAGTCCAAAGACCATTTGGAGCATCAAAGTGTTCAAAAACGGTCAAAAATGCATAAAAACGAAAAAAAACAAGTGCTACAGTGGCCCAATAGCATGCTAAACACACAATGAATGACACAGAATGAATAGTTGTACACATTACTTTGAAAATGCAATTTTAAATTTCAGGGGGACAAGGTCACGAAAGTCATGGAACTCCGAGCGGGGTAAAAGTTCAACCTTTCCCCCCTTATGGAGGTCAAAATTTTAATACATCAAAATCATTTAAAAACTATATAGGTGTGATGGCAGTGTCTTGGATACATCCCACATGAATTTTAAACACATTAGGAGCATCTCTGATCAAAATAACCATAAAAATCCCAAAGCTGCATCAGTGCTTCAAAGTGCTCCAAAACGGTCAAAAATGGACGAAAATGAAAAATATTCTCCATATCTGAGTTTTTATAACATTCCTTAGATAATGTATATCTTGAATTAGTTTTAAATCCTTTTATTAAAAAGTTTCTTTTCTATGCTGCACTGGTGCAACGCCTCAAGTCTGAGAAGCTGCACCAGTGCAGCCGAAGCAGCACTGGTGCAGCCGAAGCCCGAGGGCCATTCCCAACTTCAGCATTGCTTGTCCTGACTGCTCCCAGCGATTCCCTAGGCCCTAGGCCTAACCACTGCTCGAGTGGCATCTCTTATACCACTTGTTTAGTATATTGTAGGAGAGTAGGGTCTGCTATCCTATGGTCACCCCAAATTTTTGCTTTTTGCTTCACTGGTTTTCGACTACTGAGGCTGTGGGCCTGCTGATCAGACCCCCAGCCTGCTGTTCTCTCACTAAATTAATGACACATGTGCTATAGGCACATACCAATTGGAAATGGACTCCTTGTCAGCCCCTGTAGAATGCACTATAGGTGCACAGGGCACAGGAGCCACTAAGGCCTACCAGGGGCTGCAGCATATCTTTTGCCACCCCTGGCTGGTTCTTAAATTGACACAACTGGCTGATCACTCAGCTGGGCTAAGGTGGTGTACACACCCCTTGCTTAGATATAGTATACCTATGTCTAAACCTATATCTGGACACATGTAAACCTGTGAGCCACTCCTATAGACAGGCCTCACCAATCCTGGAGGCTGGGTGCATGGTTTTTATGTGAGATGGAGCTCTAGCATGAGCTGAGCCTGTCTGCAGCCGTCGGGAACAAATCCCTAAGCTGTTTCAGGATAATGCCATACCATATACTATTAAGTGCCTTATAATCCTCGCGGTTATTTAGCAACTTTGGTTTGGCTTTATCAAAACATGTCGTGTAAGGTGTCATACGCTTTGGAATACCATCCCCTCGCCAGTTCTGGCGACGGGGATGGCATTCCACCCCTCTAGAGGGGTAAGACATGTTACTTCACTTTAATACGGTTAATTTCTCCAAAGGCCTTAAGATCCACAAAATGGATGCCTCTGCCACAGACAAATGTCTGGACCCCTGGAGCTGACCGAAACTCAGTCAAGGGGGTCCTGGACAAAGGGTTTCCTGTCACAGGAGGGTGTCACCGCCCTCCAGACAGGAGATAGTGTATTGTAGCAGGGAGGTTTGAAAGAAACCAGACACTGCCTGGGGCGCACAAGGCTGCCCCTTGCATAATCCGGCCAAACCGGTTCTGGGGCACTCCAGCCCTCGTGCCAGGGCGGCCTGGATCAAAGGAAGGGGGTGTATCCACCCACTTCCTGGGTCCCACCCATAGGAGGGGACCTAGCAGGTAATCACGCCCACCAGATTCGAATAAGAGTGGGAGCAGTGCCAATGCACATCAGATTTCCTGGAAGAAACATTTGAAACGATATTCTGGACCCTTCGCCCTCCATCTCAACGTGGAAGCCCGAAGAATCTCCCTTGTGGTCAAGGAGTGACCACCCTGCAGCAGCAGGCACCATCCAGCCCTCGACGTCTACTTAGTTGCAGTTCCCGCCAGAACTCGAGCGACTGAGATCGACGAGATCAAGCCTGCCCAGCTTCTAACAGCCCGATCCACAGTCCCTGCAAAGCTGAGACCCGTGGAGGCGACCGGAAGCGTGGGGCACGCCATCTTGAAGTGACCACGAGACGCTGACCGTGCAGCCCACGAGTGACCCTCGAAGCTGTACACCGGGGTTTGAGAAGCCCCCACCCTGAGCTACTCCTGAGCCGAAGTTCAGCCCTCCACACTCGACGAGTGCTGCGTGGGGCCCTTTGGCACGATTTGGCTCAACGCGTTGGCCCGGTCACTTGCCAGCTGGCTTGTGGTCCCTGTGCCGACGAACTACCAAAGAAGACTCGTGAATCTGGTTGCTCCAGATCCACACCAGCTCCCCTGAAAAGGAGCCCTGACTCTGACCTTCCTGGTCCGAGTGAGAAGCAATCTTCCGATCCTGCGTGGATTGCTCTTACCAAGGCTTGTTTGCTCCAAACCTGAAGCCGACTGCACCGACGGTGAGAGCCTGCGTGGGACAGATCGTGACCTGCTCCTGGACGTCGCAGATGCCCCAGAGCCCACGTGACAGCGGAGAGAAGCTCCTCGACGACCACCTGATTGCGCCCGACATTGCCTGGTTCCGTCCTGGTTCCACCCTGGTCACTGCTGAGTGACCCAGACTCTGTCCCCTCTGCTTTCAGGTACTCTACAACTTGAGTCCACCCTTGGACTCCACCGGACACTTCGTCTTCACCCTGCCTGCAGCCCTTTCAGCTTCAAGCACCAAGAGCCTGCGTGTCAAAACCCGACGCCACTTCGACCCTGTGCACCCACTTCCTGTGGGTGAGGTAACTTTGCTCCGCCGGTGTTCCCACACTGGTGCACACCTCTAGGGTCTGTGTGTTAAGTTTTGTTCCTCTAGGTTCAGCGGAAGTGTCCTTAAACTTTAACTATTTGACTTTTACGCACCATTGGTTAACATTGGTGCATGCGTGCGCTTTCCGCACATCTCCCGAATCCCGAGGGCCATTCCCGACTTCAGCATTGCTTGTCCTGACTGCTCCCAGCGATTCCCTAGGCCCTAGGCCTAACCACTGTTCGAGTGGCCTCTCTTATACCACTTGTTTAGTATATGGTTTGAGTGGCCCCCCGCCCTCATCCATAATTGTGCAACTTGTATGTTTAAACAGTGCTTTTGATTTAACGCTTGTGCCCCTTTATTCATAAAGAATACTGGGGATTGTTTTTAGTAATAAACACATATATTTTTATAATATATACTTGTGTGGTGTCCTTTCATTTGGTATTACAGGATTGTATGTGGTAAAACAGCTCGCTTAACACGACCTCTTAAGTTAAGCCTTTAGGCTGCTTAGTCCATGCTACCCCTAGGATAGCTTGTCTAATAAGGTTGACTTACAACCAGACACCATAAGGGGATTGTTTGGTCAGGTAGTAGGTGGTTCCAGAATTGGAAACATCCCCTACCAGGCCAACTTCTCACATTGGTGGGCAGCGGTGCGGATTTGAGCTTGCTGTTGTTTTACCATTGCAATCTTTATATCAAATTGAAAGATCACATCAAGTACCTCTAGGTACATATAAAATCAAAAGCTTAGCATATTAAGTTCTACTGAACTTAGTAGTTGTAGGTTGAAGGGAGTAGCACACCCCTGACTACAACTCACTAGCAAGGTCCAGTAGGAAAACACTTAGTGTAGGTAAGTGCACCACTTACACCTCACTAGTAACCATGTCTGACACAGGAAAGGCCTCAGGGTCTAGTCCTGTGACAGTTGACCCTACCCAGGCAACTTTTGGATATGACAAACTAACCCGCAGAGACTTGATTGCCTTGTGCAAAGCAAGAGGGTTAAAAAGGGGCAGAAGCCCCACCTGCCTAATCCTGGTAGAAATCCTAGAACAGGATGACTTAGAGAAGGCAAAAGCAGCTTCCCTAGATACAGGAACTGGAGGGAACCCCCCTGCAGTTGATCCCCTTGAAGAAGAGGATGATGATGACTTGGATGAGGACTCAGATGTTGGGGACTTAGAAGTACAGGATCAGGGTAGCCAGGTTCCAGTTGGTAGGCTTAGCCAGGCCAACTTGGACCTACTGGGGAATGGAGAGGGCCAGCACCTCCCCAGAACCCAACATGTGATTCTCCCAGGCAACAGAAGAGTGAGATCTCCCTCAGGGGACTCTCATCTTTCTAGTGCCTCCAGAGAATCAGAGAGAGGCATGAGTGCTTCTCAGAAAGCTGAGCATAGGGCTAGAATGAGGGCTGTCAGACTCCAGATAGAGAGAGAGGAGGTAGCCCTGAGTCAAGCTAAGCTTACCTTAGCTCAAGCTAAACTTGCCTTGGCAAGAGAGCAGAAATTAAGTGGCTTAGATGTCACTGGTGGCAGCAATTTTCCAAGAGAAAAAGACAGGGCCTATGACAATAGAAACCTGACCAAGATTGTGCCCCCCTTTAAAGAAGGGGATGACATCCACAAATGGATGACTGCTCTTGAGAGAGCCTGCATGGTACAGCAGGTTCCTGAGAATCAGTGGGCTGCAATTTTGTGGTACTCCTTTTCTGAGAAAGGGAGGGACAGGCTCCTCACAGTTAGACCTGAGGATGCCAAAAACTACTCTGTTTTGAAGAGTGCTCTCATTGAAGGGTATGGCCTAACCACTGAGCAATACAGGTTGTTGTTCAGAGACACCCAGAAAGCACAGACTCAAGACTGGACTGATTTTGTGGAGTGTGCCACTAAGGCTTTGGAGGGTTGGTTACAGGGAAGTAAAGTTTCAGACTATACAGGATTGTACAATCTTATGATGAGAGAACAGATCCTTAATAACTGTACAAACCAGCTGTTGCATCAATACCTTATTGACTCTGATCTGACCTCTCCCCAAGAATTGGGAAAGAAGGCAGACAAATGGGTCAGAACAAGGATTAAGCAGAAACCCCAGAACCAAGGTGGTGACCAGAAGAAAACAGACCAGAAGGGTGGTAATCAGAATCAGAAAGATAAAGAAAAAGACCAGAAGTCTTCAGGCCCCCAAACTAATAGTAAGGAGGGTGGTTCCCAAAATGGTAACAAGAAGAAGAAGAACAAAGGTCCAAAGACACCTTGGTGTAATACCTGCAAATCAGTTTCACACTGGGGCAGTGAGTGCACCAAGGCAAATCCAGTTCCCACCACTACAGCTCCTAAAGCAACTGCAACCCCAAGTACAGTAAGCAGTGGTGGAACACAGTCCAAGGGTGTAGCTGGGTTGACCCTGGGTATTGAAGTAGGATCTGGCCTAGTCAGAGTCCCTACACAGGCAGTTCTCCTGTATGATGTGGACATTGAGTTGCCCACTGCAGTAAGCCCCACTAACCTGGGCAAATACAGGCAGACTCCCTTAATAAATGAGAAACTGGCTCAAGCTTACAGGGACACATGTGCTAGTGTCACCATGGTGACCCCTGGCTTTGTGGACCCTGGACAGATTGTACTAGGAGAGAGCTACCTAGTAACCAATGCAAGCAACTCCACTACCTCCCATAGTGTGGCAGTTGTGAACTTCTCCTGGGGAGGGGTTGATGGCCTAAAGAAAGTTGTGGTGAGTGCAGACCTACCAGTAGACTGTCTGTTAGGCAATGACCTTGAAAGCTCAGCATGGTCAGAAGTGGAGTACAGGACTCATGCAGAAATGCTAGGGATTTCAGAGCATATCCTTGCCATGACAAGGGCTCAGGCTAAGAAGTGCCTTCCTGAACCAGTGGTGGATCTTGAGACAATAGACCAGCCACAACCCAAGAGAAGGAGCAAGAGAGGAAAGGCCTCGCCTTCCACCTTGCCCCAGGTTGAGGATCAGCTTTCAGAGGAAACTGATTCTGCAGCCCAAGAGGAGACTGTCTCTGAGGAGCTTGAACCTGACCAGGTTGAGTTTCTGGGGACAGGGGGACCCTCAAGGGCAGACCTGAGGCAGGCTCAATTAGATTGCCCTTCCCTTGAACCCCTCAGACAGCAGGCTGCTGCTGAGGCTGCTGGGGATGCCCAAGGTACCCATACTGTGTATTGGGATGAGGGACTCCTTTACTCAGAGGCTAGAGCCCCCAAGCCTGGCATGACCAGGAGGTTGGTGATACCTCTGCAGTTTAGGGGATTCCTCCTTACCTTGGCCCATGATATTCCCCTTGCAGGACACTTAGGCCAGAACAAGACGTGGGACAGGCTTGTTCCACACTTTCACTGGCCTCACATGTCAGAGGATGTCAAGGAGTTTTGTCGCTCCTGTGTCACTTGCCAAGCCAGTGGTAAGTCAGGTGGCACAACAAAGGCCCCCCTAATACCACTACCTGTGGTGGGGGTCCCCTTTGAGAGAGTTGGAATTGATATTGTGGGTCCAATGGACCCCCAAACAGCATCTGGGAACAGATTCATACTGGTGGTAGTGGATCATGCCACCAGGTACCCAGAG
The DNA here is from genome assembly GCF_964261635.1 of Lissotriton helveticus. NCBI lineage: Eukaryota > Metazoa > Chordata > Amphibia > Caudata > Salamandridae > Lissotriton > Lissotriton helveticus. The sequence continues at coordinate 910,953 of NW_027611658.1, read as the reverse complement.
GCTATTCCCCTAAGGACCACCACAGCACCTGTGGTGGCAAAAGCCCTCATTGCAGTTTTCTCAAGAGTGGGCTTTCCTAAGGAGGTACTATCAGATAGAGGGACAAATTTTATGTCCAGCTATCTAAAAGCAATGTGGAAGGAATGTGGAGTAAACTATAAGTTTACCACCCCATATCATCCACAATGCAATGGGCTTGTGGAGAGATTTAACAAGACCCTTAAAGGCATGATAAAGGGATTACCAGAGAAGCTCAGGCGGAAATGGGACATTCTTTTACCCTGCCTGCTCTTTGCTTACAGAGAGGTCCCACAGAAGGGGGTTGGCTACAGCCCTTTTGAACTTTTGTTTGGCCACCCTGTGAGAGGTCCATTGTGTTTGGTGAAGGAAGGATGGGACTTACCTCTCAAAAAGCCCAAACTAGACATAGTGGACTATGTACTTGGTCTCCGCTCCAGGATGGCTGAGTACATGGAAAGAGCATCCAAAAACCTGGAGGCCAGCCAAGAATTGCAGAAAGCTTGGCATGACCAAAAGGCTGTGCTGGTAGAGTTCCAACCAGGACAGAAGGTATGGGTACTGGAGCCAGTGGCTCCAGCAGCACTCCAAGACAAATGGAGTGGACCCTATCCTATTATTGAGAAGAAAGGGGAAGTCACCTACTTGGTAGACTTTGGAACACCCAGGAGCCCTCACAGGGTAATCCATGTGAATCGCTTGAAAGCATTTGTAGACAGGGAGGACATGAGCTTGCTCATGGCCACAGATGGGGAACAGGAGGAAGAGAGTGACCCTCTCCCAGACCTGCTTTCCCAGAACCCTGATGATGGTTCAGTTGATGGAGTAGCCTTGGCAGGCAGCCTCACTGACCAGCAACAGAGGGACTGCAGACAAGTTTTGCAGGCTCACAGGCAAATGTTTTCACTCACACCCAGCCAAACTGACTGGTGTACCCATGTTGTGGACACTGGTGACAGTCTGCCTGTCAAGAATAAGATCTACAGGCAACCTGATCATGTCAGGGATTGCATCAAGGCTGAGGTGCAAAAGATGTTGGAGCTTGGAGTGATTGAGCCATCAGAGAGCCCATGGGCCAGCCCAGTAGTCCTGGTGCCAAAACCTCATACCCAAGATGGTAAGAGAGAAATTAGGTTTTGCGTGGATTACAGGGGTCTCAATGCTGTCACTAGGACAGATGCTCACCCCATTCCAAGAGCAGATGAGCTCATTGACAGATTGGCTTCTGCCAAGTTTCTGAGCACATTTGATCTGACAGCTGGCTACTGGCAAATCAGACTAGCTGAGGAGTCAAAGGCCAAGACAGCATTCTCTACCCCTAGTGGGCATTATCAGTTTGTGGTAATGCCCTTTGGTTTGAAGAATGCACCTGCCACTTTCCAAAGGTTGGTGAACCAAGTCCTTACTGGGTTGGATGACTTTTGTGCAGCTTATCTGGATGATATTGCTGTCTTTAGCTCCACCTGGGAGGATCACCTGATCCACCTGAAGAAAGTTTTGGAGGCCCTGCAAAAGGCAGGCCTAACTATCAAGGCCACAAAGTGCCAGATAGGGCAGAGTAAGGTTGTATACCTGGGCCACCTAGTAGGTGGAGGCCAGGTTCAGCCACTGGAAAGCAAAATCCAGGCCATACAGGACTGGGCTCCTCCAGTTACCCAGACACAAGTCAGAGCCTTCTTGGGCCTGACTGGGTATTACAGAAAGTTTGTGAAAAACTATGGGTCTATAGTGACACCATTAAATGACTTGACATCCAAGAAGATGCCAAAAAAGGTTCAGTGGACAGTTAGCTGTCAGAAGTCATTTGAAGACCTGAAGAAGGCCATGTGCTCTGCACCTATCCTAAAGAGTCCTGACTACTCCAAACAGTTCATTGTTCAGACAGATGCTTCTGAGTTGGGGGTGGGAGCTGTACTCTCACAACTTAATCAAGATGGTCAAGACCAGCCAATTGCTTTCATTAGCAGGAGGCTAACCCCAAGAGAAAAACGTTGGTCAGCCATTGAGAGGGAGGCCTTTGCTGTGGTTTGGGCATTAAAGAAGTTGAGGTCCTACTTGTTTGGAACTCACTTCCTGGTGCAAACAGACCATAAGCCCCTCTTATGGCTTAATCAGATGAAGGGTGAAAATCCCAAACTGCTCAGGTGGTCCATTTCCCTACAGGGGATGGACTTTACAGTGGAGCACCGCCCAGGGACTGACCATGGTAATGCAGATGGTCTCTCCAGGTACTTCCACTTAGAACATGAAGACTTATCTGGTCAAGGTTAGTTTAATGTCCCTGCGTTTGGGGGGGGGTTGTGTAGGAGAGTAGGGTCTGCTATCCTATGGTCACCCCAAATTTTTGCTTTTTGCTTCACTGGTTTTCGACTACTGAGGCTGTGGGCCTGCTGATCAGACCCCCAGCCTGCTGTTCTCTCACTAAATTAATGACACATGTGCTATAGGCACATACCAATTGGAAATGGACTCCTTGTCAGCCCCTGTAGAATGCACTATAGGTGCACAGGGCACAGGAGCCACTAAGGCCTACCAGGGGCTGCAGCATAACTTTTGCCACCCCTGGCTGGTTCTTAAATTGACACAACTGGCTGGTCACTCAGCTGGGGTAAGGTGGTGTACACACCCCTTGCTTAGATATAGTATACCTATGTCTAAACCTATATCTGGACACATGTAAACCTGTAAGCCACTCCTATAGACAGGCCTCACCAATCCTGGAGGCTGGGTGCATGGTTTTTATGTGAGATGGAGCTCTAGCATGAGCTGAGCCTGTCTGCAGCCGTCGGGAACAAATCCCTAAGCTGTTTCAGGATAATGCCATACCATATACTATTAAGTGCCTTATAATCCTCGCGGTTATTTAGCAACTCTGGTTTGGCTTTATCAAAACATGTCGTGTAAGGTGTCATACGCTTTGGAATACCATCCCCTCGCCAGTTCTGGCGACGGGGATGGCATTCCACCCCTCTAGAGGGGTAAGACATGTTACTTCACTTTAATGCGGTTGATTTCTCCAAAGGCCTTAAGATCCACAAAATGGATGCCTCTGCCACAGACAAATGTCTGGACCCCTGGAGCTGACCGAAACCCAGTCAAGGGGGTCCTGGACAAAGGGTTTCCTGTCACAGGAGGGTGTCACCGCCCTCCAGACAGGAGATAGTGTATTGTAGCAGGGAGGTTTGAAAGAAACCAGACACTGCCTGGGGCGCACAAGGCTGCCCCTTGCATAATCCGGCCAAACCGGTTCTGGGGCACTCCAGCCCTCGTGCCAGGGCGGCCTGGATCAAAGGAAGGGGGTGTATCCACCCACTTCCTGGGTCCCACCCATAGGAGGGGACCTAGCAGGTAATCACGCCCACCAGATTCGAATAAGAGTGGGAGCAGTGCCAATGCACATCAGATTTCCTGGAAGAAACATTTGAAACGATATTCTGGACCCTTCGCCCTCCATCTCAACGTGGAAGCCCGAAGAATCTCCCTTGTGGTCAAGGAGTGACCACCCTGCAGCAGCAGGCACCATCCAGCCCTCGACGTCTACTTGGTTGCAGTTCCCGCCGGAACTCGAGCGACTGAGATCGACGAGATCAAGCCTGCCCAGCTTCTAACAGCCCGATCCACAGTCCCTGCAAAGCTGAGACCCGTGGAGGCGACCGGAAGCGTGGGGCACGCCATCTTGAAGTGACCACGAGACGCTGACCGTGCAGCCCACGAGTGACCCTCGAAGCTGTACACCGGGGTTTGAGAAGCCCCCACCCTGAGCTACTCCTGAGCCGAAGTTCAGCCCTCCACACTCGACGAGTGCTGCGTGGGGCCCTTTGGCACGATTTGGCTCAACGCGTTGGCCCGGTCACTTGCCAGCTGGCTTGTGGTCCCTGTGCCGACGAACTACCAAAGAAGACTCGTGAATCTGGTTGCTCCAGATCCACACCAGCTCCCCTGAAAAGGAGCCCCGACTCTGACCTTCCTGGTCCGAGTGAGAAGCAATCTTCCGATCCTGCGTGGATTGCTCTTACCAAGGCTTGTTTGCTCCAAACCTGAAGCCGACTGCACCGACGGTGAGAGCCTGCGTGGGACAGATCGTGACCTGCTCCTGGACGTCGCAGATGCCCCAGAGCCCACGTGACAGCGGAGAGAAGCTCCTCGACGACCACCTGATTGCGCCCGACATTGCCTGGTTCCGTCCTGGTTCCACCCTGGTCACTGCTGAGTGACCCAGACTCTGTCCCCTCTGCTTTCAGGTACTCTACAACTTGAGTCCACCCTTGGACTCCACCGGACACTTCGTCTTCACCCTGCCTGCAGCCCTTTCAGCTTCAAGCACCAAGAGCCTGCGTGTCAAAACCCGACGCCACTTCGACCCTGTGCACCCACTTCCTGTGGGTGAGGTAACTTTGCTCCGCCGGTGTTCCCACACTGGTGCACACCTCTAGGGTCTGTGTGTTAAGTTTTGTTCCTCTAGGTTCAGCGGAAGTGTCCTTAAACTTTAACTATTTGACTTTTACGCACCATTGGTTAACATTGGTGCATGCGTGCGCTTTCCGCACATCTCCCGAATCCCGAGGGCCATTCCCGACTTCAGCATTGCTTGTCCTGACTGCTCCCAGCGATTCCCTAGGCCCTAGGCCTAACCACTGTTCGAGTGGCCTCTCTTATACCACTTGTTTAGTATATGGTTTGAGTGGCCCCCCGCCCTCATCCATAATTGTGCAACTTGTATGTTTAAACAGTGCTTTTGATTTAACGCTTGTGCCCCTTTATTCATAAAGAATACTGGGGATTGTTTTTAGTAATAAACACATATATTTTTATAATATATACTTGTGTGGTGTCCTTTCATTTGGTATTACAGGATTGTATGTGGTAAAACAGCTCGCTTAACACGACCTCTTAAGTTAAGCCTTTAGGCTGCTTAGTCCATGCTACCCCTAGGATAGCTTGTCTAATAAGGTTGACTTACAACCAGACACCATAAGGGGATTGTTTGGTCAGGTAGTAGGTGGTTCCAGAATTGGAAACATCCCCTACCAGGCCAACTTCTCACAACGGTTTACCAATACATTTTCATTATTTTCTCTTTGGTATCTCATTATGCACATGTTAATAAACAGGTTCATGCATTATTAGCTAAATAGCATAAAAACACACTGAATTATTAACAATAATCTTTGAGATTTGGGTGACCAGATGGCCGGAAATCGAAAATCGCCTCGTATGGATTCAACTTCCATTTCGTGCACTTTCTATGTGGGCCACATGCATAAGAATTGGTACAATAATGCATACGAATCTTAGCTAGAATCTGCAATTGAAATTAAGTCTTTAACTTATATGCTTCAAGAATTATAGGGCACATTCTGCTATGTATAATATCCTATCCATTTCAATGGGACGACCAGATGGCCGCAAATTGAAAATCGCGTCGTATGGATTCATATTGCGTTGTATGTACCTTACGTGTAAGCCACATGCATTTAAAATGACACAATGTAGTAGGGTATGCTATAGAATGTGTTGCAGTTGGAAATCAAGCTCTATCTAGTATGGATCATGACTGATGACACAATATACGTGACTCATTTTGCAAAAAATGGAGGCAAATTTTATAAAACATGCGTTTAATCACTGAATGATTCTCACCACTTCTAAGCATGGCACAGGCATGACAATGACCACAGGGCAGTGGCATGATGGTAACTGTATGCTGCACTCAGAATTATGGATCCAGATTGTATGGTTTTAGAATTATGGGCCACAACGTAAGGCATATTTTTTCACACATGTGACGTTATTGAAAAACATCATACATTCAACTTCACATTTTGTAGCCAAAAGCATAAAGTGTTCTTCAACACACATGAAAGTGAAAAATAAAAACTTTTCCTGAAGATTACACTTGATTTGTACCTTGTCCCTATAAGCCACAAATATGAGAGTTACCACTATAAAGTGTAGATGTCTTAGCTACATACTGTGATTGAAATTAGGTCAGTACCTCATATGGTTCAAGATTTATAGTGCACCACATACTATGTAATATATCCTATCCATTTCAATGGGTGACCAGATGGCCGCAAATTAAAAATCGCCTCGTATGGATTCAAATTGCTTTGTATGCACCTTGTGTGTGAGCCACATGCATATAAAATGGCACACTGTAGTAGGCTATGTTATAGAATGTGTTGCAGTTGGAAATCAAGCTCTATCTAATATGGATCTTGACTGATGACATAACATACGTGACACATTTTGCAAAAGCTGGAGGAATTTTTTAAAAAATATGTGTTTAATCGCTGAAAGATTCACACCACTTTGAAGCTTTCCACATGCATGAAAATGAACACAGGACAGTGGCATCATGTTAGCTTAATGCTGCACTTCCAATTATGGATCCAGATTGTATGGTTTTAGAAGTATGGGACAAAATGTAAGGCATACTTTTTCGTACATGCGACGGTATTGAAAAACGTCATACATTCAATCTCAAATTTTGACAACTTTACAATACGCCACACACATAATAATTCACATGGGTAAGATGCACATCACTAGGAACAAAGTGCTGTTTAAATTATGTCTCTATAATGTACAGACTATGAATTATAGCCAAAAGTATAAAGTGTTCTACAACACACATGAAAGTGAAAAATAAAAACTTACCTGAAGGTTACACTTGATTTGTACCTTGTCCCTATAAGCCACAACCATGAGAGTTACCACTATGAATTGTAAATGTCTTAGCTACATACTGCAATTGAAATTAAGTCAGTACATCATATGCTTCAAGAAATAGAGTGCACTACATCCTCTGTAGTATATCCTATCCATTTCAAAGGGTGACCAGATGGCCGCAAATTAAAAATTGCCTCGTATGGATTCAAATTGCTTTGTATGACTGTTTTCAGGTCCCTGTAGCCACCAGGACCCCATAATATATCTCAGATGATATAACAAGAGTGGCTAGGGCTCATTTCCAGCCTCCAGGTACATGTCTGACTCCTATTTGTGACATTTCGAGGTGTTTGGGATCAAACTCATTTTTCCCAATATAGGCCATAGAGCTCAGAGTCACATCACATTGAGCTCAGAGTCACATCAAATTTCTAGTTCTGGACCTAAGGACCCCTTAGTATACCTCAGATGACATACCAGGAGTGTCTAAGACCCATTTCTGGCCTCCAGGGATGACTTTTTGAAGTTTTGGGGTTTAAGGGGGCATAGTCACTTCTTCCATCCAGGCTACGTTGCTCAAAATCGGGTACGATGTCAGGTTCTTCCCTTGGCTGGAAGCTGAAAAAAAACCTTCAGATAATAGCAAAGGTAGATAGATCAAATGAAAGCATCAGATCTGAGCTTTCTAACAAGTATATTTAGGTCATGGGTACTCACAAAGTGACTGTGATATCCATTCTGAGCTATTTGGAAAATTAGCAAATCTTGTCAAAAAAACTTTTTTGACGATTTTTGCAAATTTTCGGTATCAACCCTCATGACTGTTTTCGGGTCCCTGTAGCCACCAGGACCCCATAATATATCTCAGATGATATAACAAGAGTGGCTAGGGCTCATTTCCAGCCTCCAGGTACATGTCTGACTCCTATTTGTGACATTTCGAGGTGTTTGGGGTCAAACTCATTTTTTCCATTATAGGCCATATAGCTCAGAGTCACATCACATTGAGCTCAGAGTCACATCAAATTTCTAGTTCTGGACCTAAGGACCCCTTAGTATACCTCAGATGACATACCAGGAGTGTCTAAGACCCATTTCTGGCCTCCAGGGATTACTTTTTGAAGTTTTGGGGTTTAAGGGGGCAAAGTCACTTCTTCCATCCAGACTAAGGTGCTCAAAATCGGGTACAATGTCAGGTTTTTCCCATGGCTGGAAGCTGAAAAAAAAACTTCAGATAATAGCAAAGGTAGATAGATCAAATGAAAGCATCAGATCTGAGCTTTCTAACAAGTATATTTAGGTCCTGGGTACTCACAAAGTGACTGTGATATCCATTCTGAGCTATTTGGAAAATTAGCAAATCTTGTCAAAAAAACTTTTTTTGACGATTTTTGCTAATTTTCGGTATCAACCCTCATGACTGTTTTCAGGTCCCTGTAGCCACCAGGACCCCATAATATATCTCAGATTATATAACAAGAGTGGCTAGGGCTCATTTCCAGCCTCCAGGTACATGTCTGACTCCTATTTGTGACATTTTGAGGTGTTTGGTGTCAAATTCATTTTTTTCCATTATAGCTCCTAGATATCAGAGTCACATCAGATTTCTAGTTCTGGACCCAAGAAGACCATAGTATACCTCAGATGACATACCAAGAGTGTCTAAGACCCATTTCTGGCCTCCAGGGGTGACCTTTTGAAGTTTTTGGGTTTAAGGGGGCAAAGTGACTTTTTCCACCCAGCCCAATGTTCTCAAAATCGGGTACGATATCAGGTGTTTCCCTTGGTTGGTAGCGGGAAAAAAACTTTATATAATATCAAAGTTATATATATCACATGAAAACATCAGAGCTGACCTTTCTGACAAGTGTATTCATATCTTGCGCACTCAGACAGTGTCTCTGATATCCATTCTGAGCTATTTGGAAAATTAGCAAATCTTGTCAAAAAAATTTTTGGGACGATTTTTGCTAATTTTCAGTATCAACCCACCTGACTGTTTTTGGGTCCCTGTGGCCACCAGGACCCTATATTATATCTCAGGTGATATAGCAAGAGTGTCTAGGGCTCATTTCCAGCCTCCAGGTACATGTCTGAGTCCTATTTCAGACATTTTGAGGTGTTTGGTGTCAAATTCATTTTTTCCATTATAGGCCCTAGATATCAGAGTCACATCACATTTCTAGTTCTGGACCCAAGAACACCATAGTATACCTCAGATGACATACCAAGAGTGTCTAAGACCCATTTCTGGCCTCCAGGGGTGACTTTTTGAAGTTTTTGGGTTTAAGGGGGCAAAGTCACTTTTTCCACCCGAGGTCGTGGAACTCGGAGCTAGGTAAAAGTTTAGCTTGAGTGCCCTCCCCATGGAGGTCAAAAATGTTATTGCATCAAAATCATTTAAAAACTATATAGGTGTAATTGTTGTGCCCTGAATGCTATATGGCTGCATTTGCACCGTTCTAGGTATTTACAAAATGAATTTCTAACACTTTTGAAGTCACCATAAAGTGAAAAATGACTAAGTCCAAAAACTTCACTGGTGCATCAAAGTGGTCAAAAAAGGTCAACATTGGGTTAAAATTAACAAAACATAGTGCTGCAGTGGTCCAATAGCAGGCTAAAGACATAATGAATGACACAGAATGAACAGTTTTACTAAACACTTTGAAAATTCGATTTTCAATTTCAGGGGGACAAGGTCATGGAACTCCGAGCTGGGTAAAAGTTCAGCTTAAGGGCCCTCCCCATGGAGGTCAAAAATGTTATTACATCAAAATCTTTTAAAAACTATATAGGTGTAATTGCAGTCTCCTGAATGCTATGTAACTGCATTTGCACTGTTCTGTGTGCCTCCAAAATGAATTTCTAACACTTTTGAAGTCCCCATGAAGTGAAAAATGACGAAGTACACAGACATCATTGGTGCATGAAAGTGTTTAAAAACGGTCACAAATGCATAAAAATGAAAAAAACAAAGTGCTACACTGGCCCAATAGCATGCTAAACACACAATGAATGACCCAGAATGAATATATTTACAAATTACTTGGAAAATGCTATTTTAAATTTCAGGGGGACGAGGTCACAGAAGTCATGGAACTCCGAGCGGGGTAAAAGTTCAAACTTTCCACCCCTCATGGAGGTCAAAATGTTTAATTCATCAAAATCATTTAAAAACTATATAGGTGTGATTGGAGTGTCCTGATTGCTATATAGGTGCATTTGCACTGTCCTGTGTGCCTCCAAAGTGACTTTCTAACACTTTTGAAATCTCCATGAAGCAAAAAGTGACTAAGTCCAAAGACCATTTGGAGCATCAAAGTGTTCAAAAACGGTCAAAAATGCATAAAAACGAAAAAAAACAAGTGCTACAGTGGCCCAATAGCATGCTAAACACACAATGAATGACACAGAATGAATAGTTGTACACATTACTTTGAAAATGCAATTTTAAATTTCAGGGGGACAAGGTCACGAAAGTCATGGAACTCCGAGCGGGGTAAAAGTTCAACCTTTCCCCCCTTATGGAGGTCAAAATTTTAATACATCAAAATCATTTAAAAACTATATAGGTGTGATGGCAGTGTCTTGGATACATCCCACATGAATTTTAAACACATTAGGAGCATCTCTGATCAAAATAACCATAAAAATCCCAAAGCTGCATCAGTGCTTCAAAGTGCTCCAAAACGGTCAAAAATGGACGAAAATGAAAAATATTCTCCATATCTGAGTTTTTATAACATTCCTTAGATAATGTATATCTTGAATTAGTTTTAAATCCTTTTATTAAAAAGTTTCTTTTCTATGCTGCACTGGTGCAACGCCTCAAGTCTGAGAAGCTGCACCAGTGCAGCCGAAGCAGCACTGGTGCAGCCGAAGCCCGAGGGCCATTCCCAACTTCAGCATTGCTTGTCCTGACTGCTCCCAGCGATTCCCTAGGCCCTAGGCCTAACCACTGCTCGAGTGGCATCTCTTATACCACTTGTTTAGTATATTGTAGGAGAGTAGGGTCTGCTATCCTATGGTCACCCCAAATTTTTGCTTTTTGCTTCACTGGTTTTCGACTACTGAGGCTGTGGGCCTGCTGATCAGACCCCCAGCCTGCTGTTCTCTCACTAAATTAATGACACATGTGCTATAGGCACATACCAATTGGAAATGGACTCCTTGTCAGCCCCTGTAGAATGCACTATAGGTGCACAGGGCACAGGAGCCACTAAGGCCTACCAGGGGCTGCAGCATATCTTTTGCCACCCCTGGCTGGTTCTTAAATTGACACAACTGGCTGATCACTCAGCTGGGCTAAGGTGGTGTACACACCCCTTGCTTAGATATAGTATACCTATGTCTAAACCTATATCTGGACACATGTAAACCTGTGAGCCACTCCTATAGACAGGCCTCACCAATCCTGGAGGCTGGGTGCATGGTTTTTATGTGAGATGGAGCTCTAGCATGAGCTGAGCCTGTCTGCAGCCGTCGGGAACAAATCCCTAAGCTGTTTCAGGATAATGCCATACCATATACTATTAAGTGCCTTATAATCCTCGCGGTTATTTAGCAACTTTGGTTTGGCTTTATCAAAACATGTCGTGTAAGGTGTCATACGCTTTGGAATACCATCCCCTCGCCAGTTCTGGCGACGGGGATGGCATTCCACCCCTCTAGAGGGGTAAGACATGTTACTTCACTTTAATACGGTTAATTTCTCCAAAGGCCTTAAGATCCACAAAATGGATGCCTCTGCCACAGACAAATGTCTGGACCCCTGGAGCTGACCGAAACTCAGTCAAGGGGGTCCTGGACAAAGGGTTTCCTGTCACAGGAGGGTGTCACCGCCCTCCAGACAGGAGATAGTGTATTGTAGCAGGGAGGTTTGAAAGAAACCAGACACTGCCTGGGGCGCACAAGGCTGCCCCTTGCATAATCCGGCCAAACCGGTTCTGGGGCACTCCAGCCCTCGTGCCAGGGCGGCCTGGATCAAAGGAAGGGGGTGTATCCACCCACTTCCTGGGTCCCACCCATAGGAGGGGACCTAGCAGGTAATCACGCCCACCAGATTCGAATAAGAGTGGGAGCAGTGCCAATGCACATCAGATTTCCTGGAAGAAACATTTGAAACGATATTCTGGACCCTTCGCCCTCCATCTCAACGTGGAAGCCCGAAGAATCTCCCTTGTGGTCAAGGAGTGACCACCCTGCAGCAGCAGGCACCATCCAGCCCTCGACGTCTACTTAGTTGCAGTTCCCGCCAGAACTCGAGCGACTGAGATCGACGAGATCAAGCCTGCCCAGCTTCTAACAGCCCGATCCACAGTCCCTGCAAAGCTGAGACCCGTGGAGGCGACCGGAAGCGTGGGGCACGCCATCTTGAAGTGACCACGAGACGCTGACCGTGCAGCCCACGAGTGACCCTCGAAGCTGTACACCGGGGTTTGAGAAGCCCCCACCCTGAGCTACTCCTGAGCCGAAGTTCAGCCCTCCACACTCGACGAGTGCTGCGTGGGGCCCTTTGGCACGATTTGGCTCAACGCGTTGGCCCGGTCACTTGCCAGCTGGCTTGTGGTCCCTGTGCCGACGAACTACCTAACAAGACTTGTGATTCTGGTTGCTCCAGATCCACACCAGCTCCCCTGAAAAGGAGCCCCGACTCTGACCTTCCTGGTCCGAGTGAGAAGCAATCTTCCGATCCTGCGTGGATTGCTCTTACCAAGGCTTGTTTGCTCCAAACTTGAAGCCGACTGCACCGACGGTGAGAGCCTGCGTGGGACAGATCGTGACCTGCTCCTGGACGTCGCTGATGCCCCAGAGCCCACGTGACAGCGGAGAGAAGCTCCTCGACGACCACCTGATTGCGCCCGACATTGCCTGGTTCCGTCCTGGTTCCACCCTGGTCACTGCTGAGTGACCCAGACTCTGTCCCCTCTGCTTTCAGGTACCCTACAACTTGAGTCCACCCTTGGACTCCACCGGACACTTCGTCTTCACCCTGCCTGCAGCCCTTTCAGCTTCAAGCACCAAGAGCCTGCGTGTCAAAACCCGACGCCACTTCGACCCTGTGCACCCACTTCCTGTGGGTGAGGTAACTTTGCTCCGCCGGTGTTCCCACACTGGTGCACACCTCTAGGGTCTGTGTGTTAAGTTTTGTTCCTCTAGGTTCAGCGGAAGTGTCCTTAAACTTTAACTCTTTGACTTTTACGCACCATTGGTTAACATTGGTGCATGCGTGCGCTTTCCGCACATCTCCCGAATCCCGAGGGCCATTCCCGACTTCAGCATTGCTCGTCCTGACTGCTCCCAGCGATTCCCTAGGCCCTAGGCCTAACCACTGCTCGAGTGGCCTTTCTTATACCACTTGTTTAGTATATGGTTTGAGTGGCCACCCGCCCTCATCCATAATTGTGCAACTTGTATGTTTAAACAGTGCTTTTTGATTTAACGCTTGTGCCCCTTTATTCATAAAGAATACTGGGGATTGTTTTTAGTAATAAACACATATATTTTTATAATATATACTTGTGTGGTGTCCTTTCATTTGGTATTACAGGATTGTATGTGGTAAAACAGCTCGCTTAACACGACCTCTTAAGTTAAGCCTTTAGGCTGCTTAGTCCATGCTACCCCTAGGATAGCTTGTCTAATAAGGTTGACTTACAACCAGACACCATAAGGGGATTGTTTGGTCAGGTAGTAGGTGGTTCCAGAATTGGAAACATCCCCTACCAGGCCAACTTCTCACATTGGTGAGCAGCGGTGCGGATTTGAGCTTGCTGTTGTTTTACCATTGCAATCTTTATATCAAATTGAAAGATCACATCAAGTACCTCTAGGTACATATAAAATCAAAAGCTTAGCATATTAAGTTCTACTGAACTTAGTAGTTGTAGGTTGAAGGGAGTAGCACACCCCTGACTACAACTCACTAGCAAGGTCCAGTAGGAAAACACTTAGTGTAGGTAAGTGCACCACTTACACCTCACTAGTAACCATGTCTGACACAGGAAAGGCCTCAGGGTCTAGTCCTGTGACAGTTGACCCTACCCAGGCAACTTTTGGATATGACAAACTAACCCGCAGAGACTTGATTGCCTTGTGCAAAGCAAGAGGGTTAAAAAGGGGCAGAAGCCCCACCTGCCTAATCCTGGTAGAAATCCTAGAACAGGATGACTTAGAGAAGGCAAAAGCAGCTTCCCTAGATACAGGAACTGGAGGGAACCCCCCTGCAGTTGATCCCCTTGAAGAGGAGGATGATGATGACTTGGATGAGGACTCAGATGTTGAGGACTTAGGAGTACAGGATCAGGGTAGCCAGGTTCCAGTTGGTAGGCTTAGCCAGGCCAACTTGGACCTACTGGGGAATGGAGAGGGCCAGCACCTCCCCAGAACCCAACATATGATTCCCCCAGGCAACAGAAGAGTGAGATCTCCCTCAGGGGACTCTCATCTTTCTAGTGCCTCCAGAGAATCACAGAGAGGCATGAATGCTTCTCAAAAGTTAGAGCATAGGGCCAGAATGAGGGCTGTCAAACTCCAGATAGAGAGGGAGGTGGTAGCCTTGGCTCAAGCTAGACTTGCCTTGGCAAGAGAGCAGAAATTAAGTGGCTTAGATGTCACTGGTGGCAGCAATTTTCCAAGAGAAAAAGACAGGGCCTATGATAATAGAAACCTGACCAAAATTGTGCCCCCCTTTAAAGAAGGGGATGACATCCACAAATGGATGACTGCTCTTGAGAGAGCCTGCATGGTACAGCAGGTTCCTGAGAATCAGTGGGCTGCAATTTTGTGGTACTCCTTTTCTGAGAAAGGGAGGGACAGGCTCCTCACAGTTAGACCTGAGGATGCCAAAAACTACTCTGTTTTGAAGAGTGCTCTCATTGAAGGGTATGGCCTAACCACTGAGCAATACAGGTTGTTGTTCAGAGACACCCAGAAAGCACAGACTCAAGACTGGACTGATTTTGTGGAGTGTGCCACTAAGGCTTTGGAGGGTTGGTTGCAGGGAAGTAAAGTTTCAGACTATACAGGATTGTACAATCTTATGATGAGAGAACAGATCCTTAATAACTGTACAAACCAGCTGTTGCATCAATACCTTATTGACTCTGATCTGACCTCTCCCCAAGAATTGGGAAAGAAGGCAGACAAATGGGTCAGAACAAGGATTAAGCAGAAACCCCAGAACCAAGGTGGTGACCAGAAGAAAACAGACCAGAAGGGTGGTAATCAGAATCAGAAAGATAAAGAAAAAGACCAGAAGTCTTCAGGCCCCCAAACTAATAGTAAGGAGGGTGGTTCCCAAACCGGTAACAAGAAGAAGAAGAACAAAGGTCCAAAGACACCTTGGTGCAATACCTGCAAATCAGTTTCACACTGGGGCAGTGAGTGCACCAAGGCAAATCCAGTTCCCACCACTACAGCTCCTAAAGCAACTGCAACCCCAAGTACAGTAAGCAGTGGTGGAACACAGTCCAAGGGTGTAGCTGGGTTGACCCTGGGTATTGAAGTAGGATCTGGCCTAGTCAGAGTCCCTACACAGGCAGTTCTCCTGTATGATGTGGACATTGAGTTGCCCACTGCAGTAAGCCCCACTAACCTGGGCAAATACAGGCAGACTCCCTTAATAAATGAGAAACTGGCTCAAGCTTACAGGGACACATGTGCTAGTGTCACCATGGTGACCCCTGGCTTTGTGGACCCTGGGCAGATTGTACTAGGAGAGAGCTACCTAGTAACCAATGCAAGCAACTCCACTACCTCCCATAGTGTGGCAGTTGTGAACTTCTCCTGGGGAGGGGTTGATGGCCTAAAGAAAGTTGTGGTGAGTGCAGACCTACCAGTAGACTGTCTGTTAGGCAATGACCTTGAAAGCTCAGCATGGTCAGAAGTGGAGTACAGGACTCATGCAGAAATGCTGGGGGTTTCAGAGCATGTCCTTGCCATGACAAGGGCTCAGGCTAAGAAGTGCCTTCCTGAACCAGTGGTGGATCTTGAGACAATAGACCAGCCACAACCCAAGAGGAGGAGCAAGAGAGGAAAGGCCTCGCCTTCCACCTTGCCCCAGGTTGAGGATCAGGTTTCAGAGGAAACTGATTCTGCAGTCCAAGAGGAGACTGTCTCTGAGGAGCTTGAACCTGACCAGGTTGAGTTTCTGGGGACAGGGGGACCCTCAAGGGCAGACCTGAGGCAGGCTCAATTAGATTGCCCTTCCCTTGAACCCCTCAGACAGCAGGCTGCTGCTGAGGCTGCTGGGGATGCCCAAGGTACCCATACTGTGTATTGGGATGAGGGACTCCTTTACTCAGAGGCTAGAGCCCCCAAGCCTGGCATGACCAGGAGGTTGGTGATACCTCTGCAGTTTAGGGGATTCCTCCTTACCTTGGCCCATGATATTCCCCTTGCAGGACACTTAGGCCAGAACAAGACGTGGGACAGGCTTGTTCCACACTTTCACTGGCCTCACATGTCAGAGGATGTCAAGGAGTTTTGTCGCTCCTGTGTCACTTGCCAAGCCAGTGGTAAGTCAGGTGGCACAACAAAGGCCCCCCTAATACCACTACCTGTGGTGGGGGTCCCCTTTGAGAGAGTTGGAATTGATATTGTGGGTCCAATGGACCCCCAAACAGCATCTGGGAACAGATTCATACTGGTGGTAGTGGATCATGCCACCAGGTACCCAGAGGCTATTCCCCTAAGGACCACCACAGCACCTGTGGTGGCAAAAGCCCTCATTGCAGTTTTCTCAAGAGTGGGCTTTCCTAAGGAGGTACTATCAGATAGAGGGACAAATTTTATGTCCAGCTATCTAAAAGCAATGTGGAAGGAATGTGGAGTAAACTATAAGTTTACCACCCCATATCATCCACAATGCAATGGGCTTGTGGAGAGATTTAACAAGACCCTTAAAGGCATGATAAAAGGATTACCAGAGAAGCTCAGGCGGAAATGGGACATTCTTTTACCCTGCCTGCTCTTTGCTTACAGAGAGGTCCCACAGAAGGGGGTTGGCTACAGCCCTTTTGAACTTTTGTTTGGCCACCCTGTGAGAGGTCCATTGTGTTTGGTGAAGGAAGGATGGGAGTTACCTCTCAAAAAGCCCAAACTAGACATAGTGGACTATGTACTTGGTCTCCGCTCCAGGATGGCTGAGTACATGGAAAGAGCATCCAAAAACCTGGAGGCCAGCCAAGAATTGCAGAAAGCTTGGCATGACCAAAAGGCTGTGCTGGTAGAGTTCCAACCAGGACAGAAGGTATGGGTACTGGAGCCAGTGGCTCCAGCAGCACTCCAAGACAAATGGAGTGGACCCTATCCTATTATTGAGAAGAAAGGGGAAGTAACCTACTTGGTAGACTTTGGAACACCCAGGAGCCCTCACAGGGTAATCCATGTGAATCGCTTGAAAGCATTTGTAGACAGGGAGGACATGAGCTTGCTCATGGCCACAGATGGGGAACAGGAGGAAGAGAGTGACCCTCTCCCAGACCTGCTTTCTCAGAATCCTGATGATGGTTCAGTTGATGGAGTAGCCTTGGCAGGCAGCCTCACTGACCAGCAACAGAGGGACTGCAGACAAGTTTTGCAGGCTCACAGGCAAATGTTTTCACTCACACCCAGCCAAACTGACTGGTGTACCCATGTTGTGGACACTGGTGACAGTCTGCCTGTCAAGAATAAGATCTACAGGCAACCTGATCATGTCAGGGATTGCATCAAGGCAGAGGTGCAAAAGATGTTGGAGCTTGGAGTGATTGAGCCATCAGAGAGCCCATGGGCCAGCCCAGTAGTCCTGGTGCCAAAACCTCATACCCAAGATGGTAAGAGAGAAATGAGGTTTTGCGTGGATTACAGGGGTCTCAATGCTGTCACTAGGACAGATGCTCACCCCATTCCAAGAGCAGATGAGCTCATTGACAGATTGGCTTCTGCCAAGTTTCTGAGCACATTTGATCTGACAGCTGGCTACTGGCAAATCAGACTAGCTGAGGAGTCAAAAGCCAAAACAGCATTCTCTACCCCTAGTGGACATTATCAGTTTGTGGTAATGCCCTTTGGTTTGAAGAATGCACCTGCCACTTTCCAAAGGTTGGTGAACCAAGTCCTTACTGGGTTGGATGACTTTTGTGCAGCTTATCTGGATGATATTGCTGTCTTTAGCTCCACCTGGGAGGATCACCTGATCCACCTGAAGAAAGTTTTGGAGGCCCTGCAAAAGGCAGGCCTAACTATCAAGGCCACAAAGTGCCAGATAGGGCAGAGTAAGGTTGTATACCTGGGCCACCTAGTAGGTGGAGGCCAGGTTCAGCCACTGGAAAGCAAAATCCAGGCCATACAGGACTGGGCTCCTCCAGTTACCCAGACACAAGTCAGAGCCTTCTTGGGCCTGACTGGGTATTACAGAAAGTTTGTGAAAAACTATGGGTCTATAGTGACACCATTAAATGACTTGACATCCAAGAAGATGCCAAAAAAGGTTCAGTGGACAGTTAGCTGTCAGAAGGCATTTGAAGACCTGAAGAAGGCCATGTGCTCTGCACCTATCCTAAAGAGTCCTGACTACTCCAAACAGTTCATTGTTCAGACAGATGCTTCTGAGTTGGGGGTGGGAGCTGTACTCTCACAACTTAATCAAGATGGTCAAGACCAGCTGTGAGAAGTTGGCCTGGTAGGGGATGTTTCCAATTCTGGAACCACCTACTACCTGACCAAACAATCCCTTATGGTGTCTGGTTGTAAGTCAACCTTATTAGACAAGCTATCCTAGGGGTAGCATGGACTAAGCAGCCTAAAGGCTTAACTTAAGAGGTCGTGTTAAGCGAGCTGTTTTACCACATACAATCCTGTAATACCAAATGAAAGGACACCACACAAGTATATATTATAAAAATATATGTGTTTATTACTAAAAACAATCCCCAGTATTCTTTATGAATAAAGGGGCACAAGCGTTAAATCAAAAGCACTGTTTAAACATACAAAGTTGCACAATTATGGATGAGGGCAGGGGGCCACTCAAACCATATACTAAACAAGTGGTATAAGAGAGGCCACTCGAACAGTGGTTAGGCCTAGGGCCTAGGGAATCGCTGGGAGCAGTCAGGACAAGCAATGCTGAAGTCGGGAATGGCCCTCGGGATTCGGGAGATGTGCGGAAAGCGCACGCATGCACCAATGTTAACCAATGGTGCGTAAAAGTCAAATAGTTAAAGTTTAAGGACACTTCCGCTGAACCTAGAGGAACAAAACTTAACACACAGACCCTAGAGGTGTGCACCAGTGTGGGAACACCGGCGGAGCAAAGTTACCTCACCCACAGGAAGTGGGTGCACAGGGTCGAAGTGGCGTCGGGTTTTGACACGCAGGCTCTTGGTGCTTGAAGCTGAAAGGGCTGCAGGCAGGGTGAAGACGAAGTGTCCGGTGGAGTCCAAGGGTGGACTCAAGTTGTAGAGTACCTGAAAGCAGAGGGGACAGAGTCTGGGTCACTCAGCAGTGACCAGGGTGGAACCAGGACGGAACCAGGCAATGTCGGGCGCAATCAGGTGGTCGTCGAGGCGCTTCTCTTCGCTGTCACGTGGGCTCTGGGGCATCTGCGACGTCCAGGAGCAGGTCACGATCTGTCCCACGCAGGCTCTCACCGTCGGTGCAGTCGGCTTCCGGTTTGGAGCAAACAAGCCTTGGTAAGAGCAATCCACGCGGGATTGGAAGATGGCGTCTTACTCGGACCAGGAAGGTCAGAGTCGGGGCTCCCTTTCAGGGGAGCTGGTGTGGATCTGGAGCAACCAGAATCACGAGTCTTCTTTTGTAGTTCGTCGGCACAGGGACCACAAGCCAGCTGGCAAGTGACCGGGCCAACGCGTTGAGCCAAATCGTGCCAAAGGGCCCCACGCAGCACTCGTCGAGTGTGGAGGGCTGAACTTCGGCTCAGGAGTAGCTCAGGGTGGGGGCTTCTCAAACCCCGGTGTACAGCTTCGAGGGTCACTCGTGGGCTGCACGGTCAGCGTCTCGTGGTCACTTCAAGATGGCGTGCCCCACGCTTCCGGTCGCCTCCACGGGTCTCAGCTTTGCAGGGACTGTGGATCGGGCTGTTAGAAGCTGGGCAGGCTTGATCTCGTCGATCTCAGTCGCTCGAGTTCCGGCGGGAACTGCAACTAAGTAGACGTCGAGGGCTGGATGGTGCCTGCTGCTGCAGGGTGGTCACTCCTTGACCACAAGGGAGATTCTTCGGGCTTCCACGTTGAGATGGAGGGCGAAGGGTCCAGAATATCGTTTCAAATGTTTCTTCCAGGAAATCTGATGTGCATTGGCACTGCTCCCACTCTTATTCGAATCTGGTGGGCGTGATTACCTGCTAGGTCCCCTCCTATGGGTGGGACCCAGGAAGTGGGTGGATACACCCCCTTCCTTTGATCCAGGCCGCCCTGGCACGAGGGCTGGAGTGCCCCAGAACCGGTTTGGCCGGATTATGCAAGGGGCAGCCTTGTGCGCCCCAGGCAGTGTCTGGTTTCTTTCAAACCTCCCTGCTACAATACACTATCTCCTGTCTGGAGGGCGGTGACACCCTCCTGTGACAGGAACCCCTTTGTCCAGGACCCCCTTGACTGGGTTTCGGTCAGCTCCAGGGGTCCAGACATTTGTCTGTGGCAGAGGCATCCATTTTGTGGATCTTAAGGCCTTTGGAGAAATCAACCGCATTAAAGTGAAGTAACATGTCTTACCCCTCTAGAGGGGTGGAATGCCATCCCCGTCGCCAGAACTGGCGAGGGGATGGTATTCCAAAGCGTATGACACCTTACACGACATGTTTTGATAAAGCCAAACCAGAGTTGCTAAATAACCGCGAGGATTATAAGGCACTTAATAGTATATGGTATGGCATTATCCTGAAACAGCTTAGGGATTTGTTCCCGACGGCTGTAGACAGGCTCAGCTCATGCTAGAGCTCCATCTCACATAAAAACCAAGCACCCAGCCTCCAGGATTGGTGAGGCCTGTCTATAGGAGTGGCTCACAGGTTTACATGTGTCCAGATATAGGTTTAGACATAGGTATACTATATCTAAGCAAGGGGTGTGTACACCACCTTACCCCAGCTGAGTGATCAGCCAGTTGTGTCAATTTAAGAACCAGCCAGGGGTGGCAAAAGATATGCTGCAGCCCCTGGTAGGCCTTAGTGGCTCCTGTGCCCTGTGCACCTATAGTGCATTCTACAGGGGCTGACAAGGAGTCCATTTCCAATTGGTATGTGCCTATAGCACATGTGTCATTAATTTAGTGAGAGAACAGCAGGCTGGGGGTCTGATCAGCAGGCCCACAGCCTCAGTAGTCGAAAACCAGTGAAGCAAAAAGCAAAAATTTGGGGTGACCATAGGATAGCAGACCCTACTCTCCTACACAACCCCCCCCCAAACGCAGGGACATTAAACTAACCTTGACCAGATAAGTCTTCATGTTCTAAGTGGAAGTACCTGGAGAGACCATCTGCATTACCATGGTCAGTCCCTGGGCGGTGCTCCACTGTAAAGTCCATCCCCTGTAGGGAAATGGACCACCTGAGCAGTTTGGGATTTTCACCCTTCATCTGATTAAGCCATAAGAGGGGCTTATGGTCTGTTTGCACCAGGAAGTGAGTTCCAAACAAGTAGGACCTCAACTTCTTTAATGCCCAAACCACAGCAAAGGCCTCCCTCTCAATGGCTGACCAACGTTTTTCTCTTGGGGTTAGCCTCCTGCTAATGAAAGCAATTGGCTGGTCTTGACCATCTTGATTAAGTTGTGAGAGTACAGCTCCCACCCCCAACTCAGAAGCATCTGTCTGAACAATGAACTGTTTGGAGTAGTCAGGACTCTTTAGGATAGGTGCAGAGCACATGGCCTTCTTCAGGTCTTCAAATGCCTTCTGACAGCTAACTGTCCACTGAACCTTTTTTGGCATCTTCTTGGATGTCAAGTCATTTAATGGTGTCACTATAGACCCATAGTTTTTCACAAACTTTCTGTAATACCCAGTCAGGCCCAAGAAGGCTCTGACTTGTGTCTGGGTAACTGGAGGAGCCCAGTCCTGTATGGCCTGGATTTTGCTTTCCAGTGGCTGAACCTGGCCTCCACCTACTAGGTGGCCCAGGTATACAACCTTACTCTGCCCTATCTGGCACTTTGTGGCCTTGATAGTTAGGCCTGCCTTTTGCAGGGCCTCCAAAACTTTCTTCAGGTGGATCAGGTGATCCTCCCAGGTGGAGCTAAAGACAGCAATATCATCCAGATAAGCTGCACAAAAGTCATCCAACCCAGTAAGGACTTGGTTCACCAACCTTTGAAAAGTGGCAGGTGCATTCTTCAAACCAAAGGGCATTACCACAAACTGATAATGCCCACTAGGGGTAGAGAATGCTGTCTTGGCCTTTGACTCCTCAGCTAGTCTGATTTGCCAGTAGCCAGCTGTCAGATCAAATGTGCTCAGAAACTTGGCAGAAGCCAATCTGTCAATGAGCTCATCTGCTCTTGGAATGGGGTGAGCATCTGTCCTAGTGACAGCATTGAGACCCCTGTAATCCACGCAAAACCTCATTTCTCTCTTACCATCTTGGGTATGAGGTTTTGGCACCAGGACTACTGGGCTGGCCCATGGGCTCTCTGATGGCTCAATCACTCCAAGCTCCAACATCTTTTGCACCTCAGCCTTGATGCAATCCCTGACATGATCAGGTTGCCTGTAGATCTTATTCTTGACAGGCAGACTGTCACCAGTGTCCACAACATGGGTACACCAGTCAGTTTGGCTGGGTGTGAGTGAAAACATTTGCCTGTGAGCCTGCAAAACTTGTCTGCAGTCCCTCTGTTGCTGGTCAGTGAGGCTGCCTGCCAAGGCTACTCCATCAACTGAACCATCATCAGGGTTCTGGGAAAGCAGGTCTGGGAGAGGGTCACTCTCTTCCTCCTGTTCCCCATCTGTGGCCATGAGCAAGCTCATGTCCTCCCTGTCTACAAATGCTTTCAAGCGATTCACATGGATTACCCTGTGAGGGCTCCTGGGTGTTCCAAAGTCTACCAAGTAGGTGACTTCCCCTTTCTTCTCAATAATAGGATAGGGTCCACTCCATTTGTCTTGGAGTGCTGCTGGAGCCACTGGCTCCAGTACCCATACCTTCTGTCCTGGTTGGAACTCTACCAGTACAGCCTTTTGGTCATGCCAAGCTTTCTGCAATTCTTGGCTGGCCTCCAGGTTTTTGGATGCTCTTTCCATGTACTCAGCCATCCTGGAGCGGAGACCAAGTACATAGTCCACTATGTCTAGTTTGGGCTTTTTGAGAGGTAACTCCCATCCTTCCTTCACCAAACACAATGGACCTCTCACAGGGTGGCCAAACAAAAGTTCAAAAGGGCTGTAGCCAACCCCCTTCTGTGGGACCTCTCTGTAAGCAAAGAGCAGGCAGGGTAAAAGAATGTCCCATTTCCGCCTGAGCTTCTCTGGTAATCCTTTTATCATGCCTTTAAGGGTCTTGTTAAATCTCTCCACAAGCCCATTGCATTGTGGATGATATGGGGTGGTAAACTTGTAGTTTACTCCACATTCCTTCCACATTGCTTTTAGATAGCTGGACATAAAATTTGTCCCTCTATCTGATAGTACCTCCTTAGGAAAGCCCACTCTTGAGAAAACTGCAATGAGGGCTTTTGCCACCACAGGTGCTGTGGTGGTCCTTAGGGGAATAGCCTCTGGGTACCTGGTGGCATGATCCACTACCACCAGTATGAATCTGTTCCCAGATGCTGTTTGGGGGTCCATTGGACCCACAATATCAATTCCAACTCTCTCAAAGGGGACCCCCACCACAGGTAGTGGTATTAGGGGGGCCTTTGTTGTGCCACCTGACTTACCACTGGCTTGGCAAGTGACACAGGAGCGACAAAACTCCTTGACATCCTCTGACATGTGAGGCCAGTGAAAGTGTGGAACAAGCCTGTCCCACGTCTTGTTCTGGCCTAAGTGTCCTGCAAGGGGAATATCATGGGCCAAGGTAAGGAGGAATCCCCTAAACTGCAGAGGTATCACCAACCTCCTGGTCATGCCAGGCTTGGGGGTTCTAGCCTCTGAGTAAAGGAGTCCCTCATCCCAATACACAGTATGGGTACCTTGGGCATCCCCAGCAGCCTCAGCAGCAGCCTGCTGTCTGAGGGGTTCAAGGGAAGGGCAATCTAATTGAGCCTGCCTCAGGTCTGCCCTTGAGGGTCCCCCTGTCCCCAGAAACTCAACCTGGTCAGGTTCAAGCTCCTCAGAGACAGTCTCCTCTTGGACTGCAGAATCAGTTTCCTCTGAAACCTGATCCTCAACCTGGGGCAAGGTGGAAGGCGAGGCCTTTCCTCTCTTGCTCCTTCTCTTGGGTTGTGGCTGGTCTATTGTCTCAAGATCCACCACTGGTTCAGGAAGGCACTTCTTAGCCTGAGCCCTTGTCATGGCAAGGACATGCTCTGAAATCCCTAGCATTTCTGCATGAGTCCTGTACTCCACTTCTGACCATGCTGAGCTTTCAAGGTCATTGCCTAACAGACAGTCTACTGGTAGGTCTGCACTCACCACAACCTTCTTTAGGCCATCAACCCCTCCCCAGGAGAAGTTCACAACTGCCACACTATGGGAGGTAGTGGAGTTGCTTGCATTGGTTACTAGGTAGCTCTCTCCTAGTACAATCTGTCCAGGGTCCACAAAGCCAGGGGTCACCATGGTGACACTAGCACATGTGTCCCTGTAAGCTTGAGCCAGTTTCTCATTTATTAAGGGAGTCTGCCTGTATTTGCCCAGGTTAGTGGGGCTTACTGCAGTGGGCAACTCAATGTCCACATCATACAGGAGAACTGCCTGTGTAGGGACTCTGACTAGGCCAGATCCTACTTCAATACCCAGGGTCAACCCAGCTACACCCTTGGACTGTGTTCCACCACTGCTTACTGTACTTGGGGTTGCAGTTGCTTTAGGAGCTGTAGTGGTGGGAACTGGATTTGCCTTGGTGCACTCACTGCCCCAGTGTGAAACTGATTTGCAGGTATTACACCAAGGTGTCTTTGGACCTTTGTTCTTCTTCTTCTTGTTACCATTTTGGGAACCACCCTCCTTACTATTAGTTTGGGGGCCTGAAGACTTCTGGTCTTTTTCTTTATCTTTCTGATTCTGATTACCACCCTTCTGGTCTGTTTTCTTCTGGTCACCACCTTGGTTCTGGGGTTTCTGCTTAATCCTTGTTCTGACCCATTTGTCTGCCTTCTTTCCCAATTCTTGGGGAGAGGTCAGATCAGAGTCAATAAGGTATTGATGCAACAGCTGGTTTGTACAGTTATTAAGGATCTGTTCTCTCATCATAAGATTGTACAATCCTGTATAGTCTGAAACTTTACTTCCCTGTAACCAACCCTCCAAAGCCTTAGTGGCACACTCCACAAAATCAGTCCAGTCTTGAGTCTGTGCTTTCTGGGTGTCTCTGAACAACAACCTGTATTGCTCAGTGGTTAGGCCATACCCTTCAATGAGAGCACTCTTCAAAACAGAGTAGTTTTTGGCATCCTCAGGTCTAACTGTGAGGAGCCTGTCCCTCCCTTTCTCAGAAAAGGAGTACCACAAAATTGCAGCCCACTGATTCTCAGGAACCTGCTGTACCATGCAGGCTCTCTCAAGAGCAGTCATCCATTTGTGGATGTCATCCCCTTCTTTAAAGGGGGGCACAATTTTGGTCAGGTTTCTATTATCATAGGCCCTGTCTTTTTCTCTTGGAAAATTGCTGCCACCAGTGACATCTAAGCCACTTAATTTCTGCTCTCTTGCCAAGGCAAGTTTAGCTTGAGCTAAGGTAAGCTTAGCTTGACTCAGGGCTACCTCCTCTCTCTCTATCTGGAGTCTGACAGCCCTCATTCTAGCCCTATGCTCAGCTTTCTGAGAAGCACTCATGCCTCTCTCTGATTCTCTGGAGGCACTAGAAAGATGAGAGTCCCCTGAGGGAGACCTCACTCTTCTGTTGCCTGGGAGAATCACATGTTGGGTTCTGGGGAGGTGCTGGCCCTCTCCATTCCCCAGTAGGTCCAAGTTGGCCTGGCTAAGCCTACCAACTGGAACCTGGCTACCCTGATCCTGTACTTCTAAGTCCTCAACATCTGAGTCCTCATCCAAGTCATCATCATCCTCCTCTTCAGGGGGATCAACTGCAGGGGGGTTCCCTCCAGTTCCTGTATCTAGGGAAGCTGCTTTTGCCTTCTCTAAGTCATCCTGTTCTAGGAGTTCTACCAGGATTAGGCAGGTGGGGCTTCTGCCCCTTTTTAACCCTCTTGCTTTGCACAAGACAATCAAGTCTCTGCGGGTTAGTTTGTCATATCCAGAAGTTGCCTGGGTAGGGTCAACTGTCACAGGACTAGACCCTGAGGCCTTTCCTGTGTCAGACATGGTTACTAGTGAGGTGTAAGTGGTGCACTTACCTACACTAAGTGTTTTCCTACTGGACCTTGCTAGTGAGTTGTAGTCAGGGGTGTGCTACTCCCTTCAACCTACAACTACTAAGTTCAGTAGAACTTAATATGCTAAGCTTTTGATTTTATATGTACCTAGAGGTACTTGATGTGATCTTTCAATTTGATATAAAGATTGTAATGGTAAAACAACAGCAAGCTCAAATCCGCACCGCTGCTCACCAATGTGAGAAGTTGGCCTGGTAGGGGATGTTTCCAATTCTGGAACCACCTACTACCTGACCAAACAATCCCTTATGGTGTCTGGTTGTAAGTCAACCTTATTAGACAAGCTATCCTAGGGGTAGCATGGACTAAGCAGCCTAAAGGCTTAACTTAAGAGGTCGTGTTAAGCGAGCTGTTTTACCACATACAATCCTGTAATACCAAATGAAAGGACACCACACAAGTATATATTATAAAAATATATGTGTTTATTACTAAAAACAATCCCCAGTATTCTTTATGAATAAAGGGGCACAAGCGTTAAATCAAAAGCACTGTTTAAACATACAAAGTTGCACAATTATGGATAAGGGCAGGGGGCCACTCAAACCATATACTAAACAAGTGGTATAAGAGAGGCCACTCGAACAGTGGTTAGGCCTAGGGCCTAGGGAATCGCTGGGAGCAGTCAGGACAAGCAATGCTGAAGTCGGGAATGGCCCTCGGGATTCGGGAGATGTGCGGAAAGCGCACGCATGCACCAATGTTAACCAATGGTGCGTAAAAGTCAAATAGTTAAAGTTTAAGGACACTTCCGCTGAACCTAGAGGAACAAAACTTAACACACAGACCCTAGAGGTGTGCACCAGTGTGAGAACACCGGCGGAGCAAAGTTACCTCACCCACAGGAAGTGGGTGCACAGGGTCGAAGTGGCGTCGGGTTTTGACACGCAGGCTCTTGGTGCTTGAAGCTGAAAGGGCTGCAGGCAGGGTGAAGACGAAGTGTCCGGTGGAGTCCAAGGGTGGACTCAAGTTGTAGAGTACCTGAAAGCAGAGGGGACAGAGTCTGGGTCACTCAGCAGTGACCAGGGTGGAACCAGGACGGAACCAGGCAATGTCGGGCGCAATCAGGTGGTCGTCGAGGCGCTTCTCTTCGCTGTCACGTGGGCTCTGGGGCATCTGCGACGTCCAGGAGCAGGTCACGATCTGTCCCACGCAGGCTCTCACCGTCGGTGCAGTCGGCTTCCGGTTTGGAGCAAACAAGCCTTGGTAAGAGCAATCCACGCGGGATTGGAAGATGGCGTCTTACTCGGACCAGGAAGGTCAGAGTCGGGGCTCCCTTTCAGGGGAGCTGGTGTGGATCTGGAGCAACCAGAATCACGAGTCTTCTTTTGTAGTTCGTCGGCACAGGGACCACAAGCCAGCTGGCAAGTGACCGGGCCAACGCGTTGAGCCAAATCGTGCCAAAGGGCCCCACGCAGCACTCGTCGAGTGTGGAGGGCTGAACTTCGGCTCAGGAGTAGCTCAGGGTGGGGGCTTCTCAAACCCCGGTGTACAGCTTCGAGGGTCACTCGTGGGCTGCACGGTCAGCGTCTCGTGGTCACTTCAAGATGGCGTGCCCCACGCTTCCGGTCGCCTCCACGGGTCTCAGCTTTGCAGGGACTGTGGATCGGGCTGTTAGAAGCTGGGCAGGCTTGATCTCGTCGATCTCAGTCGCTCGAGTTCCGGCGGGAACTGCAACTAAGTAGACGTCGAGGGCTGGATGGTGCCTGCTGCTGCAGGGTGGTCACTCCTTGACCACAAGGGAGATTCTTCGGGCTTCCACGTTGAGATGGAGGGCGAAGGGTCCAGAATATCGTTTCAAATGTTTCTTCCAGGAAATCTGATGTGCATTGGCACTGCTCCCACTCTTATTCGAATCTGGTGGGCGTGATTACCTGCTAGGTCCCCTCCTATGGGTGGGACCCAGGAAGTGGGTGGATACACCCCCTTCCTTTGATCCAGGCCGCCCTGGCACGAGGGCTGGAGTGCCCCAGAACCGGTTTGGCCGGATTATGCAAGGGGCAGCCTTGTGCGCCCCAGGCAGTGTCTGGTTTCTTTCAAACCTCCCTGCTACAATACACTATCTCCTGTCTGGAGGGCGGTGACACCCTCCTGTGACAGGAAACCCTTTGTCCAGGACCCCCTTGACTGGGTTTCGGTCAGCTCCAGGGGTCCAGACATTTGTCTGTGGCAGAGGCATCCATTTTGTGGATCTTAAGGCCTTTGGAGAAATCAACCGCATTAAAGTGAAGTAACATGTCTTACCCCTCTAGAGGGGTGGAATGCCATCCCCGTCGCCAGAACTGGCGAGGGGATGGTATTCCAAAGCGTATGACACCTTACACGACATGTTTTGATAAAGCCAAACCAGAGTTGCTAAATAACCGCGAGGATTATAAGGCACTTAATAGTATATGGTATGGCATTATCCTGAAACAGCTTAGGGATTTGTTCCCGACGGCTGTAGACAGGCTCAGCTCATGCTAGAGCTCCATCTCACATAAAAACCAAGCACCCAGCCTCCAGGATTGGTGAGGCCTGTCTATAGGAGTGGCTCACAGGTTTACATGTGTCCAGATATAGGTTTAGACATAGGTATACTATATCTAAGCAAGGGGTGTGTACACCACCTTACCCCAGCTGAGTGATCAGCCAGTTGTGTCAATTTAAGAACCAGCCAGGGGTGGCAAAAGATATGCTGCAGCCCCTGGTAGGCCTTAGTGGCTCCTGTGCCCTGTGCACCTATAGTGCATTCTACAGGGGCTGACAAGGAGTCCATTTCCAATTGGTATGTGCCTATAGCACATGTGTCATTAATTTAGTGAGAGAACAGCAGGCTGGGGGTCTGATCAGCAGGCCCACAGCCTCAGTAGTCGAAAACCAGTGAAGCAAAAAGCAAAAATTTGGGGTGACCATAGGATAGCAGACCCTACTCTCCTACACCAGCCAATTGCTTTCATTAGCAGGAGGCTAACCCCAAGAGAAAAACGTTGGTCAGCCATTGAGAGGGAGGCCTTTGCTGTGGTTTGGGCATTAAAGAAGTTGAGGTCCTACTTGTTTGGAACTCACTTCCTGGTGCAAACAGACCATAAGCCCCTCTTATGGCTTAATCAGATGAAGGGTGAAAATCCCAAACTGCTCAGGTGGTCCATTTCCCTACAGGGGATGGACTTTACAGTGGAGCACCGCCCAGGGACTGACCATGGTAATGCAGATGGTCTCTCCAGGTACTTCCACTTAGAACATGAAGACTTATCTGGTCAAGGTTAGTTTAATGTCCCTGCGTTTGGGGGGGGTTGTGTAGGAGAGTAGGGTCTGCTATCCTATGGTCACCCCAAATTTTTGCTTTTTGCTTCACTGGTTTTCGACTACTGAGGCTGTGGGCCTGCTGATCAGACCCCCAGCCTGCTGTTCTCTCACTAAATTAATGACACATGTGCTATAGGCACATACCAATTGGAAATGGACTCCTTGTCAGCCCCTGTAGAATGCACTATAGGTGCACAGGGCACAGGAGCCACTAAGGCCTACCAGGGGCTGCAGCATATCTTTTGCCACCCCTGGCTGGTTCTTAAATTGACACAACTGGCTGATCACTCAGCTGGGGTAAGGTGGTGTACACACCCCTTGCTTAGATATAGTATACCTATGTCTAAACCTATATCTGGACACATGTAAACCTGTGAGCCACTCCTATAGACAGGCCTCACCAATCCTGGAGGCTGGGTGCATGGTTTTTATGTGAGATGGAGCTCTAGCATGAGCTGAGCCTGTCTGCAGCCGTCGGGAACAAATCCCTAAGCTGTTTCAGGATAATGCCATACCATATACTATTAAGTGCCTTATAATCCTCGCGGTTATTTAGCAACTTTGGTTTGGCTTTATCAAAACATGTCGTGTAAGGTGTCATACGCTTTGGAATACCATCCCCTCGCCAGTTCTGGCGACGGGGATGGCATTCCACCCCTCTAGAGGGGTAAGACATGTTACTTCACTTTAATACGGTTAATTTCTCCAAAGGCCTTAAGATCCACAAAATGGATGCCTCTGCCACAGACAAATGTCTGGACCCCTGGAGCTGACCGAAACTCAGTCAAGGGGGTCCTGGACAAAGGGTTTCCTGTCACAGGAGGGTGTCACCGCCCTCCAGACAGGAGATAGTGTATTGTAGCAGGGAGGTTTGAAAGAAACCAGACACTGCCTGGGGCGCACAAGGCTGCCCCTTGCATAATCCGGCCAAACCGGTTCTGGGGCACTCCAGCCCTCGTGCCAGGGCGGCCTGGATCAAAGGAAGGGGGTGTATCCACCCACTTCCTGGGTCCCACCCATAGGAGGGGACCTAGCAGGTAATCACGCCCACCAGATTCGAATAAGAGTGGGAGCAGTGCCAATGCACATCAGATTTCCTGGAAGAAACATTTGAAATGATATTCTGGACCCTTCGCCCTCCATCTCAACGTGGAAGCCCGAAGAATCTCCCTTGTGGTCAAGGAGTGACCACCCTGCAGCAGCAGGCACCATCCAGCCCTCGACGTCTACTTAGTTGCAGTTCCCGCCGGAACTCGAGCGACTGAGATCGACGAGATCAAGCCTGCCCAGCTTCTAACAGCCCGATCCACAGTCCCTGCAAAGCTGAGACCCGTGGAGGCGACCGGAAGCGTGGGGCACGCCATCTTGAAGTGACCACGAGACGCTGACCGTGCAGCCCACGAGTGACCCTCGAAGCTGTACACCGGGGTTTGAGAAGCCCCCACCCTGAGCTACTCCTGAGCCGAAGTTCAGCCCTCCACACTCGACGAGTGCTGCGTGGGGCCCTTTGGCACGATTTGGCTCAACGCGTTGGCCCGGTCACTTGCCAGCTGGCTTGTGGTCCCTGTGCCGACGAACTACCTAAAAAGACTTGTGATTCTGGTTGCTCCAGATCCACACCAGCTCCCCTGAAAAGGAGCCCCGACTCTGACCTTCCTGGTCCGAGTGAGAAGCAATCTTCCGATCCTGCGTGGATTGCTCTTACCAAGGCTTGTTTGCTCCAAACTTGAAGCCGACTGCACCGACGGTGAGAGCCTGCGTGGGACAGATCGTGACCTGCTCCTGGACGTCGCTGATGCCCCAGAGCCCACGTGACAGCGGAGAGAAGCTCCTCGACGACCACCTGATTGCGCCCGACATTGCCTGGTTCCGTCCTGGTTCCACCCTGGTCACTGCTGAGTGACCCAGACTCTGTCCCCTCTGCTTTCAGGTACCCTACAACTTGAGTCCACCCTTGGACTCCACCGGACACTTTGTCTTCACCCTGCCTGCAGCCCTTTCAGCTTCAAGCACCAAGAGCCTGCGTGTCAAAACCCGACGCCACTTCGACCCTGTGCACCCACTTCCTGTGGGTGAGGTAACTTTGCTCCGCCGGTGTTCCCACACTGGTGCACACCTCTAGGGTCTGTGTGTTAAGTTTTGTTCCTCTAGGTTCAGCGGAAGTGTCCTTAAACTTTAACTCTTTGACTTTTACGCACCATTGGTTAACATTGGTGCATGCGTGCGCTTTCCGCACATCTCCCGAATCCCGAGGGCCATTCCCGACTTCAGCATTGCTCGTCCTGACTGCTCCCAGCGATTCCCTAGGCCCTAGGCCTAACCACTGCTCGAGTGGCCTTTCTTATACCACTTGTTTAGTATATGGTTTGAGTGGCCACCCGCCCTCATCCATAATTGTGCAAC
Source organism: Lissotriton helveticus (assembly GCF_964261635.1). Classification (NCBI taxonomy): domain Eukaryota; kingdom Metazoa; phylum Chordata; class Amphibia; order Caudata; family Salamandridae; genus Lissotriton; species Lissotriton helveticus. The sequence continues at coordinate 879,075 of NW_027611658.1, read as the reverse complement.
TTGTATGTTTAAACAGTGCTTTTTGATTTAACGCTTGTGCCCCTTTATTCATAAAGAATACTGGGGATTGTTTTTAGTAATAAACACATATATTTTTATAATATATACTTGTGTGGTGTCCTTTCATTTGGTATTACAGGATTGTATGTGGTAAAACAGCTCGCTTAACACGACCTCTTAAGTTAAGCCTTTAGGCTGCTTAGTCCATGCTACCCCTAGGATAGCTTGTCTAATAAGGTTGACTTACAACCAGACACCATAAGGGGATTGTTTGGTCAGGTAGTAGGTGGTTCCAGAATTGGAAACATCCCCTACCAGGCCAACTTCTCACATATATGGTTTGAGTGGCCACCCGCCCTCATCCATAATTGTGCAACTTGTATGTTTAAACAGTGCTTTTGATTTAACGCTTGTGCCCCTTTATTCATAAAGAATACTGGGGATTGTCTTTAGTAATAAACACATATATTTTTATAATATATACTTGTGTGGTGTCCTTTCATTTGATATTACAGGATTTTATGTGGTAAAACAGCTCGCTTAACACGACCTCTTAAGTTAAGCCTTTAGGCTGCTTAGTCCATGCTACCCCTAGGATAGCTTGTCTAATAAGGTTGACTTACAACCAGACACCATAAGGGATTGTTTGGTCTGATAATAGGTGGTTCCAGAATTGGAAACATCACCTATCAGGCCAACTTCTCACATTAGGCCTTCCATAGGAGTGGCTCACAGGTTGATATGTGTCCAGATATAGGTTTAGATATAGGTATACTATATCTAAGTAAGGGGTGGTTACACCACCTTACCCCAGCTGAGTGATCAGCCAGTTGTGTCAATTTAAGAACCAGCCAGGGGTGGCAAAAGATATGCTGCAGCCCCTGGTAGGCCTTGGTGGCTCCTATGCCCTTGGCACCTATAGTGCATTATACAGGGGCTGACAAGGAGTCCATTTCCAATTGTGGTATGTACCTAGGTGTAGGAGAGTAGGGTCTGCTATCCTATGGTCACCCCAAATTTTTGCTTTTTGCTTCACTGGTTTTCGACTACTGAGGCTGTGGGCCTGCTGATCAGGCCCCCAGCCTGCTGTTCTCTCACTAAATTAATGACACATGTGCTATAGGCACATACCAATTGGAAATGGACTCCTTGTCAGCCCCTGTAGAATGCACTATAGGTGCACAGGGCACAGGAGCCACTAAGGCCTACCAGGGGCTGCAGCATAACTTTTGCCACCCCTGGCTGGTTCTTAAATTGACACAACTGGCTGATCACTCAGCTGGGGTAAGGTGGTGTACACACCCCTTGCTTAGACATAGTATACCTATGTCTAAACCTATATCTGGACACATGTAAACCTGTGAGCCACTCCTATAGTCAGGCCTCACCAATCCTGGAGGCTGGGTGCATGGTTTTATGTGAGATGGAGCTCTAGCATGAGCTGAGCCTGTCTGCAGCCGTCGGGAACAAATCCCTAAGCTGTTTCAGGATAAGGCCATACCATATACTATTAAGTGCCTTATAATCCTCGCGGTTATTTAGCAACTTTGGTTTGGCTTTATCAAAACATGTTGTGTAAGGTGTCATACGCTTTGGAATACCATCCCCTCGCCAGTTCTGGCGACGGGGATGGCATTCCACCCCTCTAGAGGGGTAAGACATGTTACTTCACTTTAATGCGGTTGATTTCTCCAAAGGCCTTAAGATCCACAAAATGGATGCCTCTGCCACAGACAAATGTCTGGACCCCTGGAGCTGACCGAAACCCAGTCAAGGGGGTCCTGGACAAAGGGTTTCCTGTCACAGGAGGGTGTCACCGCCCTCCAGACAGGAGATAGTGTATTGTAGCAGGGAGGTTTGAAAGAAACCAGACACTGCCTGGGGCGCACAAGGCTGCCCCTTGCATAATCCGGCCAAACCGGTTCTGGGGCACTCCAGCCCTCGTGCCAGGGCGGCCTGGATCAAAGGAAGGGGGTGTATCCACCCACTTCCTGGGTCCCACCCATAGGAGGGGACCTAGCAGGTAATCACGCCCACCAGATTCGAATAAGAGTGGGAGCAGTGCCAATGCACATCAGATTTCCTGGAAGAAACATTTGAAACGATATTCTGGACCCTTCGCCCTCCATCTCAACGTGGAAGCCCGAAGAATCTCCCTTGTGGTCAAGGAGTGACCACCCTGCAGCAGCAGGCACCATCCAGCCCTCGACGTCTACTTAGTTGCAGTTCCCGCCGGAACTCGAGCGACTGAGATCGACGAGATCAAGCCTGCCCAGCTTCTAACAGCCCGATCCACAGTCCATGCAAAGCTGAGACCCGTGGAGGTGACCGGAAGCGTGGGGCACGCCATCTTGAAGTGACCACGAGACGCTGACCGTGCAGCCCACGAGTGACCCTCGAAGCTGTACACCGGGGTTTGAGAAGCCCCCACCCTGAGCTACTCCTGAGCCGAAGTTCAGCCCTCCACACTCGACGAGTGCTGCGTGGGGCCCTTTGGCACGATTTGGCTCAACGCGTTGGCCCGGTCACTTGCCAGCTGGCTTGTGGTCCCTGTGCCGATGAACTACAAAAGAAGACTCGTGATTCTGGTTGCTCCAGATCCACACCAGCTCCCCTGAAAGGGAGCCCCGACTCTGACCTTCCTGGTCCGAGTGAGACGCCATCTTCCAATCCCGCGTGGATTGCTCTTACCAAGGCTTGTTTGCTCCAAACCGGAAGCCGACTGCACCGACGGTGAGAGCCTGCGTGGGACAGATCGTGACCTGCTCCTGGACGTCGCAGATGCCCCAGAGCCCACGTGACAGCGAAGAGAAGCGCCTCGACGACCACCTGATTGCGCCCGACATTGCCTGGTTCCGTCCTGGTTCCACCCTGGTCACTGCTGAGTGACCCAGACTCTGTCCCCTCTGCTTTCAGGTACTCTACAACTTGAGTCCACCCTTGGACTCCACCGGACACTTCGTCTTCACCCTGCCTGCAGCCCTTTCAGCTTCAAGCACCAAGAGCCTGCGTGTCAAAACCCGACGCCACTTCGACCCTGTGCACCCACTTCCTGTGGGTGAGGTAACTTTGCTCCGCCGATGTTCCCACACTGGTGCACACCTCTAGGGTCTGTGTGTTAAGTTTTGTTCCTCTAGGTTCAGCGGAAGTGTCCTTAAACTTTAACTCTTTGACTTTTACGCACCATTGGTTAACATTGGTGCATGCGTGCGCTTTCCGCACATCTCCCGAATCCCGAGGGCCATTCCCGACTTCAGCATTGCTTGTCCTGACTGCTCCCAGCGATTCCCTAGGCCCTAGGCCTAACCACTGTTCGAGTGGCCTCTCTTATACCACTTGTTTAGTATATGGTTTGAGTGGCCCCCCGCCCTCATCCATAATTGTGCAACTTGTATGTTTAAACAGTGCTTTTGATTTAACGCTTGTGCCCCTTTATTCATAAAGAATACTGGGGATTGTTTTTAGTAATAAACACATATATTTTTATAATATATACTTGTGTGGTGTCCTTTCATTTGGTATTACAGGATTGTATGTGGTAAAACAGCTCGCTTAACACGACCTCTTAAGTTAAGCCTTTAGGCTGCTTAGTCCATGCTACCCCTAGGATAGCTTGTCTAATAAGGTTGACTTACAACCAGACACCATAAGGGGATTGTTTGGTCAGGTAGTAGGTGGTTCCAGAATTGGAAACATCCCCTACCAGGCCAACTTCTCACATTGGTGGCAGCGGTGGGATTTGAGCTTGCTGTTGTTTTACCATTGCAATCTTTATATCAAATTGAAAGATCACATCAAGTACCTCTAGGTACATATAAAATCAAAAGCTTAGCATATTAAGTTCTACTGAACTTAGTAGTTGTAGGTTGAAGGGATTAGCACACCCTGACTACAACTAACTAGCAAGGTACAGTAGGAAAACACTTAGTGTAGGTAAGTGCACCACTTACACCTCACTAGTAACCATGTCTGACACAGGAAAAGCCTCAGGGTCTGCTCCTGTGACAGTTGACCCTACCCAGGCAACTTTTGGATATGACAAACTAACCCGCAGAGACTTGATTGCCTTGTGCAAAGCAAGAGGGTTAAAAAGGGGCAGAAGCCCCACCTGCCTAACCCTGGTAGAAATCCTAGAACAGGATGACTTAGAGAAGGCTAAAGCAGCTTCCCTAGACACAGGAAATGGAGAGAACCCCCCTGTAGTTGATCCCCCTGAAGAGGAGGATGATGATGACTTGGATGAGGACTCAGATGTTGGGGACTTAGAAGTACAGGATCAGGGTAGCCAGGTTCCAGTTGGTAGGCTTAGCCAGGCCAACTTGGACCTACTGGGGAATGGAGAGGGCCAGCACCTCCCCAGAACCCAACATGTGATTCTCCCAGGCAACAGAAGAGTGAGATCTCCCTCAGGGGACTCTCATCTTTCTAGTGCCTCCAGAGAATCAGAGAGAGGCATGAGTGCTTCTCAGAAAGCTGAGCATAGGGCTAGAATGAGGGCTGTCAGACTCCAGATAGAGAGAGAGGAGGTAGCCCTGAGTCAAGCTAAGCTTACCTTAGCTCAAGCTAAACTTGCCTTGGCAAGAGAGCAGAAATTAAGTGGCTTAGATGTCACTGGTGGCAGCAATTTTCCAAGAGAAAAAGACAGGGCCTATGACAATAGAAACCTGACCAAGATTGTGCCCCCCTTTAAAGAAGGGGATGACATCCACAAATGGATGACTGCTCTTGAGAGAGCCTGCATGGTACAGCAGGTTCCTGAGAATCAGTGGGCTGCAATTTTGTGGTACTCCTTTTCTGAGAAAGGGAGGGACAGGCTCCTCACAGTTAGACCTGAGGATGCCAAAAACTACTCTGTTTTGAAGAGTGCTCTCATTGAAGGGTATGGCCTAACCACTGAGCAATACAGGTTGTTGTTCAGAGACACCCAGAAAGCACAGACTCAAGACTGGACTGATTTTGTGGAGTGTGCCACTAAGGCTTTGGAGGGTTGGTTACAGGGAAGTAAAGTTTCAGACTATACAGGATTGTACAATCTTATGATGAGAGAACAGATCCTTAATAACTGTACAAACCAGCTGTTGCATCAATACCTTATTGACTCTGATCTGACCTCTCCCCAAGAATTGGGAAAGAAGGCAGACAAATGGGTCAGAACAAGGATTAAGCAGAAACCCCAGAACCAAGGTGGTGACCAGAAGAAAACAGACCAGAAGGGTGGTAATCAGAATCAGAAAGATAAAGAAAAAGACCAGAAGTCTTCAGGCCCCCAAACTAATAGTAAGGAGGGTGGTTCCCAAAATGGTAACAAGAAGAAGAAGAACAAAGGTCCAAAGACACCTTGGTGTAATACCTGCAAATCAGTTTCACACTGGGGCAGTGAGTGCACCAAGGCAAATCCAGTTCCCACCACTACAGCTCCTAAAGCAACTGCAACCCCAAGTACAGTAAGCAGTGGTGGAACACAGTCCAAGGGTGTAGCTGGGTTGACCCTGGGTATTGAAGTAGGATCTGGCCTAGTCAGAGTCCCTACACAGGCAGTTCTCCTGTATGATGTGGACATTGAGTTGCCCACTGCAGTAAGCCCCACTAACCTGGGCAAATACAGGCAGACTCCCTTAATAAATGAGAAACTGGCTCAAGCTTACAGGGACACATGTGCTAGTGTCACCATGGTGACCCCTGGCTTTGTGGACCCTGGACAGATTGTACTAGGAGAGAGCTACCTAGTAACCAATGCAAGCAACTCCACTACCTCCCATAGTGTGGCAGTTGTGAACTTCTCCTGGGGAGGGGTTGATGGCCTAAAGAAAGTTGTGGTGAGTGCAGACCTACCAGTAGACTGTCTGTTAGGCAATGACCTTGAAAGCTCAGCATGGTCAGAAGTGGAGTACAGGACTCATGCAGAAATGCTAGGGATTTCAGAGCATGTCCTTGCCATGACAAGGGCTCAGGCTAAGAAGTGCCTTCCTGAACCAGTGGTGGATCTTGAGACAATAGACCAGCCACAACCCAAGAGAAGGAGCAAGAGAGGAAAGGCCTCGCCTTCCACCTTGCCCCAGGTTGAGGATCAGGTTTCAGAGGAAACTGATTCTGCAGTCCAAGAGGAGACTGTCTCTGAGGAGCTTGAACCTGACCAGGTTGAGTTTCTGGGGACAGGGGGACCCTCAAGGGCAGACCTGAGGCAGGCTCAATTAGATTGCCCTTCCCTTGAACCCCTCAGACAGCAGGCTGCTGCTGAGGCTGCTGGGGATGCCCAAGGTACCCATACTGTGTATTGGGATGAGGGACTCTGTGAGAAGTTGGCCTGGTAGGGGATGTTTCCAATTCTGGAACCACCTACTACCTGACCAAACAATCCCCTTATGGTGTCTGGTTGTAAGTCAACCTTATTAGACAAGCTATCCTAGGGGTAGCATGGACTAAGCAGCCTAAAGGCTTAACTTAAGAGGTCGTGTTAAGCGAGCTGTTTTACCACATACAATCCTGTAATACCAAATGAAAGGACACCACACAAGTATATATTATAAAAATATATGTGTTTATTACTAAAAACAATCCCCAGTATTCTTTATGAATAAAGGGGCACAAGCGTTAAATCAAAAGCACTGTTTAAACATACAAAGTTGCACAATTATGGATGAGGGCAGGGGGCCACTCAAACCATATACTAAACAAGTGGTATAAGAGAGGCCACTCGAACAGTGGTTAGGCCTAGGGCCTAGGGAATCGCTGGGAGCAGTCAGGACAAGCAATGCTGAAGTCGGGAAAGGCCCTCGGGATTCGGGAGATGTGCGGAAAGCGCACGCATGCACCAATGTTAACCAATGGTGCGTAAAAGTCAAATAGTTAAAGTTTAAGGACACTTCCGCTGAACCTAGAGGAACAAAACTTAACACACAGACCCTAGAGGTGTGCACCAGTGTGGGAACACCGGCGGAGCAAAGTTACCTCACCCACAGGAAGTGGGTGCACAGGGTCGAAGTGGCGTCGGGTTTTGACACGCAGGCTCTTGGTGCTTGAAGCTGAAAGGGCTGCAGGCAGGGTGAAGACGAAGTGTCCGGTGGAGTCCAAGGGTGGACTCAAGTTGTAGAGTACCTGAAAGCAGAGGGGACAGAGTCTGGGTCACTCAGCAGTGACCAGGGTGGAACCAGGATGGAACCAGGCAATGTCGGGCGCAATCAGGTGGTCGTCGAGGCGCTTCTCTTCGCTGTCACGTGGGCTCTGGGGCATCTGCGACGTCCAGGAGCAGGTCACGATCTGTCCCACGCAGGCTCTCACCGTCGGTGCAGTCGGCTTCCGGTTTGGAGCAAACAAGCCTTGGTAAGAGCAATCCACGCGGGATTGGAAGATGGCGTCTCACTCGGACCAGGAAGGTCAGAGTCGGGGCTCCCTTTCAGGGGAGCTGGTGTGGATCTGGAGCAACCAGAATCACGAGTCTTCTTTTGTAGTTCGTCGGCACAGGGACCACAAGCCAGCTGGCAAGTGACCGGGCCAACGCGTTGAGCCAAATCGTGCCAAAGGGCCCCACGCAGCACTCGTCGAGTGTGGAGGGCTGAACTTCGGCTCAGGAGTAGCTCAGGGTGGGGGCTTCTCAAACCCCGGTGTACAGCTTCGAGGGTCACTCGTGGGCTGCACGGTCAGCGTCTCGTGGTCACTTCAAGATGGCGTGCCCCACGCTTCCGGTCGCCTCCACGGGTCTCAGCTTTGCATGGACTGTGGATCGGGCTGTTAGAAGCTGGGCAGGCTTGATCTCGTCGATCTCAGTCGCTCGAGTTCCGGCGGGAACTGCAACTAAGTAGACGTCGAGGGCTGGATGGTGCCTGCTGCTGCAGGGTGGTCACTCCTTGACCACAAGGGAGATTCTTCGGGCTTCCACGTTGAGATGGAGGGCGAAGGGTCCAGAATATCGTTTCAAATGTTTCTTCCAGGAAATCTGATGTGCATTGGCACTGCTCCCACTCTTATTCGAATCTGGTGGGCGTGATTACCTGCTAGGTCCCCTCCTATGGGTGGGACCCAGGAAGTGGGTGGATACACCCCCTTCCTTTGATCCAGGCCGCCCTGGCACGAGGGCTGGAGTGCCCCAGAACCGGTTTGGCCGGATTATGCAAGGGGCAGCCTTGTGCGCCCCAGGCAGTGTCTGGTTTCTTTCAAACCTCCCTGCTACAATACACTATCTCCTGTCTGGAGGGCGGTGACACCCTCCTGTGACAGGAAACCCTTTGTCCAGGACCCCCTTGACTGGGTTTCGGTCAGCTCCAGGGGTCCAGACATTTGTCTGTGGCAGAGGCATCCATTTTGTGGATCTTAAGGCCTTTGGAGAAATCAACCGCATTAAAGCAAAGTAACATGTCTTACCCCTCTAGAGGGGTGGAATGCCATCCCCGTCGCCAGAACTGGCGAGGGGATGGTATTCCAAAGCGTATGACACCTTACACGACATGTTTTGATAAAGCCAAACCAAAGTTGCTAAATAACCGCGAGGATTATAAGGCACTTAATAGTATATGGTATGGCATTATCCTGAAACAGCTTAGGGATTTGTTCCCGACGGCTGCAGACAGGCTCAGCTCATGCTAGAGCTCCATCTCACATAAAAACCATGCACCCAGCCTCCAGGATTGGTGAGGCCTGTCTATAGGAGTGGCTCACAGGTTTACATGTGTCCAGATATAGGTTTAGACATAGGTATACTATATCTAAGCAAGGGGTGTGTACACCACCTTACCCCAGCTGAGTGATCAGCCAGTTGTGTCAATTTAAGAACCAGCCAGGGGTGGCAAAAGATATGCTGCAGCCCCTGGTAGGCCTTAGTGGCTCCTGTGCCCTGTGCACCTATAGTGCATTCTACAGGGGCTGACAAGGAGTCCATTTCCAATTGACATGTGCCTATAGCACATGTGTCATTAATTTAGTGAGAGAACAGCAGGCTGGGGGTCTGATCAGCAGGCCCACAGCCTCAGTAGTCGAAAACCAGTGAAGCAAAGAAGCAAAAATTTGGGGTGACCATAGGATAGCAGACCCTACTCTCCTACACAACCCCCCCCCAAACGCAGGGACATTAAACTAACCTTGACCAGATAAGTCTTCATGTTCTAAGTGGAAGTACCTGGAGAGACCATCTGCATTACCATGGTCAGTCCCTGGGCGGTGCTCCACTGTAAAGTCCATCCCCTGTAGGGAAATGGACCACCTGAGCAGTTTGGGATTTTCACCCTTCATCTGATTAAGCCATAAGAGGGGCTTATGGTCTGTTTGCACTAGGAAGTGAGTTCCAAACAAGTAGGACCTCAACTTCTTTAATGCCCAAACCACAGCAAAGGCCTCCCTCTCAATGGCTGACCAACGTTTTTCTCTTGGGGTTAGCCTCCTGCTAATGAAAGCAATTGGCTGGTCTTGACCATCTTGATTAAGTTGTGAGAGTACAGCTCCCACCCCCAACTCAGAAGCATCTGTCTGAACAATGAACTGTTTGGAGTAGTCAGGACTCTTTAGGATAGGTGCAGAGCACATGGCCTTCTTCAGGTCTTCAAATGCCTTCTGACAGCTAACTGTCCACTGAACCTTTTTTGGCATCTTCTTGGATGTCAAGTCATTTAATGGTGTCACTATAGACCCATAGTTTTTCACAAACTTTCTGTAATACCCAGTCAGGCCCAAGAAGGCTCTGACTTGTGTCTGGGTAACTGGAGGAGCCCAGTCCTGTATGGCCTGGATTTTGCTTTCCAGTGGCTGAACCTGGCCTCCACCTACTAGGTGGCCCAGGTATACAACCTTACTCTGCCCTATCTGGCACTTTGTGGCCTTGATAGTTAGGCCTGCCTTTTGCAGGGCCTCCAAAACTTTCTTCAGGTGGATCAGGTGATCCTCCCAGGTGGAGCTAAAGACAGCAATATCATCCAGATAAGCTGCACAAAAGTCATCCAACCCAGTAAGGACTTGGTTCACCAACCTTTGAAAAGTGGCAGGTGCATTCTTCAAACCAAAGGGCATTACCACAAACTGATAATGTCCACTAGGGGTAGAGAATGCTGTTTTGGCTTTTGACTCCTCAGCTAGTCTGATTTGCCAGTAGCCAGCTGTCAGATCAAATGTGCTCAGAAACTTGGCAGAAGCCAATCTGTCAATGAGCTCATCTGCTCTTGGAATGGGGTGAGCATCTGTCCTAGTGACAGCATTGAGACCCCTGTAATCCACGCAAAACCTCATTTCTCTCTTACCATCTTGGGTATGAGGTTTTGGCACCAGGACTACTGGGCTGGCCCATGGGCTCTCTGATGGCTCAATCACTCCAAGCTCCAACATCTTTTGCACCTCAGCCTTGATGCAATCCCTGACATGATCAGGTTGCCTGTAGATCTTATTCTTGACAGGCAGACTGTCACCAGTGTCCACAACATGGGTACACCAGTCAGTTTGGCTGGGTGTGAGTGAAAACATTTGCCTGTGAGCCTGCAAAACTTGTCTGCAGTCCCTCTGTTGCTGGTCAGTGAGGCTGCCTGCCAAGGCTACTCCATCAACTGAACCATCATCAGGGTTCTGGGAAAGCAGGTCTGGGAGAGGGTCACTCTCTTCCTCCTGTTCCCCATCTGTGGCCATGAGCAAGCTCATGTCCTCCCTGTCTACAAATGCCTTCAAGCGATTCACATGGATTACCCTGTGAGGGCTCCTGGGTGTTCCAAAGTCTACCAAGTAGGTGACTTCCCCTTTCTTCTCAATAATAGGATAGGGTCCACTCCATTTGTCTTGGAGTGCTGCTGGAGCCACTGGCTCCAGTACCCATACCTTCTGTCCTGGTTGGAACTCTACCAGTACAGCCTTTTGGTCATGCCAAGCTTTCTGCAATTCTTGGCTGGCCTCCAGGTTTTTGGATGCTCTTTCCATGTACTCAGCCATCCTGGAGCGGAGACCAAGTACATAGTCCACTATGTCTAGTTTGGGCTTTTTGAGAGGTAACTCCCATCCTTCCTTCACCAAACACAATGGACCTCTCACAGGGTGGCCAAACAAAAGTTCAAAAGGGCTGTAGCCAACCCCCTTCTGTGGGACCTCTCTGTAAGCAAAGAGCAGGCAGGGTAAAAGAATGTCCCATTTCCGCCTGAGCTTCTCTGGTAATCCTTTTATCATGCCTTTAAGGGTCTTGTTAAATCTCTCCACAAGCCCATTGCATTGTGGATGATATGGGGTGGTAAACTTGTAGTTTACTCCACATTCCTTCCACATTGCTTTTAGATAGCTGGACATAAAATTTGTCCCTCTATCTGATAGTACCTCCTTAGGAAAGCCCACTCTTGAGAAAACTGCAATGAGGGCTTTTGCCACCACAGGTGCTGTGGTGGTCCTTAGGGGAATAGCCTCTGGGTACCTGGTGGCATGATCCACTACCACCAGTATGAATCTGTTCCCAGATGCTGTTTGGGGGTCCATTGGACCCACAATATCAATTCCAACTCTCTCAAAGGGGACCCCCACCACAGGTAGTGGTATTAGGGGGGCCTTTGTTGTGCCACCTGACTTACCACTGGCTTGGCAAGTGACACAGGAGCGACAAAACTCCTTGACATCCTCTGACATGTGAGGCCAGTGAAAGTGTGGAACAAGCCTGTCCCACGTCTTGTTCTGGCCTAAGTGTCCTGCAAGGGGAATATCATGGGCCAAGGTAAGGAGGAATCCCCTAAACTGCAGAGGTATCACCAACCTCCTGGTCATGCCAGGCTTGGGGGTTCTAGCCTCTGAGTAAAGGAGTCCCTCATCCCAATACACAGTATGGGTACCTTGGGCATCCCCAGCAGCCTCAGCAGCAGCCTGCTGTCTGAGGGGTTCAAGGGAAGGGCAATCTAATTGAGCCTGCCTCAGGTCTGCCCTTGAGGGTCCCCCTGTCCCCAGAAACTCAACCTGGTCAGGTTCAAGCTCCTCAGAGACAGTCTCCTCTTGGACTGCAGAATCAGTTTCCTCTGAAACCTGATCCTCAACCTGGGGCAAGGTGGAAGGCGAGGCCTTTCCTCTCTTGCTCCTTCTCTTGGGTTGTGGCTGGTCTATTGTCTCAAGATCCACCACTGGTTCAGGAAGGCACTTCTTAGCCTGAGCCCTTGTCATGGCAAGGACATGCTCTGAAATCCCTAGCATTTCTGCATGAGTCCTGTACTCCACTTCTGACCATGCTGAGCTTTCAAGGTCATTGCCTAACAGACAGTCTACTGGTAGGTCTGCACTCACCACAACTTTCTTTAGGCCATCAACCCCTCCCCAGGAGAAGTTCACAACTGCCACACTATGGGAGGTAGTGGAGTTGCTTGCATTGGTTACTAGGTAGCTCTCTCCTAGTACAATCTGTCCAGGGTCCACAAAGCCAGGGGTCACCATGGTGACACTAGCACATGTGTCCCTGTAAGCTTGAGCCAGTTTCTCATTTATTAAGGGAGTCTGCCTGTATTTGCCCAGGTTAGTGGGGCTTACTGCAGTGGGCAACTCAATGTCCACATCATACAGGAGAACTGCCTGTGTAGGGACTCTGACTAGGCCAGATCCTACTTCAATACCCAGGGTCAACCCAGCTACACCCTTGGACTGTGCTCCACCACTGCTTACTGTACTTGGGGTTGCAGTTGCTTTAGGAGCTGTAGTGGTGGGAACTGGATTTGCCTTGGTGCACTCACTGCCCCAGTGTGAAACTGATTTGCAGGTATTACACCAAGGTGTCTTTGGACCTTTGTTCTTCTTCTTCTTGTTACCATTTTGGGAACCACCCTCCTTACTATTAGTTTGGGGGCCTGAAGACTTCTGGTCTTTTTCTTTATCTTTCTGATTCTGATTACCACCCTTCTGGTCTGTTTTCTTCTGGTCACCACCTTGGTTCTGGGGTTTCTGCTTAATCCTTGTTCTGACCCATTTGTCTGCCTTCTTTCCCAATTCTTGGGGAGAGGTCAGATCAGAGTCAATAAGGTATTGATGCAACAGCTGGTTTGTACAGTTATTAAGGATCTGTTCTCTCATCATAAGATTGTACAATCCTGTATAGTCTGAAACTTTACTTCCCTGTAACCAACCCTCCAAAGCCTTAGTGGCACACTCCACAAAATCAGTCCAGTCTTGAGTCTGTGCTTTCTGGGTGTCTCTGAACAACAACCTGTATTGCTCAGTGGTTAGGCCATACCCTTCAATGAGAGCACTCTTCAAAACAGAGTAGTTTTTGGCATCCTCAGGTCTAACTGTGAGGAGCCTGTCTCTCCCTTTCTCAGAAAAGGAGTACCACAAAATTGCAGCCCACTGGTTCTCAGGAACCTGCTGTACCATGCAGGCTCTCTCAAGAGCAGTCATCCATTTGTGGATGTCATCCCCTTCTTTGAAGGGGGGCACAATCTTGGTCAGGTTTCTATTGTCATAGGCCCTGTCTTTTTCTCTTGGAAAATTGCTGCCACCAGTGACATCTAAGCCACTTAATTTCTGCTCTCTTGCCAAGGCAAGTCTAGCTTGAGCCAAGGCTACCTCCTCCCTCTCTATCTGGAGTTTGACAGCCCTCATTCTGGCCCTATGCTCTAACTTTTGAGAAGCATTCATGCCTCTCTGTGATTCCCTGGAGGCACTAGAAAGATGAGAGTCTCCTGAGGGAGATCTCACTCTTCTGTTGCCTGGGAGAATCATTTGTTGGGATCTGGGGAGGTGCTGGCCCTCTCCATTTCCCAGTAGGTCCAAGTTGGCCTGGCTAAGCCTACCAACTGGAACCTGGCTACCCTGATCCTGTACTTCTAAGTCCTCAACTTCTGAGTCCTCATCCAAGTCATCATCATCCTCCTCTTCAGGGGGATCAACTGCAGGGGGGTTCCCTCCAGTTCCTGTATCTAGGGAAGCTGCTTTTGCCCTCTCTAAGTCATCCTGTTCTAGGAGTCCTATCAGGATTAGGCAGGTGGGGCTTCTGCCCCTTTTTAACCCTCTTGCTTTGCACAAGACAATCAAGTCTCTGCGGGTTAGTTTGTCATATCCAGAAGTTGCCTGGGTAGGGTCAACTGTCACAGGACTAGACCCTGAGGCCTTTCCTGTGTCGGACATGGTTACTAGTGAGGTGTAAGTGGTGCACTTACCTACACTAAGTGTTTTCCTACTGGACCTTGCTAGTGAGTTGTAGTCAGGGGTGTGCTACTCCCTTCAACCTACAACTACTAAGTTCAGTAGAACTTAATATGCTAAGCTTTTGATTTTATATGTACCTAGAGGTACTTGATGTGATCTTTCAATTTGATATAAAGATTGCAATGGTAAAACAACAGCAAGCTCAAATCCGCACCGCTGCTCACCAATGTGAGAAGTTGGCCTGGTAGGGGATGTTTCCAATTCTGGAACCACCTACTACCTGACCAAACAATCCCCTTATGGTGTCTGGTTGTAAGTCAACCTTATTAGACAAGCTATCCTAGGGGTAGCATGGACTAAGCAGCCTAAAGGCTTAACTTAAGAGGTCGTGTTAAGCGAGCTGTTTTACCACATACAATCCTGTAATACCAAATGAAAGGACACCACACAAGTATATATTATAAAAATATATGTGTTTATTACTAAAAACAATCCCCAGTATTCTTTATGAATAAAGGGGCACAAGCGTTAAATCAAAAGCACTGTTTAAACATACAAAGTTGCACAATTATGGATGAGGGCAGGGGGCCACTCAAACCATATACTAAACAAGTGGTATAAGAGAGGCCACTCGAACAGTGGTTAGGCCTAGGGCCTAGGGAATCGCTGGGAGCAGTCAGGACAAGCAATGCTGAAGTCGGGAAAGGCCCTCGGGATTCGGGAGATGTGCGGAAAGCGCACGCATGCACCAATGTTAACCAATGGTGCGTAAAAGTCAAATAGTTAAAGTTTAAGGACACTTCCGCTGAACCTAGAGGAACAAAACTTAACACACAGACCCTAGAGGTGTGCACCAGTGTGGGAACACCGGCGGAGCAAAGTTACCTCACCCACAGGAAGTGGGTGCACAGGGTCGAAGTGGCGTCGGGTTTTGACACGCAGGCTCTTGGTGCTTGAAGCTGAAAGGGCTGCAGGCAGGGTGAAGACGAAGTGTCCGGTGGAGTCCAAGGGTGGACTCAAGTTGTAGAGTACCTGAAAGCAGAGGGGACAGAGTCTGGGTCACTCAGCAGTGACCAGGGTGGAACCAGGATGGAACCAGGCAATGTCGGGCGCAATCAGGTGGTCGTCGAGGCGCTTCTCTTCGCTGTCACGTGGGCTCTGGGGCATCTGCGACGTCCAGGAGCAGGTCACGATCTGTCCCACGCAGGCTCTCACCGTCGGTGCAGTCGGCTTCCGGTTTGGAGCAAACAAGCCTTGGTAAGAGCAATCCACGCGGGATTGGAAGATGGCGTCTCACTCGGACCAGGAAGGTCAGAGTCGGGGCTCCCTTTCAGGGGAGCTGGTGTGGATCTGGAGCAACCAGAATCACGAGTCTTCTTTTGTAGTTCGTCGGCACAGGGACCACAAGCCAGCTGGCAAGTGACCGGGCCAACGCGTTGAGCCAAATCGTGCCAAAGGGCCCCACGCAGCACTCGTCGAGTGTGGAGGGCTGAACTTCGGCTCAGGAGTAGCTCAGGGTGGGGGCTTCTCAAACCCCGGTGTACAGCTTCGAGGGTCACTCGTGGGCTGCACGGTCAGCGTCTCGTGGTCACTTCAAGATGGCGTGCCCCACGCTTCCGGTCGCCTCCACGGGTCTCAGCTTTGCATGGACTGTGGATCGGGCTGTTAGAAGCTGGGCAGGCTTGATCTCGTCGATCTCAGTCGCTCGAGTTCCGGCGGGAACTGCAACTAAGTAGACGTCGAGGGCTGGATGGTGCCTGCTGCTGCAGGGTGGTCACTCCTTGACCACAAGGGAGATTCTTCGGGCTTCCACGTTGAGATGGAGGGCGAAGGGTCCAGAATATCGTTTCAAATGTTTCTTCCAGGAAATCTGATGTGCATTGGCACTGCTCCCACTCTTATTCGAATCTGGTGGGCGTGATTACCTGCTAGGTCCCCTCCTATGGGTGGGACCCAGGAAGTGGGTGGATACACCCCCTTCCTTTGATCCAGGCCGCCCTGGCACGAGGGCTGGAGTGCCCCAGAACCGGTTTGGCCGGATTATGCAAGGGGCAGCCTTGTGCGCCCCAGGCAGTGTCTGGTTTCTTTCAAACCTCCCTGCTACAATACACTATCTCCTGTCTGGAGGGCGGTGACACCCTCCTGTGACAGGAAACCCTTTGTCCAGGACCCCCTTGACTGGGTTTCGGTCAGCTCCAGGGGTCCAGACATTTGTCTGTGGCAGAGGCATCCATTTTGTGGATCTTAAGGCCTTTGGAGAAATCAACCGCATTAAAGCAAAGTAACATGTCTTACCCCTCTAGAGGGGTGGAATGCCATCCCCGTCGCCAGAACTGGCGAGGGGATGGTATTCCAAAGCGTATGACACCTTACACGACATGTTTTGATAAAGCCAAACCAAAGTTGCTAAATAACCGCGAGGATTATAAGGCACTTAATAGTATATGGTATGGCATTATCCTGAAACAGCTTAGGGATTTGTTCCCGACGGCTGCAGACAGGCTCAGCTCATGCTAGAGCTCCATCTCACATAAAAACCATGCACCCAGCCTCCAGGATTGGTGAGGCCTGTCTATAGGAGTGGCTCACAGGTTTACATGTGTCCAGATATAGGTTTAGACATAGGTATACTATATCTAAGCAAGGGGTGTGTACACCACCTTACCCCAGCTGAGTGATCAGCCAGTTGTGTCAATTTAAGAACCAGCCAGGGGTGGCAAAAGATATGCTGCAGCCCCTGGTAGGCCTTAGTGGCTCCTGTGCCCTGTGCACCTATAGTGCATTCTACAGGGGCTGACAAGGAGTCCATTTCCAATTGACATGTGCCTATAGCACATGTGTCATTAATTTAGTGAGAGAACAGCAGGCTGGGGGTCTGATCAGCAGGCCCACAGCCTCAGTAGTCGAAAACCAGTGAAGCAAAGAAGCAAAAATTTGGGGTGACCATAGGATAGCAGACCCTACTCTCCTACACACTCCTTTACTCAGAGGCTAGAGCCCCCAAGCCTGGCATGACCAGGAGGTTGGTGATACCTCTGCAGTTTAGGGGATTCCTCCTTACCTTGGCCCATGATATTCCCCTTGCAGGACACTTAGGCCAGAACAAGACGTGGGACAGGCTTGTTCCACACTTTCACTGGCCTCACATGTCAGAGGATGTCAAGGAGTTTTGTCGCTCCTGTGTCACTTGCCAAGCCAGTGGTAAGTCAGGTGGCACAACAAAGGCCCCCCTAATACCACTACCTGTGGTGGGGGTCCCCTTTGAGAGAGTTGGAATTGATATTGTGGGTCCAATGGACCCCCAAACAGCATCTGGGAACAGATTCATACTGGTGGTAGTGGATCATGCCACCAGGTACCCAGAGGCTATTCCCCTAAGGACCACCACAGCACCTGTGGTGGCAAAAGCCCTCATTGCAGTTTTCTCAAGAGTGGGCTTTCCTAAGGAGGTACTATCAGATAGAGGGACAAATTTTATGTCCAGCTATCTAAAAGCAATGTGGAAGGAATGTGGAGTAAACTATAAGTTTACCACCCCATATCATCCACAATGCAATGGGCTTGTGGAGAGATTTAACAAGACCCTTAAAGGCATGATAAAAGGATTACCAGAGAAGCTCAGGCGGAAATGGGACATTCTTTTACCCTGCCTGCTCTTTGCTTACAGAGAGGTCCCACAGAAGGGGGTTGGCTACAGCCCTTTTGAACTTTTGTTTGGCCACCCTGTGAGAGGTCCATTGTGTTTGGTGAAGGAAGGATGGGAGTTACCTCTCAAAAAGCCCAAACTAGACATAGTGGACTATGTACTTGGTCTCCGCTCCAGGATGGCTGAGTACATGGAAAGAGCATCCAAAAACCTGGAGGCCAGCCAAGAATTGCAGAAAGCTTGGCATGACCAAAAGGCTGTACTGGTAGAGTTCCAACCAGGACAGAAGGTATGGGTACTGGAGCCAGTGGCTCCAGCAGCACTCCAAGACCAATGGAGTGGACCCTATCCTATTATTGAGAAGAAAGGGGAAGTCACCTACTTGGTAGACTTTGGAACACCCAGGAGCCCTCACAGGGTAATCCATGTGAATCGCTTGAAAGCATTTGTAGACAGGGAGGACATGAGCTTGCTCATGGCCACAGATGGGGAACAGGAGGAAGAGAGTGACCCTCTCCCAGACCTGCTTTCCCAGAACCCTGATGATGGTTCAGTTGATGGAGTAGCCTTGGCAGGCAGCCTCACTGACCAGCAACAGAGGGACTGCAGACAAGTTTTGCAGGCTCACAGGCAAATGTTTTCACTCACACCCAGCCAAACTGACTGGTGTACCCATGTTGTGGACACTGGTGACAGTCTGCCTGTCAAGAATAAGATCTACAGGCAACCTGATCATGTCAGGGATTGCATCAAGGCTGAGGTGCAAAAGATGTTGGAGCTTGGAGTGATTGAGCCATCAGAGAGCCCATGGGCCAGCCCAGTAGTCCTGGTGCCAAAACCTCATACCCAAGATGGTAAGAGAGAAATGAGGTTTTGCGTGGATTACAGGGGTCTCAATGCTGTCACTAGGACAGATGCTCACCCCATTCCAAGAGCAGATGAGCTCATTGACAGATTGGCTTCTGCCAAGTTTCTGAGCACATTTGATCTGACAGCTGGCTACTGGCAAATCAGACTAGCTGAGGAGTCAAAAGCCAAAACAGCATTCTCTACCCCTAGTGGACATTATCAGTTTGTGGTAATGCCCTTTGGTTTGAAGAATGCACCTGCCACTTTCCAAAGGTTGGTGAACCAAGTCCTTACTGGGTTGGATGACTTTTGTGCAGCTTATCTGGATGATATTGCTGTCTTTAGCTCCACCTGGGAGGATCACCTGATCCACCTGAAGAAAGTTTTGGAGGCCCTGCAAAAGGCAGGCCTAACTATCAAGGCCACAAAGTGCCAGATAGGGCAGAGTAAGGTTGTATACCTGGGCCACCTAGTAGGTGGAGGCCAGGTTCAGCCACTGGAAAGCAAAATCCAGGCCATACAGGACTGGGCTCCTCCAGTTACCCAGACACAAGTCAGAGCCTTCTTGGGCCTGACTGGGTATTACAGAAAGTTTGTGAAAAACTATGGGTCTATAGTGACACCATTAAATGACTTGACATCCAAGAAGATGCCAAAAAAGGTTCAGTGGACAGTTAGCTGTCAGAAGGCATTTGAAGACCTGAAGAAGGCCATGTGCTCTGCACCTATCCTAAAGAGTCCTGACTACTCCAAACAGTTCATTGTTCAGACAGATGCTTCTGAGTTGGGGGTGGGAGCTGTACTCTCACAACTTAATCAAGATGGTCAAGACCAGCCAATTGCTTTCATTAGCAGGAGGCTAACCCCAAGAGAAAAACGTTGGTCAGCCATTGAGAGGGAGGCCTTTGCTGTGGTTTGGGCATTAAAGAAGTTGAGGTCCTACTTGTTTGGAACTCACTTCCTGGTGCAAACAGACCATAAGCCCCTCTTATGGCTTAATCAGATGAAGGGTGAAAATCCCAAACTGCTCAGGTGGTCCATTTCCCTACAGGGGATGGACTTTACAGTGGAGCACCGCCCAGGGACTGACCATGGTAATGCAGATGGTCTCTCCAGGTACTTCCACTTAGAACATGAAGACTTATCTGGTCAAGGTTAGTTTAATGTCCCTGCGTTTGGGGGGGGTTGTGTAGGAGAGTAGGGTCTGCTATCCTATGGTCACCCCAAATTTTTGCTTTTTGCTTCACTGGTTTTCGACTACTGAGGCTGTGGGCCTGCTGATCAGGCCCCCAGCCTGCTGTTCTCTCACTAAATTAATGACACATGTGCTATAGGCACATACCAATTGGAAATGGACTCCTTGTCAGCCCCTGTAGAATGCACTATAGGTGCACAGGGCACAGGAGCCACTAAGGCCTACCAGGGGCTGCAGCATAACTTTTGCCACCCCTGGCTGGTTCTTAAATTGACACAACTGGCTGATCACTCAGCTGGGGTAAGGTGGTGTACACACCCCTTGCTTAGACATAGTATACCTATGTCTAAACCTATATCTGGACACATGTAAACCTGTGAGCCACTCCTATAGTCAGGCCTCACCAATCCTGGAGGCTGGGTGCATGGTTTTATGTGAGATGGAGCTCTAGCATGAGCTGAGCCTGTCTGCAGCCGTCGGGAACAAATCCCTAAGCTGTTTCAGGATAAGGCCATACCATATACTATTAAGTGCCTTATAATCCTCGCGGTTATTTAGCAACTTTGGTTTGGCTTTATCAAAACATGTCGTGTAAGGTGTCATACGCTTTGGAATACCATCCCCTCGCCAGTTCTGGCGACGGGGATGGCATTCCACCCCTCTAGAGGGGTAAGACATGTTACTTCACTTTAATGCGGTTGATTTCTCCAAAGGCCTTAAGATCCACAAAATGGATGCCTCTGCCACAGACAAATGTCTGGACCCCTGGAGCTGACCGAAACCCAGTCAAGGGGGTCCTGGACAAAGGGTTTCCTGTCACAGGAGGGTGTCACCGCCCTCCAGACAGGAGATAGTGTATTGTAGCAGGGAGGTTTGAAAGAAACCAGACACTGCCTGGGGCGCACAAGGCTGCCCCTTGCATAATCCGGCCAAACCGGTTCTGGGGCACTCCAGCCCTCGTGCCAGGGCGGCCTGGATCAAAGGAAGGGGGTGTATCCACCCACTTCCTGGGTCCCACCCATAGGAGGGGACCTAGCAGGTAATCACGCCCACCAGATTCGAATAAGAGTGGGAGCAGTGCCAATGCACATCAGATTTCCTGGAAGAAACATTTGAAACGATATTCTGGACCCTTCGCCCTCCATCTCAACGTGGAAGCCCGAAGAATCTCCCTTGTGGTCAAGGAGTGACCACCCTGCAGCAGCAGGCACCATCCAGCCCTCGACGTCTACTTAGTTGCAGTTCCCGCCGGAACTCGAGCGACTGAGATCGACGAGATTAAGCCTGCCCAGCTTCTAACAGCCCGATCCACAGTCCATGCAAAGCTGAGACCCGTGGAGGCGACCGGAAGCGTGGGGCACGCCATCTTGAAGTGACCACGAGACGCTGACCGTGCAGCCCACGAGTGACCCTCGAAGCTGTACACCGGGGTTTGAGAAGCCCCCACCCTGAGCTACTCCTGAGCCGAAGTTCAGCCCTCCACACTCGACGAGTGCTGCGTGGGGCCCTTTGGCACGATTTGGCTCAACGCGTTGGCCCGGTCACTTGCCAGCTGGCTTGTGGTCCCTGTGCCGACGAACTACAAAAGAAGACTCGTGATTCTGGTTGCTCCAGATCCACACCAGCTCCCCTGAAAGGGAGCCCCGACTCTGACCTTCCTGGTCCGAGTGAGACGCCATCTTCCAATCCCGCGTGGATTGCTCTTACCAAGGCTTGTTTGCTCCAAACCGGAAGCCGACTGCACCGACGGTGAGAGCCTGCGTGGGACAGATCGTGACCTGCTCCTGGACGTCGCAGATGCCCCAGAGCCCACGTGACAGCGAAGAGAAGCGCCTCGACGACCACCTGATTGCGCCCGACATTGCCTGGTTCCGTCCTGGTTCCACCCTGGTCACTGCTGAGTGACCCAGACTCTGTCCCCTCTGCTTTCAGGTACTCTACAACTTGAGTCCACCCTTGGACTCCACCGGACACTTCGTCTTCACCCTGCCTGCAGCCCTTTCAGCTTCAAGCACCAAGAGCCTGCGTGTCAAAACCCGACGCCACTTCGACCCTGTGCACCCACTTCCTGTGGGTGAGGTAACTTTGCTCCGCCGATGTTCCCACACTGGTGCACACCTCTAGGGTCTGTGTGTTAAGTTTTGTTCCTCTAGGTTCAGCGGAAGTGTCCTTAAACTTTAACTCTTTGACTTTTACGCACCATTGGTTAACATTGGTGCATGCGTGCGCTTTCCGCACATCTCCCGAATCCCGAGGGCCATTCCCGACTTCAGCATTGCTTGTCCTGACTGCTCCCAGCGATTCCCTAGGCCCTAGGCCTAACCACTGTTCGAGTGGCCTCTCTTATACCACTTGTTTAGTATATGGTTTGAGTGGCCCCCCGCCCTCATCCATAATTGTGCAACTTGTATGTTTAAACAGTGCTTTTGATTTAACGCTTGTGCCCCTTTATTCATAAAGAATACTGGGGATTGTTTTTAGTAATAAACACATATATTTTTATAATATATACTTGTGTGGTGTCCTTTCATTTGGTATTACAGGATTGTATGTGGTAAAACAGCTCGCTTAACACGACCTCTTAAGTTAAGCCTTTAGGCTGCTTAGTCCATGCTACCCCTAGGATAGCTTGTCTAATAAGGTTGACTTACAACCAGACACCATAAGGGGATTGTTTGGTCAGGTAGTAGGTGGTTCCAGAATTGGAAACATCCCCTACCAGGCCAACTTCTCACACTAGGGTACATGGAATCCATTTTACAGAGAGAGCAGATGGCCTGGGGCCCTGATTAGCAGGCAACCAGGTCAACTAAGTCAAAAAACCAGCTAAACACAGGCAAAAAATCTGGGGTAACCATAGTCAGGTAGCCACCTTCCTACAGTCCCCCAGGCTGTGCTTGGTCCCCCAGGCTGTGCTTGGTCCCCCTGGTTGCTCTTGGTCCCCCAGGCTGTGCTTGGTCCCCCAGGCTGTGCTTGGTCCCCCTGGTTGCTCTTGGTCCCCCTGGCTGTGCTTGGTACCCCTGGCTGTGCTTGGTCCCCCAGGCTGCTTGGTCCCCCAGGCTGTGCTTGGTCCCCCTGGTTGCTCTTGGTCCCCAAGCTGTGCTTGGTCCCCCAGGCTGTGCTTGCTCCCCCTGGTTGCTCTTGGTCCCCCAGGCTGTGTTTGGTCCCCCAGGCTGTGCTTGGTCCCCCAGGCTGTGCTTGGTCCCCCTGGTTGCTCTTGGTCCCCCAGGCTGTGCTTGGTCTACCTGGTTGCTCTTGGTCCCCCAGGCTGTGCTTGGTACCCCTGGCTGTGCTTGGTCCCCCTGGTTGCTCTTGGTCCCCCAGGCTGTGCTTGGTCCCCCAGGCTGTGCTTGGTCCCCCTGGATGCTCTTGGTCCCCCTGGCTATGCTTGGTCTCCCTGGTTCCTCTTGGTCCCCCTGGCTGTGCTTGGTCCCCCAGGCTGTGCTTGGTCTCCCTGGTTGCTCTTGGTCCCCCTGGCTGTGCTTGGTACACCTGGCTGTGCTTGGTCCCCAGGCTGTGCTTGGTCCCCCAGGCTGTGCTTGGTCCCCCTGGTTGCTCTTGGTCCCCCAGGCTGTGCTTGGTCCCCCTGGTGCTCTTGGTCCCCCTGGCTGTGCTTGGTCCCCCTGGTTGCTCTTGGTCCCCCTGGCTGTGCTTGGTCCCCCTGGTTGCTCTTGGTCCCCCAGGCTGTGCTTGGTCCCCCAGGCTGTGCTTGGTCCCCCTGGTTGCTCTTGGTCCCCCAGGCTGTGCTTGGTCCCCCAGGCTGTGCTTGGTCCCCCTGGTTGCTCTTGGTCCCCCAGGCTGTGCTTTGTCCCCCAGGCTGTGCTTGGACCCCCTGGTTGCTCTTGGTCCTCCAGGCTGTGCTTGGTCCCCCAGGCTGTGCTTGGTCCCCCAGGCTGTGCTTGGTCCCCCTGGTTGCTCTTGGTCCCCCTGGCTGTGCTTGGTACCCCTGGCTGTGCTTGGTCCCCCTGGTTGCTCTTGGTCCCCCAGGCTGTGCTTGGTCCCTCTGGTTGCTCTTGGTCCCCCAGGCTGTGCTTGGTCCCCCAGGCTGTGCTTGTTCCCCCTGGTTGCTCTTGGTCCCCCAGGCTGTGCTTGGTCCCCCAGGCTGTGCTTGGCCCCCCTGGTTGCTCTTGGTCCCCCAGGCTGTGCTTGGTCCCCCAGGCTGTGCTTGGTCCCCCAGGCTGTGCTTGGTCCCCCTGGTTGCTCTTGGTCCCCCAGGCTGTGCTTGGTCCCCCAGGCTGTGCTTGGACCCCCTGGTTGCTCTTGGTCCCCCCAGGCTGTGCTTGGTCCCCCAGGCTGTGCTTGGTCCCCCAGGCTGTGCTTGGTCCCCCTTGTTGCTCCTGGTCCCCCTGGCTGTGCTTGGTCCCCCTGGCTGTACTTGGTCCCCCTGGTTGCTCTTGGTCCCCCAGGCTGTGCTTGGTCCCCCAGGCTGTGCTTGGTCCCCCTGGTTGCTCTTGGTCCCCCAGGCTGTGCTTGGTCCCCCAGGCTGTGCTTGGTCCCCCTGGTTGCTCTTGGTCCCCCAGGCTGTGCTTGGTCCCCCAGGCTGTGTGTGAGAAGTTGGCCTGGTAGGGGATGTTTCCAATTCTGGAACCACCTACTACCTGACCAAACAATCCCTTATGGTGTCTGGTTGTAAGTCAACCTTATTAGACAAGCTATCCTAGGGGTAGCATGGACTAAGCAGCCTAAAGGCTTAACTTAAGAGGTTGTGTTAAGCGAGCTGTTTTACCACATACAATCCTGTAATACCAAATGAAAGGACACCACACAAGTATATATTATAAAAATATATGTGTTTATTACTAAAATCAATCCCCAGTATTCTTTATGAATAAAGGGGCACAAGCGTTAAATCAAAAGCACTGTTTAAACATACAAAGTTGCACAACTATGGATGAGGGCAGGGGGCCACTCGAACCATATACTAAACAAGTGGTATAAGAGAGGCCACTCGAACAGTGGTTAGGCCTAGGGCCTAGGGAATCGCTGGGAGCAGTCAGGACAAGCAATGCTGAAGTCGGGAATGGCCCTCGGGATTCGGGAGATGTGCGGAAAGCGCACGCATGCACCAATGTTAACCAATGGTGCGTAAAAGTTGTAAAGTTAAAGTTAAAGGACACTTCCGCTGAACCTAGAGGAACAAAACTTAACACACAGACCCTAGAGGTGTGCACCAGTGTGGGAACACCGGCGGAGCAAAGTTACCTCACCCACAGGAAGTGGGTGCACAGGGTCGAAGTGGCGTCGGGTTTTGACACGCAGGCTCTTGGTGCTTGAAGCTGAAAGGGCTGCAGGCGGGTTAAAGATGAAGTGTCCGGTGGAGTCCAAGGGTGGACTCAAGTTGTAGAGTACCTGAAAGCAGAGGGGACAGAGTCTGGGTCACTCAGCAGTGACCAGGGTGGAACCAGGACGGAACCAGGCAATGTCGGGCGCAATCAGGTGGTCGTCGAGGAGCTTCTCTCTGCCGTCACGTGGGCTCTGGGGCATCTGCGACGTCCAGGAGCAGGTCACGATCTGTCCCACGCAGGCTCTCACCGTCGGTGCAGTCGGCTTCAAGTTTGGAGCAAACAAGCCTTGGCAAGAGCAATCCACGCGGGATCGGAAGATTGCTTCTCACTCGGAACAGGAAGGTCAGAGTCGGGGCTCCTTTTCAGGGGAGCTGGTGTGGATCTAGAGCAACCAGATTCACGAGTCTTCTTAGGTAGTTCGTCGGCACAGGGACCACTAGCCAGCTGGCAAGTGACCGGGCCAACGCGTTGAGCCAAATCGTGCCAAAGGGCCCCACGCAGCACTCGTCGAGTGTGGGGGGCTGAACTTCGGCTCAGGAGTAGCTCAGGGTGGGGGCTTCTCAAACCCCGGTGCACAGCTTCGAGGATCACTCGTGGGCTGCACGGTCAGCGTCTCGTGGTCAATTCAAGATGGCGTGCCCCACGCTTCCGGTCGCCTCCACGGTCTCAGCTTTGCAGGGACTGTGGATCGGGCTGTTAGAAGCTGGGCAGGCTTGATCTCGTCGATCTCAGTCGCTCGAGTTCCGGCGGGAACTGCAAGTAAGTAGACGTCGAGGGCTGGATGGTGCCTGCTGCTGCAGGGTGGTCACTCCTTGACCACAAGGGAGATTCTTCGGGCTTCCACGTTGAAATGGAGGGCGAAGGGTCCAGAATATCGTTTCAAATGTTTCTTCCAGGAAATCTGATGTGCCTTGGCACTGCTCCCACTCTTATTCGAATCTGGGGGGCGTGATTACCTGCTAGGTCCCCTCCTATGGGTGGTGTAGGAGAGTAGGGTCTGCTATCCTATGGTCACCCCAAATTTTTGCTTTTTGCTTCACTGGTTTTCGACTACTGAGGCTGTGGGCCTGCTGATCAGACCCCCAGCCTGCTGTTCTCTCACTAAATTAATGACACATGTGCTATAGGCACATACCAATTGGAAATGGACTCCTTGTCAGCCCCTGTAGAATGCACTATAGGTGCACAGGGCACAGGAGCCACTAAGGCCTACCAGGGGCTGCAGCATATCTTTTGCCACCCCTGGCTGGTTCTTAAATTGACACAACTGGCTGATCACTCAGCTGGGGTAAGGTGGTGTACACACCCCTTGCTTAGATATAGTATACCTATGTCTAAACCTATATCTGGACACATGTAAACCTGTGAGCCACTCCTATAGACAGGCCTCACCAATCCTGGAGGCTGGGTGCATGGTTTTTATGTGAGATAGAGCTCTAGCATGAGCTGAGCCTGTCTGCAGCCGTCGGGAACAAATCCCTAAGCTGTTTCAGGATAATGCCATACCATATACTATTAAGTGCCTTATAATCCTCGCGGTTATTTAGCAACTTTGGTTTGGCTTTATCAAAACATGTCGTGTAAGGTGTCATACGCTTTGGAATACCATCCCCTCGCCAGTTCTGGCGACGGGGATGGCATTCCACCCCTCTAGAGGGGTAAGACATGTTACTTTGCTTTAATGCGGTTGATTTCTCCAAAGGCCTTAAGATCCACAAAATGGATGCCTCTGCCACAGACAAATGTCTGGACCCCTGGAGCTGACCGAAACCCAGTCAAGGGGGTCCTGGACAAAGGGTTTCCTGTCACAGGAGGGTGTCACCGCCCTCCAGACAGGAGATAGTGTATTGTAGCAGGGAGGTTTGAAAGAAACCAGACACTGCCTGGGGCGCACAAGGCTGCCCCTTGCATAATCCGGCCAAACCGGTTCTGGGGCACTCCAGCCCTCGTGCCAGGGCGGCCTGGATCAAAGGAAGGGGGTGTATCCACCCACTTCCTGGGTCCCACCCATAGGAGGGGACCTAGCAGGTAATCACGCCCACCAGATTCGAATAAGAGTGGGAGCAGTGCCAATGCACATCAGATTTCCTGGAAGAAACATTTGAAACGATATTCTGGACCCTTCGCCCTCCATCTCAACGTGGAAGCCCGAAGAATCTCCCTTGTGGTCAAGGAGTGACCACCCTGCAGCAGCAGGCACCATCCAGCCCTCGACGTCTACTTAGTTGCAGTTCCCGCCGGAACTCGAGCGACTGAGATCGACGAGATCAAGCCTGCCCAGCTTCTAACAGCCCGATCCACAGTCCATGCAAAGCTGAGACCCGTGGAGGCGACCGGAAGCGTGGGGCACGCCATCTTGAAGTGACCACGAGACGCTGACCGTGCAGCCCACGAGTGACCCTCGAAGCTGTACACCGGGGTTTGAGAAGCCCCCACCCTGAGCTACTCTTGAGCCGAAGCTCAGCCCTCCACACTCGACGAGTGCTGCGTGGGGCCCTTTGGCACGATTTGGCTCAACGCGTTGGCCCGGTCACTTGCCAGCCGGCTTGTGGTCCCTGTGCCGACGAACTACAAAAGAAGACTCGTGATTCTGGTTGCTCCAGATCCACACCAGCTCCCCTGAAAGGGAGCCCCGACTCTGACCTTCCTGGTCCGAGTAAGACGCCATCTTCCAATCCCGCGTGGATTGCTCTTACCAAGGCTTGTTTGCTCCAAACCGGAAGCCGACTGCACCGACGGTGAGAGCCTGCGTGGGACAGATGGTGACCTGCTCCTGGACGTCGCAGATGCCCCAGAGCCCACGTGACAGCGAAGAGAAGCGCCTTGACGACCACCTGATTGCGCCCGACATTGCCTGGTTCCGTCCTGGTTCCACCCTGGTCACTGCTGAGTGACCCAGACTCTGTCCCCTCTGCTTTCAGGTACTCTACAACTTGAGTCCACCCTTGGACTCCACCGGACACTTCGTCTTCACCCTGCCTGCAGCCCTTTCAGCTTCAAGCACCAAGAGCCTGCGTGTCAAAACCCGACGCCACTTCGACCCGGTGCACCCACTTCCTGTGGGTGAGGTAACTTTGCTCCGCCGGTGTTCCCACACTGGTGCACACCTCTAGGGTCTGTGTGTTAAGTTTTGTTCCTCTAGGTTCAGCGGAAGTGTCCTTAAACTTTAACTATTTGACTTTTACGCACCATTGGTTAACATTGGTGCATGCGTGCGCTTTCCGCACCTCTCCCGAATCCCGAGGGCCATTCCCGACTTCAGCATTGCTTGTCCTGACTGCTCCCAGCGATTCCCTAGGCCCTAGGCCTAACCACTGTTCGAGTGGCCTCTCTTATACCACTTGTTTAGTATATGGTTTGAGTGGCCCCCTGCCCTCATCCATAATTGTGCAACTTTGTATGTTTAAACAGTGCTTTTGATTTAACGCTTGTGCCCCCTTTATTCATAAAGAATACTGGGGATTGTTTTTAGTAATAAACACATATATTTTTATAATATATACTTGTGTGGTGTCCTTTCATTTGGTATTACAGGATTGTATGTGGTAAAACAGCTCGCTTAACACGACCTCTTAAGTTAAGCCTTTAGGCTGCTTAGTCCATGCTACCACTAGGATAGCTTGTCTAATAAGGTTGACTTACAACCAGACACCATAAGGGGATTGTTTGGTCAGGTAGTAGGTGGTTCCAGAATTGGAAACATCCCCTACCAGGCCAACTTCTCACATTGGTGAGCAGCGGTGCGGATTTGAGCTTGCTGTTGTTTTACCATTGCAATCTTTATATCAAATTGAAAGATCACATCAAGTACCTCTAGGTACATATAAAATCAAAAGCTTAGCATATTAAGTTCTACTGAACTTAGTAGTTGTAGGTTGAAGGGAGTAGCACACCCCTGACTACAACTCACTAGCAAGGTCCAGTAGGAAAACACTTAGTGTAGGTAAGTGCACCACTTACACCTCACTAGTAACCATGTCCGACACAGGAAAGGCCTCAGGGTCTAGTCCTGTGACAGTTGACCCTACCCAGGCAACTTCTGGATATGACAAACTAACCCGCAGAGACTTGATTGTCTTGTGCAAAGCAAGAGGGTTAAAAAGGGGCAGAAGCCCCACCTGCCTAATCCTGATAGAACTCCTAGAACAGGATGACTTAGAGAAGGCAAAAGCAGCTTCCCTAGATACAGGAACTGGAGGGAACCCCCCTGCAGTTGATCCCCCTGAAGAGGAGGATGATGATGACTTGGATGAGGACTCAGAGGTTGAGGACTTAGAAGTACAGGATCAGGGTAGCCAGGTTCCAGTTGGTAGGCTTAGCCAGGCCAACTTGGACCTACTGGGGAATGGAGAGGGCCAGCACCTCCCCAGAACCCAACATATGATTCCCCCAGGCAACAGAAGAGTGAGATCTCCCTCAGGAGACTCTCATCTTTCTAGTGCCTCCAGGGAATCACAGAGAGGCATGAATGCTTCTCAAAAGTTAGAGCATAGGGCCAGAATGAGGGCTGTCAAACTCCAGATAGAGAGGGAGGAGGTAGCCTTGGCTCAAGCTAGACTTGCCTTGGCAAGAGAGCAGAAATTAAGTGGCTTAGATGTCACTGGTGGCAGCAATTTTCCAAGAGAAAAAGACAGGGCCTATGACAATAGAAACCTGACCAA
Organism: Lissotriton helveticus; assembly: GCF_964261635.1. Taxonomy (NCBI): domain Eukaryota; kingdom Metazoa; phylum Chordata; class Amphibia; order Caudata; family Salamandridae; genus Lissotriton; species Lissotriton helveticus. Next base: position 849,372 of record NW_027611658.1, on the reverse strand, counting down.
GATTGTGCCCCCCTTTAAAGAAGGGGATGACATCCACAAATGGATGACTGCTCTTGAGAGAGCCTGCATGGTACAGCAGGTTCCTGAGAACCAGTGGGCTGCAATTTTGTGGTACTCCTTTTCTGAGAAAGGGAGAGACAGGCTCCTCACAGTTAGACCTGAGGATGCCAAAAACTACTCTGTTTTGAAGAGTGCTCTCATTGAAGGGTATGGCCTAACCACTGAGCAATACAGGTTGTTGTTCAGAGACACCCAGAAAGCACAGACTCAAGACTGGACTGATTTTGTGGAGTGTGCCACTAAGGCTTTGGAGGGTTGGTTACAGGGAAGTAAAGTTTCAGACTATACAGGATTGTACAATCTTATGATGAGAGAACAGATCCTTAATAACTGTACAAACCAGCTGTTGCATCAATACCTTATTGACTCTGATCTGACCTCTCCCCAAGAATTGGGAAAGAAGGCAGACAAATGGGTCAGAACAAGGATTAAGCAGAAACCCCAGAACCAAGGTGGTGACCAGAAGAAAACAGACCAGAAGGGTGGTAATCAGAATCAGAAAGATAAAGAAAAAGACCAGAAGTCTTCAGGCCCCCAAACTAATAGTAAGGAGGGTGGTTCCCAAAATGGTAACAAGAAGAAGAAGAACAAAGGTCCAAAGACACCTTGGTGTAATACCTGCAAATCAGTGTCACACTGGGGCAGTGAGTGCACCAAGGCAAATCCAGTTCCCACCACTACAGCTCCTAAAGCAACTGCAACCCCAAGTACAGTAAGCAGTGGTGGAACACAGTCCAAGGGTGTAGCTGGGTTGACCCTGGGTATTGAAGTAGGATCTGGCCTAGTCAGAGTCCCTACACAGGCAGTTCTCCTGTATGATGTGGACATTGAGTTGCCCACTGCAGTAAGCCCCACTAACCTGGGCAAATACAGGCAGACTCCCTTAATAAATGAGAAACTGGCTCAAGCTTACAGGGACACATGTGCTAGTGTCACCATGGTGACCCCTGGCTTTGTGGACCCTGGACAGATTGTACTAGGAGAGAGCTACCTAGTAACCAATGCAAGCAACTCCACTACCTCCCATAGTGTGGCAGTTGTGAACTTCTCCTGGGGAGGGGTTGATGGCCTAAAGAAAGTTGTGGTGAGTGCAGACCTACCAGTAGACTGTCTGTTAGGCAATGACCTTGAAAGCTCAGCATGGTCAGAAGTGGAGTACAGGACTCATGCAGAAATGCTAGGGATTTCAGAGCATGTCCTTGCCATGACAAGGGCTCAGGCTAAGAAGTGCCTTCCTGAACCAGTGGTGGATCTTGAGACAATAGACCAGCCACAACCCAAGAGAAGGAGCAAGAGAGGAAAGGCCTCGCCTTCCACCTTGCCCCAGGTTGAGGATCAGGTTTCAGAGGAAACTGATTCTGCAGTCCAAGAGGAGACTGTCTCTGAAGAGCTTGAACCTGACCAGGTTGAGTTTCTGGGGACAGGGGGACCCTCAAGGGCAGACCTGAGGCAGGCTCAATTAGATTGCCCTTCCCTTGAACCCCTCAGACAGCAGGCTGCTGCTGAGGCTGCTGGGGATGCCCAAGGTACCCATACTGTGTATTGGGATGAGGGACTCCTTTACTCAGAGGCTAGAGCCCCCAAGCCTGGCATGACCAGGAGGTTGGTGATACCTCTGCAGTTTAGGGGATTCCTCCTTACCTTGGCCCATGATATTCCCCTTGCAGGACACTTAGGCCAGAACAAGACGTGGGACAGGCTTGTTCCACACTTTCACTGGCCTCACATGTCAGAGGATGTCAAGGAGTTTTGTCGCTCCTGTGTCACTTGCCAAGCCAGTGGTAAGTCAGGTGGCACAACAAAGGCCCCCCTAATACCACTACCTGTGGTGGGGGTCCCCTTTGAGAGAGTTGGAATTGATATTGTGGGTCCAATGGACCCCCAAACAGCATCTGGGAACAGATTCATACTGGTGGTAGTGGATCATGCCACCAGGTACCCAGAGGCTATTCCCCTAAGGACCACCACAGCACCTGTGGTGGCAAAAGCCCTCATTGCAGTTTTCTCAAGAGTGGGCTTTCCTAAGGAGGTACTATCAGATAGAGGGACAAATTTTATGTCCAGCTATCTAAAAGCAATGTGGAAGGAATGTGGAGTAACCTATAAGTTTACCACCCCATATCATCCACAATGCAATGGGCTTGTGGAGAGATTTAACAAGACCCTTAAAGGCATGATAAAAGGATTACCAGAGAAGCTCAGGCGGAAATGGGACATTCTTTTACCCTGCCTGCTCTTTGCTTACAGAGAGGTCCCACAGAAGGGGGTTGGCTACAGCCCTTTTGAACTTTTGTTTGGCCACCCTGTGAGAGGTCCATTGTGTTTGGTGAAGGAAGGATGGGAGTTACCTCTCAAAAAGCCCAAACTAGACATAGTGGACTATGTACTTGGTCTCCGCTCCAGGATGGCTGAGTACATGGAAAGAGCATCCAAAAACCTGGAGGCCAGCCAAGAATTGCAGAAAGCTTGGCATGACCAAAAGGCTGTACTGGTAGAGTTCCAACCAGGACAGAAGGTAGGGGTACTGGAGCCAGTGGCTCCAGCAGCACTCCAAGACAAATGGAGTGGACCCTATCCTATTATTGAGAAGAAAGGGGAAGTCACCTACTTGGTAGACTTTGGAACACCCAGGAGCCCTCACAGGGTAATCCATGTGAATCGCTTGAAAGCATTTGTAGACAGGGAGGACATGAGCTTGCTCATGGCCACAGATGGGGAACAGGAGGAAGAGAGTGACCCTCTCCCAGACCTGCTTTCCCAGAACCCTGATGATGGTTCAGTTGATGGAGTAGCCTTGGCAGGCAGCCTCACTGACCAGCAACAGAGGGACTGCAGACAAGTTTTGCAGGCTCACAGGCAAATGTTTTCACTCACACCCAGCCAAACTGACTGGTGTACCCATGTTGTGGACACTGGTGACAGTTTGCCTGTCAAGAATAAGATCTACAGGCAACCTGATCATGTCAGGGATTGCATCAAGGCTGAGGTGCAAAAGATGTTGGAGCTTGGAGTGATTGAGCCATCAGAGAGCCCATGGGCCAGCCCAGTAGTCCTGGTGCCAAAACCTCATACCCAAGATGGTAAGAGAGAAATGAGGTTTTGCGTGGATTACAGGGGTCTCAATGCTGTCACTAGGACAGATGCTCACCCCATTCCAAGAGCAGATGAGCTCATTGACAGATTGGCTTCTGCCAAGTTTCTGAGCACATTTGATCTGACAGCTGGCTACTGGCAAATCAGACTAGCTGAGGAGTCAAAGGCCAAGACAGCATTCTCTACCCCTAGTGGGCATTATCAGTTTGTGGTAATGCCCTTTGGTTTGAAGAATGCACCTGCCACTTTTCAAAGGTTGGTGAACCAAGTCCTTACTGGGTTGGATGACTTTTGTGCAGCTTATCTGGATGATATTGCTGTCTTTAGCTCCACCTGGGAGGATCACCTGATCCACCTGAAGAAAGTTTTGGAGGCCCTGCAAAAGGCAGGCCTAACTATCAAGGCCACAAAGTGCCAGATAGGGCAGAGTAAGGTTGTATACCTGGGCCACCTAGTAGGTGGAGGCCAGGTTCAGCCACTGGAAAGCAAAATCCAGGCCATACAGGACTGGGCTCCTCCAGTTACCCAGACACAAGTCAGAGCCTTCTTGGGCCTGACTGGGTATTACAGAAAGTTTGTGAAAAACTATGGGTCTATAGTGACACCATTAAATGACTTGACATCCAAGAAGATGCCAAAAAAGGTTCAGTGGACAGTTAGCTGTCAGAAGGCATTTGAAGACCTGAAGAAGGCCATGTGCTCTGCACCTATCCTAAAGAGTCCTGACTACTCCAAACAGTTCATTGTTCAGACAGATGCTTCTGAGTTGGGGGTGGGAGCTGTACTCTCACAACTTAATCAAGATGGTCAAGACCAGCCAATTGCTTTCATTAGCAGGAGGCTAACCCCAAGAGAAAAACGTTGGTCAGCCATTGAGAGGGAGGCCTTTGCTGTGGTTTGGGCATTAAAGAAGTTGAGGTCCTACTTGTTTGGAACTCACTTCCTGGTGCAAACAGACCATAAGCCCCTCTTATGGCTTAATCAGATGAAGGGTGAAAATCCCAAACTGCTCAGGTGGTCCATTTCCCTACAGGGGATGGACTTTACAGTGGAGCACCGCCCAGGGACTGACCATGGTAATGCAGATGGTCTCTCCAGGTACTTCCACTTAGAACATGAAGACTTATCTGGTCAAGGTTAGTTTAATGTCCCTGCGTTTGGGGGGGGGTTGTGTAGGAGAGTAGGGTCTGCTATCCTATGGTCACCCCAAATTTTTGCTTTTTGCTTCACTGGTTTTCGACTACTGAGGCTGTGGGCCTGCTGATCAGACCCCCAGCCTGCTGTTCTCTCACTAAATTAATGACACATGTGCTATAGGCACATACCAATTGGAAATGGACTCCTTGTCAGCCCCTGTAGAATGCACTATAGGTGCACAGGGCACAGGAGCCACTAAGGCCTACCAGGGGCTGCAGCATATCTTTTGCCACCCCTGGCTGGTTCTTAAATTGACACAACTGGCTGATCACTCAGCTGGGGTAAGGTGGTGTACACACCCCTTGCTTAGATATAGTATACCTATGTCTAAACCTATATCTGGACACATGTAAACCTGTGAGCCACTCCTATAGACAGGCCTCACCAATCCTGGAGGCTGGGTGCATGGTTTTTATGTGAGATAGAGCTCTAGCATGAGCTGAGCCTGTCTGCAGCCGTCGGGAACAAATCCCTAAGCTGTTTCAGGATAATGCCATACCATATACTATTAAGTGCCTTATAATCCTCGCGGTTATTTAGCAACTTTGGTTTGGCTTTATCAAAACATGTCGTGTAAGGTGTCATACGCTTTGGAATACCATCCCCTCGCCAGTTCTGGCGACGGGGATGGCATTCCACCCCTCTAGAGGGGTAAGACATGTTACTTTGCTTTAATGCGGTTGATTTCTCCAAAGGCCTTAAGATCCACAAAATGGATGCCTCTGCCACAGACAAATGTCTGGACCCCTGGAGCTGACCGAAACCCAGTCAAGGGGGTCCTGGACAAAGGGTTTCCTGTCACAGGAGGGTGTCACCGCCCTCCAGACAGGAGATAGTGTATTGTAGCAGGGAGGTTTGAAAGAAACCAGACACTGCCTGGGGCGCACAAGGCTGCCCCTTGCATAATCCGGCCAAACCGGTTCTGGGGCACTCCAGCCCTCGTGCCAGGGCGGCCTGGATCAAAGGAAGGGGGTGTATCCACCCACTTCCTGGGTCCCACCCATAGGAGGGGACCTAGCAGGTAATCACGCCCACCAGATTCGAATAAGAGTGGGAGCAGTGCCAATGCACATCAGATTTCCTGGAAGAAACATTTGAAACGATATTCTGGACCCTTCGCCCTCCATCTCAACGTGGAAGCCCGAAGAATCTCCCTTGTGGTCAAGGAGTGACCACCCTGCAGCAGCAGGCACCATCCAGCCCTCGACGTCTACTTAGTTGCAGTTCCCGCCGGAACTCGAGCGACTGAGATCGACGAGATCAAGCCTGCCCAGCTTCTAACAGCCCGATCCACAGTCCATGCAAAGCTGAGACCCGTGGAGGCGACCGGAAGCGTGGGGCACGCCATCTTGAAGTGACCACGAGACGCTGACCGTGCAGCCCACGAGTGACCCTCGAAGCTGTACACCGGGGTTTGAGAAGCCCCCACCCTGAGCTACTCCTGAGCCGAAGCTCAGCCCTCCACACTCGACGAGTGCTGCGTGGGGCCCTTTGGCACGATTTGGCTCAACGCGTTGGCCCGGTCACTTGCCAGCCGGCTTGTGGTCCCTGTGCCGACGAACTACAAAAGAAGACTCGTGATTCTGGTTGCTCCAGATCCACACCAGCTCCCCTGAAAGGGAGCCCCGACTCTGACCTTCCTGGTCCGAGTAAGACGCCATCTTCCAATCCCGCGTGGATTGCTCTTACCAAGGCTTGTTTGCTCCAAACCGGAAGCCGACTGCACCGACGGTGAGAGCCTGCGTGGGACAGATCGTGACCTGCTCCTGGACGTCGCAGATGCCCCAGAGCCCACGTGACAGCGAAGAGAAGCGCCTCGACGACCACCTGATTGCGCCCGACATTGCCTGGTTCCGTCCTGGTTCCACCCTGGTCACTGCTGAGTGACCCAGACTCTGTCCCCTCTGCTTTCAGGTACTCTACAACTTGAGTCCACCCTTGGACTCCACCGGACACTTCGTCTTCACCCTGCCTGCAGCCCTTTCAGCTTCAAGCACCAAGAGCCTGCGTGTCAAAACCCGACGCCACTTCGACCCGGTGCACCCACTTCCTGTGGGTGAGGTAACTTTGCTCCGCCGGTGTTCCCACACTGGTGCACACCTCTAGGGTCTGTGTGTTAAGTTTTGTTCCTCTAGGTTCAGCGGAAGTGTCCTTAAACTTTAACTATTTGACTTTTACGCACCATTGGTTAACATTGGTGCATGCGTGCGCTTTCCGCACCTCTCCCGAATCCCGAGGGCCATTCCCGACTTCAGCATTGCTTGTCCTGACTGCTCCCAGCGATTCCCTAGGCCCTAGGCCTAACCACTGTTCGAGTGGCCTCTCTTATACCACTTGTTTAGTATATGGTTTGAGTGGCCCCCTGCCCTCATCCATAATTGTGCAACTTTGTATGTTTAAACAGTGCTTTTGATTTAACGCTTGTGCCCCCTTTATTCATAAAGAATACTGGGGATTGTTTTTAGTAATAAACACATATATTTTTATAATATATACTTGTGTGGTGTCCTTTCATTTGGTATTACAGGATTGTATGTGGTAAAACAGCTCGCTTAACACGACCTCTTAAGTTAAGCCTTTAGGCTGCTTAGTCCATGCTACCACTAGGATAGCTTGTCTAATAAGGTTGACTTACAACCAGACACCATAAGGGGATTGTTTGGTCAGGTAGTAGGTGGTTCCAGAATTGGAAACATCCCCTACCAGGCCAACTTCTCACAGGTGGGACCCAGGAAGTGGGTGGATACACCCCCTTCCTTTGATCCAGGCCGCCCTGGCACGAGGGCTGGAGTGCCCCAGAACCGGTTTGGCCGGATTATGCAAGGGGCAGCCTTGTGCGCCCCAAGCAGTGTCTGGTTTCTTTCAAACCTCCCTGCTACAATACACTATCTCCTGTCTGGAGGGCGGTGACACCCTCCTGTGACAGGAAACCCTTTGTCCAGGACCCCCTTGACTGAGTTTCGGTCAGCTCCAGGGGTCCAGACATTTGTCTGTGGCAGAGGCATCCATTTTGTGGATCTTAAGGTCTTTGGAGAAATCAACCGCATTAAAGTAAAGTAACATGTCTTACCCCTCTAGAGGGGGGGAATGCCATCCCCGTCGCCAGAACTGGCGAGGGGATGGTATTCCAAAGCGTATGACACCTTACACGACATGTTTTGATAAAGCCAAACCAAAGTTGCTAAATAACCGCGAGGATTATAAGGCACTTAATAGTATATGGTATGGCATTATCCTGAAACAGCTTAGGGATTTGTTCCCGACGGCTGCAGACAGGCTCAGCTCATGCTAGAGCTCCATCTCACATAAAACCACGCACTCAGCCTCCAGGATTGATGAGGCCTTTCTATAGGAGTGGCTCACAGGTTTACATGTGTCCAGATATAGGTTTAGACATAGGTATACTATATCTAAGCAAGGGGTGTCTACACCACCTTACCCCAGCTGAGTGATCAGCCAGTTGTGTCAATTTAAGAACCAGCCAGGGGTGGCAAAAGATATGCTGCAGCCCCTGATAGGCCTTAGTGGCTCCTATGCCCTGTGCACCTATAGTGCATTCTACAGGGGCTGACAAGGAGTCCATTTCCAATTGGTATGTACCTAGGGTACATGGAATCCATTTTACAGAGAGAGCAGATGGCCTGGGGCCCTGATTAGCAGGGAACCAGGTCAACTAAGTCAAAAAACCAGCTAAACACAGGCAAAAAATCTGGGGTAACCATAGTCAGGTAGCCACCTTCCTACATAACCCCCCCCCCCCCCAAACGAAAGGAGATAAGGCTATCCTTGGCCAGGTAAGCCTATATTGCCTGAGTGGCCATATAAGGAAGTACCTGCACTAGCATGGGTACCCCCTGTCTCATGGTCCACTAAGCAGTCCCTCACCCTTGGGGTATTAGAGGGTCTCCACCATAGGGAATCACTACCTTGGGTGTGTTTATGCAAAGTTAAAGGCTGGTTTGGATATGGAGTATTGAAGAGAGGCCCTACTAATTTAGGGCTTAGCTTCCTCCAATTATCTTCCACCATGTGTGCCTTTCTCTCTTTAACTGAGTTGCACTGTGCTCTCAGGGTCAACCTCTGGCTACCTAAAGCTGGAGGCTGGGTCCCTCTGTTTGGCTTGCTGGAGGGACAGTTCAGGTTTGGGCCCCTTGGGTCCCAGGTTTGGCTGTGCCCAACAGAATCCATCTGTGGGAGGTCCCTAACTGTTTTTAAGGGGGCTCCCTCAGGAGTTTTTAAAGTTTTCACCTCACTAGGGCTACTAGTTTTGGTGCACCTAATCTTTTGATGGGGGTGCTTTACTTGACAGGGGGCCCTCTGGGTCTCACTGTCCTTCTTGTCCTCTGCAGCCCTGGGCTGGCTAAGGCAAGGTAGAGAGGGGCAGGTTACCTGCTCCAGACTGGGTCCCACCTGAGAAGGGTCCACTGACATCAGAGGTTCTGTCAGGCTAGGACCAACCACCTCTGGGGCAGTTCCTTCATCAGGGGTAAGATCAGTTCCCTGAGGAGGCTGATCCTGTCCTAAAGTCTGGTGAGGGGGAGATTTCTCTTCCTCCTCCATGCTCTCAGTTTGTGTGGAGTTATCCATCATTTCAGGTTTCACAACACACGTGTCAGTTTGAGTTTGGGCTGTGGCCATCACAGCCCCACCAACCTTTTCAGGAGGAGACTCAGTTTGGGTTTCTGCTGTTATCATAACAGCTTTGCTATTCTGTTCAGGAAGAGCTTTTGCTAAAGATGGGGCAGAGAGTTTCTCAGCCCTACCAACCTTTTCAGGAAGGACATCTTGAATTGGGGCTGTAGCCATTACAGCCCCACTAACCTTTCCATTGGAATTCACCATTCTAGAATGGGTTTCCTGTTCAACCTCAGCCCAGGCTGAGATTTCCAAATCATTACCAAGTAGGCAGTCTACAGGCAAGTTTGGTGACACTGCCACTCTCTTTGGGCCAATGACACCTCCCCAGCTGAGACTTACTACTGCCATGGGATGACTTGTTTGGATTCCATCAATGTTTGTAACCTGGTATGTGGCACCAGGTAAAAGTTGCTTAGAGGGGACTATGCCATCAGCCACCATGGTGATGCTAGCCCCTGTGTCTCTAAAAGCTTCAACTTTCAAACCATTGATGATGGGTTCTTGTCTATACTTGCTCAAAGTATTTGGGCAAGCAGAGAAGTTGGCAAACCCCATGCCAGTCTCATAAACAAGATCATTGGGTGATGGGGACCTGGATAGGCCAGGGTCCACCTGAGCTCCAACAGTAAACCCACCCAGATTCCTGGGTGTGCTTCCACTTCCTGGGGGATTACTGCTGACAGTAACAGGAGGTGTTGAAGCTGGCTTTGGAGGTATATTTTCTTTATTGTTATTCTTGGGACAACAGTTGTCTGTTTTGTAATGCCCAACCTGTTTACAGGCATAACAATAAGGCTTTTTCTCAGTTGAAGAAGTGTCTTGGGACCCACCCCCATTCTTGGAGTTTTGGGGCCCTGGGGAAGTCTTTTCTTTATTTTTATCCCCACCCTTATCTTGAGGCTTGGTAGACTCCTTCTTCTGGTTACTGTCCTGATTCTTAGGCCTAATCCTGGTTCTGACCCACTTGTCTGCCTTCTTTCCCAATTCTTGGGGAGAGGTCAGATCAGAGTCCACCAGGTGCTGGTGTAAGAGCTGGTTCTGACAATTACTTAGGATCTGCTCCCTCATAATCAAATTATACAATCCTGTAAAGTCATGTACTTTGCTGCCATGTAGCCAACCCTCCAGAGCCTTAGTAGCACAATCTACAAAATCAGTCCAGTCCTGAGTCTGTGTCTTCTGGGTATCTCTGAACTTCAACCTGTACTGTTCAGTGGTTAAGCCAAACCCATCTATCAGAACACTCTTCAGGACTTTGTAATTGTTTGCATCCTCATGTCTAACAGTGAGGAGCTTATCTCTCCCTTTCTCTGAAAAGGAGTACCATAAGATTGCTGCCCACTGTTCCTCAGGAACCTGCTGTACCATGCAGGCTCTCTCAAGAGCAGTCATCCATTTGTGGATGTCATCCCCTTCTTTGAAGGGGGGCACAATCTTTGTCAGGTTTCTACTATCATAGGACCTGGGTTTCTCTTTTGGAATATTGCTGCCACCAGTGGCATCTAAGCCACACAATTTCTGCTCTCTTGCCAAGGCAAGTTTAGCTTGAGCCAAGGCTACCTTTTCCCTCTCTATTTGGAGTTCGACAGCCCTCATTCTGGCCCTATGCTCAGCTTTCTGAGAAGCACTCATGCCTCTCTCTGATTCTCTGGAGGCACTAGAAATATGAGAGTCCCCTGAGGGAGATCTCACTCTTCTGTTGCCTGGGAGAATCACATGTTGGGTTCTGGGGAGGTGCTGGCCCTCTCCATTCCCCAGTAGGTCCAAGTTGGCCTGGCTAAGCCTACCAACTGGAACCTGGCTACCCTGATCCTGTACTTCTAAGTCCTCAACTTCTGAGTCCTCATCCAAGTCATCATCATCCTCCTCTTCAGGGGGATCAACTACAGGGGGGTTCCCTGTGTCTAGGGAAGCTGCTTTTGCCTTCTCTAAGTCATCCTGTTCTAGGATTTCTACCAGGATTAGGCAGGTGGGGCTTCTGCCCCTTTTTAACCCTCTTGCTTTGCACAAGGCAATCAAGTCTCTGCGGGTTAGTTTGTCATATCCAAAAGTTGCCTGGGTAGGGTCAACTGTCACAGGAGTAGACCCTGAGGCTTTTCCTGTGTCAGACATGGTTACTAGTGAGGTGTAAGTGGTGCACTTACCTACACTAAGTGTTTTCCTACTGGACCTTGCTAGTGAGTTGTAGTCAGGGGTGTGCTACTCCCTTCAACCTACAACTACTAAGTTCAGTAGAACTTAATATGCTAAGCTTTTGATTTTATATGTACCTAGAGGTACTTGATGTGATCTTTCAATTTGATATAAAGATTGCAATGGTAAAACAACAGCAAGCTCAAATCCGCACCGCTGCTCACCAATGTGAGAAGTTGGCCTGGTAGGGGATGTTTCCAATTCTGGAACCACCTACTACCTGACCAAACAATCCCTTATGGTGTCTGGTTGTAAGTCAACCTTATTAGACAAGCTATCCTAGGGGTAGCATGGACTAAGCAGCCTAAAGGCTTAACTTAAGAGGCCGTGTTAAGCGAGCTGTTTTACCACATACAATCCTGTAATACCAAATGAAAGGACACCACACAAGTATATATTATAAAAATATATGTGTTTATTACTAAAAACAATCCCCAGTATTCTTTATGAATAAAGGGGCACAAGCGTTAAATCAAAAGCACTGTTTAAACATACAAAGTTGCACAATTATGGATGAGGGCAGGGGGCCACTCGAACCATATACTAAACAAGTGGTATAAGAGAGGCCACTCGAACAGTGGTTAGGCCTAGGGCCTAGGGAATCGCTGGGAGCAGTCAGGACAAGCAATGCTGAAGTCGGGAATGGCCCTCGGGATTCGGGAGATGTGCGGAAAGCGCACGCATGCACCAATGTTAACCAATGGTGCGTAAAAGTTGTAAAGTTAAAGTTAAAGGACACTTCCGCTGAACCTAGAGGAACAAAACTTAACACACAGACCCTAGAGGTGTGCACCAGTGTGGGAACACCCACAGGAAGGGGGTGCACAGGGTCGAAGTGGCGTCGGGTTTTGACACGCAGGCTCTTGGTGCTTGAAGCTGAAAGGGCTGCAGGCGGGTTAAAGATGAAGTGTCCGGTGGAGTCCAAGGGTGGACTCAAGTTGTAGAGTACCTGAAAGCAGAGGGGACAGAGTCTGGGTCACTCAGCAGTGACCAGGGTGGAACCAGGACAGAACCAGGCAATGTCGGGCGCAATCAGGTGGTCGTCGAGGAGCTTCTCTCCGCCGTCACGTGGGCTCTGGGGCATCTGCGACGTCCAGGAGCAGGTCACGATCTGTCCCACGCAGGCTCTCACCGTCGGTGCAGTCGGCTTCAAGTTTGGAGCAAACAAGCCTTGGCAAGAGCAATCCACGCGGGATCGGAGGTTGCTTCTCACTCGGACCAGGAAGGTCAGAGTCGGGGCTCCTTTTCAGGGGAGCTGGTGTGGATCTGGAGCAACCAGATTCACGAGTCTTCTTAGGTAGTTCGTCGGCACAGGGACCACTAGCCAGCTGGCAAGTGACCGGGCCAACGCGTTGAGCCAAATCGTGCCAAAGGGCCCCAGGCAGCACTCGTCGAGTGTGGGGGGCTGAACTTCGGCTCAGGAGTAGCTCAGGGTGGGGGCTTCTCAAACCCCGGTGCACAGCTTCGAGGATCACTCGTGGGCTGCACGGTCAGCGTCTTGTGGTCAATTCAAGATGGCGTGCCCCACGCTTCCGGTCGCCTCCACGGGTCTCAGCTTTGCAGGGACTGTGGATCGGGCTGTTAGAAGCTGGGCAGGCTTGATCTCGTCGATCTCAGTCGCTCGAGTTCCGGCGGGAACTGCAACTAAGTAGACGTCGAGGGCTGGATGGTGCCTGCTGCTGCAGGGTGGTCACTCCTTGACCACAAGGGAGATTCTTCGGGCTTCCACGTTGAAATGGAGGGCGAAGGGTCCAGAATATCGTTTCAAATGTTTCTTCCATGAAATCTGATGTGCCTTGGCACTGCTCCCACTCTTATTCGAATCTGGGGGGCGTGATTACCTGCTAGGTCCCCTCCTATGGGTGGGACCCAGGAAGTGGGTGGATACACCCCCTTCCTTTGATCCAGGCCGCCCTGGCACGAGGGCTGGAGTGCCCCAGAACCGGTTTGGCCGGATTATGCAAGGGGCAGCCTTGTGCGCCCCAAGCAGTGTCTGGTTTCTTTCAAACCTCCCTGCTACAATACACTATCTCCTGTCTGGAGGGCGGTGACACCCTCCTGTGACAGGAAACCCTTTGTCCAGGACCCCCTTGACTGAGTTTCGGTCAGCTCCAGGGGTCCAGACATTTGTCTGTGGCAGAGGCATCCATTTTGTGGATCTTAAGGTCTTTGGAGAAATCAACCGCATTAAAGTAAAGTAACATGTCTTACCCCTATAGAGGGGTGGAATGCCATCCCCGTCGCCAGAACTGGCGAGGGGATGGTATTCCAAAGCGTATGACACCTTACAAGACATGTTTTGATAAAGCCAAACCAAAGTTGCTAAATAACCGCGAGGATTATAAGGCACTTAATAGTATATGGTATGGCATTATCCTGAAACAGCTTAGGGATTTGTTCCCGACGGCTGCAGACAGGCTCAGCTCATGCTAGAGCTCCATCTCACATAAAACCACGCACTCAGCCTCCAGGATTGATGAGGCCTTTCTATAGGAGTGGCTCACAGGTTTACATGTGTCCAGATATAGGTTTAGACATAGGTATACTATATCTAAGCAAGGGGTGTGTACACCACCTTACCCCAGCTGAGTGATCAGCCAGTTGTGTCAATTTAAGAACCAGCCAGGGGTGGCAAAAGATATGCTGCAGCCCCTGGTAGGCCTTAGTGGCTCCTATGCCCTGTGCACCTATAGTGCATTCTACAGGGGCTGACAAGGAGTCCATTTCCAATTGGTATGTACCTAGGGTACATGGAATCCATTTTACAGAGAGAGCAGATGGCCTGGGGCCCTGATTAGCAGGGAACCAGGTCAACTAAGTCAAAAAACCAGCTAAACACAGGCAAAAAATCTGGGGTAACCATAGTCAGGTAGCCACCTTCCTACACTGTGCTTGGTCCCCCAGGCTGTGCTTGGTCCCCCTGGTTGCTCTTGGTCCCCCAGGCTGTGCTTGGTCCCCCAGGCTGTGCTTGGTCCCCCTGGTTGCTCTTGGTCCCCAAGGCTGTGCTTGGTCCCCCAGGCTGTGCTTGGTCCCCAGGCTGTGCTTGGTCCCCCTGGTTGCTCTTGGTCCCCCTGGCTGTGCTTGGTACCCCTGGCTGTGCTTGGCCCCCCTGGTTGCTCTTGGTCCCCAAGGCTGTGCTTGGTCCCCCAGGCTGTGCTTGGTCCCCCTAGTTGCTCTTAGTCCCCCAGGCTGTGCTTGGTACCCCAGGCTGTGCTTGGTCCCCCAGGCTCTGCTTGGTCCCCCTGGTTGCTCTTGGTCCCCCAGACTGTGCTTGGTCCCCCAGACTGTACTTGGTCCCCCAGATGGTGCTTGGTCCCCCTGGTTGCTCTTGGTCCCCCAGGCTGTGCTTGGTCCCCCAGGCTGTGCTTGGTCCCCCTGGTTGCTCTTGGTCCCCCTGGCTGTGCGTGATACCCCTGGCTGTGCTTGGTCCCCCTGGTTGCTCTTGGTCCCCCAGGCTGTGCTTGGTCCCCCAGGCTGTGCTTGGTCCCCCTGGTTGCTCTTGGTCCCCCAGGCTGTGCTTGGTCCCCCAGGCTGTGCTTGGTCCCCCTGGTTGCTCTTGGTCCCCCTGGCTGTGCTTGGTCCCCCTGGTTGCTCTTGGTCCCCCAGGCTGTGCTTGGTCCCCCAGGCTGTGCTTGGTCCCCCAGGCTCTGCTTGGTCCCCCAGGCTCTGCTTGGTCCCCCAGGCTCTGCTTGGTCCCCCTGGTTGCTCTTGGTCCTTCAGGCTGTGCTTGGTCCCCCAGGCTCTGCTTGGTCCCCCTGGTTGCTCTTGGTCCCCCAGGCTGTGCTTTGTCCCCCAGGCTGTGCTTGGTCCCCCTGGTTGCTCTTGGTCCCCCAGGCTGTGCTTGGTCCCCCAGGCTGTGCTTGGTCCCCCAGGCTGTGCTTGGTCCCCCTGGTTGCTCTTGGTCCCCCAGGCTGTGCTTGGTCCCCCATGCTGTGCTTGGTCCCCCAGGCTGTGCTTGGTCCCCCAGGCTGTGCTTGGTCCCCCTGGTTGCTCTTGGTCCCCCAGGCTGTGCTTGGTCCCCCAGGCTGTGCTTGGTACCCCAGGCTGTGCTTGGTCCTCCTGGTTGCTCTTGGTCCCCCAGGCTGTGCTTGGTCCCCCAGGCTCTTCTTGGTCCCCCAGGCTGTGCTTGGTACCCCAGGCTGTGCTTGGTCCCCCAGGCTGTGCTTGGTCCCTCCGGTTGCTCTTGGTCCCCCAGGCTGTGCTTGGTCCCCCAGGCTGTGCTTGGTCCCCCTGGTTGCTCTTGGTCCCCCAGGCTGTGCTTGGTACCCCAGGCTCTGCTTGGTCCCCCAGGCTCTGCTTGGTCCCCCAGGCTCTGCTTGGTCCCCCTGGTTGCTCTTGGTCCCTCAGGCTGTGCTTGGTCCCCCAGGCTGTGCTTGGTCCCCCGGGCTGTGCTTGGTCCCTGTAGGAGAGTAGGGTCTGCTATCCTATGGTCACCCCAAATTTTTGCTTTTTGCTTCACTGGTTTTCGACTACTGAGGCTGTGGGCCTGCTGATCAGACCCCCAGCCTGCTGTTCTCTCACTAAATTAATGACACATGTGCTATAGGCACATACCAATTGGAAATGGACTCCTTGTCAGCCCCTGTAGAATGCACTATAGGTGCACAGGGCACAGGAGCCACTAAGGCCTACCAGGGGCTGCAGCATATCTTTTGCCACCCCTGGCTGGTTCTTAAATTGACACAACTGGCTGATCACTCAGCTGGGGTAAGGTGGTGTACACACCCCTTGCTTAGATATAGTACACCTATGTCTAAACCTATATCTGGACACATGTAAACCTGTGAGCCACTCCTATAGACA
Organism: Lissotriton helveticus; assembly: GCF_964261635.1. Classification (NCBI taxonomy): domain Eukaryota; kingdom Metazoa; phylum Chordata; class Amphibia; order Caudata; family Salamandridae; genus Lissotriton; species Lissotriton helveticus. Next base: position 833,388 of record NW_027611658.1, on the reverse strand, counting down.
GGCCTCACCAATCCTGGAGGCTGGGTGCATGGTTTTTATGTGAGATGGAGCTCTAGCATGAGCTGAGCCTGTCTGCAGCCGTCGGGAACAAATCCCTAAGCTGTTTCAGGATGATGCCATACCATATACTATTAAGTGCCTTATAATCCTCGCGGTTATTTAGCAACTCTGGTTTGGCTTTATCAAAACATGTTGTGTAAGGTGTCATACGCTTTGGAATACCATCCCCTCGCCAGTTCTGGCGACGGGGATGGCATTCCACCCCTCTAGAGGGGTAAGACATGTTACTTCACTTTAATGCGGTTGATTTCTCCAAAGGCCTTAAGATCCACAAAATGGATGCCTCTGCCACAGACAAATGTCTGGACCCCTGGAGCTGACCGAAACCCAGTCAAGGGGGTCCTGGACAAAGAGTTTCCTGTCACAGGAGGGTGTCACCGCCCTCCAGACAGGAGATAGTGTATTGTAGCAGGGAGGTTTGAAAGAAACCAGACACTGCCTGGGGCGCACAAGGCTGCCCCTTGCATAATCCAGCCAAACCGGTTCTGGGGCACTCCAGCCCTCGTGCCAGGGCGGCCTGGATCAAAGGAAGGGGGTGTATCCACCCACTTCCTGGGTCCCACCCATAGGAGGGGACCTAGCAGGTAATCACGCCCACCAGATTCGAATAAGAGTGGGAGCAGTGCCAATGCACATCAGATTTCCTGGAAGAAACATTTGAAACGATATTCTGGACCCTTCGCCCTCCATCTCAACGTGGAAGCCCGAAGAATCTCCCTTGTGGTCAAGGAGTGACCACCCTGCAGCAGCAGGCACCATCCAGCCCTCGACGTCTACTTGGTTGCAGTTCCCGCCGGAACTCGAGCGACTGAGATCGACGAGATCAAGCCTGCCCAGCTTCTAACAGCCCGATCCACAGTCCCTGCAAAGCTGAGACCCGTGGAGGCGACCGGAAGCGTGGGGCACGCCATCTTGAAGTGACCACGAGACGCTGACCGTGCAGCCCACGAGTGACCCTCGAAGCTGTACACCGGGGTTTGAGAAGCCCCTACCCTGAGCTACTCCTGAGCCGAAGTTCAGCCCTCCACACTCGACGAGTGCTGCGTGGGGCCCTTTGGCACGATTTGGCTCAACGCGTTGGCCCGGTCACTTGCCAGCTGGCTTGTGGTCCCTGTGCCGACGAACTACAAAAGAAGACTCGTGATTCTGGTTGCTCCAGATCCACACCAGCTCCCCTGAAAGGGAGCCCCGACTCTGACCTTCCTGGTCCGAGTGAGACGCCATCTTCCAATCCCGCGTGGATTGCTCTTACCAAGGCTTGTTTGCTCCAAACCGGAAGCCGACTGCACCGACGGTGAGAGCCTGCGTGGGACAGATCGTGACCTGCTCCTGGACGTCGCAGATGCCCCAGAGCCCACGTGACAGCGAAGAGAAGCGCCTCGACGACCACCTGATTGCGCCCGACATTGCCTGGTTCCGTCCTGGTTCCACCCTGGTCACTGCTGAGTGACCCAGACTCTGTCCCCTCTGCTTTCAGGTACTCTACAACTTGAGTCCACCCTTGGACTCCACCGGACACTTCGTCTTCACCCTGCCTGCAGCCCTTTCAGCTTCAAGCACCAAGAGCCTGCGTGTCAAAACCCGACGCCACTTCGACCCTGTGCACCCACTTCCTGTGGGTGAGGTAACTTTGCTCCGCCGGTGTTCCCACACTGGTGCACACCTCTAGGGTCTGTGTGTTAAGTTTTGTTCCTCTAGGTTCAGCGGAAGTGTCCTTAAACTTTAACTATTTGACTTTTACGCACCATTGGTTAACATTGGTGCATGCGTGCGCTTTCCGCACATCTCCCGAATCCCGAGGGCCATTCCCGACTTCAGCATTGCTTGTCCTGACTGCTCCCAGCGATTCCCTAGGCCCTAGGCCTAACCACTGTTCGAGTGGCCTCTCTTATACCACTTGTTTAGTATATGGTTTGAGTGGCCCCCCGCCCTCATCCATAATTGTGCAACTTGTATGTTTAAACAGTGCTTTTGATTTAACGCTTGTGCCCCTTTATTCATAAAGAATACTGGGGATTGTTTTTAGTAATAAACACATATATTTTTATAATATATACTTGTGTGGTGTCCTTTCATTTGGTATTACAGGATTGTATGTGGTAAAACAGCTCGCTTAACACGACCTCTTAAGTTAAGCCTTTAGGCTGCTTAGTCCATGCTACCCCTAGGATAGCTTGTCTAATAAGGTTGACTTACAACCAGACACCATAAGGGGATTGTTTGGTCAGGTAGTAGGTGGTTCCAGAATTGGAAACATCCCCTACCAGGCCAACTTCTCACATTGGTGAGCAGCGGTGCGGATTTGAGCTTGCTGTTGTTTTACCATTGCAATCTTTATATCAAATTGAAAGATCACATCAAGTACCTCTAGGTACATATAAAATCAAAAGCTTAGCATATTAAGTTCTACTGAACTTAGTAGTTGTAGGTTGAAGGGAGTAGCACACCCCTGACTACAACTCACTAGCAAGGTCCAGTAGGAAAACACTTAGTGTAGGTAAGTGCACCACTTACACCTCACTAGTAACCATGTCTGACACAGGAAAAGCCTCAGGGTCTGCTCCTGTGACAGTTGACCCTACCCAGGCAACTTTTGGATATGACAAACTAACCCGCAGAGACTTGATTGCCTTGTGCAAAGCAAGAGGGTTAAAAAGGGGCAGAAGCCCCACCTGCCTAATCCTGGTAGAAATCCTAGAACAGGATGACTTAGAGAAGGCAAAAGCAGCTTCCCTAGATACAGGAACTGGAGGGAACCCCCCTGCAGTTGATCCCCTTGAAGAGGAGGATGATGATGACTTGGATGAGGACTCAGATGTTGGGGACTTAGAAGTACAGGATCAGGGTAGCCAGGTTCCAGTTGGTAGGCTTAGCCAGGCCAACTTGGACCTACTGGGGAATGGAGAGGGCCAGCACCTCCCCAGAACCCAACATGTGATTCTCCCAGGCAACAGAAGAGTGAGATCTCCCTCAGGGGACTCTCATCTTTCTAGTGCCTCCAGAGAATCAGAGAGAGGCATGAGTGCTTCTCAGAAAGCTGAGCATAGGGCTAGAAGGAGGGCTGTCAGACTCCAGATAGAGAGAGAGGAGGTAGCCCTGAGTCAAGCTAAGCTTACCTTAGCTCAAGCTAAACTTGCCTTGGCAAGAGAGCAGAAATTAAGTGGCTTAGATGTCACTGGTGGCAGCAATTTTCCAAGAGAAAAAGACAGGGCCTATGATAATAGAAACCTGACCAAAATTGTGCCCCCCTTTAAAGAAGGGGATGACATCCACAAATGGATGACTGCTCTTGAGAGAGCCTGCATGGTACAGCAGGTTCCTGAGAATCAGTGGGCTGCAATTTTGTGGTACTCCTTTTCTGAGAAAGGGAGGGACAGGCTCCTCACAGTTAGACCTGAGGATGCCAAAAACTACTCTGTTTTGAAGAGTGCTCTCATTGAAGGGTATGGCCTAACCACTGAGCAATACAGGTTGTTGTTCAGAGACACCCAGAAAGCACAGACTCAAGACTGGACTGATTTTGTGGAGTGTGCCACTAAGGCTTTGGAGGGTTGGTTACAGGGAAGTAAAGTTTCAGACTATACAGGATTGTACAATCTTATGATGAGAGAACAGATCCTTAATAACTGTACAAACCAGCTGTTGCATCAATACCTTATTGACTCTGATCTGACCTCTCCCCAAGAATTGGGAAAGAAGGCAGACAAATGGGTCAGAACAAGGATTAAGCAGAAACCCCAGAACCAAGGTGGTGACCAGAAGAAAACAGACCAGAAGGGTGGTAATCAGAATCAGAAAGATAAAGAAAAAGACCAGAAGTCTTCAGGCCCCCAAACTAATAGTAAGGAGGGTGGTTCCCAAAATGGTAACAAGAAGAAGAAGAACAAAGGTCCAAAGACACCTTGGTGTAATACCTGCAAATCAGTTTCACACTGGGGCAGTGAGTGCACCAAGGCAAATCCAGTTCCCACCACTACAGCTCCTAAAGCAACTGCAACCCCAAGTACAGTAAGCAGTGGTGGAACACAGTCCAAGGGTGTAGCTGGGTTGACCCTGGGTATTGAAGTAGGATCTGGCCTAGTCAGAGTCCCTACACAGGCAGTTCTCCTGTATGATGTGGACATTGAGTTGCCCACTGCAGTAAGCCCCACTAACCTGGGCAAATACAGACAGACTCCCTTAATAAATGAGAAACTGGCTCAAGCTTACAGGGACACATGTGCTAGTGTCACCATGGTGACCCCTGGCTTTGTGGACCCTGGACAGATTGTACTAGGAGAGAGCTACCTAGTAACCAATGCAAGCAACTCCACTACCTCCCATAGTGTGGCAGTTGTGAACTTCTCCTGGGGAGGGGTTGATGGCCTAAAGAAAGTTGTGGTGAGTGCAGACCTACCAGTAGACTGTCTGTTAGGCAATGACCTTGAAAGCTCAGCATGGTCAGAAGTGGAGTACAGGACTCATGCAGAAATGCTAGGGATTTCAGAGCATGTCCTTGCCATGACAAGGGCTCAGGCTAAGAAGTGCCTTCCTGAACCAGTGGTGGATCTTGAGACAATAGACCAGCCACAACCCAAGAGAAGGAGCAAGAGAGGAAAGGCCTCGCCTTCCACCTTGCCCCAGGTTGAGGATCAGGTTTCAGAGGAAACTGATTCTGCAGTCCAAGAGGAGACTGTCTCTGAGGAGCTTGAACCTGACCAGGTTGAGTTTCTGGGGACAGGGGGACCCTCAAGGGCAGACCTGAGGCAGGCTCAATTAGATTGCCCTTCCCTTGAACCCCTCAGACAGCAGGCTGCTGCTGAGGCTGCTGGGGATGCCCAAGGTACCCATACTGTGTATTGGGATGAGGGACTCCTTTACTCAGAGGCTAGAGCCCCCAAGCCTGGCATGACCAGGAGGTTGGTGATACCTCTGCAGTTTAGGGGATTCCTCCTTACCTTGGCCCATGATATTCCCCTTGCAGGACACTTAGGCCAGAACAAGACGTGGGACAGGCTTGTTCCACACTTTCACTGGCCTCACATGTCAGAGGATGTCAAGGAGTTTTGTCGCTCCTGTGTCACTTGCCAAGCCAGTGGTAAGTCAGGTGGCACAACAAAGGCCCCCCTAATACCACTACCTGTGGTGGGGGTCCCCTTTGAGAGAGTTGGAATTGATATTGTGGGTCCAATGGACCCCCAAACAGCATCTGGGAACAGATTCATACTGGTGGTAGTGGATCATGCCACCAGGTACCCAGAGGCTATTCCCCTAAGGACCACCACAGCACCTGTGGTGGCAAAAGCCCTCATTGCAGTTTTCTCAAGAGTGGGCTTTCCTAAGGAGGTACTATCAGATAGAGGGACAAATTTTATGTCCAGCTATCTAAAAGCAATGTGGAAGGAATGTGGAGTAAACTATAAGTTTACCACCCCATATCATCCACAATGCAATGGGCTTGTGGAGAGATTTAACAAGACCCTTAAAGGCATGATAAAAGGATTACCAGAGAAGCTCAGGCGGAAATGGGACATTCTTTTACCCTGCCTGCTCTTTGCTTACAGAGAGGTCCCACAGAAGGGGGTTGGCTACAGCCCTTTTGAACTTTTGTTTGGCCACCCTGTGAGAGGTCCATTGTGTTTGGTGAAGGAAGGATGGGAGTTACCTCTCAAAAAGCCCAAACTAGACATAGTGGACTATGTACTTGGTCTCCGCTCCAGGATGGCTGAGTACATGGAAAGAGCATCCAAAAACCTGGAGGCCAGCCAAGAATTGCAGAAAGCTTGGCATGACCAAAAGGCTGTACTGGTAGAGTTCCAACCAGGACAGAAGGTATGGGTACTGGAGCCAGTGGCTCCAGCAGCACTCCAAGACAAATGGAGTGGACCCTATCCTATTATTGAGAAGAAAGGGGAAGTCACCTACTTGGTAGACTTTGGAACACCCAGGAGCCCTCACAGGGTAATCCATGTGAATCGCTTGAAAGCATTTGTAGACAGGGAGGACATGAGCTTGCTCATGGCCACAGATGGGGAACAGGAGGAAGAGAGTGACCCTCTCCCAGACCTGCTTTCCCAGAACCCTGATGATGGTTCAGTTGATGGAGTAGCCTTGGCAGGCAGCCTCACTGACCAGCAACAGAGGGACTGCAGACAAGTTTTGCAGGCTCACAGGCAAATGTTTTCACTCACACCCAGCCAAACTGACTGGTGTACCCATGTTGTGGACACTGGTGACAGTCTGCCTGTCAAGAATAAGATCTACAGGCAACCTGATCATGTCAGGGATTGCATCAAGGCTGAGGTGCAAAAGATGTTGGAGCTTGGAGTGATTGAGCCATCAGAGAGCCCATGGGCCAGCCCAGTAGTCCTGGTGCCAAAACCTCATACCCAAGATGGTAAGAGAGAAATGAGGTTTTGCGTGGATTACAGGGGTCTCAATGCTGTCACTAGGACAGATGCTCACCCCATTCCAAGAGCAGATGAGCTCATTGACAGATTGGCTTCTGCCAAGTTTCTGAGCACATTTGATCTGACAGCTGGCTACTGGCAAATCAGACTAGCTGAGGAGTCAAAGGCCAAGACAGCATTCTCTACCCCTAGTGGGCATTATCAGTTTGTGGTAATGCCCTTTGGTTTGAAGAATGCACCTGCCACTTTCCAAAGGTTGGTGAACCAAGTCCTTACTGGGTTGGATGACTTTTGTGCAGCTTATCTGGATGATATTGCTGTCTTTAGCTCCACCTGGGAGGATCACCTGATCCACCTGAAGAAAGTTTTGGAGGCCCTGCAAAAGGCAGGCCTAACTATCAAGGCCACAAAGTGCCAGATAGGGCAGAGTAAGGTTGTATACCTGGGCCACCTAGTAGGTGGAGGCCAGGTTCAGCCACTGGAAAGCAAAATCCAGGCCATACAGGACTGGGCTCCTCCAGTTACCCAGACACAAGTCAGAGCCTTCTTGGGCCTGACTGGGTATTACAGAAAGTTTGTGAAAAACTATGGGTCTATAGTGACACCATTAAATGACTTGACATCCAAGAAGATGCCAAAAAAGGTTCAGTGGACAGTTAGCTGTCAGAAGGCATTTGAAGACCTGAAGAAGGCCATGTGCTCTGCACCTATCCTAAAGAGTCCTGACTACTCCAAACAGTTCATTGTTCAGACAGATGCTTCTGAGTTGGGGGTGGGAGCTGTACTCTCACAACTTAATCAAGATGGTCAAGACCAGCCAATTGCTTTCATTAGCAGGAGGCTAACCCCAAGAGAAAAACGTTGGTCAGCCATTGAGAGGGAGGCCTTTGCTGTGGTTTGGGCATTAAAGAAGTTGAGGTCCTACTTGTTTGGAACTCACTTCCTGGTGCAAACAGACCATAAGCCCCTCTTATGGCTTAATCAGATGAAGGGTGAAAATCCCAAACTGCTCAGGTGGTCCATTTCCCTACAGGGGATGGACTTTACAGTGGAGCACCGCCCAGGGACTGACCATGGTAATGCAGATGGTCTCTCCAGGTACTTCCACTTAGAACATGAAGACTTATCTGGTCAAGGTTAGTTTAATGTCCCTGCGTTTGGGGGGGGGTTGTGTAGGAGAGTAGGGTCTGCTATCCTATGGTCACCCCAAATTTTTGCTTTTTGCTTCACTGGTTTTCGACTACTGAGGCTGTGGGCCTGCTGATCAGACCCCCAGCCTGCTGTTCTCTCACTAAATTAATGACACATGTGCTATAGGCACATACCAATTGGAAATGGACTCCTTGTCAGCCCCTGTAGAATGCACTATAGGTGCACAGGGCACAGGAGCCACTAAGGCCTACCAGGGGCTGCAGCATATCTTTTGCCACCCCTGGCTGGTTCTTAAATTGACACAACTGGCTGATCACTCAGCTGGGGTAAGGTGGTGTACACACCCCTTGCTTAGATATAGTACACCTATGTCTAAACCTATATCTGGACACATGTAAACCTGTGAGCCACTCCTATAGACAGGCCTCACCAATCCTGGAGGCTGGGTGCATGGTTTTTATGTGAGATGGAGCTCTAGCATGAGCTGAGCCTGTCTGCAGCCGTCGGGAACAAATCCCTAAGCTGTTTCAGGATGATGCCATACCATATACTATTAAGTGCCTTATAATCCTCGCGGTTATTTAGCAACTCTGGTTTGGCTTTATCAAAACATGTCGTGTAAGGTGTCATACGCTTTGGAATACCATCCCCTCGCCAGTTCTGGCGACGGGGATGGCATTCCACCCCTCTAGAGGGGTAAGACATGTTACTTCACTTTAATGCGGTTGATTTCTCCAAAGGCCTTAAGATCCACAAAATGGATGCCTCTGCCACAGACAAATGTCTGGACCCCTGGAGCTGACCGAAACCCAGTCAAGGGGGTCCTGGACAAAGAGTTTCCTGTCACAGGAGGGTGTCACCGCCCTCCAGACAGGAGATAGTGTATTGTAGCAGGGAGGTTTGAAAGAAACCAGACACTGCCTGGGGCGCACAAGGCTGCCCCTTGCATAATCCAGCCAAACCGGTTCTGGGGCACTCCAGCCCTCGTGCCAGGGCGGCCTGGATCAAAGGAAGGGGGTGTATCCACCCACTTCCTGGGTCCCACCCATAGGAGGGGACCTAGCAGGTAATCACGCCCACCAGATTCGAATAAGAGTGGGAGCAGTGCCAATGCACATCAGATTTCCTGGAAGAAACATTTGAAACGATATTCTGGACCCTTCGCCCTCCATCTCAACGTGGAAGCCCGAAGAATCTCCCTTGTGGTCAAGGAGTGACCACCCTGCAGCAGCAGGCACCATCCAGCCCTCGACGTCTACTTGGTTGCAGTTCCCGCCGGAACTCGAGCGATTGAGATCGACGAGATCAAGCCTGCCCAGCTTCTAACAGCCCGATCCACAGTCCCTGCAAAGCTGAGACCCGTGGAGGCGACCGGAAGCGTGGGGCACGCCATCTTGAAGTGACCACGAGACGCTGACCGTGCAGCCCACGAGTGACCCTCGAAGCTGTACACCGGGGTTTGAGAAGCCCCCACCCTGAGCTACTCCTGAGCCGAAGTTCAGCCCTCCACACTCGACGAGTGCTGCGTGGGGCCCTTTGGCACGATTTGGCTCAACGCGTTGGCCCGGTCACTTGCCAGCTGGCTTGTGGTCCCTGTGCCGACGAACTACAAAAGAAGACTCGTGATTCTGGTTGCTCCAGATCCACACCAGCTCCCCTGAAAGGGAGCCCCGACTCTGACCTTCCTGGTCCGAGTGAGACGCCATCTTCCAATCCCGCGTGGATTGCTCTTACCAAGGCTTGTTTGCTCCAAACCGGAAGCCGACTGCACCGACGGTGAGAGCCTGCGTGGGACAGATCGTGACCTGCTCCTGGACGTCGCAGATGCCCCAGAGCCCACGTGACAGCGAAGAGAAGCGCCTCGACGACCACCTGATTGCGCCCGACATTGCCTGGTTCCGTCCTGGTTCCACCCTGGTCACTGCTGAGTGACCCAGACTCTGTCCCCTCTGCTTTCAGGTACTCTACAACTTGAGTCCACCCTTGGACTCCACCGGACACTTCGTCTTCACCCTGCCTGCAGCCCTTTCAGCTTCAAGCACCAAGAGCCTGCGTGTCAAAACCCGACGCCACTTCGACCCTGTGCACCCACTTCCTGTGGGTGAGGTAACTTTGCTCCGCCGGTGTTCCCACACTGGTGCACACCTCTAGGGTCTGTGTGTTAAGTTTTGTTCCTCTAGGTTCAGCGGAAGTGTCCTTAAACTTTAACTATTTGACTTTTACGCACCATTGGTTAACATTGGTGCATGCGTGCGCTTTCCGCACATCTCCCGAATCCCGAGGGCCATTCCCGACTTCAGCATTGCTTGTCCTGACTGCTCCCAGCGATTCCCTAGGCCCTAGGCCTAACCACTGTTCGAGTGGCCTCTCTTATACCACTTGTTTAGTATATGGTTTGAGTGGCCCCCCGCCCTCATCCATAATTGTGCAACTTGTATGTTTAAACAGTGCTTTTGATTTAACGCTTGTGCCCCTTTATTCATAAAGAATACTGGGGATTGTTTTTAGTAATAAACACATATATTTTTATAATATATACTTGTGTGGTGTCCTTTCATTTGGTATTACAGGATTGTATGTGGTAAAACAGCTCGCTTAACACGACCTCTTAAGTTAAGCCTTTAGGCTGCTTAGTCCATGCTACCCCTAGGATAGCTTGTCTAATAAGGTTGACTTACAACCAGACACCATAAGGGGATTGTTTGGTCAGGTAGTAGGTGGTTCCAGAATTGGAAACATCCCCTACCAGGCCAACTTCTCACAGTCCCCCAGGCTGTGCTTGGTCCCCCTGGTTGCTCTTGGTCCCCCTGGCTGTGCATGGTACCCCTGGCTGTGCTTGGTCCCCCTTGTTGCTCTTGGTCCACCAGGCTGTGCTTGGTCCCCCAGGCTGTGCTTGGTCCCCCTGGTTGCTCTTGGTCCCCCAGGCTGTGCTTGGTCCCCCAGGCTGTGCTTGGTCCCCCAGGCTGTGCTTGGTCCCCCTGGTTGCTTTTGGTCCCCCAGGCTGTGCTTGGTACCCCTGGCTGTGCTTGGTCCCCCTGGTTGCTCTTGGTCCCCCAGGCTGTGCTTGGGTCCCCATGGTTGCTCATGGTCCCCCAGGCTGTGCTTGGTCCCCCAGCTGTGCTTGGTCCCCCTGGTTGCTCATGGTCCCCCAGGCTGTGCTTGGTCCCCCAGGCTGTGCTTGGTCCCCCAGGCTGTGCTTGGTCCCCCTGGTTGCTCTTGGTCCCCCAGGCTTGTGCTTGGTCCCCCAGGCTGTGCTTGGTCCCCCTGTTTGCTCTTGGTCCCCCAGGCTTGTGCTTGGTCCCCCAGGCTGTGCTTGGTCCCCCTGGTTGCTCTTGGTCCCCCAGGCTGTGCTTTGTCCCCCAGGCTGTGCTTGTTCCCCCAGGCTGTGCTTGGTCCCCAGGCTGTGCTTGGTCCCCCTGGTTGCTCTTGGTCCCCCTGGCTGTGCTTGGTACCCCTGGCTGTGCTTGGTCCCCCTGGTTGCTCTTGGTCCCCCAGGCTGTGCTTGGTCCCCCAGGCTGTGCTTGGTCCCCCTAGTTGCTCTTAGTCCCCCAGGCTGTGCTTGGTACCCCAGGCTGTGCTTGGTCCCCCAGGCTCTGCTTGGTCCCCCTGGTTGCTCTTGGTCCCCCAGGCTGTGCTTGGTCCCCCAGACTGTGCTTGGTCCCCCAGGCTGTGCTTGGTCCCCCTTGTTGCTCTTGGTCCCCCAGGCTGTGCTTGGTCCCCCTGGTTGCTCTTGGTCCCCCTGGCTGTGCGTGATACCCCTGGCTGTGCTTGGTCCCCCTGGTTGCTCTTGGTCCCCCAGGCTGTGCTTGGTCCCCCAGGCTGTGCTTGGTCCCCCTGGTTGCTCTTGGTCCCCCAGGCTGTGCTTGGTCCCCCAGGCTGTGCTTGGTCCCCCAGGCTGTGCTTGGTCCCACTGGTTGCTCTTGGTCCCCCAGGCTGTGCTTGGTACCCCGGCAGTGCTTGGTCCCCCTGGTTGCTCTTGGTCCCCCAGCCTGTGCTTGGTCCCCCAGGCTGTGCTTGGTCCCCCTGGTTGCTCTTGGTCCCCCTGGCTGTGCTTGGTCCCCCTGGTTGCTCTTGGTCCCCCAGGCTGTGCTTGGTCCCCCAGGCTGTGCTTGGTCCCCCTGGTTGCTCTTGGTCCCCCAGGCTGTGCTAGGTCCCCCAGGCTGTGCTTGGACCCCCAGGCTGTGCTTGGTCCCCCAGGCTCTGCTTGGTCCCCCTGGTTGCTCTTGGTCCTTCAGGCTGTGCTTGGTCCCCCAGGCTGTGCTTGGTCCCCCTGGTTGCTCTTGGTCCCCCAGGCTGTGCTTGGTCCCCCAGGCTGTGCTTGGTCCCCCTGGTTGCTCTTGGTCCCCCAGGCTGTGCTTGGTCCCCCTGGTTGCTTTTGGTCCCCCAGGCTGTGCTTGGTCCCCCATGCTGTGCTTGGTCCCCCAGGCTGTGCTTGGTCCCCCAGGCTGTGCTTGGTCCCCCTGGTTGCTCTTGGCCCCCCAGGCTGTGCTTGGTCCCCCAGGCTGTGCTTGGTACCCCAGGCTGTGCTTGGTCCTCCTGGTTGCTCTTGGTGCCCCAGGCTGTGCTTGGTCCCCCAGGCTGTTCTTGGTCCCCCAGGCTGTGCTTGGTCCCCCAGGCTGTGCTTGGTCCCTCCAGTTGCTCTTGGTCCCCCAGGCTGTGCTTGGTCCCCCAGGCTGTGCTTGGTCCCCCAGGCTGTGCTTGGTCCCCCAGGCTGTGCTTGGTCCCCCTGGTTGCTCTTGGTCCCCCAGGCTGTGCTTGGTCCCCCTGGTTGCTCTTGGTCCCCCAGGCTGTGCTTGGTACCCCTGGCTGTGCTTGGTCCCCCTGGTTGCTCTTGGTACCCCCGGCTGTGCTTGGTCCCCCAGGCTGTGCTTGGTCCCCCTGGTTGCTCTTGGTCCCCCAGGCTGTGCTTGGTACCCCAGGCTGTGCTTGGTCCCCCAGGCTCTGCTTGGTCCCCCAGGCTCTGCTTGGTCCCCCTGGTTGCTCTTGGTCCCTCAGGCTGTGCTTGGTCCCCCAGGCTGTGCTTGGTCCCCCGGGCTGTGCTTGGTCCCCCAGGCTGTGCTTGGTCCCCCTGGTTGCTCTTGGTCCCCCTGGCTGTGCATGGTACCCCTGGCTGTGCTTGGTCCCCCTGGTTGCTCTTGGTCCACCAGGCTGTGCTTGGTCCCCCAGGCTGTGCTTGGTCCCCCTGGTTGCTCTTGGTCCCCCAGGCTGTGTGTGAGAAGTTGGCCTGATAGGTGATGTTTCCAATTCTGGAACCACCTATTATCAGACCAAACAATCCCTTATGGTGTCTGGTTGTAAGTCAACCTTATTAGACAAGCTATCCTAGGGGTAGCATGGACTAAGCAGCCTAAAGGCTTAACTTAAGAGGTCGTGTTAAGCGAGCTGTTTTACCACATACAATCCTGTAATATCAAATGAAAGGACACCACACAAGTATATATTATAAAAATATATGTGTTTAATACTAAAAACAATCCCCAGTATTCTTTATGAATAAAGGGGCACAAGCGTTAAATCAAAAGCACTGTTTAAACATACAAGTTGCACAATTATGGATGAGGGCGGGTGGCCACTCAAACCATATACTAAACAAGTGGTATAAGAGATGCCACTCGAGCAGTGGTTAGGCCTAGGGCCTAGGGAATCGCTGGGAGCAGTCAGGACAAGCAATGCTACACAGGCAGTTCTCCTGTATGATGTGGACATTGAGTTGCCCACTGCAGTAAGCCCCAGTAACCTGGGCAAATACAGACAGACTCCCTTAATTAATGAGAAACTGGCTCAAGCTTACAGGGACACATGTGCCAGTGTCACAATGGTGACACCTGACTTTGTGGACCCTGGACAGATTGTACTAGGTGAGAGCTACCTAGTAACCAATGCAAGCAACTCCACTACTTCCCATAGTGTGGCAGTTGTGAACTTCTCCTGGGGAGGGGTTGATGGCCTAAAGAAGGTTGTGGTGAGTGCAGACCTACCAGTAGACTGTCTGTTAGGCAATGACCTTGAAAGCTCAGCATGGTCAGAAGTGGAGTACAGGACTCATGCAGAAATGCTAGGGATTTCAGAGCATGTCCTTGCCATGACAAGGGCTCAGGCTAAGAAGTGCCTTCCTGAACCAGTGGTGGATCTTGAAACAATAGACCAGCCACAACCCAAGAGAAGGAGCAAGAGAGGAAAGGCTCAGCCTTCCACCTTGCCCCAGGTTGAGGATCAGGTTTCAGAGGAAACTGATTCTGCAGTCCAAGAGGAGACTGTCTCGGAGCTTGAACCTGACCAGGTTGAGTTTCTGGGGACAGAGGGACCCTCAAGGGCAGACCTGAGGCAGGCTCAATTAGATTGCCCTTCCCTTGAACCCCTCAGACAGCAGGCTGCTGCTGAGGCTGCTGGGGATGCCCAAGGTACCCATACTGTGTGTGAGAAGTTGGCCTGGTAGGGGATGTTTCCAATTCTGGAACCACCTACTACCTGACCAAACAATCCCCTTATGGTGTCTGGTTGTAAGTCAACCTTATTAGACAAGCTATCCTAGTGGTAGCATGGACTAAGCAGCCTAAAGGCTTAACTTAAGAGGTCGTGTTAAGCGAGCTGTTTTACCACATACAATCCTGTAATACCAAATGAAAGGACACCACACAAGTATATATTATAAAAATATATGTGTTTATTACTAAAAACAATCCCCAGTATTCTTTATGAATAAAGGGGCACAAGCGTTAAATCAAAAGCACTGTTTAAACATACAAAGTTGCACAATTATGGATGAGGGCAGGGGGCCACTCAAACCATATACTAAACAAGTGGTATAAGAGAGGCCACTCGAACAGTGGTTAGGCCTAGGGCCTAGGGAATCGCTGGGAGCAGTCAGGACAAGCAATGCTGAAGTCGGGAATGGCCCTCGGGATTCGGGAGATGTGCGGAAAGCGCACGCATGCACCAATGTTAACCAATGGTGCGTAAAAGTCAAATAGTTAAAGTTTAAGGACACTTCCGCTGAACCTAGAGGAACAAAACTTAACACACAGACCCTAGAGGTGTGCACCAGTGTGGGAACACCGGCGGAGCAAAGTTACCTCACCCACAGGAAGTGGGTGCACAGGGTCGAAGTGGCGTCGGGTTTTGACACGCAGGCTCTTGGTGCTTGAAGCTGAAAGGGCTGCAGGCAGGGTGAAGACGAAGTGTCCGGTGGAGTCCAAGGGTGGACTCAAGTTGTAGAGTACCTGAAAGCAGAGGGGACAGAGTCTGGGTCACTCAGCAGTGACCAGGGTGGAACCAGGACGGAACCAGGCAATGTCGGGCGCAATCAGGTGGTCGTCGAGGCGCTTCTCTTCGCTGTCACGTGGGCTCTGGGGCATCTGCGACGTCCAGGAGCAGGTCACGATCTGTCCCACGCAGGCTCTCACCGTCGGTGCAGTCGGCTTCCGGTTTGGAGCAAACAAGCCTTGGTAAGAGCAATCCACGCGGGATTGGAAGATGGCGTCTCACTCGGACCAGGAAGGTCAGAGTCGGGGCTCCCTTTCAGGGGAGCTGGTGTGGATCTGGAGCAACCAGAATCACGAGTCTTCTTTTGTAGTTCGTCGGCACAGGGACCACAAGCCAGCTGGCAAGTGACCGGGCCAACGCGTTGAGCCAAATCGTGCCAAAGGGCCCCACGCAGCACTCGTCGAGTGTGGAGGGCTGAACTTCGGCTCAGGAGTAGCTCAGGGTGGGGGCTTCTCAAACCCCGGTGTACAGCTTCGAGGGTCACTCGTGGGCTGCACGGTCAGCGTCTCGTGGTCACTTCAAGATGGCGTGCCCCACGCTTCCGGTCGCCTCCACGGGTCTCAGCTTTGCAGGGACTGTGGATCGGGCTGTTAGAAGCTGGGCAGGCTTGATCTCGTCGATCTCAGTCGCTCGAGTTCCGGCGGGAACTGCAACTAAGTAGACGTCGAGGGCTGGATGGTGCCTGCTGCTGCAGGGTGGTCACTCCTTGACCACAAGGGAGATTCTTCGGGCTTCCACGTTGAGATGGAGGGCGAAGGGTCCAGAATATCGTTTCAAATGTTTCTTCCAGGAAATCTGATGTGCATTGGCACTGCTCCCACTCTTATTCGAATCTGGTGGGCGTGATTACCTGCTAGGTCCCCTCCTATGGGTGGGACCCAGGAAGTGGGTGGATACACCCCCTTCCTTTGATCCAGGCCGCCCTGGCACGAGGGCTGGAGTGCCCCAGAACCGGTTTGGCCGGATTATGCAAGGGGCAGCCTTGTGCGCCCCAGGCAGTGTCTGGTTTCTTTCAAACCTCCCTGCTACAATACACTATCTCCTGTCTGGAGGGCGGTGACACCCTCCTGTGACAGGAAACCCTTTGTCCAGGACCCCCTTGACTGGGTTTCGGTCAGCTCCAGGGGTCCAGACATTTGTCTGTGGCAGAGGCATCCATTTTGGGGATCTTAAGGTCTTTGGAGAAATCAACCGCATTAAAGTAAAGTAACATGTCTTACCCCTCTAGAGGGGTGGAATGCCATCCCCGTCGCCAGAACTGGCGAGGGGATGGTATTCCAAAGCGTATGACACCTTACACGACATGTTTTGATAAAGCCAAACCAAAGTTGCTAAATAACCGCGAGGATTATAAGGCACTTAATAGTATATGGTATGGCATTATCCTGAAACAGCTTAGGGATTTGTTCCCGACGGCTGCAGACAGGCTCAGCTCATGCTAGAGCTCCATCTCACATAAAAACCATGCACCCAGCCTCCAGGATTGGTGAGGCCTGTCTATAGGAGTGGCTCACAGGTTTACATGTGTCCAGATATAGGTTTAGACATAGGTATACTATATCTAAGCAAGGGGTGTGTACACCACCTTACCCCAGCTGAGTGATCAGCCAGTTGTGTCAATTTAAGAACCAGCCAGGGGTGGCAAAAGATATGCTGCAGCCCCTGGTAGGCCTTAGTGGCTCCTGTGCCCTGTGCACCTATAGTGCATTCTACAGGGGCTGACAAGGAGTCCATTTCCAATTGGTATGTACCTAGGGTACATGGAATCCATTTTACAGAGAGAGCAGATGGCCTGGGGCCCTGATTAGCAGGGAACCAGGTCAACTAAGTCAAAAAACCAGCTAAACACAGGCAAAAAATCTGGGGTAACCATAGTCAGGTAGCCACCTTCCTACATAACCCCCCCCCAAACGAAAGGAGATAAGGCTATCCTTGGCCAGGTAAGCCTATATTGCCTGAGTGGCCATATAAGGAAGTACCTGCACTAGCATGGGTACCCCCTGTCTCATGGTCCACTAAGCAGTCCCTCACCCTTTGGGTATTAGAGGGTCTCCACCATAGGGAATCACTACCTTGGGTGTATTTATGCAAAGTTAAAGGCTGGTTTGGATATGGAGTATTGAAGTGAGGCTCTACTAATTTAGGGCTTAGCTTCCTCCAATTATCTTCCACCATGTGTGCCTTTCTTTCTTTAACTGAGTTGCACTGTGCTCTCAGGGTCAACCTCTGGCTACCTAAAGCTGGAGGCTGGGTCCCTCTGTTTGGCTTGCTGGAGGGACAGTTCAGGTTTGGGCCCTTTGGGTCCCAGGTTTGGCTGTGCCCAACAGAATCCATCTGGGGGAGGTCCCTAACTGTTTTTAAGGGGGCTCCCTCAGGAGTTTTTAAAGTTTTCACCTTACTAGGGCTACTAGTTTTGGTGCACCTAATCTTTTGATGGGGGTGCTTTATTTGACAGGGGGCCCTCTGGGTCTCACTGTCCTTCTTGTCCTCTGCAGCCCTGGGCTGGCTAAGGCAAGGGAGAGAGGGGCAGGTTACCTGCTCCAGACTGGGTCCCACCTGAGAAGGGTCCACTGACATCAGAGGTTCTGTCAGGCTAGGCCCAACCACCTCTGGGGCAGTTCCTTCATCAGGGGTAAGATCAGTTCCCTGAGGAGGCTGATCCTGTCCTAAAGTCTGGTGAGGGGGAGATTTCTCTTCCTCCTCCATGCTCTCAGTTTGTGTGGAGTTATCCATCATTTCAGGTTTCACAACACACGTGTCAGTTTGAGTTTGGGCTGTGGCCATCACAGCCCCACCAACCTTTTCAGGAGGAGACTCAGTTTGGGTTTCTGCTGTTATCATAACAGCTTTGCTATTCTGTTCAGGAAGAGCTTTTGCTAAAGATGGGGCAGGGAGTATCTCCGCCCTACCAACCTTTTCAGGAAGGACATCTTGAATTGGGGCTGTAGCCATTACAGCCCCACTAACCTTTCCATTGGAATTTACCATCCTAGAATGGATTTCCTGTTCAACCCCAGCCCAGGCTGAGATTTCTAAATCATTACCCAGTAGACAGTCTACAGGCAAGTTTGGGGACACTGCCACTCTCTTTGGGCCAGTGACACCTCCCCAGCTGAGACTTACTACTGCCATGGGATGATTTGTTTGGATGCCATCAATGTTTATTACCTGGTATGTGGCACCAGGTAAAAGTTGCTTAGAGGGGACTATGCCATCAGCCACCATGGTGATGCTAGCCCCTGTGTCTCTAAAAGCTTCAACTCTTAAACCATTGATGATGGGTTCTTGTCTATACTTGCTCAAAGTATTTGGGCAAGCAGAGAAGTTGGCAAACCCCATGCCAGCCTCATAAACAAGATCATTGGGTGATGGGGACCTGGATAGGCCAGGGTCCACCTGATTTCCAAAAGTAAACCCACCCAGATTCCTGGGTGTGCTTCCACTTCCTGGGGGATTACTGCTGACAGTAACAGGAGGTGTTGAAGCTGGCTTTGGAGGTATATTTTCTTTATTGTTATTCTTGGGACAACAGCTGTCTGTTTTGTAATGCCCCACCTGTTTACAGGGATAACAATAGGGTTTTTTCTCAGTTGAAGAAGTGTCTTGGGACCCACCCCCATCCTTGGAGTTTTGGGGCCCTGGGGAAGTCTTTTCTTTACTTTTATCCCCACCCTTATCTTGAGGCTTGGTAGACTCCTTCTTCTGGTTACTGTCCTGATTCTTAGGCCTAATCCTGGTTCTGACCCATTTGTCTGCCTTCTTTCCCAATTCTTGGGGAGAGGTCAGATCAGAGTCTACCAGGTGCTGGTGTAAGAGCTGGTTCTGACAATTACTTAGGATCTGCTCCCTTATAATCAAATTATACCATCCTGTAAAGTCATGTACTTTGCTGCCATGTAGCCAACCCTCCAGAGCCTTAGTTGCACAATCAACAAAATCAGTCCAGTCCTGAGTCTGTGTCTTCTGGGTGTCTCTGAACTTCAACCTGTACTGTTCAGTGGTTAAGCCAAACCCATCTATCAGAACACTCTTCAGGACTTTGTAATTGTTTGCATCCTCATGTCTAACAGTGAGGAGCTTATCTCTCCCTTTCTCTGAAAAGGAGTACCATAAGATTGCTGCCCACTGTTCCTCAGGAACCTGCTGTACCATGCAGGCTCTCTCAAGAGCAGTTATCCATTTGTGGATATCATCCCCTTCCTTGTAGGGGGGCACAATCTTTGTCAGGTTTCTACTATCATAGGACCTGGGTTTCTCTTTAGGAATATTGCTGCCACCAGTGGCATCTAAGCCACACAATTTCTGCTCTCTTGCCAAGGCAAGTTTAGCTTGAGCCAAGGCTACCTCCTCCCTCTCTATCTGGAGTTTGACAGCCCTCATTCTGGCCCTATGCTCTAACTTTTGAGAAGCATTCATGCCTCTCTGTGATTCCCTGGAGGCACTAGAAAGATGAGAGTCCCCTGAGGGAGATCTCACTCTTCTGTTGCCTGGGGGAATCATATGTTGGGTTCTGGGGAGGTGCTGGCCCTCTCCATTCCCCAGTAGGTCCAAGTTGGCCTGGCTAAGCCTACCAACTGGAACCTGGCTACCCTGATCCTGTACTCCTAAGTCCTCAACATCTGAGTCCTCATCCAAGTCATCATCATCCTCCTCTTCAAGGGGATCAACTGCAGGGGGGTTCCCTCCAGTTCCTGTATCTAGGGAAGCTGCTTTTGCCCTCTCTAAGTCATCCTGTTCTAGGAGTCCTATCAGGATTAGGCAGGTGGGGCTTCTGCCCCTTTTTAACCCTCTTGCTTTGCACAAGACAATCAAGTCTCTGCGGGTTAGTTTGTCATATCCAGAAGTTGCCTGGGTAGGGTCAACTGTCACAGGACTAGACCCTGAGGCCTTTCCTGTGTCGGACATGGTTACTAGTGAGGTGTAAGTGGTGCACTTACCTACACTAAGTGTTTTCCTACTGGACCTTGCTAGTGAGTTGTAGTCAGGGGTGTGCTACTCCCTTCAACCTACAACTACTAAGTTCAGTAGAACTTAATATGCTAAGCTTTTGATTTTATATGTACCTAGAGGTACTTGATGTGATCTTTCAATTTGATATAAAGATTGCAATGGTAAAACAACAGCAAGCTCAAATCCGCACCGCTGCCACCAATGTGAGAAGTTGGCCTGGTAGGGGATGTTTCCAATTCTGGAACCACCTACTACCTGACCAAACAATCCCCTTATGGTGTCTGGTTGTAAGTCAACCTTATTAGACAAGCTATCCTAGTGGTAGCATGGACTAAGCAGCCTAAAGGCTTAACTTAAGAGGTCGTGTTAAGCGAGCTGTTTTACCACATACAATCCTGTAATACCAAATGAAAGGACACCACACAAGTATATATTATAAAAATATATGTGTTTATTACTAAAAACAATCCCCAGTATTCTTTATGAATAAAGGGGCACAAGCGTTAAATCAAAAGCACTGTTTAAACATACAAAGTTGCACAATTATGGATGAGGGCAGGGGGCCACTCAAACCATATACTAAACAAGTGGTATAAGAGAGGCCACTCGAACAGTGGTTAGGCCTAGGGCCTAGGGAATCGCTGGGAGCAGTCAGGACAAGCAATGCTGAAGTCGGGAATGGCCCTCGGGATTCGGGAGATGTGCGGAAAGCGCACGCATGCACCAATGTTAACCAATGGTGCGTAAAAGTCAAATAGTTAAAGTTTAAGGACACTTCCGCTGAACCTAGAGGAACAAAACTTAACACACAGACCCTAGAGGTGTGCACCAGTGTGGGAACACCGGCGGAGCAAAGTTACCTCACCCACAGGAAGTGGGTGCACAGGGTCGAAGTGGCGTCGGGTTTTGACACGCAGGCTCTTGGTGCTTGAAGCTGAAAGGGCTGCAGGCAGGGTGAAGACGAAGTGTCCGGTGGAGTCCAAGGGTGGACTCAAGTTGTAGAGTACCTGAAAGCAGAGGGGACAGAGTCTGGGTCACTCAGCAGTGACCAGGGTGGAACCAGGACGGAACCAGGCAATGTCGGGCGCAATCAGGTGGTCGTCGAGGCGCTTCTCTTCGCTGTCACGTGGGCTCTGGGGCATCTGCGACGTCCAGGAGCAGGTCACGATCTGTCCCACGCAGGCTCTCACCGTCGGTGCAGTCGGCTTCCGGTTTGGAGCAAACAAGCCTTGGTAAGAGCAATCCACGCGGGATTGGAAGATGGCGTCTCACTCGGACCAGGAAGGTCAGAGTCGGGGCTCCCTTTCAGGGGAGCTGGTGTGGATCTGGAGCAACCAGAATCACGAGTCTTCTTTTGTAGTTCGTCGGCACAGGGACCACAAGCCAGCTGGCAAGTGACCGGGCCAACGCGTTGAGCCAAATCGTGCCAAAGGGCCCCACGCAGCACTCGTCGAGTGTGGAGGGCTGAACTTCGGCTCAGGAGTAGCTCAGGGTGGGGGCTTCTCAAACCCCGGTGTACAGCTTCGAGGGTCACTCGTGGGCTGCACGGTCAGCGTCTCGTGGTCACTTCAAGATGGCGTGCCCCACGCTTCCGGTCGCCTCCACGGGTCTCAGCTTTGCAGGGACTGTGGATCGGGCTGTTAGAAGCTGGGCAGGCTTGATCTCGTCGATCTCAGTCGCTCGAGTTCCGGCGGGAACTGCAACT
Source organism: Lissotriton helveticus (assembly GCF_964261635.1). Classification (NCBI taxonomy): domain Eukaryota; kingdom Metazoa; phylum Chordata; class Amphibia; order Caudata; family Salamandridae; genus Lissotriton; species Lissotriton helveticus. The sequence goes on along the minus strand of NW_027611658.1, from coordinate 811,869 downwards.
AAGTAGACGTCGAGGGCTGGATGGTGCCTGCTGCTGCAGGGTGGTCACTCCTTGACCACAAGGGAGATTCTTCGGGCTTCCACGTTGAGATGGAGGGCGAAGGGTCCAGAATATCGTTTCAAATGTTTCTTCCAGGAAATCTGATGTGCATTGGCACTGCTCCCACTCTTATTCGAATCTGGTGGGCGTGATTACCTGCTAGGTCCCCTCCTATGGGTGGGACCCAGGAAGTGGGTGGATACACCCCCTTCCTTTGATCCAGGCCGCCCTGGCACGAGGGCTGGAGTGCCCCAGAACCGGTTTGGCCGGATTATGCAAGGGGCAGCCTTGTGCGCCCCAGGCAGTGTCTGGTTTCTTTCAAACCTCCCTGCTACAATACACTATCTCCTGTCTGGAGGGCGGTGACACCCTCCTGTGACAGGAAACCCTTTGTCCAGGACCCCCTTGACTGGGTTTCGGTCAGCTCCAGGGGTCCAGACATTTGTCTGTGGCAGAGGCATCCATTTTGGGGATCTTAAGGTCTTTGGAGAAATCAACCGCATTAAAGTAAAGTAACATGTCTTACCCCTCTAGAGGGGTGGAATGCCATCCCCGTCGCCAGAACTGGCGAGGGGATGGTATTCCAAAGCGTATGACACCTTACACGACATGTTTTGATAAAGCCAAACCAAAGTTGCTAAATAACCGCGAGGATTATAAGGCACTTAATAGTATATGGTATGGCATTATCCTGAAACAGCTTAGGGATTTGTTCCCGACGGCTGCAGACAGGCTCAGCTCATGCTAGAGCTCCATCTCACATAAAAACCATGCACCCAGCCTCCAGGATTGGTGAGGCCTGTCTATAGGAGTGGCTCACAGGTTTACATGTGTCCAGATATAGGTTTAGACATAGGTATACTATATCTAAGCAAGGGGTGTGTACACCACCTTACCCCAGCTGAGTGATCAGCCAGTTGTGTCAATTTAAGAACCAGCCAGGGGTGGCAAAAGATATGCTGCAGCCCCTGGTAGGCCTTAGTGGCTCCTGTGCCCTGTGCACCTATAGTGCATTCTACAGGGGCTGACAAGGAGTCCATTTCCAATTGGTATGTACCTAGGGTACATGGAATCCATTTTACAGAGAGAGCAGATGGCCTGGGGCCCTGATTAGCAGGGAACCAGGTCAACTAAGTCAAAAAACCAGCTAAACACAGGCAAAAAATCTGGGGTAACCATAGTCAGGTAGCCACCTTCCTACATAACCCCCCCCCAAACGAAAGGAGATAAGGCTATCCTTGGCCAGGTAAGCCTATATTGCCTGAGTGGCCATATAAGGAAGTACCTGCACTAGCATGGGTACCCCCTGTCTCATGGTCCACTAAGCAGTCCCTCACCCTTTGGGTATTAGAGGGTCTCCACCATAGGGAATCACTACCTTGGGTGTATTTATGCAAAGTTAAAGGCTGGTTTGGATATGGAGTATTGAAGTGAGGCTCTACTAATTTAGGGCTTAGCTTCCTCCAATTATCTTCCACCATGTGTGCCTTTCTTTCTTTAACTGAGTTGCACTGTGCTCTCAGGGTCAACCTCTGGCTACCTAAAGCTGGAGGCTGGGTCCCTCTGTTTGGCTTGCTGGAGGGACAGTTCAGGTTTGGGCCCTTTGGGTCCCAGGTTTGGCTGTGCCCAACAGAATCCATCTGGGGGAGGTCCCTAACTGTTTTTAAGGGGGCTCCCTCAGGAGTTTTTAAAGTTTTCACCTTACTAGGGCTACTAGTTTTGGTGCACCTAATCTTTTGATGGGGGTGCTTTATTTGACAGGGGGCCCTCTGGGTCTCACTGTCCTTCTTGTCCTCTGCAGCCCTGGGCTGGCTAAGGCAAGGGAGAGAGGGGCAGGTTACCTGCTCCAGACTGGGTCCCACCTGAGAAGGGTCCACTGACATCAGAGGTTCTGTCAGGCTAGGCCCAACCACCTCTGGGGCAGTTCCTTCATCAGGGGTAAGATCAGTTCCCTGAGGAGGCTGATCCTGTCCTAAAGTCTGGTGAGGGGGAGATTTCTCTTCCTCCTCCATGCTCTCAGTTTGTGTGGAGTTATCCATCATTTCAGGTTTCACAACACACGTGTCAGTTTGAGTTTGGGCTGTGGCCATCACAGCCCCACCAACCTTTTCAGGAGGAGACTCAGTTTGGGTTTCTGCTGTTATCATAACAGCTTTGCTATTCTGTTCAGGAAGAGCTTTTGCTAAAGATGGGGCAGGGAGTATCTCCGCCCTACCAACCTTTTCAGGAAGGACATCTTGAATTGGGGCTGTAGCCATTACAGCCCCACTAACCTTTCCATTGGAATTTACCATCCTAGAATGGATTTCCTGTTCAACCCCAGCCCAGGCTGAGATTTCTAAATCATTACCCAGTAGACAGTCTACAGGCAAGTTTGGGGACACTGCCACTCTCTTTGGGCCAGTGACACCTCCCCAGCTGAGACTTACTACTGCCATGGGATGATTTGTTTGGATGCCATCAATGTTTATTACCTGGTATGTGGCACCAGGTAAAAGTTGCTTAGAGGGGACTATGCCATCAGCCACCATGGTGATGCTAGCCCCTGTGTCTCTAAAAGCTTCAACTCTTAAACCATTGATGATGGGTTCTTGTCTATACTTGCTCAAAGTATTTGGGCAAGCAGAGAAGTTGGCAAACCCCATGCCAGCCTCATAAACAAGATCATTGGGTGATGGGGACCTGGATAGGCCAGGGTCCACCTGATTTCCAAAAGTAAACCCACCCAGATTCCTGGGTGTGCTTCCACTTCCTGGGGGATTACTGCTGACAGTAACAGGAGGTGTTGAAGCTGGCTTTGGAGGTATATTTTCTTTATTGTTATTCTTGGGACAACAGCTGTCTGTTTTGTAATGCCCCACCTGTTTACAGGGATAACAATAGGGTTTTTTCTCAGTTGAAGAAGTGTCTTGGGACCCACCCCCATCCTTGGAGTTTTGGGGCCCTGGGGAAGTCTTTTCTTTACTTTTATCCCCACCCTTATCTTGAGGCTTGGTAGACTCCTTCTTCTGGTTACTGTCCTGATTCTTAGGCCTAATCCTGGTTCTGACCCATTTGTCTGCCTTCTTTCCCAATTCTTGGGGAGAGGTCAGATCAGAGTCTACCAGGTGCTGGTGTAAGAGCTGGTTCTGACAATTACTTAGGATCTGCTCCCTTATAATCAAATTATACCATCCTGTAAAGTCATGTACTTTGCTGCCATGTAGCCAACCCTCCAGAGCCTTAGTTGCACAATCAACAAAATCAGTCCAGTCCTGAGTCTGTGTCTTCTGGGTGTCTCTGAACTTCAACCTGTACTGTTCAGTGGTTAAGCCAAACCCATCTATCAGAACACTCTTCAGGACTTTGTAATTGTTTGCATCCTCATGTCTAACAGTGAGGAGCTTATCTCTCCCTTTCTCTGAAAAGGAGTACCATAAGATTGCTGCCCACTGTTCCTCAGGAACCTGCTGTACCATGCAGGCTCTCTCAAGAGCAGTTATCCATTTGTGGATATCATCCCCTTCCTTGTAGGGGGGCACAATCTTTGTCAGGTTTCTACTATCATAGGACCTGGGTTTCTCTTTAGGAATATTGCTGCCACCAGTGGCATCTAAGCCACACAATTTCTGCTCTCTTGCCAAGGCAAGTTTAGCTTGAGCCAAGGCTACCTCCTCCCTCTCTATCTGGAGTTTGACAGCCCTCATTCTGGCCCTATGCTCTAACTTTTGAGAAGCATTCATGCCTCTCTGTGATTCCCTGGAGGCACTAGAAAGATGAGAGTCCCCTGAGGGAGATCTCACTCTTCTGTTGCCTGGGGGAATCATATGTTGGGTTCTGGGGAGGTGCTGGCCCTCTCCATTCCCCAGTAGGTCCAAGTTGGCCTGGCTAAGCCTACCAACTGGAACCTGGCTACCCTGATCCTGTACTCCTAAGTCCTCAACATCTGAGTCCTCATCCAAGTCATCATCATCCTCCTCTTCAAGGGGATCAACTGCAGGGGGGTTCCCTCCAGTTCCTGTATCTAGGGAAGCTGCTTTTGCCCTCTCTAAGTCATCCTGTTCTAGGAGTCCTATCAGGATTAGGCAGGTGGGGCTTCTGCCCCTTTTTAACCCTCTTGCTTTGCACAAGACAATCAAGTCTCTGCGGGTTAGTTTGTCATATCCAGAAGTTGCCTGGGTAGGGTCAACTGTCACAGGACTAGACCCTGAGGCCTTTCCTGTGTCGGACATGGTTACTAGTGAGGTGTAAGTGGTGCACTTACCTACACTAAGTGTTTTCCTACTGGACCTTGCTAGTGAGTTGTAGTCAGGGGTGTGCTACTCCCTTCAACCTACAACTACTAAGTTCAGTAGAACTTAATATGCTAAGCTTTTGATTTTATATGTACCTAGAGGTACTTGATGTGATCTTTCAATTTGATATAAAGATTGCAATGGTAAAACAACAGCAAGCTCAAATCCGCACCGCTGCCACCAATGTGAGAAGTTGGCCTGGTAGGGGATGTTTCCAATTCTGGAACCACCTACTACCTGACCAAACAATCCCCTTATGGTGTCTGGTTGTAAGTCAACCTTATTAGACAAGCTATCCTAGTGGTAGCATGGACTAAGCAGCCTAAAGGCTTAACTTAAGAGGTCGTGTTAAGCGAGCTGTTTTACCACATACAATCCTGTAATACCAAATGAAAGGACACCACACAAGTATATATTATAAAAATATATGTGTTTATTACTAAAAACAATCCCCAGTATTCTTTATGAATAAAGGGGCACAAGCGTTAAATCAAAAGCACTGTTTAAACATACAAAGTTGCACAATTATGGATGAGGGCAGGGGGCCACTCAAACCATATACTAAACAAGTGGTATAAGAGAGGCCACTCGAACAGTGGTTAGGCCTAGGGCCTAGGGAATCGCTGGGAGCAGTCAGGACAAGCAATGCTGAAGTCGGGAATGGCCCTCGGGATTCGGGAGATGTGCGGAAAGCGCACGCATGCACCAATGTTAACCAATGGTGCGTAAAAGTCAAATAGTTAAAGTTTAAGGACACTTCCGCTGAACCTAGAGGAACAAAACTTAACACACAGACCCTAGAGGTGTGCACCAGTGTGGGAACACCGGCGGAGCAAAGTTACCTCACCCACAGGAAGTGGGTGCACAGGGTCGAAGTGGCGTCGGGTTTTGACACGCAGGCTCTTGGTGCTTGAAGCTGAAAGGGCTGCAGGCAGGGTGAAGACGAAGTGTCCGGTGGAGTCCAAGGGTGGACTCAAGTTGTAGAGTACCTGAAAGCAGAGGGGACAGAGTCTGGGTCACTCAGCAGTGACCAGGGTGGAACCAGGACGGAACCAGGCAATGTCGGGCGCAATCAGGTGGTCGTCGAGGCGCTTCTCTTCGCTGTCACGTGGGCTCTGGGGCATCTGCGACGTCCAGGAGCAGGTCACGATCTGTCCCACGCAGGCTCTCACCGTCGGTGCAGTCGGCTTCCGGTTTGGAGCAAACAAGCCTTGGTAAGAGCAATCCACGCGGGATTGGAAGATGGCGTCTCACTCGGACCAGGAAGGTCAGAGTCGGGGCTCCCTTTCAGGGGAGCTGGTGTGGATCTGGAGCAACCAGAATCACGAGTCTTCTTTTGTAGTTCGTCGGCACAGGGACCACAAGCCAGCTGGCAAGTGACCGGGCCAACGCGTTGAGCCAAATCGTGCCAAAGGGCCCCACGCAGCACTCGTCGAGTGTGGAGGGCTGAACTTCGGCTCAGGAGTAGCTCAGGGTGGGGGCTTCTCAAACCCCGGTGTACAGCTTCGAGGGTCACTCGTGGGCTGCACGGTCAGCGTCTCGTGGTCACTTCAAGATGGCGTGCCCCACGCTTCCGGTCGCCTCCACGGGTCTCAGCTTTGCAGGGACTGTGGATCGGGCTGTTAGAAGCTGGGCAGGCTTGATCTCGTCGATCTCAGTCGCTCGAGTTCCAGCGGGAACTGCAACTAAGTAGACGTCGAGGGCTGGATGGTGCCTGCTGCTGCAGGGTGGTCACTCCTTGACCACAAGGGAGATTCTTCGGGCTTCCACGTTGAGATGGAGGGCGAAGGGTCCAGAATATCGTTTCAAATGTTTCTTCCAGGAAATCTGATGTGCATTGGCACTGCTCCCACTCTTATTCGAATCTGGTGGGCGTGATTACCTGCTAGGTCCCCTCCTATGGGTGGGACCCAGGAAGTGGGTGGATACACCCCCTTCCTTTGATCCAGGCCGCCCTGGCACGAGGGCTGGAGTGCCCCAGAACCGGTTTGGCCGGATTATGCAAGGGGCAGCCTTGTGCGCCCCAGGCAGTGTCTGGTTTCTTTCAAACCTCCCTGCTACAATACACTATCTCCTGTCTGGAGGGCGGTGACACCCTCCTGTGACAGGAAACCCTTTGTCCAGGACCCCCTTGACTGGGTTTCGGTCAGCTCCAGGGGTCCAGACATTTGTCTGTGGCAGAGGCATCCATTTTGGGGATCTTAAGGTCTTTGGAGAAATCAACCGCATTAAAGTAAAGTAACATGTCTTACCCCTCTAGAGGGGTGGAATGCCATCCCCGTCGCCAGAACTGGCGAGGGGATGGTATTCCAAAGCGTATGACACCTTACACGACATGTTTTGATAAAGCCAAACCAAAGTTGCTAAATAACCGCGAGGATTATAAGGCACTTAATAGTATATGGTATGGCATTATCCTGAAACAGCTTAGGGATTTGTTCCCGACGGCTGCAGACAGGCTCAGCTCATGCTAGAGCTCCATCTCACATAAAAACCATGCACCCAGCCTCCAGGATTGGTGAGGCCTGTCTATAGGAGTGGCTCACAGGTTTACATGTGTCCAGATATAGGTTTAGACATAGGTATACTATATCTAAGCAAGGGGTGTGTACACCACCTTACCCCAGCTGAGTGATCAGCCAGTTGTGTCAATTTAAGAACCAGCCAGGGGTGGCAAAAGATATGCTGCAGCCCCTGGTAGGCCTTAGTGGCTCCTGTGCCCTGTGCACCTATAGTGCATTCTACAGGGGCTGACAAGGAGTCCATTTCCAATTGGTATGTACCTAGGGTACATGGAATCCATTTTACAGAGAGAGCAGATGGCCTGGGGCCCTGATTAGCAGGGAACCAGGTCAACTAAGTCAAAAAACCAGCTAAACACAGGCAAAAAATCTGGGGTAACCATAGTCAGGTAGCCACCTTCCTACACTGTGTATTGGGATGATGGACTCCTTTACTCAGAGGCTAGAGCCCCCAAGCCTGGCATGACCAGGAGGTTGGTTATACCTCTGCAGTTTAGGGGGTTCCTCCTTACCTTGGCCCATGATATTCCCCTTGCAGGACACTTAGGCCAGAACAAGACGTGGGACAGGCTTGTTTCACACTTTCACTGGCCTCACATGTCAGAGGATGTCAAGGAGTTTTGTCGCTCCTGTGTCACTTGCCAAGCCAGTGGTAAGTCAGGTGGCACAACAAAGGCCCCCCTAATACCACTACCTGTGGTGGGAGTTCCCTTTGAAAGAGTTGGAATTGATATTGTGGGTCCAATGGACCCCCAAACAGCATCTGGGAACAGATTCATACTGGTGGTAGTGGATCATGCCACCAGGTATCCAGAGGCTATTCCCCTAAGGACCACCACAGCCCCTGTGGTGGCAAAGGCCCTCATTGCAGTTTTCTCAAGAGTGGGCTTTCCTAAGGAGGTACTATCAGATAGAGGCACGAATTTTATGTCTAGCTATCTGAAAGCAATGTGGAAGGAATGTGGAGTAAACTATAAGTTTACCACCCCATATCATCCACAATGCAATGGGCTTGTGGAGAGATTTAACAAGACCCTAAAAGGCATGATAAAAGGATTACCAGAGAAGCTCAGGCGGAAATGGGACATTCTTTTACCCTGCCTGGTCTTTGCTTACAGAGAGGTCCCACAGAAGGGGGTTGGCTACAGCCCTTTTGAACTTTTGTTTGGCCACCCTGTGAGGGGTCCATTGTGTTTGGTGAAGGAAGGATGGGAGTTACCTCTCAAAAAGCCCAAACTAGACATAGTGGACTATGTACTTGGTCTCCGCTCCAGGATGGCTGAGTACATGGAAAGAGCATCCAAAAACCTGGAGGCCAGCCAAGAATTACAGAAAGCTTGGCATGACCAAAAGGCTGTGCTGGTAGAGTTCCAACCAGGACAGAAGGTGTGGGTACTGGAGCCAGTGGCTCCAGCAGCACTCCAAGACAAATGGAGTGGACCCTATCCTATTATTGAGAAGAAGGGGGAAGTCACCTACTTGGTGGACTTTGGAACACCCAGGAGCCCTCACAGGGTAATCCATGTGAATCGCTTGAAAGCATTTGTGGACAGGGAGGACATGAGCTTGCTCATGGCCACAGATGGGGAACAGGAGGAAGAGAGTGACCCTCTCCCAGACCTGCTTTCTCAGAACCCTGATGATGGTTCAGTGGATGGAGTAGCCTTGGCAGGCAGCCTCACTGACCAGCAACAGATGGACTGCAGACAAGTTTTGCAGGCCCACAGGCATTTGTTTTCACTCACACCCAGCCAGACTGACTGGTGTACCCATGTAGTGGACACTGTTGACAGTCTGCCTGTCAAGAATAAGATCTACAGGCAACCTGACCATGTCAGGGATTGCATCAAGGCTGAGGTGCAAAAGATGTTGGAGCTTGGAGTGATTGAGCCATCAGAGAGCCCATGGGCCAGCCCAGTAGTCCTGGTGCCAAAACCTCATACCCAAGATGGAAAGAGAGAAATGAGGTTTTGCGTGGATTACAGGGGTCTCAATGCTGTCACTAGGACAGATGCTCACCCCATTCCAAGAGCAGATGAGCTCATTGACAGATTGGCTTCTGCCAAGTTTCTGAGCACATTCGATCTGACAGCTGGCTACTGGCAAATCAGACTAGCTGAGGAGTCAAAAGCCAAAACAGCATTCTCTACCCCTAGTGGTCATTATCAGTTTGTGGTAATGCCCTTTGGTTTGAAGAATGCACCTGCCACTTTCCAAAGGTTGGTGAACCAAGTCCTTACTGGGTTGGATGACTTTTGCGCAGCATATCTAGATGATATTGCTGTCTTTAGCTCCACCTGGGAGGATCACCTGATCCACCTGAAGAAAGTTTTGGAGGCCCTGCAGAAGGCAGGTGTAGGAGAGTAGGGTCTGCTATCCTATGGTCACCCCAAATTTTTGCTTTTTGCTTCACTGGTTTTCGACTACTGAGGCTGTGGGCCTGCTGATCAGACCCCCAGCCTGCTGTTCTCTCACTAAATTACTGACACATGTGCTATAGGCACATACCAATTGGAAATGGACTCCTTGTCAGCCCCTGTATAATGCACTATAGGTGCCCAGGGCATAGGGGCCAACAAGGCCTACCAGGGGCTGCAGCCTATCTTTTGCCACCCCTGGCTGGTTCTTAAATTGACACAACTGGCTGATCACTCAGCTGGGGTAAGGTGGTGTACACACCCCTTGCTTAGATATAGTATACCTATGTCTAAACCTATATCTGGACACATGTAAACCTGTGAGCCACTCCTATGGAAGGCCTCATCAATCCTGGAGGCAGAGTGCGTGGTTTTATGTGAGATGGAGCTCTAGCATGAGCTGAGCCTGTCTGCAGCTGTCGGGAACAACTCCCTAAGCTGTTTCAGGATAATGCCATACCATATACTCTTAAGTGCCTTTAATCCTCGCGGTTAAATATATCTCAGATGATATAACAAGAGTGGCTAGGGCTCATTTCCAGCCTCCAGGTACATGTCTGACTCCTATTTGTGACATTTCGAGGTGTTTGGGGTCAAACTCATTTTTTCCATTATAGGCCATATAGCTCAGAGTCACATCACATTGAGCTCAGAGTCACATCAAATTTCTAGTTCTGGACCTAAGGACCCCTTAGTATACCTCAGATGACATACCAGGAGTGTCTAAGACCCATTTCTGGCATCCAGGGATGACTTTTTGAAGTTTTGGGGTTTAAGGGGGCAAAGTCACTTCTTCCATCCAGCCTAAGGTGCTCAAAATCGGGTACAATGTCAGGTTTTTCCCATGGCTGGAAGCTGAAAAAAAAACTTCAGATAATAGCAAAGGTAGATAGATCAAATGAAAGCATCAGATCTGAGCTTTCTAACAAGTATATTTAGGTCCTGGGTACTCACAAAGTGACTGTGATATCCATTCTGAGCTATTTGGAAAATTAGCAAATCTTGTCAAAAAAACTTTTTTTGACGATTTTTGCTAATTTTCGGTATCAACCCTCATGACTGTTTTCAGGTCCCCGTAGCCACCAGGACCCCATAATATATCTCAGATTATATAACAAGAGTGGCTAGGGCTCATTTCCAGCCTCCAGGTACATGTCTGACTCCTATTTGTGACATTTTGAGGTGTTTGGTGTCAAATTCATTTTTTTCCATTATAGCTCCTAGATATCAGAGTCACATCAGATTTCTAGTTCTGGACCCAAGAAGACCATAGTATACCTCAGATGACATACCAAGAGTGTCTAAGACCCATTTCTGGCCTCCAGGGGTGACCTTTTGAAGTTTTTGGGTTTAAGGGGGCAAAGTGACTTTTTCCACCCAGCCCAATGTTCTCAAAATCGGGTACGATATCAGGTGTTTCCCTTGGTTGGTAGCGGAAAAAAAACTTTATATAATATCAAAGTTATATATATCACATGAAAGCATCAGAGCTGACCTTTCTGACAAGTGTATTCATATCTTGCGCACTCAGACAGTGTCTCTGATATCCATTCTGAGCTATTTGGAAAATTAGCAAATCTTGTCAAAAAAATTTTTGGGACGATTTTTGCTAATTTTCAGTATCAACCCACCTGACTGTTTTTGGGTCCCTGTGGCCACCAGGACCCTATATTATATCTCAGGTGATATAGCAAGAGTGTCTAGGGCTCATTTCCAGCCTCCAGGTACATGTCTGAGTCCTATTTCAGACATTTTGAGGTGTTTGGTGTCAAATTCATTTTTTCCATTATAGGCCCTAGATATCAGAGTCACATCACATTTCTAGTTCTGGACCCAAGAACACCATAGTATACCTCAGATGACATACCAAGAGTGTCTAAGACCCATTTCTGGCCTCCAGGGGTGACTTTTTGAAGTTTTGGGGTTTAAGGGGGCAAAGTCACTTTTTCCACCCGAGGTCGTGGAACTCGGAGCTAGGTAAAAGTTTAGCTTGAGTGCCCTCCCCATGGAGGTCAAAAATGTTATTGCATCAAAATCATTTAAAAACTATATAGGTGTAATTGTTGTGCCCTGTGAGAAGTTGGCCTGGTAGGGGATGTTTCCAATTCTGGAACCACCTACTACCTGACCAAACAATCCCTTATGGTGTCTGGTTGTAAGTCAACCTTATTAGACAAGCTATCCTAGGGGTAGCATGGACTAAGCAGCCTAAAGGCTTAACTTAAGAGGTCGTGTTAAGCGAGCTGTTTTACCACATACAATCCTGTAATACCAAATGAAAGGACACCACACAAGTATATATTATAAAAATATATGTGTTTATTACTAAAAACAATCCCCAGTATTCTTTATGAATAAAGGGGCACAAGCGTTAAATCAAAAAGCACTGTTTAAACATACAAGTTGCACAATTATGGATGAGGGCGGGGGGCCACTCAAACCATATACTAAACAAGTGGTATAAGAGAGGCCACTCGAACAGTGGTTAGGCCAAGGGCCTAGGGAATCGCTGGGAGCAGTCAGGACAAGCAATGCTGAAGTCGGGAATGGCCCTCGGGATTCGGGAGATGTGCGGAAAGCGCACGCATGCACCAATGTTAACCAATGGTGCGTAAAAGTCAAATAGTTAAAGTTTAAGGACACTTCCGCTGAACCTAGAGGAACAAAACTTAACACACAGACCCTAGAGGTGTGCACCAGTGTGGGAACACCGGCGGAGCAAAGTTACCTCACCCACAGGAAGTGGGTGCACAGGGTCGAAGTGGCGTCGGGTTTTGACACGCAGGCTCTTGGTGCTTGAAGCTGAAAGGGCTGCAGGCAGGGTGAAGACGAAGTGTCCGGTGGAGTCCAAGGGTGGACTCAAGTTGTAGAGTACCTGAAAGCAGAGGGGACAGAGTCTGGGTCACTCAGCAGTGACCAGGGTGGAACCAGGACGGAACCAGGCAATGTCGGGCGCAATCAGGTGGTCGTCGAGGAGCTTCTCTCCGCTGTCACGTGGGCTCTGGGGCATCTGCGACGTCCAGGAGCAGGTCACGATCTGTCCCACGCAGGCTCTCACCGTCGGTGCAGTCGGCTTCAGGTTTGGAGCAAACAAGCCTTGGTAAGAGCAATCCACGCAGGATCGGAAGATTGCTTCTCACTCGGACCAGGAAGGTCAGAGTCGGGGCTCCTTTTCAGGGGAGCTGGTGTGGATCTGGAGCAACCAGATTCACGAGTCTTCTTCGGTAGTTCGTCGGCACAGGGACCACAAGCCAGCTGGCAAGTGACCGGGCCAACGCGTTGAGCCAAATCGTGCCAAAGGGCCCCACGCAGCACTCGTCGAGTGTGGAGGGCTGAACTTCGGCTCAGGAGTAGCTCAGGGTGGGGGCTTCTCAAACCCCGGTGTACAGCTTCGAGGGTCACTCGTGGGCTGCACGGTCAGCGTCTCGTGGTCACTTCAAGATGGCGTGCCCCACGCTTCCGGTCGCCTCCACGGGTCTCAGCTTTGCAGGGACTGTGGATCGGGCTGTTAGAAGCTGGGCAGGCTTGATCTCGTCGATCTCAGTCGCTCGAGTTCCGGCGGGAACTGCAACTAAGTAGACGTCGAGGGCTGGATGGTGCCTGCTGCTGCAGGGTGGTCACTCCTTGACCACAAGGGAGATTCTTCGGGCTTCCACGTTGAGATGGAGGGCGAAGGGTCCAGAATATCGTTTCAAATGTTTCTTCCAGGAAATCTGATGTGCATTGGCACTGCTCCCACTCTTATTCGAATCTGGTGGGCGTGAATACCTGCTAGGTCCCCTCCTATGGGTGGGACCCAGGAAGTGGGTGGATACACCCCCTTCCTTTGATCCAGGCCGCCCTGGCACGAGGGCTGGAGTGCCCCAGAACCGGTTTGGCCGGATTATGCAAGGGGCAGCCTTGTGCGCCCCAGGCAGTGTCTGGTTTCTTTCAAACCTCCCTGCTACAATACACTATCTCCTGTCTGGAGGGCGGTGACACCCTCCTGTGACAGGAAACCCTTTGTCCAGGACCCCCTTGACTGGGTTTCGGTCAGCTCCAGGGGTCCAGACATTTGTCTGTGGCAGAGGCATCCATTTTGTGGATCTTAAGGCCTTTGGAGAAATCAACCGCATTAAAGTGAAGTAACATGTCTTACCCCTCTAGAGGGGTGGAATGCCATCCCCGTCGCCAGAACTGGCGAGGGGATGGTATTCCAAAGCGTATGACACCTTACACGACATGTTTTGATAAAGCCAAACCAGAGTTGCTAAATAACCGCGAGGATTATAAGGCACTTAATAGTATATGGTATGGCATTATCCTGAAACAGCTTAGGGATTTGTTCCCGACGGCTGCAGACAGGCTCAGCTCATGCTAGAGCTCCATCTCACATAAAAACCATGCACCCAGCCTCCAGGATTGGTGAGGCCTGTCTATAGGAGTGGCTCACAGGTTTACATGTGTCCAGATATAGGTTTAGACATAGGTATACTATATCTAAGCAAGGGGTGTGTACACCACCTTACCCCAGCTGAGTGATCAGCCAGTTGTGTCAATTTAAGAACCAGCCAGGGGTGGCAAAAGGTATGCCGCAGCCCCTGGTAGGCCTTAGTGGCTCCTGTGCCCTGTGCACCTATAGTGCATTCTACAGGGGCTGACAAGGAGTCCATTTCCAATTGGTATGTGCCTATAGCACATGTGTCATTAATTTAGTGAGAGAACAGCAGGCTGGGGGTCTGATCAGCAGGCCCACAGCCTCAGTAGTCGAAAACCAGTGAAGCAAAAAGCAAAAATTTGGGGTGACCATAGGATAGCAGACCCTACTCTCCTACACAACCCCCCCCCCCAAACGCAGGGACATTAAACTAACCTTGACCAGATAAGTCTTCATGTTCTAAGTGGAAGTACCTGGAGAGACCATCTGCATTACCATGGTCAGTCCCTGGGCGGTGCTCCACTGTAAAGTCCATCCCCTGTAGGGAAATGGACCACCTGAGCAGTTTGGGATTTTCACCCTTCATCTGATTAAGCCATAAGAGGGGCTTATGGTCTGTTTGCACCAGGAAGTGAGTTCCAAACAAGTAGGACCTCAACTTCTTTAATGCCCAAACCACAGCAAAGGCCTCCCTCTCAATGGCTGACCAACGTTTTTCTCTTGGGGTTAGCCTCCTGCTAATGAAAGCAATTGGCTGGTCTTGACCATCTTGATTAAGTTGTGAGAGTACAGCTCCCACCCCCAACTCAGAAGCATCTGTCTGAACAATGAACTGTTTGGAGTAGTCAGGACTCTTTAGGATAGGTGCAGAGCACATGGCCTTCTTCAGGTCTTCAAATGCCTTCTGACAGCTAACTGTCCACTGAACCTTTTTTGGCATCTTCTTGGATGTCAAGTCATTTAATGGTGTCACTATAGACCCATAGTTTTTCACAAACTTTCTGTAATACCCAGTCAGGCCCAAGAAGGCTCTGACTTGTGTCTGGGTAACTGGAGGAGCCCAGTCCTGTATGGCCTGGATTTTGCTTTCCAGTGGCTGAACCTGGCCTCCACCTACTAGGTGGCCCAGGTATACAACCTTACTCTGCCCTATCTGGCACTTTGTGGCCTTGATAGTTAGGCCTGCCTTTTGCAGGGCCTCCAAAACTTTCTTCAGGTGGATCAGGTGATCCTCCCAGGTGGAGCTAAAGACAGCAATATCATCCAGATAAGCTGCACAAAAGTCATCCAACCCAGTAAGGACTTGGTTCACCAACCTTTGGAAAGTGGCAGGTGCATTCTTCAAACCAAAGGGCATTACCACAAACTGATAATGCCCACTAGGGGTAGAGAATGCTGTCTTGGCCTTTGACTCCTCAGCTAGTCTGATTTGCCAGTAGCCAGCTGTCAGATCAAATGTGCTCAGAAACTTGGCAGAAGCCAATCTGTCAATGAGCTCATCTGCTCTTGGAATGGGGTGAGCATCTGTCCTAGTGACAGCATTGAGACCCCTGTAATCCACGCAAAACCTCATTTCTCTCTTACCATCTTGGGTATGAGGTTTTGGCACCAGGACTACTGGGCTGGCCCATGGGCTCTCTGATGGCTCAATCACTCCAAGCTCCAACATCTTTTGCACCTCAGCCTTGATGCAATCCCTGACATGATCAGGTTGCCTGTAGATCTTATTCTTGACAGGCAGACTGTCACCAGTGTCCACAACATGGGTACACCAGTCAGTTTGGCTGGGTGTGAGTGAAAACATTTGCCTGTGAGCCTGCAAAACTTGTCTGCAGTCCCTCTGTTGCTGGTCAGTGAGGCTGCCTGCCAAGGCTACTCCATCAACTGAACCATCATCAGGGTTCTGGGAAAGCAGGTCTGGGAGAGGGTCACTCTCTTCCTCCTGTTCCCCATCTGTGGCCATGAGCAAGCTCATGTCCTCCCTGTCTACAAATGCTTTCAAGCGATTCACATGGATTACCCTGTGAGGGCTCCTGGGTGTTCCAAAGTCTACCAAGTAGGTGACTTCCCCTTTCTTCTCAATAATAGGATAGGGTCCACTCCATTTGTCTTGGAGTGCTGCTGGAGCCACTGGCTCCAGTACCCATACCTTCTGTCCTGGTTGGAACTCTACCAGTACAGCCTTTTGGTCATGCCAAGCTTTCTGCAATTCTTGGCTGGCCTCCAGGTTTTTGGATGCTCTTTCCATGTACTCAGCCATCCTGGAGCGGAGACCAAGTACATAGTCCACTATGTCTAGTTTGGGCTTTTTGAGAGGTAACTCCCATCCTTCCTTCACCAAACACAATGGACCTCTCACAGGGTGGCCAAACAAAAGTTCAAAAGGGCTGTAGCCAACCCCCTTCTGTGGGACCTCTCTGTAAGCAAAGAGCAGGCAGGGTAAAAGAATGTCCCATTTCCGCCTGAGCTTCTCTGGTAATCCTTTTATCATGCCTTTAAGGGTCTTGTTAAATCTCTCCACAAGCCCATTGCATTGTGGATGATAGGGGGTGGTAAACTTATAGTTTACTCCACATTCCTTCCACATTGCTTTTAGATAGCTGGACATAAAATTTGTCCCTCTATCTGATAGTACCTCCTTAGGAAAGCCCACTCTTGAGAAAACTGCAATGAGGGCTTTTGCCACCACAGGTGCTGTGGTGGTCCTTAGGGGAATAGCCTCTGGGTACCTGGTGGCATGATCCACTACCACCAGTATGAATCTGTTCCCAGATGCTGTTTGGGGGTCCATTGGACCCACAATATCAATTCCAACTCTCTCAAAGGGGACCCCCACCACAGGTAGTGGTATTAGGGGGGCCTTTGTTGTGCCACCTGACTTACCACTGGCTTGGCAAGTGACACAGGAGCGACAAAACTCCTTGACATCCTCTGACATGTGAGGCCAGTGAAAGTGTGGAACAAGCCTGTCCCACGTCTTGTTCTGGCCTAAGTGTCCTGCAAGGGGAATATCATGGGCCAAGGTAAGGAGGAATCCCCTAAACTGCAGAGGTATCACCAACCTCCTGGTCATGCCAGGCTTGGGGGCTCTAGCCTCTGAGTAAAGGAGTCCCTCATCCCAATACACAGTATGGGTACCTTGGGCATCCCCAGCAGCCTCAGCAGCAGCCTGCTGTCTGAGGGGTTCAAGGGAAGGGCAATCTAATTGAGCCTGCCTCAGGTCTGCCCTTGAGGGTCCCCCTGTCCCCAGAAACTCAACCTGGTCAGGTTCAAGCTCCTCAGAGACAGTCTCCTCTTGGACTGCAGAATCAGTTTCCTCTGAAACCTGATCCTCAACCTGGGGCAAGGTGGAAGGCGAGGCCTTTCCTCTCTTGCTCCTTCTCTTGGGTTGTGGCTGGTCTATTGTCTCAAGATCCACCACTGGTTCAGGAAGGCACTTCTTAGCCTGAGCCCTTGTCATGGCAAGGACATGCTCTGAAATCCCTAGCATTTCTGCATGAGTCCTGTACTCCACTTCTGACCATGCTGAGCTTTCAAGGTCATTGCCTAACAGACAGTCTACTGGTAGGTCTGCACTCACCACAACTCTCTTTAGGCCATCAACCCCTCCCCAGGAGAAGTTCACAACTGCCACACTATGGGAGGTAGTGGAGTTGCTTGCATTGGTTACTAGGTAGCTCTCTCCTAGTACAATCTGTCCAGGGTCCACAAAGCCAGGGGTCACCATGGTGACACTAGCACATGTGTCCCTGTAAGCTTGAGCCAGTTTCTCATTTATTAAGGGAGTCTGCCTGTATTTGCCCAGGTTAGTGGGGCTTACTGCAGTGGGCAACTCAATGTCCACATCATACAGGAGAACTGCCTGTGTAGGGACTCTGACTAGGCCAGATCCTACTTCAATACCCAGGGTCAACCCAGCTACACCCTTGGACTGTGTTCCACCACTGCTTACTGTACTTGGGGTTGCAGTTGCTTTAGGAGCTGTAGTGGTGGGAACTGGATTTGCCTTGGTGCACTCACTGCCCCAGTGTGAAACTGATTTGCAGGTATTACACCAAGGTGTCTTTGGACCTTTGTTCTTCTTCTTCTTGTTACCATTTTGGGAACCACCCTCCTTACTATTAGTTTGGGGGCCTGAAGACTTCTGGTCTTTTTCTTTATCTTTCTGATTCTGATTACCACCCTTCTGGTCTGTTTTCTTCTGGTCACCACCTTGGTTCTGGGGTTTCTGCTTAATCCTTGTTCTGACCCATTTGTCTGCCTTCTTTCCCAATTCTTGGGGAGAGGTCAGATCAGAGTCAATAAGGTATTGATGCAACAGCTGGTTTGTACAGTTATTAAGGATCTGTTCTCTCATCATAAGATTGTACAATCCTGTATAGTCTGAAACTTTACTTCCCTGTAACCAACCCTCCAAAGCCTTAGTGGCACACTCCACAAAATCAGTCCAGTCTTGAGTCTGTGCTTTCTGGGTGTCTCTGAACAACAACCTGTATTGCTCAGTGGTTAGGCCATACCCTTCAATGAGAGCACTCTTCAAAACAGAGTAGTTTTTGGCATCCTCAGGTCTAACTGTGAGGAGCCTGTCCCTCCCTTTCTCAGAAAAGGAGTACCACAAAATTGCAGCCCACTGATTCTCAGGAACCTGCTGTACCATGCAGGCTCTCTCAAGAGCAGTCATCCATTTGTGGATGTCATCCCCTTCTTTAAAGGGGGGCACAATCTTGGTCAGGTTTCTATTGTCATAGGCCCTGTCTTTTTCTCTTGGAAAATTGCTGCCACCAGTGCCATCTAAGCCACTTAATTTCTGCTCTCTTGCCAAGGCAAGTTTAGCTTGAGCTAAGGTAAGCTTAGCTTGACTCAGGGCTACCTCCTCTCTCTCTATCTGGAGTCTGACAGCCCTCATTCTAGCCCTATGCTCAGCTTTCTGAGAAGCACTCATGCCTCTCTCTGATTCTCTGGAGGCACTAGAAAGATGAGAGTCCCCTGAGGGAGATCTCACTCTTCTGTTGCCTGGGAGAATCACATGTTGGGTTCTGGGGAGGTGCTGGCCCTCTCCATTCCCCAGTAGGTCCAAGTTGGCCTGGCTAAGCCTACCAACTGGAACCTGGCTACCCTGATCCTGTACTTCTAAGTCCTCAACATCTGAGTCCTCATCCAAGTCATCATCATCCTCCTCTTCAGGGGGATCAACTACAGGGGGGTTCTCTCCATTTCCTGTGTCTAGGGAAGCTGCTTTAGCCTTCTCTAAGTCATCCTGTTCTAGGATTTCTACCAGGATTAGGCAGGTGGGGCTTCTGCCCCTTTTTAACCCTCTTGCTTTGCACAAGGCAATCAAGTCTCTGCGGGTTAGTTTGTCATATCCAAAAGTTGCCTGGGTAGGGTCAACTGTCACAGGAGCAGACCCTGAGGCTTTTCCTGTGTCAGACATGGTTACTAGTGAGGTGTAAGTGGTGCACTTACCTACACTAAGTGTTTTCCTACTGTACCTTGCTAGTTAGTTGTAGTCAGGGTGTGCTAATCCCTTCAACCTACAACTACTAAGTTCAGTAGAACTTAATATGCTAAGCTTTTGATTTTATATGTACCTAGAGGTACTTGATGTGATCTTTCAATTTGATATAAAGATTGCAATGGTAAAACAACAGCAAGCTCAAATCCGCACCGCTGCTCACCAATGTGAGAAGTTGGCCTGGTAGGGGATGTTTCCAATTCTGGAACCACCTACTACCTGACCAAACAATCCCTTATGGTGTCTGGTTGTAAGTCAACCTTATTAGACAAGCTATCCTAGGGGTAGCATGGACTAAGCAGCCTAAAGGCTTAACTTAAGAGGTCGTGTTAAGCGAGCTGTTTTACCACATACAATCCTGTAATACCAAATGAAAGGACACCACACAAGTATATATTATAAAAATATATGTGTTTATTACTAAAAACAATCCCCAGTATTCTTTATGAATAAAGGGGCACAAGCGTTAAATCAAAAAGCACTGTTTACACATACAAGTTGCACAATTATGGATGAGGGCGGGGGGCCACTCAAACCATATACTAAACAAGTGGTATAAGAGAGGCCACTCGAACAGTGGTTAGGCCTAGGGCCTAGGGAATCGCTGGGAGCAGTCAGGACAAGCAATGCTGAAGTCGGGAATGGCCCTCGGGATTCGGGAGATGTGCGGAAAGCGCACGCATGCACCAATGTTAACCAATGGTGCGTAAAAGTCAAATAGTTAAAGTTTAAGGACACTTCCGCTGAACCTAGAGGAACAAAACTTAACACACAGACCCTAGAGGTGTGCACCAGTGTGGGAACACCGGCGGAGCAAAGTTACCTCACCCACAGGAAGTGGGTGCACAGGGTCGAAGTGGCGTCGGGTTTTGACACGCAGGCTCTTGGTGCTTGAAGCTGAAAGGGCTGCAGGCAGGGTGAAGACGAAGTGTCCGGTGGAGTCCAAGGGTGGACTCAAGTTGTAGAGTACCAGAAAGCAGAGGGGACAGAGTCTGGGTCACTCAGCAGTGACCAGGGTGGAACCAGGACGGAACCAGGCAATGTCGGGCGCAATCAGGTGGTCGTCGAGGAGCTTCTCTCCGCTGTCACGTGGGCTCTGGGGCATCTGCGACGTCCAGGAGCAGGTCACGATCTGTCCCACGCAGGCTCTCACCGTCGGTGCAGTCGGCTTCAGGTTTGGAGCAAACAAGCCTTGGTAAGAGCAATCCACGCAGGATCGGAAGATTGCTTCTCACTCGGACCAGGAAGGTCAGAGTCGGGGCTCCTTTTCAGGGGAGCTGGTGTGGATCTGGAGCAACCAGATTCACGAGTCTTCTTCGGTAGTTCGTCGGCACAGGGACCACAAGCCAGCTGGCAAGTGACTGGGCCAACGCGTTGAGCCAAATCGTGCCAAAGGGCCCCACGCAGCACTCGTCAAGTGTGGAGGGCTGAACTTCGGCTCAGGAGTAGCTCAGGGTGGGGGCTTCTCAAACCCCGGTGTACAGCTTCGAGGGTCACTCGTGGGCTGCACGGTCAGCGTCTCGTGGTCACTTCAAGATGGCGTGCCCCACGCTTCCGGTCGCCTCCACGGGTCTCAGGTTTGCAGGGACTGTGGATCGGGCTGTTAGAAGCTGGGCAGGCTTGATCTCGTCGATCTCAGTCGCTCGAGTTCCGGCGGGAACTGCAACTAAGTAGACGTCGAGGGCTGGATGGTGCCTGCTGCTGCAGGGTGGTCACTCCTTGACCACAAGGGAGATTCTTCGGGCTTCCACGTTGAGATGGAGGGTGAAGGGTCCAGAATATCGTTTAAAATGTTTCTTCCAGGAAATCTGATGTGCATTGGCACTTCTCCCACTCTTATTCGAATCTGGTGGGCGTGATTACCTGCTAGGTCCCCTCCTATGGGTGGGACCCAGGAAGTGGGTGGAGACACCCCCTTCCTTTGATCCAGGCCGCCCTGGCACGAGGGCTGGAGTGCCCCAGAACCGGTTTGGCCGGATTATGCAAGGGGCAGCCTTGTGCGCCCCAGGCAGTGTCTGGTTTCTTTCAAACCTCCCTGCTACAATACACTATCTCCTGTCTGGAGGGCGGTGACACCCTCCTGTGACAGGAAACCCTTTGTCCAGGACCCCCTTGACTGGGTTTCGGTCAGCTCCAGGGGTCCAGACATTTGTCTGTGGCAGAGGCATCCATTTTGTGGATCTTAAGGCCTTTGGAGAAATCAACCGCATTAAAGTGAAGTAACATGTCTTACCCCTCTAGAGGGGTGGAATGCCATCCCCGTCGCCAGAACTGGCGAGGGGATGGTATTCCAAAGCGTATGACACCTTACACGACATGTTTTGATAAAGCCAAACCAGAGTTGCTAAATAACCGCGAGGATTATAAGGCACTTAATAGTATATGGTATGGCATTATCCTGAAACAGCTTAGGGATTTGTTCCCGACGGCTGCAGACAGGCTCAGCTCATGCTAGAGCTCCATCTCACATAAAAACCATGCACCCAGCCTCCAGGATTGGTGAGGCCTGTCTATAGGAGTGGCTCACAGGTTTACATGTGTCCAGATATAGGTTTAGACATAGGTATACTATATCTAAGCAAGGGGTGTGTACACCACCTTACCCCAGCTGAGTGATCAGCCAGTTGTGTCAATTTAAGAACCAGCCAGGGGTGGCAAAAGGTATGCTGCAGCCCCTGGTAGGCCTTAGTGGCTCCTGTGCCCTGTGCACCTATAGTGCATTCTACAGGGGCTGACAAGGAGTCCATTTCCAATTGGTATGTGCCTATAGCACATGTGTCATTAATTTAGTGAGAGAACAGCAGGCTGGGGGTCTGATCAGCAGGCCCACAGCCTCAGTAGTCGAAAACCAGTGAAGCAAAAAGCAAAAATTTGGGGTGACCATAGGATAGCAGACCCTACTCTCCTACATGCCCTGAATGCTATATGGCTGCATTTGCACCGTTCTAGGTATTTACAAAATGAATTTCTAACACTTTTGAAGTCACCATAAAGTGAAAAATGACTAAGTCCAAAAACTTCACTGGTGCATCAAAGTGGTCAAAAAAGGTCAACATTGGGTTAAAATTAACAAAACATAGTGCTGCAGTGGTCCAATAGCAGGCTAAAGACATAATGAATGACACAGAATGAACAGTTTTACTAAACACTTTGAAAATTCGATTTTCAATTTCAGGGGGACAAGGTCATGGAACTCCGAGCTGGGTAAAAGTTCAGCTTAAGGGCCCTCCCCATGGAGGTCAAAAATGTTATTACATCAAAATCTTTTAAAAACTATATAGGTGTAATTGCAGTCTCCTGAATGCTATGTAACTGCATTTGCACTGTTCTGTGTGCCTCCAAAATGAATTTCTAACACTTTTGAAGTCCCCATGAAGTGAAAAATGACGAAGTACAAAGACATCATTGGTGCATGAAAGTGTTTAAAAACGGTCACAAATGCATAAAAATGAAAAAAACAAAGTGCTACACTGGCCCAATAGCATGCTAAACACACAATGAATGACCCAGAATGAATATATTTACAAATTACTTGGAAAATGCTATTTTAAATTTCAGGGGGACGAGGTCACAGAAGTCATGGAACTCCGAGCGGGGTAAAAGTTCAAACTTTCCACCCCTCATGGAGGTCAAAATGTTTAATTCATCAAAATCATTTAAAAACTATATAGGTGTGATTGGAGTGTCCTGATTGCTATATAGGTGCATTTGCACTGTCCTGTGTGCCTCCAAAGTGACTTTCTAACACTTTTGAAATCTCCATGAAGCAAAAAGTGACTAAGTCCAAAGACCATTTGGAGCATCAAAGTGTTCAAAAACGGTCAAAAATGCATAAAAACGAAAAAAAACAAGTGCTACAGTGGCCCAATAGCATGCTAAACACACAATGAATGACACAGAATGAATAGTTGTACACATTACTTTGAAAATGCAATTTTAAATTTCAGGGGGACAAGGTCACGAAAGTCATGGAACTCCGAGCGGGGTAAAAGTTCAACCTTTCCCCCCTTATGGAGGTCAAAATTTTAATACATCAAAATCATTTAAAAACTATATAGGTGTGATGGCAGTGTCTTGGATACATCCCACATGAATTTTAAACACATTAGGAGCATCTCTGATCAAAATAACCATAAAAATCCCAAAGCTGCATCAGTGCTTCAAAGTGCTCCAAAACGGTCAAAAATGGACGAAAATGAAAAATATTCTCCATATCTGAGTTTTTATAACATTCCTTAGATAATGTATATCTTGAATTAGTTTTAAATCCTTTTATTAAAAAGTTTCTTTTCTATGCTGCACTGGTGCAACGCCTCAAGTCTGAGAAGCTGCACCAGTGCAGCCGAAGCAGCACTGGTGCAGCCGAAGCAGCACTGGTGCAACAAGAGTCAAGCTGGTAGCCTGACCTTTGACCAATCCGAGAAAAAAAAAGGTGTTTTTTTCCCTGGGCCCCTCCCCCAAACGAAAACACATTGACCTGAAGCCTAAGTGTATTCTGAGTCATAAAAAGTTTATTAGATGAAAAAATATTGTACGGGCACTTTTTTGCACAAAAAGTCACTTTTTGGCACTTTTTTGAGAGAAATAAAATAGTTCGCAGATTTTTTTTAAATCGACCGAATAAAAAAAAAATGCTCTTGTTGGATGGCTTTGGACATAAGGCCGCATAAACAAAAGGAATTTTTCAAATATCTGTTTTTCTCACTTTTTTATTGCTGTTTGAAATTTCTGACTTGACTTTTTGCATCATTGGTGATGCATGTGTTTAACATTGAGCTTGGGAAAATTGAAAAAAAATAGACTTTGGGGATTGTTTACTAGGGCAAGTGATACATCAAATTAAGACTCATATTAAACTGAACCTCAAGCTGAAAAAAAAAACAAAATAGCATTTACGATCACTTTTTTATAAGCAACTTTAACAATTGTTTTTTTAGCTATATTAAAAAACAAGGTAACGCCGTAAATTTTAGAAAAGAGATTTTTTCAAAGTAAAACATAGGTGTGACCTGCCTTCACATTAGGCTTCATAAACAAAAGAAAAAACATCTCTATGTGTTATATTCACTTTTTAATAACACATTTTCGTTTTAGGCACAAGCAAAAAGCAGCATTGGTGATGCATGTGTTTTTCAATGGGGTTTTTTAAAGTCTACCAAAATACGGTTTACCAATACATTTTCATTATTTTCTCTTTGGTATCTAATTATGCACATGTTAATAAACAGGTTCATGCATTATTAGCTAAATAGCATAAAAACACACTGAATTATTAACAATAATCTTTGAGATTTGGGTGACCAGATGGCCGGAAATCGAAAATCGCCTCCTATGGATTCAACTTCCATTTCGTGCACTTTCTATGTGGGCCACATGCATAAGAATTGGTACAATAATGCATACGAATCTTAGCTAGAATCTGCAATTGAAATTAAGTCTTTAACTTATATGCTTCAAGAATTATAGGGCACATTCTGCTATGTATAATATCCTATCCATTTCAATGGGACGACCAGATGGCCGCAAATTGAAAATCGCGTCGTATGGATTCATATTGCGTTGTATGTACCGTACGTGTAAGCCACATGCATTTAAAATGACACAATGTAGTAGGGTATGCTATAGAATGTGTTGCAGTTGGAAATCAAGCTCTATCTAGTATGGATCATGACTGATGACACAATATACGTGACTCATTTTGCAAAAAATGGAGGCAAATTTTTATAAAACATGCGTTTAATCACTGAATGATTCTCACCACTTCTAAGCATGGCACAGGCATGACAATGACCACAGGGCAGTGGCATGATGGTAACTGTATGCTGCACTCAGAATTATGGATCCAGATTGTATGGTTTTAGAATTATGGGCCACAACGTAAGGCATATTTTTTCACACATGTGACGTTATTGAAAAACATCATACATTCAACTTCACATTTTGTAGCCAAAAGCATAAAGTGTTCTTCAACACACATGAAAGTGAAAAATAAAAACTTTTCCTGAAGATTACACTTGATTTGTACCTTGTCCCTATAAGCCACAAATATGAGAGTTACCACTATAAAGTGTAGATGTCTTAGCTACATACTGTGATTGAAATTAGGTCAGTACCTCATATGGTTCAAGATTTATAGTGCACCACATACTATGTAATATATCCTATCCATTTCAATGGGCGACCAGATGGCCGCAAATTAAAAATCGCCTCGTATGGATTCAAACTGCTTTGTATGCACCTTGTGTGTGAGCCACATGCATATAAAATGGCACACTGTAGTAGGCTATGTTATAGAATGTGTTGCAGTTGGAAATCAAGCTCTATCTAATATGGATCTTGACTGATGACATAACATACGTGACACATTTTGCAAAAGCTGGAGGAATTTTTTTAAAAATATGTGTTTAATCGCTGAAAGATTCACACCACTTTGAAGCTTTCCACATGCATGAAAATGAACACAGGACAGTGGCATCATGTTAGCTTAATGCTGCACTTCCAATTATGGATCCAGATTGTATGGTTTTAGAAGTATGGGACAAAATGTAAGGCATACTTTTTCGTACATGCGACGGTATTGAAAAACGTCATACATTCAACCTCAAATTTTGACAACTGAAGGACTGGACTTTTTAACAGTACCAGCGGTGCCAGGGAACAACACCTATAACCTTCATGGGATACCTGTTTCGGCGCACAAACTACAGAGACACGGGACACTTCCTTCGGCGTCAGAGATTCAAGGTTTATTACTGCAGGGAACACAGAAGTCACGACAAGTACAACACGTGCAACTTGGGGAGACTGCTTCAAATTGGTTCTGTGGATCGCTCCTTTTATACAAAATTAACTCATAGGACAACATGGTACACAAAAGTTTACAACCTGGTTCCCATAATTATCCCCCAGAGGGGTCGCTTTGGTCACTTTGGTACACATAAGGTCCGGAACATAAGTGCGGAAACATTTGGCGGTTCCCAACTGTAAAAACCCATCTTCCCAACATTAGTGAATTCCAATCGGCAGTAAAAACAGCTCGAAATAGGGACAAAGACAGGTGCAGAGGGAGATGGAGACAGTGGGAAATCGAAAAGGGTGTAAAAGGGGAGGTATCGGGAAACACGAGATACAGGCATCAAAGGGACGTGCCTAATGAGATGCACGGCTGAGACAATAAACCGGACGGCAAGATGAGCCTCGAGCGGGGCCATCTGCCTTACAGTATCATCCCCCTCATCGTAAAAACACTTACAAAGAACATGTGTCTTCTATGAATATCTTGGAAGTCTCAGGGTCGCGAAGCGGACATCGTCCGTTCGCTGGCTACTTGAGGGCAAGAGACAAAATGGATGCCGTATCTAAGATGGAACCCGTGGGTGCAGATGAAAAACCCACATAACAAACGAACGGTTTGAGTTAGCACAGCGAAACTGCGCACACTTACTAAACTTGTCATTTGCGGTTCATAGATACCAGACTCGACCATATTCGTGTGAGTCGAAAACATCATTTAAAATTGTCACGGAACCTCAGACGCTCCTTTTGCCCTCATGTAGGCAAGCACTAATCAGAATCATATTCGATATTCATCAGACCCTCAAGATGTTGCTGTAGCATAGCTCTGTCCAAACGAGTCCCCTTGGTAACAGGTGGCTGTCTTATACACGTTGTAGCACAGAGGCCACATAAGGCAGGACCACACTGTACACAAAGGCAACACGTGAACAGGAACACCACAACGACTCCAATGATCATCAGAATTTTCCAACCCCAAGTCGACATCAGGCCCCAAAACCATCCAAGTAGCGTCCAATCCCCTACATCCACGTGTATGGATTCAGAGATCTTATGCAATTTTGAGATGGCTTGATAGACAGTCGGAGCGTTATCAGGAATGAAAATACAGCAGGCCGAATGGATTACCTTACAGACCCCACCTCGATCTGCCAAGATCACATCTAAAACCATACGGTTTTGTAACGTCATAAGTCTATCCGCCTGAAGTTCTGTGGTGATATTACCAAGGGCACTGGCAGTAATATTAGCTGTCGATTCTACCACTCGAGTCAATTGTCTCAGGTTTCTACTATTAACCATAGGTCCCCAAAACGGGAGGAAACCCTTGAAAAAGTCTCCTGCCTCTTGACCGGCAGTATCCTCTTCGCTAATTACGCCTCTCACAACTCTAGTCTTGTGATAATCTGCATCTACAGTGAATGTCGGAGGCAACAAGTTGGCAATAAAGCATGCGCCCATAAAGTCAGAGGGCAACCATGCATATGCACGATCATGACAAATAAAGTAGGTACCCTTGGCAGCCAGGAACACAGGGGAGGAGACCATTGGCAGAATGTAATTTTCAGTGCAAGCACTCTCTCCAAGTCGGGCTTTCGATCTACGGCCACGACCTATTAGACAAAAATTACCAATGTGGGGCACAACCCATATCGGAGGTGAATTTTTAAGCTGTTTTTCATTAGTGAACACACTATATTCGCCTCTACTTAAAATCCTATAGGCTTGTACTTCTTCTTCAGGGATAAGCGAAGGATCATAGATATCGCTATCTAAATCCTCTATTGCTATCGATAAAGATTTTTGGTACGAAGTAGGACCAGAGTAGGGGGAACGTGGTTCTCGAATGGGGTGGAAACCCAGTGCGCTTCGAAACATTGTTTGAAATGCTCGAGCAGATCCTTGGGAGCTATACGGTAACACCAGATATGGAATTCCCTTATCCGTAGTATGTGGCATCAACCCACACACCCAACAATTAGTAGTGTTAACCACTAACTGATGCTGATGAAGGAGCTGAATAAAGGAATTATTGCGGAATTCTGCACGTCTAGCCTGCTCGTGTTCGGGTAGGATGTGAAAAGAATGAGGAGAGTCAGTGGAGATGAGTTTAAAATTAGGGGTAGGAGTAGGTATGATAGAAGACATAAAATGAAACATTGTGTAATACACTCCACCCACCAAAAATGCAGAAATAGTCATAAACAGTACGAATATTTGGAATATGAAACATTTGGTACGACTGAGTTGCTGCAGCTTGAATCTTCTTGCTTGAGCTCTTTCCAAGTCCATCAGCTTCGAGAATGCCATTCCCTATGACCGTCCGCGACGTTTCTTGACGCACTTCGTTCTGTGTAGCAATAGTCAATTCCTAGGAGTTCCCAGGAATCGACGGTCTTTAACCTAGCGTCAAGACCTACTAACCAGGAGGAAGTACACGCGCGGCCCTACGGCCTTTATTTCACAAATATATATATATATATATATGTATAAAAACAAATGTCTCTCAGCTGTGGAAACAAAAAGTGTAAGGAACGAAGCTCAATGAATATATACAAAATAATTACAATGGTATGAGTGTTCAAACTGATCATGGAAAACGGGATAATGCACTTGTCAAGGGACAGAACGGGGTTTTTTTATTAGTCTTTAGTGCTGGATCTTAAAAAATATCGGGTTTTCCCAGGACGTGTCTGTTCGTTAAATAAAAGATCCGTTGAAGGGACAACGCCCTGTTGATCAGCTGAATGTTCTGGTCTTGAGTTCTCTGCTGACAAGTGTTCAACAATGCCTTTTTGCTGCACTGAGGATTCTCCAACAGGTTGTGCGTCACTGAAAGGTACAAATGCCGGCAATCCTTCGGTTTCAGATGATGCAATGCCTTTCCTCACCCACGAGTCTGCTGGCAACGGAATGGGGACTTTCTTGGTATGGGTGGCATGCACCCAATTTTTCCGCCCCTCAAGACGAACTGCAGTTCTCGTGGCAAGGAGGACCTGATAGGGTCCAGTGAACCTGGGATCCAAATTGTTCTTGCGCGAAAAATTGCGCGTTACCACCCAATCTCCGGGCTGGAGCTGGTGGCCTGGACCCTCCGTCTGTGTTGGCAATGCTTCGTGAACCTGTTGGTGAATTAACCTCAGTTTAGCAGTCAAGTCATGAAGATAATCAATCAACATTGGATACTCAAGTTCACAAAAGGCACCTGGTCTAGGGACCCCCCAAACATTGGCAGGACGACCGAACACTATTTCATAGGGACTGAGCCCTACTCGGGAGTGTACAGTTGCCCTTGTTGACAGTAATGCTAAGGGTAAAGCGTCAGGCCACGAAAGACCTGTCGTAGCCTGAATCTTTGCTAGCTTAAGTTTAAGGGTGCCATTGTACCCTTCAACCAAACCAGCTGACTGAGGATGATTGGCACTATGAAATTTCTGTACAATCCCTAATCCGCGACACACGCTCTTCATCACGCTCCCAACAAACTCACTTCCATTGTCTGACCACACAATTCTAGGCATTCCGTAACGGGAAAAATACTCCTTGAGTAAAATTTTTGCCGTGGATAAGGCCGTATTGTCCTTAAGGGGGTAGGCCTCAATCCATCGGGAGAATGCGCAAACAACAACTAAAACGTATTTCAGGTTATTGCATCGCTCCATATGGATGAAGTCTAACTGAATAACTTCGAAAGGGTACGCAGGAGGGGCAAAATGGCCAGGTGGAGTGGGAGTGCCCTTACCAGGATTGTGCATCAAACACACCATACAATTCTTAACCAAGCGTTCAGCACATTTCGTAATACCATCATTCTTCCACACAGGAAACAGCAATTTACAGATACCTTTCGCGCTAATATGTGCTAACCCGTGTGCCATAGTCACAATAGCCAGCACATACGCATCAGGCAACATCCATCTTTTCTGTTCCGACAAGTCAATCCAACAACCATTTGCATCCAACTTTCCCGTACTTTCTTTCCACTTCGTCTTTTCAGTTTCGGTGGCCTCATTCTGAATTGCTTTCACACTTTCGATAGTGTTTTCACACATACTTAATTCTGCAGGCCACCTAACCGAACTCGTCACATACATTCGAGTGCTAATGTTCCAGGCAGTCTCTTTAGCAGTCTCATCCGCAAACGCATTACCACGACCAACATCATCTGTCACCTTACGATGCGCACTACATTTAACAATCGCCACTTGCTTAGGCAACGTAAGTGCATCCAAAAGATCATTTACAAGCTGGCCATGCTGAATCTTCGTACCATGCGATGTAAGAAAACCTCTCTCTCTCCACAGTCGTCCAAAACTATGTGCCACACCAAATGCATACTGGCTATCTGTAAACACATTCACCCGTTTATCTTTAGACAATACACACGCTCTCGTCAAAGCAATTAGCTCAGCAGCCTGAGCCGAATTTTGATTTAATCTTGCACTTTCCACAATCGTTCTCAATGTAACTACAGCATACGCGGTCGTCACATCACCGTTCGGCAACTTGAAACAAGAACCATCCACATACAAAGTACCATCGGGATTTGTCAATGGAGTATCTTTTAGGTCAATGCGACCCTTGGTTTCCTTTTCAGTTTTGAGATAGCAGTCATGTACTGCTTCACCACTTGATTCTGCGTCGATCGGCAGCAATGTTGCTGGATTCAACACATTACACCGTTTTATCCGTATATGACTGGCCAGCAACGTCAACTCATACCCAGACAATCTTGCGCTCGTCAGATGTTGAGTTTTCGTTCGGTTCAATAGAGTGTCGACTGCATGCGGGACCACTACCGTGAGCATATTATCCATAACTAGACCTGCGGACTGTCGAATGGACGCCGCAGCTGCCGCTGTTGCCCTTAAGCAACTTGGCAAGGCTCTTGCTACTGGGTCTAAAGTCGAAGAAAAGTAGGCACATGGGCGTTGCTTATCACCAAAAGATTGTGTCAAAACACTCAACGCGCAACCGTCCCTCTCGTGAACGTATAGTGTAAACGGCTTATTGTAGTCAGGAGTGCCCAACACAGGAGCCGAACACAGCGCATCACGCAATTCAGAAAAACTTTTCTGACATTCTTCAGACCAAGGTACTGGGGATGAAACATCCTTGCACGTAAGGGCTATCAATGGTTTCGCCAACAATGAAAAATTTGGAATCCATTGTCTGCAGTAGGACGTAATACCTAAAAAGGCACGAACATCTCTCTGGGTTTTTGGCACAGTCATTCGGGAAATCGCTGCAATTCTCTCTGGGGTCAACCTTCTCCCTTCTCTTGACAATAAGTGACCTAAATAGGTAACTTCTTGGCAACAATACTGTAGCTTTGAAGGGGATACCTTGTGGTGTAATTCATGTAGGTAGTGCAATAATGATACTGTAGCCGTTTTGCAAATAGCTTCTGTATCAGCTGCCACTAAAAGATCGTCAACGTATTGAATCAAAGCTGCACCCTTAGGTAGTATAAAGGCATCAAGTTGACCTTTAAGTGCTTGGCTATAGATTGACGGACTCTCACAGTAACCCTGTGGGGCGCGTTTTAGCCTAAAACTGCGACCTCCTAATGAGAATCCGAACAGGTCTCTGCTTTCCTCTGCAATCGGAATGCTAAAGAAAGCATTCTTTAGATCGATCACTGTGAACCAGGAGGCAGATGCTGGAATCATTGTTAGTAAAGCTGTAATGTCGGGAACCACAGGAAATTGCGGAACCACTATTTTGTTTACCTCCCTCAAATCTATAACAAAACGATACACAGGAGGTTTAGTTGGATCGGTTCGTTTCAAAATTGGCAATACAGGACTATTACATATATTTCCACGAGTTTCTTCAACAACACCCTTACCAATGAGATCATGAATGATTGCTAACAGCGCCCGCTCGCCTTCGATAGAAATACGATATTGAGGTAAACGTGGTAATCGCGCATTTTGTTTCAATTGAATCACATAGGGTGGAATGTCTAACAGGCCCACATCATTGGGACCTGTGGCCCATAAGGACGCAGGGAGGGAATTCAATTCCGGTGGGAATTTATCAACCGATAAATACATGGGAGAGATCACTCTCCTTCCCAATGTAAGCTCCACTCCTTCGGGGGAACAATACAATGTTGCATATAATCGTTTCAACAAATCCAGGCCCAAAAGATTTTCACCACAACCTGTAGATAGAATCAGTGGAGCCGTTAGCTCACGAGGTCCAATCATAAGAGGCAAAGGGTTAGAGACTGGGTTACTAACAGGGGCGCCAGAGAATCCGACGGAAACGTTCGTTAAGCCAGACAAAGGTGCGCCAGGGAGTTTTGAATGCATGATGGAACTTTTCGTCGCACCAGTGTCTAACAGAAAAGGCTCAACTACACCCGATGTAGTCACTGCAACGTAAGGCCCACTCTGATCGACCGGAACTGACACTACTCCCTCTCTTTGTCGTAGGCTGTCCTAGTAATGGTCGTTTACAACAGTGTCATGCTCCACATAATAATCATCCACATTATACTGTGCAGATCGGACTGATCCCGCATTTCTCTGGTCGAAATAATTATTCACATCTGATTGATTTTGATAGCGGTCATTCTGATTGTGCGATGAACCACGACCTCTACCACGTGGTGCCTGTTGCGGACCACCACCACGATTTCCTCGAGCTGACACACCATTTAAACGGTCTTTTAAAGCAAGACACTCGTATTTTAGGTGTCCTTCTTTCCTACAATATGCGCACTGATTATATCCTAGTGTAGATCTATAATCAAAGTTGTCAGAACGCTGCTGCATCCTATCAGTCTGTGCTCGGGGTCGATACTGTTGTTGTGAATCATTTTGATTCGATCGTGGAGGATATGCTTGCTGCAACAAAACCTTCGTTTTGAGCTCCTTAGTTTTCTTTTCTACACGATCACTTTCTTCCTTTTCCCTATTTTCATAATACTGGGCCGTTGCTAATATTTGCGCAGGGGTTGAGACTGCCCACGCACTCTCTGAATTCTTTAATTTGTTGCATAGCTCAGGCAACAAATTTGACACAAATTTGTCAACGAATAACCGCTGACCTCCCTCAGCGCCCATGTCCTGGCCGCTGTGGTCGACAAACGCTTCCTCAAACCTTGTAAAGAAATCCGAGACACTCTCGTCTTTCTTTTGCTTACAAGCTGATAACTTATCCCAATTCACCTTCATCGCGGGCATGAGAGTTTTCATGAGCGTAATGATTTTCTGCGGCAAGTCCAAAATTAATTGGTCAGGCTTAGCCCCACCAACTTGTAATGCATCAGCCGCTAATAGTGCAGCCCAATCGCCACCTAATTCAACCGCGTGGTTGGCTTGACGAATTTTGGCCCAAACTGGTTGTGGTACAACATTGCCAAACAACATGTCGATGTCGGCAATATTCATAATAGAAGCTTCCACCAGTTGTGATAACTCTTTATAATAACCAGCCGGATTTTTACGCGGATCGGGCAAGGATTGCTTTACTTGTAAAACTTCCGATCGTTTCCATGGAAGATGTATCCACACTCTTCGAAAATGCGGTAAAACCGGAGGGTTTGCACCGGGGTCACCAGGTACCCATAGCGGCGGAACCTCTCTCATAGGATACTGACCAGGAACCGCTTTCCAGTTCTCAGTGGTATCATCTAATGACACTCGAGAATGTGCTGTGGGTCTGAATGCTAATAAGCGTTCCACGGCACGTCGTACATCGTCTCCTACAATCATACCGTTCGAAAAGTGACTCTGAAGTTCAATTATGTCGGACGGTACATTCTCTACATCATCATTGTACCATTCTTCTCTCAAAAAGTTACACATCTCCTCAAATACGAATCTCTGCGTAGGCTCATTAAACTGAGAAAACGTTTCAAAGACTATACGTGGAGTGTAATTGGCAGGATGTCTTATCCACCTACGTGCCATGGTTATCAATGACTCTTTCTCCCTACCACTAGGGATCTGACTCCGTCTCTGAGGAGTATCAGATGAATCCGACGGAAATAACGGACCAGAAAGAGGTGAATAAAGGGTAGCAACAGAATTAGGAACACGCTTACGAACAGATGGGGAGAGAAAAACAGGAGCAACAACATTAGAGGTAAAAGAAGGCATAGTAGGAACAGACAAGGTAGTCGGAGTAGCAGAAACAACAGTCTGAGAAGGTACAGGTACAGGAACAGTGGGAATAATAACAGATGGAGGAACAAACATAGGGTTAACAGCGGGCTGGCCCGCAGCCGCTGAAGCAACAAGGGATACAACAGGAGGTACTACAGGAGCAACTACAGGAGCAGTAGCACCCTGTACATAAGGAGGTGGTGATTTCATCAAATATGATAACAAGGAATCCTCCCTCATCTCTTCTTCTTTTTTTTCTGATTTATTCGGTAAAGCTGGGTAACATTTATCTATTTTCATGTGATGTAATCTAGTAGCAATTTCCAGGTCTTTTTCTTCTTTGTCTTGTCTACATTCTTTTACAGCTTGCATTATTGGAATAAATTCCTGCTTTTTATCCTTTTTAAGTTGTTTGATTTCTTTCTGTTTGGCCTCTTTACGCCATATCCGAAAGGAATCAAACATAGCTGGCCTAGCTTTCTTTAAAAATAATTTAGCCTCAAGATTATCTAAAATCGAAAGTTCAAAAGTTCCGTGTGGTGGCCATCTAAGGTCACCGTCTTTCTTTGTGTAGCGGATCCAATAATCATTATAGATTATAGGACCCACACCATGTCGACTATAAAGATCATGTATCGGAGTTCCAACTGGAGGTATCGGACATGAGTCCTCCAACCGGGAATCCATTGCGCAACATTTGAAAATACGAAACAAACCACTATGGCTAGGCATCGTGCACACTAACCTAGTATCAAACTTCAAGGATTACCGAAGTAATTAAAACCTCGTGTAAGTCAAAACCCTCGGTTTTTGGCAATTGCAACTGTCAAATAATACTAAGAACCAATACTAAGAACCACAAATGCAATGGAACCATGCAATACAACAAAGCCGTAAGGCTATTACAAAGCTCGGAGAGCTATTACCACAAAGCCTGAGGAGGCTATTACAAAGCTCAGTGAGCTATTACAACAAAGCCTTAAAGGCTAACAACAAAGCTTTCAAAAAGCTAGAACGATCACTAAGGACTGGGAGCGACCCACAAATACTTAACTCAAGACTTCAATGGCGTCACCAGGAAGGCCCGTCTATCGTCTCGCTTGTACATAAGGTCTACGCCGGGCGTCGAAGACAGGTCGACAGTCAGGGCATCGGTCCGTCGCAGCCGTCAGGAGGCGGGAATCTTCGCAGGGAAAAACTTCGGGCCACCTATTTCGACAACAGGATCGATGAAGCGGGGTGCACCTTCCCTCGGAGATTTCACACGAAGTTCCTCACGATCATCAGGCTTTGGACCGGTACCGCTGAAGTCGCCCCACGTTGGGCGCCAACTGAAGGACTGGACTTTTTAACAGTACCAGCGGTGCCAGGGAACAACACCTATAACCTTCATGGGATACCTGTTTCGGCGCACAAACTACAGAGACACGGGACACTTCCTTCGGCGTCAGAGATTCAAGGTTTATTACTGCAGGGAACACAGAAGTCACGACAAGTACAACACGTGCAACTTGGGGAGACTGCTTCAAATTGGTTCTGTGGATCGCTCCTTTTATACAAAATTAACTCATAGGACAACATGGTACACAAAAGTTTACAACCTGGTTCCCATAATTATCCCCCAGAGGGGTCGCTTTGGTCACTTTGGTACACATAAGGTCCGGAACATAAGTGCGGAAACATTTGGCGGTTCCCAACTGTAAAAACCCATCTTCCCAACATTAGTGAATTCCAATCGGCAGTAAAAACAGCTCGAAATAGGGACAAAGACAGGTGCAGAGGGAGATGGAGACAGTGGGAAATCGAAAAGGGTGTAAAAGGGGAGGTATCGGGAAACACGAGATACAGGCATCAAAGGGACGTGCCTAATGAGATGCACGGCTGAGACAATAAACCGGACGGCAAGATGAGCCTCGAGCGGGGCCATCTGCCTTACAGTATCATCCCCCTCATCGTAAAAACACTTACAAAGAACATGTGTCTTCTATGAATATCTTGGAAGTCTCAGGGTCGCGAAGCGGACATCGTCCGTTCGCTGGCTACTTGAGGGCAAGAGACAAAATGGATGCCGTATCTAAGATGGAACCCGTGGGTGCAGATGAAAAACCCACATAACAAACGAACGGTTTGAGTTAGCACAGCGAAACTGCGCACACTTACTAAACTTGTCATTTGCGGTTCATAGATACCAGACTCGACCATATTCGTGTGAGTCGAAAACATCATTTAAAATTGTCACGGAACCTCACAACTTTACAATACGCCACACACATAATAATTCACATGGGTAAGATGCACATCACTAGGAACAAAGTGCTGTTTAAATTATGTCTCTATAATGTACAGACTATGAATTATAGCCAAAAGTATAAAGTGTTCTACAACACACATGAAAGTGAAAAATAAAAACTTACCTGAAGGTTACACTTGATTTGTACCTTGTCCCTATAAGCCACAACCATGAGAGTTACCACTATGAATTGTAAATGTCTTAGCTACATACTGCAATTGAAATTAAGTCAGTACATCATATGCTTCAAGAAATAGAGTGCACTACATCCTCTGTAGTATATCCTATCCATTTCAAAGGGTGACCAGATGGCCGCAAATTAAAAATTGCCTCGTATGGATTCAAATTGCTTTGTATGACTGTTTTCAGGTCCCTGTAGCCACCAGGACCCCATAATATATCTCAGATGATATAACAAGAGTGGCTAGGGCTCATTTCCAGCCTCCAGGTACATGTCTGACTCCTATTTGTGACATTTCGAGGTGTTTGGGAACAAATTCATTTTTCCCAATATAGGCCATAGAGCTCAGAGTCACATCACATTGAGCTCAGAGTCACATCAAATTTCTAGTTCTGGACCTAAGGACCCCTTAGTATACCTCAGATGACATACCAGGAGTGTCTAAGACCCATTTCTGGCCTCCAGGGATGACTTTTTGAAGTTTTGGGGTTTAAGGGGGCATAGTCACTTCTTCCACCCAGGCTACGTTGCTCAAAATCGTGTACGATGTCAGGTTCTTCCCTTGGCTGGAAGCTGAAAAAAAAACTTCAGATAATAGCAAAGGTAGATAGATCAAATGAAAGCATCAGATCTGAGCTTTCTAACAAGTATATTTAGGTCATGGGTACTCACAAAGTGACTGTGATATCCATTCTGAGCTATTTGGAAAATTAGCAAATCTTGTCAAACTTTTTTTGACGATTTTTGCTAATTTTCGGTATCAACCCTCATGACTGTTTTCGGGTCCCTGTAGCCACCAGGACCCCATAATATATCTCAGATGATATAACAAGAGTGGCTAGGGCTCATTTCCAGCCTCCAGGTACATGTCTGACTCCTATTTGTGACATTTCGAGGTGTTTGGGATCAAACTCATTTTTCCCAATATAGGCCATAGAGCTCAGAGTCACATCACATTGAGCTCAGAGTCACATCAAATTTCTAGTTCTGGACCTAAGGACCCCTTAGTATACCTCAGATGACATACCAGGAGTGTCTAAGATCCATTTCTGGCCTCCAGGGATGACTTTTTGAAGTTTTGGGGTTTAAGGGGGCATAGTCACTTCTTCCATCCAGGCTACGTTGCTCAAAATCGGGTACGATGTCAGGTTCTTCCCTTGGCTGGAAGCTGAAAAAAAAACTTCAGATAATAGCAAAGGTAGATAGATCAAATGAAAGCATCAGATCTGAGCTTTCTAACAAGTATATTTAGGTCATGGGTACTCACAAAGTGACTGTGATATCCATTCTGAGCTATTTGGAAAATTACCAAATCTTGTCAAAAAAACTTTTTTTGACGATTTTTGCTAATTTTCGGTATCAACCCTCATGACTGTTTTCGGGTCCCTGTAGCCACCAGGACCCCATAATATATCTCAGATGATATAACAAGAGTGGCTAGGGCTCATTTCGAGCCTCCAGGTACATGTCTGACTCCTATT
Organism: Lissotriton helveticus; assembly: GCF_964261635.1. Classification (NCBI taxonomy): domain Eukaryota; kingdom Metazoa; phylum Chordata; class Amphibia; order Caudata; family Salamandridae; genus Lissotriton; species Lissotriton helveticus. The sequence goes on along the minus strand of NW_027611658.1, from coordinate 773,821 downwards.
TGTGACATTTCGAGGTGTTTGGGGTCAAACTCATTTTTTCCATTATAGGCCATATAGCTCAGAGTCACATCACATTGAGCTCAGAGTCACATCAAATTTCTAGTTCTGGACCTAAGGACCCCTTAGTATACCTCAGATGACATACCAGGAGTGTCTAAGACCCATTTCTGGCCTCCAGGGATGACTTTTTGAAGTTTTGGGGTTTAAGGGGGCAAAGTCACTTCTTCCATCCAGCCTAAGGTGCTCAAAATCGGGTACAATGTCAGGTTTTTCCCATGGCTGGAAGCTGAAAAAAAAACTTCAGATAATAGCAAAGGTAGATAGATCAAATGAAAGCATCAGATCTGAGCTTTCTAACAAGTATATTTAGGTCCTGGGTACTCACAAAGTGACTGTGATATCCATTCTGAGCTATTTGGAAAATTAGCAAATCTTGTCAAAAAAACTTTTTTTGACGATTTTTGCTAATTTTCGGTATCAACCCTCATGACTGTTTTCAGGTCCCTGTAGCCACCAGGACCCCATAATATATCTCAGATTATATAACAAGAGTGGCTAGGGCTCATTTCCAGCCTCCAGGTACATGTCTGACTCCTATTTGTGACATTTTGAGGTGTTTGGTGTCAAATTCATTTTTTTCCATTATAGCTCCTAGATATCAGAGTCACATCAGATTTCTAGTTCTGGACCCAAGAAGACCATAGTATACCTCAGATGACATACCAAGAGTGTCTAAGACCCATTTCTGGCCTCCAGTGGTGACTTTTTGAAGTTTTTGGGTTTAAGGGGGCAAAGTGACTTTTTCCACCCAGCCCAATGTTCTCAAAATCAATCAATCAATCAATCAATCAGGTCATTTATAGAGCGCACTACTCACCCGTAGGGTCTCAAGGCGCTGGGTGGGGGGGGGGGGGGTGCCGCCACTGCTCGAACAGCCAGGTCTTGAGCTTCTTCCTGAAGGAGAGGTGGTCCTGGGTCAGGCGCAGGTTGGTCGGGAGTGAGTTCCAGGTCTTGGCGGCCAGGTAGGAGAAGGATCTTCCTCCTCCTCCTACCTGGGTACGATATCAGGTGTTTCCCTTGGTTGGTAGCGGAAAAAAAACTTTATATAATATCAAAGTTATATATATCACATGAAAGCATCAGAGCTGACCTTTCTAACAAGTGTATTCATATCTTGCGCACTCAGTGTCTCTGATATCCATTCTGAGCTATTTGGAAAATTAGCAAATCTTGTCAAAAAAATTTTTGGGACGATTTTTGCTAATTTTCAGTATCAACCCACCTGACTGTTTTTGGGTCCCTGTGGCCACCAGGACCCTATATTATATCTCAGGTGATATAGCAAGAGTGTCTAGGGCTCATTTCCAGCCTCCAGGTACATGTCTGAGTCCTATTTCAGACATTTTGAGGTGTTTGGTGTCAAATTCATTTTTTCCATTATAGGCCCTAGATATCAGAGTCACATCACATTTCTAGTTCTGGACCCAAGAACACCATAGTATACCTCAGATGACATACCAAGAGTGTCTAAGACCCATTTCTGGCCTCCAGGGGTGACTTTTTTAAGTTTTTGGGTTTAAGGGGGCAAAGTCACTTTTTCCACCCGAGGTCGTGGAACTCGGAGCTGGGTAAAAGTTTAGCTTGAGTGCCCTCCCCATGGAGGTCAAAAATGTTATTGCATCAAAATCATTTAAAAACTATATAGGTGTAATTGTAGTGCCCTGAATGCTATATGGCTGCATTTGCATCGTTCTAGGTATTTACAAAATGAATTTCTAACACTTTTGAAGTCTCCATGAAGTGAAAAATGACTAAGTCCAAAAACTTCACTGGTGCATCAAAGTGGTCAAAAAAGGTCAACATTGGGTTAAAATTAACAAAACATAGTGCTGCAGTGGTCCAATAGCAGGCTAAAGACATAATGAATGACACAGAATGAACAGTTTTACTAAACACTTTGAAAATTCGATTTTCAATTTCAGGGGGACAAGGTCATGGAACTCCGAGCTGGGTAAAAGTTCAGCTTAAGGGCCCTCCCCATGGAGGTCAAAAATGTTATTACATCAAAATCTTTTAAAAACTATATAGGTGTAATTGCAGTGTCCTGAATGCTATGTAACTGCATTTGCACTGTTCTGTGTGCCTCCAAAATGAATTTCTAACACTTTTGAAGTCCCCATGAAGTGAAAAATGACGAAGTACAAAGACATCATCGGTGCATGAAAGTGTTTAAAAACGGTCACAAATGCATAAAAATGAAAAAAACTAAGTGCTACACTGGCCCAATAGCAAGCTAAACACACAATGAATGACCCAGAATGAATATATTTACAAATTACTTGGACAATGCTATTTTAAATTTCAGGGGGACGAGGTCACAGAAGTCATGGAACTCCGAGCGGGGTAAAAGTTCAAACTTTCCACCCCTCATGGAGGTCAAAATTTTTAATTCATCAAAATCATTTAAAAACTATATAGGTGTGATTGGAGTGTCCTGATTGCTATATAGGTGCATTTGCACTGTCCTGTGTGCCTCCAAAGTGACTTTCTAACACTTTTGAAGTCTCCATGAAGCAAAAAGTGACTAAGTCCAAAGACCATTTGGAGCATCAAAGTGTTCAAAAACGGTCAAAAATGCATAAAAACGAAAAAAACAAGTGCTACAGTGGCCCAATAGCATGCTAAACACACAATGAATGACACAGAATGAATAGTTGTACACATTACTTTGAAAATGCAATTTTAAATTTCAGGGGGACAAGGTCACGAAAGTCATGGAACTCCGAGCGGGGTAAAAGTTCAACCTTTCCCCCCTTATGGAGGTCAAAATTTTAATACATCAAAATCATTTAAAAACTATATAGGTGTGATGGCAGTGTCTTGGATACATCCCACATGAATTTTAAACACATTAGGAGCATCTCTGATCAAAATAACCATAAAAACCCCAAAGCTGCATCAGTGCTTCAAAGTGATCCAAAACGGTCAAAAATGGACGAAAATGAAAAATATTCTCCATATCTGAGTTTTTATAACATTCCTTAGATAATGTATATCTTGAATTAGTTTTAAATCCTTTTATTAAAAAGTTTCTTTTCTATGCTGCACTGGTGCAACGCCTCAAGTCTGAGAAGCTGCACCAGTGCAGCCGAAGCAGCACTGGTGCAGCCGAAGCAGCACTGGTGCAACAAGAGTCAAGCTGGTAGCCTGACCTTTGACCAATCCGAGAAAAAAAAAGGTGTTTTTTTCCCTGGGCCCCTCCCCCAAACGAAAACACATTGACCTGAAGCCTAAGTGTATTCTGAGTCATAAAAAGTTTATTAGATGAAAAAATATTGTACGGGCACTTTTTTGCACAAAAAGTCACTTTTTGGCCTTTTTTTTTGAGAGAAATAAAATAGTTCGCAGATTTTTTTTAAATCGACCGAATTAAAAAAAAAATGCTCTTGTTGGATGGCTTTGGACATAAGGCCGCATAAACAAAAGGAATTTTTCAAATATCTGTTTTTCTCACTTTTTTATTGCTGTTTGAAATTTCTGACTTCACTTTTTGCATCATTGGTGATGCATGTGTTTAACATTGAGCTTGGGAAAATTGAAAAAAAATAGACTTTGGGGATTGTTTACTAGGGCAAGTGATACATCAAATTAAGACTCATATTAAACTGAACCTCAAGCTGAAAAAAAAAACAAAATAGCATTTACGATCACTTTTTTATAAGCGACTTTAACAATTGTTTTTTTAGCTGTATTAAAAAACAAGGTAACGCCGTAAATTTTAGAAAAGAGATTTTTTTAAAGTAAAACATAGGTGTGACCTGCCTTCACATTAGGCTTCATAAACAAAAGAAAAAACATCTCTATGTGTTATATTCACTTTTTAATAACACATTTTCGTTTTAGGCACAAGCAAAAAGCAGCATTGGTGATGCATGTGTTTTTCAATGGGGTTTTTTAAAGTCTGAGAAATATAGAGGGAGAGAAAAGAAAATAGCAAATCTCTCTATTGGGACCTAATAGTGTCCTCTTTTCATACCCAGACTACACTGTTGATCTGGAAAAAACCAAGAAAACAGAAAAAAGAAAAAAGAGAAGATACACAAAAAGAGGAAAAGAATACCCATCAGCAAGTGCAGTCAGAGAGGCTTTGTGGTAGACTTTCCTGATGCTATAAGAAACCAGTCTGGCCATATTGTATCACCATGTGTATCTCTGATTTATGTGTTTTGAATCCAGTTTCTTGTTTGTTTACTTTGTTTTACTACCACTGGTTATAATTTTCAAAGTGTTCTGTTTGTTTCCAGTGCGTGGCCTCCTTTTTTCCTGAGCAGTGGCCAGGTGAGGTGAGGTTTTCTCTCCCCACAATAAGGGTGAGTGTCTTTCTAGTGTTCATAGTCATATCATACAGACTATAGAAACATGAGCTTGTAGTCTTTGCACTTGTTCTGTTGACATTATGTGTCCATGTCTCTGTTTCTTTCTTTTTTGTATTTTGTCTATGCAGGAGAAGATACACTCTTTTCAGTTTGGAAAGCAGGTGTAGATTCTACTTCACATCACTTAAGTAAGTGTTGCAGTAGCACCATAGGTCCTGACGAAAGCCGTTTAGGCTGAAACATGTTGACCGAGTAACAACACTGGTGGGTAGCAATTCTTTACATGCTATCAGCATACTGTTTTTAACCATACCACTTTGATGGTCAGCCCCAATAAAGTGTTTTATGACATCACTGTAGGTATTTTTAGAATCACTTGGATCATTTTTCCTTTTCTTTTTCTTTGAGCACTGCAACCTTAGCCCCTCCCGCTCATATACTGTCATTTGTTGGTGTAATGTTCTGGGTCCATCACTAGGCAGTCCTATGGATTGTTTCTGAGGCAGATCCTAGAGGACACCATTTACCAACACATACCCAGATGACGAGATTCCACTTATGAGTGGGCTGATGGGTATTCTTTTCCTCTTTTTGTGTATCTTCTCTTTTTTCTTTTTTCTGTTTTCTTGGTTTTTTCCAGATCAACAGTGTAGTCTGGGTATGAAAAGAGGACACTATTAGGTCCCAATAGAGAGATTTGCTATTTACTTTTCTCTCCCTCTATATTTCTCAGACCTTCTGTACCTTCCGTGTGTTTTAGTGACTAGTTGGGGGACTAGGTACCAGTAGGTCTATAATAATTTCTCCCCTCGGACCCCCCCTTAACCTTCTGTTTCTCTGTTTTTTAAAGTCTACCAAAATACGGTTTACCAATACATTTTCATTATTTTCTCTTTGGTATCTCATTATGCACATGTTAATAAACAGGTTCATGCATTATTAGCTAAATAGCATAAAAACACACTGAATTATTAACAATAATCTTTGAGATTTGGGTGACCAGATGGCCGGAAATCGAAAATCGCCTCCTATGGATTCAACTTCCATTTCGTGCACTTTCTATGTGGGCCACATGCATAAGAATTGGTACAATAATGCATACGAATCTTAGCTAGAATCTGCAATTGAAATTAAGTCTTTAACTTATATGCTTCAAGAATTATAGGGCACATTCTGCTATGTATAATATCCTATCCATTTCAATGGGACGACCAGATGGCCGCAAATTGAAAATCGCGTCGTATGGATTCATATTGCGTTGTATGTACCTTACGTGTAAGCCACATGCATTTAAAATGACACAATGTAGTAGGGTATGCTATAGAATGTGTTGCAGTTGGAAATCAAGCTCTATCTAGTATGGATCATGACTGATGACACAATATACGTGACTCATTTTGCAAAAAATGGAGGCAAATTTTATAAAACATGCGTTTAATCACTGAATGATTCTCACCACTTCTAAGCATGGCACAGGCATGACAATGACCACAGGGCAGTGGCATGATGGTAACTGTATGCTGCACTCAGAATTATGGATCCAGATTGTATGGTTTTAGAATTATGGGCCACAACGTAAGGCATATTTTTTCACACATGTGACGTTATTGAAAAACATCATACATTCAACTTCACATTTTGTAGCCAAAAGCATAAAGTGTTCTTCAACACACATGAAAGTGAAAAATAAAAACTTTTCCTGAAGATTACACTTGATTTGTACCTTGTCCCTATAAGCCACAAATATGAGAGTTACCACTATAAAGTGTAGATGTCTTAGCTACATACTGTGATTGAAATTAGGTCAGTACCTCATATGGTTCAAGATTTATAGTGCACCACATACTATGTAATATATCCTATCCATTTCAATGGGTGACCAGATGGCCGCAAATTAAAAATCGCCTCGTATGGATTCAAATTGCTTTGTATGCACCTTGTGTGTGAGCCACATGCATATAAAATGGCACACTGTAGTAGGCTATGTTATAGAATGTGTTGCAGTTGGAAATCAAGCTCTATCTAATATGGATCTTGACTGATGACATAACATACGTGACACATTTTGCAAAAGCTGGAGGAATTTTTTAAAAAATATGTGTTTAATCGCTGAAAGATTCACACCACTTTGAAGCTTTCCACATGCATGAAAATGAACACAGGACAGTGGCATCATGTTAGCTTAATGCTGCACTTCCAATTATGGATCCAGATTGTATGGTTTTAGAAGTATGGGACAAAATGTAAGGCATACTTTTTCGTACATGCGACGGTATTGAAAAAGTCATACATTCAACCTCAAATTTTGACAACTTTACAATACGCCACACACATAATAATTCACATGGGTAAGATGCACATCACTAGGAACAAAGTGCTGTTTAAATTATGTCTCTATAATGTACAGACTATGAATTATAGCCAAAAGTATAAAGTGTTCTACAACACACATGAAAGTGAAAAATAAAAACTTACCTGAAGGTTACACTTGATTTGTACCTTGTCCCTATAAGCCACAACCATGAGAGTTACCACTATGAATTGTAAATGTGTTAGCTACATACTGCAATTGAAATTAAGTCAGTACATCATATGCTTCAAGAAATAGAGTGCACTACATCCTCTGTAGTATATCCTATCCATTTCAAAGGGTGACCAGATGGCCGCAAATTAAAAATTGCCTCGTATGGATTCAAATTGCTTTGTATGACTGTTTTCAGGTCCCTGTAGCCACCAGGACCCCATAATATATCTCAGATGATATAACAAGAGTGGCTAGGGCTCATTTCCAGCCTCCAGGTACATGTCTGACTCCTATTTGTGACATTTCGAGGTGTTTGGGATCAAACTCATTTTTCCCAATATAGGCCATAGAGCTCAGAGTCACATCACATTGAGCTCAGAGTCACATCAAATTTCTAGTTCTGGACCTAAGGACCCCTTAGTATACCTCAGATGACATACCAGGAGTGTCTAAGACCCATTTCTGGCCTCCAGGGATGACTTTTTGAAGTTTTGGGGTTTAAGGGGGCATAGTCACTTCTTCCATCCAGGCTACGTTGCTCAAAATCGGGTACGATGTCAGGTTCTTCCCTTGGCTGGAAGCTGAAAAAAAACCTTCAGATAATAGCAAAGGTAGATAGATCAAATGAAAGCATCAGATCTGAGCTTTCTAACAAGTATATTTAGGTCATGGGTACTCACAAAGTGACTGTGATATCCATTCTGAGCTATTTGGAAAATTAGCAAATCTTGTCAAAAAAACTTTTTTTGACGATTTTTGCTAATTTTCGGTATCAACCCTCATGACTGTTTTCGGGTCCCTGTAGCCACCAGGACCCCATAATATATCTCAGATGATATAACAAGAGTGGCTAGGGCTCATTTCCAGCCTCCAGGTACATGTCTGACTCCTATTTGTGACATTTCGAGGTGTTTGGGGTCAAACTCATTTTTTCCATTATAGGCCATATAGCTCAGACTCACATCACATTGAGCTCAGAGTCACATCAAATTTCTAGTTCTGGACCTAAGGACCCCTTAGTATACCTCAGATGACATACCAGGAGTGTCTAAGACCCATTTCTGGCCTCCAGGGATGACTTTTTGAAGTTTTGGGGTTTAAGGGGGCAAAGTCACTTCTTCCATCCAGCCTAAGGTGCTCAAAATCGGGTACAATGTCAGGTTTTTCCCATGGCTGGAAGCTGAAAAAAAAACTTCAGATAATAGCAAAGGTAGATAGATCAAATGAAAGCATCAGATCTGAGCTTTCTAACAAGTATATTTAGGTCCTGGGTACTCACAAAGTGACTGTGATATCCATTCTGAGCTATTTGGAAAATTAGCAAATCTTGTCAAAAAAACTTTTTTTGACGATTTTTGCTAATTTTCGGTATCAACCCTCATGACTGTTTTCAGGTCCCTGTAGCCACCAGGACCCCATAATATATCTCAGATTATATAACAAGAGTGGCTAGGGCTCATTTCCAGCCTCCAGGTACATGTCTGACTCCTATTTGTGACATTTTGAGGTGTTTGGTGTCAAATTCATTTTTTTCCATTATAGCTCCTAGATATCAGAGTCACATCAGATTTCTAGTTCTGGACCCAAGAAGACCATAGTATACCTCAGATGACATACCAAGAGTGTCTAAGACCCATTTCTGGCCTCCAGGGGTGACTTTTTGAAGTTTTTGGGTTTAAGGGGGCAAAGTGACTTTTTCCACCCAGCCCAATGTTCTCAAAATCGGGTACGATATCAGGTGTTTCCCTTGGTTGGTAGCGGAAAAAAAACTTTATATAATATCAAAGTTATATATATCACATGAAAGCATCAGAGCTGACCTTTCTAACAAGTGTATTCATATCTTGCGCACTCAAACAGTGTCTCTGATATCCATTCTGAGCTATTTGGAAAATTAGCAAATCTTGTCAAAAAAATGTTTGGGACGATTTTTGCTAATTTTCAGTATCAACCCGCCTGACTGTTTTTGGGTCCCTGTGGCCACCAGGACCCTATATTATATCTCAGGTGATATAGCAAGAGTGTCTAGGGCTCATTTCCAGCCTCCAGGTACATGTCTGAGTCCTATTTCAGACATTTTGAGGTGTTTGGTGTCCAATTCATTTTTTCCATTATAGGCCCTAGATATCAGAGTCACATCACATTTCTAGTTCTGGACCCAAGAACACCATAGTATACCTCAGATGACATACCAAGAGTGTCTAAGACCCGTTTCTGGCCTCCAGGGGTGACTTTTTGAAGTTTTTGGGTTTAAGGGGGCAAAGTCACTTTTTCCACCCGAGGTCGTGGAACTCGGAGCTGGGTAAAAGTTTAGCTTGAGTGCCCTCCCCATGGAGGTCAAAAATGTTATTGCATCAAAATCATTTAAAAACTATATAGGTGTAATTGTTGTGCCCTGAATGCTATATGGCTGCATTTGCACCGTTCTAGGTATTTACAAAATGAATTTCTAACACTTTTGAAGTCACCATAAAGTGAAAAATGACTAAGTCCAAAAACTTCACTGGTGCATCAAAGTGGTCAAAAAAGGTCAACATTGGGTTAAAATTAACAAAACATAGTGCTGCAGTGGTCCAATAGCAGGCTAAAGACATAATGAATGACACAGAATGAACAGTTTTACTAAACACTTTGAAAATTCGATTTTCAATTTCAGGGGGACAAGGTCATGGAACTCCGAGCTGGGTAAAAGTTCAGCTTAAGGGCCCTCCCCATGGAGGTCAAAAATGTTATTACATCAAAATCTTTTAAAAACTATATAGGTGTAATTGCAGTCTCCTGAATGCTATGTAACTGCATTTGCACTGTTCTGTGTGCCTCCAAAATGAATTTCTAACACTTTTGAAATCTCCATGAAGCAAAAAGTCCAAAGACCATTTGGAGCATCAAAGTGTTCAAAAACGGTCAAAAATGCATACAAACGAAAAAAACAAGTGCTACAGTGGCCCAATAGCATGCTAAACACACAATGAATGACACAGAATGAATAGTTGTACACATTACTTTGAAAATGCAATTTTAAATTTCAGGGGGACAAGGTCACGAAAGTCATGGAACTCCGAGCGGGGTAAAAGTTCAACCTTTCCCCCCTTATGGAGGTCAAAATTTTAATACATCAAAATCATTTAAAAACTATATAGGTGTGATGGCAGTGTCTTGGATACATCCCACATGAATTTTAAACACATTAGGAGCATCTCTGATCAAAATAACCATAAAAATCCCAAAGCTGCATCAGTGCTTCAAAGTGCTCCAAAACGGTCAAAAATGGACGAAAATGAAAAATATTCTCCATATCTGAGTTTTTATAACATTCCTTAGATAATGTATATCTTGAATTAGTTTTAAATCCTTTTATTAAAAAGTTTCTTTTCTATGCTGCACTGGTGCAACGCCTCAAGTCTGAGAAGCTGCACCAGTGCAGCCGAAGCAGCACTGGTGCAGCCGAAGCCCGAGGGCCATTCCCGACTTCAGCATTGCTTGTCCTGACTGCTCCCAGCGATTCCCTAGGCCCTAGGCCTAACCACTGCTCGAGTGGCATCTCTTATACCACTTGTTTAGTATATGGTTTGAGTGGCCACCCGCCCTCATCCATAATTGTGCAACTTGTATGTTTAAACAGTGCTTTGGATTTAACGCTTGTGCCCCTTTATTCATAAAGAATACTGGGGATTGTCTTTAGTAATAAACACATATATTTTTATAATACATACTTGTGTGGTGTCCTTTCATTTGATATTACAGGATTGTATGTGGTAAAACAGCTCGCTTAACACGACCTCTTAAGTTAAGCCTTTAGGCTGCTTAGTCCATGCTACCCCTAGGATAGCTTGTCTAATAAGGTTGACTTACAACCAGACACCATAAGGGATTGTTTGGTCTGATAATAGGTGGTTCCAGAATTGGAAACATCACCTATCAGGCCAACTTCTCACATTAGGCCTTCCATAGGAGTGGCTCACAGGTTGATATGTGTCTAGATATAGGTTTAGATATAGGTATACTATATCTAAGTAAGGGGTGGTTACACCACCTTACCCCAGCTGAGTGATCAGCCAGTTGTGTCAATTTAAGAACCAGCCAGGGGTGGCAAAAGATATGCTGCAACCCCTGGTAGGCCTTGGTGGCTCCTATGCCCTTGGCACCTATAGTGCATTATACAGGGGCTGACAAGGAGTCCATTTCCAATTGTGGTATGTACCTAGGGTACATGGAATCCATTTTACAGAGAGAGCAGATGGCCTGGGGCCCTGATTAGCAGGGAACCAGGTCAACTAAGTCAAAAAACCAGCTAAACACAGGCAAAAAATCTGGGGTAACCATAGTCAGGTAGCCACCTTCCTACAGTCCCCCAGGCTGTGCTTGGTCCCCCAGGCTATGCTTGGTCCCCCTGGTTGCTCTTGGTCCCCCAGGCTGTGCTTGGTCCCCCAGGCTGTGCTTGGTCCCCCTGGTTGCTCTTGGTCCCCCTGGCTGTGCTTGGTACCCCTGGCTGTGCTTGGTCCCCCAGGCTGCTTGGTCCCCCAGGCTGTGCTTGGTCCCCCTGGTTGCTCTTGGTCCCCAAGCTGTGCTTGGTCCCCCAGGCTGTGCTTGCTCCCCCTGGTTGCTCTTGGTCCCCCAGGCTGTGTTTGGTCCCCCAGGCTGTGCTTGGTCCCCCAGGCTGTGCTTGGTCCCCCTGGTTGCTCTTGGTCCCCCAGGCTGTGCTTGGTCCCCCAGGCTGTGCTTGGTCCACCTGGTTGCTCTTGGTCCCCCAGGCTGTGCTTGGTACCCCTGGCTGTGCTTGGTCCCCCTGGTTGCTCTTGGTCCCCCAGGCTGTGCTTGGTCCCCCAGGCTGTGCTTGGTCCCCCTGGATGCTCTTGGTCCCCCTGGCTATGCTTGGTCTCCCTGGTTCCTCTTGGTCCCCCTGGCTATGCTTGGTCCCCCAGGCTGTGCTTGGTCTCCCTGGTTGCTCTTGGTCCCCCTGGCTGTGCTTGGTACACCTGGCTGTGCTTGGTCCCCAGGCTGTGCTTGGTCCCCCAGGCTGTGCTTGGTCCCCCTGGTTGCTCTTGGTCCCCCAGGCTGTGCTTGGTCCCCCTGGTGCTCTTGGTCCCCCTGGCTGTGCTTGGTCCCCCTGGTTGCTCTTGGTCCCCCTGGCTGTGCTTGGTCCCCCTGGTTGCTCTTGGTCCCCCAGGCTGTGCTTGGTCCCCCAGGCTGTGCTTGGTCCCCCTGGTTGCTCTTGGTCCCCCAGGCTGTGCTTGGTCCCCCAGGCTGTGCTTGGTCCCCCTGGTTGCTCTTGGTCCCCCAGGCTGTGCTTGGTCCCCCAGGCTGTGCTTGGACCCCCTGGTTGCTCTTGGTCCTCCAGGCTGTGCTTGGTCCCCCAGTCTGTGCTTGGTCCCCCAGGCTGTGCTTGGTCCCCCTGGTTGCTCTTGGTCCTCCTGGCTGTGCTTGGTACCCCTGGCTGTGCTTGGTCCCCCTGGTTGCTCTTGGTCCCCCAGGCTGTGCTTGGTCCCTCTGGTTGCTCTTGGTCCCCCAGGCTGTGCTTGGTCCCCCAGGCTGTGCTTGTTCCCCCTGGTTGCTCCTGGTCCCCCAGGCTGTGCTTGGTCCCCCAGGCTGTGCTTGGCCCCCCTGGTTGCTCTTGGTCCCCCAGGCTGTGCTTGGTCCCCCAGGCTGTGCTTGGTCCCCCAGGCTGTGCTTGGTCCCCCTGGTTGCTCTTGGTCCCCCAGGCTGTGCTTGGTCCCCCAGGCTGTGCTTGGACCCCCTGGTTGCTCTTGGTCCCCCCAGGCTGTGCTTGGTCCCCCAGGCTGTGCTTGGTCCCCCAGGCTGTGCTTGGTCCCCCTGGTTGCTCCTGGTCCCCCTGGCTGTGCTTGGTCCCCCTGGCTGTGCTTGGTCCCCCTGGTTGCTCTTGGTCCCCCAGGCTGTGCTTGGTCCCCCAGGCTGTGCTTGGTCCCCCTGGTTGCTCTTGGTCCCCCAGGCTGTGCTTGGTCCCCCAGGCTGTGCTTGGTCCCCCTGGTTGCTCTTGGTCCCCCAGGCTGTGCTTGGTCCCACAGGCTGTGCTTGGTCCCCCAGGCTGTGCTTGGTCCCCCTGGTTGCTCTTGGTCCCCCAGACTGTGCTTGGTCCCCCAGGCTGTGCTTGGTCCCCCTGGTTGCTCTTGGTCCCCAAGGCTGTGCTTGGTCCCCCAGGCTGTGCTTGGTCCCCAGGCTGTGCTTGGTCCCCCTGGTTGCTCTTGGTCCCCCTGGCTGTGCTTGGTACCCCTGGCTGTGCTTGGCCCCCCTGGTTGCTCTTGGTCCCCAAGGCTGTGCTTGGTCCCCCAGGCTGTGCTTGGTCCCCCTAGTTGCTCTTAGTCCCCCAGGCTGTGCTTGGTACCTGTAGGAAGGTGGCTACCTGACTATGGTTACCCCAGATTTTTTTGCCTGTGTTTAGCTGGTTTTTTGACTTAGTTGACCTGGTTCCCTGCTAATCAGGGCCCCAGGCCATCTGCTCTCTCTGTAAAATGGATTCCATGTACCCTAGGTACATACCAATTGGAAATGGACTCCTTGTCAGCCCCTGTAGAATGCACTATAGGTGCACAGGGCACAGGAGCCACTAAGGCCTACCAGGGGCTGCAGCATAACTTTTGCCACCCCTGGCTGGTTCTTAAATTGACACAACTGGCTGATCCCTCAGCTGGGGTAAGGTGGTGTACACACCCCTTGCTTAGACATAGTATACCTATGTCTAAACCTATATCTGGACACATGTAAACCTGTGAGCCACTCCTATAGTCAGGCCTCACCAATCCTGGAGGCTGGGTGCATGGTTTTATGTGAGATGGAGCTCTAGCATGAGCTGAGCCTGTCTGCAGCCGTCGGGAACAAATCCCTAAGCTGTTTCAGGATAAGGCCATACCATATACTATTAAGTGCCTTATAATCCTCGCGGTTATTTAGCAACTTTGGTTTGGCTTTATCAAAACATGTCGTGTAAGGTGTCATACGCTTTGGAATACCATCCCCTCGCCAGTTCTGGCGACGGGGATGGCATTCCACCCCTCTAGAGGGGTAAGACATGTTACTTCACTTTAATGCGGTTGATTTCTCCAAAGGCCTTAAGATCCACAAAATGGATGCCTCTGCCACAGACAAATGTCTGGACCCCTGGAGCTGACCGAAACCCAGTCAAGGGGGTCCTGGACAAAGGGTTTCCTGTCACAGGAGGGTGTCACCGCCCTCCAGACAGGAGATAGTGTATTGTAGCAGGGAGGTTTGAAAGAAACCAGACACTGCCTGGGGCGCACAAGGCTGCCCCTTGCATAATCCGGCCAAACCGGTTCTGGGGCACTCCAGCCCTCGTGCCAGGGCGGCCTGGATCAAAGGAAGGGGGTGTATCCACCCACTTCCTGGGTCCCACCCATAGGAGGGGACCTAGCAGGTAATCACGCCCACCAGATTCGAATAAGAGTGGGAGCAGTGCCAATGCACATCAGATTTCCTGGAAGAAACATTTGAAACGATATTCTGGACCCTTCGCCCTCCATCTCAACGTGGAAGCCCGAAGAATCTCCCTTGTGGTCAAGGAGTGACCACCCTGCAGCAGCAGGCACCATCCAGCCCTCGACGTCTACTTAGTTGCAGTTCCCGCCGGAACTCGAGCGACTGAGATCGACGAGATCAAGCCTGCCCAGCTTCTAACAGCCCGATCCACAGTCCCTGCAAAGCTGAGACCCGTGGAGGCGACCGGAAGCGTGGGGCACGCCATCTTGAAGTGACCACGAGACGCTGACCGTGCAGCCCACGAGTGACCCTCGAAGCTGTACACCGGGGTTTGAGAAGCCCCCACCCTGAGCTACTCCTGAGCCGAAGTTCAGCCCTCCACACTCGACGAGTGCTGCGTGGGGCCCTTTGGCACGATTTGGCTCAACGCGTTGGCCCGGTCACTTGCCAGCTGGCTTGTGGTCCCTGTGCCGACGAACTACAAAAGAAGACTCGTGATTCTGATTGCTCCAGATCCACACCAGCTCCCCTGAAAGGGAGCCCCGACTCTGACCTTCCTGGTCCGAGTGAGACGCCATCTTCCAATCCCGCGTGGATTGCTCCTACCAAGGCTTGTTTGCTCCAAACCGGAAGCCGACTGCACCGACGGTGAGAGCCTGCGTGGGACAGATCGTGACCTGCTCCTGGACGTCGCAGATGCCCCAGAGCCCACGTGACAGCGAAGAGAAGCGCCTCGACGACCACCTGATTGCGCCCGACATTGCCTGGTTCCGTCCTGGTTCCACCCTGGTCACTGCTGAGTGACCCAGACTCTGTCCCCTCTGCTTTCAGGTACTCTACAACTTGAGTCCACCCTTGGACTCCACCGGACACTTCGTCTTCACCCTGCCTGCAGCCCTTTCAGCTTCAAGCACCAAGAGCCTGCGTGTCAAAACCCGACGCCACTTCGACCCTGTGCACCCACTTCCTGTGGGTGAGGTAACTTTGCTCCGCCGGTGTTCCCACACTGGTGCACACCTCTAGGGTCTGTGTGTTAAGTTTTGTTCCTCTAGGTTCAGCGGAAGTGTCCTTAAACTTTAACTATTTGACTTTTACGCACCATTGGTTAACATTGGTGCATGCGTGCGCTTTCCGCACATCTCCCGAATCCCGAGGGCCATTCCCGACTTCAGCATTGCTTGTCCTGACTGCTCCCAGCGATTCCCTAGGCCCTAGGCCTAACCACTGTTCGAGTGGCCTCTCTTATACCACTTGTTTAGTATATGGTTTGAGTGGCCCCCTGCCCTCATCCATAATTGTGCAACTTGTATGTTTAAACAGTGCTTTTTGATTTAACGCTTGTGCCCCTTGTGAGAAGTTGGCCTGGTAGGGGATGTTTCCAATTCTGGAACCACCTACTACCTGACCAAACAATCCCCTTATGGTGTCTGGTTGTAAGTCAACCTTATTAGACAAGCTATCCTAGTGGTAGCATGGACTAAGCAGCCTAAAGGCTTAACTTAAGAGGTCGTGTTAAGCGAGCTGTTTTACCACATACAATCCTGTAATACCAAATGAAAGGACACCACACAAGTATATATTATAAAAATATATGTGTTTATTACTAAAAACAATCCCCAGTATTCTTTATGAATAAAGGGGCACAAGCGTTAAATCAAAAGCACTGTTTAAACATACAAAGTTGCACAATTATGGATGAGGGCAGGGGGCCACTCAAACCATATACTAAACAAGTGGTATAAGAGAGGCCACTCGAACAGTGGTTAGGCCTAGGGCCTAGGGAATCGCTGGGAGCAGTCAGGACAAGCAATGCTGAAGTCGGGAATGGCCCTCGGGATTCGGGAGATGTGCGGAAAGCGCACGCATGCACCAATGTTAACCAATGGTGCGTAAAAGTCAAATAGTTAAAGTTTAAGGACACTTCCGCTGAACCTAGAGGAACAAAACTTAACACACAGACCCTAGAGGTGTGCACCAGTGTGGGAACACCGGCGGAGCAAAGTTACCTCACCCACAGGAAGTGGGTGCACAGGGTCGAAGTGGCGTCGGGTTTTGACACGCAGGCTCTTGGTGCTTGAAGCTGAAAGGGCTGCAGGCAGGGTGAAGACGAAGTGTCCGGTGGAGTCCAAGGGTGGACTCAAGTTGTAGAGTACCTGAAAGCAGAGGGGACAGAGTCTGGGTCACTCAGCAGTGACCAGGGTGGAACCAGGACGGAACCAGGCAATGTCGGGCGCAATCAGGTGGTCGTCGAGGCGCTTCTCTCCGCTGTCACGTGGGCTCTGGGGCATCTGCGACGTCCAGGAGCAGGTCACGATCTGTCCCACGCAGGCTCTCACCGTCGGTGCAGTCGGCTTCCGGTTTGGAGCAAACAAGCCTTGGTAAGAGCAATCCACGCGGGATTGGAAGATGGCGTCTCACTCGGACCAGGAAGGTCAGAGTCGGGGCTCCCTTTCAGGGGAGCTGGTGTGGATCTGGAGCAACCAGAATCACGAGTCTTCTTTTGTAGTTCGTCGGCACAGGGACCACAAGCCAGCTGGCAAGTGACCGGGCCAACGCGTTGAGCCAAATCGTGCCAAAGGGCCCCACGCAGCACTCGTCGAGTGTGGAGGGCTGAACTTCGGCTCAGGAGTAGCTCAGGGTGGGGGCTTCTCAAACCCCGATGTACAGCTTCGAGGGTCACTCGTGGGCTGCACGGTCAGCGTCTCGTGGTCACTTCAAGATGGCGTGCCCCACGCTTCCGGTCGCCTCCACGGGTCTCAGCTTTGCAGGGACTGTGGATCGGGCTGTTAGAAGCTGGGCAGGCTTGATCTCGTCGATCTCAGTCGCTCGAGTTCCGGCGGGAACTGCAACTAAGTAGACGTCGAGGGCTGGATGGTGCCTGCTGCTGCAGGGTGGTCACTCCTTGACCACAAGGGAGATTCTTCGGGCTTCCACGTTGAGATGGAGGGCGAAGGGTCCAGAATATCGTTTCAAATGTTTCTTCCAGGAAATCTGATGTGCATTGGCACTGCTCCCACTCTTATTCGAATCTGGTGGGCGTGATTACCTGCTAGGTCCCCTCCTATGGGTGGGACCCAGGAAGTGGGTGGATACACCCCCTTCCTTTGATCCAGGCCGCCCTGGCACGAGGGCTGGAGTGCCCCAGAACCGGTTTGGCCGGATTATGCAAGGGGCAGCCTTGTGCGCCCCAGGCAGTGTCTGGTTTCTTTCAAACCTCCCTGCTACAATACACTATCTCCTGTCTGGAGGGCGGTGACACCCTCCTGTGACAGGAAACCCTTTGTCCAGGACCCCCTTGACTGGGTTTCGGTCAGCTCCAGGGGTCCAGACATTTGTCTGTGGCAGAGGCATCCATTTTGTGGATCTTAAGGCCTTTGGAGAAATCAACCGCATTAAAGTGAAGTAACATGTCTTACCCCTCTAGAGGGGTGGAATGCCATCCCCGTCGCCAGAACTGGCGAGGGGATGGTATTCCAAAGCGTATGACACCTTACACGACATGTTTTGATAAAGCCAAACCAGAGTTGCTAAATAACCGCGAGGATTATAAGGCACTTAATAGTATATGGTATGGCATTATCCTGAAACAGCTTAGGGATTTGTTCCCGACGGCTGCAGACAGGCTCAGCTCATGCTAGAGCTCCATCTCACATAAAAACCAAGCACCCAGCCTCCAGGATTGGTGAGGCCTGTCTATAGGAGTGGCTCACAGGTTTACATGTGTCCAGATATAGGTTTAGACATAGGTATACTATATCTAAGCAAGGGGTGTGTACACCACCTTACCCCAGCTGAGTGATCAGCCAGTTGTGTCAATTTAAGAACCAGCCAGGGGTGGCAAAAGGTATGCTGCAGCCCCTGGTAGGCCTTAGTGGCTCCTGTGCCCTGTGCACCTATAGTGCATTCTACAGGGGCTGACAAGGAGTCCATTTCCAATTGGTATGTGCCTATAGCACATGTGTCATTAATTTAGTGAGAGAACAGCAGGCTGGGGGTCTGATCAGCAGGCCCACAGCCTCAGTAGTCGAAAACCAGTGAAGCAAAAAGCAAAAATTTGGGGTGACCATAGGATAGCAGACCCTACTCTCCTACACAACCCCCCCCCAAACGCAGGGACATTAAACTAACCTTGACCAGATAAGTCTTCATGTTCTAAGTGGAAGTACCTGGAGAGACCATCTGCATTACCATGGTCAGTCCCTGGGCGGTGCTCCACTGTAAAGTCCATCCCCTGTAGGGAAATGGACCACCTGAGCAGTTTGGGATTTTCACCCTTCATCTGATTAAGCCATAAGAGGGGCTTATGGTCTGTTTGCACCAGGAAGTGAGTTCCAAACAAGTAGGACCTCAACTTCTTTAATGCCCAAACCACAGCAAAGGCCTCCCTCTCAATGGCTGACCAACGTTTTTCTCTTGGGGTTAGCCTCCTGCTAATGAAAGCAATTGGCTGGTCTTGACCATCTTGATTAAGTTGTGAGAGTACAGCTCCCACCCCCAACTCAGAAGCATCTGTCTGAACAATGAACTGTTTGGAGTAGTCAGGACTCTTTAGGATAGGTGCAGAGCACATGGCCTTCTTCAGGTCTTCAAATGCCTTCTGACAGCTAACTGTCCACTGAACCTTTTTTGGCATCTTCTTGGATGTCAAGTCATTTAATGGTGTCACTATAGACCCATAGTTTTTCACAAACTTTCTGTAATACCCAGTCAGGCCCAAGAAGGCTCTGACTTGTGTCTGGGTAACTGGAGGAGCCCAGTCCTGTATGGCCTGGATTTTGCTTTCCAGTGGCTGAACCTGGCCTCCACCTACTAGGTGGCCCAGGTATACAACCTTACTCTGCCCTATCTGGCACTTTGTGGCCTTGATAGTTAGGCCTGCCTTTTGCAGGGCCTCCAAAACTTTCTTCAGGTGGATCAGGTGATCCTCCCAGGTGGAGCTAAAGACAGCAATATCATCCAGATAAGCTGCACAAAAGTCATCCAACCCAGTAAGGACTTGGTTCACCAACCTTTGAAAAGTGGCAGGTGCATTCTTCAAACCAAAGGGCATTACCACAAACTGATAATGTCCACTAGGGGTAGAGAATGCTGTTTTGGCTTTTGACTCCTCAGCTAGTCTGATTTGCCAGTAGCCAGCTGTCAGATCAAATGTGCTCAGAAACTTGGCAGAAGCCAATCTGTCAATGAGCTCATCTGCTCTTGGAATGGGGTGAGCATCTGTCCTAGTGACAGCATTGAGACCCCTGTAATCCACGCAAAACCTCATTTCTCTCTTACCATCTTGGGTATGAGGTTTTGGCACCAGGACTACTGGGCTGGCCCATGGGCTCTCTGATGGCTCAATCACTCCAAGCTCCAACATCTTTTGCACCTCAGCCTTGATGCAATCCCTGACATGATCAGGTTGTCTGTAGATCTTATTCTTGACAGGCAGACTGTCACCAGTGTCCACAACATGGGTACACCAGTCAGTTTGGCTGGGTGTGAGTGAAAACATTTGCCTGTGAGCCTGCAAAACTTGTCTGCAGTCCCTCTGTTGCTGGTCAGTGAGGCTGCCTGCCAAGGCTACTCCATCAACTGAACCATCATCAGGGTTCTGGGAAAGCAGGTCTGGGAGAGGGTCACTCTCTTCCTCCTGTTCCCCATCTGTGGCCATGAGCAAGCTCATGTCCTCCCTGTCTACAAATGCTTTCAAGCGATTCACATGGATTACCCTGTGAGGGCTCCTGGGTGTTCCAAAGTCTACCAAGTAGGTGACTTCCCCTTTCTTCTCAATAATAGGATAGGGTCCACTCCATTTGTCTTGGAGTGCTGCTGGAGCCACTGGCTCCAGTACCCATACCTTCTGTCCTGGTTGGAACTCTACCAGTACAGCCTTTTGGTCATGCCAAGCTTTCTGCAATTCTTGGCTGGCCTCCAGGTTTTTGGATGCTCTTTCCATGTACTCAGCCATCCTGGAGCGGAGACCAAGTACATAGTCCACTATGTCTAGTTTGGGCTTTTTGAGAGGTAACTCCCATCCTTCCTTCACCAAACACAATGGACCTCTCACAGGGTGGCCAAACAAAAGTTCAAAAGGGCTGTAGCCAACCCCCTTCTGTGGGACCTCTCTGTAAGCAAAGAGCAGGCAGGGTAAAAGAATGTCCCATTTCCGCCTGAGCTTCTCTGGTAGTCCTTTTATCATGCCTTTAAGGGTCTTGTTAAATCTCTCCACAAGCCCATTGCATTGTGGATGATATGGGGTGGTAAACTTATAGTTTACTCCACATTCCTTCCACATTGCTTTTAGATAGCTGGACATAAAATTTGTCCCTCTATCTGATAGTACCTCCTTAGGGAAGCCCACTCTTGAGAAAACTGCAATGAGGGCTTTTGCCACCACAGGTGCTGTGGTGGTCCTTAGGGGAATAGCCTCTGGGTACCTGGTGGCATGATCCACTACCACCAGTATGAATCTGTTCCCAGATGCTGTTTGGGGGTCCATTGGACCCACAATATCAATTCCAACTCTCTCAAAGGGGACCCCCACCACAGGTAGTGGTATTAGGGGGGCCTTTGTTGTGCCACCTGACTTACCACTGGCTTGGCAAGTGACACAGGAGCGACAAAACTCCTTGACATCCTCTGACATGTGAGGCCAGTGAAAGTGTGGAACAAGCCTGTCCCACGTCTTGTTCTGGCCTAAGTGTCCTGCAAGGGGAATATCATGGGCCAAGGTAAGGAGGAATCCCCTAAACTGCAGAGGTATCACCAACCTCCTGGTCATGCCAGGCTTGGGGGTTCTAGCCTCTGAGTAAAGGAGTCCCTCATCCCAATACACTGTATGGGTACCTTGGGCATCCCCAGCAGCCTCAGCAGCAGCCTGCTGTCTGAGGGGTTCAAGGGAAGGGCAATCTAATTGAGCCTGCCTCAGGTCTGCCCTTGAGGGTCCCCCTGTCCCCAGAAACTCAACCTGGTCAGGTTCAAGCTCCTCAGAGACAGTCTCCTCTTGGACTGCAGAATCAGTTTCCTCTGAAACCTGATCCTCAACCTGGGGCAAGGTGGAAGGCAAGGCCTTTCCTCTCTTGCTCCTTCTCTTGGGTTGTGGCTGGTCTATTGTCTCAAGATCCACCACTGGTTCAGGAAGGCACTTCTTAGCCTGAGCCCTTGTCATGGCAAGGACATGCTCTGAAATCCCTAGCATTTCTGCATGAGTCCTGTACTCCACTTCTGACCATGCTGAGCTTTCAAGGTCATTGCCTAACAGACAGTCTACTGGTAGGTCTGCACTCACCACAACTTTCTTTAGGCCATCAACCCCTCCCCAGGAGAAGTTCACAACTGCCACACTATGGGAGGTAGTGGAGTTGCTTGCATTGGTTACTAGGTAGCTCTCTCCTAGTACAATCTGTCCAGGGTCCACAAAGCCAGGGGTCACCATGGTGACACTAGCACATGTGTCCCTGTAAGCTTGAGCCAGTTTCTCATTTATTAAGGGAGTCTGCCTGTATTTGCCCAGGTTAGTGGGGCTTACTGCAGTGGGCAACTCAATGTCCACATCATACAGGAGAACTGCCTGTGTAGGGACTCTGACTAGGCCAGATCCTACTTCAATACCCAGGGTCAACCCAGCTACACCCTTGGACTGTGTTCCACCACTGCTTACTGTACTTGGGGTTGCAGTTGCTTTAGGAGCTGTAGTGGTGGGAACTGGATTTGCCTTGGTGCACTCACTGGCCCCAGTGTGAAACTGATTTGCAGGTATTACACCAAGGTGTCTTTGGACCTTTGTTCTTCTTCTTCTTGTTACCATTTTGGGAACCACCCTCCTTACTATTAGTTTGGGGGCCTGAAGACTTCTGGTCTTTTTCTTTATCTTTCTGATTCTGATTACCACCCTTCTGGTCTGTTTTCTTCTGGTCACCACCTTGGTTCTGGGGTTTCTGCTTAATCCTTGTTCTGACCCATTTGTCTGCCTTCTTTCCCAATTCTTGGGGAGAGGTCAGATCAGAGTCAATAAGGTATTGATGCAACAGCTGGTTTGTACAGTTATTAAGGATCTGTTCTCTCATCATAAGATTGTACAATCCTGTATAGTCTGAAACTTTACTTCCCTGTAACCAACCCTCCAAAGCCTTAGTGGCACACTCCACAAAATCAGTCCAGTCTTGAGTCTGTGCTTTCTGGGTGTCTCTGAACAACAACCTGTATTGCTCAGTGGTTAGGCCATACCCTTCAATGAGAGCACTCTTCAAAACAGAGTAGTTTTTGGCATCCTCAGGTCTAACTGTGAGGAGCCTGTCTCTCCCTTTCTCAGAAAAGGAGTACCACAAAATTGCAGCCCACTGGTTCTCAGGAACCTGCTGTACCATGCAGGCTCTCTCAAGAGCAGTCATCCATTTGTGGATGTCATCCCCTTCTTTAAAGGGGGGCACAATTTTGGTCAGGTTTCTATTATCATAGGCCCTGTCTTTTTCTCTTGGAAAATTGCTGCCACCAGTGACATCTAAGCCACTTAATTTCTGCTCTCTTGCCAAGGCAAGTTTAGCTTGAGCTAAGGTAAGCTTAGCTTGACTCAGGGCTACCTCCTCTCTCTCTATCTGGAGTCTGACAGCCCTCATTCTAGCCCTATGCTCAGCTTTCTGAGAAGCACTCATGCCTCTCTCTGATTCTCTGGAGGCACTAGAAAGATGAGAGTCCCCTGAGGGAGATCTCACTCTTCTGTTGCCTGGGAGAATCATTTGTTGGGATCTGGGGAGGTGCTGGCCCTCTCCATTCCCAGTAGGTCCAAGTTGGCCTGGCTAAGCCTACCAACTGGAACCTGGCTACCCTGATCCTGTACTTCTAAGTCCCCAGCATCTGAGTCCTCATCCAAGTCATCATCATCCTCCTCTTCAGGGGGATCAACTGCAGGGGGGTTCCCTCCAGTTCCTGTATCTAGGGAAGCTGCTTTTGCCTTCTCTAAGTCATCCTGTTCTAGGAGTTCTACCAGAATTAGGCAGGTGGGGCTCCTGCCCCTTTTTAACCCTCTTGCTTTGCACAAGACAATCAAGTCTCTGCGGGTTAGTTTGTCATATCCAGAAGTTGCCTGGGTAGGGTCAACTGTCACAGGACTAGACCCTGAGGCCTTTCCTGTGTCGGACATGGTTACTAGTGAGGTGTAAGTGGTGCACTTACCTACACTAAGTGTTTTCCTACTGGACCTTGCTAGTGAGTTGTAGTCAGGGGTGTGCTACTCCCTTCAACCTACAACTACTAAGTTCAGTAGAACTTAATATGCTAAGCTTTTGATTTTATATGTACCTAGAGGTACTTGATGTGATCTTTCAATTTGATATAAAGATTGCAATGGTAAAACAACAGCAAGCTCAAATCCGCACCGCTGCTCACCAATGTGAGAAGTTGGCCTGGTAGGGGATGTTTCCAATTCTGGAACCACCTACTACCTGACCAAACAATCCCCTTATGGTGTCTGGTTGTAAGTCAACCTTATTAGACAAGCTATCCTAGTGGTAGCATGGACTAAGCAGCCTAAAGGCTTAACTTAAGAGGTCGTGTTAAGCGAGCTGTTTTACCACATACAATCCTGTAATACCAAATGAAAGGACACCACACAAGTATATATTATAAAAATATATGTGTTTATTACTAAAAACAATCCCCAGTATTCTTTATGAATAAAGGGGCACAAGCGTTAAATCAAAAGCACTGTTTAAACATACAAAGTTGCACAATTATGGATGAGGGCAGGGGGCCACTCAAACCATATACTAAACAAGTGGTATAAGAGAGGCCACTCGAACAGTGGTTAGGCCTAGGGCCTAGGGAATCGCTGGGAGCAGTCAGGACAAGCAATGCTGAAGTCGGGAATGGCCCTCGGGATTCGGGAGATGTGCGGAAAGCGCACGCATGCACCAATGTTAACCAATGGTGCGTAAAAGTCAAATAGTTAAAGTTTAAGGACACTTCCGCTGAACCTAGAGGAACAAAACTTAACACACAGACCCTAGAGGTGTGCACCAGTGTGGGAACACCGGCGGAGCAAAGTTACCTCACCCACAGGAAGTGGGTGCACAGGGTCGAAGTGGCGTCGGGTTTTGACACGCAGGCTCTTGGTGCTTGAAGCTGAAAGGGCTGCAGGCAGGGTGAAGACGAAGTGTCCGGTGGAGTCCAAGGGTGGACTCAAGTTGTAGAGTACCTGAAAGCAGAGGGGACAGAGTCTGGGTCACTCAGCAGTGACCAGGGTGGAACCAGGACGGAACCAGGCAATGTCGGGCGCAATCAGGTGGTCGTCGAGGCGCTTCTCTCCGCTGTCACGTGGGCTCTGGGGCATCTGCGACGTCCAGGAGCAGGTCACGATCTGTCCCACGCAGGCTCTCACCGTCGGTGCAGTCGGCTTCCGGTTTGGAGCAAACAAGCCTTGGTAAGAGCAATCCACGCGGGATTGGAAGATGGCGTCTCACTCGGACCAGGAAGGTCAGAGTCGGGGCTCCCTTTCAGGGGAGCTGGTGTGGATCTGGAGCAACCAGAATCACGAGTCTTCTTTTGTAGTTCGTCGGCACAGGGACCACAAGCCAGCTGGCAAGTGACCGGGCCAACGCGTTGAGCCAAATCGTGCCAAAGGGCCCCACGCAGCACTCGTCGAGTGTGGAGGGCTGAACTTCGGCTCAGGAGTAGCTCAGGGTGGGGGCTTCTCAAACCCCGATGTACAGCTTCGAGGGTCACTCGTGGGCTGCACGGTCAGCGTCTCGTGGTCACTTCAAGATGGCGTGCCCCACGCTTCCGGTCGCCTCCACGGGTCTCAGCTTTGCAGGGACTGTGGATCGGGCTGTTAGAAGCTGGGCAGGCTTGATCTCGTCGATCTCAGTCGCTCGAGTTCCGGCGGGAACTGCAACTAAGTAGACGTCGAGGGCTGGATGGTGCCTGCTGCTGCAGGGTGGTCACTCCTTGACCACAAGGGAGATTCTTCGGGCTTCCACGTTGAGATGGAGGGCGAAGGGTCCAGAATATCGTTTCAAATGTTTCTTCCAGGAAATCTGATGTGCATTGGCACTGCTCCCACTCTTATTCGAATCTGGTGGGCGTGATTACCTGCTAGGTCCCCTCCTATGGGTGGGACCCAGGAAGTGGGTGGATACACCCCCTTCCTTTGATCCAGGCCGCCCTGGCACGAGGGCTGGAGTGCCCCAGAACCGGTTTGGCCGGATTATGCAAGGGGCAGCCTTGTGCGCCCCAGGCAGTGTCTGGTTTCTTTCAAACCTCCCTGCTACAATACACTATCTCCTGTCTGGAGGGCGGTGACACCCTCCTGTGACAGGAAACCCTTTGTCCAGGACCCCCTTGACTGGGTTTCGGTCAGCTCCAGGGGTCCAGACATTTGTCTGTGGCAGAGGCATCCATTTTGTGGATCTTAAGGCCTTTGGAGAAATCAACCGCATTAAAGTGAAGTAACATGTCTTACCCCTCTAGAGGGGTGGAATGCCATCCCCGTCGCCAGAACTGGCGAGGGGATGGTATTCCAAAGCGTATGACACCTTACACGACATGTTTTGATAAAGCCAAACCAGAGTTGCTAAATAACCGCGAGGATTATAAGGCACTTAATAGTATATGGTATGGCATTATCCTGAAACAGCTTAGGGATTTGTTCCCGACGGCTGCAGACAGGCTCAGCTCATGCTAGAGCTCCATCTCACATAAAAACCAAGCACCCAGCCTCCAGGATTGGTGAGGCCTGTCTATAGGAGTGGCTCACAGGTTTACATGTGTCCAGATATAGGTTTAGACATAGGTATACTATATCTAAGCAAGGGGTGTGTACACCACCTTACCCCAGCTGAGTGATCAGCCAGTTGTGTCAATTTAAGAACCAGCCAGGGGTGGCAAAAGGTATGCTGCAGCCCCTGGTAGGCCTTAGTGGCTCCTGTGCCCTGTGCACCTATAGTGCATTCTACAGGGGCTGACAAGGAGTCCATTTCCAATTGGTATGTGCCTATAGCACATGTGTCATTAATTTAGTGAGAGAACAGCAGGCTGGGGGTCTGATCAGCAGGCCCACAGCCTCAGTAGTCGAAAACCAGTGAAGCAAAAAGCAAAAATTTGGGGTGACCATAGGATAGCAGACCCTACTCTCCTACACCCCTTTATTCATAAAGAATACTGGGGATTGTTTTTAGTAATAAACACATATATTTTTATAATATATACTTGTGTGGTGTCCTTTCATTTGGTATTACAGGATTGTATGTGGTAAAACAGCTCGCTTAACACGACCTCTTAAGTTAAGCCTTTAGGCTGCTTAGTCCATGCTACCCCTAGGATAGCTTGTCTAATAAGGTTGACTTACAACCAGACACCATAAGGGGATTGTTTGGTCAGGTAGTAGGTGGTTCCAGAATTGGAAACATCCCCTACCAGGCCAACTTCTCACATTGGTGGCAGCGGTGCGGATTTGAGCTTGCTGTTGTTTTACCATTGCAATCTTTATATCAAATTGAAAGATCACATCAAGTACCTCTAGGTACATATAAAATCAAAAGCTTAGCATATTAAGTTCTACTGAACTTAGTAGTTGTAGGTTGAAGGGATTAGCACACCCTGACTACAACTAACTAGCAAGGTACAGTAGGAAAACACTTAGTGTAGGTAAGTGCACCACTTACACCTCACTAGTAACCATGTCTGACACAGGAAAAGCCTCAGGGTCTGCTCCTGTGACAGTTGACCCTACCCAGGCAACTTTTGGATATGACAAACTAACCCGCAGAGACTTGATTGCCTTGTGCAAAGCAAGAGGGTTAAAAAGGGGCAGAAGCCCCACCTGCCTAACCCTGGTAGAAATCCTAGAACAGGATGACTTAGAGAAGGCTAAAGCAGCTTCCCTAGACACAGGAAATGGAGAGAACCCCCCTGTAGTTGATCCCCTGAAGAGGAGGATGATGATGACTTGGATGAGGACTCAGATGTTGGGGACTTAGAAGTACAGGATCAGGGTAGCCAGGTTCCAGTTGGTAGGCTTAGCCAGGCCAACTTGGACCTACTGGGGAATGGAGAGGGCCAGCACCTCCCCAGAACCCAACATGTGATTCTCCCAGGCAACAGAAGAGTGAGATCTCCCTCAGGGGACTCTCATCTTTCTAGTGCCTCCAGAGAATCAGAGAGAGGCATGAGTGCTTCTCAGAAAGCTGAGCATAGGGCTAGAATGAGGGCTGTCAGACTCCAGATAGAGAGAGAGGAGGTAGCCCTGAGTCAAGCTAGACTTACCTTAGCTCAAGCTAAACTTGCCTTGGCAAGAGAGCAGAAATTGTGTGGCTTAGATGCCACTGGTGGCAGCAATATTCCTAAAGAGAAACCCAGGTCCTATGATAGTAGAAACCTGACAAAGATTGTGCCCCCCTACAAGGAAGGGGATGACATCCACAAGTGGATAACTGCTCTTGAGAGAGCCTGCATGGTACAGCAGGTTCCTGAGGAACAGTGGGCAGCAATCTTATGGTACTCCTTTTCAGAGAAAGGGAGAGATAAGCTCCTCACTGTTAGACATGAGGATGCAAACAATTACAAAGTCCTGAAGAGTGTTCTGATAGATGGGTTTGGCTTAACCACTGAACAGTACAGGTTGAAGTTCAGAGACACCCAGAAGACACAGACTCAGGACTGGACTGATTTTGTTGATTGTGCAACTAAGGCTCTGGAGGGTTGGCTACATGGCAGCAAAGTACATGACTTTACAGGCTTGTATAATTTGATTATGAGGGAGCAGATCCTAAGTAATTGTCAGAACCAGCTCTTACACCAGCACCTGGTGGACTCTGATCTGACCTCTCCCCAAGAATTGGGAAAGAAGGCAGACAAGTGGGTCAGAACCAGGATTAGGCCTAAGAATCAGGACAGTAACCAGAAGAAGGAGTCTACCAAGCCTCAAGATAAGGGAGGGGATAAAAATAAAGAAAAGACTTCCCCAGGGCCCCAAAACTCCAAGGATGGGGGTGGGTCCCAAGACACTTCTTCAACTGAGAAAAAGCCTTATTGTTATGCCTGTAAACAGGTTGGGCATTACAAAACAGACAACGGTTGTCCCAAGAATAACAATAAAGAAAATATACCTCCAAAGCCAGCTCCAACACCTCCTGTTACTGTCAGCAGTAACCCCCCAGGAAGTGGGAGCACACCCAGGAATCTGGGTGGGTTTACTTTTGGAGCTCAGGTGGACCCTGGCCTATCCAGGTCCCCATCACCCAATGATCTTGTTTATGAGACTGGCCTGGGGTTTGCCAACTTCTCTGATTGCCCAAATACTTTGAGCAAGTATAGACAAGAACCCATCATCAATGGTTTGAAAGTTGAAGCTTTTAGAGACACAGGGGCTAGCATCACCATGGTGGCTGACTGCATAGTCCCCTCTAAGCAACTTTTACCTGGTGCCACATACCAGGTAATAAACATTGATGGCATGAAAACAAATCATCCCATGGCAGTAGTAAGTCTCAGCTGGGGAGGTGTCATTGGCCCAAAGAGAGTGGCAGTGTCATCAAACTTGCCTGTAGACTGCCTACTTGGTAATGATTTGGAAATCTCAGCCTGGGCTGAGGTTGAACAGGAAACCCATTCTAGAATGGTGAATTCCAATGGAAAGGTTAGTGGGGCTGTAATGGCTACAGCCCCAATTCAAGATGTCCTTCCTGAAAAGGTTGGTAGGGCTGAGCAACTCTCTGCCCCATCTTTAGCAAAAGCTCTTCCCGAACAGAATAGCAAAGCTGTTATGATAACAGCAGAAACCCAAACTGAGTCTCCTCCTGAAAAGGTTGGTGGGGCTGTGATGGCCACAGCCCAAACTCAAACTGATATGTGTGTTGTGAAGCCTGAAATGATGGACAACTCCACACAAACTGAGAGCATGGAGGAAGGAGAGAAATCTCCCCCTCACCAGACGTTAGGAAAGGATCAGCCTCCTCAGGGAACTGATCTTACCCCTGATGAAGGAACTGCCCCAGAGGTGGTTGGGCCTAGCCTGACAGAGCCTCTGATGTCAGTGGACCCTTCTCAGGTGGGACCCAGTCTGGAGCAGGTAACCTGCCCCTCTCTACCTTGCCTTAGCCAGCCCAGGGCTGCAGAGGACAAGAAGGACAGTGAGACCCAGAGGGCCCCCTGTCAAATAAAGCACCCCCATCAACAGATTAGGGGCACCAAAACTAGTAGCCCTAGTGAGGTGAAAACTTTAAAAACTCCTGAGGGAGCCCCCTTAAAAACAGTTAGGGACCTCCCACAGATGGATTCTGTTGGGCACAGCCAAACCTGGGACCCAAAGGGCCCAAACCTGAACTGTCCCTCCAGCAAGCCAAACAGAGGGACCCAGCCTCCAGCTTTAGGTAGCCAGAGGTTGACCCTGAGAGCACAGTGCAACTCAGTTAAAGAAAGAAAGGCACACATGGTGGAAGATAATTGGAGGAAGCTAAGCCCTAAATTAGTAGAGCCTCACTTCAATACTCCATATCCAAACCAGCCTTTAACTTTGCATAAACACACCCAAGGTAGTGATTCCCTATGGTGGAGACCCTCTAATACCCCAAGGGTGAGGGACTGCTTAGTGGACCTGAGACAGGGGGTACCCATGCTAGTGCAGGTACTTCCTTATATGGCCACTCAGGCAATATAGGCTTACCTGGCCAAGGATAGCCTTATCTCCTTTCGTTTGGGGGGGGGTTATGTAGGAAGGTGGCTACCTGACTATGGTTACCCCGGATTTTTTGCCTGTGTTTAGCTGGTTTTTTTACTTAGTTGACCTGGTTCCCTGCTAATCAGGGCCCCAGGCCATCTGCTCTCTCTGTAAAATGGATTCCATGTACCCTAGGTACATACCACAATTGGAAATGGACTCCTTGTCAGCCCCTGTATAATGCACTATAGGTGCCCAGGGCATAGGGGCCACCAAGGCCTACCAGGGGCTGCAGCATATCTTTTGCCACCCCTGGCTGGTTCTTAAATTGACACAACTGGCTGATCACTCAGCTGGGGTAAGGTGGTGTAATCACCCCTTGCTTAGATATAGTATACCTATATCTAAACCTATATCTGGACACATGTAAACCTGTGAGCCACTCCTATGGAAGGCCTCATCAATCCTGGAGGCAGAGTGCGTGGTTTTATGTGAGATGGAGCTCTAGCATGAGCTGAGCCTGTCTGCAGCTGTCGGGAACAACTCCCTAAGCTGTTTCAGGATAATGCCATACCATATACTCTTAAGTGCCTTATAATCCTCGCGGTTATTTAGCATCTTTGGTTTGGCTTTATCAAAACATGTCGTGTAAGGTGTCATACGATTTGGAATACTATCCCCTCGCCAGTTCTGGTGACGGGGATAGCATTCCACCCCTCTAGAGGGGTAAGACATGTTGCTTTACTTAAATGCGGTTAATTTCTACAAAGACCTTAGATCCACAAAATGGATGCCTCTGCCACAGACACGGGTCTGGACCCCTGCAGTGGACCGAAACTCCGCCAAATGGGGCCTGGACAAAGGGTTTCCTGTCACAGGAGGGTGTCACCGCCCTCCAGACAGGAGATAGTGGATTGTAGCAGGGAGGTTTGAAAGAAACCAGACACTGCTTGGGGCGCACAAGGCTGCCCCTTGCATAATCCGGCCAAACCGGTTCTGGGGCACTCCAGCCCTCGTGCCAGGGCGGCCTGGATCAAAGGAAGGGGGTGTATCCACCCACTTCCTGGGTCCCACCCATAGGGGGGGACCTAGCAGGTAATCACGCCCCCCAGATTCGAATAAGAGTGGGAGCAGTGCCAATGCACATCAGATTTCCTGGAAGAAACATTAGAAACGAAACTCTGGACCCTTGGACCTCCATCTCAACGTGGAAGCCCGAAGAATCTCCCTTGTGGTCAAGGAGTGACCACCCTGCAGCAGCAGGCACCATCCAGCCCTCGACGTCTACTTAGTTGCAGTTCCCGCCGGAACTCGAGCGACTGAGATCAACGAGATCAAGCTTGCCTGCCTTCCAACAGCCCGATCCACAGTCCCTGCAAAGCTGAGACCCGTGGAGGTGACCGGAAGCGTGGGGCACGCCATCTTGAATTGCCCACGAGACGCTGACTGTGCAGCCCACGAGTGACCCTCGAAGCTGTGCACCGGGGTTTGAGAAGCCCCTACCCTGAGCTACTCCTGAGCCGAAGTTCAGCCCTTCACACTCGACGAGTGCTGCGTGGGGCCCTTCTGCTCCATTTGGCTCAACGCGTTGGCCCGGTCACTTGCCAGCCGGCTAGTGGTCCCTGTGCCGACGAAACTACAAAGAAGACTCGTGAATCTGGTTGCTCCAGATCCACACCAGCTCCCCTGAAAAGGAGCCCCCACTCTGACCTTCCTGGTTCGAGTGAGAAGCAATCTCCCGGTTCCGCGTGGATTGCTCTTGCCAAGTGTTGTTTGCTCCAAACTTGAAGCCGACAGCGCCGACGGTGAGAGCCTATGTGGGACAGATTGTGACCTGCTCCTGGACGTCGCAGATGCCCCAGAGCCCACATGATAGCGGAGAGAAGCTCCTCTACGACCACCTGATTGCGCCCGACATTGCCTGGTTCCGTCCTGGTTCCACCCTGGTCACTGCTGAGTGACCCAGACTCTGTCCCCTCTGCTTTCAGGTACCCTTCGACTTGAGTCCACCCTTGGACTCCACCGGACACTTCATCTTCAACCCGCCTGCAGCCCTTTCAGCTTCAAGCACCAAGAGCCTGCGTGTCAAAACCCGACGCCACTTCGACCCTGTGCACCCACTTCCTGTGGGTGAGGTAACTTTGCTCCGCCGGTGTTCCCACACTGGTGTACATCTCTAGGGTCTGTGACTTAAGTTTTGTTCCTCTAGGTTCAGCGGAAGTGTCCTTAAACTCTAATTTTACACTTTTTACGCACCATTGGTTAACATTGGTGCACGCGTGCGCTTTCCGCACTGCTCCCGAATCCCGAGGGCCATTCCCGACTTCAGCATTGCTTGTCCTGACTGCTCCCAGCGATTCCCTAGGCCCTAGGCCTAACCACTGCTCGAGTGGCATCTCTTATACCACTTGTTTAGTATATGGTTTGAGTGGCCACCCGCCCTCATCCATAATTGTGCAACTTGTATGTTTAAACAGTGCTTTTGATTTAACGCTTGTGCCCCTTTATTCATAAAGAATACTGGGGATTGTTTTTAGTAATAAACACATATATTTTTATAATATATACTTGTGTGGTGTCCTTTCATTTGATATTACAGGATTGTATGTGGTAAAACAGCTCGCTTAACACGACCTCTTAAGTTAAGCCTTTAGGCTGCTTAGTCCATGCTACCCCTAGGATAGCTTGTCTAATAAGGTTGACTTACAACCAGACACCATAAGGGATTGTTTGGTCTGATAATAGGTGGTTCCAGAATTGGAAACATCACCTATCAGGCCAACTTCTCACAATAGTGAAAGGGCAGGAATGTGCTGCATCTATCTGAGTGAGTGGATTTGTGAGTGTCTCTTTGGATGAGTCACTGGTTGTGTGAGTACTGGTACTAGTCTGTGAATGGGTATGTGAGGGGTTATGTGGGGTTGGGATTGGGTGTATGAGAGGTTCTATGGGATAGGAGTGTGTGAGAAGTTGGCCTGGTAGGGGATGTTTCCAATTCTGGAACCACCTACTACCTGACCAAACAATCCCCTTATGGTGTCTGGTTGTAAGTCAACCTTATTAGACAAGCTATCCTAGTGGTAGCATGGACTAAGCAGCCTAAAGGCTTAACTTAAGAGGTCGTGTTAAGCGAGCTGTTTTACCACATACAATCCTGTAATACCAAATGAAAGGACACCACACAAGTATATATTATAAAAATATATGTGTTTATTACTAAAAACAATCCCCAGTATTCTTTATGAATAAAGGGGCACAAGCGTTAAATCAAAAGCACTGTTTAAACATACAAAGTTGCACAATTATGGATGAGGGCAGGGGGCCACTCAAACCATATACTAAACAAGTGGTATAAGAGAGGCCACTCGAACAGTGGTTAGGCCTAGGGCCTAGGGAATCGCTGGGAGCAGTCAGGACAAGCAATGCTGAAGTCGGGAATGGCCCTCGGGATTCGGGAGATGTGCGGAAAGCGCACGCATGCACCAATGTTAACCAATGGTGCGTAAAAGTCAAATAGTTAAAGTTTAAGGACACTTCCGCTGAACCTAGAGGAACAAAACTTAACACACAGACCCTAGAGGTGTGCACCAGTGTGGGAACACCGGCGGAGCAAAGTTACCTCACCCACAGGAAGTGGGTGCACAGGGTCGAAGTGGCGTCGGGTTTTGACACGCAGGCTCTTGGTGCTTGAAGCTGAAAGGGCTGCAGGCAGGGTGAAGACGAAGTGTCCGGTGGAGTCCAAGGGTGGACTCAAGTTGTAGAGTACCTGAAAGCAGAGGGGACAGAGTCTGGGTCACTCAGCAGTGACCAGGGTGGAACCAGGACGGAACCAGGCAATGTCGGGCGCAATCAGGTGGTCGTCGAGGCGCTTCTCTTCGCTGTCACGTGGGCTCTGGGGCATCTGCGACGTCCAGGAGCAGGTCACGATCTGTCCCACGCAGGCTCTCACCGTCGGTGCAGTCGGCTTCCGGTTTGGAGCAAACAAGCCTTGGTAAGAGCAATCCACGCGGGATTGGAAGATGGCGTCTTACTCGGACCAGGAAGGTCAGAGTCGGGGCTCCCTTTCAGGGGAGCTGGTGTGGATCTGGAGCAACCAGAATCACGAGTCTTCTTTTGTAGTTCGTCGGCACAGGGACCACAAGCCAGCTGGCAAGTGACCGGGCCAACGCGTTGAGCCAAATCGTGCCAAAGGGCCCCACGCAGCACTCGTCGAGTGTGGAGGGCTGAACTTCGGCTCAGGAGTAGCTCAGGGTGGGGGCTTCTCAAACCCCGGTGTACAGCTTCGAGGGTCACTCGTGGGCTGCACGGTCAGCGTCTCGTGGTCACTTCAAGATGGCGTGCCCCACGCTTCCGGTCGCCTCCACGGGTCTCAGCTTTGCATGGACTGTGGATCGGGCTGTTAGAAGCTGGGCAGGCTTGATCTCGTCGATCTCAGTCGCTCGAGTTCCGGCGGGAACTGCAACTAAGTAGACGTCGAGGGCTGGATGGTGCCTGCTGCTGCAGGGTGGTCACTCCTTGACCACAAGGGAGATTCTTCGGGCTTCCACGTTGAGATGGAGGGCGAAGGGTCCAGAATATCGTTTCAAATGTTTCTTCCAGGAAATCTGATGTGCATTGGCACTGCTCCCACTCTTATTCGAATCTGGTGGGCGTGATTACCTGCTAGGTCCCCTCCTATGGGTGGGACCCAGGAAGTGGGTGGATACACCCCCTTCCTTTGATCCAGGCCGCCCTGGCACGAGGGCTGGAGTGCCCCAGAACCGGTTTGGCCGGATTATGCAAGGGGCAGCCTTGTGCGCCCCAGGCAGTGTCTGGTTTCTTTCAAACCTCCCTGCTACAATACACTATCTCCTGTCTGGAGGGCGGTGACACCCTCCTGTGACAGGAAACCCTTTGTCCAGGACCCCCTTGACTGGGTTTCGGTCAGCTCCAGGGGTCCAGACATTTGTCTGTGGCAGAGGCATCCATTTTGTGGATCTTAAGGCCTTTGGAGAAATCAACCGCATTAAAGTGAAGTAACATGTCTTACCCCTCTAGAGGGGTGGAATGCCATCCCCGTCGCCAGAACTGGCGAGGGGATGGTATTCCAAAGCGTATGACACCTTACACGACATGTTTTGATAGAGCCAAACCAGAGTTGCTAAATAACCGCGAGGATTATAAGGCACTTAATAGTATATGGTATGGCATTATCCTGAAACAGCTTAGGGATTTGTTCCCGACGGCTGCAGACAGGCTCAGCTCATGCTAGAGCTCCATCTCACATAAAAACCATGCACCCAGCCTCCAGGATTGGTGAGGCCTGTCTATAGGAGTGGCTCACAGGTTTACATGTGTCCAGATATAGGTTTAGACATAGGTATACTATATCTAAGCAAGGGGTGTGTACACCACCTTACCCCAGCTGAGTGATCAGCCAGTTGTGTCAATTTAAGAACCAGCCAGGGGTGGCAAAAGATATGCTGCAGCCCCTGGTAGGCCTTAGTGGCTCCTGTGCCCTGTGCACCTATAGTGCATTCTACAGGGGCTGACAAGGAGTCCATTTCCAATTGGTATGTACCTAGGGTACATGGAATCCATTTTACAGAGAGAGCAGATGGCCTGGGGCCCTGATTAGCAGGGAACCAGGTCAACTAAGTCAAAAAACCAGCTAAACACAGGCAAAAAATCTGGGGTAACCATAGTCAGGTAGCCACCTTCCTACATAACCCCCCCCCAAACGAAAGGAGATAAGGCTATCCTTGGCCAGGTAAGCCTATATTGCCTGAGTGGCCATATAAGGAAGTACCTGCACTAGCATGGGTACCCCCTGTCTCATGGTCCACTAAGCAGTCCCTCACCCTTTGGGTATTAGAGGGTCTCCACCATAGGGAATCACTACCTTGGGTGTGTTTATGCAAAGTTAAAGGCTGGTTTGGATATGGAGTATTGAAGTTAGGCTCTACTAAGTTAGGGCTTAGCTTCCTCCCATTATCTTCCACCATGTGTGCCTTTCTCTCTTTAACTGAGTCGCACTGTGCTCTCAGGGTCAACCTCTGGCTACCTAAAGCTGGAGGCTGGGCCCCTCGGTTTGGCTTGCTGGAGGGACAGTTCAGGTTTGGGCCCCTTGGGTCCCAGGTTTGGCTGTGCCCAACAGAATCCATCTGTGGGAGGTCCCTAACTGTTTTTAAGGGGGCTCCCTCAGGAGTTTTTAAAGTTTTCACCTTACTAGGGCTACTAGTTTTGGTGCACCTAATCTTTTGATGGGGGTGCTTTATTTGACAGGGGGCCCTCTGGGTCTCACTGTCCTTCTTGTCCTCTGCAGCCCTGGGCTGGCTAAGGCAAGGTAGAGAGGGGCAGGTTACCTGCTCCAGACTGGGTCCCACCTGAGAAGGGTCCACTGACATCAGAGGTTCTGTCAGGCTAGGCCCAACCACCTCTGGGGCAGCTCCTTCATCAGGGGTAAGATCAGTTCCCTGAGGAGGCTGATCCTGTCCTAAAGTCTGGTGAGGGGGAGATTTCTCTTCCTCCTCCATGCTCTCAGTTTGTGTGGAGTTATCCATCATTTCAGGTTTCACAACACACATGTCAGTTTGAGTTTGGGCTGTGGCCATCACAGCCCCACCAACCTTTTCAGGAGGAGACTCAGTTTGGGTTTCTGCTGTTATCATAACAGCTTTGCTATTCTGTTCAGGAAGAGCTTTTACTAAAGATGGGGCAGAGAGTTTCTCAGCCCTACCAACCTTTTCAGGAAGGACATCTTGGATTGGGGCTGTAGCCAGTACAGCCTCACTAACCTTTCCATGGGAATTCACCATTCTAGAATGGGTTTCCTGTTCAACCTCAGCCCAGGCTGAGATTTCTAAATCATTACCCAGTAGACAGTCCACAGGCAAGTTTGGTGACACTGCCACTCTCTTTGGGCCAGTGACACCTCCCCAGCTGAGACTTACTACTGCCATGGGATGATTTGTTTGGATGCCATCAATGTTTATTACCTGGTATGTGGCACCAGGTAAAAGTTGCTTAGAGGGGACTATGCCATCAGCCACCATGGTGATGCTAGCCCCTGTGTCTCTAAAAGCTTCAACTCTTAAACCATTGATGATGGGTTCTTGTCTATACTTGCTCAAAGTATTTGGGCAAGCAGAGAAGTTGGCAAACCCCATGCCAGCCTCATAAACAAGATCATTGGGTGATGGGGACCTGGATAGGCCAGGGTCCACCTGATTTCCAAAAGTAAACCCACCCAGATTCCTGGGTGTGCTTCCACTTCCTGGGGGATTACTGCTGACAGTAACAGGAGGTGTTGAAGCTGGCTTTGGAGGTATATTTTCTTTATTGTTATTCTTGGGACAACAGCTGTCTGTTTTGTAATGCCCCACCTGTTTACAGGGATAACAATAGGGCTTTTTCTCAGTTGAAGAAGTGTCTTGGGACCCACCCCCATCCTTGGAGTTTTGGGGCCCTGGGGAAGTCTTTTCTTTACTTTTATCCCCACCCTTATCTTGAGGCTTGGTAGACTCCTTCTTCTGGTTACTGTCCTGATTCTTAGGCCTAATCCTGGTTCTGACCCATTTGTCTGCCTTCTTTCCCAATTCTTGGGGAGAGGTCAGATCAGAGTCTACCAGGTGCTGGTGTAAGAGCTGGTTCTGACAATTACTTAGGATCTGCTCCCTCATAATCAAATTATACAATCCTGTAAAGTCATGTACTTTGCTGCCATGTAGCCAACCCTCCAGAGCCTTAGTAGCACAATCTACAAAATCAGTCCAGTCCTGAGTCTGTGTCTTCTGGGTGTCTCTGAACTTGAACCTGTACTGTTCAGTGGTTAAGCCAAACCCATCTATCAGAACACTCTTCAGGACTTTGTAATTGTTTGCATCCTCATGTCTGACAGTGAGGAGCTTGTCCCTCCCTTTCTCTGAAAAGGAGTACCATAAGATTGCTGCCCACTGTTCCTCAGGAACCTGCTGTACCATGCAGGCTCTCTCAAGAGCAGTCATCCATTTGTGGATGTCATCCCCTTCTTTGAAGGGGGGCACAATCTTTGTCAGGTTTCTACTATCATAGGACCTGGGTTTCTCTTTAGGAATATTGCTGCCACCAGTGGCATCTAAGCCACACAATTTCTGCTCTCTTGCCAAGGCAAGTTTAGCTTGAGCTAAGGTAAGCTTAGCTTGACTCAGGGCTACCTCCTCTCTCTCTATCTGGAGTCTGACAGCCCTCATTCTAGCCCTATGCTCAGCTTTTTGAGAAGCACTCATGCCTCTCTCTGATTCTCTGGAGGCACTAGAAAGATGAGAGTCTCCTGAGGGAGATCTCACTCTTCTGTTGCCTGGGAGAATCACATGTTGGGTTCTGGGGAGGTGCTGGCCCTCTCCATTCCCCAGTAGGTCCAAGTTGGCCTGGCTAAGCCTACCAACTGGAACCTGGCTACCCTGATCCTGTACTTGTGAGTCCCCACCATCTGAGT
The DNA here is from genome assembly GCF_964261635.1 of Lissotriton helveticus. NCBI lineage: Eukaryota > Metazoa > Chordata > Amphibia > Caudata > Salamandridae > Lissotriton > Lissotriton helveticus. Next base: position 735,383 of record NW_027611658.1, on the reverse strand, counting down.
CCTCATCCAAGTCATCATCATCCTCCTCTTCAGGGGGATCAACTGCAGGGGGGTTCCCTTCAGTTCCTGTATCTAGGGAAGCTGCTTTTGCCTTCTCTAAGTCATCCTGTTCTAGGAGTTCTACCAGGATTAGGCAGGTGGGGCTTCTGCCCCTTTTTAACCCTCTTGCTTTGCACAAGACAATCAAGTCTCTGCGGGTTAGTTTGTCATATCCAGAAGTTGCCTGGGTAGGGTCAACTGTCACAGGACTAGACCCTGAGGCCTTTCCTGTGTCGGACATGGTTACTAGTGAGGTGTAAGTGGTGCACTTACCTACACTAAGTGTTTTCCTACTGGACCTTGCTAGTGAGTTGTAGTCAGGGGTGTGCTACTCCCTTCAACCTACAACTACTAAGTTCAGTAGAACTTAATATGCTAAGCTTTTGATTTTATATGTACCTAGAGGTACTTGATGTGATCTTTCAATTTGATATAAAGATTGCAATGGTAAAACAACAGCAAGCTCAAATCCGCACCGCTGCTCACCAATGTGAGAAGTTGGCCTGGTAGGGGATGTTTCCAATTCTGGAACCACCTACTACCTGACCAAACAATCCCCTTATGGTGTCTGGTTGTAAGTCAACCTTATTAGACAAGCTATCCTAGTGGTAGCATGGACTAAGCAGCCTAAAGGCTTAACTTAAGAGGTCGTGTTAAGCGAGCTGTTTTACCACATACAATCCTGTAATACCAAATGAAAGGACACCACACAAGTATATATTATAAAAATATATGTGTTTATTACTAAAAACAATCCCCAGTATTCTTTATGAATAAAGGGGCACAAGCGTTAAATCAAAAGCACTGTTTAAACATACAAAGTTGCACAATTATGGATGAGGGCAGGGGGCCACTCAAACCATATACTAAACAAGTGGTATAAGAGAGGCCACTCGAACAGTGGTTAGGCCTAGGGCCTAGGGAATCGCTGGGAGCAGTCAGGACAAGCAATGCTGAAGTCGGGAATGGCCCTCGGGATTCGGGAGATGTGCGGAAAGCGCACGCATGCACCAATGTTAACCAATGGTGCGTAAAAGTCAAATAGTTAAAGTTTAAGGACACTTCCGCTGAACCTAGAGGAACAAAACTTAACACACAGACCCTAGAGGTGTGCACCAGTGTGGGAACACCGGCGGAGCAAAGTTACCTCACCCACAGGAAGTGGGTGCACAGGGTCGAAGTGGCGTCGGGTTTTGACACGCAGGCTCTTGGTGCTTGAAGCTGAAAGGGCTGCAGGCAGGGTGAAGACGAAGTGTCCGGTGGAGTCCAAGGGTGGACTCAAGTTGTAGAGTACCTGAAAGCAGAGGGGACAGAGTCTGGGTCACTCAGCAGTGACCAGGGTGGAACCAGGACGGAACCAGGCAATGTCGGGCGCAATCAGGTGGTCGTCGAGGCGCTTCTCTTCGCTGTCACGTGGGCTCTGGGGCATCTGCGACGTCCAGGAGCAGGTCACGATCTGTCCCACGCAGGCTCTCACCGTCGGTGCAGTCGGCTTCCGGTTTGGAGCAAACAAGCCTTGGTAAGAGCAATCCACGCGGGATTGGAAGATGGCGTCTTACTCGGACCAGGAAGGTCAGAGTCGGGGCTCCCTTTCAGGGGAGCTGGTGTGGATCTGGAGCAACCAGAATCACGAGTCTTCTTTTGTAGTTCGTCGGCACAGGGACCACAAGCCAGCTGGCAAGTGACCGGGCCAACGCGTTGAGCCAAATCGTGCCAAAGGGCCCCACGCAGCACTCGTCGAGTGTGGAGGGCTGAACTTCGGCTCAGGAGTAGCTCAGGGTGGGGGCTTCTCAAACCCCGGTGTACAGCTTCGAGGGTCACTCGTGGGCTGCACGGTCAGCGTCTCGTGGTCACTTCAAGATGGCGTGCCCCACGCTTCCGGTCGCCTCCACGGGTCTCAGCTTTGCATGGACTGTGGATCGGGCTGTTAGAAGCTGGGCAGGCTTGATCTCGTCGATCTCAGTCGCTCGAGTTCCGGCGGGAACTGCAACTAAGTAGACGTCGAGGGCTGGATGGTGCCTGCTGCTGCAGGGTGGTCACTCCTTGACCACAAGGGAGATTCTTCGGGCTTCCACGTTGAGATGGAGGGCGAAGGGTCCAGAATATCGTTTCAAATGTTTCTTCCAGGAAATCTGATGTGCATTGGCACTGCTCCCACTCTTATTCGAATCTGGTGGGCGTGATTACCTGCTAGGTCCCCTCCTATGGGTGGGACCCAGGAAGTGGGTGGATACACCCCCTTCCTTTGATCCAGGCCGCCCTGGCACGAGGGCTGGAGTGCCCCAGAACCGGTTTGGCCGGATTATGCAAGGGGCAGCCTTGTGCGCCCCAGGCAGTGTCTGGTTTCTTTCAAACCTCCCTGCTACAATACACTATCTCCTGTCTGGAGGGCGGTGACACCCTCCTGTGACAGGAAACCCTTTGTCCAGGACCCCCTTGACTGGGTTTCGGTCAGCTCCAGGGGTCCAGACATTTGTCTGTGGCAGAGGCATCCATTTTGTGGATCTTAAGGCCTTTGGAGAAATCAACCGCATTAAAGTGAAGTAACATGTCTTACCCCTCTAGAGGGGTGGAATGCCATCCCCGTCGCCAGAACTGGCGAGGGGATGGTATTCCAAAGCGTATGACACCTTACACGACATGTTTTGATAGAGCCAAACCAGAGTTGCTAAATAACCGCGAGGATTATAAGGCACTTAATAGTATATGGTATGGCATTATCCTGAAACAGCTTAGGGATTTGTTCCCGACGGCTGCAGACAGGCTCAGCTCATGCTAGAGCTCCATCTCACATAAAAACCATGCACCCAGCCTCCAGGATTGGTGAGGCCTGTCTATAGGAGTGGCTCACAGGTTTACATGTGTCCAGATATAGGTTTAGACATAGGTATACTATATCTAAGCAAGGGGTGTGTACACCACCTTACCCCAGCTGAGTGATCAGCCAGTTGTGTCAATTTAAGAACCAGCCAGGGGTGGCAAAAGATATGCTGCAGCCCCTGGTAGGCCTTAGTGGCTCCTGTGCCCTGTGCACCTATAGTGCATTCTACAGGGGCTGACAAGGAGTCCATTTCCAATTGGTATGTACCTAGGGTACATGGAATCCATTTTACAGAGAGAGCAGATGGCCTGGGGCCCTGATTAGCAGGGAACCAGGTCAACTAAGTCAAAAAACCAGCTAAACACAGGCAAAAAATCTGGGGTAACCATAGTCAGGTAGCCACCTTCCTACAGAGTGGGTGTGTAAGTATCTGTCTGTATGTTAATGTGAGTGGTTGTATTGGTGAGTGAATGGGAGCTTGAGTGGCTGTATGGATTACTTAGTGGGTATGTAAGTGGCTGTATGAGTGAGTGGATTTGTGAGTGGCTCTTTGGATGAGTCATTGGTTGTGTGAGTACTGGTATGGGTCTGTGAAGGGTATCTGAGGGGTTATGTGGGGTTGGGATTGGGTCTATGATAGGTTCTATGGGGTAGGAGTGGGTGTGTGAGGGGTTCTGTGGATGTTGTCATTAGTGATGGCACTGACCATGTCATGAGTGATGCAATATGTGAGGTCATAAGCAGTGCATTGCAGAGGCATAAGTTATAGTTAGCTCAGGTAACTATACCAGCTGAATTTCTATGTTTTGACCCAGTGAAATCTGAACCTAACTCTAACGTCCCTGTAACCTGTAGTTTTTTCAGTGAATATATATATGTATGCTCCACATGTATTCTGCCTTGCCTGTCACTCCTGAGAAAACAGCCACACCAATGCAGTAGTATTTTATCACTGGTATTTATTTGTTAAACGAAACTGACGCGTTTCGATCTGACGAACTTTTTCACATAACCCATTTTTCTCTATGTTCATTGCATTTATACAACGTGCAAAAACGCGTTCAAGTAAACATAAAAAAATACTTCACATTCTGTCATTCCTCCTCAAATCTTTGTCAACAAAAAATGTATCAATGACGAACAAAAGCAGTTATTTAGTAAACTAAGTTTTACCAATAATATTGACTTTAGCCACCATATATTAGGTATAGTACAGTTTCTATGACAGTTGTTCAGCTATGTTTGGCTTATTTCTGAATGATATTTTTATTTTGATAAACAATTTCTTAGTAGAGTCTAGTGCACTAATTCAAAACTGACGCTGCTGTGCTTCAGGGTATAGTACCCAAATTAAACTAAATCGTACTTCCGCCTCAGTGAATAAAAAAAGGTGTTGCCACATGGGGGTCGCCTTCTATAGTCTCCTTAACGCTACCAGCAGATGAGCATAGAAGCTTCCAAATATCTATAAGGGAGAAAAAGAATGATTTAGTATACCAGCGTAACGTAAGTACAACCTTAGTACAGCCTTCTTTGTGTTGCATCTTGGAAAACCATTATAAGAGGAGAAAATATTATCGATGATGAATGTGATATGTCTACAGAAAGAACTATATACATTTGTGACCATTAGAAATATCATCAAAAGACAAGAAAAATGAGTTACACATAGGAGCTTCTAATTTACAAATGTGTGTAAAGCTCTTCGTCCTGGTTCATACTATGTGGAGCGAGACTTCCTGCTTCTAATATGTACCTATATTTCATTCTGCGTACTGCAGTCGTTCTGTTGCCACCCCTAGGGTGTTTCACAACAGTATCAATGCCAAACAATCTGGCTTTGGTCCAATCTCCATCATGGTGTTCCCTGAAGTGTCGTGCTGTGCTGTAGCTCATGTCTGCATTTGTGATGGCAGGCCAATGTTCGAGTATACTCTTTTGTATAGGAAAGGTAGTCGACCCTGTATACCATCTGTCACATGGGCAGATGATTACGTATAGTACACAGTTTGTTTCGCATGTGTTTGTTTTAGTGATACAGTGTTTCTTTCTAATCCTGTCTAGGGTAATCTCATAGACGCTAGTGCTGAATTTGCACGCCTTGCAGTGACCGCTTTTTCTGAAACCTCAACTCTGTTGCACCCAAGTTTATCTGTTACTTGTGAGATGGCTGTGTACTAACATGTCTTTTATGGAGAGATTTCTCTAAAAAGTGATGTTGGGTGTATTAGCCTCTCTTCAGACTCAAGGTGGTATCATGTGTTAGTATTGCCCATCTACTCTTTAAGATCTTGCGTACGTTGTTTGTCTGACTTGTTAACTTGGTGATAAATCGTATCGGTTCTTTGTCAGGTTCCCTTGATATATGTGGTTTTCCTTGTAAAAGTTAATCTCTCAATTTTTCATCAGCCCTTATGCTAGCTTTTATAAAGCTTTTCTTAGAATACTTTCTGGCACTAAAGCGATCTAGCATCTCCTGTTTGGTTCTCCTATAGCCTTCATTGGTGCTACTGTTTCTTTTGGCTCTGAGAAACTTGCTAGAGGGGATACTCCAGCAGTAGCTTGGTGGATTATAGATTCGCAAGGAGGATCGAGTTGCCAGCAGTGTTCTTCCTGTAGAGATCAGTCTGGAGTGTGCCATTTTTGAGTGAAACTTTGATATCAAAGAAATCCACTGTTTCCTGGCTGTAATTCATGGTGAATCTCAGATTGATGTTGTTGTTATTGATGACAGATGAAAAGATTTTAAGGTCTTCCTCACTCCCCTCCCACACGAGGAAGACGTCATCAATATACCTGAGCCACACACTGATTTGACCAATGAATCTATTCTGATCTTGATTACATAGGACGTGCTACTCCCACCAGCCCACCAAAAGATTGGAATAGCTGGGGGCGAAGCATGTCCCCATGGCTGTTCCTTGTATTTGCTTATAGAATGTATTTTCAAAGAGGAAAATGTTCTCCTTTAGACAAGTTTCGATCATTTCCATGATCATCTGTGTGTGTTGTAGTACCTTAGCATCTCTCATTCTGAGAAAGTATTTACAGGCATTCATTCCATCTTGATGCCTAATGCTAGTGTACAGACTTTCCACGTCTAAGCACTCTAGCCAACATTCCTTGTCCCAACACAGATTATTGGATTTTTGGATGAAGTCTTGCGTAGCTCTAATCTAGTAATCAAAATTCTGTGCATATGGCGCCAGAAAAAGATCTACATAGATTGAGGTATTTTCAAATATACTATTTTTTTAGGAAACAATGGGACGACCTGGTGGGTTTAGTGCATCCTTAAGTACCTTTGGTAACAGGTAGAGTGTGGGGTTGGTAGGTGTTTCATTTTATAGGAACTGTAGCTCATCGCAACTGAGTAGTTGGTGTTCATGCCACTCCAGTAGTCTTTCTTTATAGTGTGTAATTACATTTTGTAAATATTCCCTGTCAGTTCTAACGCAACAGGTGCTATTCCTCACCTGTCTGAGTCCCTATTTTACATAGTTCTCTCTACACATTATCACTATGTTGCCCCCCTTGTTGGATGGTTTAATTACTATTGTCTGATCGTTCTGTAACTCAGTTAATGTGTTCCATTGTCTCTTGTTCAAGTTACTCTGTTTCAAGTGTTCTCTACTTAGTTTCAAAATGTCCACTGCAACTGTGTCTGAGAATACGTCAATATTGTCTTGGGGTAGTTGGGGTATGGATCTAGATGGCATTCTAAAATTCGTCCCCTCAGTTCCCCCTGTGTCGATACCAAGGATGTTGTTAATATAGTAAATATTAGTGGGATCTAGAGAGTCATTGGAATTACTAGATATGATTGTGGTCTCTTCCATTCCTTTTAAACTGTGTAGTGTTTGTAATATCTCAAGGTCTGGTATTGTAAGGGCAGTGGTTATTGTTGTCACATCAATTGTTTCCCTGTTTGGACGTAATGCATGCATTTTGTACAATTTCAACTTCCTAACAAACATAAATAAATCAATCCTTAATTGTGCATAATTTACTTGTGATGTAGGACAAAAGGATAGTCCAAGTTTAAGAGTCTCAATGTCCTCGGGTGAGAATTGTGTTTTAGAGAGGTTTATTACCGTTACTTCCTTCGATTGTACTGCCATTACTTGTTCTTTCCATGCTGGCCCCGTATTCCCATGCCGCTGTTTGTTTGTTTTCCCTTGTTTCCTGCTTCTCTGGCTTTCACTTTTGTGCCCCTTCCTCTGCCACTTTGTTTTGACTGACATGAGTGTTCGTTTTCTTTTTGTAGCATCCGAAGTTTCTCGGAAAAATAAATTTTTGGTGCCATCTTGTTTCTCAGGTCTGCCAATGATCCGAGTTCAGAGCTCTGGTCCGTGCCTGATTCTGATACTCGATACTCCATTGCACACAGTGTTATAACTTTAGCAATTTGTTGTCTGGCTTTATCAAAGCTTCCTGATCTATTTCATTCTCAAATTCATCCATTATGCCCTTTATTTTAGTTGTTAGTACCGTATGCTCTATCCATGCACTCTTGATCAGGATTCTGAGCATGGTATTCAAGCATGCATTAGTATTTTTTGTCCAATATTCAGTAGCTCAGGTCTAGGATTTTCCAATGTGGGGATTATATAGTTTCTCAGGCCTCTCATTATCCTGTTTACATCCAGGTAATTTTGAAGCGATGTGGCTTCCCATCATCGACTGATTCCATATTTCTACAATTTTTCCAGTGTAATTCCTCATTGTTTCAAAGTGCCGGTTGTGCAATTGGCATCACTTACATCGGTGGCGCCGTCTCCTCTCACAGCTGAGTTTGATTTAAAGATTCTAAGAGACAAGGCTTTGCTGTCCTTTAACATTTCATTCGCCATGTGTATTCCGTATACTGCGTGGAGTAGGTGTAAATACCCAATGCACCTTAGTCACTGCGGGTTAGATCCCTTCTACGTGTCGACGGACCCCCTGTGTGCAAGACAATGCTCACAATGTATGTATTACATATATATGTAATACTAGCTGTCACCAGTCGGTAGTTATAGTTAGGACCTAGTTTCCGTAGGAAAAGTTTTTTTTGTTTTGCTTATAACTTTGGCTCCATTTGACAAGTCTAAAAAAGTTTTAAAGCTAGTTTAGCATTCAATTCAGCTGCTGTCTGGAAAGCTTTGGGGTCATTCATCAGTAGAGGCCGAGAAAAATGGTGGTCCCAAAATGCCTTTTTCCCATGCAATTTCCCATAAGGGTTTTAGACATGAATACAGGCCGGACTGCTGAACAGAATTACACTAAATTTGGCAGCAAGCTAGAGCTTGGACCAGAAAGATCTCATTTTGTAATTTGGTGCAAATCCATTGATTAGTCTTTAAATAATTAAAAAGAAAAAGATTTAGCAGCATGACCGTCTCACGGCAGCACCTTGCAGTTCTCTCCTCCATGGTCAGCGGACAGCCCCGCTTCAGCCATGCTTCAGCCCTTAGGCCCCCTCTACATGCTGAGCTTCATGGGAGCCCCCAGGTAATTGGGAGCCCCCCGGGTCTGCATGTGATTATGGCAGAGCCCAGACAGGGCACTTGGGCTGGCACTCTCAATAACCATGTACTTAGGGGGGGAAGTACTTGTTTTTGTGTATGTGAACAGAGGTGAAAGGGGCTTGCTGCTTTTAGGGCTTGCAGTGACCTCTCTGCTCTGTTAGATCCGCTGTCTGAGTGCAAAGTAAATCCCTGCGTGGACAGGGTCAGCGAACTGACAGGAGAGCAGTGTATGCTTTCTAGCAACCAAAGTGACGACGTGGGCCACGTAGCGGTGCATGCACATCCCACTAACACAGAGGTTAGCATCCCACACATAATCTTTGTGCTGACACACACAGGAACGAAATTAAGTACTGAGCAGTACATGTTTCCAAGGCATCTAGGATCTGGGTAGTCACACACGGTTGGCTGTGACATTTCTGCTATAACCAGCAGTAGCTACTTAATCATGCATGCATTACTAAACCGTGTGTTCTCTCCATATTTGTTTGATTATTTGTTATAAAAGTCAAGCTCATTTCATTTACTGTACCCTTGTGCACACTGCAGTACCTTGCATGCTCACTGTACTTTGCTGTAGTACACACTGCTGAGCAATACATGGTTCCTTGAGTGCAATTTAGCGCTGTGGCGAGCCATGCATCCCTAAACACCACTATTGTAACCCCTCTGCTGAGCATTGCATGCTTCCAGTCAGACGCTCATGGCTGAACTTGCATACTTCTACGCACTGTAATGGGGCAATCACTGCTGAGCCAAACATTCTTCATATACTGGGTAGTTGTGCACACTGCTGAACCACGCGTGCTTCTTCTTCATTTCAGTTGTGCCCACACTGATGAGCCACAAATATTTTCTATACGGTACAATTGCACACGCGCACACGCCCTCTGCTGCGCCTTTCGTGCTTTATACACTGGTGAGTTCTGCACCTTTCTTAACCAGACATGCTTAAGATACTGTACAGTTGTGCACTCTGCTGAGCTACATTTTGTTCCCTTTGCGGGACAATTTTGTACAAAAAAGTGTGCCCTCAATGCCTCCTATAACCAACTGTGCAACACTCTCTTGCCTTGTATGCTTCGTTTAAGGTGCAGTTGTGCATAGTGTTAGGCCTTAAATGCTTAGTGTGAAAATAATCTTTGCATATTGCTGAGCCATGCTTTCTTTTTACACAGTACAATTGCGCCTTGACGCCTTCGGGCAAAGTAGCGCTTTACAAATCTCTATTCAATCAATCATGCTTTATATAGGCTGCTGTGCTAAGTGAGTGTAAAGTTACGCCTTGCATGCTTCCTGTGTGGTGCAGTTCTGCACACTGTTAACTCCTACCTGGTTTGCTGTCCAGTGCAGTTGTGCACTACAACACAGTACAATAGTGCACACTGTTGTGCCATGCTGCTTTCAAGCCGTGTGCCAGTCACACACACACACACACACACCACACCCCCCCACACACATCTTGCATGGATCCAATACAGCGCAGTTGTGCACAAGACTGTTGAGCTATGCTTGCTGTGTTTGTATCCTCTGCATCGCAGTTGTGTGCACACAGACGAGCCGTGCACAACCTTTGCACAGCCTAAGTTTGTGCATGCACGCAAAGAAATCGCCTCTCAATCTTCCTACATAGAGTATATTTGTGATGCTAGAATCCTGCTGCCTGCATGCGTCGCAACAGTGTGATAGTGCACACTGCTGAGCCATGCATTCTTCAGATTTATTTCTGCTCTGATTGCTGAGTCATGCATGCCTTTTTAGGGTTTTTGCAGACAGACTGCTGAGCCATGCATCCTTCAGATATATTTGTGCTCTGATTGCTGAGTCATGCATGCCTCTTTAGGGTTTTTGCAGACAGACTGCTGAGCCATGCATCCTTCAGATTTATTTGTGCTCTGATTGCTGAGTCATGCTTGCCTCTTTAGGGTTTTTGTAGGTAGACTGCTGAGCCATGCATTCTTCAGATATATTTGTGCTCTGATTGCTGAGTCATGCATGCCTCTTTAGGGTTTTTGCAGACAGACTGCTGAGCCATGCATCCTTCAGATTTATTTGTGCTCTGATTGCTGAGTCATGCTTGCCTCTTTAGGGTTTTTGCAGACAGACTGCTGAGCCATGCATTCTTCAGATATATTTTTGCTCTGATTGCTGAGTCATGCATGCCTCCTTAGGGTTTTTGCAGCCAGACTGCTGAGCCATGTATTCTTCAGTGGCTGCAAGATACTGTACCGCGCTAGCATTTATCCAATGCTTGCATTGCTTTTGTTACAGTTTATCCATGAGTGTTGCTCACACCGGGGCATGAGACAGAGCATTGTTTGTCGCGTGCTCCTGAAGCCTTCAGTGGTATCCAGGAGTAGTGCTTTGATTCTTCCTGCGAGACCTAGTGTACGCAATAATAATTATACATCAACAATAATAACACCAACAACTGAAATCATTTTAATAACTGCAACAACAACACAAAGAGAACTCAGTTTACATATCCCCCCATTCTGAACACACAATGTTTTTTAAGTGCTTTATTGCAGCTAATAAGACAGACATTTGTGTCAGTGCCCCCATTTTTGGTCCAGTTATCTGTTCTTCTTGCCCTTCAATAGTTTGTTTACGCCTGGCGTTCTCCTGGTGTTCCTCATTCTCCCCCTTCACTTTTCCATTTTCCTGTTCGTCTTGACGTCTCTCTAACGTTGTATGAAATGAAAGGGATTTATGGAGCGCAAACAAATGCCCAAAGGCGTCAAGGCGCTGATAGCAGTTAGTCCTAAACAAGGAAAAAAAGATGGAAATAGAAATTCCATGCTCTTAAGCCCTAAAAGCATCCATGACAGAATAGTAAGTCAAGTTGTAAGGCCTTACGACATAGGGTGTGAGCCTGAAGACTGGAGATGGAATGGAGAAGAGAGTTCCATAGCTTGAATATGGCCACAGAAAAGGCGCTGGACTCCCCAACTTGCCTTTTGGTATTTAGGAACAATTACAAGATTTTGACTTGAGGATTGAAGCTTTCTGGAGGGAATATATAATTGAAACATGTCTTTAATATCTCCATGCCCCATGTTATGCAGTGCCTTGTGAATGATGCATAAAGTTTGAAGGTAATAGGTTTGTCACAGGTAGCCAATGGAGCTTCAGAGTCTCTGCCAAAACTGATTGAGATTTACGAATATCAAGAATCAATCTTACCGCTGCATTTTGGACCAGCTGCAGTTTGGCTATTACAGTCTTGTTGATAGCCAAGTGGAGCTCATTGCAGTAGTCTAACCAGGATGAGGTCAGTTCCCAGGCCACATGCTTACGTGCCGGGAGGGAAATGTAAGGATCTCTCCTTCTCCAGGTGCCCTTTCTCTTCCTTCCCTCGCACTTCTTCTTCCTGGCTTTCCCTCTCTCTCGTACTTTTACTGCTGTTCCTCGTTTCCGTCTTGTCACCCCCACTGCGCTTCCCGCCCATTGAATACGGACCACGAGGGTTTCAGGAGGAACTATGGCTGGTGACGGCGACTTCTGTGCTCTGTCCTTGTGTATAGTTAAAGCTATGTTATTTTTATTATTATTATTAATGCAGTTTATAAAGCGCACGGCTACCTCCGACGGAGGTGTCCCAGAGCGAACAGCAGCAGCAGCGGCATGGCCAGGTGATTGGGTGGGCTTAAGAAATGTTTTCAATGCTTTCCTAAACAATCGTTCCAACTTGGCCTTCCGAAGATGTTCTGGCATAGAATCCCATAGCAAGGCTGTTCTTACAGAGAAAGCTCGTCCACCAGTCCTAGTTTCCTAAAACGCGGAGTCACCAGTAACTCCTGGTGTTTTGACCGTAGGACCCTCGTTTGATAGTATTTCCGAAGTCTTTGCGTAAGGTATTGTGGACCAGAGCCTCTGATTGCTCTGTAAGCCACAGTCAACGCCTTAAACTCAATTCGTCTTTTGACAGGCGGCCAATGTAGGCTTCGGAGATTTGGTGAGATATGGTGGCGGAATGGCACTTTCCTAATTAGCCTTGCTGCCGCATTTTGTATAGTCTGCAGTTTCCTGATTAGATAATCTGGCATACCCAAGTACAGACTATTTGCCTAGTCCATCTGTGTGATGACTAATGCATGGACCACTGACTTTCTACATTCCATCAGCAGAAGATGTAAAAATCTTCTCAAGGCTTTCAACTTCCAAAAACATGTGGAAGAGACCTGGCATATTTGAGATTTGCCAGTTAGATTGGAATCAAACCTAAACTCAAGGTTCCTAGCTGATGTAGCCGGAGAAGGTGGAGGATTTAGCTCTGAAGGCCACCAAAGGTCAGGCTTGGGAGGAGAGGATTGATTAAAAAAAATTACTTCTGTTTAATCTGCATTTAACTTTATGCAGCTATCAGCATACACCGCTTAAAATTTATAAACACAGCCTTTGAGTGTTCCCTAAAGGAGAACACAAGCTGAGTGTCATCAGCATATTATATGACCTTCACCCCTAGGTGTTCAATGATTGGAGCTAAAGGGGCCAGATAGACATTAAAGAGGTAGGGCTCAAGGCTGAGCCCTGCGGGATTCCACAAAGGGGCTGGAAGGTGTGGTCGTAAGAACACTTTTTGGGACCGTCTCTCCAAGAAGGAGCGGAACCAACTCAAGGTAGTCCCAGACACTCCCAGGAGCGCAAGTCTTTCCAGGAGGATCTGTTGTGCCACAGTATCGAATGCTGCAGACAAGCCTAGCAGCACCAACATCGCACAGCTACCCTGGTCCACCATTTCCCTTATAGTTTCTGCCACTTCAAGCAAGGCCGTCTCAGTCCTAAATCCCAACTGAGAGTCATGCAGAAGATTGTGAGACTCTAAGAATTCGGCCAGTTGTTTTCGAACTTCCTTCTCAAGTATCTTAGCCGGTGCAGAGAGAAGTGAAATAGGTCTACAATTCTTTAGGTCTGCTGGGTCTGCATCTTCTTTCTTCAGGATTGGTTGTTCAAAAGCTGTTTTCCGCCTTGCAGTATAGTTGCCTTCTTTCAGAGAAGAATTCCAGATAAAATTAAGGAGGGGGTTCAGCCTGAAAGCAAGAAGTTTATAAAACCTAGGTGGGCAGGGATCAGCCCTTGAGCCGGACTTAAGTTTATAAAGTTCCAGCATAGAGGCTTCTGGGCTAAAGGGCCGAAATTCCGATCTGCTCTCCACATGCTGGATCATAGGCACTGTCTTGACTGAGAGACTTGCTGGAACTATTTTGGGGAAAGAAGAGTAGATAGTCTGAATTTTGTCCTGGAAGAAACTAGCTAACTCTTCACATAGACTAGCTGAAGGGGCAATCGTGCTCTTTAAGGCTTGTGGCTTCAGAAATCCCTGAACAATCTTAAAAACTTCTCTTGAAGAGTTGTCTGAGGCTTTTATTTGATCTGCGAAAAATTCCATCAGAGTATTGCGGTTTAGCCTGTGGAATCTTTTTAATGCTATTCTATATGTGTTCTTAGCCTCTAGCTCATACTTTTTCCGTCATAGACGCTCAAGTCGCTTACATAGGCTTTTTTCCTGGCGGAGTTCGAGTGAAAACCATGGAGCTGAGGTTTTTTTCCTAGCTGGTTTCGAGGTTTTGATGGGGGCTACTTTATCAAGGGCTGAGATAATCCAATCATCAAAGGCAGACGCATCTTGATTGGGATGTCCTATAAGTAATGGGAGCGTTTCCTGTCATTCTGGACCCATACGCTTGGGTGTAACCTTCCTCCAATTTCTTCTCTCTTCAGCCTCCATACTGGACTGATTAGTGCAGACTAAACTAGGGAGGGTAAAGGGAACTAAATAATGATCCGTCCAGGTCATCGGTAAAGGATATAGCACTTTCATGGTAAGGTCGTTGGAGAAAATCAGATCCAACGTGTGGCCGGCTGCGTGGGTAGGTGCAGTCACCATTAGTGCTAGATTTAGCCCGTTGAGAGTGACAGCCAGTTGGAGGGCCATTGGACAGTTATCCTTATCCATATGGACACTGAAGGCCCCAAGAACTAGGAAATTAGAGTATTTTAAGGTAAGTCTGCAATCGTATCAAACAACTCCGTCCAATGAGAGGGCAGGGAGTCTGGGGGTCTGTAGATGAACAGGCCCGCATAAGAGAAAGTAGGAGATAATCTAATACTAAAGGAAATTGCCTCTAAAGATCCTGCCAACTCAATTTATTTTTACGGGAATTCCCAATCCTTTCTAAGTATTACTGCCAACCCACCCCCGCCTGTTACCGGCACGATTAGCTGTTACCATACTATAACCATCCAAAATGGCCAGACCTACATCGGGGTTGGAACTTTCTTTTAACCAAGTTTCGGTTAAAAACATGGCGTCTGCATGTTTTGGCAGGGATCTGCAGTTGATTAAGCAGACCTGCATGTGAAACCACGGTATCTGTGGATGTACTATAGATGGCTGCGGCGAAGCACAGCCATGCTCCTACTGCCATCTTTCCCTTGCCATCTCTCCAAAGAAAAAGCGCAGTAATCACTTTGTGGCCTCAGGTCATCTTTCCTTTCAGGTGGTTCAGTGATCTCTGTCGAGGGGCTGTTGAGGACGGATGTGATCATGTCTGTGATCCTGGAATACTAATCTAGCGGGCAGTAGCCCCTCTTGGGACATGGTCATCTTGTCTGCCCAGTGGGCTAAACAGTAGCTGGTATCAGAGCTTCCAGCCTGCTATCGACCCACTGTGTGTCGTAAGTTATCGCGTCGCTATCCCTAATCCCTGGCCATGCAAGATCGGGCTGAAGATTTAGTGGGAACGGCACCCCCAGAGCACTAGGACAAGTTAGGCTCCCATCTTCTGTGCTGCTGTAGAGACCCTAGAACTTGGAATTCTACTTCATTCCCTAACCGGTGTCATTCTCTGCCATGCCAGCAGGGGCGCAGCATCCAGGGGTGGTATTTGGGGCGTTACATCTCACTAGTCAATGTATTTCAGCTAAATAGTTGGGCACAGGTGCCTACAGTCGGGTATGGTGAGATGTCTGTCGCATTTCGACAGGAGTTTTTATCGACACACCGACACAGACACGCGCACACACTTTTCACTTTCTGTTTTGAAAGTCTTCTACAATGTTGGTTGTATTACAAAATAACGTGTGTTCTCTCACTCCGCATGTGTCTCCTTTCCACTGCCCCGTTAGCCCCTCTCATGCACCCTGCTTGTTGTATAATGTGTTTTAACATCATATATATGCTGTCTCCATTCATGGAAAATCTACAGCTCACCCCCTTCAATCTTACTGCCACGCTTCTGCCTGCCAGTGCCTCATTATTACCTATTTACTTCAGTGTCAATGAGGTGTATGCAGGTTTACCTGTGTGAGTGTTTTGTAGCCTGTGTGTTTGTTTATGTGTGCATGCTTGTGTGCGTCTATTTGAATATCTGATTGTGGGTGGTATGTTTTTCTATTTGTATTTATGTGTTTATGGGTTGTTAGGTGTCTGTGTGTTCATGTGTGGTGTGTGTGTTTGTGGGTCTGTGCATCTCTTTATATGTGTATTTCTTTGTGGGAGCACTCGTTCTCTCTTTATCAATGTAGATTACAGTAAATTACATTAGCACCCACTCAATTTTCTATGTATTCACAATCAATTAGTAGGATACCATTTTCAGAGTAAAAAATTACTTGTAAATCATTATTTTTATCTCAAACACAGATTGTTTATCCTCCACTCCAACTTTTAAACACAACACGTAAACTAGAGGCATAGCTTCCATTGGTGCAGCAGGTGCAGTGGCACCAGGGCCCACTGAACCCTAATTATTGCTGTATTTCACAGTTCAAACAGGGACCGAAGACGGCATTTCTTTCCTTTCACTTGGGGCCCTGACACACTGGCTACTGCCGTCATCTAGCCTTGCTGGATGCTGTATGAAAGAGTGAAGACCCTTTGGATATTGATCTACTCGTGAAATACACCTGCTTTAGAGTTGGAAATGATTATCAGCCCCTCAGTGGCGGGAAGTTCCATCGGGGAGCATGGCAGTGCCTACCAGGACTGAATGTGAACACAGCTAAGTACAAGAGGCTGCCGGTGCATTACAGGTGCCTGTATATTCTAGGCCATGTCATAACGTTTGGAAAATTTTATGAGAAACGGCGATCTCCCGTATGTGCTGCTAAAAAGTACACTGTCCCGCCAAGATATTAAGGCATAAAGAGCCTTGTTCCTTGGGGAAGTTTACTTGCGAACCATAGAGACTCGAAGAGAGAGAGATAGCTAGATAGATATTTTCACTGAAAAAAGCAAAGGTTACAGGGACGATATAGGTAGGAAATAGCATAAAAAACCTTAGAAATACACGAAAAAAACAAAGGCTACAGGGGTTTTCCTTAGGTTCACATTTTACACACACAAAACCATAGAAACTGAGCAGTTGTAGTTACCTGGGCTAACTCTAACTTACACTCCCCACAATGCACAGCTTATAAAGCGGGCAGAGAAACACATGAAAAAATTGTTCCTGCCCGTAGAGCACAGGATTTTAAGCTGCTCCCTACGGGTAGGAACAATGCTGGCTCCCGCTGGCATCACGGGGACTTTGAGACCCCCCCTGGCCCCCAACAATGATCATGTGGGTGCTCTGGGTGGGCTCAAGGGCACCGACCCTTTACCGGCAAGGCCATTTTTATAAATCTTTCATTATTCGTGGTCAAGGCATATGCATGGTAAAGACTTGCGCGGTAAAGGTGTTACGTGGTAAAGGAAATGCATGGTAAAGACTTGCGTGGTAAAGGTGTTACGTGGTTAAGGCATATGCATGGTAAAGTCTTGCGCGGTAAAGGTGGTACGTGGTCAAGGCACATGCATGGTAAAGACTTGCGTGGTAAAGGTGGTGCGTGGTCAAGGCATATGCATGGTAAAGACTTGTGTCGTAAAGGTCTTACGTGGTCAAGGCATATGCAAGGTAAAGACTTGCGTGGTAAAGCTGTTGCATGGTAATGGCATATGCATGGTAAAGTCTTGCGTGGTAAAGGTGTTATGTGGTCAAGGCATACGTGGTAAAGGCATATGCATCGTAAAGACTTGCATGGTAAAGGTGTTACGTGGTCAAGGCATACGTGGTAAAGGCATATGCATGGTAAAGACTTGTGTGGTAAAGGTGTTACGTGGTCAAGGCATATGCATGGTAAAGACTTGTGTGGTAAAGCTGTTGCATGGTAATGGCATATGCATGGTAAAGTCTTGCGTGGTAAAGGTGTTACGTGGTCAAGGCATATGCATGGTAAAGACTTGTGTGGTAAAGGTGGTACGTGGTAAAGGCATATGCATGGTAAAGACCTGCGTGGTAAAGGTGTTACGTGGTAAAGGCATACGTGGTAAAGGCATTTGTTAGAATGTATGACATTATAATTAGTCTAATCCTGCACTATGACTTGAAACTAAACCCTGGGCCTTGAAAAACTCGACACAGACAGCCCCAAAAAAGTGTAAAAGCAGGTTTAGTGGGAAGGTCATGTCACATTGTCATCACATGCCATTTTCCCAGTGCGTTGTACCATTCCCC
The DNA here is from genome assembly GCF_964261635.1 of Lissotriton helveticus. Taxonomy (NCBI): domain Eukaryota; kingdom Metazoa; phylum Chordata; class Amphibia; order Caudata; family Salamandridae; genus Lissotriton; species Lissotriton helveticus. The sequence goes on along the minus strand of NW_027611658.1, from coordinate 717,513 downwards.
CAGTTTTCCCCAGATAAATGGTGCTATAAACCGTATAGCACTACTCGCCACCACGTTTAGGGGGTGATCCATTTCTCTTCCTACCCTGGATGGAGAGTTACTCCAGCATTTTGTTAAAGTGAAATTCTAACTGTTTCCAGTGTCATAAAGAGTCAGATTGGCGTCTGTGAATGCTCACTTACTCACAAGTTAGCAGTCATTCACAAACTGACAAGGCGAAGCATGCGTGCGCTGCGTTTACTAGTGTGTGATTCTACACATGCAAAACATGTACACCTGGCAGCAATCATCTGACTAGTTTTGTTTTCAAACTTTGTTGAAAGAGTTGCTTAGCTCTAAAAACTACAACTCTTTGTGCATAAATAAGATAAGCTGCAAACAACTCATCTGGGGACACAGACAAGCCCACTGACACCAAGAGAGAAACAGTAATAACACTTATTCACAGGCCCTGAAAACCCCCTAGGCCTGCTCATCATACAGACCCATCTCCCTCCTAAACATTCTTGCTAAACTATTCACAGGCATTCTGGCACACATCTTAGACCATTCATAATGGCCTTATGACTGCGAGTCACAGCAGTGGTGAGATAATACTGTGCCGTTAATGCAATGGATGCTTTCCAATAGTGAGAAGACACTGGACACAATGTCCGCCAAGGGCCCGATTTATATTCAGGCGGATGGTTTATACTGTCATAAATGTGGCAGGTGTCCCGTCCACCCTATTAAAAGTGCATTATATCCTGTGTCAGTTGTAATAAAGCGGACGGGATCTGTCATGTTTGAAGCAATAACCTGTCCGATAAACTCTAAATCAGGCCCTATGTCTGCAGCAAGTGTTGTAGAAGGAGCAAGAGCCAGCATTATAGGAAGAGGGCCTAGAAGCAGATATAGTCCCAGAGGCATTGAAGCACCTACCTCTTTACTTCTTCTGTTTATAGCTCATAGGTCCCTTCCTGTGCACCTCCTCAGTTAGTACCTCCCAGGTGAGCTTCTGAAATGAAGCTTGTGAGCTCCGTACTGCCAACCATGGCCTCTTTACTATCAGGCCATTATCTGCATCTGCTGTGTGCATGCTTCAAGTGTGTCTCCTGCCTCAGCTAACAATGAACCCTGAAGAGTGAGTACACAGACCGAGGGGAGTAGGGGAGCTGAAGGACATGGAATGAGGTATACCTGGATAAAAGAAATATGGGAATGGAGGAATGTGACTTCACCTGTGAACAATCGACATCCCCTTTCGCTCTACCAAAGCCCTGTTGAGTTTCAAAGTAGCATTGTGGCCTTCAGACAGACCACAATAAGTCAAATATCTTGTAAATGTTGAAAAATAAAAACAATTATTAATATGCACACATCTGTTGGATTGGGTTATATTTCAGTTAAATTATTGGTTGTGATGGATTCTCTATAAGGAATAAATGACTGATATCGTTGAATAATAAATGTCATGATTTAATGTTTGTTTGCCATATCTGTGTGCACAATATAAAGACGGGCCATTGGAAATAACCCCTCACACTGATTGAAATACAACAGGATCTTAACTTTACCTACTTTAGGAAGAACTAAAGACTCACTTTTTAAGTTGTCTTTCAGGGCAGAATCAGTCAATAGTTCAAGGGAGATGGATATATATTACGCTGATAGAAAATCCACCTCAACTCGGGATAATGCTCCAGTCTTCCAGGTTAGAAGCATCCAGAAATGCTTGAGCCAGGAGGGCTGTAAAATGTGTTGAAAGTGACTTAGGGCCTTATTACGAGTGTGGCGGTCTTCAAATGGGACTACCACAGCGGAGGTACCAGGCAGACTGCCACGCCCATTGAGAGCCCGCCGCCGGATTATGGCCTAAATCCAGGGTGGGTGGGCGGTGCAGCAGCGGTCTCGCGGCGGCTGTATTAGGCTCATTAGAGAGCCTAAACAGCATATAACCACCTTAAGAGTGCCTGCAGCACGTTCCTGCGCCATGTCATGCATGCCAGACTGTGCAGGAACAAGGGCGCAATTCCATGGAGTGGAGCTACATGTGCCCCCCGCATGCAACCCAAGGAGCAGAATCGTCCGGGGCCCTGTGAGGGCCCCCTTACCTGCATGCCCTTTACCCTTTTCATGGTGGGGTCCCGCCAGGGAAAAGGGCGGTGGATATGCAGACCGTAATATGCTCGGCGATGTCGGCATCGGCACTGTCAACATATTCAGGGTGTTTGCAGACCGCCGCCACAGCGGGATCCTTGATCCTCGCGGGGTGGCGGCCTCGTGGGGGTCCCACCACCACACTCATAATAAGGCGGTCAGACCACCAGGATGGTGGCAGTTGGACCGCCACCGTGAGTGCGGCGATCATGAGGGCCGTCGCACTCGTAGTAAGGCCCTTAATGAGCTGCAAGGTAAAGGCGGGAGTTGGCATTTGAGCTGATCCAGTGTGAACATGAAAGCATTGTGGAAGACGGTGTCTGGAGTTACCGTTGTCATATATACTTCCTAAAGAGTTACCTTTGTCATGTATACTTCCTAAAGAGTTACCTTTGTTAGATACTTCCTAAAGAGTTACCTTTGTTATACACTTCCAAGTTACCTTGGGTAAATACTTCCTGAAGAGTTACCTTTGTTATACACTTCCTGAAGAGCTACCTTTGGTAGCTACTTCCTGAAACTAAATTAACAGCAGCGCTTCCTGATTCCTCTCTTTTTCCACAATCTGTTCTGTTTAAATGAAATCTTGTCCATGTATATCTACGTAAAACTCTACCTGTAGCACGAGTTCTCTGTGGCTGCCCTTTCTTTAGTAAGTTACTCTGTCAATAATGGTAAATCACTGCCTTTTCAGAAGTAAATACAATGTGACATGTTCAACCACAGTTTTATTGAAATATCCATGTATGGTAAAATGTTCCTTACTAAATTTTAAATATGGTAGAGAAGAGATGTCTTATCCAGCTGGTTAAATATTGTGTATTCACATTCTTTACATTTGCATTTAGTAATATTGCATTTCTTTGCATCCGATAGAAAATAGGACTTAAAGGCACGGATTGATTATGAATAATGAAGATAACACATCAAACCTGAAAAAATTATCAAAAATAAGGAGCTCCAAAAGCATCAGTGCAATCAGAGGCAGAGGCCCGATCCAGGAAGAAGCAGTCAAAGGCAATTCAGTGAGTGTACGAGTCTGAGCTCTGCACCTCGACACCCCAAGACGAAGAAATGACCTCTACAAAATTAAGGCAACTGCTGTATAAACAAGCGTCCAACACCAGCTTTGATCATGAGGCCGGTATGAGAGTTGGAGGAAGGTCTTGTGTCTATTTGGGATCCATAGCTTGGAACAAAATCCCATTTCAGCGTTGAGCTGTTAGCAATATGATAATGTTTAAAAAAGGTTGAAAACTTGGCTTTTTGTCCATGTTTGAAACAAACTGATTTACTTTCTTTTCTGACCTGTGCTTTGCCCCGGGACACTCTTTGGAGTAGCTGTACACATTGCAAGTCGCTTCATCATCATGATGTGGCTAGAGCAGTGCTTCTCTATCTAAACTGGCAACAGACCACCATTCAGTGCTCTAGGTGTATTGCAAACTCTTCCTAGCCAAACCGCAGGCACCAGGGAAAAGCACAACGAAGTGGAGCCTAACAACTGAAGGCTGAAGGAAAGGAGAGTTCTGCTCTCTAAAGTACAGAGTATTGTCCCAATTTGCACCTACCGGAACAAAGATTAAGCTTTACCCGCAAGCATGCGAAGCCATTATCCAATCTAAAGATGCAATCACCCACAAGGAAGCCTTACTGATATTATGAATGTGGCAGGTATTTAGTGAGTCTTGTATTTTATTGTTAAATCGGAAATCAAGCGTCCAAAATATAACACGCATACAGGGAATGTGAAAATAACGCAAGTAGTTTATTAACTATGCTGACCCTTCAGGAAACACGGTCAGGAGAAAAATCGTGCAATTCCACTGAATATGTCAAGAACTTTAGCCAATTAGAAACCATAAAAGAGCATCAGCGAATACAAACAGGGGAAAAAACATACCACTGTACTGAATGTGTAAAGAGCTTCAGTCGGTTAACAGACCTCCATAGACATCAGAGAATACACACAGGGGAAAAACCATACCATTGTACTGAATGTGTGAAGAGCTTCAGTCAGTTATCACACCTCCAAAGACATCAGCGAATACACACAGGGGAAAAACAATACCTTTGCAATGAATGTGTAAAGAGCTTCAGTCAGTTATCACACCTCCAAATACATCAGCGAATACACACAAGGGAAAAACCATACCATTGCAAGGAATGTATAAAGAGTTTCAGTCAATTATCAAGCCTCCATAGACATCATAGAATACACACAGGGGAAAAACCCTACCGTTGTAGTGAATGTGTGAAGAGCTTCTGTCGGTCACACGAACTCCTAATACATCAGCAAACACACACAGGGGAAAAACCATACCATTGCAAGGAATGTGTAAAGAGCTTCAGTCAAATTGCAAACCTCCACACACATCAGAGAATACACACAGGGGAAAAACCATACCATTGCAGTGAATGTGCCAAGAGTTTCAGTACGTTAGCAGAACTCCAAACACATCAGCGAACACACACAGGGGAAAAACCATACCATTGCAAGGAATGTGCAAAGAGCTTCAATCACATTTCAAACCTCCACAGACATCAGAGAATACACACAGGGGAAAAACCATTCCATTGCAAGGAATGTGCAAAGAACTTCAATCAGATTTCACAGCTACACGTACATCAGAAAATACACACAGGGGAAAAACCATACCATTGCAGTGAATGTGTGAAGAGTTTCAGTACGTTAGCAGAACTCCAAACACATCAGCGAACACACACAGGGGAAAAACCATACCATTGCAAGGAATGTGCAAAGAGCTTCAATCACATTTCAAACCTCCACAGACATCAGAGAATACACACAGGGGGAAAACCATTCCATTGCAAGGAATGTGCAAAGAACTTCAATCAGATTTCACAGCTACACGTACATCAGAAAATACACACAGGGGAAAAACCATACCATTACAGTGAATGTACCAAGAGTTTCAGTACGTTAGCAGAACTCCAAACACATCAGCGAACACACACAGTGGAAAAACCATACCATTGCACTGAATGTGTAAAGAGCTTCAATCAAATTGCAAACCTCCGCACACATCAGAGAATACACACAGGGGAAAAACCATACCAGTGCAGTGAATGTGCCAAGAGTTTCAGTACGTTAGCAGAACTCCAAACACATCAGCGAACACACACAGGGGAAAAACCATACCATTGCACTGAATGTGTAAAGAGCTTCAGTCACATTTCAAACCTCCGCAGACATCAGAGGATACACACAGGGGAAAAACCCTACCATTGCAGTGAATGTGCAAAGAGCTTCAATCAGATTTCACAGCTACACGTACATCAGAAAATACACACAGGGGAAAAACCATACCATTGCACTGAATGTGTAAAGAGCTTCAGTCACATTGCAAACCTCCGCAGACATCAGAGAATACACACAGGGGAAAAACCATACCATTGCAGTGAATGTGGCAGTAGTTTTACTTACTCTTCAGCATTAAGAAATCATCAGCGAGCTCACAAAGGGCAAACAAATCTTTTAAATGCCACGAATGCTTGAAAAGCTGAAGTCCATTATCAATCCTAAACCGGCATCAGCGAGCAAACGCAGAAGAAAAGCCTTCAAGTGCAATGAATGTGTGAAGAAATGTAGTCAATTATCAAGCCTATGTAGACATCAGCTTGCACACACTCTGTAAATACCGTACAACTGTAGTGAGTGTAGAAGTACCTTTAGGAAATCTTTCGCATTAAGGATTCATCAGTTAATGCACACAGAGAAAAATCCTTTCAGGTGCAGTGAATGTGTGAATATCTTCTGTCAGTTATTAAACCTACGGATACATCAACTAACACACACAGAGTAAAAATGGGCATTGCAATGAATGTCAGAAGTGATTTTGTCAATTGCAAACACACCTGGGCTAAACCTTACAATTGCACTAAAAGTGTGACGAGCTTTTGCCAATTTCTGATCCTACATAGCCTCAGCGAACACACACCTTCATTTAACTCACTTAGAAATAATCCTAGAGATGCAGTGAATTCAGAAAGAACTTACGAACATTAACAATAATATTGACTCATCTGAAGACATATACAGGAGCAGAACAGTGCAGTTATTGTGAGATGAAGGAATTACAGGAACAAATATATAATTATGTGTGTTATTCAAATACCAGATGAATGAAGACTCGACTAGAAGAAAAGAAGAAAACCAAAGATTTGTAGAATAATAAAAGTGTCTGTTCCCAGTGATTGTTCACTTCGGTACACATAGAAAAAAAAACGTGATATAACAGGAAATCTACTGGGAGACTAGCACAATGTGAAATAAAAGAAAAGAAGCACTGGTGGTTTTTATTTGGCGATGAAGAGTTGCAAAGAAAAACATCCAAGTGTTCCTGTTCATGCTACCTGTAAAAGTGTAGGGATGAATATGATTCTGCCTGCACACATTGCTATATTAGCATAAGTGAGTTAGTTGCGAAAACGCCATTTTGCTGCTTTTGCACACTACACTACATCTCTGTTTTTATAAAGACAAACTGCTTGCTTTTCCTTCACATGAGAACGATCTGTTTTTCACATCTCCAGACTCACACTGCGACCTCAAGTCTGCACAAAGTGTTCAAGGTTAAAATAACAATGTATGCTGTTGATGCAGGTTGATCGGCCCACGCTCTAAACACAACACGAACACAGCTGCTCATTTCTGAAACTCAGGTGCTTTTAATATTGCACTGCATGCATGAGTCTAGCACTTGGGAAAAACCTTTCAATCAACAAAGAGCTCTGCTGATCTGGGATGCGATTCACTTCACCTGACTTTGGAGGTATGGGGTTGCCGGTTTTAACCTAGAGATCTTCTATTATTATAATACCTAGCACCTAGCAAGGGGAGGGTGGTACACAAGGCGCTATAGACCTGGTTCCACTATCATTATAATATGATTTCTCCCTCTGTATTTTATGGAACTGTAACAATGTTGATTGTATTGATTTTATGCATCTTTTTACTTATGTTAGCAATTATACTGCATCTTAGAGCACGTAGTTGAAATAAACATTTTAAACTATACCGTGTCTCTGATTGCTCACGTTGTGGACATTTATGAGAATAAAAACAAAAGAGTGTTCTTGATTCCCACTATTCCTGAGAGGTCCCAAAGTCGCTTGTTCATTGGTAGCTTCGCTGTAGTACGGAGAATGAATGAGACACTGTTTCTAGTCGGATAGGGGTTCTGGGCACTGAGGTGGATTTTTGGTACACCACAATACACTGAGGTCCTGGTTTCCTGCGCATAGTTCTGTGCATGAGCAGAATTCCCGCAACATGGCGCCCAAAGTCTTGATTAGTGCTCGTATCTGTCCACAATACCCTCAACACCTTTTCCTGTTAACATGCGTGACGGATTAACCTACCTATATGAATGTGTTATAGGTTACTTCAAGCATGAGATTTATGAAAAGGTTCACATTTTGAATACTACCCTTTGTTGTACTGCAATTTATATAAATTGTTTTTCTTCTCTATGTCCTCATGGGTGATATTGACATAGCTCAGCATAGTTGGACAGCGCTCCGGCGTCATCTGACGCAGTTTGGAGTACCAGACGATGGTATGTCTGTTATCTTTGTGGTGAGTGCATATTCGGCGTTCTCATTTGAGCTTTTCTACTCTTGGGTCACGTTTCCTGCAATAAATGCAGATGAGGATACATTTCATACATACACTCACACTGCGATTCCTGTGAACTATACTCCATATAGGACACAAGAGATTCCAGTTTCGCCATGGCAGCATCGTGTTTGGTTGTATGGCACCCTCCCCCACACCGTAACTCCGGTTCGGTTAGGTCGCTTGTCAATTCCTGGAGCAACTTGGCCAGTCTTAGCCGGGTTCACACCATATCCACGTTATCTCAATGCCCCGATTGACGACTTGTGTCAACTTTATACCTCTTTTGTTGGGGTACATAGGGCTTTGGTTCAATATGTTTCTTGCAGCGGAACAAGTTGGACCGGCCGGGATGTAGATTAGTCCATTCATGGTTAATTTGGTTAATTCGGTAATGGGCAAGCACCCTCAAACTAAGTACAATATGCTTTATTGTCTTGCTGAGAAATTTGACCAACTGGAAGCAGTGTTTCCTAATACCACTCCTGTGGAAAAACACAGGATTCTCACAATTAATTTGCAGAAAGACTTATTGCCAGAGTTAACAGATTGTGAGATTTGGGGTAAAGTATTTGCAGCAGAATATGCAAAGTATTTCTGCGCGCTGTCTATGAATGTCTTGCCCTCTGTGATCAAGCATGTTCCGGATGAGCACAGTGCGGAGGCGGCTGTCGAGTTGAGAATGAGGCTCGTTGGAGTGTTTGACGTAGTTGCTGATCTCATCTTTTGTAATGTAAAGGGAGATGCGGTTAACTTTCAGGTGTCGAATGCTTTGCGCCTTGTCCAAGACGTCGACAAACCCTGAGCGTTACCATGAATTATTGCGGAGGCTTATAAGACCATTGGCCGCAATAGTTTGGGTGTTAAGCCTTTTGCTAAAACGGCAACTCAACCGCAGACTCAGATAGCAAAGTCTACTAAAGACAACCATCCAAATTTTCCAAAACAGAATTAGAAGAATAAAAATCAGGGGAAACAGCAAAAGAAACAGGGGTCGCGTCCGGCGTCGCGATACCAGCGTCGCGATACCAGCGTCGCTCCGAAGCCGCCAATTCCTTTGTTGTGCACAGCGCAGCCGATTTAAGGCGCTGCCACCGTAACTGCACCCATTTCAGACACCATCTTGCTGGGAGGAAGGGTTGCGTTCCAGTTGTTGGACGCCTCCCGCCCTCCCAGTATATTTAAGGGGCGTCACATACTATAGCTGTGATATTTGCCATATTCTCCCCTGAGGCGGAAGCCGGGGGCTCTCAGCTCTTTTCTGTTCACTGCCTTACTGCACGCTCTTGAAATACGAAGTACGTGTTTTTTAAAATCTGTATATATTTTAACAGCTCTATTTTAAACGCTACCTCTTTACACTTCGGCACGAGACTAGCGTCGCTCCGAAGCCGCCAATTCCTTTGTTGTGCACGGCGCAGCCGATTTAAGGCGCTGCCACCGTAACTGCACCCATTTCAGACACCATCTTGCTGGGAGGAAGGGTTGCGGTCCAGTTGTTGGATGCCTCCCGCCCTCCCAGTATATTTAAGGGGCGTCACATACTATAGCTGTGATATTTGCCATATTCTCCCCTGAGGCGGAAGCCGGGGGCTCTCAGCTCTTTTCTGTTTACTGCCTTACTGCACGCTCTTGAAATACGAAGGACGTGTATTTTAAGATCTGTATATATTTTAACAGCTCTATTTTTAACGCTACCTCTTTGCACTTCGGCGCGAGACTAGTGTCGCTCCGAAGCAGACAATTCCTTTGTTGTGCACGGCGCAGCCGATTTAAGGCGCTGCCACCGTAACTGCACCCATTTCAGACACCATCTTGCTGGGAGGAAGGGTTGCGGTCCAGTTGTTGGACGCCTCCCGCCCTCCCAATATATTTAAGGGGCGTCACATACTATAGCTGTGATATATTCCATATTCTCCCCTGAGGCGGAAGCCGGGGGCTCTCAGCTCTTTTCTGTTCACTGCCTTACTGCACGCTCTTGAAATACGAAGTACATGTATTTTAAAATCTGTATATATTTTAACAGCTCTATTTTAAACGCTACCTCTTTGCACTTCGGCGCGAGACTAGCGTCACTCCGAAGCCGCCAATTCCTTTGTTGTGCACGGCGCAGCCGATTTAAGGTGCTGCCACCGTAACTGCACCCATTTCAGACACCATCTTGCTGGGAGGAAGGGTTGCGGTCCAGTTGTTGGACGCCTCCCGCCCTCCCAGTATATTTAAGGGGCGTCACATACTAAAGCTGTGATATTTGCCATATTCTCCCCTGAGGCGGAAGCCGGGGGCTCTCAGCTCTTTTCTGTTCACTGCCTTTCTGCACGCTCTTGAAATACGAAGTACGTGTATTTTAAAATCTGTATATATTTTAACAGCTCTATTTTAAACGCTACCTCTTTGCACTTCGGCGCAAGACTAGCCTCGCTCCGAAGCCGCCAATTCCTTTGTTGTGCACGGCGCAGCCGATTTAAGGCGCTGCCACCATAACTGCACCCATTTCAGACATCTTGCTGGGAGGAAGGGTTGCGGTCCAGTTGTTGGACGCCTCCCACCCTCCTCTAAACCCGCCCCTTACATGTACAAAAACATTAACCCTCCCCATCCGCGCAGCGGGCGGGCGCAGCGGGCGCGCCGGCGGCGCGCCAAAGGCCAGCCCGTCTGCGCCCGTCCGCGCCTGGACCGGGCCCAGGGCCACCACCCCTGGTCCCCTTAACCCAGCGACTTGTCTACACTACTCTAATATTAAGCTGCTCGAGATGCGTCCTCACAATCACTGCGATTGTCGAAAGCTTGACCCAATATCCCTTCCCGGTCTTTTCACACAGTTCTGTCCTCATTGTATGGTTTCTGTCCCCCTCGCCATTAAATCACCCTCCAGTGCTAGCAAAAATACACATACCAGCATATCAATAGCACTTTCTAATGTACGCTCGCTCGGTAAACACCGACAGGATATAGCAGACTTGATAGAGGATAGGAATTTAGGTATATTATTCATGACCGAAACTTGGATGGACAATTCATCCGACCCAGACCTAGTGATTGCAGTCCCAAGAGGTTTCACAATCTATAGACACGATAGACAGCATAAAAAAGGGGGCGGAGTAGCGATTATCGCCCGTGACTCACTTAATGTGAGAATTACTGCCACCCCGTCATCCTCCTGCGAAGCTTTGCAATTCGCAATCATGCTATCCCCTTCCAACAACTTCAAAGGGATCCTCGTATACAGACCACCTGGATCACGACCACGATCAGACTTTATCACGGATTTGAGTTCTATCCTGGAATCCCTGGCTCTGGAAGACTCTTTTACAGTTTTGGGTGATTTTAATTTTCACCTAGACAAACTAGAGGATAGGGATACTTTATCTCCTATCTCGGATATGAAGACATTTGGTCTTCCCCTTCTGGTTAACTCTCCTACGCATGACGGTGGCCATACACTGGATGGCATCTTCTCCAATCTGGAGGATATCCACATAAATCAAATCCTCCCTTTCACTTGGTCAGATCATTACGCCATCTTAGGCTCCATCATCATCCAGGAAACACTCACCGCTAAAGTATTCGCCAATTCCCGTCAACCGTTTAAAGCCTGGAATGACATAGATAGTCCTAGCCTGAAAACGCTACTTGGTAATTCCAACCCCATTTTTTCCGCAGACCCCAACATTGCCACCAAGCAATTCCACAACTGGCTGGGTACTGCTGCTAATTCACTGGTTCCCACTAAACAGGCGACCAGAAACAGACTCGCCCCCTCGGCACCTTGGTTCACTGAAGAACTAAGAACCCAGTAACAACTCTGCAGGAACAAGGAGAGGCATTGGCGGAAGGTGTAGGAAGGTGGCTACCTGACTATGGTTACCCCAGATTTTTTGCCTGTGTTTAGCTGGTTTTTTGACTTAGTTGACCTGGTTCCCTGCTAATCAGGGCCCCAGGCCATCTGCTCTCTCTGTAAAATGGATTCCATGTACCCTAGGTACATACCAATTGGAAATGGACTCCTTGTCAGCCCCTGTAGAATGCACTATAGGTGCACAGGGCACAGGAGCCACTAAGGCCTACCAGGGGCTGCAGCATATCTTTTGCCACCCCTGGCTGGTTCTTAAATTGACACAACTGGCTGATCACTCAGCTGGGGTAAGGTGGTGTACACACCCCTTGCTTAGATATAGTATACCTATGTCTAAACCTATATCTGGACACATGTAAACCTGTGAGCCACTCCTATAGACAGGCCTCACCAATCCTGGAGGCTGGGTGCATGGTTTTTATGTGAGATGGAGCTCTAGCATGAGCTGAGCCTGTCTGCAGCCGTCGGGAACAAATCCCTAAGCTGTTTCAGGATAATGCCATACCATATACTATTAAGTGCCTTATAATCCTCGCGGTTATTTAGCAACTCTGGTTTGGCTTTATCAAAACATGTCGTGTAAGGTGTCATACGCTTTGGAATACCATCCCCTCGCCAGTTCTGGCGACGGGGATGGCATTCCACCCCTCTAGAGGGGTAAGACATGTTACTTCACTTTAATGCGGTTGATTTCTCCAAAGGCCTTAAGATCCACAAAATGGATGCCTCTGCCACAGACAAATGTCTGGACCCCTGGAGCTGACCGAAACCCAGTCAAGGGGGTCCTGGACAAAGGGTTTCCTGTCACAGGAGGGTGTCACCGCCCTCCAGACAGGAGATAGTGTATTGTAGCAGGGAGGTTTGAAAGAAACCAGACACTGCCTGGGGCGCACAAGGCTGCCCCTTGCATAATCCGGCCAAACCGGTTCTGGGGCACTCCAGCCCTCGTGCCAGGGCGGCCTGGATCAAAGGAAGGGGGTGTATCCACCCACTTCCTGGGTCCCACCCATAGGAGGGGACCTAGCAGGTAATCACGCCCACCAGATTCGAATAAGAGTGGGAGCAGTGCCAATGCACATCAGATTTCCTGGAAGAAACATTTGAAACGATATTCTGGACCCTTCGCCCTCCATCTCAACGTGGAAGCCCGAAGAATCTCCCTTGTGGTCAAGGAGTGACCACCCTGCAGCAGCAGGCACCATCCAGCCCTCGACGTCTACTTAGTTGCAGTTCCCGCCGGAACTCGAGCGACTGAGATCGACGAGATCAAGCCTGCCCAGCTTCTAACAGCCCGATCCACAGTCCATGCAAAGCTGAGACCCGTGGAGGCGACCGGAAGCGTGGGGCACGCCATCTTGAAGTGACCACGAGACGCTGACCGTGCAGCCCACGAGTGACCCTCGAAGCTGTACTCCGGGGTTTGAGAAGCCCCCACCCTGAGCTACCCCTGAGCCGAAGTTCAGCCCTCCACACTCGACGAGTGCTGCGTGGGGCCCTTTGGCACGATTTGGCTCAACGCGTTGGCCCGGTCACTTGCCAGCTGGCTTGTGGTCCCTGTGCCGACGAACTACAAAAGAAGACTCGTGATTCTGGTTGCTCCAGATCCACACCAGCTCCCCTGAAAGGGAGCCCCGACTCTGACCTTCCTGGTCCGAGTGAGACGCCATCTTCCAATCCCGCGTGGATTGCTCTTACCAAGGCTTGTTTGCTCCAAACCGGAAGTCGACTGCACCGACGGTGAGAGACTGCGTGGGACAGATCGTGACCTGCTCCTGGACGTCGCAGATGCCCCAGAGCCCACGTGACAGCGAAGAGAAGCGCCTCGACGACCACCTGATTGCGCCCGACATTGCCTGGTTCCGTCCTGGTTCCACCCTGGTCACTGCTGAGTGACCCAGACTCTGTCCCCTCTGCTTTCAGGTACTCTACAACTTGAGTCCACCCTTGGACTCCACCGGACACTTCGTCTTCACCCTGCCTGCAGCCCTTTCAGCTTCAAGCACCAAGAGCCTGCGTGTCAAAACCCGACGCCACTTCGACCCTGTGCACCCACTTCCTGTGGGTGAGGTAACTTTGCTCCGCCGGTGTTCCCACACTGGTGCACACCTCTAGGGTCTGTGTGTTAAGTTTTGTTCCTCTAGGTTCAGCGGAAGTGTCCTTAAACTTTAACTATTTGACTTTTACGCACCATTGGTTAACATTGGTGCATGCGTGCGCTTTCCGCACATCTCCCGAATCCCGAGGGCCATTCCCGACTTCAGCATTGCTTGTCCTGACTGCTCCCAGCGATTCCCTAGGCCCTAGGCCTAACCACTGTTCGAGTGGCCTCTCTTATACCACTTGTTTAGTATATGGTTTGAGTGGCCCCCTGCCCTCATCCATAATTGTGCAACTTTGTATGTTTAAACAGTGCTTTTGATTTAACGCTTGTGCCCCTTTATTCATAAAGAATACTGGGGATTGTTTTTAGTAATAAACACATATATTTTTATAATATATACTTGTGTGGTGTCCTTTCATTTGGTATTACAGGATTGTATGTGGTAAAACAGCTCGCTTAACACGACCTCTTAAGTTAAGCCTTTAGGCTGCTTAGTCCATGCTACCACTAGGATAGCTTGTCTAATAAGGTTGACTTACAACCAGACACCATAAGGGGATTGTTTGGTCAGGTAGTAGGTGGTTCCAGAATTGGAAACATCCCCTACCAGGCCAACTTCTCACATTGGTGAGCAGCGGTGGGATTTGAGCTTGCTGTTGTTTTACCATTGCAATCTTTATATCAAATTGAAAGATCACATCAAGTACCTCTAGGTACATATAAAATCAAAAGCTTAGCATATTAAGTTCTACTGAACTTAGTAGTTGTAGGTTGAAGGGAGTAGCACACCCCTGACTACAACTCACTAGCAAGGTCCAGTAGGAAAACACTTAGTGTAGGTAAGTGCACCACTTACACCTCACTAGTAACCATGTCCGACACAGGAAAGGCCTCAGGGTCTAGTCCTGTGACAGTTGACCCTACCCAGGCAACTTCTGGATATGACAAACTAACCCGCAGAGACTTGATTGTCTTGTGCAAAGCAAGAGGGTTAAAAAGGGGCAGAAGCCCCACCTGCCTAATCCTGGTAGAACTCCTAGAACAGGATGACTTAGAGAAGGCAAAAGCAGCTTCCCTAGATACAGGAACTGAAGGGAACCCCCCTGCAGTTGATCCCCCTGAAGAGGAGGATGATGATGACTTGGATGAGGACTCAGAAGTTGAGGACTTAGAAGTACAGGATCAGGGTAGCCAGGTTCCAGTTGGTAGGCTTAGCCAGGCCAACTTGGACCTACTGGGGAATGGAGAGGGCCAGCACCTCCCCAGAACCCAACATGTGATTCTCCCAGGCAACAGAAGAGTGAGATCTCCCTCAGGGGACTCTCATCTTTCTAGTGCCTCCAGAGAATCAGAGAGAGGCATGAGTGCTTCTCAGAAAGCTGAGCATAGGGCTAGAATGAGGGCTGTCAGACTCCAGATAGAGAGAGAGGAGGTAGCCCTGAGTCAAGCTAAGCTTACCTTAGCTCAAGCTAAACTTGCCTTGGCAAGAGAGCAGAAATTGTGTGGCTTAGATGCCACTGGTGGCAGCAATATTCCTAAAGAGAAACCCAGGTCCTATGATAGTAGAAACCTGACAAAGATTGTGCCCCCCTTCAAAGAAGGGGATGACATCCACAAATGGATGACTGCTCTTGAGAGAGCCTGCATGGTACAGCAGGTTCCTGAGGAACAGTGGGCAGCAATCTTATGGTACTCCTTTTCAGAGAAAGGGAGGGACAAGCTCCTCACTGTCAGACATGAGGATGCAAACAATTACAAAGTCCTGAAGAGTGTTCTGATAGATGGGTTTGGCTTAACCACTGAACAGTACAGGTTCAAGTTCAGAGACACCCAGAAGACACAGACTCAGGACTGGACTGATTTTGTAGATTGTGCTACTAAGGCTCTGGAGGGTTGGCTACATGGCAGCAAAGTACATGACTTTACAGGATTGTATAATTTGATTATGAGGGAGCAGATCCTAAGTAATTGTCAGAACCAGCTCTTACACCAGCACCTGGTAGACTCTGATCTGACCTCTCCCCAAGAATTGGGAAAGAAGGCAGACAAATGGGTCAGAACCAGGATTAGGCCTAAGAATCAGGACAGTAACCAGAAGAAGGAGTCTACCAAGCCTCAAGATAAGGGTGGGGATAAAAGTAAAGAAAAGACTTCCCCAGGGCCCCAAAACTCCAAGGATGGGGGTGGGTCCCAAGACACTTCTTCAACTGAGAAAAAGCCCTATTGTTATCCCTGTAAACAGGTGGGGCATTACAAAACAGACAGCTGTTGTCCCAAGAATAACAATAAAGAAAATATACCTCCAAAGCCAGCTTCAACACCTCCTGTTACTGTCAGCAGTAATCCCCCAGGAAGTGGAAGCACACCCAGGAATCTGGGTGGGTTTACTTTTGGAAATCAGGTGGACCCTGGCCTATCCAGGTCCCCATCACCCAATGATCTTGTTTATGAGGCTGGCATGGGGTTTGCCAACTTCTCTGCTTGCCCAAATACTTTGAGCAAGTATAGACAAGAACCCATCATCAATGGTTTAAGAGTTGAAGCTTTTAGAGACACAGGGGCTAGCATCACCATGGTGGCTGATGGCATAGTCCCCTCTAAGCAACTTTTACCTGGTGCCACATACCAGGTAATAAACATTGATGGCATCCAAACAAATCATCCCATGGCAGTAGTAAGTCTCAGCTGGGGAGGTGTCACTGGCCCAAAGAGAGTGGCAGTGTCACCAAACTTGCCTGTGGACTGTCTACTGGGTAATGATTTAGAAATCTCAGCCTGGGCTGAGGTTGAACAGGAAACCCATTCTAGAATGGTGAATTCCCATGGAAAGGTTAGTGAGGCTGTACTGGCTACAGCCCCAATCCAAGATGTCCTTCCTGAAAAGGTTGGTAGGGCTGAGAAACTCTCTGCCCCATCTTTAGTAAAAGCTCTTCCTGAACAGAATAGCAAAGCTGTTATGATAACAGCAGAAACCCAAACTGAGTCTCCTCCTGAAAAGGTTGGTGGGGCTGTGATGGCCACAGCCCAAACTCAAACTGACATGTGTGTTGTGAAACCTGAAATGATGGATAACTCCACACAAACTGAGAGCATGGAGGAGGAAGAGAAATCTCCCCCTCACCAGACTTTAGGACAGGATCAGCCTCCTCAGGGAACTGATCTTACCCCTGATGAAGGAGCTGCCCCAGAGGTGGTTGGGCCTAGCCTGACAGAACCTCTGATGTCAGTGGACCCTTCTCAGGTGGGACCCAGTCTGGAGCAGGTAACCTGCCCCTCTCTACCTTGCCTTAGCCAGCCCAGGGCTGCAGAGGACAAGAAGGACAGTGAGACCCAGAGGGCCCCCTGTCAAATAAAGCACCCCCATCAAAAGATTAGGTGCACCAAAACTAGTAGCCCTAGTAAGGTGAAAACTTTAAAAACTCCTGAGGGAGCCCCCTTAAAAACAGTTAGGGACCTCCCACAGATGGATTCTGTTGGGCACAGCCAAACCTGGGACCCAAGGGGCCCAAACCTGAACTGTCCCTCCAGCAAGCCAAACCGAGGGGCCCAGCCTCCAGCTTTAGGTAGCCAGAGGTTGACCCTGAGAGCACAGTGCGACTCAGTTAAAGAGAGAAAGGCACACATGGTGGAAGATAATGGGAGGAAGCTAAGCCCTAAATTAGTAGAGCCTCGCTTCAATACTCCATATCCAAACCAGCCTTTAACTTTGCATAAACACACCCAAGGTAGTGATTCCCTATGGTGGAGACCCTCTAATACCCAAAGGGTGAGGGACTGCTTAGTGGACCATGAGACAGGGGGTACCCATGCTAGTGCAGGTACTTCCTTATATGGCCACTCAGGCAATATAGGCTTACCTGGCCAAGGATAGCCTTATCTCCTTTCGTTTGGGGGGGGGTTATGTAGGAAGGTGGCTACCTGACTATGGTTACCCCAGATTTTTTGCCTGTGTTTAGCTGGTTTTTTGACTTAGTTGACCTGGTTCCCTGCTAATCAGGGCCCCAGGCCATCTGCTCTCTCTGTAAAATGGATTCCATGTACCCTAGGTACATACCAATTGGAAATGGACTCCTTGTCAGCCCCTGTAGAATGCACTATAGGTGCACAGGGCACAGGAGCCACTAAGGCCTACCAGGGGCTGCAGCATATCTTTTGCCACCCCTGGCTGGTTCTTAAATTGACACAACTGGCTGATCACTCAGCTGGGGTAAGGTGGTGTACACACCCCTTGCTTAGATATAGTATACCTATGTCTAAACCTATATCTGGACACATGTAAACCTGTGAGCCACTCCTATAGACAGGCCTCACCAATCCTGGAGGCTGGGTGCATGGTTTTTATGTGAGATGGAGCTCTAGCATGAGCTGAGCCTGTCTGCAGCCGTCGGGAACAAATCCCTAAGCTGTTTCAGGATAATGCCATACCATATACTATTAAGTGCCTTATAATCCTCGCGGTTATTTAGCAACTCTGGTTTGGCTTTATCAAAACATGTCGTGTAAGGTGTCATACGCTTTGGAATACCATCCCCTCGCCAGTTCTGGCGACGGGGATGGCATTCCACCCCTCTAGAGGGGTAAGACATGTTACTTCACTTTAATGCGGTTGATTTCTCCAAAGGCCTTAAGATCCACAAAATGGATGCCTCTGCCACAGACAAATGTCTGGACCCCTGGAGCTGACCGAAACCCAGTCAAGGGGGTCCTGGACAAAGGGTTTCCTGTCACAGGAGGGTGTCACCGCCCTCCAGACA
The DNA here is from genome assembly GCF_964261635.1 of Lissotriton helveticus. Taxonomy (NCBI): domain Eukaryota; kingdom Metazoa; phylum Chordata; class Amphibia; order Caudata; family Salamandridae; genus Lissotriton; species Lissotriton helveticus. The sequence goes on along the minus strand of NW_027611658.1, from coordinate 699,022 downwards.
GGAGATAGTGTATTGTAGCAGGGAGGTTTGAAAGAAACCAGACACTGCCTGGGGCGCACAAGGCTGCCCCTTGCATAATCCGGCCAAACCGGTTCTGGGGCACTCCAGCCCTCGTGCCAGGGCGGCCTGGATCAAAGGAAGGGGGTGTATCCACCCACTTCCTGGGTCCCACCCATAGGAGGGGACCTAGCAGGTAATCACGCCCACCAGATTCGAATAAGAGTGGGAGCAGTGCCAATGCACATCAGATTTCCTGGAAGAAACATTTGAAACGATATTCTGGACCCTTCGCCCTCCATCTCAACGTGGAAGCCCGAAGAATCTCCCTTGTGGTCAAGGAGTGACCACCCTGCAGCAGCAGGCACCATCCAGCCCTCGACGTCTACTTAGTTGCAGTTCCCGCCGGAACTCGAGCGACTGAGATCGACGAGATCAAGCCTGCCCAGCTTCTAACAGCCCGATCCACAGTCCATGCAAAGCTGAGACCCGTGGAGGCGACCGGAAGCGTGGGGCACGCCATCTTGAAGTGACCACGAGACGCTGACCGTGCAGCCCACGAGTGACCCTCGAAGCTGTACTCCGGGGTTTGAGAAGCCCCCACCCTGAGCTACCCCTGAGCCGAAGTTCAGCCCTCCACACTCGACGAGTGCTGCGTGGGGCCCTTTGGCACGATTTGGCTCAACGCGTTGGCCCGGTCACTTGCCAGCTGGCTTGTGGTCCCTGTGCCGACGAACTACAAAAGAAGACTCGTGATTCTGGTTGCTCCAGATCCACACCAGCTCCCCTGAAAGGGAGCCCCGACTCTGACCTTCCTGGTCCGAGTGAGACGCCATCTTCCAATCCCGCGTGGATTGCTCTTACCAAGGCTTGTTTGCTCCAAACCGGAAGCCGACTGCACCGACGGTGAGAGCCTGCGTGGGACAGATCGTGACCTGCTCCTGGACGTCGCAGATGCCCCAGAGCCCACGTGACAGCGAAGAGAAGCGCCTCGACGACCACCTGATTGCGCCCGACATTGCCTGGTTCCGTCCTGGTTCCACCCTGGTCACTGCTGAGTGACCCAGACTCTGTCCCCTCTGCTTTCAGGTACTCTACAACTTGAGTCCACCCTTGGACTCCACCGGACACTTCGTCTTCACCCTGCCTGCAGCCCTTTCAGCTTCAAGCACCAAGAGCCTGCGTGTCAAAACCCGACGCCACTTCGACCCTGTGCACCCACTTCCTGTGGGTGAGGTAACTTTGCTCCGCCGGTGTTCCCACACTGGTGCACACCTCTAGGGTCTGTGTGTTAAGTTTTGTTCCTCTAGGTTCAGCGGAAGTGTCCTTAAACTTTAACTATTTGACTTTTACGCACCATTGGTTAACATTGGTGCATGCGTGCGCTTTCCGCACATCTCCCGAATCCCGAGGGCCATTCCCGACTTCAGCATTGCTTGTCCTGACTGCTCCCAGCGATTCCCTAGGCCCTAGGCCTAACCACTGTTCGAGTGGCCTCTCTTATACCACTTGTTTAGTATATGGTTTGAGTGGCCCCCTGCCCTCATCCATAATTGTGCAACTTTGTATGTTTAAACAGTGCTTTTGATTTAACGCTTGTGCCCCTTTATTCATAAAGAATACTGGGGATTGTTTTTAGTAATAAACACATATATTTTTATAATATATACTTGTGTGGTGTCCTTTCATTTGGTATTACAGGATTGTATGTGGTAAAACAGCTCGCTTAACACGACCTCTTAAGTTAAGCCTTTAGGCTGCTTAGTCCATGCTACCACTAGGATAGCTTGTCTAATAAGGTTGACTTACAACCAGACACCATAAGGGGATTGTTTGGTCAGGTAGTAGGTGGTTCCAGAATTGGAAACATCCCCTACCAGGCCAACTTCTCACAGAAGGCCTATAGCGAAGACAACAGAATTAGCTACAAGGAGACGTTGGTCAAATATAAAACCATGATCAGTGAGGCTAAGAAAAAGTACTTTAGTGAATGGATAGAGCTAGCAAAAAACTCCTCTAAGGAACTTTACGATACCACCAAGCAGCTAGCTGGTTATGTCGTGTATTTCTATAGGTCCTGAATCGATCCCCCTATTCCTGACCCTATTCTGGTTAAACTAACTATCAAGTTATGTTGAAAATTAGTACGTTTTGGTGAACATTATCTGCGCCATCTTGCCTCTTCCCCTGATGCCACACTTTTGTCGTGCGCGCCCGCCATTTTAAGATGCCCCGATCAGAACAAACCCTTTTGCATGCCGCTGGCCCCTGACATAGCCCTTTGCCTTCGCTAAGCCTGCACGCTGACCACCCCCTGCTTGCACCTGCCTTGAGTCATAAACCCCTCTTCGGCGCTGCTCTGCCCCAGGCCCTCATCCTGTTCCCAGCGCGACACCTCCCTGCTTTCCTTTCATGATCTCCGGCCCTTAGATGCAAACCCCCTTTTTCCCCGTGTGCCCGTTTTGTCCTCCCCGTTCCCAAGCCGACACCCAGCTCTGCCGATACCATTCTTGCCCCTCCCCGTACAATAGAAAGCTTCCCCCATCAAAGAATCCCCGGGTTGATCAAAGCCCCCACCCCATGAGATCCGATCAAACCCCCCACATTCCGTGAATCGGCGGATTATCCAGCTGCGCGATGCTCATCACCTGTTGTGACTAGGGTGGGGACTTCAACTGTAAATGTGTGTGGGAACGGGCCCAAAGGGGAGTTCCGAGAATGTCTTTTCCGTACATCAAAGCTTTAACATGTATGTGTAAACTACAATAAAGTCATAAATGTGTGTATAAGAGGCCAGGCCTGAGGAATACAGTTAGAGCACCTCAGAACGATACCTTCTGTCCGTTTCGTTGTGTTCTCCTCCGGAGAGAATAAAAAAAACCTTGTTTCCTGCTTTCCAGTCTCCAGCGCCTGCCTCTTCATTTGATTTAATAACTAGAGGGTCACAGAGGCAATACCGCCGGGCAAATATCGATTGTCCCCGACCCGATTGAACTTTTTACAATTGGCGTCCCAAGCGTGGGGCCCATCAGCGACTCGTGGATCCAGTGGGAGAGGTCCCGACGACAGAGTGAACGACTGCAACGATCGGGAGAGCTCTTGCCCAATAGACCCTCGTCTGGCAGCCGATCATCCGAACTTCACTAGTTCCGAACAGACCTCTCTCGAGTGATCTACGGTCCTGACTGGGAACCATCAGGAGTGCCGTGAGAAATACGAGAAAAAGAGGACGATCGGGCGCTGGATTCGGAAGACAAGAAACTGTCCACATGGTCCGGGTAAGGTCGTGTTGCCACGACAAGTTGCGAAAAAAATTTGTTTGATTGCTTGATTGTTCAAAATACTAGTATTGCTCTTTTTATTTTTATTTTTTTTATTTGGAGATTCACTGTCTGCAAACAGAGAAACAACAGGCTCTCTCTCTTTGCAAGCAGTGGAGGATAGGTAGGGTAGCAGCCGTGCTTGTTTTCTTTCTCCCCCACTTAATAATTGCTTGAAACTGAACTGTTGTTCGCAAAAATATTGTTTCCTGGAGATTCCCTGTCTGCAAACAGGGAAGTGACCACCCTTTTTGCAGATAGTGAAAAGGGTAGGTAACGCAGATCTTTGCGGACCTACTCATTCTCCCCATTGTTATTTATTGGTCTTTTGGTTTTATTGGTCCATGAGGTATTCACTACCTGCAAACAACGTAGAATAGAAATATTCTGTCTAGTCTTTGCACCTAGTGATAAGATAGGCAGTGCTGACTTTTTAGTCCCTCGTTACGAGCCGTCATGTCTGTCTTCTCCCCACTGATAAATAGCCTGTTTAGCCCGGACCGGGTGTTAGAGGTGGACCATATAGCTCCACTAGAAGGCACCCCTAATAAGGACATGTTCATAAACTATGGGTTAGTCACCATAGCTTATAATAAATTATGGCACAGGTATACCGAAGATAGCCAAGACAAACAGTGGCCACTGGCAGGATCCTTTGACCTTGATAAAATAGAAACGTTAGAAATAGCCCTTCGAAATAATAAGACAACGCCAATTATGCTCGACAGTCTCGGTATGTGGCGCAGAGAGGCTACGAAACGACAGAGAAAAGACGAGGACAAACCAAGTAGAGAAATATACCGACAGGACAACCCCAGGACACCGCTACCCACAACTTATCCCCCGACACTATGCAAAGGACGACCAGACTTAGGGTCAGACCAATGCGCTTTTTGTAGGTATGTCGGACACTGGAAAGCCCAATGCCCGACTCTACTGAGCGTGAGTAAAGGCAAAGGGCCGACAAAAACGACAGACCGACAGTACGAGAAAAGGCGCGAGACAAAGAAGAACCCGACTTACATAGACAGACCAGACAGAACTACCACGTTTGATTATGCCCGATGGCACAGATTTCGCCAGGAAAATCTCAGCGGCATGCTCAAGTTCTCCTAGGTCGGGCAATGTCAAGACGGGAACCCAGCCTCGTTTAAAATTCACAGACGGAAAGAGATAATTATGACCAATAACTGTTTTTATATTTGTCTTGGGTCTTTGTATGTCGTACTTGTACTGTCCCCCGTCTGAGTTTGTGTGTATGTTATGTACAAATCTGCGTCATCCCTCTACACGTGTTTCCGTGTTACTCGACCTCTGTTAGCAGAAACTTAGCATAAAAGCAACCTGGAAAGAAAGAAATGGTAAAACAAAATCCGTAGACCATTAATGAACTTGAACTTTTAATTTAACACAACAAACAAGGAATAATAACGATAAACTGTAGAAAATGAAAGTCAAACAGAACATTCGCCCCCCCCATTCTGGAACCTTCCAAAGTAGGGCAGGGTTACGGCTACGCCCAACCAACGGCAACCCATATAAGGCGAGCCCGGCCGCCAACTCTTGGTCAGGAAATCTTAACGTATGGGGGAGCCGGAGGAGAGGCAGGAGCCCGCAGCCTGGGCATTTGCAGGTAGTCCCGCCACATGTCTCCTTGGCCGGCCGCAACGGGCCTGGAAAGACTAAGGTAGTCCCGCCACATGTCCAGAGGAGAACGAGGCACCTCTTCCTTTTCTCTTCCGTCACAGCCGCAGCAGTCCTGGACGGCGGGATGTCCTGCACGTACCTCCACAACAATTTGTCCAAGTTGGGCTGGGAGGGAGAGGCGACGCGGACGAGCCTCTCCCACCTCCACCGATAGGAGGTTTCCCAGCCCCCGGCCCGACGCCGAACACCCCCAGTCAGGCGATGGTGCCAATACTTCCACAGCACCGAACGTACAATGGTGGCACCCCAGTACTTGCGCAGCACCGAACGTACAATGGTGGCACCCCAGTACTTGCGCAGCACCGAACGTACAATGGTGGCACTTGGGGAACACCGGATGTGGAGAGACCTTCATGCGGGGTGATGAAAAGGAGCGGCATGGAGTGCACCGGGAGAAGGAGACGATGTGAACGAGTCTCCCTCGCCCCCCCCAGGTGGGGGCATCACAGCTGCACCCCAGCTGAACGTCCCGCTTACACAAAACAGGGACCTCTTCCTTTCACTCCGAAGGATCTCTTCCATTCTTGCAAACTCGACGAGAGTGGCCCCTGTAGGGCCTCAAAATGGCGTCTGGATCCGCTGGAAGGCGGGCCCCGGCCACTAGAGTAACTTTGGCCAGCCATATAACTCGAACATTTGTCCCATGGAGCACGAGCCCCCATCTCCGACAGCATCTCCGCAGTCTTGAAGATCATACAAAGGTCCCCGGCGGAACCTTCGGCCTTTGCAGGTTTCCGGTAAGGGACGGCTGCCTTGATCGCCAACGAAACAAACATGACATTGCCACTCCTTCTGTTAGCGTGAATTCTAGAACTGCCGAAAAGGACTCTGGTCCAAACTGCCAGTAATGGAAACATTTCCCCCTGATGCTGCTTCCGGACTGTGCCGGCCCCGCCCAAAATGGCGCTGGTATCAATCGGAACTTACGAACACCTCGTGGTGTTCCTTCGCACTAATATAAACTTGATGTTCTGAGATTTTATATGATCCTTTGTACACTTGGCTAGAAAAGACAAGGAGAACTCACACGACGAACAGTATGAAAGGATCCCCGTTGCAAATGTTGATTACAAATGTACAATGTATTATATTTTTATAACTGATGTAAACCTCATTTACGACGCTCACGTACGGTATGCATATAGGAAAATAAATGCCCCCGAACCCCCAACCAATTAATAGACGTTTTAGTTACTTACAAATGAACGAGTAAGACTTTCCGATGTTTTTATTGCTGCAAGCGAAACCCCCCACTGTATGCACTTTAGCCATTGCCACGACCGGCCAAATACGACCGCACCCTCATAATCCATATGCTGAAATGATTTTGCAAAATAAAGTCTTTGAAACTATGGACGGGTATTGCATGCTTTAGTTTAAAAAAATGTGGGATCGGTGGGAAAGTTTTTTTTTCTGTGCACCCTACTCTGCTCTCTCTTTAAGGTTAAAGGAAGATGGTTACCCAGCCCTGGAGGACGGATCGGATCAACAACACGACACTCCGCCTTCAAAGTACGCAACTGACCCATGAACTCTCGCGTAGAGGAAGACCTTGACTTCCAAGGATGGGTAAAACGAACGGTGTAAATGAGGGAATGTAAAAGGAGGGAGAAATAAAATAATGTAAATATTATAAAGTACCACGTTCCAAAGTATCAGGGACCCAAGAACCGAAGAACCTTAGAACGCCACAGCGTTGAAAGAGGTTTAAGGACCCCGATAGTGAGATACATCCTTTTGACTAGATACCTCGCACTAGGCACCTCTGGTTTCCTTTTTACGTTTCCCCGCACACGACCTATATGAACACACTACCCCCCCCCTCGACTCCAGAAATCATATCCCCAGGGACCCTGCCCCGAGGAGGAAAGACGAGTAAGAGGTAAGTAAAGGACTTATGAATCCATGTATTTGAATGTGCGCGAATGCTGTCTCCCACCCCCCCCCCCCTTTTTTCCTCCCTCTGCAGGTTGCATCAGAGATTACAGCCGAGGTGTGGCGAAGATCCGAAACCTTGCCATGTCTAATGCACGAAACGGACTAGCGCCGCAAGGTGGCGTCTAAGCATGCCTGCAGACTACTCATGTACCGAACAAACCCGAAAAATTAGCACAACCCTGATACAAAGTGATCACCCTTAAACCAGACCGGACGAATGAACCCATGTCACGTATGATGCGAAACTATGGGGGAATGTGTGTGTGTGACTGAGGCGTCGACCCAACTGGTCGAAGGACCGAGAATGCGAGAAGTGCGACAAAATGGTACCTCCTTTCTTCTTTCCTTCTTCTCAAGGCGCGTCCCCTCTACCCTGTCTAATGCTCAAACTGCATGATTACAAGATCCTAACGCAGACCCGCGAATGCCCTTTACTGTGTAATGCACTAAATAGCCTTTCTTGAATACACTGCCACCCTCTCTGTTGCACGTGTACTATTTAGCCTGCCGTTGCACTCTCTCTCTCTCTCTCTCTCTCTCTCTCTCTCTCTCTCTCTCTCTCTCTCTCTCTCTCACTCTCTCTCTCTCTCTCTCTCTCTCTCTCTCTCTCCCTATTTTTGCACTCCCACTCTTCTGAGTGGTTAGCCCCGAAATTGGCAGACTGCCACCCCTAGCACACCACCTAATTGGCTTCAAATACCGTCAGTATTTGCACAAAAACTTGTCTTTAATACGATCACCCTGAGGCCGCGTCATTACCTCTCCTTTTCCGCTAGAAGTCAATGAGCCAAGGTTGGGCCGTAAGGGAAAGGACAGGTAAGACGACAGAGGTTCCCTAATCTGACCCGAAATAAGGGAACTACATGTCAACGGCTCCTATAGTATAAAACAAGGACCTCAGAATACGCGACCCTCCCCTCCCCGAATTGTCGCAATACCCAAGCCAAAAAAAAAAAAATGATCACCCCCGTTACCTCCCCTGTATATGTCCCTGGTTGTTTCCCATAAAACCCCTGTCCTTCCTGATTAAGTAATCGGGCTGTAAAAGGTTACGTAGGATCCAGAATGATGTTTTACAAGGTTAACAGATTAGCCCAAGGTAAAGAAATAACCGAAATGAACCCCGTAGTAGTTTAAAAGCAGGATGCATCTATAGAAAGGAGATGTTTTAGTCATGTTCGTCTCTCAGCAAAATACCTGTGTAGTACCATGTTGATGACTCACAGTACCCTTTGTAAATGTAAAACTCTAGAGAACAGCATATCTTCGCCAGGTTCGTCTCACGAAGGTGGGTCACCATCAGATGAACTGTCGTGAACTAATTATGAAGGAAAGTCATAAGTAAATCCAACAGGCCCGTCACCGGTCATTTCATATGCCAGTTGTGAGAACGAGCATTTTCATTCTTTGCCTGGAGCTGGGAGAGAAATAGACTTTTTTGATTATCTCCATCTGCAAATTTTCTAAAGACTGTCTTTTCAAACTTGTTTAAGGGTACTGCTGTTGGAGGAGAGAAGGACCGGATGTGGGAGCACGAGGCCTGACTGCAGACTAAGGAACACCTGCGACATTAGCCAAGGCGAGACCACGACAGAAAAGAGCTGCAGGACGAGGCACTGTTTTCGACAGCATGAAAAGAAAGGGTCGACCTGATGCCCCTGCTCGACGTCCAGTGCCTGTCGACAAGTCCCCGCTCTCTGAATTCTGTCACACGCCCGCCTATTTGAAGTCTCTCGTTCCCCTAGTTTGTTCCCAATTTTGCCTTGCTCCATCCCCCTTTTTCCTCTGACCTACCCTATGGACTGTTTTGAACGCTCTTCTTCCATCGGAACTTTCTGACAATCACCTCAAAGGACACAGGGCGAAAAGGACCTTACCGACCAGAAACGCGAGGAAAGGGTCGTGCCCTGCAACGCAGAACTTAGAACAGAGCTGGACTCGTAGCTCCACCGCCGGTGCTCAACAGCGCCAACGAAAGACCACAAAGAACAATGAGAACTCGTAAAACTTCGAACATTTGACATCCACAATCACCGTTTTTGCTATGCCTCATTTCTCTCCCAGCCGCCATTGTATTGATCCTGCTCCAATCCGAATCTGAAATATGTAATAACCTGCCAGTTCACGTTATGATATGTACTTGCTGCTCGCTACAGAACCGTTTTTTGTATTACATTCCTATGACTTTCCTGCTGAACAAGTTTATCAAAGTTTATCAAATAGGCCCACCCCCTAAAAACTAGAAATCTCAAAATGTATTGTTTACAATTTTTTCATCTAGGGTTCCTACCGTTTTCCTTCTCATGCCCACCACAATAGACCCGAGTAGAAAATGAACCAGCAAGATGTCTTGAATATGTTAAAGGGAGGACTGTTGAAAATTAGTACGTTTTGGTGAACATTATCTGCGCCATCTTGCCTCTTCCCCTGATGCCACACTTTTGTCGTGCGCGCCCGCCATTTTAAGATGCCCCGATCAGAACAAACCCTTTTGCATGCCGCTGGCCCCTGACATAGCCCTTTGCCTTCGCTAAGCCTGCACGCTGACCACCCCCTGCTTGCACCTGCCTTGAGTCATAAACCCCTCTTCGGTGCTGCTCTGCCCCAGGCCCTCATCCTGTTCCCAGCGCGACACCTCCCTGCTTTCCTTTCATGATCTCCGGCCCTTAGATGCAAACCCCCTTTTTCCCCGTGTGCCCGTTTTGTCCTCCCCGTTCCCAAGCCGACACCCAGCTCTGCCGATACCATCCTTGCCCCTCCCCGTACAATAGAAAGCTTCCCCCATCAAAGAATCCCCGGGTTGATCAAAGCCCCCACCCCATGAGATCCGATCAAACCCCCCACATTCCGTGAATCGGCGGATTATCCAGCTGCGCGATGCTCATCACCTGTTGTGACTAGGGTGGGGACTTCAACTGTAAATGTGTGTGGGAACGGGCCCAAAGGGGAGTTCCGAGAATGTCTTTTCCGTACATCAAAGCTTTAACATGTATGTGTAAACTACAATAAAGTCATAAATGTGTGTATAAGAGGCCAGGCCTGAGGAATACAGTTAGAGCACCTCAGAACGATACCTTCTGTCCGTTTCGTTGTGTTCTCCTCCGGAGAGAATAAAAAAAACCTTGTTTCCTGCTTTCCAGTCTCCAGCGCCTGCCTCTTCATTTGATTTAATAACTAGAGGGTCACAGAGGCAATACCGCCGGGCAAATATCGATTGTCCCCGACCCGATTGAACTTTTTACAGTTAACTAACAGTCAGCCCATGAGGCAAGAAATCCCCCATGATGCAGATACCGTTATCTGACGCAGTCACACTACGGCACAGGAACGTGTTATCTGATTAGGTCATAACGCTTGAGATCTAATTAGACAAGCGACATTCCTCCAGCCCCTGATAAGGCATACGACGTTCTCATAACAAATCAAACCTATGACAACCTGGAAAATCCGTGCGGCCATTGTTTTGATTTCACAGAGAACTTTTGCAAAAGAATGTGCTAACGAGCAAGTCGTATGACATCTTTATTGACGTACCTATGTCCATCCTTACGTCAATCTCGGCACCTTTAAGGTATAAATATTGCCGACCTTGCCCTATGCAAACACACGCGTGGTGACAAGACGGAGCAGCCATACTTGCCGAAGCCGAGAGCAGAAGCAGACCCCACAGGCAGCAGCCCCGCCTTCCTGACGCGCTGAGAGACGCGCTGCTATCTCAAGCCGAGAGACCCAGCACCGGCGCTTCTGGGCAGCCCTCGCAGGCAGCCTGGAATATCGAGAGCAGAGAAAGAGATACCATTCCTCATTCATCCTAACTTCCAGGTACAGAACTGAATAACCCCTCACAGAGAATTCTTTAGTTATTCACTTGGCAAAAACAAACTTAACTTAAACTGTAACTTTCTATTCCCGCCCACGCATTAGACTTAGGTCAGGTACACGGGGTAGGCGTATTTAGAAACACCAGTTGAGTACGTTTAGTCAAATGTATATGTGTATGTAAATATATTTTAATCATTTTAAACATCGTATGGCTCAGAAACCATATCAATGTTTTTACAGTATTATTTTATACTATTGCTTCTAATGTATGCACTTTACTTAACTATAAGTATCGCAATAATATCGATCCATTTCTCTTGTACGAGAAAAGAGACTGATCAATAAATAACATCTTTTATTGAACACGCCCGTCTCTTCCTTTTCTCTACATTCTGATGAGACTAAGAATGCACGTACTGACTGAGTAAAATAATTGCCTTGTGCTCACACGACTCTTGAGATTGACTCTTGATTAGGGGAGAGCAAAGTTGTCATGTTCTATGGTTGTCAGAAACTAAATCCCTTCTTGTCTAATCAGGGGAGTTAATCCTTCCTTGAACATTCGAGAAAGTTTCTAGCGAACTCTGAGCTTAGCTGGCAAACCCAAAAATTAAGTCTAGTATCGACAGTAGTAGACCTAGTTAACGTCTGGCCTAGGCCTTTACTGCTGTAGGTACTATTCCAATGCGCAGAGCCTATTGGGAAAATAGGAGCTACACTACATGGCGCCCAACGCGTTTGGAAAGTGCGATAAAACTAACGTAAGACATTTAGAGTAACTCAGTCGTGCTTTCTCACTCAGACCCCTTTTCCCAAATACTCAAAAGACGTCTGGAGTGGGTGAAAGGTTATTATATCCTCCAAAACCTCGCAGGAGGGAACTCCTATGTATGGTTTTTGGTCTAGTCAACGTTGAAGGATAAAACAGTTCCAGAATATTGTGCATCTAATCTCTGTTTCCATAAGAAACCTGATCTGCAAATAAAAATAATACCATCCTGTCAGTAAAATGGGAGACAGTGATGGAGAAAGAGAGGCAATTAGATTAGCTACTGAAATAGCAGATGCTGATGCTACCATGCAAGCAGCAGACGCGGATATAATACTCATTCCGGTCATTAAAAGGAGATCTATAACCTTAAAACTTATAGAAAATGGACTCACACCTAGAGGTGGCACAGTCATATTCGTAATTGAGGCACACGAATATCGGCAGACAGAGGTATACTATACATGGATACATTTTCCAGCAGCAAATGCTGTAACAAAGTACTTCCACTATTACAAAGTAGAGGAACCTCCTGAAACGTACACTCCTTTCGAGGAGGTGGAAGTACCACTCAAATTCCAAGAGCATTTGCTCTTATTTGATGGCGCCCTAATACATAACAATCACATTACAAGGCTCGGTCCTTTAGGAAGACCAGGAGCAACGTGGCCGGTCTTAGCCGGATACACACCACATCCAGACATCGAAAGAATGCCTGCAGCAGAGCTGTTAATACAGCTAAAACAACTACTAAAAATTCACAGACAATTAGTTCAGTATGTAATGCGGACTTCAACAATTCAGCCAGCGATTAAACTTCCACAGCTGACCCCTCACCAGGGGAACACAAATAAAATTACACCACAGAACATCCAATCCTGCCTAGGTAAAGTTCCAGCTAAACGGGAACAGATACCATTCTGGTTGGCACAGAAAATTACCCAAATAGAGGCGGTGTTTCCCGACACCACCCCGCTGGAAAAACACAGGATTCTGACTATATGTCTCCCAATGGGAATCGCACCACACATTGAGGACTGTGACACTTGGGGTACAGTCTTTGCTTCCATCTATACAAAAACGCACGGTGTTCCATCCATTTCGGTAATACCAGATGTGCTTAAACAAATTCAAGATGAATACGGTCCAGAACCTGCTTTAACTCTTGGTATGAAATTACTGAAAGACTTCAAGCAGGTCTCGGCTATATTACTAGCCAACATAAAGGGTGAAGCAGCAAACGTGGCGATCCGCCAGAGGTTAAAAGAGACAGATATAGCAGACCAACCAGCTGAAATTGCCAGAATCATAGAAAAATCCTATGAAGAACTAGGCAGAGATAGTCTAGGTGGAATACCAGTAAAACCGCAACTGACTACAAGTCCAGAAAAAATGTTTTTTAATAATAATAATAATTCACCAAAAAAGAACTGGGATGGGAACAAACAATCCAATCCTAAAGAAAAGAAATTCCAGTCCAGAGGAAGGTCTCCTAGGCGAAGAGAGAAATCTCCAAACCCGAGACAAAGGTCACCCCAGAGTGAACCCTCTGGGAATAGATATAACCTTAGAAATAGGGATAATATTAAAAAACCTGATAGATATCAAGACATTGATACACGTCCCTCTCAATCTTTTCAGAATTCCTCGCAGAAATCGGAAAGAAGAGGACGATCAGAAGAGCACGCCAAGTCCAAAGACAAGGAACCTGCTCAACTGAAAAAGAAATCACAATTTCCAAAAAAGAAGGTAGCCAGTATCAAGGTAGTTAACAATGCCGAGAATACTGAGGACACAACTGAAAAACGGAGAGTGGGCTCAGACAATGCTAGACAGCGCAGCAGAGGTGAGCATAGCTCGCAAAGTCCTTATGAATCATCTGGAGACAGTGGACACGAATGAATACCTTCAAGTAGAAACTGCAGATACCAGAGTTAGCAAGCCCCACAAAATATACGAGATAACATTACGTATAGAGGGAGATAAGACTAGGAAAATAAGGGGACTATTTTGGGATAACCTATCCAAGGGCTATGACATCCTTCTAGCTGAAAAAGACTGGCCACCAGAGTTTGTCAAGGAGTGCCCTCATGGCGAAGAAGTAATTATGCCTGCCTTCTCGAATCAAATACCGATTCATAAAAAATACACACTTGCTAGAAAGTGGGCAGTGGCCTTAGCACCTGCTTTATACAAAAATCATGTAGGATGGGATGAGGACTCTCCTCCTCACAAAATCCAGCTAAAATCACAACCAACTGCACGAAGGCAGTACCCAATTAAGCAAGAAGCTAAAAAACAAGTAAATGAAATACTAGATCAGCTAGAATACCAGGGGGTGATTGAAACTTGCACCTCACAAATGAACAATCTTTTGTTTCCGGTCTCCAAACCAGACAATTCATACCGTCTAGTTTTGGATTACCGACACCTTAACACATGTTGCAAAACTTTTGCAGTGCAAAACTCACACAGTGCTGCACTAATGAATAACATAGTGCGCAAAAAATACAAAACAACCTTGGACATCTCCAATGGATTCTTTTGTCAAAACATAGCACCAGAGAGCAGATATTTAACAGCTTTCTCAGTAAATGGCACTCAAAAACAATTCTGTCGGTTAGCCCAGGGGTACAAGAACAGCCCGGGGGTATTCTCAGCAAGAGTAACAGAATTACTACAACTATATGATGATGAAGCATTATCTTATGTCGATGACATTTACTTAACAGATGATGACTTGGAGACTCACTTGAAAAGAGTGAACACCATAATACTTGGTTTCGCTGCAGAGGGTTACAAATTCAACTTCAAAAAATCCAGAATTGCCCATCTGAAAATCCAGTACGGAGGATATGAATTATCAAGTATTGCCTGGTTGACAGTCTTTTAAGAAGTAGAAGAATTAAAAAATCTAAAATATGAAAAGACGTATCCTCTGCCAATCGACATTCTGCCTCTACGACATTACGCCTGTGTAATCTATACAGACGGACATGCTCAACCCTCCGTTTGGGGAGAACATGCATACAATCCCACATGTGAGATCACAAAAGAAGTGTGGCGCGGAGGTATATTAAAACCTCTATTAACAAAATCACACTCAGTAGAAACTAATTCAGAACTACAAACTGAAATAATAGCTTTGAAAATGGCGCTAGATAATGCGGATCACGAATTCCCGACGCTTATAGTGTCAGATTCATATTTCTGCGTCAAAGCATATAACAAGGATTTGCAGACATGGATTCAGAACAGTTACAAAGATGACACAGATGCACCAATAAAGCAGAGACTTCTCTGGGAACAAGTAGCTCTTTTGAAAAAAGAACTACCAAAGACTCACGTGACTCACTCACTGAGTCATCAACGTGATGGCGTTCACGTTGTAGGGAATTCATTGGCTGAAACAGCCGCAGCGGCAGCCACTAAATCGGCTCCCGTAGATCGAAAAAAGCGTACATTAAAATACATTGACGGTGAAACAATGCTGGCGGTGAAAACGTCATCAAAAGGCGACTGCTCAGCGTTACCGATCAACTATCCACTCAATTATACATACATAATCGATGCAAACTCCGTCCCTTTTGCTCGAATCCCTGGAGTGGGGGATAGAGTGATTCCAAACATGGACAGGAGACACTTGTTAATCGCAGACGCACACATGGGCGAGGGTCTCAGACACCTTAAATTAAAAGATTCTCTGGAAGAATTACAATCACGGTACTGGTGGCCAGGCATGAGCCTGCACTACACCATGTTTGTAAAAAACTGCCCAAACTGCAACAGAGATCGCAGTGGGGAGAGAAGCAGTTTAATACCTCGTCGTATCAAGGCAGATAATATTACCAACAAAAAGAATGGCTTGCGATTAACATACACAGGCTAGTTCCACTTATAATGTAGATCCACAGCACTCGGCTGACGTCCGGACTGTTATACAAGATTTGCGAGTCTAAATGGCATATACGCTAAGAGCATGCTACGTTCGACCATTTTTTTTTTTTTTCACTCAGGCAATCCAGCCTGGGGGGGGAAAGAATGGCCAAATGAGCACAGCCCAGCGGGAATCTTCTCACTTCCTTCCTGAGGGTATGGGATGGTGTAAAGAAAAAAACCAAGGCAGAAAGCAATCTATAATGGAAAGGACATTAGGTTCGGGAGCTGGGTGGGTCAAACATCTAATAAGTGTCCAACGTAGTCTAAATAACTTGCCAAGAAATTCTCTGAAGGGATTCAGTCCGTACGAATTATTATTCGGAACTAGGATGTTGATCTCTGACCTTGATAGTCAGACTTCAGTGGTAATAGAAAAAACCTTTGATGTCAAAGACCGTTTGGCTATTTTGCAGGACTTAAACAAAACAAGAAAAGACCTGAGCAACATACAGTTGAAACAACAGCCAACAACCACTGAAGAATCACCACCTGTCCCAGCAAGACCTGTCTGGATTCCAAAAGTCGGGGATCTAGTCAGGGAGAAGATCGCGGTAAAGAAGGAATTTGGGCCTTCTTACAGAAAAGCAGTTCCTGTCTTGTCTGTCAACGGGACAAGATCAGTTGTACTACCGCCACTTGCTGGAAAAAAGGAGAACCGAGTTGTATCCATCGACCTGGTAAAACCACAACATGTGGCCGATAACAAACAGTAGGCCAAGTGGACTCCCAATAAGTAGCAGAACACCAAGGTTTGCTACCAGTACAGAGGTCCTAACAAAGAGGCTCATCACATTCGAAACGCCTAAAGAAGAACAACAAGGACTATGCAACAATGCAATAGAACTCAGACCTCTGAAAACCCAAATAAAGACATTTAGCAGAGAAACACCAATCTACAATGAAGTTCCAAGTGAAAATGCAAGAAACAAAAATCCTGAACCAATTGGAACAATTGACAGAACTGCATCTGGTTACTTCATCAACTTCGATGATTCCTCTGAAGGTTTCAGCGAACAAAAGACACAGCCATCATCAAAATCCTTTAAATACAAAGCTAAGGAACTTTTGAAACAACTGAAAGAAACATATCTGGTTACTCCATGGATTGAATTTTGGGTGGGTTTTGGTGCATTTATCCTCATACTTTGGCTCATCATGGTATTTACCTTGGGACGCTTCATTGAGGGAAAATATGCTAAAATGGACACAGCAAGTCAGAACATCAACTTGGTCCTCAAACCACACACATCTTCACACGTCGAGAAACGAGAACTTTCTTCAGAACTTTCTTCAGCCAACTTCACAGCAATTCCAATACCTGGTGGGGTAGCCTGGGACAACACTGACTATGAAATTTATGGTCCGGTCGAGATCCACACCAAATCAAGATCTCCTTGAGTGACTTTGCAAAACCAAACTCATTTGCTGATGATTGGGACTTTGAAAGTATAAACAATATGATGTCTGACTTAGTAATGTCTGCTAAATTTACAAAACATGATTATTTGCAAGGTTCTACAAATTATGATAGTATGTATTGCTATAACCATTATGGTAACCATTTCTTGCATAAATCTGCACAACCTAGAAATGTTTTAAATTATAATCAATGGGAACATTGTGCTACACCGCCAAAAGGGAGCTCTAGAACCGTTTATGACAAATATTCATATTTTTCAGGTTTTAACATAACTAATGCTGAAACATTTTATTACAAATTGTCAAACAAGACAGGGATGAAAACCATGATAACCAACACAAAATTGATATATTCAGATTCATTCTTTGAAAAAATGAATACTTTTGGATTTGATTATTGGGACAAAAATGTTGATTTGAAAAGTGTTTGGGGCACAAAAGAATGGCAAGTACAGGGTATAGAAGCTTTGTTTAGAGCCTGCATGATCCCAGAACAAATGATATTTTTAAATGACATTGTTCAACAAACCACCTGTCTTGGCTTAGCCAAAATCAAAGATTTAAATAACCTGTCTATTCCAAAGCCAACAATGTTTAGCAATAACTCTGATACAGATGAAGGAATAGACATAAACCATATACTTAACCAAAACAGAACACATCCTGATTGGAAACAATGGTTGATCTGGCCCACAGATACAAATAACTGTCAAGATAGATTCCTGAATAAAACACAGGGTTTCAAAATGACCAGGCCAGACCCTAGATATCCCCAAAGACATCACCCAGGGATAATAACAACCTACAGTGTGGGCAAATTATGCCTTCAATGGCTACAAACTTCCACACTGCCTGAAATTAAGCAACACCTAACTTTACTTACTGATGGTGCTGACTTGCGTGATTTCATACTGGGACCACGCAAACAGCGTCAAAAGCGTTTCATAGCAGCCTCTGTATATGCAGCATACAATGAGGCCTGGAAGGTTACTCAAATTGAAACAGCAGAGAGAATACGTGAAATTGATCGTATTAATTTGGAAAAATCACTTTCTGTAGTGGACAATGGGTTAATGACTCTGTCCTCCAGAATTTTTTCATTGGACAGCATTGTGTCTTCAGCAATCGATATATTATCGCAAGACTTACTGTTATTACAACATGGTCAGTCACAATTGCGCTCTATTGTACAGCTTGGCTGGACGTTACAAAATCTGCGTTCAGGCTATGTGCCTTGGCGTTTAATCAACACAACGTCACTATTCCAAATCTTTAACCTTACTGATAGACAAATCGGTATGGCGCAGAAGGGTGCTGATTATACAATCTTGAGCATTGAAAAACTAGAAAGATTACCAATGACAATGTCAGAACGACCTGTCAGTGAATGGATAATCCACGGAATCATAAATATTCCAATCTCAACCTTCAGGTTTCAATACTGCCAAAAATATATACAGGCTGGCATGTACGAGAAATTGGGAAAGGGGTACCTTAAAACAACTTGGAACCTGCCCTATTCACATGCATGTGTCAGTAACAAAGGACAGAAAGTGTTTCTTAGTGGCAACAATTGTGCTATGTCACTAAGCGGCACGCTTCTGTGTAACGGTATTAGTTTGCACGGAGCCTGTGAAGGGAATTCATACAACCTTTCATGTCACCAGCAAGGCGCACCTGCAACTGAAATAGAACCATTCTTTCAAAGACTCTATAATGGGAGTTACATTCTTATTGTAGACCGCAGATGTTGTAGTCTTATGCCCGGGACTCCTTATCTCGTCACCACGACGGCGAAGGTCAAGTGCTGTGGACGTTCTTTGTTCCCCAGCTCCTTACCAGACAGGGAGGCAAGGGCATGGCCCGGTTTGAAAATTACTTCTATTCGAATAGACACTTTAAGCAGAATGAAAACAGTGCTTCTTCAGACGCCTACAAGGCTCACGTCATCTAAAGAAACGTATGATCTACAAGTCGCAAGGACGACTGCAGAGATACATACATTATTATCAACTAATTCCCCCGTACATTTCGCGGAAATCCTGAGCGAAATCTTAAATATTTCTGATACCACTGGGGTCTCAAAGGTATTTAAGACAGTATTTTCGATGGCATTAACACCATTCAAAGCCATACTGGGTATTTTTCCAGATTTCGTCCATTCGATTTTTGGCGGACTTCCCCTGATCCTGGGACTAATTGCAGGAATCCTATTCCTAGTCCTTATTTTTCGTTATGGCAACCCATGTCACAGATCAAACTCTCGCGACAATGGAAGATACGATCCTAGCCATTGGATACCGGGACCGGATATCAAAAATCCTGGGACTCTCCCGGCTTAGAGACCTAAACATGACTTGGTTTCTATCATTTCGACCAATGTGGCAAAGGTGTGTTTTACCTGTACTAAGGTGTCTGCTATGCGGAGAAGAATGCGTGTTAGACACCTGTCTGACGCTACAATCGGATGCGCCGGTGGATGCAGATACACTGTTGGTTCCTACCAAGGTTCACGCACTGTGCTGCCCTCAAAGGCTGCCAATTCTGATGACGGCATTCCTGGAATCTTCACCACTGCGATTGAAGAGTAGTGAAGTTCAAGATGAAAGCAACATCGAACAGGTACGACCTTCTGTCAGCAATGCAAATCAGAATGTCAATGGAGACAATCGTGCACATGAATGCATGGTTACCCCTATTTCCGACTTAGTGGAACTTTCCCATGAAGCTGTTGACAGTTTTTTCGAAAGCCTGAATGATATGATGTTCTCTCCGGAACAGAAATAGAGACTTTTGAGTAAACTCGCACACGGCGTTCCCTGAATTCGGCCTTCAACTTTAAAAATAAAGTCACATGAACAATTACAATCCAGTTCACGGACAGCAACTTTTTTCAGCAAGCCCTTAAAATATTTTTCTATATATTTTTTCCCCGGGACACTGATCTTCTGCTTAAAGTAAGAAACTATTCCTAGAGAACTAAGATTTCTATTTTAGATACTATATATAGACTTTAGCTGCCCGCTGGTATGTTCACAAATATTTTATTATGTGATGAAATGGTCTCGACCTTCCTTTCTGTATAGCTATATTAAGAGCCATTTCATGTGTATTTCTCATATACCAAAAAGCAATAATGCATTACAATGCGTGTTTACTTTTGCATTTAATTCATAGCTTAAGTGCATACAATATATATGACTGCAATTTTTCAGTATATTTGAAAATTTCGAAATGCATTTATGTATTTTGGGGTGGTAAGGTATACACTATACTCTATAGTATGTTGTACTATGTTATACTATGCATAGATTAGTAGATATGACCATAGTTAGCGTGGAGTGGGTGTCGTGTATTTCTATAGGTCCTGAATCGATCCCCCTATTCCTGACCCTATTCTGGTTAAACTAACTATCAAGTTAACTAACAGTCAGCCCATGAGGCAAGAAATCCCCCATGATGCAGATACCGTTATCTGACGCAGTCACACTACGGCACAGGAACGTGTTATCTGATTAGGTCATAACGCTTGAGATCTAATTAGACAAGCGACATTCCTCCAGCCCCTGATAAGGCATACGACGTTCTCATAACAAATCAAACCTATGACAACCTGGAAAATCCGTGCGGCCATTGTTTTGATTTCACAGAGAACTTTTGCAAAAGAATGTGCTAACGAGCAAGTCGTATGACATCTTTATTGACGTACCTATGTCCATCCTTACGTCAATCTCGGCACCTTTAAGGTATAAATATTGCCGACCTTGCCCTATGCAAACACACGCGTGGTGACAAGACGGAGCAGCCATACTTGCCGAAGCCGAGAGCAGAAGCAGACCCCACAGGCAGCAGCCCCGCCTTCCTGACGCGCTGAGAGACGCGCTGCTATCTCAAGCCGAGAGACCCAGCACCGGCGCTTCTGGGCAGCCCTCGCAGGCAGCCTGGAATATCGAGAGCAGAGAAAGAGATACCATTCCTCATTCATCCTAACTTCCAGGTACAGAACTGAATAACCCCTCACAGAGAATTCTTTAGTTATTCACTTGGCAAAAACAAACTTAACTTAAACTGTAACTTTCTATTCCCGCCCACGCATTAGACTTAGGTCAGGTACACAGGGTAGGCGTATTTAGAAACACCAGTTGAGTACGTTTAGTCAAATGTATATGTGTATGTAAATATATTTTAATCATTTTAAACATCGTATGGCTCAGAAACCATATCAATGTTTTTACAGTATTATTTTATACTATTGCTTCTAATGTATGCACTTTACTTAACTATAAGTATCGCAATAATATCGATCCATTTCTCTTGTACGAGAAAAGAGACTGATCAATAAATAACATCTTTTATTGAACACGCCCGTCTCTTCCTTTTCTCTACATTCTGATGAGACTAAGAATGCACGTACTGACTGAGTAAAATAATTGCCTTGTGCTCACACGACTCTTGAGATTGACTCTTGATTAGGGGAGAGCAAAGTTGTCATGTTCTATGGTTGTCAGAAACTAAATCCCTTCTTGTCTAATCAGGGGAGTTAATCCTTCCTTGAACATTCGAGAAAGTTTCTAGCGAACTCTGAGCTTAGCTGGCAAACCCAAAAATTAAGTCTAGTATCGACAGTAGTAGCCCTAGTTAACGTCTGGCCTAGGCCTTTACTGCTGTAGGTACTATTCCAATGCGCAGAGCCTATTGGGAAAATAGGAGCTACACTACAGTTACTCCCCTGATCTGAACCCACCTCCCTCTCAATCTCTTTGCGATGCCCTGGCTACCTTCTTTTTCACGAAGGTCAATGACATCTTCTCGGCTTTCTCAAATAATACTAATACCCCCTCTATTACCCATACCTCGACTTACTCTGCACCCAAGTTTACTCATTTTACAGATATCACCAACGCTCAAACTGTGAAAATCATCACCACGATCAAAACAGGCTCTGCACTTGATCCTTGTCCTTTTAAAATTCTTCCACCTATTATCGATGTGCTTATACCTGCCATTACTCTAATCTGCAACACCATGTTCAGATCAGGTATTTATCCAGATGCCCTAAAAAAACTCCTTAAACCATTACTAAAGAAGCCTCACCTTGATAAGGATGAATTGAAAAACTACAGGCCAATTGCAAGACTTCCATTCCTGGCCAAAGTGGCCGAAAAAGCAATGAATTTACAACTATCTGCTTTCATAGAGGAACACCATTTACTCGATGATACTCAATTTGGGTTCCGCCGATTCCACGGTACGGAGACTGCGCTGATCAAAGCCGCAGATGACATCAGATCTGTTAGACCTGTCAGCCTTAGGGTGGTCTTTCCCCGTGATTTTTTTGCCCTTGCCTCATTTTTCCCACCTTCTTTTTGTTGTCCCTTAGGTCTTCGGGCACCTTTTCATAGCTAATCTGTGTTAGGGTGCAGGTGCTCTCTACTTCCAACATGGATGGCACTGGCCCCTGCTACTGCAGCGAGGTCTTTTTAGTGTAGCACCCTAGTTGCCAGGAGCAGGCTGGGTCCCCATACAATGTTGCAACACCAGCCACCCAGCCCCTGTCCATAGTTAGAGTGGGGAAGCTCCTGGAACCTTCCAGAAGAAAGGCGGACCTGACTGTTCCCGCCTTAGAGAGTGGTCACCTGACCTGGGCATATATAAGCAAGGGAGGGAACTTTTTCTAGTCAGTTGGGGCATCACTGACCTGGGGAACCCACGCAGGAGTTTTAGGCGGGAGGGCCTAGTGAGGAACCTATGCTACTGGCAGTGACAGGATTAAGGTGCTGCCTCTTAAGCTGGGTGAGGTGTCCAAAGCTAGCCCTCTGATCTGGCCCAGTGGTAGGGAACCCCAGGGCCCATCTGCAGTGACTGAGGAGAAATTCTTCAAGCCTTCAACCCATCACCCCCCCCCCCTTCCACTTCAAGAAACAAGCAACTAAGGGCGCAGAACCATCCAAGTGCCAAGAAACCTGCTTCCTGGGACCAGGTACTGCACTGTGCTGCCCTGCGCATCCACTGCCTACAACTGGGCCTACCTGTCTCCCCCTGACTGAACTGTGGGCCAAGCACTACAATTTGCTCCCATCCTGCCTGCCTTGAGCTAACTGCCCTCGAGACTCTAGTGCTGAAGCCCCCTGTGAGGCACTGGTATTCTAAAGCGCTTCTCCCCCTCAGGAATCATCTTGTCAGCGAGGCGCTGCATTTACCCCCAAGCGCTCACCTGCTGTCCCCGAGCGCTGCGATAGCCTGTTGCTGTCTGCCGCTGTCCCGCCGGGCCTGGAGGCGCCAGTGGCCCCCTCCTTCTGCCCAGCCGAGACTGCCCCTCAGGCGCTGTTGCTCAGCGCACCAAATCACCGCCGCAGCCCACGGAAGCGATGTGATACCCCTTGGTGGCCCCCGGTACCAGAAGAGGGCTGCCGCAGTGTGGCCGGGCCCCACCCGACTAAGGGGAGGTCCCTCGGCGGCCCCCGGAGCATGAGGAAGGCCGCCGCGTAGTCCAGTCAGGCCTCGTTAGGCCTGAAGCCAAGTCACTGCCTCCATCACGTGACGAGGGCGTTCGGCCTCGTTATTGGCCGCGCCCCCGTCTCCCTGTGCCGCGATTGGTCCCGCGGCCCGGCCCACACTGCTCCCTCATTGGCCGTCACCGCGGGCCCCGCTGACACGGCTCGGCGGCCAAAGAGAGCTGCACTTCACTACATGGGGGGCCGCTGAGCCTGAGAGCCCCCTCCGCTTGGCGCCCCAAACGCTGGTCCAGCTTCGCCCCGGCGCCGGGGCTCCAGAACTGCCCCCGAGGCGCACAGGGCCGGAGCTCCTTTCCCCCGAAGCGGACACTTTGCAAGGGCCCCGTAGGGCCGAAGAACACAAGGTAACCCCCTGGGGAGGAGGGCGGTAGGCCGAGTGAGGCCCGATGTCGCCCCTCCCCCGGGGTTAGCTGAGACTGGGTCCTTTTGGCCCCCTTCTGAATGTGCCTCGAATATTTGGAGGCTGGAGGGTCAGACACTTTCCTCATTATATCGTAGTGCACCATATTTACAAGCCTGATATGTTCAAAGTGTACCGTATTTACAAGCCTGATATGTTTAAAGTGTACCATATTTACCAGCCTGTTAATGAGAGGGAGAGTCATTTCACTGTACTGAATTTTCTTGCAGAGGTGGACTTCCATAATATTCTGATGATCTGATCTGGGTCGCAAACCGATCTGTATTCACAAGAAGAAAGGCTTGTGGTTGATGACTAAAGGCTGTGTTCTTTGACGTTCCTTGTTAGACTT
Source organism: Lissotriton helveticus (assembly GCF_964261635.1). Taxonomy (NCBI): domain Eukaryota; kingdom Metazoa; phylum Chordata; class Amphibia; order Caudata; family Salamandridae; genus Lissotriton; species Lissotriton helveticus. Next base: position 674,844 of record NW_027611658.1, on the reverse strand, counting down.
GCTGGAATGTTTTATTACTTTCTAGGAAAAGCGTCCATGAGAGGTTTGATGTGTTACTTAAACGCAATACTATAGTCGCTTCTTGTAGGATCCTCCAGGTTTATACAATTACCCCTTTGCCTGCCAAAGAGTCTGATGCGACAGGCGGGGTTAGTTAATGTTTCATTGCTTAGATGAGCTGGTTATTATTTTAATGAAAAGTCTTACTGAAATGCTTAATGAAATGTTCACCCATTTACAGGAAATGCAATCTGAACGTGATTCATGAAATGTCTTAATGAAATGCTTATCTGAAATACTAATGAATTACTATTGCATCGCTCTATTTGAAAGCCTATATAAAAGATCTTGATTTCTTTCAAATACAACTACTGGTGTGGTCTCCATTATTGCGCCACTGTGTGTTTCATTGGATGTGTGTGTTAACTGGCTGCTTTACACGCAAGCCCCTGGCTGCCTTCCTGCTCGAGCCATGCTACCCCCCGGAGAACTGGTGGTCCCAGTTCTTACATTGTTGGCGAGCGGTGGGATCCAGGAGGACCTGTAGCTACCTAACACCCTCCAGTGGGACAGAGTGTGCTGCAATTAATTGGACACCTGTCGTGCTTCAAGCAAACCCAAATGCCCACCACTGTCTAGCCTGCAGCAAAGTGTGTTGAACCAGCATTGTTGCCCACATCTTAGAATTTTTCTTCCAGGTTATCTAGGTCCTCACCTGACAGAATGGAGTTCCAGCTGGCTGACCTTAATAGGTACACTGTAGTGTTGTTAAGGGAGTTTTGTCAGGGGATGGTGGTGCCTGTGGGGACGAGAGCTGTAAAAGAAGAGCTCCGTACCGCCTTGAGGGCATGGGTAAGGGCCCACCCAGAGGAAGAAGAGGATGGGGAACAGGTCACACACGGGGAGGCGGACACTCAGGAAGACCCAGGCCTGCTCAACATTGACACGTCAGACAATATATTGCCAGGAAGACGTTCCGGGTCAGGAAGCAGTGTATCTAGGGAGAGTGTGTCACCGCAGGAGTACGAGGACAGGAGGGAGGAGAGACGATTGAAGTGGGAGCTTGCCAAGTTAGAGCACGAGAGGGAGAGAGAAAGGGAAGATAAGAATCTGGCTTTTGAGAGAGAAAGGGAAGATAAGCAGTTTGCTTTGGAGAGAGAGAAATTAGCATTGGAGGAAAGGAAGCTGGCGCACGAGCTGCAGCTCAAGGAAATGGAGCTGCAAGCATTGCAGTTGAGTGCGCCAGGGAGTCCTAATGGTGGCAGCGAACCAGAGGCTCATCAGGAGCCCAGATTCTGGTTACCCAAGGAGGTGATAGCGAGCTACACCAAGGGGGATGACATTGCCAGGTGTTTGGAGGCGTATGAAGTGGCCTTGACTGCCCATGGGGTGCCTGAGAAACACTGGGGAGGTGATTTGTACTGGTATATACCTCCTGATGTCAGGGACTCACTCCTGTAATTGGAGAAGGCAGACCAGTTTAGGTATTTGAGGAAAATTGAATTTTGCCCTGCTATGTGTCCCCTACGTGTACCCCATTATGTAGTATATGTGCATGATCTTCATACATCTTTCCCCAATGGCCGAAAATAAAGACGCATTTGCATTCGCGTCCAACGTTAACATGTCAGTTATCCAGTCCTCCGTGAAAGCAACGTGAATTAGGCTTTTAGGCCTATGTTGCCAATGTCTCTACATGGTGCACGTTAAATTGTCGAGATGCACCCATTTCTAAGGCTCCACAGGGCCCGGACACAAGATCCAGGTCTCAAGCCTCCTGAAGCGCTCCGAGAGATGCAGCCCCGCCCGCATCTCTGACCCTTCCCTTACTTCCTGCCAAGCACCGCGGTGCCCGGCTCAGCCTGGCCTGCCTGCCAAGACCTTGTTATGCCCACAGTTATCTGTTCAGCTCCCCGGATTTACATTCCTAGCTAACGAGCAGGATAAACATATGCTGTCTACAGAAAATAGAGTCCAGTCTTTCTGTCTCCGTGCAAGTAATTTACTGAATTAGTTTCCATAGAAGATCCATAACCCCACGCAATACATAAAGAAATATATGCATACACTAGCCTTTAGTGACGAGTAGCCTTTGCCCTGATGGCCTTTAGAATCAAGCAACATGTACTCCAAACACAAGATATCAGATATACTATAGGTACAGGTCGTTCTGACATCCCAGACTTCAGTCTCCTCTATTAGTGCTAGAAGTCAGCGCCCCCCATCTCTCCCCAGTTACACGTCATGACTCGTTTTTCGCGCACCAGTAGGTTAAAGGTTCCAGCTACCCATGAAGCCCCCTCCATGTGTCCACCCACTTATGACACTTTTGTGACGTCTGCATCACACACCTCCGTGCACGCCCTGTGCACGCCTTCTTTTACGCCCATATGTTCTTATCTTTCTCTCTTTCACTTGTTACGCCTACTGTATTCAATGCAACTGTACTGTTTTACTATATATATTGTCTGATGTTAATGAAATGTTGAATATCCCTTCCTGAACCTTAGTGGTGACGGAACACGATGTCCATTGGCTCGAGCCACTTAATTAAAGCCCGTATGACTCAGATACCACGGACTCTGCCTCTCATTTGTTGAGCTGTTCTTATAGTCAGTTAATGTATAGAAAAATAGTCCCGGTAATTTATTTATTTACCGCATATTCCCCCATGAAGGAGGCACTTATCAAACATTTTGGCCTCACCCCTGAAAGGTATCGCCAGAGGTTTCGTGGCAGCCATAAGCTGTCCACGCAGAATTGGGTGGATGTTTTTGAATATTTCCGAAAGGCTCTGGATGGTTGGGTGCGTGGCAGCGAGGTGCGTGATTTTGAGGGTCTGTATAACCTTTTTTTGAGAGAGCACCTCTTGGATAAGTGTTTTCCGGAGTTGCGCCAGCATTTGGTGGACCCCAAGCTTACTGATTCCCGTGAGCTCGCGGAGGAGGCGGATATTTGGGTCAGCACCCGGGTGTCACACAAGGGCCCCGGGGGAGATGGCCCGAAAGGCGGTCAGGGCGCCCCTGAGAAGAAAGAGGGTGGAGATAAAAGAACGAAGTTCTCACGAGGCCCACAAACTAGACAAATTGGGAAAGGAGTAGGTACCCCACCTCAGAACCGTTCCCCAAAGCCCACTTACCCTGACAAGAGTCAGCAGCCAAAAGTGGTCCGGTGCTATGAGTGCGGAGAGGTCGGACACTACAAGGGAGATCCCCAGTGTCGCAAACGACCCACAGCCCCCACTGGTGGCAAGAGTCCTGGGGTGGCTAGCGTATCGCTTGGGTTGGAGCTGCCCCTAGATAGGGAAGGGGAGTGGACAGGCCTGACCCTGGTTTCACTTGGGGATAGAGAGATGGTCCCAGTGACGCCCTTACCATCGAATACTGCTAAGTACCAGCAGAGGGTGAAGGTCAATGGGGAGGAGGTGGATGCTCTGAGGGACACAGGAGCCAGTATGACCACTGTAGTGAGGCGGCTGGTGTCCCCTGAGCAGGTTGTTCCTGATGTGTATCATCCGGCCGTGTTGGCTGACGGCAGAATGAGCTACTATCCCGTGGCTCAAGTTCCCTTTGAATGGGGAGGAGTGTCAGGCCCGTTGAGAGTTGCGATCAGCCCTGCCTTACCTGTGGACTGTCTGCTCGGTAATGACCTCAAACATACCGCCTGGAAGGAAGTGAAGATTAAGGCCCACACTGAGATGCTGGGATTTCCAGGGTGGACTTGCGTAGTCACCTCAGCTGCTCGGCAAGAAGCTCAACCCGGGTTGGAGCCTGAAACAACGGCCCAACCCACTGTCGGTCCAGAGGAGAGTGTTGTGGAGGACACACCCCGTGTGATGGATGGGGAGCCCACGGAGGTAACCCCGAAGTCCGTGGAGTTGGATGACGTTCCCGTGGGGGACTTGCCGACCCTTGCCGAGTGGCATGTGGAAGGAGGTCCTACCCGGGAGGAATTCTGTTGGGCGCAGAAGGAGTGCCCCACGCTTAAAGGCATGCGGCGACAGGCCGAAGCCCAAGCGATGAACAAGGAGACCGGCAACTATCACGTGTATTGGGAGGATGGCCTCCTGTACAGTGAACCAAGGGTTCCGGTGCATGGGTCCTCGAGGGCCTTAGTGGTCCCCCAGTGTTACCGGGCCTTTTTGATGGAACTGGCGCATGAGATACCTCTAGCCGGACACCTGGGCCAGGTCAAGACCTTTGCGAGGCTAGTCCCACATTTTTATTGGCCTAGGATGAGAGTTGCCTCTGACACCTATTGCAAGACCTGCAAGACTTGCCAGGCCAGTGGCAAGACTGGGACCAAATTGAAGGCCCCATTGGAACCACTCCCAGTGGTCGGGACCCCTTTTGAGCGGGTCGGTATTGACATCGTTGGGCCGTTGGACCCTCCGACCTCTGCGGGACATCGGTTCAATCTGGTGTTAATGGACCACGCCACTCGGTACCCAGAGGCCATCCCTCTGAGGACCGTTATTGCACCTGTGGTGGCGCGGGCCCTGATGGGGATATTTACCCGAGTGGGATTCCCCAAGGTCGTGGTGTCGGACAGGGGCACAAATTTCATGTCGGCCTACATGCAGGCCATGTGGAAGGAATGCAGAGTGACCTATCGGTTCTCCACTCCTTGCCACCCCCAGACTAACGGGCTCGTAGAGCGCTTCAACAAGACCTTGAAGGGGATGATCCGGAGTCTGCAAGAAGACCTGAGGTGGAAATGGGACATCCTCCTCCCTTGCTTGCTGTTCTCGTACCACGAGGTACCCCAGAAGGGAGTCGGGTTCAGCCCCTTTGAATTGCTCTATGGCCATCCCGTTAGGGGACCCCTCAGCCTGGTCAAGGAGGGTTGGGAGAAGACTTCGAAGAAGCTTCCCCGTGATGTTGTCAGCTACATGCTGGCATTCCGCAGCCAGATGGCCAAGCTGTGGAAGGAAGCCTCAGACAATCTGGAGACTAGCCATGCCGGCATGAAGGAGTGGTATGACCACAACGCTCGGACGGTGGAGTTGGACGCTGGACAGAAGGTGTGGGTCATGGAGCCTGGGGCGCTTAGTGCCCTCCAGGACCGGTGGACTGGTCCGTACGAGATTGTGGAGCGTCGAGGCCAGACCACCTACGTCGTGGACTTGAAGACCCCCCGACAACCACACCGGGTGCTCCACGTCAACCGCCTGAAGCCTCATCATGAGCGATCAGAGCTTGCTCTCCTCATGGTGACGGATGGGAGCGAGGAGGAGAAAAGTGAGCCTCTTCCTGACCTTCTAGCGGCTCAGGAGAAGGATGGTTCAGTGGAGGGAGTTGTCCTCTCCCTATCCTTGACCCCAGAACAAAAGAGGGACTGCCACCAGGTATTGGCACAGCAAGCCTCATTGTTCTCCCTCACGCCTGGAATCACACATCTGTGTACCCATGATGTGGACACAGGGGACAGTCCGCCAGTGAAAAACAAGTCTTACCGGCTGTCCGAGAAAGTGAGGAACAGCATCCAGGGTGAGGTGATCAAGATGCTGGAGCTGGGTGTGATCGAACCCTCCAGCAGCCCGTGGGTTAGTCCGGTTGTGTTGGTGCCGAAAGCAGCTCCACCGGGCACCACACCAGAACTTCAGTTCTGTGTGGATTATCGGGGGTTGAATTCTGTCACCAAGACAGATGCTCACCCGATACCACGGGCAGACGAGCTGATTGACCGGCTGGGAGCAGCCAAGTACCTCAGCACCATCGACTTGACATCGGGGTACTGGCAGATTGCCATGGCCGATGGAGCGAAGGAGAAGACAGCGTTCTCCACCCCCGAGGGTCACTTCCAATTTCGAGTGATGCCCTTCGGGCTCAAGAATGCTCCGGCCACTTTCCAGCGGTTGGTGAACCAGGTATTATCTGGCCTGGAGTCCTTCTCAGCAGCTTACCTGGATGACATAGCTGTCTTCAGTAGCACCTGGGAGGACCATCTGCAACATCTCCAGGAGGTGCTGCAGGCGTTACAACGTGCCGGCTTGACTATCAAAGCTAGCAAGTGCCAGATTGGACAGGGCTCTGTCGTGTACCTGGGACACTTGGTGGGCGGAGGTAAGGTGCAACCCCTCCAGGCCAAAATTGAGACCATCATGGCCTGGGAGCCGCCCAAAACTCAGACTGAGGTCTGAGCTTTCCTCGGCCTCACTGGCTATTACCACAGATTCGTCAAGGGATATGACACCATCGTGGCCCCCTTGACCGAGTTGACGTCCAAAAAGCAGCCACGACAGGTCATCTGGACGGCTGCTTTCCAGGAGGAATTTGAAACACTGAAGCGCGCGATGTGTACCGCTCCGGTGCTGGCCACTCCGGACTTCCAAAAAGAATTCATCGTGCAGACAGATGCCTCAGAGCATGGCGTAGGTGCCGTGCTATCGCAACTCAATGATGATGGCCAAGACCAACCTGTGGCCTTCATCTCCAGGAGACTACTCCCTCGGGAACGGCGATGGAGTACCATCGAGCGAGAAGCCTTCGCTGTGGTCTGGGCTTTGAAGAAGTTGAGGCCATACCTTTTTGGCTCTCACTTCCTGGTTCAAACCGACCACCGTCCCCTTCGCTGGCTCATGCAGATGAGAGGCGAAAACCCAAAGTTGCTAAGGGGGTCCATTTCCCTACAGGGGATGGACTTTAGGGTGGAACATCGGCCCGGAGCTGACCACACCAATGCTGACGGTCTCTCCCGGTTTTTCCCCCTTAGTGACGAGAACTCCCTAGAGGTTGGGTAGCTCTCCCCACTTTCAGCTGGGGGGGACGCATGTTAGACCTGTCAGCCTTAGGGTGGTCTTTCCCCGTGATTTTTTTGCCCTTGCCTCATTTTTCCCACCTTCTTTTTGTTGGCCCTTAGGTCTTCGGGCACCTTTTCATAACTAATCTATGTTAGGGTGCAGGTGCTCTCTACTTCCAACATGGCTGCCACTGGCCCCTGCTACTGCAGCGTGGTCTTTTAAGTGTAGCACCCTAGTTGCCAGGAGCAGGCTGGGTCCCCATACAATGTTGCAACACCAGCCACCCAGCCCCTGTCCATAGTTAGAGTGGGGAAGCTCCTGGAACCTTTCAGAAGAAAGGCGGACCTGACTTTTCCCGCCTTAGAGAGTGGTCACCTGACCTGGGCATATATAAGCAAGGGAGGGCATCACTGACCTGGGGAGCCCACGCAGGAGTTTTAGGCGGGAGGGCCTAGTGAGGAACCTATGCTACTGGGAGTGACAAGATTAAGGTGCTGCCTCTTAAGCTGGGTGAGGTGTCCAAAGTTAGCCACCTGATCTGGCCCAGTGGTAGGGAACCCCAGGGCCCATCTGCAGTGACTGAGGAGAAATTCTTCAAGCCTTCAACTCATCACCCCCCCCCTTCCACTTCAAGAAACAAGCAACTAAGGGCGCAGAACCATCCAAGCGCCAAGAAACCTGCTTCCTGGGACCAGGTACTGGACTGTGCTGCCCTGCGCATCCCCTGCCTACAACTGGGCCTACCTGTCTCTCCCTGACTGAACTGTGGCCAAGCGCTTCAATTTGCTCCCATCCTGCCTGCCTTGAGCTAACTGTGCCCTCGAGACTCTAGCGCTGAAGCCCCCTGTGAGGCACTGGTATTCTAAAGCGCTTCTCCCCCTCAGGAATCATCTTGTCAGCGAGGCGCTGCATTTGCCCCCAAGCGCTCACCTGCTGTCCCCGAGCACTGCGATAGCCTGTCGCTGTCTGCCGCTGTCGCGCCGGGCCTGAAGGCGCCAGTGGCCCCCTCCTTCTGCCCAGCCGAGACTGTACCTCAGGCGCTGTCGCTCAGCGCACCAAATCACCGCCGCAGCCCACGGAAGCGCTGTGATACCCCTCGGTGACCCCCGGTACCAGAAGAGGGCCGCCGCAGTGTGGCCGGGCCCCACCCGAATAAGAGGAGGTCCCGCGGTGGCCCCCGGAGCCTGAGGAAGGCCGCCGCGTAGTCCAGTCAGGCCACGTTAGGCCTGAAGCCAAGTCGCTGCCTCCATCACGTGACGAGGGCGTTCGGCCTCGTCATTGGCCGCACCCCCATCTCACTGTGCCGCGATTGGTCCTGGGGCCCGGCCCACACTGCTCCCTCATTGGCCATCACCGCGGGCCCCGCTGACACGGCCCGGCGGCCGAAGAGAGCTGCACTTCACTACGGAGGGGGCCGCTGAGCCTGAGAGCCCCCTCCACTTGCCGCCCAAACGCTGGTCCAGCTTCGCCCCAGCACCGGGGCTCAAGAACTGCCCCCGTGGCGCACAGGGCCGAAGCTCCTTTCCCCCCAAGCGGACACTTCGCAAGGGCCCCGGAGTTAGCTGAGACTGGGTCCTTTTGGCCCCCTTCTGAATGTGCCTCGAATATTTGGAGGCTGGAGGGTCAGACACTTTCCTCATTGTTGTAGGAAGGTGGATATCTGACTATGGTTACCCCCAAACTTTTTGCCTGGTGTTTAGCTGTTTTTTGACATAGTTGGCCTGGGATCCTGCTATTCAGGGCCCCAGGCTAATTGCTCTCTCCTTAAAATGGACTCCATGTACCTTAGGTGCATACACAATTGAAACTGGTTCACCTTATAGGCCCTGTAACAGTGTACCATAGGTACCCAGGGCATAGGTGTAGCCAAGGCCTACCAGGGGCTGCAGCATGTATTGTGCCACCTCTGGCCTGGCCTCCATATTTTGACACAACTGGCTGATCACTCAGCTGGGGTAAGTTGGTGTAATCACCTCTTGCTTAGATATAGTATCCCTATATCTAACCTTAACTGGACACATGTTAACCTATAAGCCATTCCTATGGAAGGCCCCTGCAATCCTGGGGGCAGAGTGCATGGTTTCATGTGAGATGGTGCTCTAGCATGAGCTGAGCCTGTCTGCTGCTGTCGGTAACAACTCCCTTAGCTGTTCCGGGATGTTGCCATACCATATACTCTTAAGTGCATTATAATCCTTGCGGTTATTTGCTAACTTTGGTTTGGCTTTATCAAAACATGTCGAGTAAGGTGTCATACGATTTGGAATACTATCCCCTCGACAGTTCTGTCGACGGGGATAGCATTCCACCCTTCTAGAGGGACACGACATGTACCTAGCCTTAACCCCGGTTAAAGTTAACCAGAGCCTCAGCATCACAAAATGGATGCTGCCACCACAGACACAAGTCTGACCTCCTGCTGCTGGGAGTCCTTCCAGCGAGGAGGGCTTGGACAAAGGGTTTCCTGCCTTGGGAGGTGCGAGCACCACCCCAGACAGGATTTTGTGTATTGGGTAGGACAGGGCTGAATAGATTGAGACATGCCCGGGGCACACAAGGTGTCCTCGTGCATAAGCCAGTCCAAACCGGTCCTGGGACTTTCCAGACCCAGGCCTGGCGAGGAGCTGGACAAAGGAAAGGGGGTGTAACCTGTGGTAAATAAATAAATAATACCCTATTTTTGACTAAGCATATAGCATAACAGATAGCTCAATAAATAAGAGTCAAGATTCGAGGTAGTAGGAGTTTCTGCAGGTTTATTACAGCATAAGGACAGGATCAGGACAACCTGCATAGGAACAGAGTGACAGGGCCCAGCAGGACAACTGGGGCCCAGCAGCTGCCGGGCTTGATCTGGGATGAGCGCGCTCTAACTTTTAATAACAATACATTGACTTATATACATAGCGCAAACACATAGCATTACATTGCAGTAGGCGTAACAGTGGGTGGAGCAGAAGGCGTGACGCGTAGCAGTCGCGAGAGATAACAGTAAAGGTAGGTGTAACTGGGCGTGTACATAGACATGTGGTGCAAACGTAACAGAATATGTCATGAATGGGCGGAAACATAGGAGGGGGCTACCTAAGGAGCCGGGACCTCTAACCTAATGGTGCGCGTAAACTGGCAATGACGTATCACTAGGAGAAGCTGGGGGCTACGAACTCTGTGCTAGGAGCAGAGACTAGAGTCTGGAGGGTCGGAGCGACATGTACCTAAACCCTATCTGGTATCTGATGTTTAGGGAACATGTTGATATAAACTAGAAGTCATGAGGGGAAAAGCTAACTTGATTCTAAGACTGGACCATGCATTATTCTACATGAAATGCGTGATGAAGAATACTAAATGACCATTAAATACAGTATTTCTCTAACATGGAGACGAATAGGCTAGACAATGACGGAGACTATTGATACAGTTCAGTAGCTTAGGAATGCAGAGAAGGAGGACTGAACTGATAGCTGGAACTATAACATACTTTTGGCAGACTCAGAGGCAGAACCAAGCTGCACCGGGCACTGCGAGGCAGGGAGTAAGTGAAGGGTCGAGGATACAGGTGGGGGCTGTATCGCTCCTCAGCGAGGCTTCAGGAGACAGGAGCTGAATCTGATGTCCGGGCCCTTTTGAGGCCTGGAAACGGGGACTTTATAATGGAATAACGTGCACACTGAGAAACGTGGCAACATAACTTTACATAGGCCTGATATTCGTAGTATTCACGAGGACTGGAAAATGACATACCAGAGGTGGACACAACTATAATTGCGTCATTAATCGGACATGGGGAATAACATATGCATATTGGTCATGCACACATAACATATGATGGATGAGGCGTAGGGACACAGAACATGGCAAAATTTACTTTTCCACATTCCCTCCTTGTCACTACGTTTCCATCAGGAAACATCAATTTTCATGATACCATCTATCATTTCATACAGTACCATTTGCTCGTCTCGAATTGTCTTGGAACGGGATTTAGAACGGGGCTTGGGACTAGGAATACAAGAGGTAGCACACATGCTGCAAATCGCAGGGCCACATTGTATACAGAGGCAGCAGCTAAATATGATCGCTACTGCAATACCTAGAAAGGACAGGACTTTCCATCCCCATGCGGAAATTATATTCCAGAACCAACCGGACCATGTCCAGGTGCCTGGATCTTGGTGTAACAGATGGGCAATTTTATGGAGTCTGGTTATAGCTGAATAAACAGACGGTGCGTTATTTGGAATAAAAATGCAGCAACTAGATCCGATGACTCTACAGGCCCCGCCCCTATCGGCCAGTATGACGTCAAGGACGAGACGATTTTGCAAAACGACAAATCTCATAGCAGATTGTTCTTCGGTTAAGTTACCTAGAGCAGAGGCAGTCTCATTTACTACAGCTTCAAGGGTTCTGGTTAACCTACGGATCAGTTTACTGTTCTGAACAGGTCCTAAAAAGAAGAAGAAACCTTTATTGAAATCTGTATACTGTTCTAGAGCAGTTTCAGTATAATCGACAATTGGGGACTCCCTTCTATGTCTAATGTGTACTAGATGTGTGTTTCTGTGATAATCAGATGGGGCTAGGAAAACAGGTGGCAGTAGGAAGGCAATGTAACAGGTTCCCTCCCAATCGAGGGGCAGACGAACATATGCAGTTTGACCACAAATAAAATAAGAATGGCGTGAAGCTTTAAAAATAGATTTCCTACTGTCACTATACTTGACAACAGTAGTACAATCACTATGTCCTACGTGTACGGAACCATAATTACGGACACATAATTCGCCTTTGACTGGTAGTACTGAAATAGCAGGTAAGTCTGGAGTAGTATCAGACTGAACATTTAGGACCATGAAATTCGACGAATAATTACCTAAATTATACACTTCATTCTCTAGATCTAAACCTGTTCTGTGGGGGAAACCTTGCTTGTCTGGAAAACATGTACTGTTAAGAAAAGACATATCTGTTGAGGATGACGTTAACGAGGACCATGCTCCACACGAACCATTATGTGAGAATGGATAAGGAAACAGTGGCAGAACTCCCTTCGGTGTCTGAAAAGGGGGGAGTCGACCACACACCCAACAATTAGTGGCATTGCTGGTCTGGTGTGAATAATGTAACATACGGATAAATGTGTTGTTGCGCATAGCGAGGCGGTAAGAATATTCGTGAGGAGGCAGATCACTAAACGTGTGCTCTACTGTAGCATTAGCAGACATATTTACATGAGGAACTGGAAAATACAGATAGAATGCATAGCTGGTGCAGGAAATCATAATACTGATGAATAATATGAAACTCAGAAAAACGATACATTGAATTGAACTTCGACTGACTCTCTCACTATGGGGGTCTATTTTATACATGTCAGAAACAGTCTAACCGTTTCACCTAGGGGAGGACTTATACAATCAAACTGACTGACTTATTTTACTAGACCTGAGCTTTAACTTATACTCCTGTTGCGGAGTTTTCTCTAACAAGGGAGGGGTTGTAATAATGTCTTTTGCGGGACAGTCCTTTAAAACAATGTTTTGGCAGTCTTTAGAATCTTGGGAATCCTTGGAAATGTTTTTAGAAACGGGTTTCAATCCATTAAAAAGTTTTACATGAGAAAGGTGGATCCATCCTTTTCTGCCTTCCAACTTCACGGCTGTACGGGTGGTGAGGAGGACCTGACGTGGCTCCTTCCAACGTGGTTCCAGCGGACTTGATCTGTCGAAATTCCGGACCATCACTAGGGAGCCTGGAACGATTTCATGTGGTGCCACCTCGGTATTGTCTGGAAAGGCGGCAGCAACCTGTGAACGACATGAGTTGAGGGCAGACATCAAGGAAGCTAGGTAATCTGTCAACATATTACATGAAACATCGGTAATACTTCGGGGTCTAGGAGTACCCCACATGTTAGGGGGGCGGCCGAATACGACCTCATACGGGGACAGACCTGATCTGGAATGTGCGACCATGCGCATATAAAACAAAGCGACTGGCAGAGCTACTAACCAGTCCACACCTTTTTCTTTACAGACTTTGGCAATACGGATTTTCAGGGTCTGATTATGTCTTTCGACTAGACCGGCTGCTTCAGGATGGCGTACACAATGGAACTTCCACTGGTACCCTAACAAAAGGGAAACGTGCTTCATTAACTCTGAGGAGAATGGCTGACCGTTATCAGAATATACGACTCTAGGGAGTCCATACCTAGGGAAAAATTCACGAACCAACTGTTTGGCAGTGGTCGCGGCTGTGTAATCTGGGACTGGATATGCTTCTGTCCACCTGGACAAAGCGCATACTACTACAAGGACATACTTGAAACCTCGACATCGCTCCATCTGAATATAATCCATCTGGAGGACCTCAAAAGGGTGGTCAGGGGGCTGGAAACCACCTTGTTCCACCGGGACACTTTTACCTGGATTAAACTGACAACATATCATACAGGTACGGACTTTCTGCTTGGCTGCAGCTCGTAAATGCTTGTTGAACCAAATGTTCTGGATACTGTCTAACATAGCTTTTTCTCCTAAATGTGCGGGACTATGTGCGGTATTGATAATGACTTGAACCATAGAGTCGGGGAGAAACCATGTGGCTCTACCCTTCGTTAACCATCCTTGATCTGTCTGGACCCCTCCTTGTTCAGACCATTTCTTGATTTCATCGGGAGTAGCATGTAACTGGATATCTATGACATCTTGCGTAGGGTCCTTAACTGTCATGCATGTAATCGGATCTGGAGTATGTGTCTGATTAACTGGAATGTCTGGAGTCTGTGCTGTAAGCTTGGCTGTGCGGTCTGCTAGATCATTACCTTGGGAAATAATGTCTGTAACTTTCGTATGTGCTTTGCATTTCATGATAGCAATGGATGTCGGTAAATGTATGGCATCTAACAGGGCTTGAATAAGGAGACCATGCTGAATCTTGGTTCCATGAGAAGTCATGAAACCTCTCTCTTGCCAGAGCACTCCGAAGTCGTGTACAACTCCGAATGCGTAACGTGAATCTGTGTAAACATTAACTTTCAGGTTCTTGGCGTGTAGGCAAGCTTGTGTCAGAGTGACTAGCTCTGCTGCTTGAGCGGACAGGGTATCGATACGGTGTGTTTCAATAACTTCGGTGTCGGTAGTCACTGCATACGCGGCGACTAGTTCTCCTGTACTAGTTCTCATACATGAACCATCCACATAAAGTGTCAGGTCAGGATTTGATAACGGAATGTCTGTCAGATCTTGTCTTGGCTTAGTCGTAATGTTAACTACTTCCACACAGTCATGTGTGTCTGGTTTTGAATTAACTGATGGTAACAGTGTAGCAGGATTCAGGACGTTGCAGCGTCTGATTTCTATGTGTGGCTGGAACAGTGTCAATTCATAACCTGTTAAACGTGCAATTGTCAAGTGCTGTGTTTGTGTTCGGTTTAAAAGAACTTCTACGGAGTGTGGAACTTGTACTGTCAGGGAATGCCCTAAAACTATGGAATCACTTTGTCTGATAGCTAGTGCTGTGGCTGCAACTGACTTGAGGCACGCAGGCAACGCCTGGGCGACTGGATCTAATGTGCTCGAAAAATAAGCACAGGGCTTGTATTGTCCTGCTTGATCTTGTGTGAGAACAGATAATGCTGTACCTTCGCGTTCAGTAACGAAAAGTGTAAAAGGCTTACTGTAGTTCGGTGTAGCTAGAACTGGAGCTTGACATAGGGCTTTCTTTAACTCGTTGAAACTAAGTGTATGGTCAGATGTCCAAGGGAGGACAGTCGATACGGCTGCCTCCTGTGTCGTTAACTGTATCAGTGGCTTGGCTAGAAATGCATACTGAGGAATCCATTGTCTACAATAAGAAGTAAGGCCGATAAAGGCACGTACCTCCTTCTGGGTTCTGGGCTGGGGAAGACTCGCTATTAACTGGATACGGTCTGGTGTCAACTGCCTACCCCTCTTGGACAGTAAGTGTCCTAAGTATACCACTTGCTGGACACAGAATTGAAGCTTCGAAGGTGACACCTTGTGCCCCATCTCGGCTAGAAAATACAGAACTGTAAGGGATGCTCGCTCGCAAGCACGTTCAGAACGGGCTGTGATCAGTAGATCATCGACATACTGGAGCAGGGCAGTGTCAGTTGGCATGTGAATGTTGTCTAATTGTCTCTTAAGTGCTTGACTGTAAATACTAGGACTTTCTGTGAAACCTTGAGGAGCGCGTGTAAACATATAGCTTCTTCCATTTAAACAAAATCCGAAAAGAAACTGGCTGTCTGGATGAATTGGAACACTAAAAAAATGCATTCTTGAGGTCAATAACAGTGAAAAACGTGGCTTCGGAATCAATGGCTGTCAATAGGGAAGAGATGTCTGGGACAACTGGGTACTGCGGAATAATACATTTATTAAGCTCTCGTAAATCAATCACTAATCGATATACTGGGGGTGCATTTGGATCAGTACGTTTCATGACTGGAATGATCGGAGAATTGCATACATTGGAGTCAGTTTCTACAACTACTCCTTGAGCCATGAGCTCGTCAATAATTTTGGATAAGGCTGCTACAGCCTCAGGTGGCAATCTGTACTGTCTGATTCGGGGTAACACTACACCTGGTTTGAGAGTCACACGATGGGGTGTGATTTGCATATAACCTACATCAGTTGGACCTTGCGCCCATAAGTGCTGCGGAACATTAGACAATCTTGAATCAAAATCTCGTAATACATAGTGACCCTTAAAGTCACGTAGGAACAGACGTATTCCCTCTGGGGAACAGCAAATAACTGCACCTAATTCTTTCAGTGTCTTAATGCCTAACAGATTTTCTGGACATGACTTAGTAAGTAACAGATCAGTAGTACGGGACAATGGACCTACTTCTAGAGTGACTGGCTTTGATATCTCGTTAACTATTGGCTTTCCTGAAAATCCAAGGGAAACATTTCTTGAGCCTGAGAGCGGAGCCCCTGGAACTTCGGCATGACTAATTGTGGTCCTACTTGCCCCTGTATCGATCAAAAACTTTCTGTCTTTCCCTAATACTTGACTGTGAACATAGGGACCTTCTTGATCTACAGGTATCTCGATGAGAGGCAAGCCTACCTCCCTCTCTAGGCTGTTTCATGAATATGGCTGATATTCTGGATACTCAGACTGTGCATACTGGTACATCTGCGATGTAACGTGCTGTGTTGCAGCAATAGGCTGCGGTGCTGTAACTATCTGTTGTGCATTCTGTGGCTGAGGAATCTGTGAAACTTGTTCTTGTCTAGGCGGACGTGGTCTTTCTTTAGTCTTACCAGTAGCTATGTTGTGTTTCAGAACTGCACACTCGTTTATAAAATGACCTGGCTGTTTACAATAATTGCAATTCCCTTGCTCTTCCCTAATTCTATTCTGGTGGTACTGGAGCATCTGGAGCATCTGGGACGGAGTATTTGCTTGCCAGGTGCTTTCGACTTTCAAAACTCGATTTTTAATTTGTGGACTTGAATTCTCGACTAATTTGGTAACAAAAAGATGAGGGTATGACTCACTACTTGTCTTGAGACCACTGTTAATACTAAAACATTTTTCAAATCTAGAATAAAAATCACTAATATCTTCATCTTGTTTCTGTTTACAGGCTGAGATTGCATCCCAGTCTTCCTTCCTAGTTGTCAATAATCTGGGTAAAACTTGAATCAGTAATTCTGGTAATTCTTTACATTTATCTCCAAGACCGGTACCTGGTACTCGTGCCTTGTCTTCAGCTTCTAGAGCTGCCCAATCGATCTTTTTCTCTCCCACCTCCCATTCTTTTTCCTTTAGCTTTTCATACACCCCTGCGGGTAACAGGACCTTTAACATTTTAATGATGTCTGGGTAAGTGTATTCTCCCATACGGAGCATGTCTTTTAATTCTCTATGGAACCCTGCTGGATCTTTGTCATGACAGGGAATTAATTTCTTCATTTCAAGAAGTTCCATCTTTGAAATCGGAGTGTATACAAACACTCGTTGCATTACGCCACCCGCCCCTTGGACTGGGTGGACTTCTCGTAACGGATTCTGTCTGTCTATGTAGAATGATTTACTTTCTGGGGGTGAGACATGAACAAAATGCGGGTTCAGAAACGTTCTGTATTTGTGACGCTGTTCTAGAATGACACTAATTAAATCGGTACCTAGACCTCTCCATCTATACTGGAGTAACTCGTTCAGAATATCATGCAACGGACCTGGATCAGAATGTTGACCCTCATACAGAGTGATGAGGTGCTGGATCATATACATACCCACCAGTCGTTGCTCGGCTGGGGGCAGTTTCAGAAACATTTGTGCCACTATTTCGTCTGGAAAAGTGGTAGAATCAGTAATCCATCGGACTGCTGATCGGGCTAGTTCTTGTTCATGCATGGTACTTAACTCACTATAACCGATTCGTGATTTCAGGATGTGATCGGTAGCTTGAAATACTTGTTCTAGAGAACCTAGTTCTGGTGCTGGATGATGAAAAATAGACTTGCGTTCTAGACGTAAATGGTGGTCTGGAAATCTAGATTTTCCTACATACGCTATTCTGGCGGGATTCTTGTCGTCTTCCTCTTCAGGTTCAGAGGTACTTTCTTTCTCGCTTACTTGTGCTGCTTTACGCTGTTCGTGTAACCTTATTATTTCTTTACGAATTTTCTTGTACATACTCTCCATAGCACCGACGGTCTTGTGCTTACCCTCGGCTATATTATCACTCCACCTTGTCAGGATTCTCATTTCGGCCGGATCTTTAGACGGGTAATCTTGTTCTCTTATTAGGCAATTGATCAGGAACTTTAATATCATGAGCTGGATCTCGGCTTTCCTTTGAGACATAATCTCGCCAATACTTTCTGGATCATCCCCTGTACGGATGAAACGATATATTCTGTCTAGATCTTCTTTCATATTCGGCAAGGTGACTAGATACTCGGTCACTCTCCTTACACGTAAGGAATATAAAACCATATTATATTCGCCTGGAACTGGATCATAGACACATTCGTTAAGGGTTTGCCTGATTTCTGTAACAGACTGATGTTTGGGCGTGCGCTGTAACGCTTGAGCATGTAATTCGAGTAATGTTAAACGCTTGTGTGGCGGCGGGGTTTGAGGAAGACCTCCTCCTGCGGCCCCTAGACTAGAATCGTCGACTGACATTCTTCGTCCTGGCAGAGTCGGTAATTGTAACGTGGGCTGGACTTGTATGGCGGACTGGGCCGGGGGAGCTGTTAAGGGCACCCCGGTGTCTGGAGGAGCATGAATTACCTGATTTACAGGGACTGGCGGAGCGCGAACAGGATTTGCATATTCTGGGACTGTGTCGTCCAAATAGGACGAAATAAAAATATCAGCTGCGGTCTGTTTGTGACGTAGCTTGGTCGGAACTAATGGCGGCGGGAAATTACTGGATGCCTCTGGGGTCGCTTTTGGCAAGCCCTCGGCAAGAAGAGGATACATACCCTTAATAAGGGCATGCCTCTGTCTGTCTGACTGTTCGGCTTTGACTTGTTCACCTATCTCGATTAATTCTCTTTCTTGGGCTCGTTCCTGGGATTCTCTACTTAACTCCGACTTTCTGACTTCCTTTTCGGTTCTTCTATGCGCTTCTTTACGCCATAACTCGATGGCATCTTTCTGTGACTGTCTGGCTTTCTTTTTCCATAATGCTTCTTCTACTCGCATGATACATTCGGCATCCCATGTACCCGATACGGGCCATCTATACTTTTCTTCTAACTGTTTGGTATACTCTACCCATAAATCTAGATACAATATGGCGCTTATGCCATGTTTCTGATACATAAGATGACCTGGACTGTCCCTGGGCGGGACAGGAACTGCTTCTTCTAATAAACCCTTTCTAGTTTTTAACTGACGTAACTTGGAAAATATAGGCATGACTGAACTGTAATCTGGACACAATACAATACACAATAAACACGAAATCACGTCGCACTCATACCACAACATTAAAATACATGAAGAACATTGTAAATAACAGTTCGGACAGAATATTACCTGGAATACTGAAAACAGAAACAGAACAGAATTTCTCGAGAACGGAACAGACTAAAATTACTGGATGCACTGCTGTAACAGTACGGAACATACCGGTCCCATAAAGGGACGCATCAAGACCCGTATCCACCTAGGTGAACACTTCGTTTGTGAGTCTGGGTACCACCAACCCACGGACCAGGAGTCAATTTAGATTGGTCCTGTCTAGATACTACCCCAGCAATGGTACTCACCGGGCAGCACGGAACGGAAGGCCTCGGACGGGACTGGACGACGAACGACTTCAGTTACAGGTGGGCCTCCGGATACCTCGGACCTTGGACTCTCGGCTTGGGCTCTGGTCGGGACTCGCCGCGTTCCTCCACCGTCTCGTTTGGATGCTGGACCGCCTCCTCCGTCTCCTCCGTGGGCCTGAGGGATACTTGGAGCAGAAATATCTGCCAGTGCACGGTATGGTTCCGTCACGACTGCAGAGGGTCAGGGGGTCGGCGTGGCTTCACCGACGCGTGGGGAAAGGGCAAGTCCCTATTCGGGCGCCATTATGTGGTAAATAAATAAATAATACCCTATTTTTGACTAAGCATATAGCATAACAGATAGCTCAATAAATAAGAGTCAAGATTCGAGGTAGTAGGAGTTTCTGCAGGTTTATTACAGCATAAGGACAGGATCAGGACAACCTGCATAGGAACAGAGTGACAGGGCCCAGCAGGACAACTGGGGCCCAGCAGCTGCCGGGCTTGATCTGGGATGAGCGCGCTCTAACTTTTAATAACAATACATTGACTTATATACATAGCGCAAACACATAGCATTACATTGCAGTAGGCGTAACAGTGGGTGGAGCAGAAGGCGTGACGCGTAGCAGTCGCGAGAGATAACAGTAAAGGTAGGTGTAACTGGGCGTGTACATAGACATGTGGTGCAAACGTAACAGAATATGTCATGAATGGGCGGAAACATAGGAGGGGGCTACCTAAGGAGCCGGGACCTCTAACCTAATGGTGCGCGTAAACTGGCAATGACGTATCACTAGGAGAAGCTGGGGGCTACGAACTCTGTGCTAGGAGCAGAGACTAGAGTCTGGAGGGTCGGAGCGACATGTACCTAAACCCTATCTGGTATCTGATGTTTAGGGAACATGTTGATATAAACTAGAAGTCATGAGGGGAAAAGCTAACTTGATTCTAAGACTGGACCATGCATTATTCTACATGAAATGCGTGATGAAGAATACTAAATGACCATTAAATACAGTATTTCTCTAACATGGAGACGAATAGGCTAGACAATGACGGAGACTATTGATACAGTTCAGTAGCTTAGGAATGCAGAGAAGGAGGACTGAACTGATAGCTGGAACTATAACATACTTTTGGCAGACTCAGAGGCAGAACCAAGCTGCACCGGGCACTGCGAGGCAGGGAGTAAGTGAAGGGTCGAGGATACAGGTGGGGGCTGTATCGCTCCTCAGCGAGGCTTCAGGAGACAGGAGCTGAATCTGATGTCCGGGCCCTTTTGAGGCCTGGAAACGGGGACTTTATAATGGAATAACGTGCACACTGAGAAACGTGGCAACATAACTTTACATAGGCCTGATATTCGTAGTATTCACGAGGACTGGAAAATGACATACCAGAGGTGGACACAACTATAATTGCGTCATTAATCGGACATGGGGAATAACATATGCATATTGGTCATGCACACATAACATATGATGGATGAGGCGTAGGGACACAGAACATGGCAAAATTTACTTTTCCACAAACCGCCCCCCTTCCTGGTCCCACCCAGAGGAGGGACCTAGCAGGAGATCCACCCCTCAGATTGGGAATAAGAGTGGGAGCAGTGCCATAGCACCTCGGATCATCCTGAAATCAACTTGCAACTAAGAAGACGACTGGACTTCGACATTCTGCTGCTCAGAAGACTGAAGAGTATCTCCCTTGTGGCCTAGGAGTGGCCACCCTGTGAACACAGGTACCAACCAGCAACTCGACGTGTGCTTTGCCGCCGCCTCCCGCCAGAGCCCGAGCCCAGAGCCTGACAAGACCCAGACTCCCAGACTTCTCATAGCCCAATCCACAGTCCCTGCAAAGAATGGACCCGTGGAGGCACCGAGAGACGTGGGACCGGACCTCTTGGAAGACCCCCGATAAGCTGACTGCGCAGCATCCGAGGCATCCGAGGCATCCGAGGCATCCTCGACGTTGTGCTTTGGGGACTAAGAACCCCTACTACCGAGCAGCCCTTGCACCGAAGATCAGCCCCCCAGCTTCCCCACGATCTGCGTGGGGCCCTTTTGCATTGTGCCACTCGACGCGCCATCCCGGCCACTAGCCACGTGGTCAGCGGCCATCTTGGCGACGAAATCTACGAACTACACTGCGGGTCTGGTTGCTCCAGACTTGCCCTCGCTCCTGTAAAAAGGAGCACCCGCTCTGACCTTGCTGGTCCGAGTGATAAGCCTATTTCTATTCCTGCGTGGCTTGCATTAGCCAAGGCCTGTTTGCTCCAATCAAGTGGCCGACACCGCCAACAGCGAGAAGCCTGCGTGCGACAGCTCGTGATTGACTCCTGGACGTCCTCGACCTCTTCGTGTCCACGTGGCTGCAGAGAGAAGCTACACCTCAATGCCTGTTTGTGTAGCGATCGCCACCATCGACACTGCCAAATGCAAAAGATTCCGTACTGAACGCCCCTTACGGAAATACTACAAGTCCCAGAAGGCCATCCGGCGCTGGGGGTTGAATCAATGGGAGGGCCTTATTTAAGCTCCACCTCCAGAACATAACGGGGCTTGTCAATCTTGTTCCGTGTTCTCTCGTTAGCAGTTGGTTTGTTCTCTCTGAGTTGAGTTACCTTTATCTACGCCGACGAAAAGCCAGCGTGGTCAGTTATCATTTGTGCAACCAGCGCCGACGAAGAGCCAGCGTGGTCAGTTATCGTTTGTGCAACCAGCGCCGACGAAGAGCCAGCGTGGTCAGTTATCGTTTGTGCAACCAGCGCCGACGAAGAGCCAGCGTGGTCAGAATTCCAGTAGAATCATTGTTACAAGCCGTATATTGCCGCGCAAGTATTCCTGAGGAGTGCGGGCTCGCCTCCTACCATATTGTATTGTTGGTTATTGATATTTGTTTAAGTTTGGTGCAGAAGCATCTTCCATTATAGTTTATGTACCGGGGGGTTCCAATTCTCTCTGTCCATGTTTACTGACACTGACTGCAACTTGGGCTACACCTTTCCACAAGGAGTATTGTGGTTCTCACGAAGCGTGTCTATTAACGCCGAGTACAATTAGCCCTCTTATATCTACCCTAGGCAACTGTGTTCTAGGTCGAGAAGTGAAGCTAACTTCTCCGTATTTCTGGCAACATCTCCACAAGCGTGCAGAGTGTATTTTTGGATTCATTCTCGGTTACATGGGGTTGAGAAACTGGTGAGTTCAGAATCAAAGGGGGGGGACAAGAGTTCAGACAGTTACGGTTGTGGTATTAATTTCTTGCTCTCTGTCCTCTCCTCCGTCTGCAGTGTCCCAGTACCAGTAACCTCGTGGGTATATCGACCAGACGATACCAGAAGTACCAGATCCCCCGATGCCAAACCACCTCCCGGCCCCTTTCTGTACATACTCAAATAGTGGGTATAATTCCATTGTTGGGGTTTGTGCAGTGCGGAGTAGGGAGGACTATCATCTATCGTCTCTGCTGGCCATCGGAGTCAGGTTAATGGCGCTTGCGGGTTCTTGTGCTGCTTTCAATCCCGACAGATTGACAAGCCCAAGAATACAGCCCAGCCTAGACGATGGATACAAATACCATACTCACTTCCTTGTTGGAGAGCTTTACAGAACTAGGTAAAGAAAAGGAGGCCCCCTTAACTGTCAACTTTGGGACAGGGGAGATAGCGTAGGAAACTTAAAAACGTCCCACAAGGTTACCGCAAAATGGGTAATAAATGGAGTAGTGAACTACAATGCGTTCTGCAATACCTTGCAATACCAGAAATATACTTCTATTGTGCTTCAGGACAAAGAGTACAGCATATACTTTTGAACTTCTACCTATAAAACCACCAGAAACTGTAAATATAATTGCATATATGCACACAAAAGGATCAAATGTCAAAGAACAGATCAAACGATAATGTTTTAGAAAAATATATATATATATTTGTCAAATTATACACAACAAGTACATTATCAAAACATCATCATAACAAATCATTAAAAAACATATATGTTGCATGTTATTACATTTATTAAAAAAAGTTTTTATAAAAAACAACTCATAAGCATTCAGGTTAAAAAGGTTCAAAAGAACAGGGGTCGACGCGGCGTTTCGGTTACAGTTAGATAGACAACCTTCTTCAGGACCAAGTTCTAGAAGGAAACATACAATTACTAATCATTTCAAACTCAACATTTTCCAGAATCATTTTCTAAAACAAATACATTTTCATTCACTATAACATTTGAACAGGTGCTACTAGGTTTTATGCAAAAAGACAAAAAACTTTTTTTAAAATTTTTAACAAAGGTGGTCAGGTATTGCTAGAAAGCATTGCACATTGGTACTAGTACCATTTCGTGGGTCACCATGTAAATTATCATAGTGAAGAAAGCCCATAATGTGGGTCAGTGGAGCTAATATGGCCCAATCTGAAGTTTTTTAATAGGAGTGCCAAATTACTGGTGTGGGGCACTTACTGGCAGGTTGCCCTTTATGTAGTGTGAAGGGTGTTTTTTAAAAAAAAAATTCCACCCACTTAGGAAATTACCTTAATGGTTATAGTAGCCTCCAACTAAATCCAGGAGGGCAATTTTGTGGTTGTATAATCCGGTATAGGAACTGAGAGTAATTTCTGTTATGGTTCTATAGTTCTTCACGGTATCTGCAAATGGTAGTAAGATTATATTTTAAAATTGAGCACTTTAAGTATTTAGAGAATTGCATAACAAAATTGGAAGAAAACTACCTTAAGATTTTATGAGGATAAATCTTATGCGGGTAGTAGGAGCCACCGATAAATATTTCCTGTATTGCTGCAAATAAAAGCTCCTGTTAGTTTATTGCAAATAGGGAGTGCTAACCAACAGTATACTGGTCTACTTAAATGGAATCACCACATGTTTGTACTTACCCAGATATAAATTACTGGCAGTAGTGGGTGTTGCACTTGCTTTTCACTATGCTGGTGTAGCAGCTATTTAGTATTCAATTCGTGCTGGGCTTTGTCTTGCCACTGGGTCTTTGGGAAAAGATTAAGAATAATTGTCTGTTTTAATATTCCATTCTGGGTTCATGTTTGAAAACAGCCCTATCGGATAGGTTTCAATATGCAGACTTAGGTGTCTAGTTTTATCAGTAGTGCGTAATTGATAGACTAATTTCACTGTGTATCGACAATTTATAATTATATTTATCATCTATGTGAATAGCGCATGTATTGCATACGTCTATCCGGAGAATATAATCGTCCATGTTATTTAAGAAAACAACCAGTCTTTAGTAAAAGGCAGACAGATCAAGACCAATATGATGTTAAATGTCCGGCCGCGTTATACAAAGTCTATTTGAAAGTGTTGTAATCATTTTTAAGAAATCAAAAGAATATATCAAGTTCTGACACTAATGTACCCGGATGCAGGTTAAGTAGTCCTTGATTGTGCCGAAATACACCGCACAATAGCAGTGATACAGAGTAAAAAATGGCGAGGTTTTCCCTTCAAGTCTCACTGTCACATGCGTTAAGGATAAACGAGGGGCAGGTTGCAGGCGTTCGGGCTATATCGTCTTACCTCAAACGTTATGTTCGGCCTCCCTGCTCCTACTCCCGTCGCCGTGTATCTTCTCGCAGTCGTGTAATCGAAAGTATCTTTGATTACATTGGGAGTCTCTATTTATGTTAGGTGCACTATAATTGGGCGGTAAATTTTAAACGTCCTGATTGGACGACGTAATGTCACATGGCGACGCGTCATACGTTAGCGTCGTTTGTTTACCTTTATTGACGCTGTATGTGCCGGTGCAATAATGGTAGGACTGGGGTTTGGATTGTGTACAAACATTAACACGATGTGTGCTGAATGTAGACGCCATAGGAAAATTAATATAACGGGAGAAATAAATATTATTCCGGCGAGAGAAATATTATTACGCCGACAATATAAAAGAACACGCAATATAATTAAGATGTTAAATGGAATTACGCATGAATGCGAAATTTCAAAATATCGGATTTATTGTTATCGATATTTATTAACCAATATGAGCAAGGGCTCAGAAATTAGGGCCTAGAATTACCTGAATAGAAGAAAGGTATTATATTGCCAGAATAATCACTTTAAGAGGTATAAGTTTTATGTGTTCAATGTTTGATGTAAAGCCGACCTAGTCATTCATTACATTGCATATGGCGGGGTTGTGAAAAGGGCAAAGATCTCGGTTGCATATAAGTATTGACATGTTCCGAAAGAGATTTTATTTCACTTATGGATTAAATGGGGTAGGGGGAATGAGCTAAGTACAATTCCTATATCCATAGGTTCCCACATTATGATGTGAAAAAATATCAGATATTTAAAATATTAATGTAATAATAATGGAACCGGAATCTTACATTACCAACATATCCATCTGAAAATGGAGTGAAGGTATAGGAGCAAGCTGAGACCTCATAGGGAGAAGAGTGTTTCTCCACTAACCATATGGTGAAATGACAGGTCTACAAAGGGACAGTGAGCATTATAGAGGGGAGGATAGGTTCAAGAATACTTATATGCAACCGAGATCTTTGCCCTTTTCACAACCCCGCCATATGCAATGTAATGAATGACTAGGTCGGCTTTACATCAAACATTGAACACATAAAACTTATACCTCTTAAAGTGATTATTCTGGCAATATAATACCTTTCTTCTATTCAGGTAATTCTAGGCCCTAATTTCTGAGCCCTTGCTCATATTGGTTAATAAATATCGATAACAATAAATCCGATATTTTGAAATTTCGCATTCATGCGTAATTCCATTTAACATCTTAATTATATTGCGTGTTCTTTTATATTGTCGGCGTAATAATATTTCTCTCGCCGGAATAATATTTATTTCTCCCGTTATATTAATTTTTCTATGGCGTCTACATTCAGCACACATCGTGTTAATGTTTGTACACAATCCAAACCCCAGTCCTACCATTATTGCACCGGCACATACAGCGTCAATAAAGGTAAACAAACGACGCTAACGTATGACGCGTCGCCATGTGACATTACGTCGTCCAATCAGGACGTTTAAAATTTACCGCCCAATTATAGTGCACCTAACATAAATAGAGACTCCCAATGTAATCAAAGATACTTTCGATTACACGACTGCGAGAAGATACACGGCGACGGGAGTAGGAGCAGGGAGGCCGAACATAACGTTTGAGGTAAGACGATATAGCCCGAACGCCTGCAACCTGCCCCTCGTTTATCCTTAACGCATGTGACAGTGAGACTTGAAGGGAAAACCTCGCCATTTTTTACTCTGTATCACTGCTATTGTGCGGTGTATTTCGGCACAATCAAGGACTACTTAACCTGCATCCGGGTACATTAGTGTCAGAACTTGATATATTCTTTTGATTTCTTAAAAATGATTACAACACTTTCAAATAGACTTTGTATAACGCGGCCGGACATTTAACATCATATTGGTCTTGATCTGTCTGCCTTTTACTAAAGACTGGTTGTTTTCTTAAATAACATGGACGATTATATTCTCCGGATAGACGTATGCAATACATGCGCTATTCACATAGATGATAAATATAATTATAAATTGTCGATACACAGTGAAATTAGTCTATCAATTACGCACTACTGATAAAACTAGACACCTAAGTCTGCATATTGAAACCTATCCGATAGGGCTGTTTTCAAACATGAACCCAGAATGGAATATTAAAACAGACAATTATTCTTAATCTTTTCCCAAAGACCCAGTGGCAAGACAAAGCCCAGCACGAATTGAATACTAAATAGCTGCTACACCAGCATAGTGAAAAGCAAGTGCAACACCCACTACTGCCAGTAATTTATATCTGGGTAAGTACAAACATGTGGTGATTCCATTTAAGTAGACCAGTATACTGTTGGTTAGCACTCCCTATTTGCAATAAACTAACAGGAGCTTTTATTTGCAGCAATACAGGAAATATTTATCGGTGGCTCCTACTACCCGCATAAGATTTATCCTCATAAAATCTTAAGGTAGTTTTCTTCCAATTTTGTTATGCAATTCTCTAAATACTTAAAGTGCTCAATTTTAAAATATAATCTTACTACCATTTGCAGATACCGTGAAGAACTATAGAACCATAACAGAAATTACTCTCAGTTCCTATACCGGATTATACAACCACAAAATTGCCCTCCTGGATTTAGTTGGAGGCTACTATAACCATTAAGGTAATTTCCTAAGTGGGTGGAAATTTTTTTTTAAAAAAACACCCTTCACACTACATAAAGGGCAACCTGCCAGTAAGTGCCCCACACCAGTAATTTGGCACTCCTATTAAAAAACTTCAGATTGGGCCATATTAGCTCCACTGACCCACATTATGGGCTTTCTTCACTATGATAATTTACATGGTGACCCACGAAATGGTACTAGTACCAATGTGCAATGCTTTCTAGCAATACCTGACCACCTTTGTTAAAAATTTTAAAAAAAGTTTTTTGTCTTTTTGCATAAAACCTAGTAGCACCTGTTCAAATGTTATAGTGAATGAAAATGTATTTGTTTTAGAAAATGATTCTGGAAAATGTTGAGTTTGAAATGATTAGTAATTGTATGTTTCCTTCTAGAACTTGGTCCTGAAGAAGGTTGTCTATCTAACTGTAACCGAAACGCCGCGTCGACCCCTGTTCTTTTGAACCTTTTTAACCTGAATGCTTATGAGTTGTTTTTTATAAAAACTTTTTTTAATAAATGTAATAACATGCAACATATATGTTTTTTAATGATTTGTTATGATGATGTTTTGATAATGTACTTGTTGTGTATAATTTGACAAATATATATATATATTTTTCTAAAACATTATCGTTTGATCTGTTCTTTGACATTTGATCCTTTTGTGTGCATATATGCAATTATATTTACAGTTTCTGGTGGTTTTATAGGTAGGAGCTTTACAGAACTACAACAAGAAGTCCAAACCTCTCGTACAGAGAACCAGGCCTTATACAAAGAGGTCTCTGATCTACGTAAAGAGATGTCCGATCTTGCACATAAAGAGCAGGTAGTGAAACCGTTGATTAGGCCGGCTACCTTGCCGCCGCCTTCTTCCTTCCAACCAGGGGGTTCGTTTGCAGCCCCTTCCACTTCTACCGAGACCAATCCCACGGTCCATATAATCCAAAATCATGGAATACCTCTAGCTCCTCCCGAAAGGTTTTATGGAGACCCTCGAAAATTTGAGACATTTTTGAATCAATGTCGTCTTCATTTCCTATGTAAGCCTATGGTTTTTCAGGATGAGGCTTCCAAAACAGCCTTCATGATGTCCTACATGGGAGGGAATGCGTCCAGTTGGACCATCCCCTTACTGGAAAAGAATGACCCTGTTTTGCATAATTTCTCCGAATTCTGCCTGGAACTACGAAAATTATTTGACAGGAAGTCCCATATGTTGTCCCTAGATCGCGAATTGATGACCTTAAGACAAGGATCCCAGGATCTGTTGTCATATATAACCACATTTAACCGCCTTATCGTAGAAATGGACTGGCCGGCTCAGAAGCGGATTTCTTTGTTTTATCAAGGCCTACGGGGAGAATTGGACGTATTAGCACAGGTGGTGCAATTGCCTTCTACTTGTGAGGAATTAATAGATTTGACCGTCCAACTGGATCACCGATTGCTGGAACGAAAAGGGGATCGAAACAGGGGAGACAATAGATACTCATACCCCATGGTTAAACCCTGGCCGGGGGGTGAGGAAAAATCAAAGACACCAGAAGGGCCGGAACCCATACAAATCGGGGGAATCCGGGGTCCTCTCACCAGGGAAGAAAGGGACAGGCGACGGAGACTCAAACTTTGCCTATATTGTGGCAAAGGTGTGCATTTCATTAATGAATGTAGAGCCAGGAACTACGTTCCGGGGAAGAATCCCCTTCCTCGAGTACAGGCCGCTCTTACCTCAAGTGAACCATCGGAAAACTGAAGGTCTCGGATCAGATAGAGACCTCTGATTTGAGACGACCACCTAACATGGTCTCCCCTTATGTGGCAAATACCCTTCACCCTGCAGTCGCCCATATGAACGTGAGTGTTTCTCTATGGGTAGCTAAACAGGACTCATTAAGAGTCGATGCCTTGTTGGACTCGGGGGCTACAGGGAACTATATCGACCAAGACTATGCATTCCGATTGGGTATCCCCTGTGAAAAGAAATGTACGCCTGAGACCGTTAAAGCAGTGGATGGTACTGTACTTTCATCAGGCCCTGTAACGTACCATACGCTTGCTTTATTAATGAGAATTGGAGAGGATCATTGTGAGTACATCCAGTTCGACCTCATAGATGCCCAGCAGTTCCGTCTCATTCTGGGTGTGCCCTGGCTCACGCTGCATGACCCTAAGGTAAGCTGGTCATCTCGTACAGTCAGGATGACTTCTGAGTATTGTAAAGAACATTGTAGAGACAAGATAAACCATGACGTCCCACCTAATCCATCACCCGCTGCTTATTTAGCTGGTGCATGTTCCGTTGATTCCTTTTGCTGTGCAACAGCATTCCCAAATGAGTACCGTGAATTTCACGCCTTGCTTGACAAACAAAAGGCCACCCAACTGCCTCCTCATCGCACCTACGATTGCCGGATAGACCTCATTCCGGGTGCGGATATCCCTTGCAGCAGGGTGTATGCCCTGACGGAAAAGGAGACACTATATCTAAAGACCTACATAGAGGACAATCTGGCGTCTGGGTTTATTAGACACTCCACCTCTCCTGCTTCTTCGCCCATGTTCTTTATACCTAAGAAGGACTGCGATGAGTTGCGACCTTGTATAGACTATCGAGCCATAAACAGAGTAACAATCAAGAACCGTTACCCTTTGCCCCTAATTCCTGTGTTGATGGATCAGTTGAAGGGAGCTCGCTATTTCACTAAACTTGATCTCCGCGGGGCTTACCATCTTGTACGCGTGAAGAAGGGTAATGAGTGGAAGACTGCGTTTAGAACTAAGTTTGGTCTCTACGAATACCGGGTGATGCCCTTTGGCCTCTGCAACGCCCCGCTCGCCTTCCAGTTCTTTATGGACGAGGTGTTAAGGGGGTGTTTGGAGTCATTTTGTGTGGTTTATATTGACGATATTTTGATATATTCTGCATCTCTGTTAGACCACATCACACATGTAAGAACAGTGTTGGAACGGCTACAACAGAACTCGCTGTATGCCAAGTTGGAGAAATGCCTTTTTCATGTTCAACAAGTTGCCTTTTTGGGATACGTGATCGATGCTCAGGGGTTCCGAACGGACATGAGTAAGGTCAATGCCATTCTAACTTGGAAAACGCCACGAAACGTCAAGTCAGTGCAGAGCTTTCTTGGTTTTGCCAACTATTATCGACGATTCATTCAGGATTTCTCTAAGGTCATACATCCTATCCCTGCCCTTTTGAGGAAAAATGTCCCTTTCAAATGGGGAGAGGCAGCTGAGAACTCATTTCAACTTCTTAAAGAGAAGTTTACCCGAGCACCCATTCTCCGACATCCAGACCCTAAGATGCCATTCGTGCTGGAAACTGACGCATCACAGTATGCCCTCGGTGGAGTTCTGTCCCAATGTCACCCTACCACAGGTCAGATTCACCCCGTGGCATATTACTCTAAGAAGCTCATACCGTGTGAAGTCAATTATACCATCACTGACAAAGAGCTCCTAGCCATCAAGAGAGCATGCGAAGAATGGAGACACTACCTCCTAGGGACATTACATACCGTAGAAATCATCACAGATCATCGTAATCTGTTGTTTTTGAAAACAGCAAAGGCTTTGACTCCTCGTCAACTGAGGTGGACCCTCTTCTTCTCAGACTTTGACTTTGTGATCAAGTATAGACCCGGGACCCGTAACGGAAAAGCGGATGCGCTCTCCAGGTTGGAAGATGAAGGAGCAGTGATTCCCACTGAACCCCCTTTCATTCTTAAGGGGACCGAACAATCGGAACTGTCTATTGCCTTAATCACCTTCGAAGATTTTCTAGAAGACGTTCGAATCGCCCTAACTGACCAGGACATAGCATCTTGGGTACAAGAAGGGCCTGCCAACCGATGAGAAAAAGATCAGTTAGCATATCATTACCATGCCTTATACATACCCCGAACCGTGTTACAACGCAAGGTTTTAGAATGGGCACACGATTCTGCTTTAGGGGGACACATGGGCATTCACAAGACCACCGCTAATGTGGAACGATCATTTTGGTGGCCTGGTGTCAGAGCTGATTCCAAGGAGTATGTAAAAAACTGTGCGATCTGTGCACAGGGAAAAGCCAGTCATATCAAACCGCCAGGACTGTTGCAGCCGTTACCGATTCCACCCAAACCATGGCATACCTTGTCTATGGATTTTATTGTGGAAATGCCCCCTTGTGAGAAACAGACAGTCATTCTGGTGGTAGTTGACCATCTTACAAAAATGGGACATTTTATCTCTTTACCTGGTCTGCCTTCCTCCAGTGAGTTAGCTAAAGTCTTCCTGCAACACATCGTGCGACCACACGGATTGCCGAGTGTGTTAATTACGGATCGTGGAACACAATTCACCTCTCGTTTTTGGAAGGCTCTATGTACCATTCTGCAGATAGATGCTCTTCTCTCGTCCAGCTACCATCCGCAAACGGATGGTAAAACGGAACGTCTGAATCAGACTCTTGAACAATACCTGCGATGTTTTACTTTACAAAACACCTCTGATTTGACCATCCTTTTGTGGTTAGCGGAATTCGCCTATAATAACGCTGTACATACCACCCTGGGTTGTTCTCCGTTCTTTTGCCTTTATGGATTCCACCCGAACATGCTTCCATTTGAATGGCCGGCTGAATCCTTGGTTCCGGCCATCCATGAACATCATGCACATCTTCAGGCGATTCTGATCGAGGCGCGGAACAATTTGGAAAAAAGCCCAAACAGCCCAGAAGCTTTTTGCTGATAAGAGACGATCCCCGGAACCTGAGTATAAGGTTGGAGACAAAGTCTGGTTTCTACGCGCAACCTGCACATTAAGGGACTTACGAAATTGAAACCTAAATATGTTGGTCCCTATGGTATTTGTGAGGTAATAAATGCGGTAGCCATGAAACTCTCGTTGCCAGTGTCGTGGATGATTCATCCAGTGTTTCATGTGTCGCTCCTACGTCCTTGTCTTCCAAGCGTGAGGTTGCCTGAACGTCCTCGTCCTGTGGAAGTTGAAGGACATGAGGCATATGAGGTACTGGCCATCCTGGACTCTCGCATGGTACGTGGCAGGATTCAGTACCTGGTCGATTGGAAAGGATTTGGCCCCGAAGACAGGACCTGGGAACCTGTGGACCATCTACATTGTCCCTATTTGGTTGAACAATTCCATGAGCAATATCCCGGTAAGCCAGGACGTCCGCCGGGACGGCGGTCCTCGAGAGGGGGTTCTGTAGTGATCGCCACCATCGACACTGCCAAATGCAAAAGATTCCGTACTGAACGCCCCTTACGGAAATACTACAAGTCCCAGAAGGCCATCCGGCGCTGGGGGTTGAATCAATGGGAGGACCTTATTTAAGCTCCACCTCCGGAACATAACGGGGCTTGTCAATCTTATTCCGTGTTCTCTCCTTAGCAGTTGGTTTGTTCTCTCTGAGTTGAGTTACCTTTATCTACGCCGACGAAAAGCCAGCGTG
Organism: Lissotriton helveticus; assembly: GCF_964261635.1. Lineage (NCBI taxonomy): Eukaryota > Metazoa > Chordata > Amphibia > Caudata > Salamandridae > Lissotriton > Lissotriton helveticus. The sequence goes on along the minus strand of NW_027611658.1, from coordinate 642,117 downwards.
GTCAGTTATCGTTTGTGCAACCAGCGCGACGATGAGCCAGCGTGGTCAGTTATCGTTTGTGCAACCAGCGCCGACGAAGAGCCAGCGTGGTCAGTTATCGTTTGTGCAACCAGCGCGGACGAAGAGCCAGCGTGGTCAGTTATCGTTTGTGCAACCAGCGCCGACGAAGAGCCAGCGTGGTCAGTTATCGTTTGTACAACCAGCGCCGACGAAGAGCCAGCGTGGTCAGAATTCCAGTAGAATCATTGTTACAAGCCGTATATTGCCGCGCAAGTATTCCTGAGGAGTGCGGGCTCGCCTCCTACCATATTGTATTGTTGGTTATTGATATTTGTTTAAGTTTGGTGCAGAAGCATCTTCCATTATAGTTTATGTACCGGGGGGTTCCAATTCTCTCTGTCCATGTTTACTGACACTGACTGCAACTTGGGCTACACCTTTCCACAAGGAGTATTGTGGTTCTCACGAAGCGTGTCTATTAACGCCGAGTACAATTAGCCCTCTTATATCTACCCTAGGCAACTGTGTTCTAGGTCGAGAAGTGAAGCTAACTTCTCCGTATTTCTGGCAACATCTCCACAAGCGTGCAGAGTGTATTTTTGGATTTATTCTCGGTTACATGGGGTTGAGAAACTGGTGAGTTCAGAATCAAAGGGGGGGGACAAGAGTTCAGACAGTTACGGTTGTGGTATTAATTTCTTGCTCTCTGTCCTCTCCTCCGTCTGCAGTGTCCCAGTACCAGTAACCTCGTGGGTATATCGACCAGACGATACCAGAAGTACCAGATCCCCCGATGCCAAACCACCTCCCGGCCCCTTTCTGTACATACTCGAATAGTGGGTATAATTCCATTGTTGGGGTTTGTGCAGTGCGGAGTAGGGAGGACTATCGTCTATCGTCTCTGCTGGCTATCGGAGTCAGGTTAGTGGCGCTTGCGGGTGATTGTGCTGCTTTCAATCCCGACAGTTTGCACCCGACATCACCTGGTTCCATCCTGGTTCCACGGTAGTCACTGGCTAGTGACTTTGAACATTGTCCCCTCTGCTTTCAGGTCTTCACAACTTCAGATCCACCCTTGGATCCACCGGAACTCTTCACATCGAGCCGCCTGCAGCATCTTCAGCTCCAATCACCATCGGCCAGCGTGACGAAACCCGACACTACTTCGACCCTATGCACTCGCGTCCTGTGGGTGAGGTAACTCAGCAACGCCGGTGTTCCCACACTGGTACACACCTCTAGTGTCTGTGTCTTAAGTTTCACTCCTCTAGGTCACTCGGAAGGTTCCTTTCTAACTAACTTTATTACTTTTATGCACCATAGACATTGCTTTGGTGAGTGCATGCACTTTAAACACTGCACCCGAGTCCCGCGGGCCTTTCCCGACTTAGTCACTGCTAGTCCCGATCAGCTCCAGCGATTCCCAAGGCCCTAGGCCTATTTCCTTTTCGATTGGTATCTCTTATACCACTTTCTTAGTATATGGTTTAGGTGGCCCCAAGGGCTCATCCATATTGTGCAACTTTTGTGTATTTTAAACTGTCTTGTGTTTAACGCTTGTGCTTATGTGCTCATAAAGAGTCCAGGGGATATTTGTAGTTAATAAATCTATATATATTTTCAATATATATCTGTGTGGTGTCCTTTCATTTGGTATTCAAGGGGGTTGTATATGGTAAAACAGCTTGCTTCACATGCCTTTCAGAGTTTAGTCTAAGACTGCTTTGTCCACCTACTACTAGCATAGCTGGTCTATAAGATTGACTTACAACCAATCATCATAAGGGTTGCTTGGTATGGTACAAGGTGATCACTAGAACTAGTGAGCATCATATACCAGGCCAACTTCTCACAAATATATCGTAGTGCACCATATTTACAAGCCTGATATGTTCAAAGTGTACCGTATTTACAAGCCTGATATGTTTAAAGTGTACCATATTTGCCAGCCAGTTAATGAGAGGGAGAGTCACTTTACTGTACTGAATTTTCTTGCAGAGGTGGACTTCCATAATATTCTGATGATCTGATCTGGGTCGCAAACCGATCTGTATTCACAAGAAGAAAGGCTTGTGGTTGATGACTAAAGGCTGTGTTCTTTGAAGTTCCTTGTTAGACTGATAAGTACTTGCTGGAATGTTTTATTACTTTCTAGGAAAAGCGTCCATGAGAGGTTTGATGTGTTACTTAAACGCAATACTATAGTCGCTTCTTGTAGGATCCTCCAGGTTTATACAATTACCCCTTTGCCTGCCAAAGAGTCTGATGCGACAGGCAGGGTTAGTTAATGTTTCATTGCTTAGATGAGATGGTTATTATTTTAATGAAAAGTCTTACTGAAATGCTTAATGAAATGTTTACCCATTTACAAGATCCATCCGAGATCATGGTGGAACAGCAGTACTAATACTGCTTGATTTATCGGCTGCTTTCAACACGGTCGATCACTCGATTTTGGTCGACCGTGTTGATAACATGGGCATTCAACACACAGCCAAGGAACTTCTGGCATCTTTTCTGTCTGACGGAACCCAGGCTGTCACACTGGGCCCCTTCCAATCGTCCAACTTGTCTCTGCCATGCGGGGTACCACAAGGCTCATCCCCAAGTCCGACACTCTTTAATATTTACGTGTCGGACCTAGCTAACATCATTCGAGCATATGGGATGAGCCTTACCTCCTATGCGGATGACATGCAGTTGGTCTTGGCCATCAAAAACAACGGCGATAAGGTAGCAGAAAACTTTAAAGAAGGTATGTTGGCAATTGGGGACTGGATAGCCCCCAAATGTTTAAAATGTAATTCCGATAAGACGGAAGTCGTCATATTCGGACAACTTAACCCAGGTTGGTCCTCCGTATGGTGGCCCACCGCCTTCGGAATTCCGCCTAAACCTGCTAGCAAGGTGAGGAACTTGGGAGTCGTCTTTGACGACCGTCTCAACTTTGTTTTACACGCCAACCAAATTGCATCCTCAGCCTTCCATAAATTGCGCCTTATAAAGAAAATCATCCCCTTCCTCCCTGAAACGGCCGGTAAAACTCTGGTGACCTCCTTAGTGCTGCCTACGCTGGACTACTGTAATGCCCTGTTTGCAAATGCCCAAGTAAGGGTCATCAATAAAATGCAAACTGTCCAAAACTCAGCAGCTAGACTCTTGGCCAGAATTCCCAAATATAAGTCAGCGACCGACACCATTAGAAAGTTACACTGGCTTCATATCAGAAACAGGATTAAGTTTAAAACTCTCTCCATTGTGTATAAGTCTCTGCACAATCAAGGACCCTCATTTTTCAAACAACATCTGACTCCTTACCGTCCATCGAGATCTTTACGTTCCTCTACCCTAAACGATCTAGTGGTTCCCCACACCAAAACTGTTTCCTGGGGGGATCGGAGGTTCTTGGTCTCGGCTCCGAAACTATGGAACTCCTTACCCCAGTCAATAAAAACCTGCCCCTCATTTTGGACCTTCCGCAAACAGCTAAAGACCTGGCTGTTCAACCAGTAACACAAGATCTACCCTGGCAGTAGGAGAATCATTCGCAGATATCTTAGCGCCGAGACGCCCACGGGCATTTGTTCGCGCTTAATAAATGACATAAATAAATAAGAAATGTCATAAATAAATAAATAAATAAATACTGAGCGCACTTATGATTTGTGCGACCACGCAAGAATTAGGTCTCCTGAGAGATTTCAGGTTCCTGAGCAACGTTCTCCTCGTTCTTCACAGGAAACATCGCGCGCAAGCTGGTGGAGGAGAACACGGCAGGGGTCGGGGTTCCCCACAAGGACGTGAGCAGCCCCGCCGGTCTGATGGTAAAGGCAAGCAGGAAGACTTGCCACGTTAACGCCCTCATTTTCAGAAAAAGAAAGTTGCTGCGTTATCCGTAAGGTATGCCACGGATAGTGAGAACACAGCTACGGATCCTGACATGGGCATTAACGCTGCTCGACAGCGCAGCGGAGGTTACAATAGTGCGGAAAGCACTGCGTCCATAGCTGAAGGCGACAGCAACTGACACTTTTATCACAATGGAAACTGCTGACAGTAGGGTGGCTCCCCCGACAGACTATATGATATAGTTCTTTTAATAGAAGGTGATATCCAACGTGTCATAAAAGGAATTTTTTGGGACCATCTGACCTCTACATATGACATTCTGTTAGCTGAGTCAGACTGGCCCCCGCTTTTCATTTTGCCGCTCCAAGAGGGGAGGAGGTCACCCTCCCCAGCTTTCCACACAATGTGCCCGAGGAGCACTCCGCAGAACTTTGCAGAAGAGTGTGCTCTGGTGCTTGCACCTGCATTGTACCATACTCAAGTCGGGTGGGATAAACTTTCTCCCAGACACGAGATTCCATTGCGGTTTATGCCACAGCCACAACCCCAATATCCCATGCGGCGATTGGCTAAAGCCCCCGTTGCGGAAATCCTTGAACAATTAGAATATCAAGGTGTGATTGAGACATGTGTGTCACCCGTGAATAATCCTCATTTCACTGTTACCAAACCTGATGGGTCGTACTGCCTGGTTTTGGAGTATCTTTGTGAAACAAAGGAGTTAGGTCCATGTAGGGTATGGGGTAGACTGGATCGCAATAAACTAGAAAACACAAGAATATGTCTACACCCAATTAATTTCCAAAAACGTATTTCAGATCATAGGAGAAACACAAACGTATTGAGTTTGACCCGGTATTTTTATTTATACCTGTCTCTTTCGGAAAAAAAATTCATTCTTCTTTTGAAAGTTTTGCAAAAAAAGGAGACAACTGTTTATTCAATACACTTAAATTCCAACATCTAACTATTTACAAACAAAATATTTACAATTCATATACACAATTATCATACATTCCACAAAAAATTCACTATACAAACACAAACAATTGAAATTTTCAATAAAGTTAATCTGAATTCATAAAGAATGAAGAGACAAAGTCAAAAGGAAGGAGCACGTTCTAATATAAGGTTGACTTTTACAACCAGCCAGAGCTAGTTCAAACGCTTAGTGATATTGATTGCTCCCTCAGATGTGCCGACGCATTTCTAGTCCGAGGAATCCAGTTCCCAGACTGTCATCAGGGCTTTGTCACTTTTCTGTGTAAAATGCAGAAAAACAACAAAGTTTTAATTATCTAGCTTGAAGCCTCTATTCTTTCTGGTATTGCACTAAACAATCTAAAACTTTGGGTTTTCGCCTCTCATCTGCAAGGGCAGTGCACTGAAGCTTTACACCGAGCATGTCTTATTCTGGGCCACATGTTGTTTTTAAATAGTACGATCTCACAAACAACTTGTCTTAGTTTGGCCACTTCAAAACACATGAATACCCCTAAAATTCCTAATCTGCATGCTTACCCTAATTGGAAGAATCATACTGATAGATCCCTTGATGAATTACAATCTTTAAGTTCAAATTCCTCCTTTAACATTTCGTCCCTGGATCCTGAGGGTTGGCTGTTGTGGCCAACAAGTTCTGATTCTTGTCAACATGGCTTTCTGGGTTTAGCCCCTGGCCTTACACAGGACAGAACTGATCCCTTTTTGAAACTTCCCATTCAGTTACCACCTAGTCAGTGGGGAAATGATGTCAAAATTGGCTGAAACAATCCACTCTTTCGTCTGTTAAACATCATTTATCTTTGTTCACCGACAATGTTGATTTAACTGATTTTGTTAAGGGTCCTGTGAGTGGAAGATCTAAAAGATATATATATGTGCGATTTACAATGAAGTTTGGAAACTGTCGCAGGTTGAGGCTGCTTCCTGTTTAAGAGCAATAGACCAAGTTAATTTGGAAAAAGTGCTTGCTCTCATTGATAATAGCATTAACACACTCTCTTCCAGAATTTACACCTTGGATAATATTGTTTTATCTGTTGTGCATATTGTGCAAGATGATGTTTCTGTTTTGTTCCATGGTCAAATTCAATTGCGGTCCATCACGCAGTTTGCTTGGACCTTACAAACTTTAAAATCTGGGAAAGTGCCTTGGGACTACATTAATATTTCGTCAGTGTTTATACCGTTTAATTTAACAGAAAAACAACAGTTCATGTCCATGAAGGATGCGTCACATTCTCTATTGCATATAAAAAAATTAGAACCATTACCATATTCTGTAGCCGAATCTAATTCAGCTGTGTGGCTCATCCATGGTTTAATAACATTGCCTTTTCCTCTGTTTAAGTTTAGTTCATGTATGAAACACTATGCCCTGGGTAGATGTGAACCACTCGGTACCGCTTTTCTCCATAAAGTTTGGTCTCTGCCCTTCTCATACAGATGTCTGAGGGATGGCTAAGAGGTTTACTTAAAAGGGCAGGAGTGCACTTCCACACCTGATCACTCACTCGTATGCAAGAATGTTCAATTGCACGGGACTTGTAATGTGGAGGCTCCGAATTTAGCTTGCATTTTGAAGGGAATTCCTGTGCCAGCTATCCTACCAACATTCACACTATTAGCAACTGATAGCTATTTGCTTTTAAATAATGAAGCTTGCTTCGGGATGTTAGCTGGAATTCTGTACATTGTCACTGTTTCACAGCGAGTATATTGCTGTAAAAATGTGCTTTTCCCGCCCCCGCAATGGAGGCTGGATATCTCTATGTGGCCTTCCATTCCGACACTGAAAGCAGAGTTCAACAAGTTGAACAGAATAAGAGCTTTATTGTCTCAAACAGAAGTCGCTCTCACTTCTTCTTGTGAAACATTTGTCTTTCATGTTGCTAACACGTGTACAGAAGTAAACACGCTTTTAAATACAGATCTCCCACTTCATTTTGTCGCTTTAATCCACACTATCTTTAATGCCTCGACCACTACAGGCCTGGCCCACTTTTTTAGAACTGTTAGCTCCGGCCTTGTGACCTCATTCCAAACTATATTTGGTGTGATACTGGCATTTTTTCATTCTATTTTTTCCAGCATCTTTAGCGGCTTCCCCATGTTCCATTGCCTGGATTGCCAATTCGAAGGGGCATTAGAACTCTGTCTCTCAAATACGGTGTCTCCTGCTCCTGATTTTGACCATCTATTGAGTCCCTTAGTGGCTCATGAGTTTGCCTGTTCTGGAATCAGGATTATGGTCTGTGCAGCAGCGCACTGAGTTTTGCCGAATTGGGACATATATACGGCTGCGCTTGACTTCCTGGAACGAAGTTATCTTGAAGTAAACGCAAGTTGTCCTCTGATTGTGCTAGAGGCTCCCGCAATTGAAGAACATGTATGTTCATTTCCGTTACTAAATTGAATGGCAGAACTCTTTGCTGACAATAACAATGACTTCCTTTTGGAGGCTGTTGCGACATACTGTGCATACACGCTGATGGATTAGATTGGCAACGATCCAGCATGCGATGCATCACTCAAGTTTTTTGCTTCTCCCCGTGATGTTATTTTTTTTTCTCACTTGCATTTTTTTTTCTTTTTTAATAGACATTCTTTTCTTTTTGCCCCTTTCATTTCCTCGTTACCCATTTTTTGACAAGAATGAACTTATTTCTGTCTCGGATGAATTTGAACTCTGCATTCTTCTTATGTTTCTTTTCGTGCATTGACCCGATCAAGGGAGGGTGTATTGAGGATACGGTTATGCCTGCACACATTGCTATGATAGCATAAGTGAGTTAGTTGCTCAAACGCCATTTTGCTGCTTTTGCACATAACACTACATGTCTCTGTTTTTATAAAGACAAACTGCTTCATTTTCCTTCACATGAGAATGGTCTGTTTTTCACATCTCTAGACTCACAATGCGGCCTCAAGTCTGCACAAAGTGTTCAAGGCTAAAATAACAATGTATGCTGTTGATGCAGGTTGATCGGCCCACGCTCTATACACAACACGAACACAGCTGCTCATTTCTGAAACTCAGATGCTTTTAATATTGAACTGCATGCATGAGACTAGCACTTGGAAAAAACCTTTGAATCGACAAAGAGCTGTGCTGATCTGGGATGTGATTCACTTTACCTGACTTTGGAGGTATGGGGTTCCCCGTTTTAACCTAGAGGTCTTCTATTATTATAATACATAGCTCCTAGCCAAGGGATGGTGGTACACAAGGCGCTATAGACCTGGTTCCACTATCATTATAATAGGATTTCTCCCTTTGAATTTTATGGAATTGTAACAATGCTGATTGTATTGATTTTATGCCTCTTTTTACTTATGTCGGTAAAGATACTGCATCTTAGAGCACGTAGTTGAAATAAGCATTGTAAACTATACCGTGTCTCTGATTACTCACGTTGTGGACATTTATTAGAATTTTAAAAAAAAGTGTTCTTAATGCCCACTATTCCTTAGAGGTCCCAAAGTCTCTTGTTCTGGGTTGTCTAATCATTGGTAGCTTTGCTGTAGTACGGAGAATGAGTGAGACACTGTTGCTAGTCGGAAAGGGCTTCTGGGCACTGAGGTGGGTTTTTGGTACACCACAATACACTGATGTCCTGGTTTCCTGCGCATAGTTCTGCGCATGAGCAGAATCCTCGCAACAAAATCAGCTCTAGAAACAATGCTTGGACTAAGAAGGGTATTTTCAGCTAACTTTAGGGATTAGTGATAAAACCTATAAACTCAACACACTTGGACTGAGTCCCTGCAAGAAGAACTAATTTAACAAGCACACACTGGTGAATAGTCACAGCTGATTGTGGTGTTTGGTTGTTTTCTACAACAGTAATGATTTAGTGACAGCGGTCAGAGAACAGTGTCCAAAAGCAAAGTGAAAGGAGAAGAATGTGAACTGTCACTCTTGGGTATATTGCTTGCAGTACACAATATTTACCACCCAAGCACTGACGCGAACAAGTGAAAGGATCAGAATGAGAGCTGCGACTCTCTGTGTTAATGCTTGCAGTGCACTGCATTTACCACCCAGGCGCTGACATGAAAGAATGAAAGGAGAAAAATGTGAGGTGTGACTCTCAGGGTTAATGCTTGGAGTGCCCTGCATTTACCACCCAGGCCCTGACATAAAAAAATAAAAAGAAAAGAATAAAAGATGCGACTCTCTGTGTTAATGCTTGCAGTGCACTGCATTCACCACCCAGGCCCTGACATGAAAGAATTAAAAGAGAAGAATGTGAGCTGTGACTCTCAGGGTTAATGCTTGCAGTGCACTGCATTTACCACCCAAGCCCTGATGTGGAAGAAGTGACTCCATTGTCCATCGTTGCGTCTGTAAATTCACCCATCAAAGTGGCCCTTTTCCAGAGGTGTTTATCATCAAGCTTGATCTTTACGCACCGCTGACTATGTAGCTTATGCACGATTAGATGGATTGTATACAACAGAGGTGTTTATCATCAAGCTGGACCTTAACTCACCGCTGACTGTAAGTGATTCATGGTTAGATAGATTGTATACAACAGAGGTGTTTATAATTTATTTAGTTTATTTATTATATTTTGGTCATTTATTGGGTGCAGTGAATCATCCCCAGGGGGATCTTTTGGCGCTTGAGAAGAGAACAACCTATTGACTTTGGGAACCAGATTAGAAAAGCCAGGTTTTAAGCAGTTTCTTAAATTGAAAGAAACTGGAACTGGCACGGGCTCATCGGGGAGAGACTTCCAATAACTGGGTGCCAAATAAGAAAAGGCTAGCCCACTCAATATGGTCTTCCTTATTCTCCGAGTACAGAGCAGGTTGTGGTTGCTGGATCGAAGCTGTCGTACGGGTTTATAAGAATCAATTTTTTTTGTCAGATATGATGCGCCCATACCCTGGAGGGCCTTGAAAACCATAAACAACAGCTTAAAGATGGCTCGTTTTCTAATGGGGAGCCAATGCAGTTGGTGAAAGAGAGGTAAAGAGGGGGTTCGAGCAGGCTTATTGAGGGCAAGACGGGCTGCCGTATTTTGAACCACTTGAAGTTTGGCGCCAAGTCCTCTCTTACTCCCACCAACAAAGAGTTGCCATAGTCCAGTCGACTAAGTAGGAGTGACTGGATAGGAGTCTTTCTGGCAATTAGAGGGATCCACTGAAAGATTTTTCTGAGCATCCTTATGGTACCAAAACACGTGCCTGACACGGTCTTCACCTGCTCTTCCATGGCTAATTTGTTGTCAATTTTTATACCCAGGTTCTTAGCCCATCCTCTAGGGGAAGGGGATTCTCCTAATTCTGCTGGCCACCAATCTGGGGTCCATATCTCCTCAGCCTTGCCAAACAGTAAGATCTCTGTTTTTGAGTTGAGTTGGAGGAAATTCTTCTTCATCCAGCTTGCGATGCTGATCGTGCAGTTTATAAATTTAAGTTTGGTTACTGCAGGGTTAGCCTCAAAGGGGACTATCACCTGTGTGTCGTCTGCATAGGATATAGTTTCAAAAGCAAAATTCCTAATGATGGCAGCTAAGGGGGCCACATATATATTGAACACGGTAGGGCTCAATATTGAGAATTGTGGGACTCCTTTATCTACCAAAGTGGTTTTTGACACAAAAGAGTCCAACTGGACACTCTGTGTTCTATCAAACAGATAGTTCTGAATCCATTTAAGGGCCATGCCTCTGACACCAATCTCTCGGAGCCTGTCCAACAGGATGCGATGACAGGCCACCGATAGATCAAGCAGCACTAACATCACTGGGATATCCTTGTCCAGAGACATTCTTAAAGTGTCAGTAACCTCCAACCAAGCGGCCTCCGTGCTATAAGAAGCATAAGATATATAAGACATATATATATATGTATATATATATATATACAAATATACATAAGACCATAACCATAAAAAAAAATTCCAATTTTGTGGCACCGTTGCTGTCCCTTTTGAGATGTTACAAACTTGAGCAAGCACATAAGATAAGACTGGGGTTAGTTCAGATATAACAGTAGGCGTCACCGGGTCTAGCGGGGAACCGGATTTCACCTGCGTTAATAACAGGCTTACTTGTTCCCCTGAGATGTTGGAAAAAGATTCTAGGCTCGAAGGACAGTGGTTTTCAGGCACAGGGACCTTTTCAAGAGCTACCTCTTCAGGCCCAAAGGCGCGATAGATCACGTTCATTTTTTTAGTAAAGTAGCTCCCTAGATCCTCACATAATTCTTGGGTGGATGGCGGGAGTCGGTTGTTAGACCTCGGGTTTGTGAATTCCTTTAGGATAGAAAAGAGCTCCCGAGAGGAATTCCTAGCTTCCATAATGCTGGAGCCTAGGTAGGATTGCCTAGCTATGTTACAGCGGTTTAGATAGGCTCTATGAGCCACTCGATAGCGCAATTCCTCATGGTCCAAGTTGGATTTCCTCCATTTTCTTTCTATCACCCTGCATGAAGCCTTTACTCTCTTAAGACTATCTCAATACCAGGGGGCAGGAGCTGCCCTTGCCTGAATATTTACCCTCTTTAAAGGTGCAATAGAGTCGAGGCCATCCGTTATAGAGGCCTCAAACCTTTCTAAGGCAGTCTGGGATGGATATGGACCCGACTAAACGCAGCGGAAGTTACCTTTTTCCAGGATCTACGCAACTCCTTGTGAGTGTGTGGGGGGCCGGGCAGTTTTTTCAACGCCCAAGAAAAATGTAGTGCCAAGTGATCAGTCCAGCCTAACTTTAGGGGGCGGTTCGGCAACTAACTCAGGGATGCTGGTGAAAATCATGTCCAACACATTTCCAGCCACATGTGTAGGGCTAGTGACTCTAGGGGACAGTTCAAGAGTTTCCATCACTGCCACCAGACAGACAGATTCTGTATTGGAGAGAACCTACAGAGGATGATTGAAGTCCCCTACCAATAGAAACCTGTTGGTCTGTAACGTATAAGGGGCCAGCCGTTCTAGCAGTGCTGAACAAAACTCCTTCCTGATACCTCCCGGGGGGTGATATGCCAGAGCTCCCCCCACTCAATCTCTTGGCGGGGATGCACTCTGAAGATCAATAGCTCTATATTGGGGGAAGATAGTGTATCAAGAGTCTATATGATAAGGAGGACGAGTGGGAATGGCCAAACCTCCACCCCGTTTTCCTGATCTATCCAGCCGGACCACAGCATAATCTTCTAGAAAAGCCTTTGCCAAAGCTGGTGTTGCTTCATTATTCAGCCAGGTTTCTGGGAAAAGGCAGATGTCTGGCCAAGTCTCGTCTAATAGGTCCCAAATTTCCACCACATGTTTTGGGATAGAACACGCATTCAGATACAACCCCTTAAAGGGTAATGTTAGGCCCATCCCGGTCTGTCTCTCACTTCCAGTGTCCTGCACTCTTCCAGTAGGACTGGGGATGGAACATAATAGTGGACTAAGGGGAGTATGCATGACTTCCCCCTATATCCATCCACAATCGGGGCACTTCTCTAAGGTGACAGCATCTACCACTTGCAGGTTAATTCTCCCCCCTGCACAAGCTGAGGCAACCCCATATTCCACCAACCTCTCCTTAGGGTACACCTTAGGGTACACCAGCCTGGGAGCCTGAGGTCCCTGTGGAAAAACGTGCAGCCCTTTGCTTGCACCTTTCTGTTCACCATAACGAATAGGGACCTTTTAGACTAGTGCTGGCATCTTATGCTTTGATTCCCTTCCTTTTGTTTGTGTATGCTTCTTGAGCAGCCAAGCACAGCTAATACCCTTAAACACTGAAACTAGTCTCCTTACATAAGTAGGACTTCCATCATGAACTTTGAAGATAATAGGGAGGAATTACTAGATGACCTTTTCAGTAAAAATGATGGCAGTAATGCCCAGGCACCAATGCCCAAAATAAAGAAAGATGGCCTAAAAGATAAATTTATAAGATTGGAAAAACTAAAAAAACAAGAACTCACTAAATGGTGGGATGGCGCAACGTTAAAGAAATATCTGGAGAATAGGCGCATCCCCAGAGGCCTTCGAATCTTGATATTCCCAAACTTTGAGGATCTTGAGCCTGAGTTACTGGGAGAATGGGAAGACGGCTTATATACCGCTTCCTACAAGATGATGGATATACTAATTCGAAACTCTGAGTGCAAAGTAAAAAACATTAGAGAAGAGATCCTAATCTTAGAGAAGGAAATACTTGATATGAACTTACCAGATGCCACACAAAAAAACTATGTGGTTCTCAAAAAAGAGTTGGGTACATATCAACTCTACTTAAAGGGCAAAAAACAACTAAAAATAGATAGGGACCAGAGAGACTATGAGCGTGGGCGTGTTTCCACCTTTGCACGCAAGTATGATGACGTAAAAACTAAAAGTGCGGAAGCTCAACCTGCACAGAAGAAAGCTGCTAGCATGTCATCCAGCAACACTTCGATTTCCTCTGTGTCCTCTATAGACAGTAACCCAGGAGAAGGAACAAGTACAGCTAGTCCTAGTTTAAATCAAGGGTCTGATTTTTTAACGGAAGTTCAAAGGTATCGCCTTGGGAACAAAAGAAAAAACACAGGAGAAGAACTAGACGGGGTGGCAAAAAACACCAGGTCCGTAACAAAGGCCAAGCTAGGAAACACGCAATAGAGACTGACCCTGAGATTGTGCACCACAATGTGGACAGCAATGTTGAAGCTATAGAGTCCAACACAGTAAATGTTGTTAATTTGTCATCAAAGGAATTTGACAGTGAGCAGTTGAAAATTTTGAGCAAAGGTTTAAATTATTGTTTAACTGGTAATCAATCTTTGGAAAATGTACATGTTGACCTCTTTCGTTTTGTTCAAAACCTGAAATTAAAAAATGTTTTGCAGACCATCCAAATGTTTTTGCTCCTAATGTAAATATTCCATGTGCGTCTGAATTTAAAATATCTGAAATTGCAACTTCACATATTATTGCGACTTTAGAGGAAGACAATACATGTGATCTATTTGAACATGCTAGGAACCTTGATATCATCACTGAAGATACTAGTATCAATAGTGGTCTCAAAAAATCCTCAAAATTCATGCCACCTATTCAGAATACGTCAGCAATAGATCATTTCTCTATGTTGGTCACACATGAACTTTATAAACTAGAGGATAAACATAACAACAATTCCAAATGTTTCCATCAACAGAATATAACAAAAAAAGAAAGAGCCTTTCTTCAGTCTCTACGTGATGACAAAGGTGGCAATATTGTGATTATGAATTTCACAGATTATATGATGGAAATTGATAGACAATTGAAGAATGAAGAATGCTACACCAAGTTGCAATCAAATCCCACTAAGTTAATTGAGAGACACATTAATGGGAGATTAACAGAATGGCATGAATCTTGCCTTCTATCTGATTCAGAGTACAAATATCTTCTTGCTGACAACTCAAAACATTCTTACCCTTATGTTGAAGGTGATTTCCATTACAAATAGCACGGTATATAAATTGTGAGAGTATTTGAATATTCATAAGTGTTGCTTCATATGTACTGGTTTGTGACATGTTAGACTGGGTGTTGCTCTCTGTGGATATGCATGTGGACGTATATGATGTTGGTAATGTCTGAGATCTTGGTCTTTGTTCCCTTGGGTGTATACAGGTGTCTCTGGGTGTATCATAGTGTCTTCAGAGCCATTGGGGTGCTATTTAGCTGTTTAGGGTGTGCGGTTTAAATGTTTTTACCTGGCCGGTGGGGGTGATTGTAGGTGTTTGTGGGGATTTGTAATGGTATCTTGCTGCACTGTGGGGGATCTGTGCACTGTGGTGCATCTTACTGCACTGTGAGGGATCTGTGCACTGTGGTGCATCTTGCTGCACTGTGAGGGATCTGTGCACTGTGGTGCATCTTGCTGCACTGTGAGGGATCTGTGCACTGTGGTGCATCTGGCTGCACTGTGAGGGATCTGTGCACTGTGGTGCATCTTGCTGCACTGCAAGGGATCTGTGCACTGTGGTGCATCTTGCTGCTCTGTGAGGGATCTGTGCACTGTGGTGCATTTTGCTGCACTGTGGGGGATCTGTGCACTGCGGTGCATCTTGCTGCTCTGTGAGGGATCTGTGCACTGTGGTGCATCTTGCTGCACTACGAGGGATCTGTGCACTGTGGTGCATCTTGCTGCACTGTGAGGGATCTGTGCACTGTGGTGCATCTTGCTGCACTGTGAGGGATCTGTGCACTGTGGTGCATCTTGCTGCACTGTGGGGGATCTGTGCACTGTGGTGCATCTTGCTGCACTGTGAGGGATCTGTGCACTGTGGTGCATCTTGCTGCACTGTAAGGGATCTGTGCACTGTGGTGCATCTTGCTTCACTGTGAGGGATCTGTGCACTGTGGTGCATCTTGCTGCACTGTGAGGGATCTGTGCACTGTGGTGCATCTTGCTTCACTGTGAGGGATCTGTGCACTGTGGTGCATCTTGCTGCTCTGTGAGGGATCTGTGCACAGTGGTGCATCTTGCTTCACTGTGAGGGATCTGTGCACTGTGGTGCATCTTGCTGCTCTGTGAGGGATCTGTGCACAGTGGTGCATCTTGCTTCACTGTGAGGGATCTGTGCACTGTGGTGCATCGTGCTGCACTGTGAGGGATCTGTCCACTGTGGTGCATCTTGCTGCACTGCGAGGGATCTGTGCACTGTGGTGCATCTTGCTGCACTGTGAGGAATCTGTGGACTGTTCACTCATTGTCATGACACCATCCACTGAGGGAGAAATCAGTGACAGTCAAATCTGATTGTTCTGTCTTATGAAGTTATTGAGACTGTAATCTACTTGTTTGTTTATTTTATAAGTGAACCTTTGAAGGGAGTGAGCGTGTAAACAAAGCAGACAAATGTAAAACTTAATTTGGTGCAGAGTCGGAAAGTTGTTTGAATACACACAGTCCTACCAAATATAAAAAATTACCCACAGAAACAGGAAAAACAGAAAACATTGTATAGTTTAATTCTAGCAGTTTCTTACATATAATTAATGAAATTCAGGCTATTTCCAATTCACTCCGAAAGACTGGAGGCGGCGGTTCCGTCAGCGGCCACCAGAGGGCGCTCCTCGCCTGCTTATGAAACCCACTGAGCTGCACATTGGATGAAAGGGAGAAGGGTTTCCTCTTCCGGGTCAGCGGCGGCAGAGACAGCACCAGCAGCGGTGCTGACATCACTTCCAGCCTCTCCTGGTGTTTGCAGCCTGCAGCAGAGGAGTAAGGAACCATTGTCTGTCTGTGCAGCGACCTTCATCTGCAGACCCCCCTCAGACCCCAGATCTGCACCTCCCACCCCCAGACCCCAGACCTGCCCCCCCTCCCCCCAGCCCTAGGAGGAGGAGAGAGCCTGGACATGTCTGCGCAGGTCTCCGCTCAGGTAGGAGATTGTCAGCACCTTCTGCTGTGTTTGTAGAAATAGACTGAATAATCCTGGAGGGAATCTCTGCAGGAGCTGAGCTGAGCTGGGCTATTCTTTCCGGGGCCCCTGGGGCTGAGCTGGGCCCTTCTAGGGGTGACCCTGGGGCTGAGCTGGGCTCTTCTATCCGGGAGTCCCTGGGGCTGAGCTGTGCTCTTTTATCCGGCGGCCCCTGGGGCTGAGCTGGGCTCTTCTATCCGGGGGCCCCTGGGGCTCAGCTGGGCTCTTCTATCCGGGGGCTCCTGGGGCTGAGCTGGGCTCTTCTATCTGAGGGCCCTGGGGCTCAGCTGGGCTCTTCTATCCGGGGGCCCCTGGGGCTGAGATGTGCTCTTCTATCCAGGGGCCCCTGGGGCTCAGCTGGGCTCTTCTATCCGGGGGCCCCTGGGGCTGAGCTGGGCTCTTCTATCTGGGGGCCCTGGGGCTGAGCTGGGCTCTTCTATCTGGGTGCCCCTGGGGCTGAGCTGAGCTCTTCTATCCGGGGCCCCTGGGGCTGAGCTGGGCTCTTCTATCGGGGCCCCTGGGGCTGAGCTGGGCTCTTCTATCCGGGGCCCCTGGGGCTGGGCTGGGCTCTTCTATCTGGGGGCACCTGGGGCTGAGCTGGGCTCTTCTATCCGGGGCCCCTGAGCGGCTGAGATGTGCTCTTCTATCCGGGGCCCCTGGGACTGAGCTGGTCTATTCTATCCGGTGGCTCCTTGGGAGGGCTGGGCTCTTCTATCCAGGGCTCCTGGGCTCTTCTATCCGGGGCCCCTTTGGCTGAGCTATACTCTTCTATCCGGGGCCCCTGGGGCTGAGCTGGGCTCTTCTATCCAGGGGCCCTAGTTGCTGAGCTGGGCTCTTCTATCCGCGGGCCTCTGTGGGGACTGAGCTCTTCTATCTGGGACCCCTGGGTCTGTGCTATACTCTTCTATCTGGGGGCACTTGGGGCCGAGCTGGGCTCTTCTATCCGGGGGCCCCTGGGCTGAGCTGGGCTCTTCTATCTGGGGGCCCTGGTGCTGAGCTGGTCTCCTCTATCTGAGGACCTCTGGGGCTGAGCTGCGCTCTTCTATCCGGGGGCCCCTGGGGCTGAGCTTGTCTATTCTATCCGGGGGCCCCTCTGGGGAGAGCTGCGCTCTTCTATCCGGGGCCCCTTGTGTGAGCTAGTCTATTCTATCTGGGGGCTCTGGAGCTGAGCTGGGCCCTTCTATCCGGGGGCCTCAGGGGCTGAGCAGGGCTTTTCTATCTGGGGCCCCTGGGTCTGTGCTATACTCTTCTATCTGGGGGCACTTGGGGCCGAGCTGGGCTCTTTTATCCGGGGGCCCTGGGGCTGAGCTGGGCTTTTCAATCTGGGGGCCCTGGGCTGAGCTGGGCTCTTCTATCTGGGGGCCCTGAGGCTGAGCTGGGCTCTTCTATCCGGGGGCCCCTGGGGCTAAGCTGTGCTCTTCTATCAGGGGGTTCTGTGGCTGAGCTGGGGTCTTCTATCTGGGGGCCCCTGGGGCAGAGCTGGGCTCTTCTATCTGGGGGCCCCTGGGGATGAGCTGGTTTCTTCTATCCGGGGGGCCCTGGGGCTGAGATGGGCTCTTCTGTCCGGAGCCCCTGGGGCTGCTTCTATCCGGGGCCCCTGGGGTTGAGCTGGGCTCTTCTATCCGGGGCCCCTGGGGTGGAGCTGGGCTCTTCTATCCAGGGGCCCCTGGGGCTGAGCTGGGCTCTTCTATCCGTGGGCCCCTGGGGCTGAGCTGGGCTCTTCTATTCGGGGCCCCTGGGGCTGAGCTGGGCTCTTGTATCCGGGGGCCCAGAGGCTGAGCTGGGCTCTTCTATCCGGGGCCCCTGGGGCTGAGCTGGGCTCTTATATCCGGGGGCCTCGGGGGCTGAGCTGGGCTCTTCTATCCGGGGGCCCTGGGGGGCTTTCATTCCTGCCCTGGGGGTGTTTGTGGGCATCATTTTTTGTTGAAGAGGGGATCTGTGCACTGCATCATACTGCACTGTGAGGAATCTGTCACTGCACTGAATCTTACTGCACTATGAGGAATCTGTGCACGCTGCACTGCATCTGACGGCACTATGAGTAATCTCTGCACAACCTCCCTCTGCACAATGGAAATCACTGCATGCTGCACTGCATTTTACTGCATGAGGAATATGTGCTACTGCACTGCATCTTTACAACACTGTGACGAATCTTTGCACTCTTCACTGCATCTTACTGTAATGTGAGAAATCTGTCCACACAGCCCTGCATCATACAATACTGTAAGAAATCTCTGCACGCTGCACTGTATATACTGCACTATGAGCAGTCTGTACATGCTGCACTGCATCTTACTGCACTATGAATAATCTATGCACACTGCATTGTTTCTTACTGTACTGTGAGGATTATATGCGCACTGCAGCTTACTACAGTGAGAAATATGTGCACACTGCATCTTACTACTATAAGAAATCTGTTTACACGTCACTGCATCTTACAGCACTATGAGGAAATTGTGCACACTGTACTGCATCTTACAGCACTACGAGAAGTCTGTGCCACTGCACTGTGAGACATCTGTGCACACTGCACTGCATTGTACTGCAATGAGCAATCTATGCACACTGCACTGCAGTTTAGTGTTCTATGAGAAATCTGTGCACACTGTGCTGCGTCTTATTCCACTCTGAGAAGTCTGTTCACACTGCACTGTAACGTAGTACACTCTGAGAAACCTGTGAACGCTTCACCGCCTCTTACTGCACTATGAGGAATCTGTGCACACCACAGTGCACCTTACAGCACTATGAAGAATTCGGAGTACTGCAATGCTATTTACTGCTCTGTGAGAAATCTGTGCAAACTGCACTGCATCTGATTGCATTATGGGGAGTCTGTGCAGTGCACTGCATCTTATTGCACTATGACAAGTCTATGTCAGTGCACTGCACTGTATCTAACTGCACTGTGTGAAATCTATGCACACTGCACTGCATCTGACTGCATTATGAGGAGTCTGTGCAGTGCACTGCATCTTATTGCACTATGACCAGTCTGTCAGTGCACTGCACTGTATCTAACTCCTCTGTGTGAAATCTGTGCACACTGCACTGCACCTTGCTGCACTATAAGGAATCGGTGTCACTGCACTTCGTCTTACCCCACTACGAGAAATCACTGAATGGGGTGGACTGAGCTGGGCTCTTCTACCTGGGGATCTCTGGGAGGGAGAAGGGGCTTTCCTTCAGGCACTTGGGACTTTTGTGGTCATTATGTGTGTGTTTAAGGGTGAATTTATGCACACTGCACTGCATCTTACTGCACTATGAGAAACCTGTCACACTGCACTGCATCTTACTGCACTATGAGAAATCTGTGCACACTGCACTGCATCTTACTGCACTATAAGAAACCTGTCACACTGCACTGCATCTTACTGCACTATGAGAAACCTGTTATGCAAAGAATACTGAACCTCAGTAAGGACCTATATTTCTTTTTTACATTGAATCAATCTCAACATTTTTAGAGGATGCCAAAGAGAGAGCTATAAAGTATTATTCAAAATAGATTTATTAATTTTCTTCACATTTTTATAAAAAGATTTTTAGACACATTTTATCAACTAAATCAATCATTGTGTACTCAACCAAAATTTGATCTAATTTACAAACATACTTTTCATGACATAGAAAACATTAAATTAAAGATGCCCTCTAATAACAACTACACTGATCTTACACACAGACATACTTACATACCAATCATACTGTGATCTATTCTAAAACTGACTCATAAATAAGACTAATTTATACACAACAATAGACTAATACATTTAACAATTCTGAGGTGTGCTATGCAGAATACACTAGAGACACAAGATGGTATAGTTCTGCTAGTTATGGTGGATTTAACTAGTTTGTATCCGTGACAGCTGATGTTAGGCCGACGTACGTTTCGGTGAGAGCCACCTTCCTCAGGGCCAAAGAACATAGACAATAATGTATTACACAAAGATTAAAAAGGGGTATTCGAGGGCGTCATACGATTCTTCAGTGGTGCAATTTTGGTAGTCACTGAGAATGTATATTGGTGCAGATCCTGGACAGTCTATGGTTTTAGACAAGAACTATATTCATATTGAAGAGTTTTCTGTGTTAGATGGACCAGTTTTTTCTGCGGGGCGAAGGGCTTCCACATGAATAACGTGTGTTCTGGTTTTTATATAATTTCGTTTGATAGTATGTCTTCACATTCCGCCTTTGAGTTATGTAGCAGTCACAAGAACCCCCGATCGCGCAAACTGCCAAGTTTAGACCAGGGCTTGGCATAGTTTGGTCCATGAACTCTAAAATCCACCACAGCGGCAAGCCAATTGCAAAGATATAAGTACATAACTCAAAGGCGGAATGTGAAGACATACTATCAAACGAAATTATATAAAAACCAGAACACACGTTATTCATGTGGAAGCCCTTCGCCCCGCAGAAAAAACTGGTCCATCTAACACAGAAAACTCTTCAATATGAATATAGTTCTTGTCTAAAACCATAGACTGTCCAGGATCTGCACCAATATACATTCTCAGTGACTACCAAAATTGCACCACTGAAGAATTGTATGACGCCCTCGAATACCCCTTTTTAATCTTTGTGTAATACATTATTGTCTATGTTCTTTGGCCCTGAGGAAGGTGGCTCTCACCGAAACGTACGTCGGCCTAACATCAGCTGTCACGGATACAAACTAGTTAAATCCACCATAACTAGCAGAACTATACCATCTTGTGTCTCTAGTGTATTCTGCATAGCACACCTCAGAATTGTTAAATGTATTAGTCTATTGTTGTGTATAAATTAGTCTTATTTATGAGTCAGTTTTAGAATAGATCACAGTATGATTGGTATGTAAGTATGTCTGTGTGTAAGATCAGTGTAGTTGTTATTAGAGGGCATCTTTAATTTAATGTTTTCTATGTCATGAAAAGTATGTTTGTAAATTAGATCAAATTTTGGTTGAGTACACAATGATTGATTTAGTTGATAAAATGTGTCTAAAAATCTTTTTATAAAAATGTGAAGAAAATTAATAAATCTATTTTGAATAATACTTTATAGCTCTCTCTTTGGCATCCTCTAAAAATGTTGAGATTGATTCAATGTAAAAAAGAAATATAGGTCCTTACTGAGGTTCAGTATTCTTTGCATAATTTGTCTCTCCCCCCTCGGGACCTAAACCTATTAGGGAGAACTCTTTCTCACCCTATGAGAAACCTGTCACACTGAACTGCATCTTACTGCACTATGAGAAACCGTTCACACTGCACTGCATCATACTGCACTATGAGAAATCTGTGCACACTGCACTGCATCTTACTGCACTATAAGAAACCTGTCACACTGCACGGCATCATACTCCACTATGAGAAATCTGTGCACACTGCACTGCATCATACTGCACTATGAGAAACCTGTCACACTGCACTGCATCTTACTGCACTATAAGAAACCTGTCACACTGCACTGCATCTTACTGCACTATGAGAAACCTGTCACACTGCACTGCATCATACTCCACTATGAGAAATCTGTGCACATTGCACTGCATCTTACTGCACTATAAAGCACCTGTCACACTGTACTACTTTTTACTGCACTATAAGAAATCTGTGCACACTGCCCTGTATCGTACTGCACTGTGTGGAATCAGTGCATGCTGCACGGCTATTTGCACTATGAGCGATCTGTGCACACTGCTCTGCATCGTACTGCACTTTGTGGAATCAGTGCACGCTGCACGGCTATTTGCACTATGAGCGATCTGTGCACACTGCCCTGCATCGTACTGCACTGTGTGGAATCAGTGCATGCTGCACGGCTATTTGCACTATGAGCGATCTGTGCATGCTGCCAGGCATTGTACTGCACTATGAGTAGTCTGTGCACCCTGCACTGTGAGAAATCGGTGCACATTGCTCTGCTTTTTACTGCACTTTGAAGATGCCTGTGAAAACGTCACTGCTTTTTGCTACTTTGTGCGAAATTTGTGCTCAGCTTACTAATAATCTCTGAGAACCGAGAAAATCCGTATATTGCATTGCTTTTCCTTGCTCTATGAGGGCTGTTGACAGGAACGTTAATATGCACACACTATACTGCTTTTTATTACACTGTGAGGGGTATTTAATATACCAGAGGAAATCTGTGCAGACTCCTCTGCCTTTGACTATTCTGTGCAGGGTGTTTAGAGCCCATCTGTGGTCTGCAAACGGAATCCCTTTTTACTACAGTCCGAGGGGCGTTTAAAAAAGAGAAAATCTGGGCACGCTGCACTGCTCTTTACTCTTCAGTGTGATAAATCTGTCCACACTGCGCTTCCTTAACTACACTTAGGGGCACACAGCGCAGCCCAGCAAGCCACCTAGCTGCACTGCGTGATAGGGAAAGGGCAGGAATGTGCTGTATCTATCTGAGTGAGAGGATTTGTGAGTGGCTCTTTGGACGAGTCATTGGTTGTGTGAGTACCGGTAAGGGTCTGTGAATGGGTATGTGAGGGGTTATGTGGGGTTGGGATTGGGTCTATGAGAGGTTCTATGGGGTAGGAGTGGGTGTGTGTCTGTCTGTATGTATATGTGAGTGGTTGTATTGGTGAGTGAGGGGGTGCATGAGTGGCTGTATGGGTGACTTAGTTGGTATGTAAGTGGCTGTGTGAGTGAGTGGATTTGTGAGTCGCTCTTTGGATGAGTCTGGTTATGTGAGTACTGGTATGGGTCTGTGACTGGGTATGTGAGGGGTTATGTGGGGTTGGGATTGGGTCTATGAGAGGTTCTATGGGGTAGGAGTGGGTGTGTGTCTGTCTGTATGTATATGCGGGTGGTTGTATTGGTGAGTGAGTGGGTGCATGAGTGGCTGTATGGGTGACTTAGTGGGTGTGTAAGTGGCTGTGTGAGTGAGTGGATTTGTGAGTGGCTCTTTGGATGAGTCATTGGTTGTGTGAGTGCTGGTATGGGTCTGTGACTGGGTATGTGAGGGGTAGTGTGGGGTTGGGAGTGGGTGTATGAGAGGTTCTGGGATAGGAGTGGGTGTGTAAGTGTCTGTCTGTATGTTAATGTGAGTGGTTGTATTGGTGAGTGAGTGGGTGCATGAGTGGCTGTATGGGTGACTTAGTGGGTGTGTAAGTGGCTGTGTGAGTGAGTGGATTTGTGAGTGGCTCTTTGGATGAGTCATTGGTTGTGTGAGTGCTGGTAAGGGTCTGTGAATGGGTATGTGAGGGGTTATGTGGGGTTGGGATTGGGTGTATGAGAGGTTCTATGGGGTAGGAGTGGGTGTGTGAGTGGTTCTGTGGATGTTGTCATTAGCGATGTCACTGACCATGTCATGAGTGATGCAATATCTGAGGTCATAAGCAGTGCATTGCAGAGGCATAAGTTATAGTTAGCTTGGGTAACTATACCAGCTGATTTTCTATTTTTTTACCCAGTAAAATCTGAGCCTAACTCTAACGTCCCTGTAACCTGTAGTTTTTTCAGTGAATATATATATATATGTATATTCCACATGTATTCCGCCTTGCCTGCCACTCCTGAGAAAACAGCCACACAAATGCAGGAGTATTTGATCCCTGGTATTTATTTGGCAAACGAAACTGGCGCGTTTTGATCTGACGAACTTTTTTTACATAACCCGTTTTTAGGTCGAGGATAATTAATGTGTCTTAGTGTGGCAGCTTAAACCCGCCTCTCTCCTCGTCTCTCCTCCATTGGCTGGCTTCCTAAATGGAGGCCAGCCATTGGAGGAGAGAGGCGTCCCTCGAAAGAAGCTCCGTCTCTTTCGGATTCGGGGGCGTGTTGGTGCAGTTCTTTCCACTTTTAAGCTCCGTCCCTTTGGGGACGGCCAAACACGCCGCCAAATCTGAAAATTTTCAGAGCTTTGGGCCGCCATTTTTTTTTCTCGTCTGCCGGTGAGGATCGTCTTGGTCTTGTTTAGTAACTTCGGCTGACTGCCCAGCCCCCCTTTACCCCCGTTACCGTGTTCCTTCTGCTGCTGCTGGGAGGCACATGACGCTCTGCCGCCTGCTCTCACTGCCACGGCCAGTGTGCTCGGGAGGCACTTCTCCGCCAAGCCCGGCGTTGCGGCATTCTGTGTCAGCCTGAGACACGGCGCCTTCCCTTCGGAAATGGCGGAGTCTCCACAGGCACTGAGGGCGGCAGGAGGCCGGGTGGGCCTACCCGTCTACCCGCGCTCCGGCTCCGAGTCTGAATCCGAAGCCGAGACTGCAACCACCTCCCCTTTCCAGGACTCAGCAGTTTGGGGCCCGTGAAAGCCAGCCAGGCATGGTGCTTCGCCTCGGTGGCAGGGGGGGGCAGCCGGCTGCGTGGACGTCTTTTCAGAGCAGAGTCTGGCAGCTGGATGGCTAAGGCTCGTCTGGCTTCACAACCCCTGCTGCGTAGCAGCCTCGTTTCTCCTCACTCGCCCTCCTCCGCATACCAGCATCTGGGGGACAGCCATGTTCGGAACTGAATCTTCTTGTAAGTAAATACGCCCGGCTCCTCGAGCCGCCCCCTTTGGATCCGTTTGTTGTCATTCCGGCCCCCTCGCACTTTTGGGGGAAGTAAACGCTGGGGCCCTCACACCACTGCAAGCGTGCCCTCCTCCGCCCACAGTAATCTCCGAGCTGTAGAAGTCACTCCGTGCTGTCAGCCCGCATTTGTGGAGAGGAGGCAGTGAAAACGTCCAGTCACTTGAATGCTTCCATGGAGGGGATCACATCTGCCAGCAATCCGCTGTGGCCGGCTCAGTAATTAATGCTGCCCAGATGATAATGAGTAGGTTGGAGGATTAGGCTGGAAGGGTTCAAGCGATAATCCCATGCCAGGGTGGGGGAGGTGTCACATTACTTTAATATCCATTTCTCCACCTCATGAATTAGAAAGCATCCTGTCGGGGACGTGGGATAAAAATAAACGCCAGCTCCTCTTGCTCGTATAAGATGTTTATGAAAAATGTCAAACATTGAGTTGATGCAGCGTGGTGGACAGTAATTTTCATTGAAACTCGTTCTCAAAATGGGAGCTGGTGCAGGGTAAGCCCAACATAGAGTAATGTTTACTTATTAACTTCACTTGACTATACCATTTACTTGTTACTGCAGATAAGGTGCGTGTGGTGACGTTACAGGCCCAAAAAAAGGAATTATTTTGACATTCACATGTTTAAAAAAAATAATAATTGTAAGCGCTGTCATTGGGGCTGTTGGCCACTCTAGTTAGATAGAAGTGTCCGGCTGGCGCTACGCAACACACTCTGAAAGAACTATTAGACACATTAGGAGAGTGATATCATGAAAAGTGATTTATTATTTTTTGTTTTTTATAAAGTGTGATTAATTGGAGACTTTTCGCTTTTGGTGTCCTCCGACTAGTGGCTGTGCTTGCCTAGCTCGTGGAAGGGGTGCAACCGTTCTGTGGAGATTGCTTGAGCGATGGAGCTATAGGGCTAGAAGGTGGTATACTGTTGAGGTGAATATTGACCCTGCCCCTTGCTAGTGGTACTGCCAGCATACGGTAGGCCTGGGTTCAAAGAGTTAATTAGTGTTGTTGTTTCAGTATTGCATTTTCACACCGACTCTGGCCCGGTATGCCACCAGTCTTGCAGATTCTGAGTAATGCAAGCTTTTGCCTAATTGATCTTAAAAGAAGTGTGAGAAGTGTGGCTCAATGGTTAGAGCGGCAGACCCTGATGCAGAGGTCTAGCCCGGGACCAGGGTTCAATTCCCTGCCTCGGCGGGTCTTGGGCTCAAAAATTCCACGGACCTGATAATTCTCGCCTCGGTGCCTATTCCAATCATGGAGTCCCACTCTGCAACTCTGGGCAATAGCTTGCTTAATCTCCACAACGCCCCCCACAACGCTAAGGATGCCTGGCCTCCACCTTGAGGGTGCCCAGGAGTGGACTCCTCACAGGGAAAGCCAGGATGGGTTCCACAGCGGTATTCGTACAATCGCCTTGAGACCCTTGCGGGTGAGTAGTGCGCTATACAAGTATCAATTTACATTTTACAATTTACAAAACCTCTCTTCTGTCAGCTGGCATAGAACTGGGGCGTGGCCTAGTACGTGGAGGTGATTGCCCAGTGAAGAGTGGCCTTGGAGGAAACAACTTACACCTTTCATGCGAATCTATGAGAAGTACTGCTAGATCGATATGTTCCCTCGTGGACAAAGGGGGCTTGTTTCCTAGTTAGGGAGCCGCGTCGATTGTATGCAGGGGCATTGTGCGAATGCTCATTCAGTGGTGATTTGCGTAATACTCCACGTCTGGCAGGTTGCTTTATTTGTCGTAGAATGCTGTTTGATTAAGTAAGTCGCCAGTATACAGTCCTATCTGGTTTGCTCTGACAACTGCTGGCTGCTTTTGTTCCCATGGTTACCAGATTACTAATTTAAAAAAAAAGGCACCAGCGGGTTCAGGCTAGTACAACAGCGACTGGATCTGCCAGGGAATGGTTTAGTCAACGTGGTTTACCTTGCTTATAGAGTTCGTGCAAATTAAGAAAAAAGGCGTGCTTTAACGAAATTCAAGGGAGCGTTGCACATTAATCTTGACTGACTGAGAGCTCCGCACATGTTGGCTGTAGTGTTTGCCTCGCCCTTCCTCAGTAACAAGTAAGTGTCGAAGTTTAGGCTGGCCCTTTTGTTGTTGTTTCCCTTTGTGGTGTGATGCGGTTTAGAATGTGGGTATTGGGTATAATATTATGAAATTGTTTCCATCTCTTCCACCGTGCTTCATAGCTTATTATACATCAAAGAAACTGGGGTAGTGGCTTTTGGTTACCATAATCGGCGGCACACTCTCCACAGAGTTCACGTTCAATTGTATCTGGGTTATGATTTGGGAGCAGTCTTTGTTTACATGTATTCATGGAAAACCCCATTTGTGACCTCAATAGAAAGGGGCTTGTCGTTGCCAAGTGACCCCGTCTCCCTTGTGCCATTGTCTACAGGGTAAATCCGAGAGTAATGTCTGAATAAATTCCGGGTAGCGTTAAAATATTGTGTTTCTCAGAAAATACTTTGTATGGCATAGATCGCACATTCAGGGGTTTGGAAAACACAGCTAGGGGGATTGTCTGTGACATTCACTGGTTTGCTGTTACCAGTTGTTGTTATTTTTGTGATGTGCCATGGCCTGCTGTCAGTTAGTGCCCTTCCTACGTGACACACGTGCTCTTCTTTTTTTTATTTTTACTTTGAACTCTTGTGAAAAATCTTGTTTTGTGGTGTTAGATGTTTAAAAAACATTGATATCCAATCATTTGTTGCTGTATTGATAACCTTGGTATCCTTTGAGTATAGCTTGTGCAAACTAGCTGTACATAAAGTAGCGGACACAAAATAAGCTGTCGTGTTATCACTGGAACTACTTTTCTTTGTGCACACTTTCTAACTCCTCTACGGCGCTCAGAAGTGCGAGTCGTACCCAGAGCCCAGGGCGTGTGGAACATCAAGTGGACGAATCATGGTTGAGGGTACGAGTTGTCCACAAACCTGCCGCTCTAGACCCCATCGGTATCACGCAACTCGAGGATTGTGAGTCGTACGCCTGATACCTCTACATTGCAGCCCTCCGTATCCCGCGGCTCGAGGATTGAGAGCCGTACGCCGGATACGTGGCCTCCACCACCCATGCCAGGAGCGCTGAATCCCACTTCCCACCCGAGTCAACCGGACTAGAGACTAACTCGGGGAGACTGTGAGTACCTCGAGAATTCCCACAAAGTCTCCCTCAAATCCCCTCCATGAGTCCCGGCCATTCAAGAAGCAAATCTGGCCCCTAGCCCAAGTGTACATAATCCCTGATCTGATGAGAAGCCATATATAAAGAACTTGTTTTGCCTATAACTCATTGGTGTGGTGTCCCTTTGTAGTGTGGTGGTGTCTTCGTGTACATGAACATTAATGCTTAACCCTCCCCTCGGGAGGGTCTGACTCTAGTGCCCGGTAATGTTCCTGGAGGAGAGGGGTCCCGGGGTGGTCAGGAGTACTTACCTCTGTCCCCCAGAGACCTCCCCCCTCTAACAAGTACCTTAGCATCTCTCATTCCGAGAAAGTATTTACAGGCATTAATTCCATCTTGATGCCTAATACTAGTGTACAGACTTTCCACATCTAAGCACACTAGGCAACATTCCTTGTCCCAACACAGATTATTGGATTTTTGGATGAAGTCTTGCAGATCTCTAAAGTAGGAGTCCAAATTCTGTGTATATGGTGCCAGAAAACTATCAACATATATTGAGGTATTCTCAAAAATACTATTTTTTGAGGAAACAATGGGACGACCTAGTGGGTTTAGTTCATCCTTATGCACCTTTGGTAACAGGTAGTGTGTGGGGATGGTAGGTGTTTCATTTTTAGGAACTGTAGTTCATCCCAACTGAGTAGTTGGTGTTCATGCCACTCCAGTAGTCTTTCCTTATGGTGTGTAATTACATTTTGTAAATATTCCCTGTTGGAAATGGCCCTTCTGGTAGGTTCACCCCTAAACTTTTTGCTTTTAATTGTGACTTGGTGTTAGTGATTTTTGCCACGTGCGCACTTTACCACTGTGTTCCAGTGTAAAGTGCGTGCGTTTTGTGAGGTTGGCCTGCCCTCCCATAGGAATGCATGGGGAATGTATGTGTCCCTGGTAGTCCCTGATGCGTGGGGAGTGCAGGGGCGAGTTTGGTATGTGCGAACTCGTGAGATTGAATGCTGTGCGATGATGTGTGCGGCGTTATTGTGCCTAGTGTGGAAGTGCCACTTATTTATTTATTTTATTTTATTTAGAGAGTTTTGTACAGCGCGAACAAGACCCTTGGGTATCAGAGCGCTTTACATTGCATGAGGTAGAATAGACACAGTCATGTATAGTACGACAGATACAGTTTTGTATAATACAACTATACCTGGTTAAATAACGTAGTTAAGTACAAATCGATAACAAATTAAACGGTTACCATAGTATAACATGGAGCTTAAAAAGATTAGTCTCGTCTATGGGAGGTATTTGCTCATTAGAAATATTTTCAATTCCCTATTGAATGACGCTGTGTTTGTTATTTTTCTAATGTTTGGTGGAAGAGAGTTCCAGATTCTGGGTGCTGCTTCTGAGAAAGCTCTATTGTAGGTTTTCTGCTTCCGCAAGATAAGTGGTCTCAGCACTAACTCCTTGGCACTCCTAGCTGGTCTGTTTCCTCCAGATAGTTTAATTTTCTGGGCAAGGTATCTTGGTGTATTGTAGTGAAGCGCTTTGTGAGTGATACATGCCATTTTTAGTTGAATTCTGGCTTTGTACGGTAACCAGTTTAATGCTTTCAAGTGTGGAGAGATATGGTCGAACTTTCTCGACCCGGTGATCATTCTTGCAGCTGCGTTGAGGCATGCTTTTTGTGGAGCTGTGGAGATTTTGGGTAGGCCTGCTAAAGTAGTGCAGCCATATTCAATCCTCGAGATTACCAATGATTGGATTGCTAGTTTAAGATCCGCCTGAGAAATGTAAGGTTTCATTTTTCTAATGTAGTTCAAATGAAAACGGGCACTTTTAGCCATTGCTTTGATATGGGCTTTCATATCAAGTTTCTCTTCGAGTATGATTCCAAGCGATTTCGCCGAATCAACTAAGGTAGGGGTGCAGTTAAGCGCCGTGATCATTTTAGACCATTCCTTGGACTCTGTGTGGTTCTTAGGTGGTGAGATTAGTAGGAATTCTGTTTTCTGGGTGCTTAGCTTCAGAAGATTGCTTGTTAACCAATATAATGTTGTTTGTAAAGCCTCGTTCATTAGCTTGATGTCTTCCAGAGATGCGATTTTAATGTATAACTGTGTGTCGTCCGCGTACATATGAAAGGCTATTTTAGAATTTCGAAGAATTTCCGTAAGCGGTTCGACATACAGGTTAAACAATGAAGGAGATAATGTAGATCCTTGGGGAACTCCAATCATGTTAGGGCATGAAGGCGACAGAATTTGGTTGACCAGTAATCTTTGCGTTCTATTTATGAGGAAGGAATCAAACCATTTCAGCACATTACCCGATATTCCCATCCTGTCCTGGAGCCTGTTCCGCAATTTTGCATGATTTAACGTGTCAAATGCAGAAGATAGGTCTAGGAGGATGAGTAGACATGATCTATTTTGGTCTAGGGCCTGTAGAGCATCATCGACTATATGTAGAATTGCTGTTTCCGTGCTGTGACCTGTTCTGAAACCCGATTGGCATTCATCCAGTAGGGAGAAATTGTCTATGTGTTCGCTAAGTTGTTTTTGTAAACATTTCTTTATTGGTTTGGCAAGTATAGGGATGTTGGTTACTGGGCGAAAGTTATTCGGATCAGCCGGGTTCGCTGTCGTTTTTTTGATAATGGGGACTACTTGTCCAGTTTTTAGGCATTCCGCAAGTATCACTTGTGAGAGAGAGGCGTTAATATTTTTGGTCCATATAGGAATCAGGATGTGGCTGATTCTTTCATGAATTTTGATGGGAGAGGGTCATTATAATGGTTATTAGGTTTGATGTCTAGTAGCATTTTGGTGATGTTATTCGGTTCCAATAACTTGAACGTATCCCAGTGGGCCTTATTTTTTGTCCTGTCCTCCTTAATTATTGAGTTGGTAGAGTTGGTATTGTTCGTTGTGGGTCTTTGGATGTCTAGGATATCCGCTGCACTCCTAAGCTCTCTTTCCAACGTGTTGGCTTTGTTGGTGAAGAATGTTGAGAATTCTTCGCAACTTAGATGTGTTTTTTGATTTCTTGTGACGATTTGGCAAACTTGTTTGATTGTTGTTTTAATATTTCAAATAGTTTCCGTGGTCTGTTTTTGGCGAGATCCAGTTCTGATCTTATAAATTCTTTTTTGGAGTTGAGGATCTTCTTATTGTATTCTTTTCTGGTTTTTCTGAGGGATTTCAGTTCGGGAGAAGATGGGTGTTGTCTCCATTTTCTCTCTACTTGTCTCAGTTTCCTTCTTTCCTCATTCAGTGTTCCGTTAAACCATGGATTTGTGTCCTTCTCTGTGACTTTTTTCAGTTTCAGAGGCATTGTGGTGTTCACTATATCCTTTATTAGGTAAGTGTAGTGGTCCGTTAGATCATTCACGTTCTGCAAGTTGTTAGGTGGGTACAGGTCCTTCTCGCATCTTTCTATTAGTAGTTCCATGTTCGGTTCTCTTGTGTCCCGTATCCTTTTTTTTACTTTGTTCAGTTGTGAGTGTTTATTCTTTTTCCATGTGGGAATCCGAAAGGTTATGGCATGGTGATCCGACCAGTCGCAAGGTTCAATTGATAGGATTGAAGTATTCTCTTTTTTTTAAATTATCCAATCCAACGTAGCTCCTTTCGAATGAGTTGGCTGTCTGCATGCTTGAGAGAGGTTTAGCTTGGCTAAGAAATCTTTAACAGTGTTAACCTGTTTGTCATTGTTGTCATTCCAGTGCAGATTAAAATCCCCAAAGAATATATTATTTGCGTCGGTGTTAGTGTTTGCCGTAATGATCTCCATTAGTTGTTCTATGAAAGAACTATTGTTACCTGGTGGGTGATAAATTGCATGCAAGTTGCAACTTTGGTTGTTAGCCGATCTTATATTTAGCCCTAGGTATTCGCAGGATTTGAGTGGTTCCGATTGTATATGGCTTACTTCCATGTCAGAGTGGTGGATGCAGGCTAAGCCGCCCCCTGTTTTTTTTGGTCTATCCAGTCTTACAATGTTATATAAAGGGGGCACTAGTAAGTCCAGGACCGGAGATGATGATTCCGATAGCCATGTTTCCGTGAGGATTGTCATATAAATTTCCTTGTTAATGATGATGTCAGCTATGTCTGATGCATGTTAGTTGCGGATCTACAGTTGATCAGAAGACATTTCAGTGTTTTGCCAGCATTGTTTGAGTTCAGGTTTTACGGTTCGGTGTTTATATGTATTTGTTGTAAGTTGTTAAGGTTGGGTTTCCTATCATTCTGTGTACAAAAGTTAAATTGGCTGTCTGGCTTGTGATTGGCTGAGACTGGCTGGTGTGCCTGGCTCCATGAGTCAGGATAGGTCTGCCCCGACGGTGAATGGGAGATCTGCATGTTAATGTGAGTGAGGGGTGCACATGGGACCTGAATAGGGCTGGGCTTTCCCCACACAATGCTGGCTCCGCCCCCTGTGGTGCGACGACTGACCCTAACCTGGCCAGTGAATGAGAAGAGGGCCTGAGCACATCAGAGTGCTCCAAAACCAGCTGCGACTGGTTTTTCCCCCCACCCTGCAGACACAGACAGAGGAATTAAGTGTATAAAAAGGGGCTGTGTCCCCATGAATGTTGCTCTCTTGTTCTTGTCCTGAAGAGGGGGGCCTGCTGCTGCTGCTGGGCGCCAGGAGGACCGCCACTGGTGACTGCCTCCCTGCCTGGAGGGACCTGTGAGCTGGCCCCTGGGCCCAGCCTTTGCCCCCCTGCCTTTCGAAAGACTTTGTCCTGGACTTTGGGGATTCCGGCCTGCCAGCCCTATGGAGCGCTGGCCTCCCCCTTCTCTAAAAACAGTGCATTGCACCGCTGGAGCGGTGATCCCTTTTCTTGAGGGAATCCCCGGCGTGGGGATCCCCCTTTGTGATTATCATCGGCGCGGGAGCCTACCCCGCAATTTTGCCGGTTTATGTCCCTAGCGGGTGCTCACCCCGCCAGGGACCTTGTGCCAGGGTGTATTCTTACATTTGCGGCCTAGCGGGTGCTCACCCCACTTTATATTTAAATTAAAGAGGGAGCCTACCCCTCATCAGCCCCGCAGCACAGGACAACAGAAAATCACCGCTGCGGCCCCCAGAAGTCAGGCAGCCCTTGCTGAGACGAGGGCGGGGCCCGGCCAAGGAGAAGGAAGTCCGGCCGTAGGAGGAGACAGGAAGCAGGGCTCCCGCATTGGCGGTGTGAGCCCTGCGTGTGTCTCCCACCAGAGAGCCCCGCAGCCCCCGGCAGAGAGGAGCACCGGCCGCCAGAGCAGCGAGGCTCCCTCAGTGAAAGGAGAGCCCCGCAGCCCAAGAGGAGCCTCACCCTACCCTGCGCAGACTGGAGGAGTGCTGAAGAAGACTTCCGGTGAGTGAAACGGGACTCCGACGTTGGGGGCACATTATTGTAGCAGTCCCTGAGCGGGACACCAATGGGGGCATTTGCTGATTCAAGCCCTGAGAGGTTCCCGGGCACCAGTGCATTAAGAGCCTACGAGGGGCCCCGGAGGCCAATATTGATAGAGGGAGCGTCAGGGCACATTGCCGGTACCCGCCCCCTTCTGCTAAGTACTGACTTCGTTTTGAGCCATAATATTTTGTCGAGTCCCCAGAGCGGGACTCTAACATCTTGGGGGCATTATTGTTTGAGTCCGAGAGGCTCCACCAGTTTGGGGACATTTCGGGGGGTAGAGCAGCCCCGGCTGGCAGCGGGCCGCTCCCCCCACAGTGGGCAGCATTTTCTCTCACTCAAGCCCACGAGGCTCCCACGTTGTTTTGGCCCTATTTTGTTTATTTAGAGCCCAGAGGAGGTCTCCAGCTGCCCAGCACTTAGTGGGCAGCTGCTTCGTTTAGGCCCCCCCAGGAACCCTTGCGCCATCTTCTTTGGCTGCCTGCGCAGCCTTCCCTGGCCATGTGGACACCGGGCATTTCAGCCCCTGAGAGGCCAGTTGGCCTGGGGGACAGTTCTGGTGTTGTGCCCTTGCGTGGGGTACCTGTTTCTGGCGCTATGTGATCTTTGCGCAATTTGTGATTATGTGGAAAAGTAAATTTTGCCATGTTATATGTGCCTACGTGTTCCCCATCTTATGTTATATGTGCATGATCGATATGCATGTATTCCCCTTCTGATCGATTAAACACGCAATTACAGTTGTGTCCATCTCTAGTATGCCAGTTTCCAGTCCTTCGTGAATACAACGAATATTAGGCCTATGTAAAGCTACGTTGCCACGTTTTACAGTGTGCACGTTAATTCATTGAATTATCCCCGTTTCTAGGCCTCAAAAGGGCCCGGACTCAGATTCAGCTCCTGTTTCCTGAACCCTCTCCGAGGAGCGATACAGCCCCCACCTGTATCCCTGACCCTTAGCTTACTTCCATGCCTCACAGTGCCCGGCAAGGCCTGGCTCTGCCTCCGAGTCTGCCAAGAGTATGTTATGATTCTAGTTATCAGTCCAGCCCTCCTTCTCTGCATTCCTAAGCTACTGCATCGCATCAATAGTTTCCGTCATGGTCTAGCCTTTATGTCTCCATGTAAGAGAAATACTGTATTAATATTCATAGAATATTCCCCGCACACACACTACATGTAGGATTATGTATGCACCAGTCTTAATGTCTGTTAGCCTTTACCCTGATAACTTTTGGATTCTATCAACATGTTCTCTAAACACCAGATACTAGATAGGCTTTAGGTACATGTCGCTCTGACACTCCAGACTTTCGTCTCCTCTTCTAGCGCAGAAGTCATAGCCCCCAGTCCTCCCGGTAAAACGTCATTGTCAGTTTGCACGCACCACTAGGTTAGAGGTCCCAGCTGCTCAGGTAGCCCCCTCCATGTTTCCGCCCCTTTTATGACATATTCTGTTACGTTTGCATCACATGTTTATGTATACGCCCTGTACACGCCTTCTTGTTACCTCATTCTGCTCTTATCTTTCGCGACTGCTACAAACTCCGCCTACTGCTACGCCTACTGTATTGACTGTAATGTAAATGTTTTAACTATATATACTTGTGCACTGTTATTAAAAGTTAGCGCTCCTTTGTCCCTGCCCCAGGCAGCTGCCATCCCATCCCCGTACAGGCTGTCCTGTTCCAGTCCTTTATGCTTAATTAAAGCCTGTCAACTCTAGCTACCTCGTATCTTGACTCTTATTTATTGAGCTATATCCTGAAAAATAGTACCGGTAATTAATTATTTATTTACCACAATTACCTGCCTACTGTGTAATGCCTTCTTACCTACACCTCTGAATGTGTTTTCATGCATCATGTGCCAAGCTACTTGCCTATACCCCTAAATGTATTTTTATGCTTAGGTGGTTGTTTTTCCTAGTATAGTTATGCTAGTGAGTTCATGGTTCCCTGCGTGATATTTGCCTAAGGTGTTTAGGATCGCGTGGGTGGTACTTACCTTTTACCAGTGATTACTGGTTGTGTGCTACATTTACTATTTGATGCTACAGTTATGATATGTTCTATGTGCTAAGCGCTACTCCTACAAGTATTCTATTTCTACAAAGTGCTAGTTCTAACAAGTGCTTATTCCTGACAGTGGTTCATGTGGCCCTGTCCCATGTATATAAACCCCTGTAAATTCTGCCCGTGCCTCTGGCACATTGTACATTTTGTGTTTATTATCTAATGTGTTTGATATAATACAAAGGCTATTTTTATATATAACCTTGTGTGGAGTTTCCTTTGTGGTGGGCCTTGGGTGTTGTTGCTGGGTGCGTGCGCAAATACTTAACCTACATTGCCTCCGGGATTAGCCTTACTGCTCGTGTCACGTTACCTAGAGGGTGAGCAGGGGTTATCCTTGGCGTGTAACTTCCTTGCCCTGACTAGAGTGGTGGTTTCTGCCTGGCTTTGGCGCAAGCCTTAGCCAATCGGAAATCCCATTTCTAACATTCCCTGTCACTTCTAACGTAACAGGTTCTATTGCTCACCTGTCCAAGTCCCTCCTGTACATAGTTCTCTCTACAAATTATCACTATATTGCCCCCCTTGTCGGAGGGTTTAATGATTATTGTCTGATCTTTCTGTAACTCAGTTAATGTGTTCCATTGTCTCTTGTTCAAGTTACTCTGTTTCAATTGTTCTCTACTTAGTTCCAAAATTTCCTCTGTAACTGTGTCTGAGAATACGTCAATATTGTATTTGGGTAATTGGGGAATAGATCTAGATGGCATTCTAAAATTCGTCATTTCCCCCTGTCGATACCAAGGATGTTGTTAATATTAGTGGGATGTAGAGAGTGATTGGAATTACTAGATATGAATGTGGTCTCTTCCATTCATTCTAAACTGTGTAGTGTTTGTAATATCTCAAGGTCTCTTATTGTAAAGGCAGTCTGGAGAGAAGTGGTTGTTGTTGTCATATCAATTGTTTCCCTGTTTGGACGGAATGCATGTATTTTGTACTATTTCAACTTCCTAACAAACTTAAATAAATCGATCCTTAATTATACACAATTTACTTGTGATGTAGGACAAAAGGATAATCCAAGTTTAAAAGTCCAAATGTTCTCATGTGTGAATTGTGTTTTAGAGAGGTTTATTACCGTTACTTTCTTCGATTGTACTGCCATTACTTGTTCTTTCCATGGTGGCCGTGTATTCCCATGCCGCTGTTTGTTTGTTTTCCTTCGTTGCCTGCTTCTCTGGCTTTCACTTTTGTGCCCCTTCCTCTGCCTCTTTGTTTTGACTGAAATAAGCGTTCGTTTTCTTTTTAGAGCATCCGAAGTTCCTCGGAAAAGTAAATCTTTGGTGTCATCTTTTACCTCAGTCGATTCAAAAAGGGGGTGGTGATGGACAGAGTATCTGAGTTAATGAGAACACTCCTACCCAGTCAACAGATCAGGGCTTGATCCATCACCGTTTTTTAGCTCACTGCACCATCCCAGTTCAGAACCTGGCTACATGCAAATTAGTCTGTCCCTGGCCCAGTGCATCATGGGAACAGGGCAGACCAAACTACCAAGCCAATTCTTTACTGGAAAGGAAACAAGCTTCCGGGGACCGGTTTCTGGCATTGCAGCCGTCTTCGGCCCGGCTTGCTTGAATCCTGATGGTGCAGTGAGCAAGGGACTCACATCTGAGCATACCCTTCCACACTTATGGTGGCAAAAACGATTCAAAAAGGGGGTGGTGATGGACAGAGTATCTGAGTTAATGAGAACACTCCTACCCAGTCAACAGATCAGGGCTTGATCCATCACCGTTTTTTAGCTCACTGCACCATCCCAGTTCAGAACCTGGCTACATGCAAATTAGTCTGTCCCTGGCCCAGTGCATCATGGGAACAGGGCAGACCAAACTACCAAGCCAATTCTTTACTGGAAAGGAAACAAGCTTCCGGGGACCGGTTTCTGGCATTGCAGCCGTCTTCGGCCCGGCTTGCTTGAATCCTGATGGTGCAGTGAGCAAGGGACTCACATCTGAGCATACCCTTCCACACTTATGGTGGCAAAAACGATTCAAAAAGGGGGTGGTGATGGACAGAGTATCTGAGTTAATGAGAACACTCCTACCCAGTCAACAGATCAGGGCTTGATCCATCACCGTTTTTTAGCTCACTGCACCATCCCAGTTCAGAACCTGGCTACATGCAAATTAGTCTGTCCCTGGCCCAGTGCATCATGGGAACAGGGCAGACCAAACTACCAAGCCAATTCTTTACTGGAAAGGAAACAAGCTTCCGGGGACCGGTTTCTGGCATTGCAGCCGTCTTCGGCCCGGCTTGCTTGAATCCTGATGGTGCAGTGAGCAAGGGACTCACATCTGAGCATACCCTTCCACACTTATGGTGGCAAAAACGATTCAAAAAGGGGGTGGTGATGGACAGAGTATCTGAGTTAATGAGAACACTCCTACCCAGTCAACAGATCAGGGCTTGATCCATCACCGTTTTTTAGCTCACTGCACCATCCCAGTTCAGAACCTGGCTACATGCAAATTAGTCTGTCCCTGGCCCAGTGCATCATGGGAACAGGGCAGACCAAACTACCAAGCCAATTCTTTACTGGAAAGGAAACAAGCTTCCGGGGACCGGTTTCTGGCATTGCAGCCGTCTTCGGCCCGGCTTGCTTGAATCCTGATGGTGCAGTGAGCAAGGGACTCACATCTGAGCATACCCTTCCACACTTATGGTGGCAAAAACGATTCAAAAAGGGGGTGGTGATGGACAGAGTATCTGAGTTAATGAGAACACTCCTACCCAGTCAACAGATCAGGGCTTGATCCATCACCGTTTTTTAGCTCACTGCACCATCCCAGTTCAGAACCTGGCTACATGCAAATTAGTCTGTCCCTGGCCCAGTGCATCATGGGAACAGGGCAGACCAAACTACCAAGCCAATTCTTTACTGGAAAGGAAACAAGCTTCCGGGGACCGGTTTCTGGCATTGCAGCCGTCTCCGGCCCGGCTTGCTTGAATCCTGATGGTGCAGTGAGCAAGGGACTCACATCTGAGCATACCCTTCCACACTTATGGTGGCCAAAATAATTACAAAAAGGGGGTGGTGATGGACAGAGTATCTGAGTTAATGAGAACACTCCTACCCAGTCAACAGATCAGGGCTTGATCCATCACCGTTTTTTAGCTTCCTTTCCAGTGAAGAATTGGCTTGGTAGTTTGGTCTGCCCTGTTCCCATGATGCACTGGGCCAGGGACAGACTAATTTGCATATAGCCAGGTTCTGAACTGGGATGGTGCAGTGAGCTAAAAAACGGTGATGGATCAAGCCCTGATCTGTTGACTGGGTAGGAGTGTTCTGATTAACTCAGATACTCTGTCCATCACCACCCCCTTTTTGTAATTATTTTGGCCACCATGAGTGTGGAAGGGTATGCTCAGACATGAGTCCCTTGCTCATTGCACCATCAGGATTCAAGCAAGCCGGGCCGAAGACGGCTGTAATGCCAGAAACCGGTCCCCGGAAGCTTTTCCTTTCCAGTGAAGAATTGGCTTGGTAGTTTGGTCTGCCCTTTTCCCATGATGCACTGGGCCAGGGACAGACTAATTTGCATATAGCCAGGTTCTGAACTGGGATGGTGCAGTGAGCTAAAAAACGGTGATGGATCAAGCCCTGATCTGTTGACTGGGTAGGAGTGTTCTGATTAACTCAGATACTCTGTCCATCACCACCCCCTTTTTGTAATTATTTTGGCCACCATGAGTGTGGAAGGGTATGCTCAGACATGAGTCCCTTGCTCATTGCACCATCAGGATTCAAGCAAGCCGGGCCGAAGACGGCTGTAATGCCAGAAACCGGTCCCCGGAAGCTTTTCCTTTCCAGTGAAGAATTGGCTTGGTAGTTTGGTCTGCCCTGTTCCCATGATGCACTGGGCCAGGGACAGACTAATTTGCATATAGCCAGGTTCTGAACTGGGATGGTGCAGTGAGCTAAAAAACGGTGATGGATCAAGCCCTGATCTGTTGACTGGGTAGGAGTGTTCTGATTAACTCAGATACTCTGTCCATCACCACCCCCTTTTTGTAATTATTTTGGCCACCATGAGTGTGGAAGGGTATGCTCAGACATGAGTCCCTTGCTCATTGCACCATCAGGATTCAAGCAAGCCGGGCCGAAGACGGCTGTAATGCCAGAAACCGGTCCCCGGAAGCTTTTCCTTTCCAGTGAAGAATTGGCTTGGTAGTTTGGTCTGCCCTGTTCCCATGATGCACTGGGCCAGGGACAGACTAATTTGCATATAGCCAGGTTCTGAACTGGGATGGTGCAGTGAGCTAAAAAACGGTGATGGATCAAGCCCTGATCTGTTGACTGGGTAGGAGTGTTCTGATTAACTCAGATACTCTGTCCATCACCACCCCCTTTTTGTAATTATTTTGGCCACCATGAGTGTGGAAGGGTATGCTCAGACATGAGTCCCTTGCTCATTGCACCATCAGGATTCAAGCAAGCCGGGCCGAAGACGGCTGTAATGCCAGAAACCGGTCCCCGGATTTTTTTACTTTCCAGTGAAGAATTGGCTTGGTAGTTTGGTCTGCCCTGTTCCCATGATGCACTGGGCCAGGGACAGACTAATTTGCATATAGCCAGGTTCTGAACTGGGATGGTGCAGTGAGCTAAAAAACGGTGATGGATCAAGCCCTGATCTGTTGACTGGGTAGGAGTGTTCTGATTAACTCAGATACTCTGTGCATCACCACCCCCTTTTTGTAATTATTTTGGCCACCATGAGTGTGGAAGGGTATGCTCAGACATGAGTCCCTTGCTCATTGCACCATCAGGATTCAAGCAAGCCGGGCCGAAGACGGCTGTAATGCCAGAAACCGGTCCCCGGAAGCTTTTCCTTTCCAGTGAAGAATTGGCTTGGTAGTTTGGTCTGCCCTGTTCCCATGATGCACTGGGCCAGGGACAGACTAATTTGCATATAGCCAGGTTCTGAACTGGGATGGTGCAGTGAGCTAAAAAACGGTGATGGATCAAGCCCTGATCTGTTGACTGGGTAGGAGTGTTCTGATTAACTCAGATACTCTGTCCATCACCACCCCCTTTTTGTAATTATCTTTTACCTCAGGTCTTCCAACGATCCGAGTTCAGAACTCTGGTCCGTGCCTGATTCTGATACTTTTGCAGCGTGAATCTTTCTGGATTCACTATGCTGTGCATTATTCCGCGGTCTAGTGGTTGGGTCCGGAATCGTAGTCTTTTCTTTCTTTTTTTTTCTTTCGTAGCCCAGGTGGGCGTGGACGTCCCACCTTTTGGTGTACTTCCTGTGACGTCAGCACGCTTCCTGCGGAAGCTCCCAACTTTGGGAGCCATCTTCAGATTCTTTTTCCCTCCATTGGGTCTGGATTGTCACCAAGAGGCTCCAGAATTTTTGGAGAGAAGAAGAGGAAAAAGACGAATTTTACACAGAAACATTGGAGAATATACCGAGGAACGAGATCACCAAGCCGGGACGCCGAAGAAGGAGGAGAACTTTGAGATCTTCGACGTCCAATGGAGAATGGGCACACAGGGGGCCCCCTGAGCGCAGGAATGGACAAAACACCTTTTAAATTCTGCCGTAACTGCAACCACAAATACGCGCAGAAGGACCAGCACCCGGTCCACAACCTCGACCACGAGAGCAAGGATTGCAACGCCTGCTCCGCCTTCATCCCGAAGACACTCAGAGTTAGAGAGAGACAGAGGAGAGCCAACTACACCATGCAAGGCAAAGGCCAACCTCTGTCGCTTCGGGACCTGGGCCTCTCCAGCGGCGAACATCGCCGAGGGACCAGATGACTACACGGTCATAAGCTCCCACCTTTGGGTGCCATTTCCAGATTCTTTTTTCCGCCGTTGGGTCTGGATAATCACCGAGAGGCTCCAGAGTTTTTGGAGAAAAGAAGAGGAAAAAGACAAATTTTACACAGAAAAGATTGGAGAAGATACCAAGGAATGAGATCACCAAGCCGGGACGACGAAGAAGGAGGAGAACTTTGAGATCTTCAACGTCCAACGGATAATGGGCACACAGGGGGCCCCCTGAGCACAGGAATGGACAAAACACCTTTTAAATTCTGCCGTAACTGCCACCACAAATACGCACAGAAGGACCAGCACCCGGTCTGCAACCTTTGCTTACCAGTTGACCACAAGAGCAAGGATTGCAATGCCTGCTCCGCCTTCACCCCGAAGACACTCAGGGTTAGAGCGAGACAGAGGAAAGCCAACTACAGCAAGCAAGGCAAAGCCCAACCTCTGTCGCTTCGGGACCTGGGCCTCTCCCGCGCCGAAGAGGACAACATCGCCGAGGGACCAGATGACTACACGGTTGTAGAGACCGTTAAGAAGGCATCTAAAGAGGTAGGAGAGACGTCGACCCCTAAACCCCCGACAGGCTCTCGAAAGCCAGAGTCAGACTCTCGAAAAACAGAGTCTAAGTCCTCGAACGGAGCACTGGCGCCGAAAATCTCGACGGCTGCAGCTGCATCCAAGGACAAACAGCTCAGCGGATCCTTCGAAAAGGACTCCCAGGCAGCGAAGACCGGCGAAAAACCAAGGTCGTCGAAGCACGTCCCCGAAAAGGACCGCTCGATTTCGAAGGAGAAGGACCCGACGCCAGAAGTACAAAACAACATTCTGAGCACTCTGTTCAATGGAGAGACATTGTTCGGGGCGCAGGTGGATGAGAAACTCACCTGGCTCAAGAAAGAAAATGAAACTGCAAGGTCCATGGGGGCCTTACAATTCAGAGGGATGAGAAGGGGTACCCCGACACGGAGACCAAACGGAAGGGGAGGAAACCAGCCGGGAACGTCTCACCAGACGTTCCAGCAGGCACACCAGGGAGGCAATCAATCACAGCAGGGACAGCAAAAGCAAGCCTGGCAGTAGCAACCTCGGGGCCAGTCCTTTCGCGGGAGGGCGAATGAACGAGGGCAAACAAGAAGAGTGGGCCAACAACCCACCTCAAAGTGACTCCGTCACGCAAAGCGTGCCCACCCACACGACCCCTCCGAGGGTGAGACACAACAAGGTCAACGAGAGGGGGTTACACGGACCAAACATCGACGAACATGTAACACCAGTAGGAGGCGGGTTAAGATACTTCTTCCAGGAGTGGAAGAAGATAACTACAGACAAATGGATACTCACATTATACAGTTCGCATACTGCATGGAACTGGCAAAGAAACCACCAAACAGTAAACCAAAAAGGAAGGCATATTCAGGAAAAGAACTAGCGTAACTCCTAGAGGAATCACAAGAACTGCTCCGAAAGGAGGCTAACAAACCAGTGCCATTCAGAGAAAGGAACAAGGGAGTGTACTCAAACTATTTTCTAGTTCCAAAGGTGGACCAAACGCTAAAACCCATCCTTCACCTAATGTTCCTAAACAAATACATAAAGACACAAAAATTCAAAATGACATCCCTACAAGAGGTAATTCCTCAGATAAGGGACGGAGACTTCATGTCCACCATAGACCTCAAAGATGCCTACCTGCACATTCCCATGAATAGGCAGCACAAACATCTACTAAGATTTACCATCAACAAAGAACACTACCAGTTCACATCCCTAGCCTTCGGACTAAAGTCCGCACCAAGGGTGTTCACCAAATGTCTCTCAGCCGTGGCACCGTACCTGCGCAGGGCAGGGGTTCATGTATACCCTTACCTCGACGACTGGCTAATAAAAGCAAGTTCACACAGGACATGCAAGGAACATGCACAGCGGGTCACAGAAACACTGACAGACCTGGGTTTCTTCATACACTGGGGGAAATCCTCAAAGGAACCAGATCAAGTGAAGATCTTCCTGGGGGCACAGATCAACGCCATACAGCGCAAAGTGTTCCCCAGCGACAAGAGAACACTGGCTCTGCTGAAGGAGACACGCCACTACCAGAAGGGACGAGCTCTGACAGTGAGGACAGCGAGCAAGATCATGGGGATGATGGAGTCCTGCATACACCTGGTCCCCAATATACAGCTCCACATGAGACCAACAACAATGGTCACAAGCTACAAGAAGTTGGGAAGATCCAGTGGTTGTAACGCACGCAGTGCAGGAGGAGATTATGTGGTGGAACAGGGAGACCATAACAAAAGGGAAGCCTTTAACACCACCAACCCCAACGGTGACCATCACCACAGACGCATCTCAGATGGGATGGGGAGCACACATGAACAGACTCAAAGTGAAGGGTCTGTGCACTCCAGCAGATGCGGTCAGACACATCAACTACCTGGAACTGAAGACCGTGTTCCTCACCCTGAAGGCATTCCAGAAACAACTGTACAACCAGAGAGTGTTGATACAAACAGACAACACAACAACGATGTTCTACATCAACAAACAGGGAGGAACACAATCAGTCGCACTATCCAACCTAGCGCAGGAAATATAGAGATGGGCCATCCCACTCAAATTAGACCTGCTAGCCATACACCTACCAGGGAAGGACAATGTGGAAGCAGACTGGCTCAGCAGACAGACTTCAGCATCCCACGAGTGGAAGCTCAATGCACAGTAAACGCAAAGGCTATTCAGGAGATGGGGAAGACCGACGATAGACCTATTTGCAACACACCAGAATGCAAAATACCGACACTTCGCATCCAGGTAACCAGGGGAACGATCCCAGGGGACTGCCCTATAGATAAGCTGGTCGAAAACATTTGCCTACGCTTTTCCCCGATACCACTGATACACAGGGTACTCAACAAGTGCAGGACCAGCAACATGACACTGATCCTGGTTGCACCACAGTGGGCAAGTC
This sequence comes from Lissotriton helveticus, assembly GCF_964261635.1. NCBI lineage: Eukaryota > Metazoa > Chordata > Amphibia > Caudata > Salamandridae > Lissotriton > Lissotriton helveticus. The sequence continues at coordinate 597,928 of NW_027611658.1, read as the reverse complement.
AGACCTGGTGCTCACAAATAATGGAAATGGCACAGGGACCACCCCACAAGTTCGGGAAAAGAAAAGACTTACTCTCCATGCAAAACGGAGAAGTACTACACCCAGAACCAGAGAGCCTCAGCCTAGCGGCATGGCTCCTGAAGACATAGAGTTTGCACACCTAAGGTTACCTGAGAGCGCCCTGCGCGTGCTACGAGATGCAAGGAGGCCTACCACACGAAGGTGCTATGTGGAAAAATGGAAGAGGTTCACACAATGGTGCAGCAAGAAGAAACTACACAAGAAGATAAGGGAATCAACAGTGCTAAGATACCTCACGCACCTGCTGAAAGCAAAACTAAGTTCATCCTCGCTAAGAGTACACCTAGCAGCGATAGTAGCCTACACAAGAGGAGAGACAAGAAAGAGCTTCTTTACATCACAAGTAGTAAAGAGATTCCTGGAAGGGACAAAAAGGATTGCACCACCTAAGAGGATGCCACCACCGGCATGGAACCTTAATTTAGTCCTAACAGAGCTTGTGAAAGTGCCCTTTGAACTCATCCATAAGGCCTCCCTACAAATGCTGGCAATGAAGACAGCCTTTCTGGTGGCTATCACCTCGCTGCGCAGGGTAAGCGAACTGCAAGCGTTGACACTGCAGGAATCCTACATTCAAATACACAATATTAGGGTGGTAATGAGAACTGACCCACACTTTATGCCAAAGGTGGTGTCAAGGTTCCACATGAACCAGACAGTACAAATACCAAGCTTCTTTCAGAAACCGTCCACAAGCGCAGAGAGGGCACTGCACACTCTGGATGCTAGAAGAGCAGTAATGCATTACATGGAAAGAACTAAGGAGCACAGGAAAACAAACCAGTTATTTGTGTCCTTCGCAAGCAGTTTCCTGGGTAGACCAGTAACAAAGGAAACCATCGCACGATGGATCGCAGAAACTATACAATTCTGCCACAAACAGGCAGGCCAAGAACTAGCAGAGGGGGCACGAGCCCACTCTACCAGGAAGAAGGATCTGGGTCATCACACACACGGTTGGCTGTGACATTTCTGCTATAACCAGCAGTAGCTACATAATCATGCATGCATTACTAAACCGTGTGTTCTCTCCATATTTGTTTGATTATTTGTTATAAAAGTCAAGCTCATTTCATTTACTGTACCCTTGTGCACACTGCAGTACCTTGCATGCTCACTGTACTTTGCTGTAGTACACACTGCTGAGCAATACATGGTTCCTTGAGTCCAATTTAGCGCCGTGGCGAGCCATGCATCCCTATACACCACTATTGTGACCCCTCTGCTGAGCATTGCATGCTTCCAGTCAGACGCTCACGGCTGCGCCTTGCATACTTCTATGCACTGTAATGGGGCAATCACTGCTGAGCCAAACATGCTTCGTATACTGGGTAGTTGTGCACACTGCTGAACCACGCGTGCTTCATCTTCATTTCAGTTGTGCCCACACTGATGAGCCACAAATAATTTATATATGGCACAATTGTGCACACCCTCTGCTGTGCCTTTCTTAACCAGGTATTCTTATGATGCTGTGCCGTTGTGCACACTGCTAAGCTGTGCCCTCAATGCATCCTGTAGCCAACCATGCAGCAATCTCTCTTGCCTTGCAAGCTTCGTTTAAGGTGCAGTTGTGCATAGTGCTAAGTCTTAAATGCTTAGTGTGAAAATAATTTTTGTATACTGCTGAGCCATGCTTTCTTTTTACACAGTACAATTGTACGCACACTTTAATACCATACATGCTTTATTTAGTGTGCTGTGCAGCGGAGTATGAACAGTTACGCCTTGCATGCTTCCTGTATGGTGCAGTTCTGCACACTGGTAACTCCTACTTGGTTTGCAGTACAGTGCAGTTGTGCACTACAATACAGTACAATTGTGCACACTGTTGCGCCATCCTGCTTTCAACCCGTGTGCTAGTCACACACACACACACACCACACCCCCACATACATCTTGTATGGATCCATTCAGATATATTTGTGCTCTGATTGCTGAGTCATGAATGCCTCTTAAGGGTTTTTGCAGACAGACTACTGAGCCATGCATCCTTCAGATATATTTGTGCTCTGATTGCTGAGTCATGAATGCCTCTTAAGGGTTGTTGTAGACAGACTGCTGAGCCATGCATCCTTCAGATATATTTGTGCTCTGATTGCAGTCATGCATGCCTCTTAAGGGTTTTTGCAGACATACTACTGAGCCATGCATCCTTCAGATATATTTGTGCTCTGATTGCTGAGTCATGAATGCCTCTTTAGGGTTGTTACAGACAGACTGCTGAGCCATGCATCCTTCAGATATATTTGTGCTCTGATTGCTGCGTCATGCATGCATCTTCAGGGTTTTTGCAGACAGACTGCTGAGCCATGCATTCTTTAGTCCCTGCAAGATACTGTATCGCTCAAGCATTATCCAGTGCTTTCCCACAACGGGTACAATCTGGGCCAAGGGTGGCGGCGGCGCGTGTACTGATTTGACAAAGACATTCATCCACTCACAACGGTGCTACAATCGCCTCTTAGCTTGGATGGTGCTTGCATTGCTTTTGTTGCAGTTTATCCAAGAGTGCTGCTCACAACGGGGCATGAGACTGAGCATGGTTGGTTGTGTGCTCCTGGAAGCCTTCAGTGGTTTCCAGGAGGAGAGAACAACTTAGCGCTTTGATTCTTCCTTCGAGACCTAGTGTACGCAATATTAATTATACATTAACAATAATAATAACAACTTCTGAAATTATTTTAATTACTGCAACAACAACACAAAGAGAGCTCGGTTTACATATCCTCCCATTCTGAACACACAATGCTTTTTAAGTTCTTTATTGCAGCTAATAAGACTGGCATTTTTGTCACTGCCCCCATTTCTGGTCCCATTATCTTTTCTTCTTGCCCTTCTATTGAAGGGCAGGAAGAAAAGATAATGGGACCAGAAAACAAGCTATTGTTTACAGCTGGCTTTCTCCTGGTGTTCCTCGTTCACCCCCTTCACTTTACATGTTCCTGTTCGTCTTGACGTCTCTCTAACGTTATAGAAAATGAAAAGGATTTATAGAGCGCAAACAAATGCCCAAAGGCGTTAAGGCGCTGACAGCAATTATCCCTAAAGAAGGAAAAGAAGATGGAAATAGAAATTCCATGGTCTCAAGCCCCGAAAGCATCCCTGACAGAATAAAAAGTCAGGTTTTTAACCCCCTTAGCACGCCGTAGAATCCGACGCGGTGCGGATGTTTCCATGCGCGGGCGGGGCTGTATCGGCCAACGGACATGCACAGCACTACGGAGGTAGTGCTCGCGATGGCCGTTGGCCGACTCACGCAACAAACGGGTTAAGGCCTTACGACATGGGGTGTGAGCCTGAAGACTGGAGATGGAACGGAGAAGAGAGTTCCATAGCTTCAATACGGCCACAGAAAAGGCTCTGGACTCCCCAACTTGCCTTTTGGTATTTAGGAACAATTACATGATTTTGACTTGAGGATTGAAGCTTTCTGGAGGGAATATATCATTGAAACATGTCTTTAATATCTCCATGCCCCATGTTATGCAGTGCCTTGTGAACGATGCATAAAGTTTGAAGGTAATAGGTTTGTCACAGGTAGCCAATTGAGCTTCAGAATCTCTGCCAAAACTGATTGAGATTTAGGAATACCAAAAATCAATCTTGCCGCCGCATTTTGGACCAGCTGCAGTTTGGCTCTTACAGTCTTGTTGATAGCCAAGTGGAGCGCATTCCAGTAGTCTAACCGGGATGAGATCAGTGCCCCGGCCACTTGCTTACGTGCCGGGAGGGAAATGTAAGGATCTCTCCTTCTCCAGGCGCCCTTTTTCTTCCTTCCCTCGCACTTCTTCTTCCTGGTTTTTTCTGCTCTCTCGTATCTGTACTGATGTTCCTCATTTCCGTCTTGTCACCCCCACTGCGCTTCCCGCCCATTGAATACGGACCACGAGGGCTTCAGGAGGAACCATGGCAGGTGACGGCGACCCCTGTACTCTGTCTTTGTGTATAGATTTGTTTATTTAAGTGATCAGTCTTTTAAAAACAAAAACCATTAAACCTATGACATTTATAATAGGACTACTGCATACTTATATAAACATGTAAAATCATTAGTAGAATTTTTACACGGTTTACGCTACAACATACTTCTATACATCAATTATTTAAAATTTCGTTTAAAATGGAGATTTAGGAGTTCCTGTCTTTGTGACAGTCTATTGCGATCTCCACTGAGTTTTACCCATTTCCTTTAAATACACATTTAAAAGTTTCACCCCCCTGCACTGTTCAGTGATCTCTGAGGGGCTGTTGTGGACGGATGTGATCATGTCTATGATCCTTGAATACTAATTTAGTGGGCAGTAGCCCCTTTTGGAACATAGTCATCTTGTCTGCAGTGGGCTAATAATAGCTGGTATTAGAGCTTCCTTCCTGTTACCGAGCCACTGGGTGTCGTAAGTAATTGCGTCGCCATCCCTAATCCCTGTCCAAGAAAAATCGGGCTGCAGATTTAGTGGGAACGGCCCCCCTAAAGCACCAGGCCAAGTTAGGCCCCCATCTGTAGAGACCCTAGTACTTGAAATTCTACTTAATTTCCCTAACCGGTGTCATTCTCTGCCATTCCAGCAGGGGCGCAGCTACCGGGGGTGGTATTTGGGGCGTTACATCTCACTAGTAAATGTATTTTCAGCTAAATAGTTGGGCACAGGTGCTTTCAGTCGGGTATGGTGAGATGTCTGTCGCATTTCAACAGGAATTTTTATCTACACGCCGACACAGACGCACGCACACACTTTTCCCTTTCTGTTTTGAAAGTCTTCAACAATGTTGGTCGTATTACAAAATAACGTGTTTTCTCTAACTCCGCATCTGTCTCTTTTTCATTGCCCCTTGCATGCGCCCTGCTTGTCATATAATGGGTATTAACATTATATACCAGCTCCATTCATGGAAAATCTACAGCTCGCCCCCTCCAATCTTATTGCCCAAGCTACGCTCCTGCCTGCCAGTGCCTCATTATTACCTATTTACTTCAGTGTCAATGAGGTGTGTGCTGGTTTACATGTGAGTGTCTTTTAGCCTGTGTGTTTGTTTATGTGTGCATGTTTGTGTGCGTCTATTTGAATATCTGTTTGTGGGTGTTTGTTTTTTCTATTTGTATTTATGTGTTTGTGTGCACCATTGTGGGTAGTTAGGTGTCTGTATGTTCATGTTTGGTGTGTGTTTGTGGGTCTATGCATCTCTTTGTATGTGTATTTCTTTGTGGGAGCCCTCTTTTCTGTCTTTATCAAATGTGCTTAACCTCTTCCTTAGAAGATAGAAATCCTCTTTTAATGAGGTATTCCCCATGCCTGCCCTATACATTAAAACAAACATTAAATTACATTAGCACACTTAATTTTCTATGTATTCACAATCAATTATTAGGATAAGATTTTCAGTGTAAAAACAGTACTTATAAATGATTATTTTTATCTCAATACAAATTGGCTATCTTCCACTCCTACTTTCAAACACAACGCGTAAACTAGAGGCATAGCTTCCATTAGTGCAGCAGGTGCAGTGTCACCAGGGCCCACTTAACTCTAATGATTGCTCTATTTCACAGTTTAAACAGGGACCAAAAAGGGCATTTCTTTCTTGGACTAGAGCCCCTGACACACTGGCTCCTACTGTCACCTAGCCTTGCTGGAGGAGAAATGTTTATTTGCAAGAGGGATGCTGTATGGAAGAGTAAAGACTCGTTGGATATTGTTCTACTTGTGAAATACACCTGCTTTAGAGTTGGAAATGATTATCAGCCCCGTCAGTGGTGGGAAGTTCCATCGGGGAGCATGGCAGTGCCTAACAGGACTGAATGTGAACACAGCTATGTACAGGAGGCTGCTCGGTGCATTACAGGTGCCTGTATTCAAGGCCTTTTCATAACTTTTGGTAAATTTAGGTAGATATGGTGATCTCCTGTATGTGCTGCAAGTACACCATATTAAGGTGTTAAGAGCCCTGTTCCTTGGGTAAGGTTACTTGCGAACCATAGAGACTCAAAGGGGGAGCAGCCATAAAGACAAGCCACAGGACAGTCTGGAGGTTATCCCCCGTGTACCCTCATGCCCTCAGTACAAGAAGCCTCTTTGGTTTTTATGGGAAATATGAAATCCAGAAACACAGAGAATCTATTCACTTTAACGCTGAAAACTGCCAACATTTCTGTGTGAAAATGTGAGAGAAATGAGGAATTAGAGTAAGATATCACAAAATGTGTAAAAGGCGAATATATATATATATATATATAGAGAGAGAGAGAGAGAGAGAGAAAGAAAGAGAGAGAGAGAAAGAAAGAAAGATGTTACGTGGTCAAGGCATATACATGGTAAAGACTTGCGTGGTAAAGGCATTTGTTGGAATGTATGACATTATAATTAGTCTATTCCTGCACAATCTCAGAGGGGAGTCGGGACCTGAAGGACATGAAATGAGTTAAACCTGGATAAAAGAAATATAGGATGGGAGAAATGAGACTTCACCTGTGGACAGCAGAAACCTCCTCCCGCTCTACCAAAGCCCTGTTGAGCCACAAACTAGCATCGTGGCCTTCAGACTGACCACAATAAGCCAAATATCTTGTAAATGTTGAAAAACAAAAACAATTATTAATATGCTCACATCTGTTGGATGTAGGGATATTTCAGTTAAATTATTGGTTGTGATGGATCCTCTATAAGGAATAAATGAATGATATCGTTGAATAATAAATGTCATGATTTAATGTTTGTTTGCCATATCTGTGTGCGCAATATAAAGACGGGCCTTTGCAATCAGCCCCCCATTCTGTTTCACAGAAAGCCCTGAAAGGATCTGCTGATTGAAATACAACAGGATCTTAACTTTACCTACTTTTGGAAGAACTAAAGACTCACTTTTTAAGTTGTCTTTCAGGGCAGAATCAGTCAATAGTTCAAGGGAGATGGATATATATTACGCTGATAGAAAATCCACCTCAACTCAGGATAATGCTCCAGTCTTCCAGGTTAGAAGGATCTAGAAATGCTTGAGCCAGGAGGGCTGTAAAATGTGTTGAAGGTGACTTAGGGCTTTATTACGAGTGTGGCGGTCTTCCAATGAGACTACCACTGCGAAGGTACCAGGCAGACTCCCAAGCCCATTGAGAGCCCGCCGCCGGATTATGACCTAAATCCAGGGTGGGTGGGCGGTGCAGCAGCGGTCTCGCGGCGGCTGTATTAGGCTCATTAGAGAGCCTAAACATCATACCACCACCTTAAGAGTGCCTGCAGCACGTTCCTTTACCATGTCATGCATGCCACACTGTGCAGGAACAAGGTTCAATTCCATGGGGTGGCACAACACGTGCCCCCCGCATGCAACCCCAGGAGCAGAATCGGCCGGGCCCTGTTAGGGCCCCCTTACCTGCATGTCCTTTATCCTTTTCATGGTGGGATCCCCACCATGAAAAGGACGGTGGATATGCAGACCGTAATATGCTCGGCGATGTCGGCATTGGCACTGCCAACATATTCAGGGTGTTTGCAGACCGCCTCCACAGCGGGATCCTTGATCCTGGGGGGGTGGTGGTCTTGTGGAGGTCTCACCACCACACTCATAATACGGCGGTCAGACCGCCAGGATGGTGGCAGTTGGACCGCCATGTGAGTATGGCGATCATGAGGGCCGCCGCACTCGTAGTAAGGCCCTTAATGAGCTGCAAGGTAAAGGCGGGAGTTGGCATTTGAGCTGATCCAGTGTGAACATGAAAGAATTGTGGAAGAAGGTGTCTGGAGTTACCTTTGTCATCTATACTTCCTAAAGAATTACCTTTTTCATGTGTACTTCCTGAAGAGTTTCCTTGGTCGAATACTTCCTGAAGAGTTACCTTTGTTGTACACTTCCTGAAGAGTTACCTTGGTTAAATACTTCCTGAAGAGTTATCTTTGTTATACACTTCCTGAAGAGTTACCTTGGTTAAATACTTCCTGAAGAGTTACCTTTGTTGTACACTTCCTGAAGAGTTTCCTTGGTTGAATACTTCCTGAAGAGTTACCTTTGTTGTACACTTCCTGAAGAGTTACCTTGGTTAAATACTTCCTGAAGAGTTACCTTTGTTATACACTTCCTGAAGAGTTACCTTGGTTAAATACTTCCTGAAGAGTTACCTTGGGTAAATACTTCCTGAAGAGTTACCTTTGTTATACACTTCCTGAAGAGCTACCTTTGGTAGATACTTCCTGAAACTAAATTAACGGCAGCGCTTCCTGATTCCTCTCTTTTTCCACAATCTGTTCTGTTTAAATGAAATCTTGTCCATGTGTATCTACCCAAAACTGTACCTGTAGCACGAGTGCTCTGTGGCTGCCCTTTCTTTAGTAAGTTACTCTGTGAATAATGGTAAATCACTGCCTTTTCAGAAGTAAATAAGATGTGACATGTTCAACCACAGTTTTAATAAAATATCCATGTATGGTAAAATGTTCCTTACTAAATTTCAAATATGGTAGAGAAGAGATGTCTTCTACAGCTGGTTAAATAGTGTGTATTCACATTCTATTACATTTGCATTTAGTAATATTGCATTTCTTTACATCCAACAGAGAATAAGCCTTAAATGCACGGATTGATTAGGAATAATGAAGATAACACATCAAACCTGCAAAAATTATCAAAAATAAGGAGCTCCAAAAACATCAGTGCAATCAGAGGCAGAGGACAGATCCAGGAAGAAGCAGTCAAAGGCAATTCAGTGAGTGTCCGAGTCTGAGATCTGCACCTCGATACCCCAAGACGAAGAAATGACCTCAACAAAATGAAGGCAACAAAACTGACAAACCACCTGCTGTATAAACAAGCGTCCAACACCAGCTTTGATCATGAGGCCGGTATGAGAGTTGGAGGAAGGTCTCGTGTCTATTTGGGGTCCATAGCTTGGAAAAAACTCCCTCTTCAGCTTTGAGCTGTTAGCAACATGAAAATGTTTAAAAAAGGTTGAAAACTTGGCTTTTTGTCCATGTTGAAAACAAACAGATTTGCTTTCTTTTCTGACCTGTGCTTTGCCCCGGGACACTCTTTGGAGTAGCTGTACACATTACGAGTCGCTTCACCATCATGATATGGCTAGAGCAGTGCTTCGCTATCTAAACTGGCAACAGACCAGCATTCAGTGCTCTAGGTGTATTGCAAACACTTTCTAGCCAAACCGCAGGCACCAGGGAAAAGCACAATGAAGTGGAGCCTAACAACTGAAGGCTAAAGGAAAGCGGAGATCTGCTCTCTGAAGTACAGAGTATTATCCCAATTTGCACCTACCGGAAGGAAGATTAAGCTTTACACGCAAGCAGGCAAAGCCATTATCCAATCTAAAGATGCAATCACCCACAAGGAAGCCTTACTGATATTATGAATGTGGCAGGTATTTAGTGAGTCTTGTATTTTATTGTTAAATCGGAAAACACGCGTCCAAAATATAACACACATACAGGGAATGTGAAAATAATGCAAGTAGTTTATTAACTATGCTGACCCTTCAGGAAACACGGTCAGGAGAAAAATCGTGCAATTCCACTGAATATGTCAAGAACTTTAGCCAATTAGAAACCATAAAAGAGCATCAGCAAATACAAACAGGGGAAAAACCATACCATTGCACTGAATGTGTGAAGAGCTTCAGTCGGTTATCACATCTCCAAACACATCAGCGAATACACACAGGGGAAAAACCATATCATTGCAAGGAATGTGTAAAGAGCTTCAATCAAATTGCACACCTCCACACACATCAGAGAATACACACAGGGGAAAAACCATACCAGTGCAGTGAATGTGTAAAGAGCTTCAGTCAGTTAACAGGCCTCCAGAGACATCAGCGAATACACACTGGGGAAAAACCATACAATTGCAGTGAATGTGGAAGTAGTTTTAGGGTACTATCACACCTCCACACACATCAGAAAACACACACAGGGGAAAAACTATACCAGTGCAGTGAATGTGTAAAGAGCTTTAGTCAGTTAACAGACCTTCGGAGACATCAGCGAATACACACTGGGGAAAAACCATACAATTGCAGTGAATGTGGAAGTAGTTTTAGGGTACAATCAAGCCTCCACACACATCAGAGAACACACACAGGGGAAAAACACTACCATTGCAATGAATGTGTGAAGAGTTTCAGTACGTTAGCAGAACTCCAAACACATCAGCGAACACACACAGGGGAAAAACCATACCAGTGCAGTGAATGTGTTAAGAGCTTCAGTCAGTTAACAAACCTCCGCAGACATCAGCGAAAACACACTGGGGAAAAACCATACAATTGCAGTGAATGTGGAAGTAGTTTTAGGGTACAATCAAACCTCCGCAGACATCAGCGAATACACACTGGGGAAAAACCATACAATTGCAGTGAATGTGGAAGTAGTTTTACTTACTCTTCAGCATTAAGAAATCATCAGCGAGCTCACAAAGGGGAAACAAATCTTTTAAATGCCATGAATGTTTGAAAAGCTGTAGTCCATTATCAATCCTAAACAGCCATCAGCGAACACACGCAGAAGAAAAGCCTTCAAGTGCAATGAATGTCTGAAGAAATGTAGTCAATTATCAAGCCTATGCAGACATCAGCTTGCACTCACTCTGTAAATACCATACAACTGTAGTGAGTGTAGAAGTACCTTTAGGAAATCTTTCGCATTACGGATTCATCAGTTAATGCACACAGAGAAAAATCCTTTCAGGTGCAGTGAATGTGTGAATATCTTCAGTCAGTTATTAAACCTACGGATACATCAACTAACACACACAGAGTAAAAATGAGCATTGCAATGAATGTTAGAAGTGATTTTGTCAATTGCGAACACACCTGGGGTAAACCTTACAATTGCACTAAAAGTGTGCCAAGATTTTGTCAATTTCTGATCCTACATAGCCTCAGCGAACACACACCTTCATTTAACTCACTTAGAATTAATCCTAGAGATGCAGTGAATTCAAAAAGAACTTAAGAACATTAACAATAATATTGACTCATCTGAGGACATAGACAGGAGCAGAACAGTGCAGTTAATGTGAGATGAAGGAATTACAGGAACAAGTATATAATTATGTGGGATATTCAAATACCAGATGAAGGAAGACTCGACTAGAAGAAAAGAAGAAAACCAATGATCTGTAGAATATTAAAAGTGTCTGTTCCCAGTGATTGTTCACTTCGGCACACATAGAAAAAACAACGTGATATAACAGGAAATCCACTGGGAGACTAGCTCAATGTGGAATAAAAGAAAAGAAACACTGGTGGTTTTTATTTGGCGATGAAGAGTTACAAAGAAAAACATCCAAGTGTTCCTGTTCATGCTACCTGTAGAAGTGATAAATACGATTCTGCCTGCACACATTGCTATATTAGAATAAGTGAGTTAGTTGCAAAAACACCATTTTGCTGCTTTTGCACATGACACTACATGTCTCTGTTTTTATAAAGACAAACTGCTTGCTTTTCCTTCACATGAGAACGGTCTGTTTTTCATATCTCTAGACTCATACTGCGATCTCAAATCTGCACAAAGTGTTCAAGGTTAAAATAACAATGTATGCTGTTGATGCAGGTTGATCGGCCCACGCTCTAGACACAACACAAACACAGCTGCTCATTTCTGAAACTCGGGTGCTTTTAATATTGAACTGCATGCATGAGTCTAGCACTTGGAAAAAACCTTTCAATCGACAAAGAGCTGTGCTGATCTGGGATGGGATTCACTTCACCTGACTTTGGAGGTATGGGGTTCCCGGTTTTCACCTAGAGATCTTCTATTATTATAATACCTAGCTCCTATTAAGGGGAGGGGGGGTACACAAGGCGCTATAGACCTGGTTCCACTCTCATTATAATATGATTTCTCCCTTTGTATTTTATAAAATTGTAACAATGTTGATTGTATTGATTTTATGCATCTTTTTACTTATGTTAGCAAAGATACTGCATCTTAGAGCACGTAGTTGAAATAAACATTTAAACTATACAGTGTCTCTGATTGCTCACGTTGTGGACATTTATGAGAATAAAAACAAAAGAGTGTTCTTGATTCCCACTATTCCTGAGAGGTCCCAAAGTCGCTTGTTCATTGGTAGCTTCGCTTTAGTACGGAAAATGAATGAGACACTGTTGCTAGTCGGATAGGGGTTCTGGGCACTGAGGTGGATTTTTGGTACACCACAATTCACTGAGGTCCTGGTTTCCTGCGCATAGTTCTGTGCATGAGCTGAATTCCCGTAACATGGCGCCCAAAGTCTTGATTAGTGCTCGTATCTGTCCCCAATACCCTCAACACCTTTTCCGGTTAACAGGCGTGACGGATTAACCTACCTATACGAATGTGTTATAGGTTAATTCAAGCATGAGATTTATGAAAAGGTTCACATTTTGAATTACTACCCTTTGTTGTACTGCAATTTATATAAATTGTTTTTCTTCTCTATGTCCTCATGGGTGATATTGACATAGCTCAGCATAGTTGGGCAGCGCTCCGGCGTCATCAGACGCAGTTTGGAGTACCAGACGATGGATGTCTGTAATCTTTGTGGTGAGTGCTGATTCGGAGTTTAGTCATCAATGGAGCGCACACCGCTAGCCCCTCCTCCGGATCACCCCTCGAGACTCTGGTACTTGTAGTTCTTTAGTGGATCACCCATGTGGGTGCAAGTCGGTACTTGTTGGACTGATGAATCTCTAGACCCGATACATGTCCCGGGTTTTAGGATATCGCCCGAGACATGTCTCGGGTTTCGGGATAACTTCCCTCATCAGTAGAGAAAGATAGTTAGGGGTGGAAGAGAAGGCCGCCACACAACAGTCAAAGGCCTCGATGCCAGAACCGGCACGCAGGTGCGTCGTCCAAGAGCCCGTCGGCCCAAAGCTCAAGGGAGCCATATTGTGTTTAGTCATCAATGGAGCGCACACCGCTAGCCCCTCCTCCGTATCGCCCCTCGGGACTATGGTACTTGTAGTTCTTTAGTGGATCACCCATGTGGGTGCAAGTCGGTACTTGTTGGACTGATGAATCTCTAGACCCGATACATGTCCCGGGTTTTAGGATATCGCCCGAGACATGTCTCGGGTTTCGGGATAACTTCCCTCATCAGTAGAGAAAGATAGTTAGGGGTGGAAGAGAAGGCCGCCACACAACAGTCAAAGGCCTCGATGCCAGAACCTCCACGCAGGTGCGTCGTCCAAGAGCCCGTCGGCCCAAAGCTCAAGGGAGCCATATTGTGTTTAGTCATCAATAGAGCGCACACCACTAGCCCCTCCTCCGGATCGCCCCTCGGGACTCTGGTACTTGTAGTTCTTTAGTGGATCACCCATGTGGGTGCAAGTCGGTACTTGTTGGACTGATGAATCTCTAGACCCGATACATGTCCCGGGTTTTAGGATATCGCCCGAGACATGTCTCGGGTTTCGAGATAACTTCCCTCATCAGTAGAGAAAGATAGTTAGGGGTGGAAGAGAAGGCCGCCACACAACAGTCAAAGGCCTCGATGCCAGAACCGGCACGCAGGTGCGTCGTCCAAGAGCCCGTCGGCCCAAAGCTCAAGGGAGCCATATTGTGTTTAGTCATCAATGGAGCGCACACCGCTAGCCCCTCCTCCGGATCGCCCCTCGGGACTCTGGTACTTGTAGTTCTTTAGTGGATCACCCATGTGGGTGCAAGTCGGTACTTGTTGGACTGATGAATCTCTAGACCCGATACATGTCCCGGGTTTTAGGATATCGCCCGAGACATGTCTCGGGTTTCGGGATAACTTCCCTCATCAGTAGAGAAAGATAGTTAGGGGTGGAAGAGAAGGCCGCCACACAACAGTCAAAGGCCTCGATGCCAGAACCGGCACACAGGTGCGTCGTCCAAGAGCCCGTCGGCCCAAAGCTCAAGGGAGCCATATTGTGTTTAGTCATCAATGGAGCGCACACCGCTAGCCCCTCCTCCGGATCGCCCCTCGGGACTCTGGTACTTGTAGTTCTTTAGTGGATCACCCACCATGTGGGTGCAAGTCGGTACTTGTTGGACTGATGAATCTCTAGACCCGATACATGTCCCGGGTTTTAGGATATCGCCCGAGACATGTCTCGGGTTTCGGGATAACTTCCCTCATCAGTGGAGAAAGATAGTTAGGGGTGGAAGAGAAGGCCGCCACACAACAGTCAAAGGCCTCGATGCCAGAACCGGCACGCAGGTGCGTCGTCCAAGAGCCCGTCGGCCCAAAGCTCAAGGGAGCCATATTGTGTTTAGTCATCAATAGAGCGCACACCACTAGCCCCTCCTCCGGATCGCCCCTCGGGACTCTGGTACTTGTAGTTCTTTAGTGGATCACCCATGTGGGTGCAAGTCGGTACTTGTTGGACTGATGAATCTCTAGACCCGATACATGTCCCGGGTTTTAGGATATCGCCCGAGACATGTCTCGGGTTTCGGGATAACTTCCCTCATCAGTAGAGAAAGATAGTTAGGGGTGAAAGAGAAGGCCGCCACACAACAGTCAAAGGCCTCAATGCCAGAACCGGCACGCAGGTGCGTCGTCCAAGAGCCCGTCGGCCCAAAGCTCAAGGGAGCCATATTGTGTTTAGTCTTCAATGGAGCGCACACCGCTAGCCCCTCCTCCGGATCGCCCCTCGGGACTCTGGTTCTTGTAGTTCTTTAGTGGATCACCCATGTGGGTGCAAGTCGGTACTTGTTGGACTGATGAATCTCTAGACCCGATACATGTCCCGGGTTTTAGGGTATCGCCCGAGACATGTCTCGGGTTTCGGGATAACTTCCCTCATCATTAGAGAAAGATAGTTAGGGGTGGAAGAGAAGGCCGCCACACAACAGTCAAAGGCCTCGATGCCAGAACCGGCACGCAGGTGCGTCGTCCAAGAGCCTGTCGGCCCAAAGCTCAAGGGAGCCATATTGTGTTTAGTCATCAATGGAGCGCACACCGCTAGCCCCTCCTCCGGATCACCCCTCGGGACTCTGGTACTTGTAGTTCTTTAGTGGATCACCCATGTGGGTGTAAGTCGGTACTTGTTGGACTGATGAATCTCTAGACCCGATACATGTCCCGGGTTTTAGGATATCGCCCGAGACATGTCTTGGGTTTCCGGATAACTTCCCTCATCAGTAGAGAAAGATAGTTAGGGGTGGAAGAGAAGGCCGCCACACAACAGTCAAAGGCCTCAATGCCAGAACCGGCATGCAGGTGCGTCGTCCAAGAGCCCGTCGGCCCAAAGCTCAAGGGAGCCATATTGTGTTTAGTCATCAATGGAGCGCACACCGCTAGCCCCTCCTCCGGATCGCCCCTTGGGACTCTGGTACTTGTAGTTCTTTAGTGGATCACCCATGTGGGTGCAAGTCGGTACTTGTTGGACTGATGAATCTCTAGACCCGATACATGTCCCGGGTTTTAGGATATCGCCCGAGACATGTCTCGGGTTTCGGGATAACTTCCCTCATCAGTAGAGAAAGATAGTTAGGGGTGGAAGAGAAGGCCGCCACACAACAGTCAAAGGCCTCGATGCCAGAACCGGCACGCAGGTGCGTCGTCCAAGAGCCCGTCGGCCCAAAGCTCAAGGGAGCCATATTGTGTTTAGTCATCAATGGAGCGCACACCACTAGCCCCTCCTCCGGATCGCCCCTCGGGACTCTGGTACTTGTAGTTCTTTAGTGGATCACCCATGTGGGTGCAAGTCGGTACTTGTTGGACTGATGAATCTCTAGACCCGATACATGTCCCGGGTTTTAGGATATCGCCCGAGACATGTCTCGGGTTTCGGGATAACTTCCCTCATCAGTAGAGAAAGATAGTTAGGGGTGGAAGAGAAGGCCGCCACACAACAGTCAAAGGCCTCGATGCCAGAACCGGCACGCAGGTGCGTCGTCCAAGAGCCCGTCGGCCCAAAGCTCAAGGGAGCCATATTGTGTTTAGTCATCAATGGAGCGCACACTGCTAGCCCCTCCTCCGGATCGCCCCTCGGGACTCTGGTACTTGTAGTTCTTTAGTGGATCACCCATGTGGGTGCAAGTCGGTACTTGTTGGACTGATGAATCTCTAGACCCGATACATTTCCCGGGTTTTAGGATATCGCCCGAGACATGTCTCGGGTTTCGGGATAACTTCCCTCATCAGTAGAGAAAGATAGTTAGGGGTGGAAGAGAAGGCCGCCACACAACATTCAAAGGCCTCGATGCCAGAACCGGCAAGCAGGTGCGTCGTCCAAGAGCCCGTCGGCCCAAAGCTCAAAGGAGCCATATTGTGTTTAGTCATCAATGGAGCGCACACCGCTAGCCCCTCCTCCGGATCGCCCCTCGGGACTCTGGTACTTGCAGTTCTTTAGTGGATCACCCATGTGGGTGCAAGTCGGTACTTGTTGGACTGATGAATCTCTAGACCCGATACATGTCCCGGGTTTTAGGATATCGCCCGAGACATGTCTCGGGTTTTGGGATAACTTCCCTCATCAGTAGAGAAATATAGTTAGGGGTAGAAGAGAAGGCCGCCACACAACAGTCAAAGGCCTCGATGCCAGAACTGGCACGCAGGTGCGTCGTCCAAGAGCCCGTCGGCCCAAAGCTCAAGGGAGCCATATTGTGTTTAGTCATCAATGGAGCGTACACCGCTAGCCCCTCCTCCGGATCGCCCCTCGGGACTCTGGTACTTGTAGTTCTTTAGTGGATCACCCATGTGGGTGCAAGTCGGTACTTGTTGGACTGATGAATCTCTAGACCCGATACATGTCCCGGGTTTTAGGATATCGCCCGAGACATGTCTCGGGTTTCGGGATAACTTCCCTCATCAGTAGAGAAAGATAGTTAGGGGTGGAAGAGAAGGCCGCCACACAACAGTCAAAGGCCTCGATGCCAGAACCGGCACGCAGGTGCGTCGTCCAAGAGCCCGTCGGCCCAAAGCTCAAGGGAGCCATATTGTGTTTAGTCATCAATGGAGCGCACACCGCTAGCCCCTCCTCCGGATCGCCCCTCGGGACTCTGGTACTTGTAGTTCTTTAGTGGATCACCCATGTGGGTTCAAGTCGGTACTTGTTGGACTGATGAATCTCTAGACCCGATACATGTCCCGGGTTTTAGGATATCGCCCAAAACATGTCTCGGGTTTCGGGATAACTTCCCTCATCAGTAGAGAAAGATAGTTAGGGGTGGAAGAGAAGGCCGCCACACAACAGTCAAAGGCCTCGATGCCAGAACCGGCACGCAGGTGCGTCGTCCAAGAGCCCGTCGGCCCAAAGCTCAAGGGAGCCATATTGTGTTTAGTCATCAATGGAGCGCACACCGCTAGCCCCTCCTCCGGATCGCCCCTCTGGACTCTGGTACTTGTAGTTCTTTAGTGGATCACCCATGTGGGTGCAAGTCAGTACTTGTTGGACTGATGAATCTCTAGACCCGATACATGTCCCGGGTTTTAGGATATCGCCCGAGACATGTCTCAGGTTTCGGGATAACTTCCCTCATCAGTAGAGAAAGATAGTTAGGGGTGGAAGAGAAGGCCGCCACACAACAGTCAAAGGCCTCGATGCCAGAACCGGCACGCAGGTGCGTCGTCCAAGAGCCCGTCGGCCCAAAGCTCAAAGGAGCCATATTGTGTTTAGTCATCAATGGAGCGCACACCGCTAGCCCCTCCTCCGGATCGCCCCTCGGGACTCTGGTACTTGTAGTTCTTTAGTGGATCACCCATGTGGGTGCAAGTCGGTACTTGTTGGACTGATGAATCTCTAGACCCGATACATGTCCCGGGTTTTAGGATATCGCCCGAGACATGTCTCGGGTTTCGGGATAACTTCCCTCATCAGTAGAGAAAGATAGTTAGGGGTGGAAGAGAAGGCCGCCACACAACAGTCAAAGGCCTCGATGCCAGAACCGGCACGCAGGTGCATCGTCCAAGAGCCCGTCGGCCCAAAGCTCAAGGGAGCCATATTGTGTTTAGTCATCAAGGGAGCGCACACCGCTAGCCCCTCCTCCAGATCGCCCCTCGGGACTCTGGTACTTGTAGTTCTTTAGTGGATCACCCATGTGGGTGCAAGTCGGTATTTGTTGGACTGATGAATCTCTAGACCCGATACATGTCCCGGGTTTTAGGATATCGCCCGAGACATGTCTCGGGTTTCGGGATAACTTCCCTCATCAGTAGAGAAAGATAGTTAGGGGTGGAAGAGAAGGCCGCCACACAACAGTCAAAGGCCTCGATGCCAGAACCGGCACGCAGGTGCGTCGTCCAAGAGCCCGTCGGCCCAAAGCTCAAGGGAGCCATATTGTGTTTAGTCATCAATGGAGCGCACACCGCTAGCCCCTCCTCCGGATCGCCCCTCGGGACTCTGGTACTTGTAGTTCTTTAGTGGATCACCCATGTGGGTGCAAGTCGGTACTTGTTGGACTGATGAATCTCTAGACCCGATACATGTCCCGGGTTTTAGGATATCGCCCGAGACATGTCTTGGGTTTCGGGATAACTTCCCTCATCAGTAGAGAAAGATAGTTAGGGGTGGAAGAGAAGGCCGCCACACAACAGTCAAAGGCCTCGATGCCAGAACCGGCACGCAGGTGCGTCGTCCAAGAGCCCGTCGGCCCAAAGCTCAAGGGAGCCATATTGTGTTTAGTCATCAATGGAGCGCACACCACTAGCCCCTCCTCCGGATCGCCCCTCGGGACTCTGGTACTTGTAGTTCTTTAGTGGATCACCCATGTGGGTGCAAGTCGGTACTTGTTGGACTGATGAATCTCTAGACCCGATACATGTCCCGGGTTTTAGGATATCGCCCGAGACATGTCTCGGGTTTCGGGATAACTTCCCTCATCAGTAGAGAAAGATAGTTAGGGGTGGAAGAGAAGGCCGCCACACAACAGTCAAAGGCCTCGATGCCAGAACCGGCACGCAGGTGCGTCGTCCAAGAGCCCGTCGGCCCAAAGCTCAAGGGAGCCATATTGTGTTTAGTCATCAATGGAGCGCACACCGCTAGCCCCTCCTCCGGATCGCCCCTCGGGACTCTGGTACTTGTAGTTCTTTAGTGGATCACCCATGTGGGTGCAAGTCGGTACTTGTTGGACTGATGAATCTCTAGACCCGATACATGTCCCGGGTTTTAGGATATCGCCCGAGACATGTCTCGGGTTTCGGGATAACTTCCCTCATCAGTAGAGAAAGATAGTTAGGGGTGGAAGAGAAGGCCGCCACACAACAGTCGAAGGCCTCGATGCCAGAACCGGCAAGCAGGTGCGTCGTCCAAGAGCCCGTCGGCCCAAAGCTCAAAGGAGCCATATTGTGTTTAGTCATCAATGGAGCGCACACCGCTAGCCCCTCCTCCGGATCGCCCCTCGGGACTCTGGTACTTGCAGTTCTTTAGTGGATCACCCATGTGGGTGCAAGTCGGTACTTGTTGGACTGATGAATCTCTAGACCCGATACATGTCCCGGGTTTTAGGATATCGCCCGAGACATGTCTCGGGTTTTGGGATAACTTCCCTCATCAGTAGAGAAATATAGTTAGGGGTGGAAGAGAAGGCCGCCACACAACAGTCAAAGGCCTCGATGCCAGAACTGGCACGCAGGTGCGTCGTCCAAGAGCCCGTCGGCCCAAAGCTCAAGGGAGCCATATTGTGTTTAGTCATCAATGGAGCGTACACCACTAGCCCCTCCTCCGGATCGCCCCTCGGGACTCTGGTACTTGTAGTTCTTTAGTGGATCACCCATGTGGGTGCAAGTCGGTACTTGTTGGACTGATGAATCTCTAGACCCGATACATGTCCCGGGTTTTAGGATATCGCCCGAGACATGTCTCGGGTTTCGGGATAACTTCCCTCATCAGTAGAGAAAGATAGTTAGGGGTGGAAGAGAAGGCCGCCACACAACAGTCAAAGGCCTCGATGCCAGAACCGGCACGCAGGTGCGTCGTCCAAGAGCCCGTCGGCCCAAAGCTCAAGGGAGCCATATTGTGTTTAGTCATCAATGGAGCACACACCGCTAGCCCCTCCTCCGGATCGCCCCTCGGGACTCTGGTACTTGTAGTTCTTTAGTGGATCACCCATGTGGGTTCAAGTCGGTACTTGTTGGACTGATGAATCTCTAGACCCGATACATGTCCCGGGTTTTAGGATATCGCCCAAAACATGTCTCGGGTTTCGGGATAACTTCCCTCATCAGTAGAGAAAGATAGTTAGGGGTGGAAGAGAAGGCCGCCACACAACAGTCAAAGGCCTCGATGCCAGAACCGGCACGCAGGTGCGTCGTCCAAGAGCCCGTCGGCCCAAAGCTCAAGGGAGCCATATTGTGGTTAGTCATCAATGGAGCATACACCGCTAGCCCCTCCTCCGGATCGCCCCTCGGGACTCTGGTACTTGTAGTTCTTTAGTGGATCACCCATGTGGGTGCAAGTCGATACTTGTTGGACTGATGAATCTCTAGACCCGATACATGTCCCGGGTTTTAGGATATCGCCCGAGACATGTCTCGGGTTTCGGGATAACTTCCCTCATCAGTAGAGAAAGATAGTTAGGGGTGGAAGAGAAGGCCGCCACACAACAGTCAAAGGCCTCGATGCCAGAACCGGCACGCAGGTGCGTCGTCCAAGAGCCCGTCGGCCCAAAGCTCAAGGGAGCCATATTGTGTTTAGTCATCAATGGAGCGCACACCGCTAGCCCCTCCTCCGGATCGCCCCTCGGGACTCTGGTACTTGTAGTTCTTTAGTGGATCACCCATGTGGGTTCAAGTCGGTACTTGTTGGACTGATGAATCTCTAGACCCGATACATGTCCCGGGTTTTAGGATATCGCCCAAAACATGTCTCGGGTTTCGGGATAACTTCCCTCATCAGTAGAGAAAGATAGTTAGGGGTGGAAGAGAAGGCCGCCACACAACAGTCAAAGGCCTCGATGCCAGAACCGGCACGCAGGTGCGTCGTCCAAGAGCCCGTCGGCCCAAAGCTCAAGGGAGCCATATTGTGTTTAGTCATCAATGGAGCGCACACCGCTAGCCCCTCCTCCAGATCGCCCCTCTGGACTCTGGTACTTGTAGTTCTTTAGTGGATCACCCATGTGGGTGCAAGTCAGTACTTGTTGGACTGATGAATCTCTAGACCCGATACATGTCCCGGGTTTTAGGATATCGCCCGAGACATGTCTCAGGTTTCGGGATAACTTCCCTCATCAGTAGAGAAAGATAGTTAGGGGTGGAAGAGAAGGCCGCCACACAACAGTCAAAGGCCTCGATGCCAGAACCGGCACGCAGGTGCGTCGTCCAAGAGCCCGTCGGCCCAAAGCTCAAGGGAGCCATATTGTGTTTAGTCATCAATGGAGCGCACACCGCTAGCCCCTCCTCCGGATCGCCCCTCGGGACTCTGGTACTTGTAGTTCTTTAGTGGATCACCCATGTGGGTGCAAGTCGGTACTTGTTGGACTGATGAATCTCTAGACCCGATACATGTCCCGGGTTTTAGGATATCGCCCGAGACATGTCTCGGGTTTCGGGATAACTTCCCTCATCAGTAGAGAAAGATAGTTAGGGGTGGAAGAGAAGGCCGCCACACAACAGTCAAAGGCCTCGATGCCAGAACCGGCACGCAGGTGCGTCTTCCAAGAGCCCGTCGGCCCAAAGCTCAAGGGAGCCATATTGTGTTTAGTCATCAATGGAGCGCACACCGCTAGCCCCTCCTCCGGATCGCCCCTCGGGACTCTGGTACTTGTAGTTCTTTAGTGGATCACCCATGTGGGTTCAAGTCGGTACTTGTTGGACTGATGAATCTCTAGACCCGATACATGTCCCGGGTTTTAGGATATCGCCCAAAACATGTCTCGGGTTTCGGGATAACTTCCCTCATCAGTAGAGAAAGATAGTTAGGGGTGGAAGAGAAGGCCGCCACACAACAGTCAAAGGCCTCGATGCCAGAACCGGCACGCAGGTGCGTCGTCCAAGAGCCCGTCGGCCCAAAGCTCAAGGGAGCCATATTGTGGTTAGTCATCAATGGAGCGTACACCGCTAGCCCCTCCTCCGGATCGCCCCTCGGGACTCTGGTACTTGTAGTTCTTTAGTGGATCACCCATGTGGGTGCAAGTCGATACTTGTTGGACTGATGAATCTCTAGACCCGATACATGTCCCGGGTTTTAGGATATCGCCCGAGACATGTCTCGGGTTTCGGGATAACTTCCCTCATCAGTAGAGAAAGATAGTTAGGGGTGGAAGAGAAGGCCGCCACACAACAGTCAAAGGCCTCGATGCCAGAACCGGCACGCAGGTGCGTCGTCCAAGAGCCCGTCGGCCCAAAGCTCAAGGGAGCCATATTGTGTTTAGTCATCAATGGAGCGCACACCGCTAGCCCCTCCTCCGGATCGCCCCTCGGGACTCTGGTACTTGTAGTTCTTTAGTGGATCACCCATGTGGGTTCAAGTCGGTACTTGTTGGACTGATGAATCTCTAGACCCGATACATGTCCCGGGTTTTAGGATATCGCCCAAAACATGTCTCGGGTTTCGGGATAACTTCCCTCATCAGTAGAGAAAGATAGTTAGGGGTGGAAGAGAAGGCCGCCACACAACAGTCAAAGGCCTCGATGCCAGAACCGGCACGCAGGTGCGTCGTCCAAGAGCCCGTCGGCCCAAAGCTCAAGGGAGCCATATTGTGTTTAGTCATCAATGGAGCGCACACCGCTAGCCCCTCCTCCAGATCGCCCCTCTGGACTCTGGTACTTGTAGTTCTTTAGTGGATCACCCATGTGGGTGCAAGTCAGTACTTGTTGGACTGATGAATCTCTAGACCCGATACATGTCCCGGGTTTTAGGATATCGCCCGAGACATGTCTCAGGTTTCGGGATAACTTCCCTCATCAGTAGAGAAAGATAGTTAGGGGTGGAAGAGAAGGCCGCCACACAACAGTCAAAGGCCTCGATGCCAGAACCGGCACGCAGGTGCGTCGTCCAAGAGCCCGTCGGCCCAAAGCTCAAGGGAGCCATATTGTGTTTAGTCATCAATGGAGCGCACACCGCTAGCCCCTCCTCCGGATCGCCCCTCGGGACTCTGGTACTTGTAGTTCTTTAGTGGATCACCCATGTGGGTGCAAGTCGGTACTTGTTGGACTGATGAATCTCTAGACCCGATACATGTCCCGGGTTTTAGGATATCGCCCGAGACATGTCTTGGGTTTCGGGATAACTTCCCTCATCAGTAGAGAAAGATAGTTAGGGGTGGAAGAGAAGGCCGCCACACAACAGTCAAAGGCCTCGATGCCAGAACCGGCACGCAGGTGCGTCGTCCAAGAGCCCGTCGGCCCAAAGCTCAAAGGAGCCATATTGTGTTTAGTCATCAATGGAGCGCACACCGCTAGCCCCTCCTCCGGATCACCCCTCGGGACTCTGGTACTTGTAGTTCTTTAGTGGATCACCCATGTGGGTGCAAGTCGGTACTTGTTGGACTGATGAATCTCTAGACCCGATACATGTCCCGGGTTTTAGGATATCGCCCGAGACATGTCTCGGGTTTCGGTATAACTTCCCTCATCAGTAGAGAAAGATAGTTAGGGGTGGAAGAGAAGGCCGCCACACAACAGTCAAAGGCCTCGATGCCAGAACCGGCACGCAGGTGCATCGTCCAAGAGCCCGTCGGCCCAAAGCTCAAGGGAGCCATATTGTGTTTAGTCATCAATGGAGCGCACACCGCTAGCCCCTCCTCCGGATCGCCCCTCGGGACTCTGGTACTTGTAGTTCTTTAGTGGATCACCCATGTGGGTGCAAGTCTGTACTTGTTGGACTGATGAATCTCTAGACCCGATACATGTCCCGGGTTTTAGGATATCGCCCGAGACATGTCTCGGGTTTCGGGATAACTTCCCTCATCAGTAGAGAAATATAGTTAGGGGTGGAAGAGAAGGCCGCCACACAACAGTCAAAGGCCTCGATGCCAGAACTGGCACGCAGGTGCGTCGTCCAAGAGCCCGTGGGCCCAAAGCTCAAGGGAGCCATATTGTGTTTAGTCCTCAATGGAGCGCACACCGCTAGGCCCTCCTCCGGATCGCCCCTCGGGACTCTGGTACTTGTAGTTCTTTAGTGGATCACCCATGTGGGTGCAAGTCGGTACTTGTTGGACTGATGAATCTCTAGACCCGATACATGTCCCGGGTTTTAGGACATCGCCCGAGACATGTCTCGGGTTTCGGGATAACTTCCCTCATCAGTAGAGAAAGATAGTTAGGGGTGGAAGAGAAGGCCGCCACACAACAGTCAAAGGCCTCGATGCCAGAACCGGCACGCAGGTGCGTCGTCCAAGAGCCCGTCGGCCCAAAGCTCAAGGGAGCCATATTGTGTTTAGTCATCAATGGAGCGCACACCGCTAGCCCCTCCTCCGGATCGCCCCTCGGGACTCTGGTACTTGTAGTTCTTTAGTGGATCACCCATGTGGGTGCAAGTCGGTACTTGTTGGACTGATGAATCTTGTTGGACAGGCCACATGAAGGGCTCGCTCCCTCCCCGCAGGACAGGGCCCGGGCCACCGTCAGCACCATTGCCCGGCCCAGCCGCCATCTTGGACACGGCACCACGCGGCCGCGCGGCCTCAGCCCGACCCCAACCCTGGGCCTGGCCAGGCCCCGACATCCCGGCACCACCCTCCACCCAGGAGGTGAACGGACCACTTGGCAGGTCAATGGGAGTAAGAAGTGTCGATGGCTCTCCCCCGCCAGGTGCCGAGCACCCCCAGCCTCCTCGGGCGCTGGCTCCACCCCCCTGCTGGGTGTCTGGACTCCTTCATCCCAGACCCCCCGACCTCCAAGAGCGAGGGTCCAGACATCAAAGGGCGCCAGACCTATAACTGAGGCCGCCCCAGGACAGGAAGGCAGTTGTATCCTGGAGTCGAGAGACACCGCGACGAACTCATCCTTGACGGACTGCTGGCGCTGCCACAGCCCTGCCTTGTGAACTATTGTCCTGCCTGCTGGCGCTGCCGCGGCCCTCTGCAACCTTCATCCTCGTTGGACCTGCTGGCGCTGCCGCGGCCCTCTGCAACCTTCATCCTCGTGGGACCTGCTGGCGATGCCGCGGCCCGTTGTAACCTTCCTCCTCGTGGGACCTGCTGGCGCTGCCGCGGCCCGTTGCAACCTGCATTCTCGTGGGACCTGCTGGCGCTGCCGCGGCCCGTTGTAACCTTCATCCTCGTTGGGACCTGCTGGCGCTGCCGCGGCCCGTTGCCATCTACGACCTCTTCGGGACCTGCCGGCGCTGCCGCGGTCTGACCCATCCGAACACCGAGCTCGAGGATTGTGAGCTATCACCGTTACACCCCCGTACCCGTGGGTACCAAGACTGTCCCGCTACCCCCTTCCCTTACTAGAGACTAGAATTGAGAGGATCATCGTGTCCTGATCGCCTTGTATCGTACCACTCTACTACCAGAAGTGCCTATAAAAGGTGTTACCCTGATCTTTGTGTGGTGTCCATCTGTGGGGGGGAAGTTACCTGTCTGTGCGATCACTGTGCTCGGCCGACCCTCCAGGTCCCCGTCTAACATTGGTGGCTAGCGGCGCGATCCGAACCAACGCGTACCGTACAGACAGTAACTCACCCTACGACTAAAACCACAATGACGACCAAAGAGAGCGGATCGGCGGAGAAGTTCCAGATGGAAAAGCTGGAAGAATACAACCACCGAGAGCTCAAACAATTTTGCATGGACTTAGGCATTGCTACCACCGGGCTAAGCACAAAAGAAGACTTCAAAAACGCCCTAGAGGCCTGGACAGAGACAAATACCGCAACCCCCCGGGACCCCGCAGCCCCGGAAGTCAACACCACCCGGACGGAAGAACGGAGAACAGGCCCTTCCCGTGAAGAGATCCAAGAGTGGGAAAAGAATAGATTACACGAGTTAGACTTGGCACGACTCAGATTAGACGGAGAATTGAAACTGGCGGAACAAAAAATAAACTTAGAACACTTACGGCTCAGAGAAGAGCGAGAGGAAAAACAGAGACAGAGAGACCTCGAAGAAAAAAGACTGGCATACGAGCACGAGTGCAAACTAGCGGAGATAGAAATACGCAAACTGAACAAAAACCTAGGGGTGCCCGAGCAACCGCACTCCCCGGGTCCTACCGAGCAGAAGGTCCACATCCCCAAGGATGTGGTCCGAGAATATCACCGGAACGACGACATACAGCAGTGGTTCAAGGCCTATGAGATTGCCATGACCGCCCACCGGGTCGCTCGAAGTGACTGGGGAGCCGGTCTATGGGGGAGATTCGTCAACGAGGGTCGTGATGCCCTGCTGCAGCTTCCGGACCATCAAATGACGTCCTATGACCACATGAAGGCCGCCCTCCTCAGTCGATATGGGCTTACACCCGAAATGTACCGCCAGAGGTTCCGCAACTGCACCCGGATCCCAGGTACGACGTGGTTGGAATACGTGAACTATTTCAGCCGAGCCTTCGAGGGGTGGATCAAGGGTAACAACGTAACCACTTACGAACAACTCTTCAATCTCATTGTGTGGGAGCACCTCTCCAACAACTGCTTCGTCGAGCTCAGGCAGCACCTCCTCGACAGTAAATTGACTGAACCCCGGCAGCTCGCCACCGAGGCTGACCGGTGGGAGAGCACCCGAGTGGCCCGGAGTGGGCCGAATGAGCAGAACAGAACCAACCAAGGTCATCATCGTCCCCGAGGAGGAGGAGGAGGCCCGGGCCGGGGCCGAGACGCCGTCCCGGCCGCGCCCACTAACGCCACCCCGGCCCCAGCCGGCCGGGGAAACCCCCCGATGCGCCCGGGGTTCCGAGCTAACGTGACGTGTCATCGATGCCAGCGAGTCGGCCACTATGCCAGTGACCCGACCTGCCCGAAGAACCAGGTCCCCGGGCTCCGCCAGATGGCGGCCGCCGCCCTGGGAGAAGAACAAGTCTCCGAAGACACGGAGACCTATGAGTCGGAGCAGTTCGAGTGGGAACCCGCCGCCATGACCCTGGCATGCCTGGGAGGAAGAGACATGGTCCCGCGGACTCCCCTGCCCGCCAACACTCGGAAGTACAGCCAATGGGTGAGCATCAATGGGGGCAAGGCCGAGGCCCTGCGTGACACCGGGGCCAGTGTGACGGCCGTCCGTTGTCACCTGGTGACCCCAGAACAAATCCTACCAAACGTACTTTGCCCCGTCCGATCGGCAGATAACTCGGAGAGCCTGTGTCGGATGGCCTGCGTCCCCTTCGAATGGGGAGGAGTGTCCGGCATGCTGAAAGTAACTGTCCGCGACGATGCCCCCGTGGACTGCCTCCTGGGGAACGATCTCGAGAGCTCCCCGTGGGCCGCTGTGGAAAGAAGAGAGCATCTGGGGATGTTGGGTCTCCCGGACTGGGCGTGCGTAACCACCCGGTCCATGGCCACCCGCACCATCCCTAGACCAGAAGAACCAGAATGGGCAGCACCTCCGCCCTCGATCACTCCAGAAGAAGACTTCCTCCAGACCGACCACCCGGACCCCACCACAGAGGGGTCCACACAGCCCCCCGAGCTTCCCGACCTGGCTCAGTGGCGTCAAGAAGGGGGGCCCACCCAGGAACAATTCCGGCAGGAGCAAAAGACCTGCCCCTCCCTCGAGGGATTGCGACAGCAAGCGCTCGCCCAGAGCCAAGGAGACACCACCGGGGCCCACTGGGTTTATTGGGACAATGATCTCTTGTACAGCGAGCAGAAAATCGCAGAACTGGGGGCCGGACGAGTGCTGGTGGTGCCCCTTCACTTCAGAGACTTCCTGTTGAACCTAGCCCATGATGTCCCCCTGGCCGGGCACCTGGGCCAAGACAAGACCTACCACCGCCTGGTGACTCACTTTTTTTGGCCCAAAATGAGAAATGACGTCTCCAACCATTGCCGGTCCTGCCCGACCTGCCAGGCCAGCGGGAAGAGCGGCCGCAAACTCAAGGCACCCCTACAACCATTCCCCGTGGTGACCACCCCGTTCGAAAGGGTGGGAATAGACATTGTGGGGCCCCTGGACCCCCGGACAGCACAGGGGCATCGCTTCATCCTGGTCCTGGTAGACCACGCCACCCGCTATCCTGAGGCGGTCCCCCTGCGTACTATAACAGCCCCAGTAGTGGGTCGAGCCTTGATGGGGATCTTCTCTCGAGTGGGCTTCCCCCGGGAAGTCGTCAGCGACAGGGGTACAAACTTTATTTCAAAGTATATGAAATCCCTCTGGCAGCAGTGCGGAGTCACTTACCGCTTCACCACCCCCTATCACCCCCAGGGGAACGGACTGGTCGAGCGGTTCAACCGCACCCTCAAGGGGATGATCATGGGGCTGGAAGAACCCCTACGCCGCCAGTGGGACGTGCTACTACCGTGCCTCCTCTTCGCCTACCGAGAAGTCCCCCAGAAGTCCCTCGGCTTCAGCCCCTTCGAACTCCTGTACGGACACCCCGTTCGCGGGCCTCTCAGCCTAGTGAAGGAGGAATGGGAAATGGCCCCCCTAAAGACCCCTCCGGACGTCTACAAATACCTCCTGACCCTCCGAAATCAGACCCGGAAATTCAGGGAGATCGCTAAAGCCAATCTGGAGGCCAGTCAAGAGGACATGAAGAAGTGGTACGACCAACATGCCTCCTCCATCGAGTTTGAACCGGGTCAGCAGGTATGGGTGATGTCCCCCATCAAACCGTGTGCCTTGCAAGACAAATGGACGGGGCCCTTCAAGGTGATCGAGCGCAGGAGTCCCGTCACCTATCTCATCGACCTGGAGTCCCCCCGGAACCCCCTTCGGGTCCTCCACGCCAACAGGCTCAAACCCCACTTCATGCGCTCAGAGCTCAGCCTGCTGATGGCGACCGACAGTGGCACAGAAGGAGACTCCGAGCCCCTCCCTGACCTACTGAGGACTCGGGAAAGAGATGGCTCGGTGGACGGGGTCCGACTCTCCGAGGCCCTGACCCCAGAGCAGCGTCAAGATTGCCGGGCCCTCCTGCTGCCGTTCGCATACCTGTTCTCCCTCGCACCCGGAGTCAGCTCCTGGTGCCTGCACGACGTGGACACGGGGGACAGTCCTCCTGTCCGACACCGGGCGTACCGAGTACCGGATCGGGTACGTACATGCATCCAAGAAGAAGTCTCCAAGATGCTCGCCCTCGGGGTCATCGAGCCTTCGGACAGTCCCTGGGCCAGCCCGGTCGTCCTGGTCCCCAAGGCCGCGGCACCGGGCACCACGCCGGAGCTCCGCTTCTGCATCGACTATCGGGGGCTGAACGCGGTCACCCGAACCGACGCTCACCCTATCCCCCGAGCAGATGAACTAGTCGACCGCATGGGGGCAGCCCGCTACCTAAGCATCTTTGACCTGACAGCGGGCTACTGGCAGATCGGCCTCACCCCCAGGGCCCAAGAACGTTCCGCTTTCTCCACCCCGGACGGGCACTACCATTTCAGAGTGATGCCCTTCGGCATGAAGAACGCTCCAGCCACCTTTCAAAGACTGGTGAACCAGGTATTGGCGGGCCTTGAAGAATTCAGCGTCGCCTACCTGGACGACATCGCGGTATACAGCCGCCACTGGGCAGACCACCTCCACCACCTCCGAGCGGTCCTGTAGGCCCTCCAACAGGCCGGCCTCACCATAAAGGCCAGCAAGTGCCAAATCGGCCAGGGGTCCGTGACCTACCTCGGACACCAAGTGGGGAGCGATCTGGTGGCCCCCCTCCAACTCAAGGTAGCTGCCATCCAGTCTTGGCAACCCCCCAAAACACAAACAGAGGTCCGAGCCTTCCTGGTGCTCACCGGATACTACCGGCGGTTTGTGAGGGACTATGGCAGCATTGTGGGGCCCCTCACGGAACTCACGTCTAAGAACAACCCAAAACGAGTCAACTGGACTCCCGACTGTCACGCGGCCTTCGAGACGCTGAAGGCCGCCATGTGCACCGCTCCGGTGCTCCAGGCCCCCGACTACAGCCGCGAGTTCATCGTGCAGACCGATGCCTCCGACCATGGTATTGGGGCCGTCCTCTCCCAACTGAATCCCGAAGGAGTGGACCAACCCGTGGCCTTCATCAGCAGACGCCTACTGCCCCGAGAACAGCGCTGGAGCACCATTGAGCGAGAGGCCTTCGCAGTGGTATGGGCCCTCAAGAAGCTCCGGCCGTACCTCTTCGGAACCCATTTCCGGGTACAGACAGATCATCGGCCCCTGCAATGGCTCATGCAGATGCGGGGGGAGAACCCCAAACTATTGCGATGGTCCATCTCCCTGCAGGGGATGGACTTCACTGTGGAGCATCGCCCTGGCCAAGACCACGCCAACGCGGATGGCCTGTCCCGCTTTTCCGCCTCGACGAGGAAAGTCCCCAAGAAGATGGGTGACTCTCCCCGCCTTCAGCTGGGGGGGACGCATGTTGGACAGGCCACATGAAGGGCTCTCTCCCTCCCCACAGGACAGGGCCCGGGCCACCGTCAGCACCATTGCCCGGCCCAGCCGCCATCTTGGACACGGCACCACGCGGCCGCGCGGCCTCAGCCCGACCCCAACCCTGGGCCTGGCCAGGCCCCGACATCCCGGCACCACCCTCCACCCAGGAGGTGAACGGACCACTTGGCAGGTCAATGGGAGTAAGAAGTGTCGATGGCTCTCCCCCGCCAGGTGCCGAGCACCCCCAGCCTCCTCGGGCGCTGGCTCCACCCCCCTGCTGGGTGTCTGGACTCCCTCATCCCAGACCCCCCGACCTCCAAGAGCGAGGGTCCGGACATCAAAGGGCGCCAGACCTATAACTGAGGCCGCCCCAGGACAGGAAGGCAGTTGTATCCTGGAGTCGAGAGACACCGCGACGAACTCATCCTTGACGGACTGCTAGCGCTGCCACAGCCCTGCCTTGTGAACTATTGTCCTGCCTGCTGGCGCTGCCGCGGCCCTCTGCAACCTTCATCCTCGTGGGACCTGCTGGCACTGCCGCGGCCCTCTGCAACATTCATCCTCGTGGGACCTGCTGGCGCTGCCGCGGCCTGTTGTAACCTTCCTCCTCGTGGGACCTGCTGGCGCTGCCGCGGCCCGTTGCAACCTGCATTCTCGTGGGACCTGCTGGCGCTGCCGCGGCCCGTTGTAACCTTCATCCTCGTTGGGACCTGCTGGCGCTGCCGCGGCCCGTTGCCATCTACGACCTCTTCGGGACCTGCCGGCGCTGCCGCGGTCTGACCCATCCGAACACCGAGCTCGAGGATTGTGAGCTATCACCGTTACACCCCCGTACCCGTGGGTACCAAGACTGTCCCGCTACCCCCTTCCCTTACTAGAGACTAGAATTGAGAGGATCATCGTGTCCTGATTGCCTTGTATCGTACCACTCTACTACCAGAAGTGCCTATAAAAGGTGTTACCCTGATCTTTGTGTGGTGTCCATCTGTGGGGGGGAAGTTACCTGTCTGTGCGATCACTGTGCTCGGCCGACCCTCCAGGTCCCCGTCTAACAAATCTCTAGACCCGATACATGTCCCGGGTTTTAGGATATCGCCCGAGACATGTCTCGGGTTTCGGGATAACTTCCCTCATCAGTAGAGAAAGATAGTTAGGGGTGGAAGAGAAGGCCGCCACACAACAGTCGAAGGCCTCGATGCCAGAACCGGCACGCAGGTGCGTCGTCCAAGAGCCCGTCGGCCCAAAGCTCAAGGGAGCCATATTGTGTTTAGTCATCAATGGAGCGCACACCACTAGCCCCTCCTCCGGATCGCCCCTCGGGACTCTGGTACTTGTAGTTCTTTAGTGGATCACCCATGTGGGTGCAAGTCGGTACTTGTTGGACTGATGAATCTCTAGACCCGATACATGTCCCGGGTTTTAGGATATCGCCCGAGACATGTCTCGGGTTTCGGGATAACTTCCCTCATCAGTAGAGAAAGATAGTTAGGGGTGGAAGAGAAGGCCGCCACACAACAGTCAAAGGCCTCGATGCCAGAACCGGCACGCAGGTGCGTCGTCCAAGAGCCCGTCGGCCCAAAGCTCAAGGGAGCCATATTGTGTTTAGTCATCAATAGAGCGCACACCGCTAGCCCCTCCTCCGGATCGCCCCTCGGGACTCTGGTACTTGTAGTTCTTTGGTGGATCACCCATGTGGGTGCAAGTCGGTACTTGTTGGACTGATGAATCTCTAGACCCGATACATGTCCCGGGTTTTAGGATATCGCCCGAGACATGTCTCGGATTTCGGGATAACTTCCCTCATCAGTAGAGAAAGATAGTTAGGGGTGGAAGAGAAGGCCGCCACACAACAGTCAAAGGCCTCGATGCCAGAACCAGCACGCAGGTGCATCGTCCAAGAGCCCGTCGGCCCAAAGCTCAAAGGAGCCATATTGTGTTTAGTCATCAATGGAGCGCACACCGCTAGCCCCTCCTTCGGATCGCCCCTCGGTACTCTGGTACTTGTAGTTCTTTAGTGGATCACCCATGTGGGTGCAAGTCGGTACTTGTTGGACTGATGAATCTCTAGACCCGATACATGTCCCGGGTTTTAGGAT
The DNA here is from genome assembly GCF_964261635.1 of Lissotriton helveticus. Classification (NCBI taxonomy): domain Eukaryota; kingdom Metazoa; phylum Chordata; class Amphibia; order Caudata; family Salamandridae; genus Lissotriton; species Lissotriton helveticus. Next base: position 565,395 of record NW_027611658.1, on the reverse strand, counting down.
ATCGCCCAAAACATGTCTCGGGTTTCGGGATAACTTCCCTCATCAGTAGAGAAAGATAGTTAGGGGTGGAAGAGAAGGCCGCCACACAACAGTCAAAGGCCTCGATGCCAGAACCGGCACGCAGGTGCGTCGTCCAAGAGCCCGTCGGCCCAAAGCTCAAGGGAGCCATATTGTGTTTAGTCATCAATGGAGCGCACACCGCTAGCCCCTCCTCCGGATCGCCCCTCGGGACTCTGGTACTTGTAGTTCTTTAGTGGATCACCCATGTGGGTGCAAGTCGGTACTTGTTGGACTGATGAATCTCTAGACCCGATACATGTCCCGGGTTTTAGGATATCGCCCGAGACATGTCTCGGGTTTCGGGATAACTTCCCTCATCAGTAGAGAAATATAGTTAGGGGTGGAAGAGAAGGCCGCCACACAACAGTCAAAGGCCTCGATGCCAGAACTGGCACGCAGGTGCGTCGTCCAAGAGCCCGTCGGCCCAAAGCTCAAGGGAGCCATATTGTGTTTAGTCATCAATGGAGCGCACACCGCTAGCCCCTCCTCCGGATCGCCCCTCGGGACTCTGGTACTTGTAGTTCTTTAGTGGATCACCCATGTGGGTGCAAGTCGGTACTTGTTGGACTGATGAATCTCTAGAGCCGATACATGTCCCGGGTTTTAGGATATCGCCCGAGACATGTCTCGGGTTTCGGGATAACTTCCCTCCTCAGTAGAGAAAGATAGTTAGGGGTGGAAGAGAAGGCCGCCACACAACAGTCAAAGGCCTCGATGCCAGAACCGGCACGCAGGTGCGTCGTCCAAGAGCCCGTCGGCCCAAAGCTCAAGGGAGCCATATTGTGTTTAGTCATCAATGGAGCGCACACCGCTAGCCCCTCCTCCGGATCGCCCCTCGGGACTCTGGTACTTGTAGTTCTTTAGTGGATCACCCATGTGGGTGCAAGTCGGTACTTGTTGGACTGATGAATCTCTAGACCCGATACATGTCCCGGGTTTTAGGATATCGCCCGAGACATGTCTCGGGTTTCGGGATAACTTCCCTCATCAGTAGAGAAATATAGTTAGGGGTGGAAGAGAAGGCCGCCACACTACAGTCAAAGGCCTCGATGCCAGAACTGGCACGCAGGTGCGTCGTCCAAGAGCCCGTCGGCCCAAAGCTCAAGGGAGCCATATTGTGTTTAGTCATCAATGGAGCGCACACCGCTAGCCCCTCCTCCGGATCGCCCCTCGGGACTCTGGTACTTGTAGTTCTTTAGTGGATCACCCATGTGGGTGCAAGTCGGTACTTGTTGGACTGATGAATCTCTAGACGCGATACATGTCCCGGGTTTTAGGATATCGCCCGAGACATGTCTCGGGTTTCGGGATAACTTCCCTCATCAGTAGAGAAAGATAGTTAGGGGTAGAAGAGAAGGCCGCCACACAACAGTCAAAGGCCTCGATGCCAGAACCGGCACGCAGGTGCGTCGTCCAAGAGCCCGTTGGCCCAAAGCTCAAGGGAGCCATATTGTGTTTAGTCATCAATGGAGCGCACACCGCTAGCCCCTCCTCCGGATCGCCCCTCGGGACTCTGGTACTTGTAGTTCTTTAGTGGATCACCCATGTGGGTGCAAGTCAGTACTTGTTGGACTGATGAATCTCTAGACCCGATACATGTCCCGGGTTTTAGGATATCGCCCGAGACATGTCTCAGGTTTCGGGATAACTTCCCTCATCAGTAGAGAAAGATAGTTAGGGGTGGAAGAGAAGGCCACCACACAACAGTCAAAGGCCTCGATGCCAGAACCGGCACGCAGGTGCGTCGTCCAAGAGCCCGTCGATCCAAAGCTCAAGGGAGCCTTATTGTGTTTAGTCATCAATGGAGCGCACACCGCTAGCCCCTCCTCCGGATCGCCCCTCGGGACTCTGGTACTTGTAGTTCTTTAGTGGATCACCCATGTGGGTGCAAGTCGGTACTTGTTGGACTGATGAATCTCTAGACCCGATACATGTCCCGGGTTTTAGGATATCGCCCGAGACATGTCTCGGGTTTCGGGATAACGTCCCTCATCAGTAGAGAAATATAGTTAGGGGTGGAAGAGAAGGCCGCCACACAACAGTCAAAGGCCTCGATGCCAGAACCGGCACGCAGGTGCGTCGTCCAAGAGCCCGTCGGCCCAAAGCTCAATGGAGCCATATTGTGTTTAGTCATCAATGGAGCGCACACGGCTAGCCCCTCCTCCGGATCGCCCCTCGGGACTCTGGTACTTGTAGTTCTTTAGTGGATCACCCATGTGGGTGCAAGTCGGTACTTGTTGGACTGATGAATCTCTAGACCCGATACATGTCCCGGGTTTTAGGATATCGCCCGAGACATGTCTCGAGTTTCGGGATAACTTCCCTCATCAGTAGAGAAAGATAGTTAGGGGTGGAAGAGAAGGCCGCCACACAACAGTCAAAGTGCGCGATGCCAGAACCGGCACGCAGGTGCGTCGTCCAAGAGCCCGTCGGCCCAAAGCTCAAGGGAGCCATATTGTGTTTAGTCATCAATGGAGCGCACACCGCTAGCCCCTCCTCCGGATCGCCCCTCGGGACTCTGGTACTTGTAGTTCTTTAGTGGATCACCCATGTGGGTGCAAGTCGGTACTTGTTGGACTGATGAATCTCTAGACCCGATACATGTCCCGGGTTTTAGGATATCGCCCGAGACATGTCTCGGGTTTCGGGATAACTTCCCTCATCAGTAGAGAAATATAGTTAGGGGTGGAAGAGAAGGCCGCCACACAACAGTCAAAGGCCTCGATGCCTGAACCGGCACGCAGGTGCGTCGTCCAAGAGCCCGTCTGCCCAAAGCTCAAGGGAGCCATATTGTGTTTAGTCATCAATGGAGCGCACACGGCTAGCCCCTCCTCCGGATCGCCCCTCGGGACTCTGGTACTTGTAGTTCTTTAGTGGATCACCCATGTGGGTGCAAGTCGGTACTTGTTGGACTGATGAATCTCTAGACCCGATACATGTCCCGGGTTTTAGGATATCGCCCGAGACATGTCTCGAGTTTCGGGATAACTTCACTCATCAGTAGAGAAAGATAGTTAGGGGTGGAAGAGAAGGCCGCCACACAACAGTCAAAGGCCTCGATGCCAGAACCGGCACGCAGGTGCGTCATCCAAGAGCCCGTCGGCCCAAAGCTCAAGGGAGTCATATTGTGTTTAGTCATCAATGGAACGCACACCGCTAGCCCCTCCTCCAGATCGCCCCTTGGGACTCTGGTACTTGTAGTTCTTTAGTGTATCACCCATGTGGGTGCAAGTCGGTACTTGTTGGACTGATGAATCTCTAGACCCGATACATGTCCCGGGTTTTAGGATATCGCCCGAGACATGTCTCGGGTTTCGGGATAACTTCCCATATCAGTAGAGAAAGATGGTTAGGGGTGGAAGAGAAGGCCGCCACACAACAGTCAAAGGCCTCGATGCCAGAACCGGCACGCAGGTGCGTCGTCCAAGAGCCCGTCGGCCCAAAGCTCAAGGGAGCCATATTGTGTTTAGTCATCAATGGAGCGCACACTGCTAGCCCCTCCTCCGGATCACCCTTCAGGACTCTGGTACTTGTAGTTCTTTAGTGGATCACCCATGTGGGTGCAAGTCGGTACTTGTTGGACTGATGAATCTCTAGACCCGATACATGTCCCGGGTTTTAGGATATCGCCCGAGACATGTCTCGGGTTTCGGGATAACTTCCCTCATCAGTAGAGAAAGATAGTTAGGGGTGGAAGAGAAGGCCGCCACACAACAGTCAAAGTGCGCGATGCCAGAACCGGCACGCAGGTGCGTCGTCCAAGAGCCCGTCGGCCCAAAGCTCAAGGGAGCCATATTGTGTTTAGTCATCAATGGAGCGCACACCGCTTGCCCCTCCTCCGGATCGCCCCTCGGGACTCTGGTACTTGTAGTTCTTTAGTGGATCACCCATGTGGGTGCAAGTCGGTACTTGTTGGACTGATGAATCTCTAGACCCGATACATGTCCCGGGTTTTAGGATATCGCCCGAGACATGTCTCGAGTTTCGGGATAACTTCACTCATCAGTAGAGAAAGATAGTTAGGGGTGGAAGAGAAGGCCGCCACACAACAGTCAAAGGCCTCGATGCCAGAACCGGCACGCAGGTGCGTCATCCAAGAGCCCGTCGGCCCAAAGCTCAAGGGAGTCATATTGTGTTTAGTGATCAATGGAGCGCACACCGCTAGCCCCTCCTCCAGATCGCCCCTTGGGACTCTGGTACTTGTAGTTCTTTAGTGGATCACCCATGTGGGTGCAAGTCGGTACTTGTTGGACTGATGAATCTCTAGACCCGATACATGTCCCGGGTATTAGGATATCGCCCGAGACATGTCTCGGGTTTCGGGATAACTTCCCTCATCAGTAGAGAAAGATGGTTAGGGGTGGAAGAGAAGGCCGCCACACAACAGTCAAAGGCCTCGATGCCAGAACCGGCACGCAGGTGCGTCGTCCAAGAGCCCGTCGGCCCAAAGCTCAAGGGAGCCATATTGTGTTTAGTCATCAATGGAGCGCACACTGCTAGCCCCTCCTCCGGATCGCCCTTCAGGACTCTGGTACTTGTAGTTCTTTAGTGGATCACCCATGTGGGTGCAAGTCGGTACTTGTTGGACTGATGAATCTCTAGACCCGATACATGTCCCGGGTTTTAGGATATCGCCCGAGACATGTCTCGGGTTTCGGGATAACTCCCCTGATCAGTAGAGAAAGATAGTTAGGGGTGGAAGAGAAGGCCGCCACACAACAGTCAAAGGCCTCGATGCCAGAACTGGCACGCAGGTGCGTCGTCCAAGAGCCCGTCGGCCCAAAGCTCAAGGGAGCCATATTGTGTTTAGTCATCAATGGAGCACACACCGCTAGCCCCTCCTCCGGATCGCCCCTCGGCACTCTGGTACTTGTAGTTCTTTAGTGGATCACCCATGTGGGTGCAAGTCGGTACTTGTTGGACTGATGAATCTCTAGACCCGATACATGTCCCGGGTTTTATGATATCGCCCGAGACATGTCTCGGGTTTCGGGATAACTTCCCTCATCAGTAGAGAAAGATAGTTAGGGGTGGAAGAGAAGGCCGCCACACAACAGTCAAAGGCCTCGATGCCAGAACCGGCATGCAGGTGTGTCGTCCAAGAGCCCGTCGGCCCAAAGCTCAAGGGAACCATATTGTGTTTAGTCATCAATGGAGCGCACACCGCTAGCCCCTCCTCCGGATCGCCCCTCGGGACTCTGGTACTTGTAGTTCTTTAGTGGATCACCCATGTGGGTGCAAGTCGGTACTTGTTGGACTGATGAATCTCTAGACCCGATACATGTCCCGGGTTTTAGGATATCGCCCGAGACATGTCTCGGGTTTCGGGATAACTTCCCTCATCAGTAGAGAAAGATAGTTAGGGGTGGAAGAGAAGGCCGCCACACAACAGTCAAAGGCCTCGATGCCAGAACCGGCACGCAGGTGCGTCGTCCAAGAGCCCGTCGGCCCAAAGCTCAAGGGAGCCATATTGTGTTTAGTCATCAATGGAGCGCACACCGCTAGCCCCTCCTCCGGATCGCCCCTCGGGACTCTGGTACTTGTAGTTCTTTAGTGGATCACCCATGTGGGTTCAAGTCAGTACTTGTTGGACTGATGAATCTCTAGACCCGATACATGTCCCGGGTTTTAGGATATCGCCCGAGACATGTCTCGGGTTTCGGGATAACTTTCCTCATCAGTAGAGAAAGATAGTTAGGGGTGGAAGAGAAGGCCGCCACACAACAGTCAAAGGCCTCGATGCCAGAACCGGCACGCAGGTGCGTCGTCCAAGAGCCCGTCGGCCCAAAGCTCAAGAGAGCCATATTGTGTTTAGTCATCAATGGAGCGCACACCGCTAGCCCCTCCTCCGGATCGCCCCTCGGGACTCTGGTACTTGTAGTTCTTTAGTGGATCACCCATGTGGGTGCAAGTCGGTACTTGTTGGACTGATGAATCTCTAGACCCGATACATGTCCCGGGTTTTAGGATATCGCCCGAGACATGTCTCGGGTTTCGGGATAACTTCCCTCATCAGTAGAGAAATATAGTTAGGGGTGTAAGAGAAAGCCGCCACACAACAGTCAAAGGCCTCGATGCCAGAACTGGCACGCAGGTGCGTCGTCCAAGAGCCCGTCGGCCCAAAGCTCAAGGGAGCCATATTGTGTTTAGTCATCAATGGAGCGCACACCGCTAGCCCCTCCTCTGGATCGCCCCTCGGGACTCTGGTACTTGTAGTTCTTTAGTGGATCACCCATGTGGGTGCAAGTCGGTACTTGTTGGACTGATGAATCTCTAGACCCGATACATGTCACGGGTTTTAGGATATCGCCCGAGACATGTCTCGGGTTTCGGGATAACTTCCCTCATCAGTAGAGAAAGATAGTTAGGGGTGGAAGAGAAGGCCGCCACACAACAGTCAAAGGCCTCGATGCCAGAACCGGCACGCAGGTGCGTCGTCCAAGAGCCCGTCGGCCCAAAGCTCAAGGGAGCCATATTGTGTTTAGTCATCAATGGAGCGCACACCGCTAGCCCCTCCTCCGGATCGCCCCTCGGGACTCTGGTACTTGTAGTTCTTTAGTGGATCACCCATGTGGGTTCAAGTCAGTACTTGTTGGACTGATGAATCTCTAGACCCGATACATGTCCCGGGTTTTAGGATATCGCCCGAGACATGTCTCAGGTTTCGGGATAACTTCCCTCATCAGTAGAGAAAGATAGTTAGGGGTGGAAGAGAAGGCCGCCACACAACAGTCAAAGGCCTCGATGCCAGAACCGGCACGCAGGTGCGTCGTCCAAGAGCCCGTCGGCCCAAAGCTCAAGGGAGCCATATTGTGTTTAGTCATCAATGGAGCGCACACCGCTAGCCCCTCCTCCGGATCGCCCCTCGGGACTCTGGTATTTGTAGTTCTTTAGTGGATCACCCATGTGGGTGCAAGTCGGTACTTGTTGGACTGATGAATCTCTAGACCTGATACATGTCCCGGGTTTTAGGATATCGCCCGAGACATGTCTCGGGTTTCGGGATAACTACCCTCATCAGTAGAGAAATATAGTTAGGGGTGGAAGAGAAGGCCGCCACACAACAGTCAAAGGCCTCGATGCCAGAACTGGCACGCAGGTGCGTCGTCCAAGAGCCCGTCGGCCCAAAGCTCAAGGGAGCCATATTGTGTTTAGTCATCAATGGAGCGCACACCGCTAGCCCCTCCTCCGGATCGCTCCTCGGCACTCTGGTACTTGTAGTTCTTTAGTGGATCACCCATGTGGGTGCAAGTCGGTACTTGTTGGACTGATGAATCTCTAGACCCGATACATGTCCCGGGTTTTAGGATATCGCCCGAGACATGTCTCGGGTTTCGGGATAACTTCCCTCATCAGTAGAGAAAGATAGTTAGGGGTGGAAGAGAAGGCCGCCACACAACAGTCAAAGGCCTCGATGCCAGAACCGGCACGCAGGTGCGTCGTCCAAGAGCCCGTCGGCCCAAAGCTCAAGGGAGCCATATTGTGTTTAGTCATCAATGGAGCGCACACCGCTAGCCCCTCCTCCGGATCGCCCCTCGGGACTCTGGTACTTGTAGTTCTTTAGTGGATCACCCATGTGGGTGCAAGTCGGTACTTGTTGGACTGATGAATCTCTAGACCCGATACATGTCCCGGGTTTTAGGATATCGCCCGAGACATGTCTCGGGTTTCGGGATAACTACCCTCATCAGTAGAGAAAGATAGTTAGGGGTGGAAGAGAAGGCCGCCACACAACAGTCAAAGGCCTCGATGCCAGAACCGGCACGCAGGTGCGTCGTCCAAGAGCCCGTCGGCCTAAAGCTCAAGAGAGCCATATTGTGTTTAGTCATCAATGGAGCGCACACCGCTAGCCCCTCCTCCGGATCGCCCATCGGGACTCTGGTACTTGTAGTTCTTTAGTGGATCACCCATGTGGGTGCAAGTCGGTACTTGTTGGACTGATGAATCTCTAGACCCGATACATGTCCCGGGTTTTAGGATATCGCCCGAGACATGTCTCGGGTTTCGGGATAACTTCCCTCATCAGTAGAGAAAGATAGTTAGGGGTGGAAGAGAAGGCCGCCACACAACAGTCAAAAGCCTCGATGCCAGAACCGGCACGCAGGTGCGTCGTCCAAGAGCCCATCGGCCCAAAGCTCAAGGGAGCCATATAGTGTTTAGTCATCAATGGAGCGCACACCGCTAGCCCCTCCTCCGGATCGCCCCTCGGGACTCTGGTACTTGTAGTTCTTTAGTGGATCACCCATGTGGGTTCAAGTCAGTACTTGTTGGACTGATGAATCTCTAGACCCGATACATGTCCCGGGTTTTAGGATATCGCCCGAGACATGTCTCAGGTTTCGGGATAACTTCCCTCATCAGTAGAGAAAGATAGTTAGGGGTGGAAGAGAAGGCCGCCACACAACAGTCAAAGGCCTCGATGCCAGACCCGGCACGCAGGTGCGTCGTCCAAGAGCCCGTCGGCCCAAAGCTCAAGGGAGCCATATTGTGTTTAGTCATCAATGGAGTGCACACCGCTAGCCCCTCCTCCGGATCGCCCCTCGGGACTCTGGTACTTGTAGTTCTTTAGTGGATCACCCATGTGGGTGCAAGTCGGTACTTGTTGGACTGATGAATCTCTAGACCCGATACATGTCCCGGGTTTTAGGATATCGCCCGAGACATGTCTCGGGTTTCGGGATAACTACCCTCATCAGTAGAGAAATATAGTTAGGGGTGGAAGAGAAGGCCGCCACACAACAGTCAAAGGCCTCGATGCCAGAACTGGCACGCAGGTGCGTCGTCCAAGAGCCCGTCGGCCCAAAGCTCAAGGGAGCCATATTGTGTTTAGTCATCAATGGAGCGCACACCGCTAGCCCCTCCTCCGGATCGCCCCTCGGCACTCTGGTACTTGTAGTTCTTTAGTGGATCACCCATGTGGGTGCAAGTCGGTACTTGTTGGACTGATGAATCTCTAGACCCGATACATGTCCCGGGTTTTAGGATATCGCCCGAGACATGTCTCGGGTTTCGGGATAACTTCCCTCATCAGTAGAGAAAGATAGTTAGGGGTGGAAGAGAAGGCCGCCACACAACAGTCAAAGGCCTCGATGCCAGAACCGGCACGTAGGTGCATCGTCCAAGAGCCCGTCGGCCCAAAGCTCAAGAGAGCCATATTGTGTTTAGTCATCAATGGAGCGCACACCGCTAGCCCCTCCTCCGGATCGCCCATTGGGACTCTGGTACTTGTAGTTCTTTAGTGGATCACCCATGTGGGTGCAAGTCGGTACTTGTTGGACTGATGAATCTCTAGACCCGATACATGTCCCGGGTTTTAGGATATCGCCCGAGACATGTCTCGGGTTTCGGGAAAACTTCCCTCATCAGTAGAGAAAGATAGTTAGGGGTGGAAGAGAAGGCCGCCACACAACAGTCAAAGGCCTCGATGCCAGAACCGGCACGCAGGTGCGTCGTCCAAGAGCCCGTCGGCCCAAAGCTCAAGGGAGCCATATTGTGTTTAGTCATCAATGGAGCGCACACCGCTAGCCCCTCCTCCGGATCGCCCCTCGGGACTCTGGTACTTGTAGTTCTTTAGTGGATCACCCATGTGGGTTCAAGTCAGTACTTGTTGGACTGATGAATCTCTAGACCCGATACATGTCCCGGGTTTTAGGATATCGCCCGAGACATGTCTCAGGTTTCGGGATAACTTCCCTCATCAGTAGAGAAAGATAGTTAGGGGTGGAAGAGAAGGCCGTCACACAACAGTCAAAGGCCTCGATGCCAGAACCGGCACGCAGGTGCGTCGTCCAAGAGCCCGTCGGCCCAAAGCTCAAGGGAGCCATATTGTGTTTAGTCATCAATGGAGCGCACACCGCTAGCCCCTCCTCCGGATCGCCCCTCGGGACTCTGGTACTTGTAGTTCTTTAGTGGATCACCCATGTGGGTGCAAGTCGGTACTTGTTGGACTGATGAATCTCTAGACCCGATACATGTCCCGGGTTTTAGGATATCGCCCGAGACATGTCTCGGGTTTCGGGATAACTACCCTCATCAGTAGAGAAATATAGTTAGGGGTGGAAGAGAAGGCCGCCACACAACAGTCAAAGGCCTCGATGCCAGAACTGGCACGCAGGTGCGTCGTCCAAGAGCCCGTCGGCCCAAAGCTCAAGGGAGCCATATTGTGTTTAGTCATCAATGGAGCGCACACCGCTAGCCCCTCCTCCGGATCGCCCCTCGGCACTCTGGTACTTGTAGTTCTTTAGTGGATCACCCATGTGGGTGCAAGTCGGTACTTTTTGGACTGATGAATCTCTAGACCCGATACATGTCCCGGGTTTTAGGATATCGCCCGAGACATGTCTCGGGTTTCGGGATAACTTCCCTCATCAGTAGAGAAAGATAGTTAGGGGTGGAAGAGAAGGCCGCCACACAACAGTCAAAGGCCTCGATGCCAGAACCGGCACGCAGGTGCGTCGTCCAAGAGCCCGTCGGCCCAAAGCTCAAGGGAGCCATATTGTGTTTAGTCATCAATGGAGCGCACACCGCTAGCCCCTCCTCCGGATCGCCCCTCGGGACTCTGGTACTTGTAGTTCTTTAGTGGATCACCCATGTGGGTGCAAGTCGGTACTTGTTGGACTGATGAATCTCTAGACCCGATACATGTCCCGGGTTTTAGGATATCGCCCGAGACATGTCTCGGGTTTCGGGATAACTTCCCTCATCAGTAGAGAAAGATAGTTAGGGGTGGAAGAGAAGGCCGCCACACAACAGTCAAAGGCCTCGATGCCAGAACCGGCACGCAGGTGCGTCGTCCAAGAGCCCGTCGGCCCAAAGCTCAAGAGAGCCATATTGTGTTTAGTCATCAATGGAGCGCACACCGCTAGCCCCTCCTCCAGATCGCCCCTCGGGACTCTGGTACTTGTAGTTCTTTAGTGGATCACCCATGTGGGTGCAAGTCAGTACTTGTTGGACTGATGAATCTCTAGACCCGATACATGTCCCGGGTTTTAGGATATCGCCCGAGACATGTCTCAGGTTTCGGGATAACTTCCCTCATCAGTAGAGAAAGATAGTTAGGGGTGGAAGAGAAGGCCGCCACACAACAGTCAAAGGCCTCGATGCCAGAACCGGCACGCAGGTGCGTCGTCCAAGAGCCCGTCGGCCCAAAGCTCAAGGGAGCCTTATTGTGTTTAGTCATCAATGGAGCGCACACCGCTAGCCCCTCCTCCGGATCGCCCCTCGGGACTCTGGTACTTGTAGTTCTTTAGTGGATCACCCATGTGGATGCAAGTCGGTACTTGTTGGACTGATGAATCTCTAGACCCGATACATGTCCCGGGTTTTAGGATATCGCCCGAGACATGTCTCGGGTTTGGGGATAACTTCCCTCATCAGTAGAGAAAGATAGTTAGGGGTGGAAGAGAAGGCCGCCACACAACAGTCAAAGGCCTCGATGCCAGAACCGGCACGCAGGTGCGTCGTCCAAGAGCCCGTCGGCCCAAAGCTCAAGGGAGCCATATTGTGTTTAGTCATCAATGGAGCGCACACCGCTAGCCCCTCCTCCGGATCGCCCCTCGGGACTCTGGTACTTGTAGTTCTTTAGTGGATCACCCATGTGGGTGCAAGTCGGTACTTGTTGGACTGATGAATCTCTAGACCCGATACATGTCCCGGGTTTTAGGATATCGCCCGAGACATGTCTCGGGTTTCGGGATAACTTCCCTCATCAGTAGAGAAATATAGTTAGGGGTGGAAGAGAAGGCCGCCACACAATAGTCAAAGGCCTCGATGCCAGAACCGGCACGCAGGTGCGTCGTCCAAGTGCCCGTCGGCCCAAAGCTCAAGGGAGCCATATTGTGTTTAGTAATCAATGGAGCGCACACGGCTAGCCCCTCCTCCGGATCGCCCCTCGGGACTCTGGTACTTGTAGTTCTTTAGTGGATCACCCATGTGGGTGCAAGTCGGTACTTGTTGGACTGATGAATCTCTAGACCCGATACATGTCCCGGGTTTTAGGATATCGCCCGAGACATGTCTCGGGTTTCGGGATAACGACCCTCATCAGTAGAGAAATATAGTTAGGGGTGGAAGAGAAGGCCGCCACACAACAGTCAAAGGCCTCGATGCCAGAACTGGCACGCAGGTGCGTCGTCCAAGAGCCCGTCGGCCCAAAGCTCAAGGGAGCCATATTGTGTTTAGTCATCAATGGAGCGCACACCGCTAGCCCCTCCTCCGGATCGCCCCTCGGCACTCTGGTACTTGTAGTTCTTTAGTGGATCACCCATGTGGGTGCAAGTCGGTACTTGTTGGACTGATGAATCTCTAGATCCGATACATGTCCCGGGTTTTAGGATATCGCCCGAGACATGTCTCGAGTTTCGGGATAACTTCACTCATCAGTAGAGAAAGATAGTTAGGGGTGGAAGAGAAGGCCGCCACACAACAGTCAAAGGCCTCGATGCCAGAACCGGCACGCAGGTGCGTCGTCCAAGAGCCCGTCGGCCCAAAGCTCAAGGGAGTCATATTGTGTTTAGTCATCAATGGAGCGCACACCGCTAGCCCCTCCTCCAGATCGCCCCTTGGGACTCTGGTACTTGTAGTTCTTTAGTGGATCACCCATGTGGGTGCAAGTCGGTACTTGTTGGACTGATGAATCTCTAGACCCGATACATGTCCCGGGTTTTAGGATATCGCCCGAGACATGTCTCGGGTTTCGGGATAACTTCCCTCATCAGTAGAGAAAGATGGTTAGGGGTGGAAGAGAAGGCCGCCACACAACAGTCAAAGGCCTCGATGCCAGAACCGGCACGCAGGTGCGTCGTCCAAGAGCCCGTCGGCCCAAAGCTCAAGGGAGCCATATTGTGTTTAGTCATCAATGGAGCGCACACTGCTAGCCCCTCCTCCGGATCGCCCTTCAGGACTCTGGTACTTGTAGTTCTTTAGTGGATCACCCATGTGGGTGCAAGTCGGTACTTGTTGGACTGAAGAATCTCTAGACCCGATACATGTCCCGGGTTTTAGGATATCGCCCGAGACATGTCTTGGGTTTCGGGATAACTTCCCTGATCAGTAGAGAAAGATAGTTAGGGGTGGAAGAGAAGGCCGCCACACAACAGTCAAAGGCCTTGATGCCAGAACCGGCACGCAGGTGCGTCGTCCAAGAGCCCGTCGGCCCAAAGCTCAAGGGAGCCATATTGTGTTTAGTCATCAATGGAGCGCACACCGCTAGCCCCTCCTCCGGATCGCCCCTCGGGACTCTGGTACTTGTAGTTCTTTAGTGGATCACCCATGTGGGTGCAAGTCGGTACTTGTTGGACTGATGAATCTCTAGACCCGATACATGTCCCGGGTTTTAGGATATCGCCCGAGACATGTCTCGGGTTTCGGGATAACTTCCCTCATCAGTAGAGAAAGATAGTTAGGGGTGGAAGAGAAGGCCGCCACACAACAGTCAAAGGCCTCGATGCCAGAACCGGCACGCAGGTGCGTCCTCCAAGAGCCCGTCGGCCCAAAGCTCAAGGGAGCCATATTGTGTTTAGTCATCAATGGAGCGCACACCGCTAGCCCCTCCTCCAGATCGCCCCTCGGGACTCTGGTACTTGTAGTTCTTTAGTGGATCACCCATGTGGGTGCAAGTCGGTACTTGTTGGACTGATGAATCTCTAGACCCGATACATGTCCCGGGTTTTAGGATATCGCCCGAGACATATCTCGGGTTTCGGGATAACTTCCCTCATCAGTAGAGAAAGATAGTTAGGGGTGGAAGAGAAGGCCGCCACACAACAGTCAAAGGCCTCGATGCCAGAACCGGCACGCAGGTGCGTCGTCCAAGAGCCCGTCGGCCCAAAGCTCAAGGGAGCCATATTGTGTTTAGTCATCAATGGAGCGCACACCGCTAGCCCCTCCTCCGGATCGCCCCTCGGGACTCTGGTACTTGTAGTTCTTTAGTGGATCACCCATGTGGGTGCAAGTCGGTACTTGTTGGACTGATGAATCTCTAGACCCGATACATGTCCCGGGTTTTAGGATATCGCCCGAGACATGTCTCGGGTTTCGGGATAACTTCCCTCATCAGTAGAGAAATATAGTTAGGGGTGGAAGAGAAGGCCGCCACACAACAGTCAAAGGCCTCGATGCCAGAACCGGCACGCAGGTGCGTCGTCCAAGAGCCCGTCGGCCCAAAGCTCAAGGGAGCCATATTGTGTTTAGTCATCAATGGAGCGCACACCGCTAGCCCCTCCTCCGGATCGCCCCTCGGGACTCTGGTACTTGTAGTTCTTTAGTGGATCACCCATGTGGGTGCAAGTCGGTACTTGGTGGACTGATGAATCTCTAGACCCGATACATGTCCCGGGTTTTAGGATATCGCCCGAGACATGTCTCGGGTTTCGGGATAACTTCCCTCATCAGTAGAGAAAGATAGTTAGGGGTGGAAGAGAAGGCCGCCACACAACAGTCAAAGGCCTCGATGCCAGAACCGGCACGCAGGTGCGTCGTCCAAGAGCCCGTCGGCCCAAAGCTCAAGAGAGCCATATTGTGTTTAGTCATCAATGGAGCGCACACCGCTAGCCCCTCCTCCGGATCGCCCCTCGGGACTCTGGTACTTGTAGTTCTTTAGAGGATCACCCATGTGGGTGCAAGTCGGTACTTGTTGGACTGATGAATCTCTAGACCCCATACATGTCCCGGGTTTTAGGATATCGCCCGAGACATGTCTCGGGTTTCGGGATAACTTCCCTCATCAGTAGAGAAAGATAGTTAGGGGTGGAAGAGAAGGCCGCCACACAACAGTCAAAGGCCTCGATGCCAGAACCGGCACGCAGGTGCGTCGTCCAAGAGCCCGTCGGCCCAAAGCTCAAGGGAGCCATATTGTGTTTAGTCATCAATGGAGCGCACACCGCTAGCCCCTCCTCCGGATCGCCCCTCGGGACTCTGGTACTTGTAGTTCTTTAGTGGATCACACATGTGGGTTCAAGTCAGTACTTGTTGGACTGATGAATCTCTAGACCCGATACATGTGCCGGGTTTTAGGATATCGCCCGAGACATGTCTCGGGTTTCGGGATAACTTCCCTCATAAGTAGAGAAAGATAGTTAGGGGTGGAAGAGAAGGCCGCCACACAACAGTCAAAGGCCTCGATGCCAGAACCGGCACGCAGGTGCGTCGTCCAAGAGCCCGTCGGCCCAAAGCTCAAGAGAGCCATATTGTGTTTAGTCATCAATGGAGCGCACACCGCTAGCCCCTCCTCCGGATCGCCCCTCGGGACTCTGGTACTTGTAGTTCTTTAGTGGATCACCCATGTGGGTGCAAGTCGGTACTTGTTGGACTGATGAATCTCTAGACCCGATACATGTCCCGGGTTTTAGGATATCGCCCGAGACATGTCTCGGGTTTCGGGATAACTTCCCTCATCAGTAGAGAAATATAGTTAGGGGTGGAAGAGAAGGCCGCCACACAACAGTCAAAGGCCTCGATGCCAGAACTGGCACGCAGGTGCGTCGTCCAAGAGCCCGTCGGCCCAAAGCTCAAGGGAGCCATATTGTGTTTAGTCATCAATGGAGCGCACACCGCTAGCCCCTCCTCTGGATCGCCCCTCGGGACTCTGGTACTTGTAGTTCTTCAGTGGATCACCCATGTGGGTGCAAGTCGGTACTTGTTGGACTGATGAATCTCTAGACCCGATACATGTCACGGGTTTTAGGATATCGCCCGAGACATGTCTCGGGTTTCGGGATAACTTCCCTCATCAGTAGAGAAAGATAGTTAGGGGTGGAAGAGAAGGCCGCCACACAACAGTCAAAGGCCTCGATGCCAGAACCGGCACGCAGGTGCGTCGTCCAAGAGCCCGTCGGCCCAAAGCTCAAGGGAGCCATATTGTGTTTAGTCATCAATGGAGCGCACACGGCTAGCCCCTCCTCCGGATCGCCCCTCGGGACTCTGGTACTTGTAGTTCTTTAGTGGATCACCCATGTGGGTGCAAGTCGGTACTTGTTGGACTGATGAATCTCTAGACCCGATACATGTCCCGGGTTTTAGGATATCGCCCGAGACATGTCTCGGGTTTCGGGATAACTTCCCTCATCAGTAGAGAAAGATGGTTAGGGGTGGAAGAGAAGGCCGCCACACAACAGTCAAAGGCCTCGATGCCAGAACCGGCACGCAGGTGCGTCGTCCAAGAGCCCGTCGGCCCAAAGCTCAAGGGAGCCATATTGTGTTTAGTCATCAATGGAGCGCACACCGCTAGCCCCTCCTCCGGATCGCCCCTCGGGACTCTGGTACTTGTAGTTCTTTAGTGGATCACCCATGTGGGTGCAAGTCGGTACTTGTTGGACTGATGAATCTCTAGACCCGATACATGTCCCGGGTTTTAGGATATCGCCCGAGACATGTCTCGGGTTTTGGGATAACTTCCCTCATCAGTAGAGAAATATAGTTAGGGGTGGAAGAGAAGGCCGCCACACAACAGTCAAAGGCCTCGATGCCAGAACCGGCACGCAGGTGCGTCGTCCAAGAGCCCGTCGGCCCAAAGCTCAAGGGAGCCATATTGTGTTTAGTCATCAATGGAGCGCACACCGCTAGCCCCTCCTCCGGATCGCCCCTCGGGACTCTGGTACTTGTAGTTCTTTAGTGGATCACCCATGTGGGTGCAAGTCGGTACTTGTTGGACTGATGAATCTCTAGACCCGATACATGTCCCGGGTTTTAGGATATCGCCCGAGACATATCTCGGGTTTCGGGATAACTTCCCTCAGCAGTAGAGAAAGATAGTTAGGGGTGGAAGAGAAGGCCGCCACACAACAGTCAAAAGCCTCGATGCCAGAACCGGCACGCAGGTGCGTCGTCCAAGAGCCCGTCTTCCCAAAGCTCAAGGGAGCCATATTGTGTTTAGTCATCAATGGACATGTCTCGGGTTTCGGGAGGCTAGCGGTGTGCGATCCATCTTGGTTGTACTTAAACGGCTCCCGTGAGCCTTGAGCTGACGAGCTCTTGGAGACGCACCTGCGCGCCGGAGAGGCATCATGGCCTGTGACGGTTACTTGGCGGCCTTCTCATCCACCCCAAACACTGCTCTGCTGATGAGGGAAACTGTCCCGAAACCGGGCCATGTCTCGGGTCCAGAGATCTTGGGGATAACGAGTAACTACTCGCACCAACTGTGGTGAACTACATTTTACTCGTCCATCTACATGCACTACATGAACCAGAGTGCTAAGGGGCGACCCGGAGGAGAGGCTAGCGGTGTGCGATCCATCTTGGTTGTACTTAAACGGCTCCCGTGAGCCTTGAGCTGACGAGCTCTTGGAGACGCACCTGCGCGCCGGAGAGGCATTAGGGCCTGTGACGGTTACTTGGCGGCCTTCTCATCCACCCCAAACACTGCTCTGCTGACGAGGGAAACTGTCCCGAAACCCGGGCCATGTCTCGGGTCCAGAGATCTTGGGGATAACGAGTAACTACTCGCACCAACTGTGGTGAACTACTTTTTACTCGTCCATCTACATGCACTTCATGTACCAGAGTGCTAAGGGGCGACCCGGAGGAGAGGCTAGCGGTGTGCGATCCATCTTGGTTGTGCTGATTCGGAGTTCCCCTTTGAGCTTTTCTACTATTGGGTCACGTTTCCTGCAATAAATGCAGATGAGGATTTGTTTCATACATATACTCACACTGCGATTCCTGTGAACTATACTGCATATAGGACACAAGAGATTCTAATTTCGGCATGGCAGCATCGTGTTTGGTTTAATGGCACCCTCCCCCACACAGTAACTCCGGTTCGGTTAGGTCCCTTGTCAATTCCTGGGGCCAGTCTTAGCCGGGTTCACTCCATATCCACGTTATCTCAATGCCCCAATTGACGACTTGTGTCAACTTTATACCTCTTTTGTTGGGGTACATAGGGCTTTAGTTCAATATGTTTCTTGAAGCGGAACAAGTTGGACCGGCCGGGATGTAGATTAGTCCAGTCATGGTTAGTTCGGTTAATTCGGTAATGGGCACGCACCCTCAAACTAAGTACGATATGCCTTATTGGCTTGCCGAGATATTTGACCCACTGGAAGCAGTGTTTCCTAATACCACTCCTGTGGAAAAACACAGGAGTCTCACAATTAGTTTGCAGAAAGACTTATTGTCAGAGGTAACAGATTGTGAGATTTGGGGTAAAGTATTTGCAGCAGAATATGCGAAGTGTTTCTGCACGCCGTCTATAAATGTCTTGCCCTCTGTGATCAAGCATGTTCCGGATGAGCACAGTGCGGAGGCGGCTGTCGAGTTGAGAATGAGGCTCGTTGGAGTGTTTGACGTAGTTGCTGATCTCATCTTTTGTAATGTAAAGGGAGATGCGGTTAACTTTCAGGTGTCGAATGCTTTGCGCCTTGTCCAAGACGTCGACAAACCCCGAGCGTTACCGTGAATTATTGCGGAGGCTTATAAGACCATTGGCCGCAATAGTTTGGGTGTTAAGCCTTTTGCTAAAACGGCAACTCACCCGCAGACTCAGATAGCAAAGTCTACTAAAGACGACCATCCAAATTTTCCAAAACAGAATTGGAAGAATAAAAATCAGGGGAAGCAGCAATAGAAACAGGGGTCGCGTCCGGCATCGCCGATACCAGCGTCTACTGAGCGCATATATGATTTGTGCAACCACGCAAGAATTAGGTCTCCTGATAGATTTCAGGTTCCTGAGCAACGTTCTCCTCGTTCTTCACAGGAAACATCGCGCACAAGCTGGTGAAGGAAAACACGGCAGGGGTCAAGGTGCCCCACAAGGACGTGAGCAGACCCGCCCGTCTGATGCTAAAGGCAAGCAGGAAGACTTGCCACGTAAACACCCTCATTTTCAGAAAAAGAAAGTTGCTGCGTTAACCGTAAGGTATGCCACGGATAGTGAGAACACAGCTTTGGATCCTGACATGGGCATTAACGCTGCTTCAACCAAGCTTTCCCTGTATAAATTGCCCTTCGTTACCCACTACAGGTCTGATTTTCCTCAGGTGTCGAACTGACCACTAGCGCCAAGAAACCGCAAGGTGTACGCTGCGCTGTATAAATGTTTTAAATTAGAAATTAGAAATTAGAAATTAGCAGAGGTTACAATAGTGCGGCAAGCATTGCGTCCATTTCTGAAGGCGACAGCAACTGACACTTTTATCACAATGGAAACTTCTGACAGTTGGGTGGCTCCCCCTGACAGACTATATGATATAGTTCTTTTAATAGAAGGTGACATCCAACGTGTAATAAAAGGGATTTTTGGGAACATCTGACCTCTATATATGACATTCTGTTAGCTGAGTCAGACTGGCTCCTGCTTTTCATTTTGGCTGCTCCAAGAGGGGAGGAGGTCACCCTCCCCAGCTTTCCGCACACCGTGCTCAAGGAGCAGTCCGCAGAACTTTGCAGAAGAGTGTGCTCTGGTGCTTGCACCTGCGTTGTACCTTACTCAAGTCGGGTGGGATAAACTTTCTCCCAGACACGAGATTCCATTGCGGTTTATGCCACAGCCACCACCTCGCTATCCCATGCGGCAATTGGCTAAAGCCCCCGTTGCGGAAATCCTTGAACAATTAGAATATCAAGGTGTGATTGAGACATGTGTGTCACCCATAAATAATCCTCATTTCACTGTTACCAAACCTGATGGGTCGTACTGCCTGGTTTTGGATTATCTTTGTGAAACAAAGGAGTTAGGTCCATGTAGACTATGGGGTAGACTGGATCGTAATAAACTAGAAAACACACGAATATGTCTACACCCAATTAATTTCCAAAAACTTATTTCATATCATAGGAGAAACACAAACGTATTGCGTTTGCCCCGGTATTTTTATTTATACCTGTCTATTTTGAAAAAAAAAATCATTCTTCTTTTGAAAGTTTCGCAAAAAAGGAGAAAACTGTACATTCAACACATTTAAATTCCAACGTCTAACTATTTACAAACAAAATATTTACAATTCATATACACAATTATCATACATTCCACAAAACATTCACTATACAAACACAAACAATTGAAATTTTAAATGAAGTTAATCTGAATTCATAAAGAATGAAGAGACAAAGTCAAAAGGAAGGAGCACGTCCTAAAATAAGGATGACTTTTACAACCAGCCAGAGCTAGTTCAAACGCTTAGTGATATTGATTGCTCCCTCAGATGTGCTGACGCGTTTCTAGTCCGAGGAAACCAGTTCCCAGACCGTCATCAGGGCTTTGTCACTTTTCTGTGTAAAATGCAGAAAAACAATAAAGTTTTAATTATCTAGCTTGAAGCCTCTATTCTTTCTGGTATTGCACTAAACGATCTAAAATATGTACCTGTTGGTCTCTGATGTCTTACTCATTCCGACTCCAAATGTCGCTTTATTTACAAATTGCATCAAAACACGTATTAGAAACGGCCCCTTCAGTTGCTAGAACCTATGTGTCCCATAACCCCCAGCCTAATAAAAAAATAAAAAAAGAGTTTGAAGTGCAGACGTTTCGAAGATGGCCACCGGTCAAGCGCAATAGAGAGAGCACCCGTCCTGCTCACGCATTGACAAAGGTACGTTATATAGCAAACTGGTGGTAACAAACGATGCTGGTGTTGGGTACACAAGATTATGGGTCCAATATTGCTATAATTTCTTTTATCAGAAGCCGCTTTTGAAAACAGAAGCACAGGCAAACCACTTGCCGCTATTAAAACTCTGACCCTGGAACAGAGGTAAGAATGAGTAAGATTGTATCTTCTTCCTCCTCCCCGCTTGGTTTACATAAATGAGTGGAGAAACTCAGACTTTTTCCTTCTATCACAGGCAGTCAACATAAAATGTCCTGTTTCACAGCTTGAGCCACTTCCTTGAATACAAAGATTCATAAAAGAAGTTTTCCCTGAGCCTGACGATACCTTGAGAGGCCAGGACATCAGAGACACACAGGTACATATTTTAGATCGTTTAGTACAATACCAGAAAGAATAGAGGCTTCAAGCTAGATAATTAAAACTTTATTGTTTTTCTGCATTTTACACAGAAAAGTGACAAAGCCCTGATGACAGTCTGGGAACTGGTTTCCTCGGACTAGAAACGCGGCGGCACATCTGAGGGAGCAATCAATATCACTAAGCGTTTGAACTAGCTCTGGCTGGTTGTAAAAGTCATCCTTATTTTAGGACGTGCTCCTTCCTTTTGACTTTGTCTCTTCATTCTTTATGAATTCAGATTAACTTTTTTTTTAATTTCAATTGTTTGTGTTTGTATAGTGAATTTTGTGTGGAATGTATGATAATTGTGTACATGAATTGTAAATATTTTGTTTGTAAATAGTTAGATGTTGGAATTTAAATGTATTGAATGTACAGTTTTTTCCTTTTTTGCGAAACTTTCACAAGAAGAAAGACATTTTTTTTCGCAATAGAGAGGTATAAATAAAAATACCGGGTCAAACTCAATAAGTTTGTGTTTCTCCTATGATCTGAAATAAGTTTTTGGAAATTAATTGGGTGTAGACATATTCTTGTGTTTTCTGGTTTTGGATTATCGACATTTAAATTCACATTGTCGTACATGTGCGGTACAGAACACCCACAGTTCAGCTCTCGTTAACAGTCTGATGCGAAAAAGATTTAAGATCACACGAGACATTTCAAATGGCATTTTTAGTCATAACCTGTCCTCCGTTAGTAGTCAATGGACAGCGTTCACTTGTGGCGGCAAACAAAACCAATTTAAAAGATTGGCCATGGGCTATAAAAACAGCCCAGGTGTCTTTGCCGCACGTGTCGTCTCTTTCTTAGATGGCATTGATCCTGATGCGTACTCGTAAATTGATGATATTTATCTAATGGACGACGAATTATGGCTGCATCTGTGTCGCATTGACCGCATCATAGTTATGTTTGCAGACTTCGGAAATAAATTTATCTTTGCAAAGTCAGACATTGCGGAGTTCACAGTGTTGTTCCTGGGCTCAACAATGAAGGTAGAGGTCTTGTACCTCACTTCCTGGAGAAATGTGCATGTTTATGGTCTCCTACAACTCTGAAAAAACTACAATCCTTGCTGGGATTTTTGAATTTCGGGCGTACTTATATTCCCGATTATGCCCAGCGTATCAAACCTCTATATGCTTTGATACAATCAACTTTTACCAAGTCATGCTGGCTGCCTGAACATTCAGCTATTCTGCAATTTCTGCAGTCTGATCTTCTTGAATCTAAGTACTTATTGACTCATGATAACCACACTAACCTGGTAATAAGAATTGTGCCTGGTGCCGTGGGTTTCACGTACTTGACGTTTAATGAAGGAGACACAGTGCCTATCGCTTACAAGTCACACTTGTACACTTCGGCTGAAAAGCGATTTTCTTCTGTCGAGAAAGTCTTGACAGCTGTACAGATGGCGATTCTAAAAGAGAGAGCGCAGTCACAAGGAAAACACATGTTGGTTGTTAAACATTATCCTGTATTTGAAGCAGTGATGAAAGCCAGTGTACCAAATTCTAAAGTTTTATATCCTAATTGGATACAATGGGCAACTTCGTTGACATCTCCGGATGTCACATTTATCTTTGACCCCTCATTGCAAACTCAGGAGTTCTTACAGTATGAGTTTGTTCATCCTGCTCCTCTGTTCATGCGCACGCTTGAGGATTACCATTGTATCATTAACACTGACGGTTCGGCGCAACGGGCGATAGGATCTAAGCATTCTTATTCAGTGGCCTGCGCAATCGTGGCTGGTACCATGGTGAATGGAGAATTCAAGCCCGATGTCGTGCACACGCAGACATTAGGTGACTGTAACGCCCAGTTGGCAGAGCTACGTGCTCTAGTGCTTGGGTTAGTGAGAATGAGGGGTAAAAGGTCCCAATCCCTTACTAGCCGTTTATTGAGCAATGGTCCCTCTTTTTTGTCAAGCTTGCCCTCGGCATGGGGCACCCCTATCCCCCTATTATAGCAAAGTTTGAGAAAGGTGTGTCAGGGCAAGCTTTGTTTTTTATAGTCTATTATGGAAAAATTCCAATTGCATAAGATGACTTGTACCGGCATTACACCAAAATCAGGGAATCCCTATTTATCCACAGAAAATAACGACCAGATATACTTCTTCTACCTGATTCGTAACACCTTGAGGAAGCCCCAGGCCGGATGGCCATGTAAGGGGTGAAACAAGTGTTGGCTGTTCTCCTACGTACTACCACGAATATAGTAACACCTTTATTAAAACAAAAAAATGAACCATCGTGTAATTGGAATTTTTCCATAATAGACTATAAAAAACAAAGCTTGCCCTGACACACCTTTCTCAAACTGTGCTCTAGTGTTTGCATTGAAGTTTGCTGACCCTCGTGTGGCTACTTTAATTGTGAGTGACTCTTATTACTGTGTTCAGTCCTTCAATAAAAATGTATTCTTTTGGACTCAGAATGACTATTGTGATTCTAAAGGTGGCACAATTAAGCACAAGATGCTATGGGTTTGAGTCGCAGAAATAAATAACGTCTGCCTCTCGTAAATGTAATTCATACTCTTGGTCACCAGCGTGTAGGAGTGCACGCTGTTGGCAACAGTCTTGCTGGTGAAGCAGCAAAGACCACAGTAGCAACATATGTAGTAGCAGCAGTTACAAGGTCCAACAGTAAGAATGATGATGACATCTTGGCAGCTATAGCTGCTACAGAGATCGGTGATAATTACCCTAAGGGTTTCCCTTCTAAATACTCTTATCATTTAAGTCCTGATAAAGTTCCCTATGTGAGAATTAACAACGTTGGTGACAGGCTGATTCCTGATGCGGACCGCAGGTTACCCTTGATAACAGTCGCTTACGAAGGCATAGCCTCGGCTTATGCCGACGTTTCAGCATATGTCTCTATCTTACAGCAGCGTTAGTGGTGGCGTGGATTGTATATATAAACTTGTGAATATGTCCTTTCTTGTATGTGGAGTGGTGGGGCTCACTGGTTAGAGGCGGCAGACCCGGAAGCAGAGGACGGCCAGGGACCAGGGTTCAATTCCCGACGCGGCAGGGTCATGGACCAGGGTAAGCAGACTCGATAATTCTCGCCTCGGTGCCTACTCTAACCAAGGATCACACTCGGCAACTCTGGGCATTAGCTTGTCTCATCTCCACAACGGCCCCCCACATACACCGGGGATGCCTGGTTTCACCTTGGAGATACCCAGCAGGGATTATCTCACAGGGAAAGCCAGAACGGGTTCCCCAGTGGTCTACAGCGCTGGGACGCCCCATTGCTGGGGTAGCCATGCGCTTTACAAGACAACAAGACTAACATAACATAACGTATGTCAGCAGATTAAACCTTCAACTGCTACACGGCCGCCACAAGCTCAGCTGTACATATCTAATGGACCTCTTGGTTGTATTTATTTAATCACTGCTGACCTTTTTCTGCTGATACTGCGTATAAGTATATCTTAGTTGCAGTGGATTCATGCACACGTTTTCTCTGCATTTGGCCACAAAGGAGTGCTGATGCTCAAACTGTCATCCGAGATTTGCATGTCTTTGTGGGAATTTTTGCATGTGGCACCTTCCATTCTAATCAGGTCCAGCGTTCACCTCTAAGGTGTACAAGCAAGCCATGGGGTCTTTGGGGGCGCAGGTGAAATTTTTGTCTCCATACCGGCCTGAGAGCAATTCTGTTGTGGAGCGAATGAACCGTGACTTAAAGCAATCTTTGACAGCTAGGGTTTTAGGTACTACGTGCACTAAATAATCTCTGGGTGGGCAGACCCCATACGAAATGCTTTTTGGCATAAAAATGTTTGTCCCGGACCTTGATGGTCTAGACATGGTCGGTGACAGCCGTATTCTTTGACGTAGATAATCATTCTGCTGTGTTACAGAACCTACAAGAGACTCGAGACAGTCTTGCAAAGGAACACTTGCCATCCACATATGGAGCTGAAGCTGCTCTACAGATTCTGGTAAATTACGGTAGTTAGCTGGCTACCCCGAGTCGGTGACCTGGTATGTGAGAAGGTGGAGAACAAGAAAGAGTTCAGCCCCTCGTATCACGCACCCATTCCAGTGCTTGGCATGCAGGGCACAAGAACAGTCATTTTACCACCACTTCCTGGTCGCAAGGGAAACAGGTACGACTCCATTGACAATGTCAAACTACAACGAGTGGCCGATTCTTCTTAGTATGACTCCTGCTGTCTCTTGTCCAGCACTGCTGAAAAATTCTGTTTTGGCCTTTGCTGACACCAACATCCCTGACCTTGCTATAGAGATGTCCACAGTCACTAATCCATTATTAAATTCGCCAGCTGGCGATCCACATGAAGATACTGAGTATACATATCCCACAGATTTGTCATTGCCTAGTGTGTAAACAAGTCTAGCTGACCAGTCACATTTTTCCTTTGACTCTGACTCTATAGCATTGAGTGTACCATTGAGGTTTTCTACTTTTGTTACTTGGTTTAAAAGAATTTTTTTGGTTCCCCCTTGGACTTACATCTGGTTGGTTCTCATCTCCATTTTTTTGTTCATGTCGATTGGATTTGTGATGGTATTTTTTCGTCTGGTAAATGGACACTATATAACTGAATGATCAAAAATCTGATTAATTGATGGAACTTTGGCCCCACACTCCTCATCACACATCATGAAAAGAGACCAAACTTTTGTCAACATCACAGCGTAGCCCGTGCTAGATGTTATTGTATGAGATGCTGTAAAATTTCAAATTCATGGACCCACAGAGGTGGTTAATGTTCCTAATGTACTTCGTGTTTCAATGGGAGATGTTGTGAAACAAAACATACGTTCTGATGATTGGGATTTCCAAGCCATTGAAGCTCTCTTTTCTGATTTGAAATATTATGCTGCCTTTGATGCTGAGGATTTATATTTAGACTCCACAAACTACGCCGGAATTGTGGAAAGCGCACAGTATTTGTTTTAAAACAACACCGCTATGATAGAAAATCAATGTTGTTGAAAGAGAACTGCCCACAGGGGGCAGAACGTAATTTATTGGTGCTGCAATTATTTGTGTTGCTCCTAGTGTTTGGGATCCCACTTTTGGAAATATCCCTGTTAGCACCCACTGTTTCGAGGAACTCAACACACATAAGTAACTGGATTGTAACCAGCAATCTTTACTGTTTCTTCTAACCTGACTGGCGGATGGTTCGAGCCTGCTGAAAGTCCTGCGGTCACCTGGGAAGCTGTGCTGGCCATCGGAGGAGAACGAGTCGTCTGGAGTCATCCCCACCTTCACCGGACTGCTGCTGGCCATCGGTGGAGTCCGAGGCGGATGGTTGGAGCCTGCTGAAAGTCCTGCGGTCACCTGGGAAGCTGTGCTGGCCATCGGTGGAGTCCGAATCGTTTGGAGTCATCCCCACCTTTACCGGACTGCTGAAGACCGGGTCTGCACTTGGAGTGCTGGCGTCGATGCCCAGGTGAAGCGTCCGGAGTGGTGCGCTGGGGGCGGACTGGCCAGAGCCTCACGGAGCGTTCCTGGGGCGCTCGCGGCAACTCTTATCGAGGCAGGCTGGGCACCCGACCCGAACCCCTGGGTGTGTCATCGCACTGCCTGAACAAAGGCTCTTGCTCCCGACGACGGCACTTTCACCTCCGTCCTGGCCCCCCGGCTGCCCGCATTGGCGATCTTGGCCTTCGCCTCGCGGCTCAGACTTCCCGAGGCCCCCTTGCTCTTCCCGGGACCTTCGGGAGAAGACCCACAGACTGTGCCCGATGATGCACACAACGATCCCGGTGCTCTCTGCTTACCGTACTTCTGGGATCATCGAGAGCTGCATTGAAGCTTCAAAAAAATATATATATATCGATGACACCGATGATTGCAATGAAATGCCGATGACACCAGCGTACTTGCTACACAGGAATGCAACAAGGTATTGTCTCTGCTTCATTTTGATTTAGATTTTTGTCCATTTACCCCTCTGAGAACTATGGCCCAAAATGGCCGGGGCCATAAACTACAGCAATAAATCGCCTCCATTACTACCAGACGCGCACAAGGCTGAACAACAACTCTGCATGGCACTGGGATCACCAAAATAGATATAGGACTTGTCCTCCCCACTTAGCAAGCTAGAAACTGGACTATTTCGATCTGCCCCGGATTAGAAAGCGAAACTGGTCTACTCCCCTGGTCTCAAAGCATAAAAACAAACAGAGGACTACAATACTATTCTCTATCTCCCCAACTTTTCGGCCATCTTAGACTAATCATTCCTCATTACTTAACCACGCCTAAGGAGTCGGCCATTTTAGACTAGTCATAATCTCTATTCCTTCATGCCCACTATTTAGCTTAACCACCCACACCTTACACGCACTTACTATAGCTCTGTATCTACACCTACCCACACAACCTCCTTCACCTACCTACACCTCTTCTCTCAACATGGAACCCACGGGCAAGCACACATATAAAATAATTACCCCACCGAGCTCCCCCAAAAAACCGCCAAACGTTTTAAACACTTGAAGTCTGTTGGACTTGGCCCTTTTCACTAAAATGTTTTGCTTTTTGCTTCCCCGAATTCTGGAAGTCCCCCTTTGTAATGTACTTGCATAGGCCCTGTGAGGTTATAATGCCCTGTGTATTATTAAAATCAATGTTAGGTACAGGTGCTCTACCCTCAACATGGCTGCTATAGGCCCCTGTTACTGCAGCGTGGTCTTGTAAAGGCGCATTCTAGTTGCCAGGAGCTGGCAGGGACCCCAAACAATGTTGCCATTCCAGCCTGCCTTGCCTGCCCACAGTTAGAGTAGGGAAGCTCCTGGCACCTTCTAGAATAGGGGCGGAGCTTACTTTTGCCGCCTTAGAGGGTGGTCACCTGACCTGGGCCTATATAAGCAAGGGAGGGAATACTTTCCAGTCAGTTGGGGCATCACTGACCTGGGAAACCCACGCAGGAGTTTTAGGCGGGAGGGCCTAGTTGGGAACCTATGCTACTGGGAGTGACAGGATTTAGGTGCTGCCTCTTAAGCTGGGTGAGGTGTCCTAGACTAGCCCCCTGATCTGGCCCGGCGGTAGGGAACCCCAGGGACCATCTACAGTGATCTGCAGAGGAAGCCTGCCTGCAGCCCCCCAACTCAACCCCCCCCTTCAAGTAACAGGAAACAAGGAACTGATATTTACAAGGACGAAAAAAAACATCAAGCGCCAAGAAAAAGAAGACCTTCAAATTACCACAGGACTGCTGGGGAGTCACCAGGTATTGGCCTGCACTGTCCTGCCTAACTTCCCCTGACTGAATGGGCTGAATTGCTGTCCTGAGGAAAGTGCCCTCACTGAAGTGTCTGCTAAGCTCTATCTTTGCATAGCGCTAGCCCCCTGAACTGCTGGGTGTGCCCCCACATCGTGTTTCACCCAAGCACTGTGGTGTTCCTGAAGCGCTATACTCCCGAGACGCTCCTGCTGTCATTGCCCCTTGAGTAGCGCTGGAGACTGCCGATAAAGCGCTGTGGTAATCGCCCCCAGAGAAGCGCTACCATTCGCGCCCTGCTGACTGGGCCCAGCGCCGTGAGACCCCTGGCGCTAGGCCCCTTTGAGGAGCGCTGTGTTGCCCCTTCCAGCGCTCACCTGCTACGCCCTTGGGAGAGCTGTGAGTTGTCCCCCGGCAGCCCCTGGTGCCAGGAGAGGGCCGTCGCTGCATGGCTGAGGGTCGTGATCGCCGCCGCTGTGTTGAGAGGGCCACCGGAATCTGAGGAGGGCCGCGCTGGGCCCGAGGACTGCCCCATCACCGCCACAGCCGACCCAGGGTGAGGAGTTCCCGCGGCGGCCCCGGAGGTTGGGAGAGGCCGCCGCGATTGTAGAAACAGGCCGTGCTAGGCCCCGAAGCCTCAGACCAGCGTCACGTGACGGGGCGTCAACGGGGACTCCGCCCCCGCCGCGCGCTCATTGGCCCTCGATTGTCATGCCCCCGCAGGCCACACTGCCATTGGCGGCTGCGGGCGCGCCCTGCCAGAGGCCGTTCCTGATTGGCTCCCGGGCCCCGGAGACAGCGCGAGGCCCGGGAGGGCTCCGAGGGAGTCCGAGCCCCCACCATCTGGCCGTGCAAGCCCCGGACGGGCCGAAGGTGAACTGTGTGCCCCTACCCTGCCGGAGGGCTCTATACAGAGTGAGAGCCTTCGCATTGAGCCGCTAAACGCCGCTTGGGCCTGGAAAGGCCGAAGAGAAAAGGTAAACTCCGGGGAGGAGGGCGGAAGGCCACAGAAGGCCCCAAGTTCGCCCCTCCCCTGGGGAACACTGTTGTTGGGCCCCGTTGGCCCAGATTATTCACAGAAGGCCCTCGGAACTGGGCAGTAGCCCTTATTGACTTGGTCAGAAACCCCCAAGTTCATCATTTAGTGACTGGGCCCCAGTGGCCCCCATTAGCCCCACAAGAGGAGTTGTTTAGGGCCAATGAAATGGTTTACCTTTGATGGAAGGTGTTACTCCAACATAGGGAAGTGTTTTGCGTCTGCTAAGGAAAACTTTCAGATGCATGAGCCAAGTTTAAATGTTTAATGAAATGCCCATCTTCAGCCTGATGCAGGGCTCATTGGGGCCTATGAAATCTTTGGTGCTGAGTAATGGAATGCTGGCCCTTCCCTACTGAAAGGTTTGTATTTGTGCAAGCCCCGTCCTATAAGCTCATTCTTGCGACATAAAATGCCTATGCTTGCCTGTTAAAATATTTAGCCCTGCATAAGGGTCTGGTACTGTTTTCTCTAAAGGTGGCTTGATCCTTGATGAAACGTTTAAGGGGCCATTACTATTAAAATAAATGTTTCTATTGATGTAAGAAGATGTGGCCTTATCTCTGAAGAGTAGGGCACTAGTGTTCCAATCTGAGAATTCCTGCTCATGTACCATTGCCTTACGGGTTCTTAGGCGCAAAGCGTATATACATATTCAATGGAAGGGTGAATCCCTGCTTGAGGGGAATGTTTATTCATAATTGCCTCAAATGACCTAATGCCATGATTATTCGGGCGTGATGAATTGGTATTCTTGCCTAGTGGAAGTGTTAATGCTACCTAACGAAATGCTCCTTCTCACCTTGGGCATGGTTTATTCTAAGCATGGGCGGATTTTGCGGATTCGCAATCCGCGAATTTGCGTATTCGCGGATTGCGAAAATACGCGAAATCCGCGAATTCTCGCGGATTTGCGTATTTTTTGGGGGGGCGTGTGTTCGCACGGGTTTCTGCAAGTTCGCGAGGGTTTTGTACAATTTCGCAAATTGCGAACTTACTTGTCGGGTCGCCAGTTTTGCGAACTTGTTGTTTCTACGTGCCCAGCCTGTTTGCTAAGCTTTCTTCATCACTGCCACCCTCTGTCACCACTGGCACTCTCTTTGGTCACCCATGCCACCCTCTGGCTCACCCATGTCACCCTCTGTGTCATCATATCACCCTCTAGTTCACCAGTGTACATTATTGGGGCAAAGCAAAGCACTGCCATCCTCTGTCAACACTGGCACTCTGGTTCACCCATGCCACCCTCTGGCTGGCACACCCATGCCACCCTCAGTGTCATCACAACACCCTCTGATTGACCACTGAGTGAACAAACACCTGCTAAGTGCTTTAAGTTTTGCAAACAACAACACCTGCCCTGCCCCAACTGACATTAATGAAGGCTGGCACCTGCTTGTCTGCTCCCTTTCCTTTTTGTTGCAAATGCAATGTAAATAATTTTTTAACAGGATGCAATGGCATACTTGTAACTATTCTGTGACTGTCAGAGCAGGGTCACACAATAGTTGCAAGTAGGCAACCGGATTCTGGAGGGCCCCTTCAGGAAGCACTACAGGTAAATGGTTACAAATGATGAGCTCGAACTTTTGCACCTGCTCGTTCGTTTTGCTTTTGCAAAACTCGTTTTTCAGTAATTTCGCCCTATTCGCGGGGCGCGTCGTAGTGCGAACTGGCCCGTGGAGGCCGCGAACTCGTGCGAGTTACCCCAAGGTTGAGTATGGGCGCCGCCATTTTGTTTGCGTGACGTATTTCCGTTTCCTCCCGCTAAGTGTAATCTCGCGCGACTCGCGCCTTGCGAATACAAGTTCGCACGAGTTCGCGAGAGAAATCGCGTGCGAACTTACTTACGCGCACGTGATCGGGCCGCCATCTTGTTTTTCATTCATTCCTATGTGTCTGGGTATGGTGTTTCTATCCTCTCTATATCTCTGCCATCCTTTGCTTGTTTTAATATTTTGTTGATCTATTTAACTTATTTTCTATCCCTCTATTTTTCTAGATCTATATTTTTGTGTTTTAGGCTACTTTTGTTTACTTTTGAACTACTTTTTTAAACTTTTATTTCCTTCTTCCCTACTCTTATTCTTTTTCATTTTTTCTCTTCTTTACTGCTAACACCTGCCCAGAACATGGTCAAGACAGCTGTCAAGCTGCCCAAGACGGGCACCGCAGCCCGTGCCCGGCTCCCGTGTGGTCGCTTGAGGGCCGAAATGGTGGTGCCCCGGGAGATCTTCAGCCCTGAGGAGGTGGGCGCACTTGTTTTTTATGTGCAGCGCCGTCTCCCCAGGACCATCGCGGCAGGCGGCAGGATCGCTGCTGGTTACACCAACAGCCAGGAGCGACGGAAGCGGTGGGGGCAGGTGTGCCGGGCCCTTTTTAAGATCACGGGGGTCCAGCGCACCTACAATCAGGTGACCCACCGCTGGACCGACATCCTGGACCGAGAGCGTGACCTGCTAGACGTGCTGGGAGTGGAGGTCCCCGGGCTTGGTGAGTAGTAGTAGCAATTTTTTAATTACTCACTACTCTGTTTTTTCTCCTGCTCTATGTGGCTGTGTTATATTGCAAATGTTTGCTTTAACTTTTTTACAAAGAGCAATAATGCTGCTGGTGATTACATTGATAGGAGAGGTAAATTACTATTTCAAAATCTTCTGTGCATTTCAGGTGCACTGTTCTCCTTCTCTGTGCCGGTGCCACTGCTTATTTGTTTTCTATTTTGTGTTCATTTAATTGGGCTGAGTAATGTATGAGTGTATTTTACAGAACTGCATAATGCTAGACACAAAGGGGCAGATTTACAAGCCCCTTGTTCCACGTTTACACTGCCTTACCTGACGCACTGCGACGTAAACGTGGCGCATCCCTGCGAGTCATGTACAACGTGATGCATCTAAGGAGATGCGCCACGTGAAGGCCTGGGCCTGCGCCACAATGGGTGCGTTCCCACGCAGGGGGGGGTGGGGGGTGGGGGCTGCCGGTCAGGCAGATGTGTGCCTCGCAAAAGTGCCTGCGTGAAATCTACAAGATTTAACGCAGGCACTTCCGTGACGCTGCTATGTCAATTCTTTATGCCTGCTTGCTTGAAGCAGGCGTAAGGACTGATGTGGTATTTGAGTATTATTGGGCAGCCCTGAGCACTGCTATAGTTGCATCGCGCCCGCGACGTGACTCTAGAGATGCGCCCCTATTTCGTCACGAGATGCGTCACGCATCTGCCTACCCTTGCGCCAGGGTTTGCCGCATTGTAATAGCGGCGCATCTGCCGTGACGCAAGGTTAGTTTTGCGTTACGCATTTGTTCTGGTGCACATCTGGAGGTGTCCAGCTCAGAACTCGTAAGTATGCCCCTAAGTGTCAGATTAGCAATTACCTGCGCATCCCTGCAAAGTGTGCGGCACGCCAGCACCACCCATGGTGCGCCGTATTTACAATGCGGCACACCATGGTCCCAAAACGTCACCGAAGCGTTACGCATCGGTGGCGTAAAGGCGGCTCATTGATGGAGTTGCGTTGCAACGATGGCGCTGCTCCAGCAATGCTGCGTCAAGCCGTTAGTCTGCTTCATGCAGGCGCAGGGTTTCAGTGACGCATCATTGTCCTAAATGACTGATTGAAATTTTATATATTCCCCATAACCACTTTTAGCATGCTTTCCTGCGCAGGAACGCCCTCCCTTGCGATGGAATGCTCCCTAATGGCGCAGGGTTTTAGAATGGGATGCATCTCCCATATGCGTCACGTTGTTAATATACGCCACACCATGGCGCCTCTCTTGTTGTGGCGCTGCGTCACAAAATTGACGCAAGAATGGAGCAAAAGAGCTGCAAGGGGCTTGTAAATCTGCCCCTAGAGTAGAGGCTCAGGTGCAGTCCTTCCTTTGTAGCCCTCTTTTTGTATGAAATAGTAGGTTCTTGTTCTTTCTAAATGTTTGATTTGGTTGACAAGGACATCGGCAAGCAGCAATCATCAATGTTTTCTGTTATTTCTTTCATGTTGTACGTCAGGTCCGCCCAGGGGCAAGCGGACCGAAAAATCTGATGCAGCAGTGGCTCCAAAGGAGGAGGATGCAGGCCAGGGCGGCGAGTGCTCCTTTGCTGGCCCCAGTAAGTTTTCATTTAAATATAGAGGACCTATTGTTGTCCAAGCATTCCTAATTTAATTGTTTCGAAATAGTGTTTAGATAGGAGCAAAATCAATAATCCTACTGTTGCAGGGACAATTCTCCACAAACCGAACTATGGACACCAAAGACCAGAGTAATAATATTTCAGAGTGGCGTGTTTGGCACACTGTATAAATAAACCTGGTAGTGTCAGCAGCACAGATTCCTCCTTCCAAAAATTGCAAAACTTTTCGCTCAGTCACTCTAGTCTGGACTCTCTGGAGGAAAAACTACAGAGTCAATTCAAGTTTAAAAGCTTTATTAAAAGTTTAAGTAAACACATATATTAAAATAAAGTTAATTGGAAATGGAAAAGTGCTTGGTGCTGAGTTGATGAGTACTGGATTGGTACACATTTCTTGTGGTCGAGCCGAGCTTTCACCTGGTTTCAAGTTGATGTTCCTCTTGTCCTTAGAAGTCCAGTTTCTGTCTGTTCAGAGAAAAATAGTGTGTGTTAAAATTAAGCAAGCATTCAACAATTGTGACAAAAAAATTAAGCAAGACAACAGCTTTCCCTGGAAGGAGGGACATTTACTTTAGACTAGAGTAGACAGTCAATTAATTTTTCAGTTGTTTTCACATTTTTTCATTCATAGACCAAATACTAGTGGAGTGGTGTAATCTAACATTCTTAAATCTACTTTGTAGGTGGAACATCTGGTGGCGGGGCCAGCTCGGATGTGGTGGTCATCATTGACTCGGAGTCCGAGGGTCAATCTGGGGAGGAGGCGGCGCTAGAGGAGTCGGACCAAGAAGAAGTACAGACTGTGAGGAAGGAGACAGTGGCGGTGGCGAGTACAGGTAAGCTGGATCATGGTACTATCTGACTCTTAGATAGGATATGATGTGTATCCAGTGGTGGCCCAGTGACAAATTACAATATGGTAATTACAGCAGGCTGGGACCGAAAGACAGATAGAGGCAGAGACAGAGAGAGAGGAAGACAGAAGGAGAGAGAGAGAGGGAGGGAGCCAGAGGGAGGGTGAGGGAGGGAGACAGAGAGAGAGAGACAGCGAGGTAGAGGGAGACAAAGGGAGACAGAAAGAGGGAGACAGAGAGAGAGAGAGAGAGAGAGAGAGGGAGGGAAACAGACATATCGCCTGGGCCTGGTGCAGATGATACGGTTGCTGGTGTGGTTAACGGCTCAGAGGAAAAATCACTCACTTCTGCCAGATCTCTTTCATATGAAAGAGCACCAAACCAAGGATACAAGTGAGTTGTGGGAAGGGAAATGGTGATTCAAGCGCCCCTCCCTGCGGACGCCCATGATACTGGCCTGAATAGTTTTGTACTGCCCTGGCTAGTTGCTAGTTGTACTGTGACACAACTTCCTGCTGAATCATTTTGTGTTAATCATATTCTTAAAGAGCATTGCTTACAGATTATGTCTTTCTTTCTTCATATAGTTGGCAATACTAAAACCTCCAAACCAACGAGGAGTATGCTGGCTGTACTGGCCCGGCAACGGAGGCTGGAAGCAACTGTTGCCGAATATCGGCGACTGGTGGAACTCGAGGGGGATGACACGCACTCCAGTGCATCAAACTTAACATCGTCTACATCCTCCTCTGTTACCCCACGTTCTGCCGGTAAGCACAGTGCTCCAGCGAACCGGAGCCGTGCCGGAAGACGCCACCGCCGAGCAGCAAAAGCTGCACCTTGCAGCACTGTTAAAGGTCGCTTGCGCCGTGCACTCCGCAGAGTGTCAGACCTAGAGGCGGAGGTCCAGAAATGGCACAAATATCAGAATGTGGTGGAGGGCCTCCGCCTAGATCAAGCCATCCTCCAAGAAAAATATGATGCCCTGGCCCAAAAGCATGATGCCCTGGAGGCCAAACTTAACAGCTTGCATCCCTAGAGTGTCCCTTGCCCCTTTTTTTGAGACTTTTGGGGGGTGGGAATTGGGAGTTGGGTTTTTTGGGGACTTTTGAGGACTATTTATTTGTTGGGGTTAGGGAGGGTCTTGCGGGAGATTATTTTGTTAGGGATATAAATATACTTTTTCAAACTTTATCTGAGCATACCTGTTTTTTTACTACTTTTGAGCTGGGTGGGTGGTGGTTTTGCAGTAATTTCATTTAACTGATCACTGTCATCGTGTTGGTTCACGTGCAATAGGCCAAATGTTTTCCTAAGTAAATGCCTGTCACAGAGTTTGATAATTCTTGAGCCCTAGGACTTTGCTGCTAGTACCACTGTCACTCTCTCGCCTCTCCGAATACTCCATTATACTACCTCCCATCCAAACGCTTATCTTACCTGTAATTTGTGTTTGAGGGCTGGCTCCACCTGGAATTCACAGAGTCCTAAAGCGTTCTGCAGCAGGGCCACAACTGGAGTTTCCCGGCGTGGATTTTCTGCAAAACAAAAGCAATCAACATTAGAAATGTGGCAGCGGTGCTCACACACCACAAAAACCTAGAAGCCCCACAGACAGCACCCCTAAGACAGGCAAGCGAGCAATGATAACGCCTAAACGTTCACGTGCAATAGGCCAAATGTTTTCCAAAGTAAATGCCTGTCACAGAGTTTGTTAATTCAAGAGCCCTAGGACTTTACTACCAGTACCACTGTCACTCTCTCGCCTCTCCGAACACTCCATTATACTACCTCCCATCCAAACGCTTATCTTACCTGTAATTTGTGTTTGAGGGCTGGCTCCACCTGGAATTCACAGAGTCCTAAAGCGTTCTGCAGCAGCGCCACAACTGGAGTTTCCCGGCGTGGATTTTCTGCAAAACAAAATCAATCAACATTAGAAATGTGGCAGTGGTGCTCACACACCACAAAAACCTAGAAGCCCCACAGACAGCACCCCTAAGACAGGCAAGCGAGCAATGATAACGCCTAAACGTTCACGTGCAATAGGCCAAATGTTTTCCAAAGTAAATGCCTGTCACAGAGTTTGTTAATTCAAGAGCCCTAGGACTTTACTACCAGTACCACTGTCACTCTCTCGCCTCTCCGAACACTCCATTATACTACCTCCCATCCAAACGCTTATCTTACCTGTAATTTGTGTTTGAGGGCTGGCTCCACCTGGAATTCACAGAGTCCTAAAGCGTTCTGCAGCAGGGCCGCAACTGGAGTTTCCCGGCGTGGATTTTCTGCAAAACAAAAGCAATCAACATTAGAAATGTGGCAGCGGTGCTCACACACCACAAAAACCTAGAAGCCCCACAGACAGCACCCCTAAGACAGGCAAGCGAGCAATGATAACGCCTAAACGTTCACGTGCAATAGGCCAAATGTTTTCCAAAGTAAATGCCTGTCACAGAGTTTGTTAATTCAAGAGCCCTAGGACTTTACTACCAGTACCACTGTCACTCTCTCGCCTCTCCGAACACTCCATTATACTACCTCCCATCCAAACGCTTATCTTACCTGTAATTTGTGTTTGAGGCCAGGGCTGGCTCCACCTGTAATTCACAGTGTCCTAAGGCGTTAGGGGACTCGTCAATGTAAGTTTCTTCATTGTGCAGAATCCAGGCATCAGCATTATGGGTAATGGATAGGGTGAGTCTGGAGGAGGAGGACTCAGGATAGACGACCAGGACTGAGTTCTTGTCAACTAACTGTTGTGAACCTGAGGAATGCTGCGGCATCAAAATCAAGACAGTTCTGTTGATGGGCTTGTTGTTTTATTGGTTGATTACAGTTTTGTTGGGAATGTGATGAAGCACTTGCTAAAGAAAGACAGACACACAGGAATAAAAGTGAATAAGGAGGACTATTTACAATTAATGAATGATTGAGTCATTTTCAGAACTCGCTGTCAGGGAAGCAGAACTCGTCCTCATACTCTGCTAAATCATCAGTCGGGGTTACTTCTGGTAACTGAGGAGAACTTTCCTCAGGTAGGGCGGTGTCCTCTTC
This sequence comes from Lissotriton helveticus, assembly GCF_964261635.1. Taxonomy (NCBI): domain Eukaryota; kingdom Metazoa; phylum Chordata; class Amphibia; order Caudata; family Salamandridae; genus Lissotriton; species Lissotriton helveticus. The sequence continues at coordinate 528,066 of NW_027611658.1, read as the reverse complement.
TTCCTGCGTGCATTCTCGTACTCTGTAATCTGGTGGTATGAAGTGCTGGTTCATCTTTATCAAGGTGAGCCGCTCCACATTTGCGGGCAAGAGGCGGGACCTTTTGCAAGCCACAATGCCACCAGCAGAACTAAAAACACGTTCTGAGGACACGCTTGCGAGTGGGCAAGACAAGTAATTGATAGCCAAGTTGGTGAGCTCTCGCCATATTTTTCTTTTCCCATGCCAATACGCCAATGGGTCCTCAGTAATATTGACCTCTGTTGAGTCATCCAGATAGGCCTGCACCATTGAAAGAATGCCCTCTCGGATTCCTGTACTTTGCACTTCTGTGTCCTTTCTAGGACCAGGAAACCCTAGCTGAGTTAGCCAACTCGCTTCAGACATATCGCATGCGCCTGGTGTAGATGATACGGTTGCTGGTGTGGTTAACGGCTCAGAGGGAAAGTCACTCACTTCTGCCACAGGCACAGATGCAGACGGGCTTTTTTGGGACGCCTGATGGCCTGCTGATTCACTAGTAGTACTGTCTTCTCCTACAGTTTCCTTCCGCTCTCTTTCAAAACGAATGGCTGACTGAGCTAGCCAAACTTTGTACTCTGTAACATCCGATGTTTCAAAAGGAATTATTACTTTGCCAAACAATGGCTTTTTGTAACGTGGATCCAGAATAGTAGCACAAATGTAGTGCTGTTGTTTCTTGATATTTACAAGCCGTTCATTGCTAACTAGGCGTTGTAATAATCTCTGCGCCAACTCATGTGCTTCGTTCTTTCCAACGTCCTCTAATTGTGAAGACACCACCTTGACTTGGTGCTCGAGCTTCAGCAACAGTGGGATAGCTTAGCTCAAAGAACAGTCCTCCCTGCTGACGTCACGCGTGAAGACCTCAAAAGGCCGAAGCATGTCTGTCAGGCTTTTAACTAGCTGCCATTGCTCCACCGCTAGCATCATTTCTGTCGTATCACCACCCAGGTTGTAGAAATACTCATTGACTACTGGAAACAGCTCATGCAGACGCTCAAGCATGTAGAAGGTTGAGTTCCAGCATGTTGCCACCTCCTGGATAAGTGCTTTCACTGGCATTCTACGTTCATTTTGCTTGCGCCTCAGCTCCTTCCGGGCCTTAAAAGAATGGTTGAAATGTGTGCATATTCTTCTGCAGATGGTCAGTGTTTTGTCGACTGCAAGTTCTTTTTTCAAAAAATTTTGCACAACAAGGTTGATACAGTGCGCCAAACACGGCACTCTGAAATAGAAACCGTCCGCCATGGCCCTAACTACATTGCTGCCATTATCTGTAGAAACATAACCAACCTTGCAATGTCTTGGGCGCAGCCATTGCAAGACCTTTTTGTTAAAGTCAGCCAAAATGTTGACTGCAGTATGACTTTTCTCCATGCCAAACATGGCTAATGTTGCATGTTTACGAGCACCCTTAAAAATCTCGATCAAGTCACCACCTGCATTTATCTGTTTTATAACCCCTGAAAAAGAGACCCAGTGTGCAGTGATGCACATGTAATCAAGGGCTTGGCAACTGGTCCACATGTCTGTTGTCAGGTGTATAGTGTGAACAGCACTCTTCTGCAAAGCTGCCCCCACCAACTCAAGCACCTCTTTGTGTAGTGCTGGAACAGCAACCCTGGCAAAAAAGTACCGGCTAGGAACCTTCCATTTAGGGGCCAATGTTGCCACGAGTTCAAGGAAACCCACACCTTCGACAAACGAAAAAGGGAGAAGGTCCACCGCTAGCATTTTTGCCAGTTTAGTGTTATAGAGGCGTACAGTTGGGTGGTTGCGTTGAAATTGCGCATCTGAGGAGAACATGGCTGAAATGGTGCGCTGGACAAATTTACGGGATGATGCTGATGCCTTCTTCGACCCACTTCTGATCAGTGTTGACATTTTCCGCATTGGTGTGTCTCCCAGATTCTCAGTGTGCCTGCTATGTGTTACGGAGGGTGTGGTGCTGCCAGGGGTACTGGGTGCAACTGGACACATGTCTGACGCTTCTTCTACCTCCCCATCATCTTCAGATGAAACACCTACTATGGGTATATTTTGGCCACTTGCCCTTTGGGATCGCTTTCCCTTGACGTTTGCTAGGTGCGGAAACCATTCGACAGCGTGCTTTCTTTCAAGATGACCTATCTGGCCTCCGGTTCCATAGTTGGTACCAGTCTTACCACGGCTAACGCTAGTCTTACAAATGCAACAAACGGCTATGTTATCATATTTTTCATGGACACTAAAAAAGTTCCAAACTGGGGACTGGAAACTTCTGGTTTTGCCGCACGAGGTGATACTGCTGCCAATGCCAGATGAAGCAGTGGTGGATGAGCCTTGCAGACATCTACTGGGTTGTGCAATTATTGCAGCAACCTTACTTGAGGGAGTCGAGCTGCATGGAGTCCCCCTCTGGGGAGAAAATATGGGAGCTGTAGGTTTTGTTGAACTTGTGGTACTACTTGACTGCGTTGGTGGTGCTACCAGTGGCACGTCGCCAGGGTCACGCTCAGCATGACGTCGGGATAGGGTGTAAATGTCTGTCTGCTGCATGGCCGGTGTGGCTGGACTGACATGTGTGATGAATAGATCATTGCTGTCATCCTCTTCAACAACATCAGAATGCACCACTTCATCAAGTCGGACGTTCGGATCCATAAGTATGAGCTTTCCGGGGCCCTTCCTTTTAACATGTGATACCTTTCGCAGCTCATGGTGTGCCTCCCTCTCAGACGTCAGAGATGGTTGCCAATCTAGATCCAGATCATCATCTGATGGAGCGGGGCTTGAAGAGGAACTTCTACACACCCTCCTTGATCTTTTCCTTGCTGGGGAGCTGGGAGAAAATGAATCATCAGGAGGAGTGGCTTCGTCTTCCTGACATGATACCCCGGCTCCAAAGTCAATTTCCTCCTGTGCCCCTACTTCTGGAAGAACAACCATTGTGGGCACTTGCACCGCTCCATGCGCCGCTACATGGGCATCTTCTCTGACCTCTACTTGCAAGTCTCCATGGACCTCTCCTTCTCTGCCTTCTCCTTCTCGGCCTTCTCCTTCTCGGCCTTCTCCTTCTCGGCCTTCTCCTTCTCGGCCTTCTCCTTCTCGGCCTTCTCCTTCTCGGCCAGCTCCTTCTCGGCCTTCTCCTTCTCGGCCTTCTCCTTCTCGGACAGCTCCTTCTCGGACAGCTCCTTCTCGGACAGCTCCTTCTCGGACAGCTCCTTCTCGGACAGCTCCTTCTCGGACAGCTCCTTCTTGGACAGCTCCTTGCGCATGTACTTCTGCTTGTACTAGTAGCCCATGCAGTTGTTGTTGCGGCTTTGGTTGTTGAATAGTACTTGTGAGATGAGTTACAACCTGTGTTGATGGTGTGCTGCTACTTTCTTGCGAGGAACCAACATCACTGGTCGTTGGTGATTCAACAACTAAACAGGCTACCTGTGCAGCACTCATGGTGGGCCTTTGTTTTTTTTGTTGTTGTTGCCCAAAAAATGTATTGGTTGAGCCACCAGTCTCCTTGGTAAGTGGTGCCACTTGCTTCTTCTTCTCCTTAGTAGAGACATCTTTATTGCAAGAGGACCTACGGGCACCTCTTTTTGGAGCCATCTTCTTCAGATGTCGGAACAACAGGCCGCAGCAGCACTTCTTCCTGGCACTGATGCTCAACGATGATGCGGAGTTTTGTGCACCTAAACGCAAACGAAGACAGAGGAACATCAGTAAATATAAATGTTGCATATGTAGCGCTTGAATAAACAGTTTGCAAGTAGGCATTTATGAATACACACGTGCACAATGCACACCACCACACAATATGGAAATTTCAAAATTAGGATTTGCTAAATTTTTAGGAAACAGGAATTTAACATTGATCCAAGAGAGCAAACACACAGAGGGTTGTACTTTCATGTACCCCTGACTCCGCCTGGGCACAATGGGTGAAAGCAAGGCACAATGGGTGCAGGCCTATGTCTCAAAGCTCACTGCCTGCATTCAAAATGGCCGCTTGACCCCCCCATCCACATGGCCAGGACCATGCCTCAAAATGGCCACCACCAACATAGCCAGCACCCAACCCCTACTCCAAAAAGTCAAAAAACACAACACAAATCAAATCACCACAATCCAATGCCATCCATCCATTTTCAGAAGGCTTATGCTGCCTGCTGGTGGTTTTCCGGTGCAAAATTGCAATTTTTACAATTTCGCGAGTGCGAGATTGTTGCTTCACGGTGCGAACGTGGCAAAAACCCGCAAAAACCGCGAACAGACCGATTCTGGGCCCCCCTGGGCATAATGGATGACATCAGAGCACAGTGGGTGCAGGCCTATGGCACAAAGCACACAAACTGGCTTACAAATGGCCCCTAGACCCCCACCCACACGGGACCAGACAATAAAATGGCCCCCACCCACATAGCAAGCCCCCAACACCACCCCAAAAAGTCCTAAAACACTCAAAAATCAGCACAATCCAATGCCATCCATGCCCTGGCCAGAATCATGTTAAAAAAAAAATCAACAAAACAGTTGTATCATGCATGCACCCATAAATAAGCCTGGTGGTTTTCTATTCATGTGCAGCAGAATTGTAATTTTTACAATTTCGCGAGTGCGAGATTGTTGCTGCGCGGGACACGAGCAGTGCGAACACAAGCAAAAACATCCTCAGCTCGCGAACTTGCAGATTTTCCCCCCAAAAAGTCGAAAAAAAAGCAACACACACAAAAATCACCACAAACAAACAACATCAACTTACTTCTTTGTGAAATCAAATTTCGAATCCAAAAGTAATCCAAAAGGCCTCAAATCCAAATATCCAGCAGCAACCACAAAAAGTAATCCTTCCCAGTCAAGATCGAAATCAAAGTGGCCAGGAAATGGAGGAGCTCACTGGACAGGAACAGGAAGTTGGAGACTGGGGCACTTCCTTCACCCCACCCCTATGGGAGGAGCTTGCTGGACAGGAACAGGAAGTTGGAGACTGGGCCACTTCCTTTACTAATTTTTGTACTTTCGCTAGTGCGAGATTGTTCCTGCCCGCGCCGCGGACCGCGAGCAGCGCGAGCAGTGCGAACACAAACAAAAAATCCGCTTCGCGCGGATTTTGCGTATTCTCGCCGCATCCGCGAGAGTTCGCGGATTGCGGATTCTCCGAAAATACGAAAAATCCGCGAGCGTAACGGATTTTACGCCCATGCTTAGGTTATTCCAGGTTAATGAGATACTAAAGGGAGCCTACAGCTACCTACTGACATGCTTACTGTTGTGTAGAGAAACGCTATTTTCATTCCTGACAGGGTTATTGCGATATGCTGTGGTGATTAAAGAATCACACCCCTTTACTCCTGCAGGCAACTGATTATTAAGAGATGCTGCATTGATGATGAAATTGTCGTGTTTACCTTATGGGGTGTTCCCTCTGATTGAGGACATGTTTTACTTTCTAATGACCTATTTACTCCTGATTAGGAAATGTTTGGGCTGTACCTAAGGAGAGGTTGCCTGATTCTCCCTAAAGTGTTTAGGCCTGCAAAGGAAGTTGTTGACTCCAGGTCTACAGTCATCTAAGGTACTGCTTACTGCGGGCTAATGAAATGCTCGACATTTAATGAAATGTTTTATCCTTGAAGGCACTGCTGATTCCTGCTGAAGGATATGTTTTAATCCTGCCAAGGAGTTTAAGTAAAGTTCACCCTTGTTGGGTGAAAGGTTAACGGTGTTACCCACTGAACAGGTTACTTACTTGATGACATGGTGATGTCTCCATAACTAATGAGATGTTTTGCTCCTGTTTAACCCCTTCGACGCTGATGACGAGCTGGGCTCGTCATGAGGTAGCCTCCTCGCACGCTCATGACGAGCCCAGCTCGTCACGTAACATGCGCTTTTGAAAAAGTCAGCGTACGAGCGGAATTCCGCCCGCACGCATGCGGTTAATGAGATGCTGAATCCTTCCAAGAAATGTTCATCTTTAACTACTGAAATGCTAATTATCTACTGAGATGTTATTGGAACAGGTTTTATTGATTATTGAACTGCTCACTTTTCTCCCCTCCTATGGAATGCTTTAATGACCAAATGATACTGTGATTTTCCACTCCTGAACCTTAATCTTATATAAAAGTTATTTGATTTGTAATCAAACTCACTGGAGTGGCGTCAGTCATTGCGTGCCTTTTATTGTCTCAGTGGGTGTGTGCTGTGTAGTCACTTAACACATAAGCTTTCGGGTGCCCACCTGCTCGTGCCAGGCTACTCCCGGGGACTGACGACCCCAGTTCCTACAAAGTCCCACCCTGAAACCCCCTTTGTGGACACTTACTTCTCACTAAACAATGGAGCCAAGAGCACCGATATTATCTTCTACACCATACGTAGAGCACAATGTAGAAAAACGTTCCACACCTTACTCACTATCTCCGCCACTAGGAAATCCGCTCATGGCCTAACACTTTCCACCACACCATCCCAACTCTTCCCAGCGAGAGCAACCATCACTTTCTACAACAACGGTATTATCTTAATTCAATTTACAGACAGGAACCCTGACCTATTCGACAACTTGTTCCCCACTTTCAAAGAATATATCTCCAACCCTCCGACTCCAATCCATCTGACCTCCAAGCCTAGCACCCTTGACTCCACAGTGCCTACCACTTATCTCCTATCCTCCCCTACCTTCCCTCCTTCTAACCTAGCACAGCATCAGAACGACACACCCCTCCTCCCTCCCCCAGTATTCTAGTCATTCACCCACCTGTTACAGTAACCTCACACCCCTCAATCCCAGGCGTAGATCACTCCTCTTCCTACATCCACCCCACCCTCACTCTCCCCCCCTCCACCATAACCCTCCCCTCCCACTACCAACTGGACTCTCAGAACACCCCACCTCCTTTAACTCCACTCCCCCTCCCCACAACAGGACCATTTCCCATCCCATCTCCCCCCATTCTCAGACCCCACTACCACACCTGCACCCCCGCCACCCCTAGCCTACACTCATCCCCCAACTTCCCACCCCCTCCTACCACTAACCCCCAACCCAATAACACCAACCCCCTCACTATTCCAACCACACCCCTTCCCCAACTTCCCTCCCCCTCGACCACCAACCCCCTCACTAATACCACCAACCCCTGCCCTAACACCACCACACCCCTCCCCCCCACTCCAGTATCCTTGACACTTACTCACCCTCAGTGCCCATCCCCAACACCTTTCCTAATCCCACGCTGGACAAGATTATGTCCACCCTCCTCCAAATCAAAGAGGATCTTCACACCTTCAAAGAGTTACTCTTTATACACCCCACACACCCCCTACCCACCACTACTTCCTCTCCTAACAAGTCCCCCACCCATCCTACTCACCCTCTCACACAAAACTCCTCCCCACACTGGACCTCAATCCCCGCTCGCAATCCCACCAACCGCTCTCGACGTACCATCAATACACTTTCGGAATACGACATATGCACCCTCCTCCGCTCATATGACCCAGTTCCCCAAAACCACATAGCCACCACACACCTTTCCATCCCACGATTCACTCAAACCCCCTTAGGCCCTCCACATACAACAACAGAGGCTCCCTCCCTTATAACCTTAAAAAGGTTCCCCTCATTCTAGAAAATTCTACCTCCCTTATCACCCCTTGGCTCAAGTGCACACTGCTCAACTGCAGATCGGCCCCTAGGCACTCCTCCGACATCGCTGATCTCATCAAAACACTGGACCTTAACCTGACCATTCTCATTGAAACCTGGTTAACAGAATCTTCTAAACCAATCATTGACATTCTAGTTCCCCCCAACTATCACATCATTAGACTTGACAGGACCGGCAAGACAGGTGGTGGAATCGCATGCATTTATAGGAGCAACCTCTCAGTTACTAGAGTCACTTCCCCCTCTCTTACCTCCTGTGAATACATCTGCCTCGATGTCATCAGCGAGGGCAAACCTGTATGCTCTCTACACATCATTTACCATCCACCTGGGGACAACCTCATCTTCACCCAACAGCTCATGGACACGATCACAACCAATTCCGGACGGCAAAACACGAAAATTTTCCTTGGACATTTCAATCTCCATTGGAACGATCACAATGACGCGCTGGTAAATAGTCTCAAAAACTTCCTCAACGCTCTTGACCTCACCCAAATCTGCAATAGCCCCACCCATGACAAAGGCTCTATCCTCGACCTTATCATCTCCAAAGAGGACTCTACCCAACTTGGATCAATCCAACCCTGTGACTGGTCAGATCACCACATTATCACATTCTTCATCAATGAAAAAGTTAAATTTAACCCGGTTCAATCCACCAAATCCAAGGTCTAGAAAAGGAACCTGAAGAAACTCAACCCCAACTCTTTACCTTCCCCCAGCATACCATCCTGTGAAGACTTCTCTGCTTTCTTTAATCTAAAGACTGATACCATCAGGAGCGATCTCCTCAATGACGTAAGCCTTTACTTTAGCCCCCACAGCATAACACCCACTGAACCAAAAAACAATGCCACATGGTCTTCCTTTCACACCTACTCAGAAGAAACAATTGGCAAACTGCTCAGTACATTGAAACCTTCTAATCACCTCACAGACCCCCTTCCTGCTAACGCTGTAAAGGACTTCATCCCATTGCTCCTCCCACTTTGGGCCAAAATTATTAACAGTTCCCTTCAACAAGGACTCATCCCCAACTCCCTCAAAGTGGGACAAGTCACCCCTATATAAACCAACAGCTGACCCTACTGACCTAAACAATTACCGTCCTATTTCCAATATCCCCACCCTCGCCAAACTGTTGGAAAAATGCGTACAACTCCAATTGACAAAACACATTGATCAGTTTGACCTCCTCAACCCTCATCAATCAGGCTTCCGAGCAGGACACAGTACGGAAAAAGCTATGACACACGTAATTGATGACGCCCTCCAAATCCTAGATCAGAACGATACCTGCCTCCTCATCTTACTTGATCTCTCTTCAGCATTTGACACTGTCAAACACAAGAACTTACTCGAGCTGTTAAATATCAGAATGGGTCTATCAGGGACAGTACTCAAGTAGTTTACTTCCTTTCTGCATAACCAGTCTCAGAAATTCAAGAGCAACAACTTGATGTCCCCACCTGTGCCTGTAACAGTAGGCGTTCCACAAGGATCTTCCCTATCCCCAACATTGTTCAACCTAGTCATGGAGCCACTCACCACTTTGTTACAAGCATCTAATGTACACTTTCACATGTACGCTGACGACACCCAACTCTATCTCAAATTACAATCCCCCGAAGACATCAAACTTCTGAACTCAATGCTCAGAAACACCCAATCATGGCTAGCCGAAAATCACCTCAAACTCAATGCTCTGAAAACTGAGTTCCTTCTGATCTCACCTCCCGCGAAAATCTCCACCACTCAAACATGGCTTAAGCACCTAACTGCCCTCAATGTCCAACCTACCATCGTGGACTCCGCGATATCCTTAGGCATAACCCTTGACGCCAATCTCAATATGCAACATCATATCAGCAAGGCAACTAATGGAGATAATTTCCAAATCAAATCAAAACTGATGACATCGAGGCAGATGTATTCACAAGAGGTAAGAGAGGGGGAAGTGACTCTAGTAACTGAGAGGTTGCTCCTATAAATGCATGCGATTCCACCGCCTGTCTTGCCGGTCCTGTCAAGTCTAATGATGTGATAGTTGGGGGGAACTAGAATGTCAATGATTGGTGTAGAAGATTCTGTTAACCAGGTTTCAGTGAGAATGGTCAGGTCAAGGTCTAGTGTTTTGATGAGATCAGCGATGTCGGAGGAGTGTCTAGGGGCCGATCTGCAGTTGAGTAGTGTGCACTTGAGCCAATGGGTGATAAGGGAGGTAAAGGGTTCTAGAGTGAGGGGAAATTTTTTAAGGTTATTAGGGAGGGAGCCTCTGTTGTTGTGTGTGGAGGGCCTAAGGGGGTTTGAGTGAATTGTGGGGATGGAAAGGTGTGTGGTGGCTATGTGGTTTTGGGGAACTGGGTCATATGAGCGGAGGAGGGTGCATATGTCGTATTCCGAAAGTGTATTGATGGTACGTCGAGAGCGGTTGGAGGGATTGCGAGCGGGGATTGAGGTCCAGTGTGGGGAGTTTTGTGTGAGAGGGTGAGTAGGATGGGTGGGGGACTTGTTAGGAGAGGAAGTAGTGGTGGGTAGGGGGTGTCTGGGGTGTATAAAGAGTAACTCTTTGAAGGTGTGAAGATCCTCTTTGATTTGGAGGAGGGTGGACATAATCTTGTCCAGCGTGGGATTAGGAAAGGTGTTGGGGATGGGGTGAGTAAGTGTCAAGGGTACTGGTGTGGGGGGGGGGTGGTGGTGCTAGTGCAGGGGTTGGTGGTATTAGTGAGGGGGTTGGTGGTCGGAGGGGGAGGGAAGTTGGGGGGAGGGGTGTGGTTGGATTAGGGTGGAGGTTGGTGGTATAAGTGAGGGCGTTGGTGGTAGGAGGGGTAGGAAAGTTGGGGGGGAGGGGTGGGGTTGGAATAGTGAGGGGGTTGGTGTTATTGGGGCGGGGGTTAGTGGTAGGAGGGGGTGGGAAGTTGGCGGATGAGTGTAGGCTAGGGGTGGCGGGGGTGCAGGTGTGGTAGTGGGGTCTGAGAATGGGGGGAGATAGGATGGGAAATGGTCCTGTTGAGGGGAGGGGGAATGGAATTAAAGGAGGTGGAGTGTTCTGAAAGTCCAGTTGGTAGTGGGAGGGGAGGGTTATGGTGGAGGGCGGGGAGAGTGAGGGTGGGGTGGATGTAGGAAGAGGAGTGATCTACGCCTGGGTTTGAGGGGTGTGAGGTTCCTGTAACAGGTGGGTGAATGACTAGAATACTGGGGGGAGGGAGGAGGGGTGTGTCGTTCTGATGCTGTGCTAGGTTAGAAGGAGGGATGGTGGGAGAGGATAGGCGATTAGTGGTAGGAGGCGCTGTGGAGTCAAGGGTGCTAGGCTTGGAGGTCAGATGGATTGGAGTCGGCGGGTTGGAGATATATTCTTTGAAAGTGGGGAACAAGTTGTCGAATAGGTCAGGGTTCCTGTCTGTGGATTGAATTAAGATAATACCGTTGTTGTAGATAGTGATGGTTGATCTCGCTGGGAAGAGTTGGGATGGTGCGGTGGAAAGTGTTAGGCCATGAGCGGATTTCCTAGTGGCGGAGATAGTGAATAAGGTGAGGAACGTTTTTCTCCATTGTGCTCTACGTATAGTGTAGAAGATAATATCGGTGCTCCTGGCTCCATTGTTTAGTGAGAAGTAAGTGTCCACAAAGGGGGTTTCAGGGTGGGACTTCAAGAAGATGTGTTTAAAATGTTTGGCATTTTTTTGGGGGAGCTCGGGGGGTAATTAATTTTATATGTGTGCTTGCCCGTGGGTTCCATGTTGAGAGTAGAGGTGTAGGTAGGTGAAGGAGGTTGTGTGGGTAGGTGTAGATACAGAGCTATAGTAAGTGCGTGTAAGGTGTGGGTGGTTAAGCTAAATAGTGGGCATGAAGGAATAGAGATTATGACTAGTCTAAAATGGCCGACTCCTTAGGCATGGTTAAGTAATGAGGAATGATTAGTCTAAGATGGCCGAAAAGTTTTGGAGATAGAGAATAGTATTGTAGTCCTCTGTTTGTTTTTATGATTTGAGACCAGGGGAGTAGACCAGTTTCGCTTTCTAATCCGGGGCAGATCCAGATAGTCCAGTTTCTAGCTTTCTAAGTGGGAAGGACAAGTCCTATATCTAATTTGGTGATCCCAGTGCCATGCAGAGTTGTTGTTCAGCCTTGTGCGCGTCTGGTAGTAATGGAGGCGATTTATTGCTGTAGTTTATGGCCCCTGCCATTTTGGGCCATACTTCTCTGAGGGGTAAATGGACAAAAATCTAAATCAAAACAAAGCAGAGACAATACCTTGTTGCATTCCTGTATAGCCTGTACGCTGGTGTCATCGGCATTTCATTGCAATCATCGGTGTCATCGGCATTTCTTTTTGCAGCTTCAATGCAGCTCTCGATGATCCCACAACTTCGGAAAGCAGAGAGCACCGGGATCATTGTGTGCATCGTCGGGCACAGTCGGCGGGTCTGCTCCCGAAGGTCCCGGGAACAGCAAAGGGGCCTCGGGAAGTCAGAGCCGCGAGGCGAAGACCAAGATCGGTAATGCGGGCAGCGGGCAGATCCGCGAAGCAAAGACCAGGATCGCCAATGCGGGCAGCGGGCAGCTGGGGGCCAGGACGATGGTGAAAATGCCGTCGTCGGGAGCAAGAGCCTTTGTCAAGGCAGTGCGATGACACACCCAGGGGTTCGGGTCGGGTGCCCAGCCTGCCTCGATAAGAGTTGCCGCGAGCGCCCCAGGACCGCTCCGTGAGGCTCTGGCCAGTCCGCCCCCAGCGCTCCACTCCGGACGCTTCACCTGGGCATCGACGCCAGCACTTCAAGTGCAGACCCAGTGCAGACCCGGTCTTCAGCAGTCCGGTGAAGGTGGGGATGACTCCAGACGATTCGGACTCCACCGATGGCCAGCACATCTTCCCAGGTGACCACAGGACTTTCAGCAGGTTCCAACCATCCGCCTCGGGCTCCACTGATGGCCAGCAGCAGTCCGGTGAAGGTGGGGATGACTCCAGACGACTCGGACTCCTCAGATGGCCAGCACAGCTTCCCAGGTGACCGCAGGACTTTCAGCAGGCTCCAACCATCCGCCAGTCAGGTAAGAAGACCCAGTAAAGATTGCTGGTTACAATCCAGTTACTTAAGTGTGTTGAGTTCCTCGAAACAGTGGGTGCTAACAGGGGTATTTCCAAAAGTGGTATCCCACGCACTAGGAGCAACACAAATAATTGCAGCACCAATAAATTACGTTCTGCCCCCTGTGGGCAGTTCTCTTTCAACTACATTGATTTTCTTTCATAGCGGTGTTGTTTTACAACAAATACTGTGTGCTTTCCACAATTCCGGCATAGTTTGTGGAGTCTAAATATAAACCCTCAGCATCACAGGTAGCATAATATTTCAAATCAGAAAAGAGAGCTTCAATGGCTTGGACATCCCAATCATCAGAACGTAGGTTTTGTTTCACAACATCTCCCATTGAAACACGAAGTACATTAGGAACATTAACCACCTCTGTGGGTCCATGAATTTGAAATTTTACAGCATCTCATACAATAACATCTAGCACGGGCTACACTGTGATGTTGACAAAAGTTTGGTCTCTTTTCATGATGTGTGATGCCAAAGTTCCATCAATTAATCAGATTTTTGATCGTTCAGTTATATAGTGTCCATTTACCAGACGGAAAAATACCATCACAAATCCAATCAACATGAACAAAAAAATGGAGATGAGAACCAACCAGATGTAAGTCCAAGGTGGAACCAAAAAATTTCTTTTAAACCAAGTAACAAAAATAGAAAACCTCAATGGTACACTTGATGTTATAGAGTCAGAGTCAAAGGAAAAATGTGACTGGTCAGCTAGACTTGTTTACACACTAGGCAATGACAAATCTGTGGGATAAGTATACTCAGTATCTTCATGTGGATCGCCAGCTGGCGAATTTAATAATGGATTAGTGACTGTGGACATCTCTATAGCAAGGTCAGGGATGTTGGTGTCAGCAGAGGCCAAAACAGAATTTCTCAGCAGTGCTGGACAAGAGACAGCAGGAGTCATACTAAGAAGAATCGGCCACTCGTTGTAGTTTGACATTGTCAATGGAGTCGTACCTGTTTCCCTTGCGACCAGGAAGTAGTGGTAAAATGACTGTTCTTGTGCCCTGCATGCCAAGCACTGGAATGGGTGCATGATACGAGGGGCTGAACTCCTTCTTGTTCTCCACCTTCTCACAGACCAGGTCACCGACTCGGGGTAGCCAGCTAACTACCGGAATTTACTGGTATCTGTAGAGCAGCTTCAGCTCCATATGTGGAGGGCAAGTGTTCCTTTGCAAGACTGTCTCGAGTCTCTTGTAGATTCTGTAACACAGCAGAATGATTATCTACGTCAAAGGGTACGGCTGTCGCCGCCATGTCTAGACCAACAAGGTCCGGGACAAACATTTTTATGCCAAAGAGCATTTCGTACGGGGTCTGCCCACCCAGAGATCTTCTAGGAAGATTATTTAGTGCACGTAGTACCTAAAACCCTAGCTGTCAAAGATTGCTTTAAGTCACGGTACATTCGCTCCACAACAGAATTGCCCTCAGGCCGGTATGGAGACAAAAATTTCACCTGCACCCACAAAGACCCCATGGCTTCCTTGTACACCGCAGAGAAAACGTGTGCATGAATCCACTGCAACTAAGATATACTTATACGAAGTATCAGCAGAAAAAGGTCAGCAGTGATCTAAATAAACACAACCAAGTGGCCTATTAGATATCCACAGCTGAGTTTGTGGCTGCCGTGCAGAAGTTGAAGGTTTAATCTGCTGACATACAAAACAAGAAAGGACATATTCACAAGTTTATTTATACAATCCACGCCACCAGTAACGCTGCTGTATGATAGAGACATATGCTGAAACATCGGCATGAACCGAGGCTATGCCTTCGTGAGCGACTGTTATCAAGGGTAGCCTGCGGTCCGCGTCGGGAATCAGCCTGTCACCAACGTTGTTAATTCTCACATAGGGAATTTTATCAGGACTTAAATGAAAAGAGTATTTAGAAGGAAAACCCTTAGGGTAATTATCACCGATCTCTGTAGCAGCTATAGCTGCCAAGATGTCATCATCATTCTTACTGTTGGACCTTGTAACTGCTGCTACTACATATGTTGCTACTGCGGTCTTTGCTGCTTCACCAGCAAGACTGTTACCAACAGCGTGTACTCCTACACGCTGGTGACCAAGAGTATAAATTACATTTACGAGAGGCAGACGTTCTTTATTTCTGCGACTCAAACCCATAGCATCTTGTGCTTAATTGAGCCTCCTTTGGAATCACGATAGTCATTCTGAGTCCAAAATAATACATTTTTATTGAAGGACTGAACACAGTAATAAGAGTCACTCACAATTAAAGTAGTCACACGAGGGTCAGCAAACTTCAATGCAAACACTAGAGCACAGTTTGAGAAAGGTGTGTCAGGGCAAGCTTTGTTTTTTATAGTCTATTATGGAAAAATTCCAATCACACAATGGTTCATTTTTTTGTTTAATAAAGGTGTTACTATAGTCGTGATAGTACGTAGGAGAACAGCCAACACTGGTTTCACCCTTACATGGCCATCCGGCCTGGGGCTTCCTCAGGGCGTTATGAATCAGGTTGAAGAAGTATATCTGGTCGTTCTTTTCTGTGGATAAATGGGGATTCCCTGATTTTGGTGTATTGCCGTTACGAGTTGTCCCGTGCGATTGGAATTTTTCCATAATAGACTATAAAAAACAAAGCTTGCCCTGACACACCTTTCTCAAACTTTGCTATAATAGGGGGTTAAGGGTTTCCCCATGCCGAGGGCAAGCTTGACAAAAAAGAGGGACCATTGCTCAATAAACGGCTAGTAAGGGATTGGGACCTTTTACCCCTCATTCTCACTAACCCAAGCACTAGAGCACGTAGCTCTACCAACTGGGCGGTACAGTCACCTAATGTCTGCGTGTGCACGACATCGGACTTGAATTCTCCATTCACCATGGTCCCAGCCACGATTGCGCAGGCCACTGAATAAGAATGCTTAGATCCTATCGCCGGTTGCGCCGAACCGTCAGTGTTAATGATACAATGGTAATCCTCAAGCGTGCGCATGAACAGAGGAGCAGGATGAACAAACTCATACTGTAAGAACTCCTGAAGTTTGCAATGAGGGGTCAAAGATGAATGTGACATCCGGAGATGTCAACGAAGTTGCCCATTGTATCCAATTAGGATATAACACTTTAGAATCTGGTACACTGGCTTTCATCACTGCTTCAAATGCAGTGTAAGGTGTAACAACCAACATGTGTTTTCCTTGTGACTGAGCTCTCTCTTTTAGAATCGCCATCTGTACAGCTGTCAAGACTTTCTCGACAGAAGAAAATCGCTTTTCAGCCGAAGTGTACAAGTGTGACTTGTAAGCGATAGGCACTGTGTCTCCTTCATTAAACGTCAAGTACGTGTGTCTGACACAGGAAAAGCCTCAGGGTCTACTCCTGTGACAGTTGACCTTACCCAGGCAACTTCCAGCT
Source organism: Lissotriton helveticus (assembly GCF_964261635.1). NCBI lineage: Eukaryota > Metazoa > Chordata > Amphibia > Caudata > Salamandridae > Lissotriton > Lissotriton helveticus. The sequence continues at coordinate 511,870 of NW_027611658.1, read as the reverse complement.
ATGACAAGCTAACCCGAAAGGACTTGGTTGCCTTGTGCAAATCAAGAGGGTTAAAAAGGGGCAGAAGCCCCACCTGTCCAATCCTGATAGCCATTCTAGAACAGGATGACTTAGAAAGGGCGATGGGAATTCCCCTAAGGTCAGGAGATGGAGAGAACCCAGCTGTAACTGGTACCCCTCAGGAGGAAGGAGAAGAGGTGGATGAGGACTCAGAGATTGAGGACACAGAAGACCAGGGTCAGGAGGGTAGCCAGGTTGGATTTGCCAGGCTTAGCCAGGCCAATTTAAACCTACTGGGAAATGGAGAGGGCCAGCACCTCCCCAGATCCCACAGTCTTATTCTCCCAGGCAACAGAAGAGTGAGATCTCCCTCAGGGGACTCTCATATTTCTAGTGCCTCCAGAGAATCTGAGAGAGGTATGACTGCCTCTCAAAAGACTGAGCATAGGGCCAGAATGAGGGCTGTCAGACTCCAGATAGAGAGGGAGGAGGTAGCCCTGGCTCAAGCTAAACTTACCTTGGCTCAAGCTAGACTTACCTTGGCAAGAGAGCAGAAATTAAGTGGCTTAGATGCCACTGGTGGCAGCAATTTTCCAAGAGAAAAAGACAGGGGCTATGACAATAGAAACCTGACAAAAATTGTGCCCCCCTTTAAAGAAGGGGATGACATCCACAAATGGATGACTGCTCTGGAGAGAGCCTGCATGGTACAGCAGGTTCCTCAAGATCAGTGGGCTGCAATTTTATGGTACTCCTTTTCTGAGAAAGGGAGGGACAGGCTCCTCACAGTTAGACCTGAGGATGCCAAAAACTACTCTGTTTTGAAGAGTGCTCTTATTGAAGGGTTTGGCCTAACCACTGAGCAATACAGGTTGTTGTTCAGAGACACCCAGAAAGCACAGACTCAAGACTGGACTGATTTCGTTGAGTGTGCCACTAAGGCTTTGGAGGGTTGGTTGCAGGGAAGTAAAGTTTCAGACTATACAGGATTGTACAATCTTATAATGAGAGAACAGATCCTTAATAACTGTACAAACCAGCTGTTGCATCAATACCTTATTGACTCTGATCTGACCTCTCCCCAAGAATTGGGAAAGAAGGCAGACAAATGGGTCAGAACAAGGATTAAGCAGAAACCCCAGAACCAAGGTGGTGACCAGAAGAAAACAGACCAGAAGGGTGGTAATCAGAATCAGAAAGATAAAGAAAAAGACCAGAAGTCTTCAGGCCCCCAAACTAATAGTAAGGAGGGTGGTTCCCAAAATGGAAACAAGAAGAAGAAGAACAAAGGTCCAAAAACACCTTGGTGTAATACCTGCAAATCAGTTTCACACTGGGGCAGTGAGTGCACCAAGGCAAATCCAGTTCCCACCACTACAGCTCCTAAAGCAACTGCAACCCCAAGTACAGTAAGCAGTGGTGGAACACAGTCCAATGGTGTAGCTGGGTTGACCCTGGGTATTGAAGTAGGATCTGGCCTAGTCAGAATCCCTACACAGGCAGTTCTCCTGTATGATGTGGACATTGAGTTGCCCACTGCAGTAAGCCCCAGTAACCTGGGCAAATACAGGCAGACTCCCTTAATTAATGAGAAACTGGCTCAAGCCTACAGGGACACATGTGCCAGTGTCACAATGGTGACACCTGACTTTGTGGACCCTGGACAGATTGTACTAGGTGAGAGCTACCTAGTGACCAACGCCAGCAACTCCACTACCTCCCATAGTGTGGCAGTTGTGAACTTCTCCTGGGGAGGGGTTGATGGCCTAAAGAAGGTTGTGGTGAGTGCAGACCTACCAGTAGACTGTCTGTTAGGCAATGACCTTGAAAGCTCAGCATGGTCAGAAGTGGAGTACAGGACTCATGCAGAAATGCTAGGGATTTCAGAGCATGTCCTTGCCATGACAAGGGCTCAGGCTAAGAAGTGCCTTCCTGAACCAGTGGTGGATCTTGAAACAATAGACCAACCACAACCCAAGAGAAGGAGCAAGAGAGGAAAGGCTCAGCCTTCCACCTTGCCCCAGGTTGAGGATCAAGTTTCAGAGGAAACTGATTCTGCAGTCCAAGAGGAGACTGTCTCTGAGGAGCTTGAACCTGACCAGGTTGAGTTTCTGGGGACAGGGGGACCCTCAAGGGCAGACCTGAGGCAGGCTCAATTAGATTGCCCTTCCCTTGAACCCCTCAGACAGCAGGCTGCTGCTGAGGCTGCTGGGGATGCCCAAGGTACCCATACTGTGTATTGGGATGATGGACTCCTTTACTCAGAGGCTAGAGACCCCAAGCCTGGCATGACCAGGAGGTTGGTCATACCTCTGCAGTTTAGGGGGTTCCTTCTTACCTTGGCCCATGATATTCCCCTTGCAGGACACTTAGGCCAGAACAAGACGTGGGACAGGCTTGTTTCACACTTTCACTGGCCTCACATGTCAGAGGATGTCAAGGAGTTTTGTCGCTCCTGTGTCACTTGCCAAGCCAGTGGTAAGTCAGGTGGCACAACAAAGGCCCCCCTAATACCACTACCTGTGGTGGGGGTGCCCTTTGAAAGAGTTGGAATTGATATTGTGGGTCCAATGGACCCCCAAACAGCATCTGGGAACAGGTTTATACTGGTGGTAGTGGATCATGCCACCAGGTATCCAGAGGTTATTCCCCTGAGGACCACCACAGCACCTGGGGTGGCAAAAGCCCTCATTGCAGTTTTCTCAAGAGTGGGCTTCCCAAAGGAGGTGTTATCAGATAGGGGCACTAATTTTATGTCCAGCTATCTGAAAGCAATGTGGAAGGAATGTGGAGTAAACTATAAGTTTACCACCCCATATCATCCACAATGCAATGGGCTTGTGGAGAGATTCAACAAGACCCTTAAAGGCATGATAAAAGGATTACCAGAGAAGCTCAGGCGGAAATGGGACATTCTTTTACCCTGCCTGCTCTTTGCTTACAGAGAGGTCCCACAGAAGGGGGTTGGCTACAGCCCTTTTGAACTTTTGTTTGGCCACCCTGTGAGAGGTCCATTGTGTTTGGTGAAGGAAGGATGGGAGTTACCTCTCAAAAAGCCCAAACTAGACATAGTGGACTATGTACTTGGTCTCCGCTCCAGGATGGCTGAATACATGGAAAGAGCATCCAAAAACCTGGAGGCCAGCCAAGAATTGCAGAAAGCTTGGCATGACCAAAAGGCTGTACTGGTAGAGTTCCAACCAGGACAGAAGGTGTGGGTACTGGAGCCAGTGGCTCCAGCAGCACTCCAGGACAAATGGAGTGGACCCTATCCTATCATTGAAAAGAAGGGAGAAGTCACCTACTTGGTGGACTTTGGAACACCCAGGAGCCCTCACAGGGTAATCCATGTGAATCGCTTGAAAGCATTTGTGGACAGGGAGGACATGAGCTTGCTCATGGCCACAGATGGGGATCAGGAGGAAGAGAGTGACCCTCTCCCAGACCTGCTTTCTCAGAACCCTGATGATGGTTCAGTTGATGGAGTAGCCTTGGCAGGCAGCCTCACTGACCAGCAACAGATGGACTGCAGACAAGTTTTGCAGGCCCACAGGCATTTGTTTTCACTCACACCCAGCCAGACTGACTGGTGTACCCATGTAGTGGACACTGGTGACAGTCTGCCTGTGAAGAATAAGATCTACAGGCAACCTGACCATGTCAGGGATTGCATCAAGGCTGAGGTGCAAAAGATGTTGGAGCTTGGAGTGATTGAGCCATCAGAGAGCCCATGGGCCAGCCCAGTAGTCCTTGTGCCAAAACCTCATACCCAAGATGGAAAGAGAGAAATGAGATTTTGCGTGGACTACAGGGGTCTCAATGCTGTCACTAGGACAGATGCTCACCCCATTCCAAGAGCAGATGAGCTCATTGACAGATTGGCTTCTGCCAAGTTTCTGAGCACATTTGATCTGACAGCTGGCTACTGGCAAATCAGATTAGCTGAGGAGTCAAAAGCCAAAACAGCATTCTCTACCCCTAGTGGACATTATCAATTTGTGGTAATGCCCTTTGGTTTGAAGAATGCACCTGCCACTTTCCAAAGGTTGGTGAACCAAGTCCTTACTGGGTTGGATGACTTTTGTGCAGCATATCTAGATGATATTGCTGTCTTTAGCTCCACCTGGGAGGATCACCTGATCCACCTGAAGAAAGTTTTGGAGGCCCTGCAAAAGGCAGGCCTAACTATCAAGGCCACTAAGTGCCAGATAGGGCAGAGTAAGGTTGTATACCTGGGTCACCTAGTAGGTGGGGGCCAGGTTCAGCCACTGGAAAGCAAAATCCAGGCCATACAGGACTGGGCTCCTCCAGTTACCCAGACACAAGTCAGAGCCTTCTTGGGCCTGACTGGGTATTACAGAAAGTTTGTGAAAAACTATGGGTCTATAGTGACACCATTAAATGACTTGACATCCAAGAAGATGCCAAAAAAGGTTCAGTGGACAGTTAGCTGTCAAAAGGCATTTGATGACCTGAAGAAGGCCATGTGCTCTGCACCTATCCTGAAGAGTCCTGACTACTCCAAACAGTTCATTGTTCAGACAGATGCTTCTGAGTTGGGGGTGGGAGCTGTGCTCTCACAACTTAATCAAGATGGTCAAGACCAGCCTATTGCTTTCATTAGCAGGAGGCTGACTCCCAGAGAGAAACGTTGGTCAGCCATTGAGAGGGAGGCCTTTGCTGTGGTTTGGGCATTAAAGAAGTTGAGGTCCTACTTGTTTGGAACTCACTTCCTGGTGCAGACAGACCATAAGCCCCTCTTATGGCTTAATCAGATGAAGGGTGAAAATCCCAAACTGCTCAGGTGGTCCATTTCCCTACAGGGGATGGACTTTACAGTGGAGCACCGCCCAGGGACTGACCATGGTAATGCAGATGGTCTCTCCAGGTACTTCCACTTAGAACATGAAGACTTATCTGGTCAAGGTTAGTTTAATGTCCCTGCGTTTGGGGGGGGGGGGGTTGTGTAGGAGAGTAGGGTCTGCTATCCTATGGTCACCCCAAATTTTTGCTTTTTGCTTCACTGGTTCTCGACTACTGAGGCTGTGGGCCTGCTGATCAGACCCCCAGCCTGCTGTTCTCTCACTAAATTAATGACACATGTGCTATAGGCACATACCAATTGGAAATGGACTCCTTGTCAGCCCCTGTATAATGCACTATAGGTGCCCAGGGCATAGGGGCCACCAAGGCCTACCAGGGGCTGCAGCATATCTTTTGCCACCCCTGGCTGGTTCTTAAATTGACACAACTGGCTGATCACTCAGCTGGGGTAAGGTGGTGTAATCACCCCTTGCTTAGATATAGTATACCTATATCTAAACCTATATCTGGACACATGTAAACCTGTGAGCCACTCCTATGGAAGGCCTCATCAATCCTGGAGGCAGAGTGCGTGGTTTTATGTGAGATGGAGCTCTAGCATGAGCTGAGCCTGTCTGCAGCTGTCGGGAACAACTCCCTAAGCTGTTTCAGGATAATGCCATACCATATACTCTTAAGTGCCTTATAATCCTCGCGGTTAAATAGCAACTTTGGTTTGGCTTTATCAAAACATGTCGTGTAAGGTGTCATACGATTTGGAATACTATCCCCTCGCCAGTTCTGGCGACGGGGATAGCATTCCACCCCTCTAGAGGGGTAAGACATGTTACTTCACTTAAATGCGGTTAATTTCTCCAAAGACCTTAAGATCCACAAAATGGATGCCTCTGCCACAGACAAATGTCTGGACCCCTGCAGTTGACCGAAACTCAACCAAATGGGTCCTGGACAAAGGGTTTCCTGTCACAGGAGGGTGTCACCGCCCTCCAGACAGGAGATAGTGGATTGTAGCAGGGAGGTTTGAAAGAAACCAGACACTGCCTGGGGCGCACAAGGCTGCCCCTTGCATAATCCGGCCAAACCGGTTCTGGGGCACTCCAGCCCTCGTGCCAGCGCGGCCTGGATCAAAGGAAGGGGGTGTATCCACCCACTTCCTGGGTCCCACCCATAGGAGGGGACCTAGCAGGTAATCACGCCCCCCAGATTGGAATAAGAGTGGGAGCAGTGCCAATGCACATCAGATTTCCTGGAAGAAACATTAGAAACGAAACTCTGGACCCTTGGACCTCCATCTCAACGTGGAAGCCCGAAGAATCTCCCTTGTGGTCAAGGAGTGACCACCCTGCAGCAGCAGGCACCATCCAGCCCTCGACGTCTACTTAGTTGCAGTTCCCGCCGGAACTCGAGCGACTGAGATCGACGAGATCAAGCTTGCCTGCCTTCCAACAGCCCGATCCACAGTCCCTGCAGAGCTGAGACCCGTGGAGGCGACCGGAAGCGTGGGGCACGCCATCTTGAATTGACCACGAGACGCTGACCGTGCAGCCCACAAGTGACCCTTGAAGCTGTGCACCGGGGTTTGAGAAGCCCCCACCCTGAGCTACTCCTGAGCCGAAGTTCAGCCCTCCACACTCGACGAGTGCTGCGTGGGGCCCTTCTGCTCCATTTGGCTCAACGCGTTGGCCCGGTCACTTGCCAGCCGGCTAGTGGTCCCTGTGCCGACGAAACTACAAAGAAGACTCGTGAATCTGGTTGCTCCAGATCCACACCAGCTCCCCTGAAAAGGAGCCCCGACTCTGACCTTCCTGGTCCGAGTGAGAAGCAATCTTCCGATCCCGCGTGGATTGCTCTTGCCAAGGCTTGTTTGCTCCAAACTTGAAGCCGACTGCACCGACGGTGAGAGCCTGCGTGGGACAGATCGTGACCTGCTCCTGCACATCGCAGATGCCCCAGAGCCCACGTGACAGTGGAGAGAAGCTCCTCGACGACCACCTGATTGCGCCCGACATTGCCTGGTTCCGTCCTGGTTCCACCCTGGTCACTGCTGAGTGACCCAGACTCTGTCCCCTCTGCTTTCAGGTACCCTTCGACTTGAGTCCACCCTTGGACTCCACCGGACACTTCATCTTTAACCCGCCTGCAGCCCTTTCAGCTTCAAGCGCCAAGAGCCTGCGTGTCAAAACCCGACGCCACTTCGACCCTGTGCACCCACTTCCTGTGGGTGAGGTAACTTTGCTCCGCCGGTGTTCCCACACTGGTGCACATCTCTAGGGTCTGTGTGTTAAGTTTTGTTCCTCTAGGTCCAGCGGAAGTGTCCTTAAACTTTAACTTTATGACTTTTACGCACCATTGGTTAACATTGGTGCATGCGTGCGCTTTCCGCACATCTCCCGAATCCCGAGGGCCATTCCCGACTTCAGCATTGCTTGTCCTGACTGCTCCCAGTGATTCCCTAGGCCCTAGGCCTAACCACTGCTCGAGTGGCATCTCTTATACCACTTGTTTAGTATATGGTTTGAGTGGCCACCCGCCCTCATCCATAATTGTGCAACTTGTATGTTTAAACAGTGCTTTTGATTTAACGCTTGTGCCCCTTTATTCATAAAGAATACTGGGGATTGTTTTTAGTAATAAACACATATATTTTTATAATATATACTTGTGTGGTGTCCTTTCATTTGATATTACAGGATTGTATGTGGTAAAACAGCTCGCTTAACACGACCTCTTAAGTTAAGCCTTTAGGCTGCTTAGTCCATGCTACCCCTAGGATAGCTTGTCTAATAAGGTTGACTTACAACCAGACACCATAAGGGATTGTTTGGTCTGATAATAGGTGGTTCCAGAATTGGAAACATCACCTATCAGGCCAACTTCTCACAATAAACTTGCGCATTTCTGTAGGAAGTGAGGTGCAAGACCTCTACCTTCATTGTTGAGCCCAGGAACAACACTGTGAACTCCGCAATGTCTGACTTTGCAAAGATAAATTTATAACCGAAGTCCGCAAACATAACTATGATGCGGTCAATGCGACACAGATGCGGCCATAATTCGTCGTCCATTAGATAAATATCATCAATGTACGAGTACGCAATAGGATCAATGCCATCAAAGAAAGAGACGACACGTGCGGCAAAGACACCTGGGCTGTTTTTATAGCCCATGGCCAATCTTTTAAATTGTTTTTATTTGCCGCCACAAGTGAACGCTGTCCATTGACTACTAACGGAGGACAGGTTATGACTAAAAAAGCCATTTGAAATGTCTCGTGTGATCTTAAATCTTTTTCGCATTAGACTGTTAACGAGAGCTGAACTGTGGGTGTTCTGTACCGCACATGTACGACAATGTGAATTTAAATGTCGATAATCCAAAACCAGAAAACACAAGAATATCTCTACACCCAATTAATTTCCAAAAACTTATTTCAGATCATAGGAGAAACACAAACTTATTGAGTTTGACCCGGTATATTTATTTATACCTGTCTATTTCGAAAAAAAATGTAATTCTTCTTTTGAAAGTTTCACAAAAAAGAAAAAACTGTACATTCAATACATTTAAATTCCAACATCTAACTATTTAGAAACAAAACATTTACAATTCATATACACAATTATCATACATTCCACAAAAAATTCACTATACAAACACAAACAATTGAAATTTTCAAAAAAGGTAATCTGAATTCATAAAGAATGAAGAGACAAAGTCAAAAGGAAGGAGCACGTCCTAAAACAAGGATGACTTTTACAACCAGCCAGAGCTAGTTCAAATGCTTAGTGATATTGATTGCTCCCTCAGATGTGCCGACGTGTTTCTAGTCCGAGGAAACCAGTTCCCAGGCAGTCATCAGGGCTTTGTCACTTTTCTGTGTAAAATGCAGAAAAACAATAAAGTTTTAATTATCTAGCTTGAAGCCACTATTCTTTCTGGTATTGCACTAAACGATCTAAAATATGTACCTGTTGGTCTCTGATGTCCTGGCCTCTCAAGGTATCGTCAGGCTCAGGGAAAACTTATTTTATGTATCTTTGTATTCAAGGAAGTGTCTCAAGCTGTGAAACAGGACATTTTATGTTGACTGCCTATGATAGAAGGAAAAAGTCTGAGTTTCTCCACTCATTTATGTACACGAAGTGGGGAGGAGGAAGAAGATACAATCTTACTCATTCCTACCGCTGTTTCAGGGTCAGAGTCGTAATAGCGGCAAGTGGTTCGCCTGTGCTTCTGTTTTCAAAAGCAGGTTCTGATAAAAGAAATTGTAACAATATTGGACCCATAATCTTGTGTACCCAACACCAGCATCGTTTGTTGCCACCAGTTTGCTATATAACGTACCTTTGTCAATGCGTGAGCAGGACGGGTGCTCTCTCTATTGCGCTTGACCGGTGGCCATCTTCGAAACGTCTGCACTTCAAACTCTTTTTTTATTTTTTTATTAGGCTGGGGGTTATGGGACACATAGTTTCTAGCAACTGAAGGGGCCGTTCCTAATACGTGTTTTGATGCAATTTGTAAATAAAGCGACATTTGGAATCGGAATGAGTAAGACATCCGAGACCAACAGGTACATATTTTAGATCGTTTAGTGCAATACCAGAAAGAATAGAGGCTTCAAGCTAGATAATTAAAACTTTATTGTTTTTCTGCATTTTACACAGAAAAGTGACAAAGCCCTGATGACTGTCTGGGAACTGGTTTCCTCGGACGAGAAACGCGTCGGCACATCTGAGGAAGCAATCAATATCACTAAGCGTTTGAACTAGCTCTGGCTGGTTGTAAAAGTCATCCTTATTTTAGGACGTGCTCCTTCCTTTTGACTTTGCCTCTTCATTCTTTATGAATTCAGATTAACTTTATTGTTTGTGTGTGTATAGTGAATTTTTTGTGGAATGTATGATAATTGTGTATATGAATTGTAAATATTTTGATTGTAAATATTTAGATGTTGGAATTTAAATGTATTGAGTGTACAGTTTTCTCCTTTTTTGCGAAACTTTCAAAAGAAAAATGTTTTTTTTTTAAAATAGACACGTATAAATAAAAATACCGGGTCAAACTCAATACGTTTGTGTTTCTCCTATGATCTGAAATAAGTTTTGGGAAATTAATTGGGTGTAGACGTATTCTTGTGTTTTCTAGTTTATTACGATCCAGTCTACCCCATACCCTACATGGACCTAACTCCTTTGATTCACAAAGATAATCCAAAACCAGGCAGTACGACCCATCAGGTTTGGTAACAGTGAGATGAGGATTATTCATAGGTGACACACATGTCTCAATCCCACCTTGATATTCTAATTGTTCAAGGATTTCTGCAAAGGGGGCTTAAAGCCAATCGCCGCATGGGATAGCAGGGTGGTGGCTGTGGCATAAACCGCAATGGAATCTCATGTCTGGGAGAAAATTTATCCTACCCGACTTGAGTATGGTACAACGCAGGTGCAAACACCAGAGCACACTCTTCTGCAAAGTTCTGCGGACTGCTCCTTGGGCACGGTGTGTGGAAAGCTGGGGAGGGTGACCTCCTCCCCTCTTGGAGCATCCAAAATTAAAAGCGGGGGCCAGTGTGACTCAGCTAACAGAATGTCATATGTAGAGGTCAGATGTTCCCAAAAAATTCCTTTTATTACACGTTGGATATCACCTTCTATTAAAAGAACTATATCATATAGTCTGTCAGGGGGAGCCACCCTACTGTCAGCAGTTTCCATTGTGATAAAAGTGTCAGTTGCTGTCGCCTTCAGATATGGACGCAGTGCTTGCCGCACTATTGTAACCTCCGCTGCGCTGTCGAGCAGCGTTAATGCCCATGTCAGGATCCGAAGCTGTGTTCTCACTATCCGTGGCATACCTTACGGTTAACGCAGCAACGTTCTTTTTCTGAAAATGAGGGCGTTAACGTGGCAACTCTTCCTGCTTGCCTTTACCATCAGACGGGCGGGGCTGCTCAAGTCCTTGTGGGCCACCCCGACCCCTGCCGTGTTCTCCTCCACCAGCTTGCGCGCGATGTTTCCTGTGAAGAACCTGAAATCTATCAGGAGACCTAATTCTTGCGTGGTCGCACAAATCATAAGTGCGATCAGCAGACGCTGGTATCGGCGACGCCGGACGCGAACCTGTTTCTATCGCTACTTCCCCTGATTTTTATTCTTCCAATTCTGTTTTGGAAAATTTGGATGGTCGTCTTTAGTAGACTTTGCTATCTGAGTCTGCGGTTGAGTTGCCGTTTTAGCAAAAGGCTTAACACCCAAACTATTGCGGCCAATGGTCTTATAAGCCTCCGCAATAATTCATGGTAACGCTCGGGGTTTGTCGACGTCTTGGACAAGGCGCAAAGCATTCGACACCTGAAAGTTAACGGCACCTCCCTTTACATTACAAAAGAAGAGATCAGCAACTACGTCAAACACTCCAACGAGCCTCATTCTCAACTCGACAGCCGTCTCCGCACTGTGCACATCCGGATCATGCATGATCACAGAGGGCAAGACATTCATAGACGGCGTGCAGAAACACTTCGCATATTCTGCTGCAAATACTTTACCCTAAATCTCACAATCTGTTACCTCTGGCAGTAAGCCTTTCTGCAAACTAATTGTGAGAATCCTGTGCTTTTCCACAGGAGTGGTATTAGGAAACACTGCTTCCAGTTGGTTAAATTTCTCAGCAAGCCAATAAGGCATATCGTACTTAGTTTGAGGGTGCTTGCCCATTACCGAATTAACCGAATTAACCATGACTGGACTAATCTACATCCCGGTCGGTACAACTTGTTCCGCTGCAAGAAACATATTGAACTAAAGCCCTATTTACCCCAACAAAAGAGGTATAAAGTTGACACAAGTTGTCAATCGGGGCATTGAGATAACGTGGATATGGTGTGAATCCGACTAAGACTGGCCAAGTGGCCCCAGGAATTGACAAGGGACCTAACCGAACCGGAGTTACGGTGTGGGGGAGGGTGCCATACAACCAAACACGATGCTGTCATGCCTAAATTGGAATCTCTTGTGTCCTATATGGAGTATAGTTCACAGGAATCGCAGTGTGAGTGTATGTATGAAACGTATCCTCATCCGCATTTATTGCAGGAAACGTGACCCAAGAGTAGAAAAGCTCAAAGGGGAACGCCGAATCAGCACTCACCACAAAGATAACAGACATACCATCGTCTGGTACTCCAAACTGCGTCAGATGACGCCAGAGCGCTGCCCAACTATGCTGAGCTATGTCAATAACATCCATGAGGACATAGAGAAGAAAAACAATTTATATAAATTGCAGTACAAGAAAGTGTAGTAATTCAAAATGTGAACCTTTTCATAAATCTCATGCTTGAATTAACCTATAACACATTTATATAGGTAGGTTAATCCGTCATGCCTGTTAACCAGAAAAGGTGTTGAGGGTATTGTGGACAGATACGAGCACTAATCAAGACTTTGGGTGCCATGTTGCGGGAATTCTGCTCATGTACAGAACTATGCGCAGGAAACCAGGACCTCAGTGTATTGTGGTGTACCAAAAATCCACCTCAGTGCCCAGAACCCCTATCCGACTAGCAACAGTGTCTCATTCATTCTCCGTACTGCAGCGAAGCTACCAATGAACAAGCGACTTTGGGACCTCTCAGGAATAGTGGGAATCAAGAACACTCTTTTGTTTTTATTCTCATAAATGTCCACATCGTGAGCAATCAGAGACACTGTAGATGCAGTATGTTTATTAACATAAGTATAAAGATGCATAAAATCAATACAATCAACATTGTTAAAATTCCATAAAATACAAAGGGAGAAATCATATTATAATGATAGTGGAACCAGGTCTATAGCACCGTGTGTACCACCCTCCCCTTGCTAGGAGCTAGGTATTATGATAATAGAAGATCTCTAGGTTAAAACCGGGAACCCCATACCTCCAAAGTCAGGTGAAGTGAATCACATCCTAGATCAGCACAGCTCTTTGTCGATTGAAAGGTTTTTCCCAAGTGCTACACTCATGCATGCAGTGCAATATTTAAAGCACATGAGTTTCTGAAATGAGCAGCTGTGTTCGTGTTGTGTCTAGAGCGTGGGCCGATCAACCTGCATCAACAGCATACATTGTTATTTTAACCTTGAACACTTTGTGCAGACTTGAGGTCGCAGTGTGAGTCTAGAGATATGAAACACAGACCATTCTCAAGTGAAGGAAAAGCAAGCAGTTTGTCTTTATAAAAACAGAGATGTAGAGTCATGTGCAAAAGCAGCGAAATGGCGTTTTCACAACTAACTCACTTATGCTAATATAGCAATGTGTGCAGGCAGAATCATATTCATCCCTACACTTTTATAGGTGGCATGAACAGGAACACTTGGATGTTTTTCTTTGTAACTCTTCATTGCCAAATAAAAACTACCAGTGTTTCTTTTCTTTTATTCCACATTGAGCTAGTCTCCCAGTGGATTTCCTGTTATATCACGTTGTTTTTTCTATGTGTACCGAAGTGAACAATCACTGGGAACAGACACTTTCAATATTCTACAAATCTTTGGTTTTCTTCATTTCTTCTAGTCGAGTCTTCATTCATCTGGTATTTGAATAACCCACATAATTATATACTTGTTCCTGTAATTCCTTCATCTCACAATAACGGCACTGTTCTGCCCCTGTCTATGTCCTCAGATGAGTCAATATTATTGTTAATGTTCTTAAGTTCTTTTTGAATTCACTGCATCTCTGAGATTATTTCTAAGTGAGTTAAATGAAGGTGTGTGTTCGCTGAGGCTATGTAGGATCAGAAATTGACAAAAGCTCGTCACACTTTTAGAGCAATTGTAAGGTTTACCCCAGGTGTGTTTGCAATTGACAAAATCACTTCTGACATTCATTGCAATGCTCTTTTCTACTCTGTGTATGTTAGTTGATGTATCCGTAGGTTTAATAACTGACAGAAGATATTCACACATTCACTGCACCTGAAAGGTTTTTTCTCTGTGTGCATTAACTGATGAATCCTTAATGCGGAAGATTTCCTAAAGGTACTTCTACACTCACTACAGTTGTACGGTATTTACAGAGTGAGTGCAAGCTGTTGTCTACATAGGCTTGATAATTGACTACATTTGTTCACACATTCACTGCACTTGAAGGCTTCTCTTCGGTGTGTGTTCGCTGATGCCTGTTTAGGATTGATAATGAACTACAGCTTTTCAAGCATTCATGGCATTTAAAAGAGTTGTTTCCCCTTTGTGAGCTCGCTGATGATTTCTTAATGTAGAAGAGTAAGTAAAACTACTTCCACATTCACTGCAATTGTATGGTTTTTCCCCAGTGTGTATTCGCTGATGTCTCCGGAGGCTTGTTAACTGACTGAAGCTCTTTACACATTCCTTGCAATGGTATGGTTTTTCCCCTGTGTGTGTTCGCTGATGTGTTTGGAGATGTGCTAACAGACTGAAGCTCTTCGCACATTTATTGCAATGGTATGGTTTTTCCCCTGTGTGTATTCTCTGATGTCTGTGGAGGTCTGTATTTCGACTGAAGCTCTTCACACATTCACTGCAATGGTATGGTTTTTCCCCTGTGTGTGTTCGCTGATGTGTTTGGAGTTCTGCTAACGTACTGAAACTCTTCACACATTCACTGCAATGGTAGGTTTTTTCCCCTGTGTGTATTCTCTGATGTCTGCGGAGGTGTGATAATTGACTGAAGCTCTTTACACATTCTTTGCAATGGTAAGGTGTGATGTATTTACTATGGGTACTGTATCGATCCCCCTATTTCTGACCCTTGTCTGGTTAATAATTAACTAGCAGCCATTCAACGGCACAAAAACCCCTTTATCTGATTAGCCACACAATGGCACAGAAGCCCGTTATCTGTTTAGGTAATAGCGCATGCCATCTCATTAGGCAAGCACAATTTCTCCAGCCCCCTAATAGGCATACGGAGTTCTCAAAACAAATCAAACCTACAGCGACCTGGGAAATCCCCGCAGCCATTGTTTTGATTTAGCCGAGAACTTCAGTAAAGAATGTGCGAACGACCAGTTCTTATGACATCCTTATTGACGTATTTATGTCCATCCTTACGTCAATCTCGGCACCTTTCAGGTATATATAATACCGACATTGCCTTAAGCAAACACACGGTGGTGACAAGATTGGAGCAGCGAGACTTGCCGAGGAGCCCAGCTGACAGCGAAGCCCACAGACGCTGCCCCTCCCTTTTTGACGCGCTGAGAGAGAGATGCTGCCTTTTCTCCTGCCGAGAAATCCAGCCCGGCGTTTCCAGCCGCCCTCGCAGGCACCTGGGATATCAAGCCCTGAGATAGAGATACCAGCCCTCCAGCCTTCTAAATCCCAGGTACAGAACTGAATAACCCCTTGCAGAGAATTCTTGAAGCAGATCCTTGGCAAAGCAAACTTAACTTAAACTGCTACTTATCTACTCCCTCCCACGTATTAGGCTTAGGTCAGGTACACTGGGGTAGGCGTAGTTAGAAGCACCAGTTGAGTACGATTAGTCAATGTATATATGTATGTATCTATTTTATCCATTTTAAGTATCATATGGCTAAGAAACTATATCAATGCTTTTACAGTATTATTTTATAATTCTGTTTTTACTGTATGCACTTTACTTAACTATAAGTATTGCAATAATAGCGATTCATTTCTCTTGTACGAGAAAAGAGACTGATCAATAAATAACATCTTTTTATTGAACACGCCCGTCTCTTCTTTTTCTCTACAATCTGGTGAAACTAAGAATGCACGTACTGGCTGAGTAAAATAAGTTGTCTTTTGTTTTCACACGACTCTAGAGATACACTCTTGATTAGGGGAGAGCAAAGTTGTCATGTTCTATGGTTGTCAGAAACTAAATCCCTTCTTGTCTATCCAGGGAGGTTAAACCCCTCCTTGTCTATTCGAGAAAGTTTCTAGTGAACTCTGAGCTAGCTGTCAAACACATAACTTTAAGTCTAATATCGTCAGTAGAAGACCTAGTTAACCCCAGTCCTACGTCTATACTATTGAAGATATTATTCCAATGCGCAGAGCCTTTTGGGATAATAGGAACTACACTACATGGCGCCCAACGGTTTGGATAGGCGATAAATCTAACGTAAGACATTAGAGTAACTCAGTCGTGCTTTTTCACACAGACCCCTTTTTCCCATAATACTCCAAAGACGTCTGGAGTGGGTGAAAGGTCATATCCGCCAAACTTCGTAGGAGGAGACTCCTATGTATGGTTCTTGGTTTATTCAACGTTGAAGGATACACTGTTCCAAAATATTGTGCATCTAATCTTTGTTTCCATAGAAACCTGATCTGCAAATATACAAAAACCTTCCTGTCAGTAAAATGTCAGACAGTGAAGTAGAAAGGGAGACTGCTAGAGCAGCAGCTCAACTCCTAGCAGATGATACAACTCTGCAACAGAATGACCCGGATGCAATATTAATCCCGGTCAGTATAAGAAAAACTATAACATTAAAACTTATAGAAAATGGACTGACACCGAGAGGTGGTACAGTCATATTCGTAATTGAGGCACACGAATATCGGCAGACAGAGGTATTCTATTCATGGATAAACTTTCCAGCAGCAAACGCTGTAACAAAGGACTTCCACTATTACAAAATAGAGGAACCTCCGAATGAGTACACTCCTTTCGAGGAGGTGGAAATATCACTCAAATACCAAGAGCACCTGCTCTGGTTTAATGGCGCCCTAAAACATAATAATCACATCACCAGGCTCGGTCCACTAGGAAGACCAGGAGCAACGTGGCCGGTCCTAGCCGGATACACACCACATCCAGACATTGAAGAAATGCCTGCACCAGATCTTCTAGCACAGCTAAAACAATTAATTAAAATACATAGACAATTAATCCAATATGTAATGCGGACTTCAACAGTCCAACCAGCAATTAGAATTCCACAGCTGACCCCGCATCAGGGGAACAAAAATAAAATTACACCACAGAACATACAGTCCTGTCTAGGTAAAGTACCCGCAAAACGGGAACAAATTCCATTCTGGTTAGCACAAAAAATCACTCAAATAGAGGCGGTATTTCCAGATACCACCCCGGTTGAGAAACACAGGATTCTGACTATCTGCCTTCCAATGGGAATCGCACCACATGTGGAGGACTGTGACACTTGGGGTACAGTCTTTGCTTCCATTTACACAAAAACACATGGTGTTCCATCCATGTCGGTAATACCAGATGTGCTAAAACAAATTCAAGATGAATACGGTCCAGAACCTGCTTTAACTCTTGGTATGAAATTACTGAAAGACTTCAAGCAGGTCTCGGCAATATTACTAGCAAACATAAAGGGAGAAGCAGCAAATGTGGCGATCCGCCAGAGGTTGAAAGAGACAGATATAGCAGACCAACCATTTGAAATTGCCAGAATCATAGAGAAATCCTATGAAGAACTAGGAAGAGATAGTTTGGGTGGAATACCGGTGAAACCCCAACTAATTGAAAGTCCTGAAAAGGTATTTATTAAAAATAATCTAAACAATCAAAAGAAGAGCTGAGATGGAAATAAACAATCCACCCCCAAAGAAAAGAGATTCCAGTCCAGAGGAAGGTCTCCTCGGCGGAGAGAAAGATCTCCGGACCAAGGACGCAAGTCTCCCCAAAGGGAACCCTCTGTGAAAAAATACAACCTTAGAAATAGGGATAATATAAAAAACCTGATAGATATCTAGATATTGATACACGTCCCTCTCAATCTTTTCAGACTTCCTCGCAGAAATCGGAAAGAAGAGGACGATCAGAACACAGGGAAGAGCACGTCAAGTCCAAAGACAAGGAACCTGCTCATCAAAATAAAAAATTACAATTTCCAAAGAAGAAGGTAGCCAGTATTAAAGTAATCAACCATGCTGCGAATACTGAGGACACAGCTGAAAAACGGAGAATGGGCTCAGACAATGCTAGACAGCGCAGCAGAAGTGAGCATAGCTCGCAAGATCCTTATGAATCATCTGGAGACAGTGGACACGAATGAATACATTCAGGTGGAAACTGCAGATACCAGAGTTAGCAAACCTCATAAAATATATGAAATAACATTACGTATAGAAGGGGATAAGACTAGGAAAATTAGGGGTCTCTTTTGGGATAATCTCTCCAAGGGCTATGACATCCTTCTAGCTGAAAAAGACTGGCCACCGGAGTTTGTCAGGGAGTGCCCTCATGGCGAAGAAATAATTATGCCTGCCTTCTCAAATCATATTCCAATACATAAAAAATATACACTTGCAAGAAAGTGGGCAGTTGCCCAAGCTCCTGCATTATATAAAAACCATGTGGGATGGGATGAGGACTCTCCTCCTCACAAAATCCAGTTAAAATCACAACCTACTGCACAGAGGCAGTACCCAATTAAGCAAGAAGCTAAAAAACAGGTAAAAGAGATCTTAGATCAACTTGAATACCAGGGGGTGATTGAAACTTGCACCTCACAAATGAACAATCCTTTGTTTCATATCGTCTTGTTTTGGACTACAGGCACTTGAACTCATGTTGCAAAACTTTTGCAGTGCAAAACTCACACAGTGCAGCACTAATGAATAACATAGTGCGCAAAAAATACAAAACAACATTAGACATCTCTAATGGATTCTTTTGTCAAAATATAGCAGCAGAGAGCAGATATTTGACCGCGTTCTCCATAAATGGCGTGCAAAAAAAATTCTGTCGTTTTCCCCAGGGGTTCAAGAACAGCCCAGGATTATTCTCAGCGAGAGTAACAGAGTTACTACAAACATATGATGACGAGGCATTATCTTATGTCGATGACATCTATCTAACAGATGATGACTTGGATACTCACTTGAAGAGAGTGAACACCGTAATACTCGGGTTCGCCGCAGAGGGTTACAAATTCAACTTTAAAAAATCAAGAATTGCCCATCTAACTGTCCTGTTTTTAGGATATGAACTATCAAGTGAAGGCAAATGCCTGGCTGACAATTTCCTAGAGAAATGCGCTGTAATCCAAGCACCTAGAACACTAAAAAACTTACAATCAATTCTAGGCTTCCCAAATTTCGGAAGAACTTACATTATAAATTATGCAGAGAGAGTAAAACCTCTCTATGATCTAATAACACCATATTTTAAAAGAATCAACTGGACTCAAAAACACACAGAAATTTTGAGATCTTTGCAAACAGACATGTTAGTTAAAACAAAACTACAAACACGTGATAACACACGCAACCTTGTGATTCGAGTCATCCCAGGAAGATGCAGATTCACATACCTGACCTCTAATGCGGGAGAAAAGGTACCAATTGCATACAAATCACACTTATACACAGAAGCTGAAAAGAAGTTCAGTATTAAGGAAAATATTGTTCATGCGGTTCAAACGGCTGTAGCAAGAGAAAAAGACAAAGCTGACGGTAGACGTATCACGGTCAGAACAGCAGAAACAGCCTTTGAGGCATTAACAACCCCATGTAATTTACCAACTACAGCATTGAATCCAGAATGGATACAATGGGTAAATTCTATTGCTACGGACAAAGTAAAATACTATTTTGATCCAGAATTGAAGGAATTAAAATATCTCGAATATGAAAGAACATACCCTCTGCCAATCGACATTCTGTCCATACGACAGTACGCCTGTGTAATATATACAGACGGACATGCTCAACCCTCAGTTTGGGGAGATCAAGCATACAACGCCACATGCGAGATTGTAAAAGACGTGTGGCGCGGAGGTAAACTGAGACCTCTATTGACAAAAACACACTCAGTGGAGAATAATTCAGAACAACAAACTGAAATAATAGCGTTAAAAATGGCGCTAGATAATGCCGATCGCGAATTCCCGACACTTAAAGTGTGCGATTCGTATTACTGCGTCAAAACATACAATAACGATTTACAGAAATGGATTCAAAACGGTTACAAAGATGACACAGGTGCCACAATAAAGCAAAAAGCGCTTTGGGAACAAGTAGTTCTTTTACAGAAAGAACTACCAAAAACTCACGTGATACATTCACTGAGTTATCAGCGTGATGGCGTTCACGTTGCAGGGAATTCATTGGCTGAGACAGCCACAGCGGTAGCAACTAAATCGGCTTCCGTAGCTACAAAACAGCGTACAGTAAAATACATTGACGGTGAAACAGTGCTGGCGGTAAAAACGTCATCAAAAGGCGACTGCTCAGCGCTACCGATCAATTACCCACTCAATTATACATACATAATCGATGCAAACTCTGTCCCTTTTGCTCGAATCCCTGGAGTGGGGGATAGAGTAATTCCAAACATGGACAGGAGAGGCTTGTTAATAGCAGACGCGCATATGGGTGAGGGTCTTAGACACCTTAAGCTAAAAGATTCTCTGGAAGAATTACAATCAATGTACTGGTGGCCAGGCATGAGCCTGCATCATCACATTTTTGTAAAAAACTGCCCAGACTGCAACAGAGATCGCAGTGGCGAGAGAAACGGTATACGACCATGGCGTTTCACCCCAGAATAAATAATGCGCCACGTTAACAAGTAAAGGCTATTTTTCACTTATAATGTAGACCCCAACTCTCGGCTGACGTCTGAACTGTTATAAAAGATTTGCGAGTCTATAATGGCATATACGCTAGGAGCATGCTATGTTCTGACCAATGTTTTTCCTTTGGCTTTCAAGCTTATGGGGAAGCATGGCCAAATGAGCATTGCATAGCAGGACTCTTCTCACTTCCTTCCTGAGGGATACGGGATGGTGTAAAGAAAAAACCAAGGCATAGAGCAATCTGTAACAGTAAAGGTATTAGGTTCGGGAGCTGGGTGGGTCAAACATTTAATAAGTGTCCAACGTAGTCTAAATAACCTGCCAAGAAATTCTCTGAAAGGACTCCGTCCGTACGAACTATTGTTCGGGACTAGAATGTTGGTCCAGGACCTTGATAGTCAGACTTCAGTGGTTAAAGATAAATACTTTGATATCAAAGATCGCTTGGCTATTTTACAGGACTTAAATGAAACAAGAAGAGACCTGAGCAACATAAAGCTGAAACAACAGCCAACAACCACTGAAGAGAAACCACCTGTCCCAGCAAGACCTGTCTGGATTCCAAAAATCGGGGATCTGGTCAGAGAGAAGATCGCGGTAAAGAAGGAATTTGGGCCTTCTTACAGAAAAGCAGTTCCTGTCTTGTCTGTCAACGGGACAAGACCAGTAGTACTACCGCCCCTTGCTGGTAAAAAGGAGAACCGAGTTGTATCCATCGACCTGGTTAAACCACAATCATGTGGCCGATAACAAGTAGTAGGCCAAGTGGACTCCCAAGAAGTAGCAGAACACCAAAGTTTGCTACAAATACAGAGGTTCAAACTGAGAGACTAATCACATTTGAAAAATCTACAGTGAATCAACAAGGACTATGCAACAAAGCAATAGAACTTAAACCTCTTAAAACCCAAATAAAAAATTTTCATCAAGAAACACCAACATACAATGAAGTGACAAATGACTATGCTGATGAAACAAAGCAAATTCCAAAAGCAACAAGTAACACAGAAGCAATTGGAACAATTGACAGAACGGCATCCGGCTACTTCATCAACTTCGATAATTTCTCTGAAGATCTGAGTGAACCTGAGAAACAACCATCAAAAAGAACTTTTAAAGATAAAGCAAAGGAACTTTTTCAGCAACTGAAAGAAGCCTATCTGATTTCTCCATGGATTGAAATTTGGGTGGCATTAGGTGCATTTGTCCTCATACTTTGGCTCATCATGGTACTATGCTTGGGACATTTCATTGAGGGAAAATATGCTAAAATGGACACAGCAAGCCAGAAAATCAACTTGGTCCTTAAACCACACACATCTTCCCACGTCGAGAAAAGAGAACTTTCTTCAGTCAACTTCACAGCCAATCCTATACCAGGCGGTGTAGCATGGGACAATACTGATTATGAAATCTATGGCCCGGTTGAAATCCTGAAGTATCCACACCAATTCAAGATCTCATTAAGTGACTTTGTAAAACCTAGCACATTTGCTGATGATTGGGACTTTGAAAGTATTAATGATATGATGTCTGACCTAGTAATGTCTGCTAAATTTACAGAACATGATTATTTGCAGGGTTCGTCTAATTATGATCAGATGTTCTGCTATAACCACTATGGTAACCATTATCTACATAAATCTGCACCACCTAGAAATGTTTTAAATTATAACCAATGGGAACATTGTGCTACTCCTCCAAAAGGTAGTTTGAAAACTTTTTATGATAAATATTCATATTTTTCAGGGTTTAACACAAGTAATGCAGAAAGATTTTATTTCAAATTGTCAAATAAGACGGGTATGAAGACCATGCTTACAAACACAAAATTGATATATTCAGATTCATTTTTTGAACAAATGAATACATTTGGTTTTGATTTCTGGAACAATAACATTGAAGCAAAAACAATTTGGGGTACAAAAGATTGGCAAGTACAAGGTATAGAATCATTGTTTAGAGCCTGCATGATCCCAGAACAAATTATATTTTTGAAGGACACCATTCAACAAACTACCTGTCTTGGCCTAGCCAAAATTAAAGACTTAAACAAACCGTCTATTCCAAAGCCAACAACAGACAGTAATAGCACTACGAATGTTGAGATAGACGTAAACCATAAATTAAACCAAAACAGAACACATCCTGAATGGAAACAATGGTTGATCTGGCCCACAGACACAAATAACTGTCAAGACAGATTCCTGAACAAAATACAGGGGTTCACATTGACCAGGCCAGACCCTAGATATTCCCAAAGACAACATCCAGGGATAGTAACTACTTACAGTGTGGGCAAGCTCTGCCTTCAATGGCTACAAACATCCACACTGGCAGAAATTAAGCAACACCTAACTTTACTTCAAGAAGGTGCTGACTTGCGTGATTTCATTATGGGACCACGCAAACAGCGTCAAAAACGTTTCATAGCGGCCTCTATATATGCAGCTTATAACGAAGCTTGGAAAGAAACTCAAATTGAGACAGCAGAAAAAATACGGGAAATTGACCGTGTTCATTTGGAAAAATCACTTTCTGTTGTAGACAATGGGTTAATGACTCTGTCTTCCAGAATATATTCACTGGACAGCATTGTGTCTTCAGCAATCGACATAATAGAGCAGGACTTACTGATGTTACAACACGGTCAGTCTCAATTACGTTCTATTGTACAGCTTGGCTGGACGTTACAAAATCTGCGTTCAGGCTATGTGCCTTGGCGTTTAATCAACACAACGTCACTATTTAATATCTTTAACCTTACTGATAAACAAATCAGTTTGGCACAGAAGGGTGCTAAATATACAATTCTGAGCATTGAAAAACTTGAGAGATTACCATTGACAATGTCAGAACGACCTGTCATTGAATGGATAATACATGGGATAATTAATATTCCGATAACAACTTTCCAGTTTCAATACTGCCAAAAATATATACAGGCAGGCCAGTATGAAAGGTTGGATATAGGGTACATTAAGTCAACATGGAACCTGCCCTATACACACGCATGTGTCAGTAATAAAGGCCAGAGTGTGTTTCTTAGTGGCAATAATCGTGCGAAGTCACTAAGCGGTACACTTCTGTGTCAGGGTATTAGTTTGCATGGAGCCTGTGAAGGGACTTCAAATAACTTTTCATGTCATCAGCTAGGCACACCTGCAACACAAATAGAACCATTCTTTAGGAGACTCTCGAACGGGAGTTACATTCTAATTGTAGATCGCAGATGTTGCAGTTTGCTGCCCGGAAAACCTTATCTCGTAAGCGTGACTACGAAGGTCATGTGTTGTGAACGAGTTTTGTTCCCGAACGATGCTCCAGACAGGGAGGCAAGGTTATGGCCCAGTTTGAAAATGTCTTCTATTAGAATTGATACTTTAAGCAGAATGAAGACTGTGCTCCTACAGACGCCAACCCGGTTAACGTCATCAAAAGAAACGTATGATCTCCAAGTTGCAAGGACAACTGCAGAGATTCATTCACTGTTATCGACCAATTCCCCCATACATTTCGCAGAAATACTGAGCGAAATCTTAAATATTTCTGATACAAGCGGTATCTCAAGTGTATTTAAGACAGTGTTTTCGGGAGCTCTGACCCTATTCAAAGCCATCCTGGGTATTTTTCCTGATTTTGTCCATTCCATCTTTGGCGGACTTCCTCTCCTTTTGGGACTAGTGGCAGGCATCCTATTTTTGATCCTGTTACTTTGCTATGGCAAACCATGTCACAGACAAGACACCAGCGACAATGGAAGAAACGATCCTAGCCATTCGCTACCGGGACCGCATAACTAAAGTCCTTGGACTAGCCCGGCTTAGAGACCTGAACATGACTTGGTTTCTTTCATTTAGACCGATGTGGCAACGTTGTGTTATGCCTGTATTAAGGTGCTTGCTATGCGGCGAAGAATGCGTGTTGGACACCTGTCTGGCACTACAATCGGATGTGCCAATGGACGTAGAGACTTTCTTTGGTCCGGTAACGGCTCATGCATTGTGCTGTCCCCAGCGGCTACCAATCCTGATGACGGTATTCGTAGAAACTTCACCACTACGATTGAAGGGTAGTGAAGTACAAGATGAAAGCAGCATCGATCAGGTACGACCTTCTGTCAGCTATGGTGATCAAAACATCAATGAAGGCAATCATGCTCATGAATGCATGGTAACAACTTTTTCAGAGTTAGTGGAACTTTCGCAAGAAGCAGTTGACAGTTTTTTCGAAAGTCTCAATGATATGATGTTTTCACCAGAGCAGAAAGAATGACTTTGAGCAAGCTAGCACACGGCGTTTCCTACACCCTGAATTTGGCCTTCAACGTTGAAAATAAAGCAATATGGGAATTTTT
Source organism: Lissotriton helveticus (assembly GCF_964261635.1). Classification (NCBI taxonomy): domain Eukaryota; kingdom Metazoa; phylum Chordata; class Amphibia; order Caudata; family Salamandridae; genus Lissotriton; species Lissotriton helveticus. The sequence goes on along the minus strand of NW_027611658.1, from coordinate 487,127 downwards.
CTCACCAGTTTTACGGAGAGCGGGGCATTTTTTCTCCCATTTCCAAAAATATTTACAATTTTTTGGGACACTTATCTTCTGCTTAAGGTAGAACTATTCTTAGAGAACAACATTTCTATTTTAGCTACTCTAGAGACATTAGCTACCATCTAGCATGTTCACAAGTATTTTTAAATTTTGTGATGGAATGGTCTCGCATTTTTTCTTCTGTATAAAGAGCCATTTCATGTGTAATTTTCAAATTTCGTTCATGCTGATTTAATAATATACGTGATGAATTTTGCATTATTATACTGCTTGAGTGCATATAGTGACTATACTCGTCTGTCACGTATTTCACATTTCCAATTTTCAAAATGCATATTATTGTATTTTGGGGTGGTTCGGTATACACATGCACTACTAGTTTTGTTTACTATGCCTAGATTGGTAAATATGGACATAGATTCCGTGGAGTGGGTGTGATGTATTTACTATGGGTACTGTATCGATCCCCCTATTTCTGACCCTTGTCTGGTTAATAATTAACTAGCAGCCATTCAACGGCACAAAAACCCGTTATCTGATTAGCCACACAACGGCACAGAAGCCCGTTATCTGATTAGGTAATAGCGCATGCCATCTCATTAGGCAAGCACAATTTCTCCAGCCCCCTAATAGGCATACGGAGTTCTCAAAACAAATCAAACCTACAGCGACCTGGAAAATCCCCGCAGCCATTGTTTTGATTTAGCCGAGAACTTCAGTAAAGAATGTGCGAACGACCAGTTCTTACGACATCCTTATTGACGTATTTATGTCCATCCTTACGTCAATCTCGGCACCTTTCAGGTATAAATAATACCGACATTGCCTTAAGCAAACACACGGTGGTGGTGACAAGATTGGAGCAGCGAGACTTGCCGAGGAGCCCAGCTGACAGCGAAGCCCACAGACGCTGCCCCTCCCTTTTTGACGCGCTGATAGAGAGACGCTGCCTTTTCTCCTGCCGAGAAATACAGCCCGGCGTTTCCAGCTGCCCTCGCAGGCAGCTGGGATATCAAGCCCTGAGATAGAGATACCAGCCCTCCAGCCTTCTAAATCCCAGGTACAGAACTGAATAACCCCTTGCAGAGAATTCTTGAAGCAGATCCTTGGCAAAGCAAACTTAACTTAAGCTGCTACTTATCTACTCCCTCCCACGTATTAGGCTTAGGTCAGGTACACTGGGGTAGGCGTAGTTAGAAGCACCAGTTGAGTACGATTAGTCAATGTATATATGTATGTATCTATTTTATCCATTTTAAGTATCATATGGCTAAGAAACCATATCAATGCTTTTACAGTATTATATTATAATTCTGTTTTTACTGTATGCACTTTACTTAACTATAAGTATTGCAATAATAGCGATTCATTTCTCTTGTACGAGAAAAGAGACTGATCAATAAATAACATCTTTTTATTGAACACGCCCGTCTCTTCCTTTTCTCTACAATCTGGTGAAACTAAGAATGCACGTACTGGCTGAGTAAAATAAGTTGTCTTTTGTTTTCACACGACTCTAGAGATACACTCTTGATTAGGGGAGAGCAAAGTTGTCATGTTCTATGGTTGTCAGAAACTAAATCCCTTCTTGTCTATCCAGGGAGGTTAAACCCCTCCTTGTCTATTCGAGAAAGTTTCTAGTGAACTCTGAGCTAGCTGGCAAACACATAACTTTAAGTCTAATATCGTCAGTAGAAGACCTAGTTAACCCCAGTCCTACGTCTATACTATTGAAGATATTATTCCAATGCGCAGAGCCTATTGGGATAATAGGAACGACATTACAAAGGTTTTTCCCCAGTGTGTGTTCTCTGATGTGTGTGGAGGTTTGTAATTTGACTGAGGCTCTTCACACATTCACTGCAATGGTATGGTTTTTCCCCTGTGTGTATAATCTGATGTACGTGTAGCTGTGAAATCTGATTGAAGTTCTTTGCACATTCCTTGCAATGGTATGGCTTTTCCCCTGTGTGTATTCTCTGATGTCTGTGGAGGTTTGCAATGTGATTGAAGCTCTTTACACATTCCTTGCAATGGTATGGTTTTTCCCCTGTGTGTATTCTCTGATGTGTGTGGAGGTTTGCAATTTGACTAAAGCTCTTTACACATTCATTGCAATGGTATGGTTTTTCCCCTGTGTGTGTTCGCTGATGTGTTTGGAGATGTGATAACCGACTGAAGTTCTTCACACATTCCTTGCCATGGTATGGTTTTTCCCCTGTGTGTATTCTCTGATGTGTGTGGAGGTTTGATAACAGACTGAAGCTCTTCACACATTCATTGCAATGGTATGGTTTTTCCCCCGTGTGTGTTCGTTGATGTCTTCGGAGGTCTGTTAACCGACTGAAGTTCTTCACACATTCAGTGCAATGGTATGGCTTTTCCCCTGTTTGTATTCGCTGATGCTCTTTTATGGTTTCTATTTGGCTAAAGTTCTTGACATATTCAGTGGAATTGCACAATTTTTTTCCTGACCGTGTTTCCTGAAGGGTCAGCATAGTTAATAAACTACTTGCGTTATTTTCACATTCCCTGTATTCGTGTTATATTTTGGACGCTTGATTTCCGATTTAACAATAAAATACAAGACTCACTAAATACCTGCCACATTCATAATATCAGGAAGGCTTTCTTGTGGGTGATTGCATCTTTAGATTGGATAATGGCTTCGCCTGCTTGCGGGTAAAGCTTAATCTTCCTTCCGGTAGGTGCAAACTGGGACAATACTCTGTACTTCAGAGAGCAGATCTCCGCTTTCCTTTAGCCTTCAGTTGTTAGGCTCCACTTCGTTGTGCTTTTCCCTGGTGCCTGTGGTTTGGCTAGAAAGAGTTAACAATACACCTAGAGCACTGAATGGTGGTCTGTTGCCAGTTTAGATAGCGAAGCACTGCTCTAGCCATATCATGATGGTGAAGCGACTCGTAATGTGTACAGCTACTCCAAAGAGTGTCCCGGGGCAAAGCACAGGTCAGAAAAGAAAGCAAATCTGTTTGTTTTCAACATGGACAAAAAGCCAAGTTTTCAACCTTTTTCAAACATTTTCATGTTGCTAACAGCTCAAAGCTGAAGAGGGAGTTTGTTCCAAGCTATGGATCCCAAATAGACACGAGACCTTCCTCCAACTCTCATACCGGCCTCATGATCAAAGCTGGTGTTGGACGCTTGTTTATACAGCAGGTGGTTTGTCAGTTTTGTTGTCTTGGTTTTGTTGAGGTCATTTCTTCATCTTGGGGTGTCGAGGTGCAGAGCTCAGACTCGGACACTCACTGAATTGCCTTTGACTGCGTCTTCCTGGATCTGTCCTCTGCCTCTGATTGCACTGAAGTTTTTGGAGCTCCTTATTTTTGATAATTTTTGCAGGTTTGATGTGTTATCTTCATTATTCATAATCAATCCGTGCATTTAAGGCTTATTCTCTGTTGGATGTAAAGAAATGCAATATTACTAAATGAAAATGTAATAGAATGTGAATACACAATATTTAACCAGCTGGATAAGACATCTCTTCTCTACCATATTTGAAATTTAGTAAGGAACATTTTACCATACATGGATATTTCATTAAAACTGTGGTTGAACATGTCACCTCTTATTTACTTCTGAGAAGGCAGTGATTTACCATTGTTCCAGAGTAAATTACTAACGAAAGGGCACCTACAGAGCACTCATGTGCTACAGGTAGAGTTTTGGGTAGATACACATGGACAAGATTTCAATTAAACAGAACAGATTGTGGAAAAAGAGAGGAATCAGGAAGCGCTGCCATTAATTCAGTTTCAGGAAGTATCTACCAAAGGTAGCTCTTCAGGAAGTGTATAACAAAGGTAACTCTTCAGGAAGTATATAACAAAGGTAACTCTTCAGGAAGTGTATAACAAAGGTAACTCAGTGTATAACAAAGGTAACTCTTTAGGAAGTATACATGATCAAGGTAACACCAGACATCTTCTTCCACAATGCTTTCATGTTCACACTGGATCAGCTCAAATGTCAACTTCCGCCTTTACCTTGCAGCTCATTAAGGGCCTTACTACGAGTGTGACGGCTCTCATGATCGCCGTACTCATGGTTGCAGTCCTAATGCCACCATCCTGGCGGACTGATCGCCGTATTATAATTGTGGTGGTGGACCGCCCCCCCCACCAGGATCAAGGATTCCGCTGTGGAGGCGGTCTGCAAACACCCTGAATATGTTGGCAGTGCCAATGCCGACATCGCCAAGCATATTACGGTCTGCATATCCACTGCCCTTTTCCTGGCGGGGACCCCACCATGAAAAGGATTAAGGACATGCAGGTAAGGGGCCCCTCACAGGGCCCCGGCCGATTCTGCTCCTGGGGTTGCATGCGGGGGGCACATGTTGTGCCACCCCATGGAATTGAACCTTGTTCCTGCACAGTGTGGCATGCATGACATGGTGCAGGAACGTGCTGCAGGCACTCTTAAGGTGGTGGTATGCTGTTTAGGCTCTCTAATGAGCCTAATACAGCCGCCGAGAGAACGCAGCTGCATCGCCCACCCACCCTGGATTTAGGTCATAATCCGGCGGCGGGCTCTCAATGGGCTTGGCAGTTTGCCTGGTACCTCCGCTGTGGTAGTCCCATTGGAAGACCGCCACATTCGTAATAAGGTCCTAAGTCACCTTCAACACATTTTACAGCCCTCCTGGCTCAAGCATTTCTGGATCCTTCTAACCTGGAAGACTGGAGCATTATCCTGACTTGAGGTGGATTTTCTATCAGCGTAATATATATCCATCTCCCTTGAACTATTGACGGATTCTGCCCTGAAAGACAACTTAAAAAGTGAGTCTTTAGTTCTTCCTAAAGTAGGTAAAGTTAAGATCCTGTTGTATTTCAATCAGCAGCTCCTTCCAGGGTTTTCTGTAATATCAAGCATCCAACAGATGTGTGCATATAAATAATTGGTTTTGTTTTTCAACATTTACAAGATATTTGACTTATTGTTGTCTGTCTGAAGGCCAGGATGATACTTTGAAACTCAACAGGGCTTTGGTAGAGCGAAAGGGGATGTCGATTGTTCACAGGTGAAGTCACATTCCTCCATTCCCATATTTCTTTTATCCAGGTTTACCTCATTCCATGTCCTTCAGCTCCTGACTCCCCTCGGTCTGTGTACTCACTCTACAGGGTTCATTGTTGGGTGAGGCAGGACACACACTTGAAGCAAGCACACAGCAGATGCAGATAAAGGCCTGATAGTCAGGAGGCCGTGGTTGGCAGTACGGAGCTCACAAGCTTCATTTCAGAAGCTCGTCTGGGAGGTACTAACTGAGGAGGCGCACAGGAAGGTGCCTATTAGCTATAAACAGAGGTAGTGCACAGGTGGGTGCTTGTGAAGTATAAACGGAGGAGGTGCACATATAGGTACCTATGAGGTACAAACAGAGCAGGTGCACAGGTAGGTGCTTATGAGGTATAAACAGAGGAAGTGCACAGGTGGGTGCTTGTGAAGTATAAACAGAGATAGTGCACAGGTGGGTGCTTGTGAGGTATAAACAGATGAGGTGCACATATAGGTACCTATGAGGTACAAACAGAGCAGGTGCACAGGTGGGTGCTTATGAGGTATAAACAGAGGAAGTGAACTGGTAGGTGCTTCAGTGCCTCTGGGACTATATCTGCTCCTAGGCCCTCTTCCTATAATGCTGGTTCTCGCTCCTTCTACAATACTTGCTGCAGACATGGGGCCTGATTTAGAGTTTATCTAACAGGTTATTGCTTCAAACATGACAGATCCCGTCCGCTTTATTACAATTGCCACAGAATATAATGTACTTTTAATAGGGTGGACGGGACATCTGCCACATTTATGACAGAATAAACCATCCGCCTAAATATAAATCGGGCCCCTGGCGGACATTGTGTCCAGTGTCTTTTCAGTGCTGGAAAGCATCCATTGCATTAACGGCACAGTATTATCTCACCACTGCTGTGACTCGCAGTCATAAGGCCATTATGAATGGTCTAAGATGTGTGCCAGAATGCCTGTGAATAGTTAAGCATGAGCGTTTAGGAGGGAGATGGGTCTGTATGATGAGCAGGACTAGGGGGTTTTCCAGGGCCTGTGAATAACCATCATTACTGTTTCTCTCTTGGTGTCAGTGAGCTTGACTGTGTCCCCAGATGAGTTGTTTTGCAGCTTATCTTATTTATGCTCAAAGAGTTGGAGCTTTTAGGACTAAGCAGCTCTTTCAACAATGTTTGAAAACAAAACTAGTCAGATGATCGCCACCAGGTGTACATGTTTTGCATGTGTAGAATCACACACTAGTAAATGCAGCGCACTCATGCTTCACCTCGTCATTTTGTGAATGAACCCTAACTTGTGAGTAAGTGAAAATTCACAGACGCCAATCTGACTCTTTCTGACACTTAGAGTTTCACTTCAACAAAATGCTGCAGTAACTCTCCATCCAGGGTAGGAAGAGAAATGGATCACCCTCTAAAAGTGGTGGCGAGTAGTGCTATACGGTACATTGCACCATTTATGCGAGAAAAACTGGGGAAATGGTACAAGGCACTGGGAAAATGGCATGTGATGACAATGTGGCATGACCTTCCCACTACACGTGCTTTTACACTTTTTTTGGGCTGTCTGTGTCCAGTTTATCAAGGCTCAGGGTCTAGTTTCAAGTCAAGAGATAGTGCAGGATTAGACTAATTATAATGTCATACATTCCAACAAATGCCTTTACCACGTATGCCTTTACCACGTAACACCTTTACCACGCAAGTCTTTACCATGCATATGCCTTAACCACGTAACACCTTTACCACGCAAGTCTTTACCATGCATATGCCTTGACCACGCATAATGATTTACAACAATGGCCCTGCCATAAACCACCTCAAAATGACTTTATCCAAAGGACGATCAGCCGTACTCTCCCTCCGTGTGCCACGAAGACGACAAATCATTGTCCAAGGGCTCACTACTGTTTTATTCATTCTATAATGCAGCAAAACCCAACACATGATGCCTACGCGTTTCGGCTCACGCCTTCAACCGAGCAACCCAGTATACCACAACCACAGTGTTATTAAAACAAACATCACATGAACACTACACATTTACGGTCTCCACCTAATCACCTATTACACGTTTAGGGATATACTGCTCCAATTCCCCTTCTAATTCCTCATTTCGCCCACATTGTCACACAGAAATGTTGGCAGTTTTCAGTGTTAAAGTAAAAAGATTCTCTATATTTCCAGATTTCATATTTATGGTGAGGCAGATATCTGCTTTTACCAGCCCCATTTGAACTAAAGAGATTATACGTAATGAGGCTTACACGCTGGCTGACCTCCAGACTGTCCTGGGGCTTGTCTTTATGGCTGCTCCACCTTCAATTCTCTGTGGTTCGCAAGTAACGTTCCCCAACGAACAGGGCTCTTAACACCTTAATATCTCGGTGGGATGGTGTACTTGCTTGCAGCACATACAGGAGATCACCATATCTAATTAAGTTGGCCAAACTTTATGACAAGGCCTAGAACACAAGCAAAGGTAGTGGGCTGGGCAGCTTCCCGTACTTAGCTGTTTTCATATTCAGTCCTGTAAAGCACTGCCATGCTCCCTGATGGAACTTCCCGCCACTGACGGGCTGATAATCATTTTCAACTCTAAAGCAGATGTATTTCACGAATAGAACAATATCCAACAAGACGTCACTCTTTCAAACAGCATCCCTCTCGCAAATAACATTTGTTCTCCAGCAAGGCTAGGTTACAGCAGTAGCCAGTGTGTCAGGGGCTCTAGTCCAAGAAAGAAATTCCCTCTTTGACCCAGGTTAAACTGTGAAATACAGCAATAATTAGGAGTTCAGTGGGCCCTGGTGGCACTGCACCTGCTGCACAAATGGAAGCTACGCCTCTAGGTTGAAAGTAGGAATGGAGGAAAAACAATCCGTGTTTGGGATAAATGTGATTACATAGAAAAATGCGGTTGTGCTCATGTCATTTAATAAGTTTTTTAAATTGTAAGGCAGGCTTGGGGAATACCTCATTAAAAGATGCTTTCTATCTTCTACGGCAGAAAAGGGTGTACCCACAAAGAGATACACATACAAAGGTTTGCTCAGGTCCACAAACACACACACAAAATATGAACAGACAGATAAGAGTCGGCGTAGTTGGCGGAGTACCACTATACCGAATTCTGTGGAATTGATCAAAAACTCAGTGAATTCTGCTCCGCAACTCCATTCCATCTCACCACAATTAAGAAAATAGAATCCTCACATACCCTTGGGAAAACGACAAGTAACATTATTACATGCTAAAATGCATATAATCATCTCATAAAAGTGAAAATGAAAATACAGCAAGCAGTGAGAGAAGTGATGATTTTGGGGTCCTCCCTAACGCAGGGAAAGGACCAAGCAGATCATGCTGAAATGATTTGGTGGTGGTCCCAATCTCCTAGGACCACCCCAAGCACAGGTATGGGAAAAAATACGATCCCAACCAAAGGCCCTGCAAAGCATTATGGGACGATATTCTACAGTGCAGTGAATATTATAGTATCCAATATCAAACCCTCCCCAGGGGGCAGGCTCTCAGGCTCAGCTGAGAGCTAATACAATAATATTCACTAAACTCTAGAATCTTTCCCCGTAATGCTTTGCTGGGCCTTTGGTTGGCATTGTATTTTTGCCCATAACTTTGCTTGGGGTGGTCCTAGGAGGATGGGACCACCACCGAATCATTCAGCATGACATGCTCTTTGTATTTAAGGCATCTGCTTGCCCTCCCCCTAGGTAAAGGGTGAACCCAAAATCATCACCTCTCTCATTGCCTGATGTTTTTCAAAGTTCACTGTTGTGAATTGGTTATTTGCTTTTTTTAGCATGTAAAGGTAAAGTTAATTTACCAAAGGGTTGTGGGTACAGTAGGTAACTCCATTGCGTAGCAGAGTGGGAATTCTTGCATGAATTCCGTGTTTTCAATAAAATGCGTAGTAACCCAATCGCCGCAACTTCCGCTAGCGGAGCGAAGTTTATTGCCCAGCGTTACACAGAGACAAATAACCACCCACATTGGTGCATATAACAACACATAACTACAAATAGAAACAAGCATTTGCAATGCAATAGGTCTCGCATTAGGCAAGTATGAGCTATTGGTACTGTAAACGACAATTTTTTGTAATATGTGTTGGCTTTGAAAATATATAAATTAATAGCATTGTTATTTACAAAGACAATAGCTTACACTTTCCTAATGCTAGTCCTATTGGCTATGGCAATGCTTGTTGGTAGCAAGCAAGGACAGTGCTGTTGTGGTGATGAGTGATGCTGTTGTGGTGCTGAGTGATGATGTGGTTGGGCTGGGTGATGTGGTGGTGTATTAGAGTGATGTGGTGGTGTCCCAGAGTGGTGTGGTGGTGTCCCAGAGTGATGTGGTGGTGTCACAGAGTGATGTGGTGGTGTCCCAGAGAGATGTGGTGGTGTCCCAGAGAGATGTGGTGGTGTCCCAGAGTGATGTGGTGGTGTCCCATAGTGATGTGGTGTCCCAGAGTGATGTGGTGGTGTCCCAAGTGATGTGGTGGTGTTCCTGCGTGATGTGGTGGTGTTCCTGAGTGATGTGGTGGTGTCTGTGAGTGATGTGGTGGTGTCTGTGAGTGATGTGGTGGTGTCCCTGAGTGATGTGGTGGTGTCCCTGAGTGATGTGGTGGTGCACCTGAGTGATGCCCCTGAGTGATGTGGTGGTGCCCCTGAGTGATGTGGTGCTGTCCCAGAGTGATGTGGTGCTGTCCCTGAGTGATTTGGTGGTGTCCCAGAGTGATGTGGTGGTGTCCCAGAGTGATGTGGTGGTGTCCCAGAGTGATGTGGTGGTGTCCTAGAGTGATGTGGTGGTGTCCTAGAGTGATATGGTGGTGATGGTGGTGTCCTAGAGTGATATGGTGGTGTCCTTGAGTGATGTGGTGGTGTTATGAGGTGTGCAGCAGTGTGAGGCGTGCAGCAGTGTGAGGCGTGCAGTAGTGTAGGCGTGCAGCAGTGTGAGGCGCGCAGCAGTGTGAGGCGTGCAGCAGTGTGAGCATGCAGCAGTGTGTGGCGTGCAGCAGTGTGAGCATGCAGCAGTGTTTGGCGTGCAGCAGTGTGTGGTGTGCAGCAGTGTGCAGCATGCAGCAGTGTGAGTAATGCAGCAGTGTGAGGCGTGCATCAGTGTGGGGCGTGCAGCAGTTTTAGATGTGCAGCAGTGTGAGGCCTGCAGCAGTGTGTGGCATGCAGCAGTATGTGGTGTGCAGCAGTGTGTGGTGTGCAGCAGTGTGTGGCGTGCACCAGTGTGTGGTGTGCAGCAGTGTGTGGTGTGCAGTAGTGTGTGGCGTGCAGCAGTGTGTGGCATGCAGCAGTGTGTGGCGTACAGCAGTGTGAGGCGTGCAGCAGTGTGAGGCGTGCAGTAGTGTAGGAGCGCAGCAGTGTGTGGCGTGCAGCAGTGTGTGGTGTGCAGCAGTGTGCAGCATGCAGCAGTGTGAGTAATGCAGCAGTGTGAGGCGTGCATCAGTGTGGGGCGTGCAGCAGTTTTAGATGTGCAGCAGTGTGAGGCCTGCAGCAGTGTGTGGCATGCAGCAGTGTGTGGCGTGCAGCAGTGTGTGGTGTGTAGCAGGGTGAGGCGTGCAGCAGGGTGAGGCATGCAGCAGTGTGTGGCATGCAGTAGTGTGTGGCTGCAGCAGTGTGTGGTGTGCAGCAGTGTGGCATGCAGCAGTGTGTGGCGTGCAGCAGTGTGTGGCATGCAGCAGTGTGTCGTGCAGCAGTGTGAAACGTGCAGCAGTGTGAGGCGTGCAGCAGTGTGAAGTGTGCTGCAGTGTGGTGTGCAGCAGTGTGAGGCGTTCAGCAGTGTACAGCAGTGTGTGGCGTGCAGCAGTGTGTGGAGTGCAGCAGTGTGAGGCATGCAGCAGTGTGCAGCGTGCAGCAGTATGAGGCGTGCAGCAGTGTGTCATGCAGCAGTGTGAAGCGTGCAGCAGTGTGAGGCGTGCAGCAGTGTGAGGCGGGCAGCAGTGTGAGGCGGGCAGCAGTGGCAGCAGTGTGAGGCATGCAGAAGTGTGAGGCATGCAGCAGTGTGAGTCATGCGGTAGTGTGCAGCATGCAGCAGTGTGCAGCATGCAGCAGTGTGCAGCATGCAGCAGTGTGCAGCATGCAGCAGTGTGCAGCATGCAGCAGTGTGAGGCATGCAGCAGTGTGAGGTGTGCAGCAGTGTGAGGCGTGCAGCAGTGTGAGGCGTGCAGCAGTGTGTGGTGTACAGCAGTGTGTGGCATGTAGCAGTGTGGTGTGCAGCAGTGAGGCATGCAGCAGTGTGTGGCGTGCAGCAGTGTGTGGCATGCAGCAGTGTGTGGTGTGCAGCAGTGAGTGGCGTGCAGCAGTGTGTGGCGTGCCGCAGTGTGTCATGCAGCAGTGTGCAGCATGCAGCAGTGTGGCGTGCAGCAGTGTGAGGCAGTGTGAGGCGTACAGCAGTGTGAGGCAGGCAGCAGTGTGAGGCATGCGGCAGTGTGCAGCATGCAGTAGTATGAGTAATTCAGCAGTGTGCAGCGTGCAGCAGTGTGCGGCGTGCAGCAGTGTTTGGCGTGCAGCAGTGTGTGGCGTGCAGCAGTGTGAGGCATGCAGCAGTGTGTGGCGTGCAGCAGTGTGTGTCATGCAGCAGTGTGCAACATGCAGCAGTGTGAGTAATGCACCAGTGTGCAGCGTGCAGCAGTGTGACGTGCAGCAGTGTTTGGCGTGCAGCAGTGTGTGGCGTGCAGCAGTGTGAGGCATGCAGCAGTGTGAGGCGTGCAGCAGTGTGTGGCATGCTGCAGTGTGTGGCATGTAGCAGTGTGTCATGCAGCAGTGTGCAGCATGAAGCAGTGTGAGTAATGAAGCAGTGTGCAGCGTGTAGCAGTGTGAGGCTTGCACCAGTGTGAGGCGTGCACCAGTGTGAGGCGTGCACCAGTGTGAGGCGTGCAGCAGTGTGAGGTGTGCAACAGTGTGCGGTGTGCAGCAGTGTGTGGCATGCAGCAGTGTGCAGCTTGCAGCAGTGTGAGTAGTGCAGCAGTGTGAGGCGTGCAGCAGTGTGAGGCGAGCAGCAGTGTACAGCGGGCAGCAGTGTGTAGCATGCAGCAGTGTGCAGTAGTATGAGTAATGCAGCAGTGTGCCGCGTGCAGCAGTGTGAGGCGTGCAGCAGTATGTGCATGCAGCAGTGTGAGGCGTGAGGTGAGAGGGTGTGAGGGTGAGAGGGTGTGTGAGGGTAAGTGATGGTGTGTGAGGGTAAGGGGGTGTGGGGGTGTGAGGATGTGTGAGGGTGAGAGGGTGTGTGAGGGTGGGAGGGTGTGTGAGGGTGAGAGGGTGTTTGAGGGGGAGAGGGGGAGTGAGGTGAGGGTGTGTGGGGGTGAGGGTGTGTGAGGGTGAGAGGGTGAGGGTGTGTGAGGGTGAGGGTGTGTGAGGGTGAGGTGGTGTGAGGGTGAGGTTGTGTGAGGTGGTGTGAGAGTGAGGGTGTGTGAGGGTGTGTGAGGGTGAGAGGGTGTGTGAGGTTGAAAGGGTGTGTGAGGGTGAGAGGGTGTGTGAGGGTAAGTGAGGGTGTGTGAGGGTGAGGGGGTGTGAGAGTGAGAGGGTGAGTAAGGGTGAGGGTGTGTGAGGGTGAGGGTGTGTGAGGGTGAGGTGGTGTGAGGGTGAGGGGGTGTGAGGGGGTGTGAGAGTGAGGGGGTGGGAGCGGGTGAGAGTGTGTGTGAGGATGAGGGTGAGAGGGTGTGTGAAGGTGAAAGGGTGTGTGGAGGTGAGAGGGTGGGTGAGAGGGTGGGTGAGGGTGGGTGAGAGGGTGGGTGAGGGTGGGTGAGAGGGTGAGTGAGGATGAGGGGGTGTGTGATAGTGAGGGGGTATGAGGGGGTGAGGGTGAGTGAGGGGGTGAGGGTGAGTGAGGGTGAGAGTGTTGTGAGGGTGTGAGGGTGAGTGAGGGTGAGAGGGTGTGTGGGGGAGTGAGGGTGAGAGGGTTGTAAGGGTGAGGGGGTGAAGGTGTGAGGGTGAGTGAGAGTGGGTGAGGGTGAGGGTGAGTGATGGTGAGTGAGGGTGTGTGAGGGTGGGTGAGGGTGTGTTAGGGTGAGTGAGGGTGTGTGAGGGTGTGTGAGGGTGAGATGGTGTGAGGGTGTGTGAGGGTGAGGAGGTGTGAGGGTGAGGGTCCAGAGTAAATGGTGGCAGAGCAGACATCATTGCAGCTAGCAAGTCGATATTGAAAATGTGTTGACCATTTCCTGCACGTTATCTTCCCTCTTTGTAATAAACATGGTAAGTTGATAAATTACACAGTAAATGTGGCTCGAAAACATTTGTATACTCTCTACTCCGACCAAGGCTGGAACTGCAGCGGCAGAGCTGTGAACATCGGCCCGATCAGATCTGCACACAATTTGTCATAGATAGACAATAAGCACATTGCATGGAGAGCAAATGTTCCTTCTGCTGGTCTACCAAGCAGTCTGTAAGACATAGACACACACTACATGCTCTACTGCAGAACCTCATGAACACACTACAGAGTCCGCAAGGGCTAAAGCTAGAGCTAGGCAAACCCAAAGCGCAGCATACATATATCTACGGAAATCTAAGATGAAGCAAAATTAAACACAAGGCTCACGGTGCCCTCAAGCCATAGTCTAGCACACCATGACTGGGAATCCATCTTAGACGGAGCCATAATGAGCGAGTGGCCAACAGAGCCTGAAAGTCCTGGTGGGGTATACGTGTTACTATGGTAATCCCTATACTAAAGCCACAATAAACATGTGGTAAATGGAGACTATAAATAACAAGCTCTCTGCGTTGCTGTGGGGGAGGCGGGGGAGCGGAACGCTTTCCTTTGAAGTCTGATGCGGGCGGGGAGCGGCAGCTTTGAAGTGTGACGGGAGGCACAGACAAATGGTGGTGTGTGACGTGGCTGGTTTGTGCACGCCTTTCTCACATGAACTGTGACTAATCCGCCCTTGGCTGACTTTTAAGATCACTTACTAGAAATCTCGACAAAACAAGCATTGCTAAAGCAATGCTTTGAGTCGAGACCTAAAAACTAACACCCACAAACAGATATTCAAATAGACGCACACAAACATGCATACATAAGCAAACACACAGGCTAAAAGACACTCACATACATAAACCAGCACACACCTCATTGACACTGAAGTAAATAGGTAATAATGAGACACTGGCATGCAGGATCGTAGCTTGGTCCGTAAGATTGCAGGGGGTGAGCTTCAGATTTTCCAAGAATGGCGCTGACATATAATGTTAAAACACATTATATGACAAGCAAGGCACATGAGAGGGGCTAACAGGGCAATGGAAAGGGAGACAAATACAGAGTGGTTGAAAACACATTACTTTGTAGTACAACCAACATTGTTGAAGACTTTCAAAATAGAATGGGAAAAGTGTGTGCTTCCCCAGGACGATTTCAGCGAAGTGGGTCCCCATCCACGGGGGCCAGCACTATATTTAATGGGGAGGAGGCACGCAGCCCCCCGTGCCAGGGCCAAAAGTGCCCATCAACTGGAGCCCGACACATTTTTTTTTTGTAAAAGTTTTATTTGTATTTGTTTTGAAGAACAGAGAAAATAATACAAGCGACAGCCCTGTAGCTCATCCCACATGAGGAATATAGAAGAGGCAAACAGCACAGTATAATCGGCATAACAGGTACCACAGTGCACTTGAAAGATCAGTCTCTAATGTCCATCAAAGTCATTCCCTCCTCCGAATCCGGAGGATTGGGTGCTCCATCAAGAAGGGCATCGGGAGGAAGGCGATGGATACAGTGCAGAAGAGGCTGCAGCCTCCAAATGCCGTGAGGGCGTCGCAACAATTAACATAATTACTATACCCCGCCCCCCTCCCTACCCTCCGCCCCCCGTGGTGGTGACGAGTGTACACATGCATTCTAACAATCATACAGCCATGGTTATATCTGGAAGAGATGAAGCGTGCGAAGTGTGGATGGACATACAGCAGATGGCAGACCTTTTGAGAGAAATCGGACCAGGGGACCCCAACGAAACATAAAGTTCTTGAAGGCTCCTAGGAAGATGTCCGCCACTCGTTCCATACTCAATAGTCTCCACAGTCTCGCGTGCCACAAGGATATTGCTGGGGCCTCTGGTTTCTTCCAGGCTGCTGCCAGGGTGAGTTTGGCAGCTCCAAGGCAGAGCCACAAGATTTGTTTGTCGGCTCTGGTCTACCGTTCGAGAGCGGGGTCCCGTAGCCCCAGCAGGACATGAGCTATGGAGTCTGCCACCGGATACCCAAGAATATCTTTGATATGGGACAAAATCTCATCCCAATATGGGCGGATAACCGGGCAGTCCCACCAGATGTGGCGGAAGTCACCTAAGAGGCCACAGCCCCTCCAGCAGCGGTCCGAAGAGGCCGGAAATATGCGATGTAACTTGGATGGGTATAAGTACCAATCCATGAGGGTCTTGAGATGAGCTTCTCGGAGTTCTATGGAGTGGTTGTGCGTCGTAATGTCGCGCCAAAGACCCGACCATTCCTCATCCGTAACATCTCTCCCAAGAATTTCCTCCCAGTGCCCCATATAGCGGGGACAAGGCGCCACAGCAGTGGTAAGGAGCAAGTTATAAAGGAAGGAGATAGCGCCTTTCATAGTGTTGGTGCGGAGGATAAAGGCCTCAAACGGGGACAGGGGTCTAGTGGCCGCATCGCCTATCCCCAAGGAGGTAGCCCAGTGGAGAAGCTGGAGGTGGTGATATCGCTCCGTGGCCGGGATGCCATAGTCCCTCATGCGATTTCTTTCACAATGAAATTCTTGACATCCATACTGCCCTGGAGTTACAGAGGTGCTCCTTGGACAAGGACATTCCTCCTGCCATCTCTAATTTAGATTCCAGGGGTGAAGGCCCTTCCAAACAACTTGAACAATTTCCTCTTCTGTCTTTGGAAGGATTAAATCTCCTACTTGATAGGACTAAATCTTCCTCCCCTATGGACCCCTTGCCACTAAAAACTTTGAAAGAATGCAGAAACAGCATTCTTCCATCTCTGTTGGAGGTTATGAATGCTGCCATCACTCAGGGTTCCTTTCCTTCTGTGTGGAAGAAGGCGATAGTGAGGCCCCTGCTAAAGAAACCTTCCCTGGACCCGGGCACTCTTAAAAACTTTAGGCCCATTTCTCTGCTTCCGGCGCCTGCGAAAATACTGGAGTCACACCTTAACCTACATCTCTCCACTTTTCTAGAAACCAATGAGTACTTGGACTGCACCCAGCACGGATTCAGAAAATGTCATAGTACTGAGTCCGCCCTCACTGTGGTTGCAGATAACATCCGTCGAAAAGTGGATAGAGGCCAAACCACCATACTCGTCCTATTAGACCTCACAGCCGCATTCGACACCCTGTCTCCCGCCATTTTAACATCTCGGCTTAGGGAGGCAGGGGTCTCTGGGTCGGCTCTGAATCTCCTTAACTCCTTTCTCACGAGTAGAGAACAGAGAGTAAAGCTTGGAGACTTTCTTTCCCCTGCTAAGTCGTTGCAATGTGGGGTGCCACAGGGGTCGGCCCTTAGTCCGACCCTGTTTCACATTTATGTGGCCCCCCTTGCTAGACTAGTAAGATCGCAGGGGATGGAGGTGGTATCCTACGCCGATGATACCCAGATCATGGTGTCTCTGGCCCACTCCTCTGATCGCTTGTCTGCCATTAGCTTTAGGTCATGCATGCAGCATGTAGCAGATTGGATGGTCATCAACTCCCTAAGGCTAAATGGCGATAAGACAGAGGTTTTGGTTTTTGGGAAGGACCAAGATGCTTGGTCTAATGAGTGGTGGCCTCTGTCTCTTGGCATTTGCCCCACTCCCTCCCAATCAGCCAGAAATCTCGGTGTGGTTTTTGACACCTCACTCTCCATGAAGCTCCAAGTAAATAGGACGGTGGCCACATGTTGGGGTGTGATCAGGATCCTGAATAGGATCCGTCACTATCTCTCTCTTCAGGCCCGCAAGCAGATTGTAGTGGCTCTTGTAGGATCAAGGCTTGATTACTGCAACTCTTTGTATGCGGAGACTAACAAAGGTCTTATTCATCAACTGCAAATAGTGCAGAACGCGGCAGCACGTTTTGTGCTGGCCCTTCCCTTAGCATCCTCTGCTACGACTGCCAGGAGAGACCTTCACTGGCTTCCTGTCCAGTATAGAGTCTTTTTTAAGATTCTATGTCTCACATACAGAGCGCTCAGAGCAGGTCCGGAGGATTCTCTTGGGTCTCTGCTTTCACATTATACCCCAACTAGATCCTTACGATCTGCCGGGCTGTCCCAACTGGTAGTGCCGCGTATACGGCTAGCCACATGGGGAGCAAGAGCCTTTTCTGTAGTGGCCCCTAAGCTTTGGAACTCTCTTCCAACTGAGGTTAAAGTACTTCCCTCAATTGATCTTTTTAAAAAAGCCCTGAAGACCTGGTACTTTACCAAAGCTTATCAATGATGGACTGTTCGTTGATCTGCTAGCTGTGTCATTTGTTTTAGGCGCCTTGACGCCCATTGGGCTAAGTATGCGCATGATAAGACTTACATCATTCATTCATGCAATTAGCGAAGGTGAGTGGGGCAGAACCGTGAAACAGGTGCGTGAGGGCCCTACAGCCCCCTTCCCTCCACAGTTGAAAGGGGCCCTCCTGCAGCGCCGGCGGGAAAGCCGGATTAAAGTGTATTGGTGTAAATGGGGAGGGAAACGTTGTCCAGCGATCATCGCCAGAGACTGTGTCCCATACTTTCAGTACCGTGCTCGTGGGCGTACTGATGTAAGCGTTCCTGGGTCTGTCCACCTTAGGCTTCCAAGCCAGGTCCCAGATGGACCTCCCTGTGACACTCCTGTCCATGTGCAGCCAGTGTTTTTTCTGAGAGTTGTTGGGACCATTCCACCAACACTCGTAATTGTGCAGCCTTGTAATAGAGGTGCATATCGGGGAAACCCACCCCCCGTCCTTCCGCGGACGCCGCAGAGTAGCGAAGGAGAAACTCGCCTGACCCCCCTGCCAGGTGAGGCGCAGCATCAAGGTCTTAAGGCGCCGGAAGTAGTCCAGATCTATCGGGATGGGAAGGGCCTGGAAGAGGTACAGAAATTTGGGGAGGAGGACCATCTTCAGAGCGTGGATTCTACCCAGCCATGAGATGTACTTCAGCTTCCAAGTCTGCTAGCACCGAAGCCAGCAGTGGAGGGTAATTCGCAGAGAACAACCTCCCTATGGAAGGCGTCAGCCGAACTCACAAGTAAAGGAGAGAGGTGGTCGCCCAAGACAGAGGGGTCAGCGGTCGTACCCGCTCCACCTCTGCCGCAGGGAGTGTGAGATTGAGGATATACGATTTATCAAAGTTGACTTTGAAACCGGCCACCCCCTCGAAGCGACAGAGGACCGCTTGGACATGCGGGAGTGAGTGCTCCGGGTCCCCCATGGACAACAAAACGTCATCCGCAAACAGGGAGATTATGTGTTGCTCACCGGTAAAGGAGAGACCTTGGATCCCCTCATGTTCCCTCACTGCTAGCGCCAACGGCTCAATGCTCAGCGCGAAGAGTAAGGGGGAAAGGGGACAGCCCTGTTGTGTACCCCGAGTGTGCAAAAAGAAGGTGGATAGGCGTCCATTGACCATCACTCTAGAGTGGGGGTCGTTGTAATTTGCCCATATCATAGTTATAAATTTATCTGAAAAGCCAAAGGCGGTCAGGGTGCGAAATAGAAACCCCCAGTCCACGCGGTCGAAGGCCTTCTCGGCGTCAAGACCGACCAACACTGCTGGAATATGGAACCTATTGGCTTTTTCTATAAGGTGGACCACACGTCTCATATTATCAAGGATCTGTCAGCCCTTGATAAAGCCGGATTGGTCTGGATGGATAAGGACCGGCATTAAGTCCTGCAGCCTACGTGCAAGGATAGAGGAATATAGCTTAGCATCAATATTAAGAAGGGCTATCGGTCGGCTATCGGTCGATATGACGAGCAGTTGGACGGGTCTTTCCCAATCTTAGGGATAACAAAGTTATCCGCCTCCGCCATAGTTCCCGAAGTCCTCCCGGTCGATGCCATTTCATTAAAGAGGGAGACCAGGTAGTCGCACACCTCCGATGCGAAGGTCTGGTAGAAAAGGGCGGTGTAGCCATCGGGACCTGGCGCTTTCTGGGGTTTCAGAGCTTTGATGGCGTCCAGCACCTCCGTTCTCGAGATTGGGGCGGCCAAGAAATCGTTCTGTTCTGCAGAGACCTGGGGGATGGGGAGCTCTGCCAGATAACCTGCCTGATCCTCAGAATCGAGGGCATCCCCCGCGTAGAGATCGGCATAAAAGCGGCCAAAGAGGGCCGCCTTGTCCTCATCTCGGTGGTGCAGGTCACCAGCCGGGCCCCGGATGCCTCCAATGTATTCCCTCTCCCTCTTATCCCGAAGTTGACGTGCCAAATGTCGGCCCACCTTGTTTCCCTGAGCATACGAGAGGTGCCGGAGCCTCAGGAGGGTGAATTCCACCCGATTATTGTAGTGAGCCCTTAGTTTCCCCCTAACCGCTGTCAAGGGGCGAAGGGTCAGTCGAGACGGGCGAAGTTTGTGCACCCGTTCCAAAGTGGCGAGTTCTGCCTCCAGCCCTTCCCGCTCTTCCCTCCTAAGCTTATTAAGGCGAGCATTGAGGGCCAGGCAAGTGCCCCGTAGCGAGGCCTTGCAAGCATCCCAAGTGTTGAAGATAGACGTGTCCGAGACGGGGTTAAGTGACAAGAAGTCTCGAATGGCCTTCCGTAGTTCTCTGCAGGAGGTGTCGTCCCGAATCAGCGCAGCTGGAAAGTACCACTTGCGAAGGTTGTCACCTTTGGCCGTCCAGTGTATCCCAAGGACCAGCAAGCTATGATCAGACACAGACAATGGAAAAATGATGGAGTCGCGGACATCTCCCCTTAGCGCCTGGCTCAAAAAGACATGGTCGAGGCGGGAATAGGAATGGTGGACATGAGAGAAGAAGGTGTAATCCTGAGATTGGGGATGCAGAGAGCGCCAGCCATCAATCAAGCCCAGTTCATCCACCAGTCGCTTTGTCTCAGCAGAAAACAGGCCGGCGTCTGATCTCTGAGCGCCAGAGCTATCCAGGCCCCTGTCCCACACCATATTAAAGTCACCAAGCAAAAACAAGTGCCCCTCCACAAAGTCCCCCACCCTACACAGCAAATCTCGGAGAAAGCTATTTTGACCCGCATTGGGGACATACACTACCACAAAAGTGCAGAGCCTACCATGCAGTAACCCCTTGACCATCAGCCAGCGGCCTTCCCTATCGCAGCTCACCCCCATGGGCTGGAAGTGGAGGGATGCACGAAAAAGAAGAGCACCCCCCTGTGTTTAGAGGAGGCGGAAGATCTGTAAATAAGGGGGAAATGCCTGTGCTTAAGGCGTAGCTCATCTCTGCGCGCCAAGTGAGTCTCTTGGAGGCCCACCACATCTAGTTGATGATCAATCAAGTATTTCCAAATTTTCTGGCGCTTCTGCGGGGAGTTCAGACCTTTCACATTCCAAGTTCCAATACTAACCGGCATCGTAAAGCAGTGAATCCAGTCGAACAGCTATCTCCTTGTTGACGAAACCCAACACGTCTCCCCTCTCCCACGCTTGACCCTCCCCCCGCATTCCATCCCCACCACTCCTCTCGTTAGGCTGCCATCCCACCTCCCTGAGCAACATCCAGAGCCCATCCTCAGGCTGTACCAGAGGTCCCACCCACAGCTGCAACTGCCCTACAGCACCTGAACAAGGAGCAGAGATGGCACCACAACCAAGTCGCGCGCCGACAATCCCCAAAAGGAGCATCAAACCAAAAGCAACAGTCATACCAAACCACGCATTCCGGTCACCACCACCCCCCAACGCCACCCCCCACAACACCCCCACAGCCCCCCCTCCCCACTCCCTCAACATACCATCCCGGATCCCCCCACCCAAAACCTGCATAGCTAGGTAAGGATACAAACAAGTAACAATAGCTCCCACGCGAGGGCAATGTAGACGCCCCCCACGGTAGGGGAAGGGGCACCAGTGTGTGTGCCCTCCGAGGGCCGGACTGTGGTGTCTTCCCAAAAGTACAAGTTACCCACAGTACCTGAAGGCGAAGGGCCCCTCCGGCGCCATAAGGCTGCACTGTGAGGCTCAAGCCGCCCCAGAGCTACCCTGCGTCGATGGCACCGTCACAGATGCGACGGAGGCAACCGCCGCACCCCGTTCCTGCAAGCTGGTCGTGCGATCAGGCCGTCTCGAGTTCCTGTCTCGGCCCACTCTCTGCCAAGATGGCGACCGGCGCCTCTGCCTCAAAGGGGAGCCCCCGTCCTCAGAGGCAGGGGAAGCATCGTCAAGGCCTAAGATGTCCCTGGCCGCCTGAAGAGACCGGACCTGCACCAGTCTGTTCTGCCATCTGAAGATGAGGCGAAAGAGGTGGCCCCAGGAATAAGATATAGAATGTTCCTTGAGATAGGAGGTTATAGGACGGAACTCTCGTCGCTTCTGGAGAGTTGAAGCCGCCAAGTCCTGGAACAGTTGGGGTCGATGGTCACGGAATTGTAAAGAAGAGAGCTCCCGAGCCTTCCGGAGAATGCGCTCCTTCAGTTGAAAGTCGTGGACGCACACCAAAATATCGGGGGGAGGCCCCCCTCCGCGTCTGGGTAAGCCAACCCTGTGGACCCTGTCCATCCTGATGGCACTCACTCCCTCATCGTCAAGAACCTGTAGGAAGAGCACCTCCACATACCCCCGCAGGTCACCAGCTTCTCCGTCCCATGGCACTGCTCGGATGCGGATGTTGTTCCGGCGGGAACGATTCTCCAAGTCCTCCGCGTGCGCCTGAAGATCCAGGTTCTGCTCTGTGAGCCTAATTACGTCTTGTTGTAGTTGATGCACGTCGTTCGCCATACTGAGGTCGTGATCCTCCAGGGTAGCCACTCGTTCTCCAATGCCGTCCACATCCCTTCGCACCTCGCGGAGGTCCGAGGCTAGTTGAGAGCGGAGCTCTGAGATGTCTTCCTTCATGGCGGCAAAGAGTTCCTTCATAAAGGCCTTGGTGGCGGGAGCCTCATCGTCGGTCGGTCCGGGAAACGCTCTGGGACCAGGAGACGCTGGCTGTTGGGTCCCTTTCTGTGGTGCTTCCTTGCCAGGTTTCCCTTTACGCTGCGCCGCCGACATCGTGGCGTCTGGGAATCTCTCACCCAGCAGCGGCGGCGGAGGGCCCCGACTCGCTGCGGGGACACGTCGCAAGCCCCCCGTAGATAGTGTCAGCTCCTTGCCAGAACCGCCGGCCCGATCCAGGGACCAGACGGAACACTACCGCGGCTGTGGGGCTCCCAGGTCCGTGTCCAATAGGCGCGCCCTGCTCCTTCCCAAGTCCGCCTCAGGCGTCGCCGCCAGCCACAAGCGTCTCGAGGATCGGCGAGCTCCACGTGGCTTAGGCCACGAGTCACCACTTCTTCAGGCCGTGTGCTTGTGCAGTTCCCTTCCACAAATACTGGCACAGCCAATGCGACGGTTTCCGCAGGGCTCCCCGCCAGCCAGACCCTCCAGAGATTAGGGCTCACTCCTCACCTCAATCGATCTCTGCCAGGATACGCGCCGTTGCAGGCAGTAGCTTCACTTGTGTGGGCGCCGTCCCGTAGCCATCAGGTCCTTTCTCAAGCCGGGTCCCGGATGGTCCGTCTGGTACCCGCTGCCGAGCAACTCCAGACAGAGCCCCTCTCCGTACCTCCAGGGCTACAGGCGCACGTAGTCCAGATTTGCAAATGGCGGCGCTTTGCAGTGACGTAGCACCTCGGCGAGGCACAAACCAAATGCCGTAGAAGCACCGCCGGGCGCACTCCCCACGCGGACAGTATCGCGGGGGGAATCCCATGGCAAGGCATCCCCTTCCGTTAAGTCAGATCAGGGACCGGGGGGGGGGGAGGCAGAGCAGCATCGGTTCCCGCAGACCCCCGCCGGCCTCCGCACTCGGCAACCTCCTACCGGCCGCACTGGAGTCTCTAGGTGAGGCTGCCCCTCCTAGGAGCCCGATGCTACACCCCCGGCAGGGGCGAGTCGAGGGCGTCGAAGTCACTCCTGTGTGCGGCTCACCGCTAGCGTCCGCTCTCTTCCTCCGTGGCGCAGGAAGCCCGGCCCCTCTCTCCACTCGAGGCCGGGGATCGCAGGGCCGCAGACCGCTGTTGCGTCGCAGTCCTCCTGTGAGCCCACGTCAGACGAGTACGCGGCACCGGACCTAGCCCCCCCCCGCCTTGGGGGTCACAGCAGGCAGTGGGGGCGCCGATAGCTCGCAGCTCCAGGTGCTATACAACGCTAAGCTGAGTTCGGCGCCGGAGGGACTCTGGAAGACGTCTCACTCCGTCGCCATCTTGGCCACGCCCCCCCCGACACATTTTTTGAGGTAGGGGTAGCACATGTCCCTCTCCTTGGGCTGATTTTCGCCCTAGGGACCCCATCCCATCTTAGCGGTGTAGAAGGTTACCTGGACCCCTGCCTGGGCTGGTTTTGCCCCTAGAGACCCCATCCCTGGTGGCCCACCACAATATTTATCGAGGAGGGGTGCACACAGCCCCCCATCTTTGCCTGATTTTGGTCTCTGGTACCCCATCTCCTCGGCCCCCTCCGAACTCTAAAGGGGGGGAGAGGTACACAACCCACCTCTCTGGTCTGTTTTCGGCCCGATATCCCATCACTGGCCCAGCACCTTTTTAAATTAGGAAAGGGCCTGCAGCCCCCCTCCGGCACCCCTCCCCTTTACTAATATGGTCAAGCTACAGGTGATGGGGTCCCCGGGAGGGGACTGCGTGCCCCCCTCCTCCATAAATATTGTGGGAGGAGGGCTGCATGCTCACCTCTCCCTTTTCAACTACGGCTGGGGCCTGAGGGCCCCGGGACCAAAATGCCTGCGTGCCCCTCTCCCAGTTTATTTTAAAGGCCAGGCCCTGGGGGATGGGGAAGGGGGGGCCACACAAACCCTCTCCCCCAAAATATATAGACTACTCAATTAATCTCCCCGGGACGTGGCCCACCCGGGAGCATATTAAAAAAAAACAAGTACAGGAGCCCAATCTTTTTCAAAATTCTGTCCCGGGTCCTCCGTGAATTTGCAGCAAAATCAAAAAGAAAATCATTTGTGTCATTAGGTGGGTCCCTATGCGACCCCACCCCCAGGCCTAGGGTGGCGGGTTATTGCTACCCTGCTACATGGATTTTTTTGGAGCTCGGGTCGAGTCCCAAGATGGGTGCCACCACTTCCTGGTTGAAGTGGTGGCAACCAATCAACTCGCAGCACAAGATCTTCCCGATCTGCGGATCCCATGTCTCCCTAGATATAGATACATCTTTTTTCTTTAATAACTCCATAACTACTGAACAGATATATCAAATTAGCAAAAGATCCTTCTGGACTTAGGTCTAGTTTTTTGCTGAATTTGGCGGGAATCCGTTCAGAGGTTCGGGCTGTAGTCGTGTCTAAAATCCCTATGGTAAATTGCATAGTGGAAAAGAGCGTTGTAGGAACTCCCTGTTTCTTGGCCCATGCTAGACACCCCCCAAAACTTACCAGAGAGCAGCTGATGTGAGTGGAAAAATAGTTTTGAACATTTCATAAAGATTCGTCAAATGGAACCAAAGTTATTAGCAAAACAAAAAATGCATTTCTTATGGAAACTAGGTACTACTTACAGGTGATCACCACTTGGTAAAATATATACATTTATATCCAAAAGGCAGCAATGTTAGGGACACCCAGCCTCTCAGGTTGAGTTATGTAGGGCGCATAACACCCATATATTCCAAAACCAAAACATGCACCCCTCTGTCCGTGCAAACAGGCATATCCAAACATGCATAGGTGATAATCCTTTATTTAGGCAAATCTCCTGGCATAACACATTTTGACTCTTGCGAGTCATAACCACATACAGCTAGTAAGTATTAACATCTGTTTGCTATTTTTAAACATAACTTAACCAAACATTGAAGTAGGACTTCGATGTTCCAGCATTCCACGTCACTGTTAGAGGTAGTGGATCAATTGTTAAAATATTACATATGAATTTCAGCGTGAAGTGTCAACGTTTCAATATTTTATGTAGTTGTTAATCCATTGACAAAATATTTCTTCACTCTCAACAGTTTTTTTCACTTTATTCACTTCGCATGTTAAGCTGGTTTTTCAGAGACCACAACAACCATAATGCTTTGCGATTGTCTGTGTAAAATGTCCAAAATCCTTTAATGCCTTTCAATTAGTTACTCATTCTTTTTTGGTTATATAAACCAACATGCCAATAACGTGCCTTCACAGGATACAATTCCATTTACGGCAGAGTCATTCAGCATCAATGTAAAGTCACTCGCCTTATATATATATATATATATATAAATATTACCTACTGGCGGTCGCCAGTAGGTATATATAGTTAGGATGTTTTCTCTATGGGATTTTTGAAAATTCTATGTCTAATAACTTTGGCGTTTGTGGACGGAATTGGCTGAAATTTTCAGGAAAATGGCACATTTTGTTTCTGAGCAGCCCCTGAAAATTGGGGGGGGGTTCGTCCAGGGGGGGTCGAGAAAAAAGGGGGTCCCAAAACGTGTTTTTAACATTGAGTTTTCCATAGGGCGGTTGGCCTCACTTTTAGCCCGAACGGCTGAATGGATTTGCACGAAACTTGGCAAAATTGTAGGGACTGGTAGCCCGATGTGCCTTTTGTAGGTGTCAATATATGTGCTCCAGTGGATTTTGAGAAATTAACGTTTAAAAAAAGATATATATCTGTAACAGCGGACCGGGCAGCGCTCCAGTTCGCGTACTTTTCGCGCAACGGAGCTTTGTGAAGCGAAGCTGATTGGTTCTCCGGCGTCTGTAAACATTCCAAACAGTCCGTAGCGGCCGCCATCTTGTCTCTCGGTAGGATCAAGAGACAAGAGGAGGCCAAAGCGAAGGGGCAAATAACCATAAGGGGGCACAGTAGATTCTCGCTGACCCCCTAGGTTTGATGTGGAGGTTTTAAAAGGGCCCCGCGGGGCAAAAAAAAAAAATAATAATAATAATTGAACGGCTGAATGGATTTGCACGAAACTTGGCAAAATTGTAGGGACTGGTAGCCCGATGTGCCTTTGCTAGGTCTCAATATATGTGCTCCAGTGGATTTTGAGAAATTAACGTTCAAAAAAAGATATATATCTGTAACAGCGCTCCGCTTCGCGTACTTTTCGCGTTACGGAGCTTTGCGAAGCTGATTGGTTCTTCGGCGTCTGTAAACATTCCAAACAGTCCGTAGCGGCCGCCATCTTGTCTCTCGGTAGGATCGAGAGACAAGAGGAGGCCAAAGCGAAGGGGCAAATGACCATAAGGGGGCATAGTAGATCCTCCCTGACCCCCTAGGTTTGATGTGGAGGCTTTAAAAGGGTCTCGCAGGGCAAAAAAAAAATATATCGTTTTTTTAGTTTTTTTGCGTGGAGTGCGCCCGGTTCGCGAACCGGGAAGCATTCTGGGGAGCGTACTTTCTTGAAAATTAGTGAAAAAAGTTAGACTAAAATAATAATTGTGAGTGATCAGATGTAGGGTAGCTCTGAGAAGAGCTTTTGGGTTTATGGTACATTTAGGTACTTATAAGTAGGTACCAATGCACAGTCTTAAATTCAGAGTGAAAATTCTGTTGCCCTCATCTGAGAAGTGAACTCCATCTCCTCTGTAGATATCTTGCATGTAGTAACGCAAGTTATTGTTGTACAGGGAGCCCATTCCATGGTCTCTCATGTAAGCTGAAACAGATTTGTTGCTTCCTCGATTTCTCAATTTGTGGACAAAATTGGTTCGACCACCTCCATTTTTGTCTTTGGCATATATTTGAATATACCAAGGCAGTCTGAGGAAAAAGTGCCATCAATTGCTCAAAGGTGTCCTTTAAAAGCATTTCCAGACCTACCCCAGTCAAAGTGCCCAAATCATTACCTCCACAGTGCACAATTAACAGGTCAGGTTTTGGCAAATGCATAAAGGTTTTCACCAATGGTATCAATTGGTGACATTTTAATCCTCTGTGACCAAACCACTTAATTTCCACATCTTGTAAATTGAGGTTAGGTAAATTCCTGTTTTCAGCGTACCTCTGAGCCCAATAGATGTAACTATGTCCAACAATCCAGACAGAAAACATGGCGAGAGAAGGTTCTCCTGCAGTCAGATGAAGTGTGGCAATGAAATGGCAGTTGAAAAAATGAGAGTGTAAAATGAAAAAAACTGAGGAGTTTCTGTGTTAATGGAGAGGGCTCCACCCTGCCCCTCCCCCTCCCCGCCTCCCTGCCCCACGGTAACTCCCTCCACGGCCCGCGGCTGCTTATATCTCACCCTCCCTAATACACATATTATATTATTTGCTAAGAAGGTCTCTTTGTGTTGGTTTAGGGCGTGCCCATACTTTAGTGTCTTAGATTTGAAGGAATCACATCAGCATACACCAGCTCTCTCTTCATGTGAACCGCATCAAGTGTTGTGTATGTGTGTTCGGCAAAGCAATATAAAACCCGCCTCATGTCGTGGAGATCAGACCTCATAACAATTCTGTATCGTGTTGTTCTTGAAACTTCAGCAGTCGCTGTACAGATATAGTTTAACAAGCAAAGCAGATAGTAGAGCAATAACATATTATTCTCATTTAAACCACGATGAAGTACTAGGTTGAAAGCTAAAGCAACAACTAAGTGTCGTGTGCAGAAGTTGCAAAAAAGGAAAAATGGCGTTTAAACCGGTAATGAGCCCATGCTAACTTAACACGGTGTAAAGATATCCAGGATCTAGATGACACCTCCCCATGATCCGGAAACGAACTGAATAAGATAATAGAAGTGCCATCTCATGAGAGCAGATTGCAACTTTATATGTGGACGGTCCGCAAGGTAAAACATTAAAAACTAGGAAAATTTAATGCTAAAGAAAAATAAAACAGCCAACTACTTTATCGAGGCTTAAGCCAATAGGCAAGCTAAATAATAAAAACTTGACAAATAAGTCAATGAATTGTCAATGAAATGCTAGTACTCAGCATATCAAACATGAAAAAGGTCTATGACATAACTGTGTATGCAAAATAAGCTGCAACAGCCTCCAATAGGAAGTCACCGTCTTCATCCGAAAAGAGTTCAGCCATCCAATTTAAAAGCGGAAAAGAACATACGTGCTCTCCCAGCACCGGATCCTCTATCACCATCAGAGGACAGCTCGGTGGGTTTTCAAGAAAGCTCTGTTCCAAGAAAGACTGTGTTGCCGCCAGTAAATTCCAGGGACCAATTAGTCCATGCATCAATGCCACAGCCATAATCCTTTCGCCAGGACAAACCAACTCGTGAGTAATGATAGGAGTCATCAGCTGATTAAAGTCGACGTCAGGAGAAACCGGTCCGCAGAGACACAAATCAATGGCCCAATCGAAATCACAGGTCAGGCAGTGAAATACAGGCTGGACACAGGTGAAGTAGGAGAATCGAAAAGATAATCCATATGCCGTGCTTAATATCGCCAACGGCATTGTGCCATAATATTCAAGCATGCGATTGCGGAACAGTGTCAGCAGCTGCAGGGCGGGAGCTTGCACAGGAGGGACATCCATATTTAAAAATGTAAAAAAGCACAAGAGCGTCCGCTGGTAATGCAAGTAAAAATGGGAATCCACCAAGCACAGTGGAAAAAATAGAATGAAAGAAAGCAGGGATGACTCCAAAGATTTTCTCAAATGAAGTCACG
The DNA here is from genome assembly GCF_964261635.1 of Lissotriton helveticus. Taxonomy (NCBI): domain Eukaryota; kingdom Metazoa; phylum Chordata; class Amphibia; order Caudata; family Salamandridae; genus Lissotriton; species Lissotriton helveticus. The sequence goes on along the minus strand of NW_027611658.1, from coordinate 458,324 downwards.
AGACCACTGGTAACAACTTTAAAAAAGTGCTCCAGGCCCTTTGTGGAGGACGCGTTAGAGATAGTCCGAACCATCTTGCTGAAATGGAAAGGCGAATCTGTATTTAAAAGGGTCTGCACCTCTGTACGGGTGTTCGCTATGTGAAGCACGAAAGTTTCACGGGCCGAACTCAAGGCCACCTCTCTCTGAGACAAAAGAGCTCTTATTCTTGCCATGCCGTTGAAATCTGCTCCCAAGGTTGGTATTTGTGGCCAGATTGAAAACTCCCTATGTTCATGTGTGGGAGGAAATAGAAAATGTGTGCAGGAAATAACCCGTTCACTTACTGTTACGATAAAAGGAATACTTTTAATTAACCCAGAACAATCTTCATTATTGAGCATCAAATAACTACCATTTTCCAACAACTTGAACGTGGGGATGATAGCAGGAACTGGCGTGCCTTGCAACACGCAAGCCATATTTGGTCGGTGTTTGTTGCATGAACCGTGTAACTGTATGTGCCTACACATTAGTGAATGATCTGGCGTCTCAGTGCATTCCTCTCAATTCAGATAAACTTCTTGATCATCTTTGAAACATCTGTATGTGTATGGAAGCGACCAGACCTCATGAAGAAAACCACTACCTAAAGGTTCATAACGACCTATTGGTATATATTTCATACAATTTGAAAACTTATATAAAGCAAAAGGCAGCGTTATTAAACCGTGGATAAGGCACGTTGCCAAAGCAGCCAACCTTTTGGATTTATACTGGAAATGTTAAAGGAAGAATTATGGAGTAGGGCCTGTAAATCTTTAATGGACAACCGAGTAAAATTACTCCAACCATCATATTCCTCTAACTCCGGGATAGTAGGGGTGTTTAATTTTTTAGAAGTAGCCAATCCAAAGCATTTGGTCTGGGAAATTGTTTCATTCACAAACAACATATGATTTGGGATGAGATATTCACGGTGCAAAGCCTCAGTGCCTTGTACCTGCCAGGTTCGTGAACCCCAAACTGATGTAGATCCTGGATATCTTTACACTGTGTTAAGTTAGCATGGGCTCATTACTGGTTTAAACGCCATTTTTCCTTTTTTGCAACTTCTGCACACGACACTTAGTTGTTGCTTTAGCTTTCAGCCTACCTGTGTCAAGATCTATGCCTGCTTCAAGCAGGCGCAGGGTTTTGATGCAGCTTTGTCCTATCTGATTGTAAATGCGGCACACCGTGCTTGGCAGAGCAGCGGTGCACGTTAACTGGTGCATCTCTGGGGATGTGCTAGTTAATATAAATCTGCCCCTTTACATTTAATTGTGTGCAGGGGACACAGAGTCGGTGAGGTTTATCCAAGGTTAAGAAGAGATGAGTCCTGTTCAGTGAAAAATTGGAGATAGGCTTCACCTCCTCACAGCCGCGGGCTGTGGAGGGAGTTACGGTGGGGCAGGGAGGCGGGGAGGGGGAGGGGCAGGGTGGAGGGACCTAAAAACTGGCATATGGATAATTGCAGGTAAGTACACAATTTAATTATTTAAACGAAATTCGTAGCGCGCACAGCATCGCATTTTGCGATGCTGTGCGTGCTACGAAATTCGTTTGAATAATTAAATTGTGTACTTACCTGCAATTATTTATATGCCAGTTTTTAGGTCCCTCCACCCTGCCCCTCCCCCTACCCGCCTCCCTGCTCCACTGTAACTCACTCCACGGCCCGCGGCTGCCTCCTCAGCATCGTTGGACATAGTTAAATAATAGCTGCAAAATGTTACTGTTGTTAAACAATTTTACTATTATAATCTCTGAGATTTGTCTCTTACTCTGCAACATTTCATTGTTGTTATCTTTCTTTAAAGATAAAGACAACATCAACATGAGCGACAATCAGCAATCAGTTGATTTCGACCTCATCATTGAACTCGTAATTGAAACATCAGTGGATGTTGATCCCTTGGATGATTTTAATCCTGAGGATGAAGAAGAACGTGATGAGGATGCAGATTTGTCAGAATTATATGACATAGGATGGGAAGCTGACGTGCTTGAGCCTATGGAACTATAAACATTTATTTTATAAATTTATAATAAATAAAAAGTAAATATGGTCATAAAATTAGATCAGATTCATATATAAAACAGCACAGGTAAAATGAATATAAATTCCATTTCTTTTCTGCTATTTCTGTATTCTAAATTTGCCATGTACAAAAAATTCTTCTATGTAAAAATGTTAAGTAGTGTGTTAAGTTTTTGATGACTGTTATCAATTTACTGTTGGGTAATAGTGGTTAATAACATTTTTTATTATATTTTACCAGATTCAACTGCAGATTATTTCAAGATTTCAGGATGCCAAGCAAAGAAAGAGTGAGAAAGGCTGCAAAACGTCAAAGACAGCAGGTGAATGAAAAAAAGCAGCAGTCCTCTAACAAAAAGATTTGTCAAGTCACCAAGAAAGCACCGGGTAAGAGTAGAAAAACATTCATAAGAAATATATGTAGTAAAAAAAATATTACTACAGAAAATGTTTCAGTCCAGAAAAGGAGAAGCAATTCAAACGGTAAGGAAAGGCCAATGAGAAATGTTACTGCTAGAGTAACAGATAACTCTATGCATGAAAGTAGAAGGAAACAACAGTTTAGGGACATTCGTAAACGAATGTTCCGCAACAGGATAATTGGCAATTTGTTAAAAAATATTAAGAAAGGTCAACAGAAAGTGGTTTTTTATAAGAGAAAAAAAATAGTTGAGAAAGTTATTGATCAGGCATTTGAAATTAAACGTAAGTTATTTATTTTGACAATCAATAGAATTAGGAAGCTAAACAAGGCAATTTATGATTTCAAAAGAAATAGTAGTTGGAAGAGAATAGTTAATCGTAGTAATTTTTGTGAAGTTTTTTCTGGAGAATGGATGCATAGTTCAAGCTCTGAGGCATTTTTTAATGAGGAGAGTTATTTCCAGGATAATGATTTGGTGCATGCAGTTGACACCAGTGGTCGAGCTTATGAGGTGAAAGATGGTTGTCCAGTTGAAAAAGAAAAACTTGTGACAACAGAGATAGAAGAGGTGTTAGGTAATGAGGTTTTAGGGAGACGTCCTAAGGGTCCTGTGTACACCTGGAAGTGTAGTAGTATTTGCAGTGTACGACAGGATTCCATCAATTTGCTTTGTGATTTTATATGGTCATTTAATAAGAAAAGTTTGAAGCAGAAAATGAAGTTGTTGCAAGAATTAGATCCTTGCAGAGTGAGAGAAGTGATAGGTTTGCATGGTCATTCACTGGCTTGTCTTTCCAGGAGAGTATGCCAGAGTGTTTTTCATCATTTCAGGATGCTAGCAGTGCATCATAATAAAGTGAGGAAATTAGTTAGAATGTTGTATTATGCTAAGAGTCCAGCAATTATGCTTAAACAATTATGCGCTGCTCTTTTGCATGGTTCTGAAATAGATGTGAAGAATATATGTGAAGAAATTGAGTTTTGTTACTTTGGAAGTAAAGAGGAGAATGTTGAAATTGACCAAGAAGAAGAGAGTAATGTGGAAGATAGTGTACAGGTTTCCAGTACAGATAATTTCCAGAGGGAAATTGCGACGTTTGAGGTGAAATCAAGTGAGAGGCCAAATTTCACTTGTGTGTGTTGTCGACGCACTTATTATAAGAATCAGACTAAGTTAGTGGATTTATATGGAAAAAGTGAAAGGGAAAATAATAGTGAATGGAAGGATTTTACAACATACTTGATGGTAGAAAATTGTTTTGATTTGGGATTGGATCAACGTGTGTGTACTTATTGTTGTAACAAATTAAATCAAAACCAGATGCCTGCTAGAGCAGTTCATAATATTCTGGAATTGGTTGAGATTCCTTCTGAATTGAAGGATTTAAATACTTATGAATCTATTTTGATTCAAAGTATCCATCCCTTTCAGGCTATTGTAAGAATGGAGCCAAAGACAGGGAAATTGCCTCCATCAGATTTACAGAGAGGATTAAAGGGAAGAGTTGTTTATTTGCCTCTAGATTTGAAGAAAAACATTAACACAATTGGAGTAGAAAAAGTGGAAGAGGAACCTCTTGTTATCTTAGTTAATGGGGTTCCGACAAAGAATAAGAAAATATGGCAAGATTTAGTAGATGTTAGGAAAGTCAAAAGGGCAACATTGTATTTGAAAAAATATAATAAATACTATAAAAATGTATATGTTGCAGAAGAGGAAGTAAGTGAGGAAGAGGATAGCGATTTGTGTGCTGGTCAAATTGAGAAAGTAGAACCCTGTACTAGTGAAGAAATATATGAACATTATAGTGTTCATCCTTTGCATTCCAAGGAAGTCATGGGGAATGCTATTGAGTTGTTTCAAATGAAACAAGCGAAAGGGAGTCCCATTAGTGTTTGGGAGGAAAGTTTGGAAGCTCGGTGTTTCCCACAGCTTTTTCCAACAGGTCAGGGAGGAAGATATGATGAGCGACCTCATCAAATTCCTGCTTCTGAATACCGGACTTTGCGATTGTATGCAGGAGATCCTAGGTTTCGACAATGCATTCCTTATTTGTTTCATCTCCTGTTTGAAAGCGATCTGTCTGGACTGTCATATGCAGTGAACCACATCTTGAAAAGTGGTATACACATGCAAAACATCTCGGCAAGTGACTTTATGGATAAAGTCAATGTCCAAGACAGTATTTTGGATTCTCACCTGATTAATCTCATGGCGTGTCAGCGTGGTACTAATGAGTACTGGTACCGTCGTCATGGTGATTTAAAATGTATGCTGAGGAACTTAGGAACTCCCACATGGTTCCTCACTTTGAGCTGTGCTGAGTATGGCTGGGAAGACTTACTTGAATTTCTACGAGAGGCAAATGCTAACGTAGAAAACATCGAATTCAAGACACCCGGAGAACTGTGCTCTTTGGATCCAGTCAATGTATGTAGGTACTTCAATCATAGATTTGAAGGTATGATGTCTTTCATCATGAATAAGAAGAATCCACCTCTTGGAGAGGTGTTGGATTTCTTCTGGAGGAAGGAGTACCAAGCAAGAGGTGCTCCTCATATACATATGTTGCTGTGGATCAAGGATGCACCTAAATTTGGAACGGATGCAGAAGACTCAGTGATGAGTTTCATAGAACAGTATTCTACGTGTGCTGTTCCAAACGCAAAGGAGAAAAAAAGCCTAAGAGAAAAAGTTCTACGTTTCCAAAGCCATCGATGTGGAAAGTACTGTCGTCGTAAATTCCGGAACAAAGACAAGTTCTACACCAAATGTCGTTTCGGCTTTCCACGACCGGTGATTTCTAAAGGAAGAGTGAACAGTTTGATGTCTTCGCTGCGACATAATGTGATGAAGAAATCACCTAAAAACACATACAATTTGAAGAGGAACGAAGAGTCTAAGTACATCAACGACTACAACCCGGTGATTTTGTCCATGTGGAATGCTAACATGGATATACAGTTTGTGGCTGATAACTGTATGGCTGTGGCTCGGTATGTGACATCTTACATCACCAAAAAAGAGAAGACAGAATTGAAGGATATGTGGGAGGACATTTCCCATGAAAAGAGCCTCAGCAAGAAGTTGTACAGTTTCAGTCTGAAGATGTTGTCGCATCGAGAAATCGGAGCTTACGAATGTTCTGACCGGTTGTCTTCAGCAAGTCTCTATGCCAAGTCCAGGAGTATCGTTTGGGCGAGTGTTGGTCTTGCTGCAACGCGTAATCGAGTTCTCAAACCTGTGCGGGAAATTGAGTATTTGGCGGAAAAGGAGCCAAACAGTACCGACATTTTGAAGAGCAACATGTTGGATACATATTATCCAAATCGAAGCAGTCACCTCGAGAATGTTTGTCTGTATGAGGTTCTGCAAAATTACATATTCAAGAGGAACATCAAAGAAGATACTGAGAAAGGAGTGTATGCTGTAATAGGAAGTGAGGGATGTCTGGTCAAGCAAAGAAAATGCCACTTGATAAACCATCGAAAATTGAGTGGCGAATCTCCTGAAAAAAAGGAGTTTTTCTATTTAGCACTTTTGCAACTTTTTAAGCCTTGGCGTGCAGAAGAAGAACTGCTTGGAGATTTCCTTTGTTACGAAGACTCATTCAATGCTGCCAAGGAGACCATAGAATGTCCTGCTTTTCCCAAATATGTAGAAATGTTGAATGTGGAAATTGAGCAGGAAGCAACGATTGCAGCCGAGATTGCCAGAGACAGTTCTCAGGACAGTCAGAGTTCTGCTTCATTGAGTCAGGATCCACTAGGAGGACCTCTTATAGAAAATGAAGCTGCCACTGCTATGAATGAAGTGGAAAGAGCCATGGCACATGCTCAGGAGGATGCGGTTAACTTAGAAGAGTTGGAAAGACAACTCAACGTTGAGCAGAGGAAAATATATGACGAACTTACCATGCAAATTGATCATGGATTAAGTCATGACAAGAAAGAGTGCTCATGTACGTCGTTGAAGCCTGTCCGACTGTACGTGAGTGGAGAAGCGGGAACTGGAAAAAGTTTCCTTATTAAAGCAATTTCATATTATTTGCAGGAAAGGACAGAGTCATCGCTGTCTTGTGTTGTCACCGCTCCAACTGGACTGGCAGCACATAACATTAAAGGGATTACTTTACATCGTTTACTGATGCTGCCAGTGGAGCATGACAACAAATTAGAATATCACAAGCTATCTGGAGATGCTTGTTTTGAAGTTTCAAGAGTCTTGAGGAAAATGAAACTTCTTATCATTGACGAAGTAAGCATGGTTTCCAATGTCATGCTTGCCTTTGTGCATTTGAGAATGCAAGAAGTTCTCAAAACAGAGTATGATGTGTTATTTGGTGGCAAACACATCATTGTTTTCGGAGATCTTCTGCAGCTGACACCAGTGAAAGGGCAACCTGTGTTCAAAATGCTCACGCATGAAGATACCAGGAAGTGCTTAGGGAGCATTGGCAACGTCAATATATGGTTAAACTTCAATTATGCTGAACTGCATGAAAATATGCGTCAGGCAAAGGATGAAGTTTACAAGACTATTCTACAAGATGTTAGAATTGGAAAAGTGACCGAGCATGGGAAAGAAGCTTTACATGCACGATTGCTGACAAATTTATATCCAGACGAAGATGTTGTGCCTGAGAATATTTTTCAGAAAATTACTGAGAAAAAATCTGGAATATGTTTGATGCCAACTCTTGCAGAATGTGCCAAATTCAACAACAAAATGTTGCATTTAGAAAAGCAAGAGATTGTGAAACTGGAAGCTATTGACAGAGTAGAGCATATGGGATCAACAATTATTTTGTCTGAGAATCTGAAAACAAAATCGGATTCATTAGAGAAGAGTATATCTAAAACTGCGGGTTTTGAAAAGACTCTGAATGTGTGCTTGAACTGCTGTATAATTTTAAGAAGGAATTTACATGTTGAAAGAGGTCTGGTAAATGGATCAATGGGTAATGTTGTTGATTTTGTGAAATACAGAAATAGAGATGGAATTGAATTTTTAAAAATTAAATTTGATGGCATTGAGGAAGTACAGCTAATTGCTCGTTGTTCTGCTAGATTTTTGCTTGTAAAAGACTTATATGTTCGTCGTAAGCAGTTTCCTGTTTGCTTGGCAATGCGGTGACAATCCATAAATCGCAAGGTTTAAGGTAGACTGTGCATTGGTGAATATTGGCAGTTCTGTGTTCAAGGAGGGTATGGCATATGTGGCATTGTCACGAGTTAGAACTTTATCGGGATTGTACTTGATTGAGTGTGATGTCACAAACATTTGTGCGGATCTAGATTGTGTTAAGGAATACAATAGGTTAAGAAGAGAGTATGCGCCACATTTGCCTCAGTATCCTTTGTTTGAGAAACGTGTGGTAGGCCGGAAACGAAGAAATGTGACCAATACTGGGGAGGTTGTAGCAAAAAGACGAAAAGTCGATGAACCTGAAATTATAAGCAGAAACAAAAAGGATTCTGTTGAAGATGTTGTTGGTTTTCAATTTGAAAACAGTTCTGGTGTCAACTGCTATGCTAATGTAGTGGTTAATGTTTTGTTTTCTCTAGAAAATGTAAAAGAAGAGATTGTGGATTAATTCTGATCAAAGATTTTGCAGTTTGTTAAATTCTGTGTTAGAGAAATGTAGCACTGATAGAACAAACATAGAAAGTGTGTCTGAAATTCGAAATCTGTTAGACAGATGTTCAGGCCAAACACAATTCTCTCAAAATAGTCAGCAAGATTGTCAGGAGTTTTTAATGTATATGCTTGATGTATTGCATGATGAAGGTGTAGATGTAGATCACCTGTTTGGGCTTTCTTATCAATGGCAGCATGACTGCGAGAACTGTAGGGTATCAAGTACTACTAGTGTAGACTCAGAAAGATTTATATATTTAACTTTGCCAGACAGTAAATCAGTCTCTTTTAATAAGCTAGTAAAAGCAGCTGATCACAACATGGAGTGTAGCCAATGTAAATCTGAAATGATGTCCACATTATTTATACGAACATATGGCCAGTATGTCATTTTAATGTTCCAACGATGTAGGCCTGATGGAACAAAATTGACAACTTTAATTAAAAATTTTGTGGCTTCACAGTTGTCAATATCAGGAAGGACTTTTGTAACTGTAGCAATTATATATCATGATGGTCCTTCAATAACATCAGGACATTATACAGCTTATTTAAAGTGTAGAAATGGCTGGTCATTCTGCAATGATTCTGTTTTAATTTTCACAAAAAAATTGCCGTATGACCTTAAAAACTCTTACCTGGTGTTTTTAAAACCAAAATTTTAGGGAAAGAATCTCGGGATGTGCTCTGAGGAATTTCAAGAAGTTCTAATGGCTCCTACACGATTTGGCCTTGAGGATAAGTGTAGTACAGAGACATAACTTCTTACCATAACACTGGACGTCATGGAGAAATACGTGCACTTTGAATGAGTTCAGAAAAACTGTTTCTTTTTATAAGCTAATTGAAGCAGCCAATCAAAACATGGAGTAGAGGGAATGTAAGTCTGCAATGCTGTCTACTGTTTTACATTGCTTTGTGATTAAAAGTGATGTAGAGAATTAAATAATTGTACTAGTCATAAAGGTAGTGTAAGTCTGCTTCATAGTAAGCAGTATCAGTGTGATAGGAAATGTAGAACATGATTGAGCAAGAAGGGGAAGATATTACTAGTCCAGGATTGTGAAAATGATCTTCAACATTTTAATTGTGAAAGTTGCGGAAATACAACATGACGGGATTGGCTTAAAAGAATTCTAAGAGTTATAAATGGCTCAGACACGATTTGGCCTTGTGGAAACGTCTGGTAGAGAGCGAGAAGTCATTTATTGTATGTAACATGTTTTTGAAAACGATGGAGGTTTTCTTTCAGAAAGTGGCGGGTTGAAAGTAATAACAGCACAACAGAGTGTAAGCTGTTCATAGGACATCCTTGGCCGTCATGGAAAGTAAGTTAACTTTAAGGAGTTCTGAATTCTGATTTGTTATGTTGTATGGGTTTTTTAAACACAATCATTTTGATTGTGTTTTTTTTTCCCCGCTGTTATATGATGAATACCTTCAAGTCACTGTTTTAGTGAAATTTGATACATTCTGAGAACAGCAAAAATAAACCATTTAACATGTATAATTAATTCTGTTCTGTTTGCATTTATGATGTACATGTAGAACTGTGTAGGAGGCATGGAGAAGGTGAGGCTTCTGTAAGTGTCAAAGTTGTTGCATACAGTGCTCATATTCTACGTAGTCTTTTATATTTCATTACTTTCACTGTTTCTGACTGATCTAAAAACATTTTTTTAAAAAGAACAGTAAGTATAAGGGAAGGAAACACACAGTTATGTTAAAAGAAAGACAGCTATAGGGAATAAACTAGGGATACTGTTACCCGCAATCCTCTGCTGATGATGTCACTGAGCATGTCATGAATGATGTAATATGTGACATCATCAGCAGTGGATTACGGGTAATAGTATCTCTAGTTTACTCCCCTATAGCTGTCTTTCTTTTAACATAACTGTCTGTTTCCTTCCCTTATACTTACTGTTCTTTTTAAAAAAAAAAACAATTTTTGGTTCGCTTCCGGTTCGCGTACCGGCGAGCGAACTGGGAAGCGAACTAAGAGAAATAGAGGTTGGCACAGTTCCAAATATTGTACCAATTTTTTAATAACGGGGAGGTAGTTCTGAAAAGAACTTTTTTTTTATTGTTTTTGTTGTTTTATATTTTTTGTATTATTTTTCTGAACATTTTTTTAGTTTTTTTGAATTTTTCTGAACAGTTTTATATTTTTTGGGTTTTTTTTTCGGAGGGGGCAACGAAAACGATTCATTGTAAAGGGCTCAACAGGAGCAACAAAAAAAAAAAAAGAATTTATTATTTGGGGCGTTTCGTACAAACTTGCATATGATAGTCAATAGCTCTGTTGATCAGAGTGATGCTACTTTCTCCGTAGCAAATGAATCCATTGCAATGTACGCAGACTTGTTTTACTTCACGAAATCTCGTTTGTATATTTGGCACCATCTCCCTGCCCTCTGGTCCCGTTACTTCCGGTACAACAGATCTTCTGGCCATAATAGGGACATTATCTAGGTCGTTACGAAACTGTGCAGCACTGTAGTTGTTAGGATGCCACCTAGTCATATGGCGATGCATTGTGTAGGGTCCGAAACTGTATTTTTTGTCGGTCCCTCTGGACAGTCTATCTTGACATATAAGGCAAGTTACGTATCTTGCATTTACTTTTTTCTGACCTTTGGGAATTTAAAAAAATTGCCAAATGAAGTTTTCTTTCCGGTGAGACGTCCTGGGCTCCTCAGGCAAAAAGTGCCTCTCTTCGTGCTCTTCGTCCTGTTCCTCTTCTTCCTCTTCTTGCTCAATTATAACTTCAGCAGGTGGTCCACTCTTCCTTGGATGTGGTGGAGGTGGTGGGGAAGCACCAGCTGAAGCTACTAAAGAAGCCATTGCTCACTGGTAACAAAGGGTCTTTCTCTCACAATGATGAAAGTCAGAGTGAAGAAAGAAGGAGGGATTTTCATCATTTGGGAAAAACAATAGTTCTTAACCAATGAAAAGTGTTCATTTTAGATTATATGACCTAGTCTTACATCATTAGGAAACCAAAAGTGAAATGAACCAATGAAAAGTGTTATTACCAAGTCACATGACCTGCTGTGTTTACGTTACGCGCTTTGCAGGGCCTCCCGGTTTGCTTCCAGAAACCTGTGCTTTGCGACTCGATAAGCGTACCAGTTCGCTAACGTAGCACGTCATATGACGTATCACGCGTCAACGCGAAACGTCATGCGGACGGGAGGCGTCACGATGTTGTTTTCTAACGCGGCAGTTGCGGTAAAGAAACGTTTACCGGCTCGCGGTCTATTTCGCGGCATCAAGGTCAGCTAACGGGAAGCTTCCCGATTCGCGAAGCGGGAACGAAGAAAAAAAATATTTAAAAAAAAAATTATTAATAAACATATAAAATATATTTTTGATTTAAAGAAGAATACATTTTACAGCTACAGATATTAGCTGTTAAAAAACCAATGAAATTCGCTGAAAAAACCATAGGTTATAGACCATATATAGTTAGGAATTAGCATTTACAAAACCTTGAAAATTCACTGAAAAAACCATAGGTTATAGACCATATATAGTTAGGAATTAGCATTTAGAAAACCTTATTTTACTCACACAAAACCATTGAAATTCCATATATAGTTAGTTGCACTAACTATATATCGCGCACCCGCAATCCACTGCTGATGATGTCACATATTACATCATTCATGACATGGTCAGTGACATCACTGATGACATCACTGATGACATCTCAAATGACATCACTGATGACATCACTGATGACATCTCAAATGACATCACTGATGACATCATGACACACCAATACCAGTTACTAGATACGCACTCACTGATTCCTACGTCTACACACACATTCACTCATTCACCCATACAATCACTCATACATACAGTCACTCATTATTACAACACTATCATATGCACTCATACACCTATGCAGACAGTCACACACTGCCACTCATCCATGGAGTTACTCACACACCAAGTCAGTCCTGTAAAGAATCAATCACACTTCCATTTCCTCATCTATACAGTTAAACACAGAACACCATACTTCAGTGACATCACTGATGACATCACTAATGACATCTGAAATGACATCACTGATGACATCTCAAATGACATCACTGATGACATCATGACACACCAATACCAGTTACTACATACGCACTCACTGATTCGTACGTCTACACACACATTCACTCATTCACCCATACAATCACTCATACATACAGTCACTCATTATTACAACACTATCATATGCACTCATACACCTAGTCAGTCCTGTGAAGAATCAATCACACTTCGATTTCCTCATCTATAGTTAAACACAGAACACCATACTTTTCACACATATACTAACACATACTTACTCTCTTATACAATCACTGATACAAGTACACATTGATATGCACAGAGTCACACACCTCCCAGCCAGCCACACACACACTCAGTCTTCCATACATCCAGTAATTCTTCAATATGTAAAACGTATTTAAACTTTACAAAAACACACAGACACTAGATGATGTCATCAGTGATGTCATTTGAGATGTCATCAGTGATGTCATCAGTGATGTCACTGACCATGTCATGAATGATGTAATATGTGACATCAGCAGCAGTGGATTGCGGGTGCGCGATATATAGTTAGTGCAACTAACTATATATGGAATTTCAATGGTTTTGTGTGAGTAAAATAAGGTTTTCTAAATGCTAATTCCTAACTATATATGGTCTATAACCTATGGTTTTTTCAGTGAATATATATATATATATTACCTACTGGCGGTCGCCAGTAGGTATATATAGTTAGGATTTTTTCCCTATGGGATTTTTGAAAATTCTATGTCTAATAACTTTGGCGTTTGTGGACGGAATTGGCTGAAATTTTCAGGAAAATGGAACATTTTGTTTCTGAGCAGCCCCTGAAAATTTGGGGGGGGTTCGTCAAGGGGGGGCCGAGAAAAAAGGGGGGTCCCAAAACGTGTTTTTAACATTGAGTTTTCCATAGGGCGGTTGGCCTCACTTTTAGCCCGAACGGCTGAATGGATTTGCACGAAACTTGGCAAAATTGTAGGGACTGGTAGCCCGATGTGCCTTTTGTAGGTCTCAATATATGTGCTCCAGTGGATTTTGAGAAATTAACGTTTAAAAAAAGATATATATCTGTAACAGCGGACCGGGCAGCGCTCCGGTTCGCTGACTTTTCGCGCAACGGAGCTTTGTGAAGCGAAGCTGATTGGTTCTCCGGCGTCTGTCAACATTCCAAACAGTCCGTAGCGGCCGCCATCTTGTCTCTCGGTAGGATCGAGAGACAAGAGGAGGCCAAAGCGAAGGGGCAAATGACCATAAGGGGGCATAGTAGATCCTCGCTGACCCTCTAGGTTTGATGTGGAGGTTTTAAAAGGGTCCCGCGGGGCAAAAAAAATAAATAATAATAATAATCGAACGGCTGAATGGATTTGCATGAAACTTGGTAAAATATTAGGGACTGGTAGCCCGATGTGCCTTTGTTAGGTCTCAATATATGTGCTCCAGTGGATTTTGAGAAATGAACGTTCAAAAAAAGATATATATCTGTAACAGCGCTCCGCTTCGCGTAACGGAGGTTTGCGAAGCTGATTGGTTCTCCGGCGTCTGTAAACATTGCAAACAGTCCGTAGCGGCCGCCATCTTGTCTCTCGGTAGGATCGAGAGACAAGAGGAGGCCAAAGCGAAGGGGCAAATGACCATAAGGGGGCATAGTAGATCCTCCTTGACCTCTTAGGTTTGATGTGGAGGTTTTAAAAGGGCCCCGCGGGGCAAAAAAAAAATAATAATAATAATCGAACGGCTGAATGGATTTGCACGAAACTTGGCAAAATTGTAGGGACTGGTAGCTCGATGTGCCTTTGCTAGGTCTCAATATATGTGCTTCAGTGGATTTTGAGAAATTAACGTTCAAAAACAAGATATATATCTGTAACAGCGCTCCGCTTCGCGGAGATAAAATTATATCTGTATTACCTAGCTGTTGCTAACACCAGTTAGCGACGGCTAGTAGGAGATAGCGACCATCTTGGGCCCCACTTTGCATGTGAGTGATATTTATCACTAATGACATGCAAAGTGGGCGTGCCAAGATGTTAGCGACTGGAAACAGTCGCTAACATCGCTATCTCCTATTATCAACTTTTGGAAATATTCGAGATAAGCGCGAATATCTCCAAAAGCTAGCACCTGCCCTGAGCAGTTCTTAGCCATGTTATCCAATGGGAGGTGGATAACATGGCTAAGAGCATTAGCTCGGTAATGCATGAATATCGCTGAGTTTTCAGCGATATTAATGCATTGCGGTCGTTTATTATCGTATTTGCGATAAACCTTGATAATAGCAAGGTTTATCTGCGATAATTTCTGACGATGCTTAGCGGTAAAAAAATCGTTGCTAAGCATCGTTAGGGATAAATATCGCTTAACTTTGGTAATATGCCCCAACGTCTGTTAACGTTCGATTCGAAGGAAATCAGGAAGTGTTGAAAAACATTGTCTGCGCCATCTTGTCTTTTTTCAAATGCCACACTTTTGTCGTGCACGGCAGCCATTTTAGATGCCTTGACCAGACCCACTCTCTGCACGCTGTCGATCCTTAGCATGGCTCCCCACCCTTGCAAGCATCTCCCCCAGGCAGTGGTCACCCCCGCTTTCTGTCTTATGCATGGGTAATAAACCTCCCCCCATCTGCGCTGCTCTTCCCTGAGAATCACACCCTGTGCCCGCCCGACACCTCCCTTTCGCCCTATTCACTACCGCACCCTCTGACACTCCTTTTCCTCTGTGTCCGATTGTCCAGGCTGGTCCTAGGGTATCAGCTAGCCCTGCAGATGTAGTTTATGGCCCCAGCTGTAAAGAATCACCCCTCTTCAAAGGAGTTATAGTAGATCAAGGCCCACACTCGATGAGATTCGTCACAGCAGAAGCGTTCCTATTATCTGAAAACCATCCTGTATTGTGATTGGGGAGGGGACCGAGCCTGAAGCGGAAGATTCCAGGGATGACTCTTTGTACATCAAAGTTTTTACAAGTATGTGTCACATTAAAAATATATAGCACTCCGACAAAGTAGTAAGATTATAAAACTTTAATAATTTATAAATATATACAAGAAAACAAAAATAGTAATAACATATAAACATTTTTAGGGAAAAACAACGAAGTAGCGGTCGGCTGTGCGAATAGTCCCAACGCAGCACAACGTCCAGATTTCCGGCGTGGGGCGTCGCGGGGGGTGGGTCATCAGTAGCAAACTGTTGTGCGAATAGTTCCAAGGCAGCAGAACGATGGCACCAAGGTGATGTCCAGTAAGTTGCCGCACTGGTTTTGGTATCCTACAATGCTGCTCCGAATAACGGCGTAGGGCGCCCCGGGGGAGGCGGCGTAAACGGGCCTCTCCAGGTGGAGTGTCATCTGTTGTAGTGGGGCGCCCCTTTACCGTTTCAGTTGCCATTCCGTCCGTTTTTGGTCCACTGTGTCAAAAGCCGCAATTCAGCTGAGTTGCGCCCACTCTTGCGGTGCAGCGATAGGCGGCTGTCACAGGACTCTCAAAATGGCGGCAGGCTCTTTCCTTTTTGGGCCTGGTCCACTGAAATGGCCCTTGGACACCTTGGAAATCGGACGCTTGTCTGCTAGGTCTTGGACCCCATTCTCGAAAGCGTCCCCTCCGCCTTGAGGATTTATCAAAAGTTTTGGGGGCCCCCGACTCCTGTAGGCTTCTGGTGGGGAGCGGTTGCCATGATTGCTCGCGGAATGACCACGACGGAGCTACGAGATGGTGGTGCTCTCATGCTGACGCCAGCTTCAGTCTGAAACATCCAGAAACAAGGTGGGGCTTTCATCGTTTGGGAAAAAAAAAAAGTTTTCATCCAATGAAAAGTGTTGTTTTTAGGTCATATGATCAAGCCTTCCATCATTAGGAAACCAAAAGTAAAATGAACCAATGAAAAGTTTTATAAACAAGTCACATGACCTGTTATGCGGCATAGGGTATAAAATGCGGAGAAAATACGTTGGCACGTGAGGCGGCGTCAGTAGCGGACCGATGTGCGAATAGGCCGAAGGCAACACAACGCGCCAAGATCCGGATGGCACCGAGGTGGTGTCCAGCAAGTTGCAGCACTGGTGTGGCCATCCTATAATGCTGAAAGTCGGCGTGGGGCGCCCCGTTGGCCTGTGAGTTTGCGTCAGTAGCGGACCGATGTGCGAATAGGCCGAAGGCAGCACAACGCGCCAAGATCCGGATGGCACCGAGGTGGTGTCTAGTAAGTTGCCGCACTGGTGTGGCCATCCTACAATGTTGAAAGTCGGCGTGGGGCGCCCCGTTGGCCTGTGAGATGGCGGCAGTAGCGGACCGATGTGCGAATGGGGCCAAAGGCAGCGCAACAATATTTTCGGAATAGAAGACACCACAAGGCGCTGAGATGCCAAGATCCGGATGGCACCGAGGTGGTGTCTAGCAAGTTGTGGCACTGGTGTGGCCATCCTACAATGGTAAAAGTCGGCGTGGGGCGCCCTGTTGGCCTGTGAGATGGTGTCAGTAGCGGACTGATGTGCGAATGGGGCCAAAGGCAGCGCAACAATATTTTCTGACTGACACCACAAGGCGCTGAGATGCCAAGATCCGGATGGCACCGAGGTGATGTCTAAGTTGCGGACCGATGTGCGAATGGGGTCAAAGGCAGCGCAACAATATTTTCTGTATGGAAGATACCACTAGGCGTTGAGATGCCAAGATCCGGATGGTACCGAGGTGATGTCTAGCAAGTTGCTGTACTGGTGTGGTCATCCTACAATGCTGAAACTCGGCGTGGGGCGCCCTATTAGCCTGTGAGATGGCGTCAGTAGCGGACCGATGTGTGAATGGGGCAAAGGTAGCGCAAGAATATTTTCTGAACAGAAGACACCACAAGGCGCTGAGATGCCAAGATCCGGATGGCACCGAGGTGGTGTCTAGTAAGGTGCACTGGTGTGGTCATCCTACAATGCTGAAACTCGGCGTGGGGCGCCCGATTAGTCTGTGAGATGGCGTCAGTAGCGGACCGATGTGCGAATAGGCCGAAGGCAGCACAACGCGCCAAGATCCGGATGTCACCGTGGTGGTTTCATAGTTGAGAGGCACTTCATCTGCAGTGGGGCGCCGAGATCCGGATGGCACCGAGGTGATGTCTAGCAAGTTGCTGTACTGGTGTGGCCATCCTACAATGCTGATAGTCGGCGTGGGGCGCCCCGTTGGCCTGTGAGATGGCGTCAGTAGCGGACCGATGTGCGAATGGGGCCAAAGGCAGCGCAACAATATATTCTGAATTGAAGACACCACAAGGCGCTGAGATGCCAAGTTCCAGATGGCACCGAGGTGGTGTCTAGCAAGTTGTGGCACTGGTGTGGCCATCCTACAATGGTAAAAGTCGGCGTGGGGCACCCTGTTGGCCTGTGAGATGGTGTCAGTAGTGGACCGATGTGCGAATGGGGACAAAGGCAGCGCAACAATATTTTCTGACTGACACCACAAGGCGCTGAGATGCCAAGATCCGGATGGCACCGAGGTGATGTCTAGCAAGTTGCTGTACTGGTGTGGCCATCCTACAATGGTAAAAGTCGGCGTGGGGCGCCCTGTTGGCCTGTGAGATGGTGTCAGTTGCGGACCGATGTGCGAATGGGGCCAAAGGCAGCGCAACAATATTTTCTGTATGGAAGATACCACTAGGCGTTGAGATGCCCAGATCCGGATGGCACCGAGGTGATGTCTAGCAAGTTGCTGTACTGGTGTGGTCATCCTACAATGCTGAAACTCGGCGTGGGGCGCCCCATTAGCCTGTGAGATGGCGTCAGTAGCGGACCGATGTGTGAATGGGGCAAAGGTAGCGCAAGAATATTTTCTGAAGAGGAGACACTACAAGGGGCTGAGATTCGGTTACCACCGAGGTGATGTCTAGCAAGTTGCCGCACTGGTGTGGCCATCCTACAATACTGCTCCGAATAACGGCGTGTGGTGCCCGAAGGGGGGGGGGGAGGCGGCGTGAACGGGCCTTCCCAGGTGGAGGCTCGTCTGCTGTAGTGGGGCGCCCCTTTACCGTTTCAGTTGCCATTCAGCTGAGTTTCGGCTGCTCTTGATGCTACAGCGACAGGCGGCTGCAACAGGACTCTCAAAATGGCGGCCTGTTCTTTGGATTTGGGCCTGGTCCACTAAAATGGCCCTGGGACACCTTAGAACTCGGACGCTCGATTTTTTTTTCCTTTCCTGTACATGCAAAAAAAGGTAAATGTCCGGTACGTTACACGCTTCATCTGCCACGATGAACTCTCCAGAGGAACCGAAAAAAAATATAGTTATGGTAACTATACCATGCATCGTCATATGGAGAGGTGGCACCAATTAATTATAGTGCTGCATAAAAGAGAGATTTGGAGGAGAACCCCTGACCTGCTAGTACATTCATCAAAGAAGTGGCACTGACAGCATCAGAGGCAAGGGAAACGGTCCCAAATATTTAGAAGAACTTTGGAAAGATTAAAATGACATGTTTAGATTGTGGCAAATTAATTTCATGTGGACAGATGAGTGTTACTCTAATAAATACAGCATATGAACATCATCATAGTCGATGGTTGGTAGAGACATTTTGACTATATCCTGGACCTGCCCGTCCTCGCCCAAAATGGCGCCGGAATAAATGGGACTCGTAACTCCTTGTTGTGTACTGGTTGCACAACCTTGATATCACGAGATACGTATGCAGTTTTGAAGCACATGGCGGGCGGGGACGAGAATAGATTGAATATTTCGACATCTCTATTGATATTAAGTTCTGATGTGTTATTGATTACTGTACTATTGAAAGTTCGAATTAACGTCACCCATGGTACTTGCCCGCAAATGTATATCTAGATAATTTTATTGTAACTAGCCCTGTCGTATTTTAATTATAAAATGTACGTCAACCAATTCCGCAACTGTTAGACACCTTAGTTCTTGCAACCTAATGGCCCGCCCGTTACGTTCCTCTACAGTGTAAATGTCTACTCATCATATACGATTACAGTTTGCTCCGTGGCCGGCCCTCGTGGTTATAGGCTCGTATTTGTATAATGAAATTTTCACAATAAAGGTTTTTAAAAGAAAACATGGTAGTAGTATATACATTGGTAACGTTTTTAATAATAGTCACTGTTTTAGAATCATTAAAAGGCAAGTGAAATAAAGCAGACCAATTACATGAAGGGTAAAAGGTATAATACGAAGGAACGCAGTAAAGATAAATGGTCAAGGGCTGTTGTGTTTTCTACTCCTGCAACATAAAGTGATCGATAAGAATCTCATATTCAGGCGTATCGGCGACTAAGACAGCAGGTCGACCCTCTTTTGCTCAACGGCTCCGTCATGGGACGAAGAAACGCTCTTTTTCTCGAAAAAAGAATATATTTTACTTGCAGGACAGTTGTAAATTTTCCGGGAAAGTACATTAGCCTGGAACATTATAACATATATTTAAGAAAAAATAATGTTCGGAAGTAATAAAAAGCGTAATTTTTAGGTCATATGACCAAGCCTTTCATCATTAGAATAAGAAAAGTAAAATGAACCAATGAAAAGTTTTATTAACAAGTCACATGACTTGTTATGCTTACGTTACGCGCTGCGCGCCCCGGATGACTTCCGGATGCGCTAACGCGGCGCGTCATATGACGCATTACGCGACAACGCAGGTCCAGAATATAGTCAAAATGTCTCCACCAACCAGCGGTCGGAACACAACCCCTTTCAGCAGGCTAAATAGTTCTGTTAAATGACAACAGAAGGGACAGGCAACAAGAACCATCAGTCAAAGAGGGGAGGGCTAGTTCTTCTCTACGGGGTTACATTGGGGCGCTACCGGAACTGATCGAATTGGTAGTCTACAGTGTTTCTGGATGTTTCAGACTGAAGCTGGGGTTAGCATGAGAGCAGCACCATTTCGTAGCTCCGTCGTGGCCATTCCGCAACCAATCATGGCAGCCGCTCTTTATCGTTATTTTGGGCGGGGTGGGTGGCGGAGCCGAGCTGTTTTGCAGCCATCATTGTCTGGAGTTCAGTTCATCTCACTAGTTTTGTATTTGTCATGAGGGGTTGTTCCTAATGTTTCTATTTTAGCGAGGTCAAAAAGAGATCCCATTAGTGGCCTACTGATTTTGCTCGATTCCTTTTCTTTTTTTTTTTACACGATTTTTCGTTATCTGCAAAGACTAAACAGAGTATTGCGACTCTGTGTTTGTTTGTAAATAGAGAATGAACCAAAGAGAACCAATTCTAAAACAGTAAATACTTGGATAACAATCAATCAAATGGAGAGAGAAGCAGGCATGACGTATTACAACGGGGGCAAAGGCCTGCGTTAACTACTCTTCACTATGTGCAAAGAGAGAGTACTCCTAATAGAAATGAGGGGGGGGGCACCATTCAAAGCAGATCAGTGTGCATAAACACGAAAATGTTTTCACTTACCACGTACTTGACATTCGACAGCTTATGATATTTGCTATTAAAAAACCATTGAAATTCACTCAAAAAAACCATAGGTTATAGACCATATATAGTTAGGAATTAGCATTTACAAAACCTTGAAAATTCACTGAAAAAACCATAGGTTATAGACCATATATAGTTAGGAATTAGCATTTAAAAAACCTTATTTTACTCACACAAAACCATTGAAATTCCATATATAGTTAGTTGCACTAACTACATATCGCGCACCCGCAATCCACTGCTGATCATGTCACATATTACATCATTCATGAAATGGTCAGTGACATCACTGATGACATCACTGATGACATCTCAAATGACATCACTGATGACATCACTGATGACATCTCAAATGACATCACTGATGACATCACTGATGACATCTCAAATGACATCACTGATGACATCATCTAGTGTCTGTGTGTTTTTGTAAAGTTTAAATACGTTTTACATATTGAAGAATGACTGGATGTATGGAAGACTGAGTGTGTGTGTGGCTGGCTGGGAGGTGTGTGACTCTGTGCATATCAATGTGTACTTGTATCAGTGATTGTATAAGAGAGTAAGTATGTGTTAGTATATGTGTGAAAAGTATGGTGTTCTGTGTTTAACTATAGATGAGGAAATCGAAGTGTGATTGATTCTTCACAGGACTGACTAGGTGTATGAGTGCATATGATAGTGTTCTAATAATAAGTGACTGTATGTATGAGTAATTGTATGGGTGAATGAGTGAATGTGTGTGTAGACGTACGAATCAGTGAGTGCGTATGTAGTAACTGGTATTGGTGTGTCATGATGTCATCAGTGATGTCATTTGAGATGTCATCAGTGATGTCATTTCAGATGTCATTAGTGATGTCATCAGTGATGTCACTGAAGTATGGTGTTCTGTGTTTAACTGTATAGATGAAGAAATGGAAGTGTGATTGATTCTTTACAGGACTGACTTGGTGTGTGAGTAACTCCATGGATGAGTGGCAGTGTGTGACTGTCTGCATAGGTGTATGAGTGCATATGATAGTGTTGTAAAAATAAGTGACTGTATGTATGAGTGATTGTATGGGTGAATGAGTGAATGTGTGTGTAGACGTAGGAATCAGTGAGTGCGTATGTAGTAACTGGTATTGGTGTGTCATGATGTCATCAGTGATGTCATTTGAGATGTCATCAGTGATGTCATCAGTGATGTCATTTGAGATGTCATCAGTGATGTCATCAGTGATGTCACTGACCATGTCATGAATGATGTAATATGTGACATGATCAGCAGTGGATTGCGGGTGCGCGATATATAGTTAGTGCAACTAACTATATATGGAATTTCAATGGTTTTGTGTGAGTAAAATAAGGTTTTTTAAATGCTAATTCCTAACTATATATGGTCTATAACCTATGTTTTTTTTAGTGAATATATATATATATATATATTACCTACTGGCGGTCGCCAGTAGGTATATATAGTTAGGATTTTTTCTCTATGGGTTTTTTGAAAATTCTATGTCTAATAACTTTGGCGTTTGTGGACGGAATTGGCTGAAATTTTCAGGAAAATGGGCACATTTTGTTTCTGAGCAGCCCCTGGAAATTTGGGGGGGGTTCGTCAAGGGGAGGCCGAGAAAAAAGGGGGGTCCCAAAACGTGTTTTTAACATTGAGTTTTCCATAGGGCGGTTGGCCTCACTTTTAGGCCGAACGGCTGAATGGATTTCCACGAAACTTGGCAAAATTGTAGGGACTGGTAGCCCGATGTGCCTTTGCTAGGTCTCAATATATGTGCTTCAGTGGATTTTGAGAAATTAACGTTCAAAAAAAGATATATATCTGTAACAGCGGACCAGGCAGCGCTCCGGTTCGCGGACTTTACGCGTTACGGAGCTTTGTGAAGCGAAGCTGATTGGTTCTCCGGCGTCTGTAAACATTCCAAACAGTCCGTAGCGGCCGCCATCTTGTCTCTCGGTAGGATCGAGAGACAAGAGGAGACCAAAGCGAAGGGGCAAATGACCATAAGGGGGCATAGTAGATCCTCCCTGACCCTCTAGGTTTGATGTGGAGGTTTTAAAAGGGCCCCGCGGGGCAAAAAAAAAAAAAATAATAATAATCGAACGGCTGAATGGATTTGCACGAAACTTGGCAAAATTGTAGGGACTGGTAGCCCGATGTGCCTTTGCTAGGTCTCAATATATGTGCTTCAGTGGATTTTGAGAAATTAACGTTCAAAAAAAGATATATATCTGTAACAGCGCTCCGCTTCACGTACTTTTCGCGTTACGGAGCTTTGTGAAGCTGATTGGTTCTCCGGCGTCTGTAAACATTGCAAACAGTCCGTAGCGGCCGCCATCTTGTCTCTCGGTAGGATCGAGAGACAAGAGGAGGCCAAAGCGAAGGGGCAAATGACCATAAGGGGGCATAGTAGATCCTCCTTGACCTCTTAGGTTTGATGTGGAGGTTTTAAAAGGGCCCCGCGGGGCAAAAAAAAAAATAATAATAATAATCGAACGGCTGAATGGATTTGCACGAAACTTGGCAAAATTGTAGGGACTGGTAGCTCGATGTGCCTTTGCTAGGTCTCAATATATGTGCTTCAGTGGATTTTGAGAAATTAACGTTCAAAAAAAGATATATATCTGTAACAGCGCTCCGCTTCGCGGAGATAAAATTATCTCTGTATTACCTAGCTGTTGCTAACACCAGTTAGCGACCGCTAGTAGGAGATAGCGACCATCTTGGGCCCCACTTTGCATGTGAGTGATATTTATCACTAATGACATGCAAAGTGGGCATGCCAAGATGTTAGCGACTGGAAACAGTCGCTAACATCGCTATCTCCTATTACCAACTTTTGGAAATATTCGCGATAAGCGCGAATATCTCCAAAAGCTACCACCTGCCCTGAGCAGTTCTTAGCCATGTTATCCAATGGGAGGTGGATAACATGGCTAAGAGCATTCGCTCGGTAATGCATGAATATCGCTGAGTTTTCAGCGATATTAATGCATTGCGGTCGTTTTTTATCGTATTTGCGATAAACCTTGATAATAGCAAGGTTTATCTGCGATAATTTCTGACGATGCTTAGCGGTAAAAAATTTGTTGCTAAGCATCGTTAGGGATAAATATCGCTTAACTTTGGTAATATGCCCCAACGTCTGTTAACGTTCGATTCGAAGGAAATCAGGAAGTGTTGAAAAACATTGTCTGCGCCATCTTGCCTTTTTTCAAATGCCACACTTTTGTCGTGCACGGCAGTCATTTTAGATGCCTTGACCAGACCCACTCTCTGCACGCTGTCGATCCTTAGCATGGCTCCCCACCCTCGCAAGCATCTCCCCCAGGCAGTGGTCACCCCCGCTCTCGGTCTTATGCATGGGTAATAAACCTCCCCCCATCTGCGCTGCTCTTCCCTGAGAATCACACCCTGTGCCCGCCCGACACCTCCCTTTCGCCCTATTCACTACCGCACCCTCTGACACTCCTTTTCCTCTGTGTCCGATTGTCCAGGCTGGTCCTAGGGTATCAGCTAGCTCTGCAGATGTAGTTTATGGCCCCAGCTGTAAAGAATCACCCCTCTTCAAAGGAGTTATAGTAGATCAAGTCCCACACTCGATGAGATCCGTCACAGCAGACGCGTTCCTATTATCTGAAAACCATCTTGTATTGTGATTGGGGAGGGGACCGAGCCTGAAGCGGAAGATTCCAGGGATGACTCTTTGTACATCAAAGTTTTTACAATTATGTGTCACATTAAAAATATATAGCACTCCAACAAAGTAGTAAGATTATAAAACTTTAATAACTTATAAATATATACAACAAAACAAAAACAGTAATAACATATAAACATTTTTAGGGAAAAACAACGAAGTAGCGGTCGGCTGTGCGAATAGTCCCAACGCAGCACAACGTCCAGATTTCTGGACGGCACCCAGGTGATGTTGCCTGGGTGCCGCACTGATTTCGGCATCCGGCGTGGGGCGTCGCGGGGGGTGGGTCATCAGTAGCAAACTGTTGTGCGAAGAGTTCCAAGGCAGCAGAACAATGGCACCAAGGTGATGTCCAGTAAGTTGCCGCACTGGTTTTGGTATCCTACAATGCTGCTCCGAAAAACGGCGTGGGGCGCCCCGGGGGGGGGGTGGGGGAGGCGGCGTGAACGGGCCTCTCCAGGTGGAGTCTCGTCTGTTGTAGTGGGGCGCCCCTTTACCGTTTCAGTTGCCATTCCGTCCGCTTTTGGTCCACTGTGTCAAAAGCCGCAATTCAGCTGAGTTGCGCCCACTCTTGCGGTGCAGCGATAGGCGGCTGTCGCAGGACTCTCAAAATGGCGGCAGGCTGTTTCCTTTTTGGGCCTGGTCCACTGAAATGGCCCTGGGACACCTTGGAAATCGGACGCTTGTCTGCTAGGTCTTGGACCCCATTCTCAAAAGCGTCCCCTCCGCCTTGAGGATTCATCAAAAGTTTTGGGGGCCCCCGACTCCTGCAGGCTTCTGGTGGGGAGCGGCTGCCATGATTGCTCGCGGAATGACCACGACGGAGCCACGAGATGGTGGTGCTTTCATGGTGACGCCAGCTTCAGTCTGAAACATCCAGAAACAAGGTGGGGCTTTCATCGTTTGGGAAAAAAAAAGTTTTCATCCAATGAAAAGTGTTATTTTTAGGTCATATGATCAAGCCTTCCATCATTAGGAAACCAAAAGTAAAATGAACCAATGAAAAGTTTTATAAACAAGTCACATGACCTGTTATGCGGCATAGGGTATAAAATGCGGAGAAAATACGTTGGTACGTGAGGCGGCGTCAGTAGCGGACCGATGTGCGAATAGGCCGAAGGCAACACAACGCGCCAAGATCCGGATGGCACCGAGGTGGTGTCCAGCAAGTTGCAGCACTGGTGTGGCCATCCTACAATGCTGAAAGTCGGCGTGGGGCGCCCCGTTGGCCTGTGAGTTCGCGTCAGTAGCGGACCGATGTGCGAATAGGCCGAAGGCAGCACAACGCGCCAAGATCCGGATGGCACCGAGGTGGTGTCTAGTAAGTTGCCGCACTGGTGTGGCCATCCTACAATGTTGAAAGTCGGCGTGGGGCGCCCCGTTGGCCTGTGAGATGGCGTCAGTAGCGGACCGACGTGCGAATGGGGCCAAAGGCAGCGCAACAATATTTTCTGAATAGAAGACACCACAAGGCGCTGAGATGCCAAGATCCGGATGGCACCGAGGTGGTGTCTAGCAAGTTGTGGCACTGGTGTGGCCATCCTACAATGGTAAAAGTCGGCGTGGGGTGCCCTGTTGGCCTGTGAGATGGTGTCAGTAGCGGACCGATGTGCGAATGGGGCCAAAGGCAGCGCAACAATATTTTCTGACTAGAAGACACCACAAGGCGCTGAGATGCCAAGATCCGGATGGCACCGAGGTGATGTCTAGCAAGTTGCTGTACTGGTGTGGCCATCCTACAATGCTGAAACTCGGCGTGGGGCGCCCCATTAGCCTGTGATATGGCGTCAGTAGCGGACCGATGTGCGAATGGGGCCAAAGGCAGCGCAACAATATTTTCTGAAGAGAAGACACCACAAGGCGCTGAGATTCGGTTACCACCGAGGCGATGTCTAGCAAGTTGCCGCACTGGTGTGGCCATCCTACAATACTGCTTCGAATAACGGCGTGGGGTGCCCGAAGGGGGGGGGGAGGCGGCGTGAACGGGCCTTCCTAGGTGGAGGCTCGTCTGCTGTAGTGGGGCGCCCCTTTACCGTTTCAGTTGCCATTCAGCTGAGTTTCGGCTGCTCTTGATGCTACAGCGACAGGCGGCTGCAACAGGACTCTCAAAATGGCGGCCTGTTCTTTGGATTTGGGCCTGGTCCACTAAAATGGCCCTGGGACACCTTAGAACTCGGACGCTCGATTTTTTTTCCTTTCCTCTACATGCAAAAAAAGGTAAATGCCCGGTACGTTACACGCTTCATCTGCCACGATGTACTCTCCAGAGGAACCGAAAAAAAATATAGTTATGGTAACTATACCATGCATCGTCATATGGAGAGGTGGCACCAATTAATTATAGTGCTGCATAAAAGAGAGATTTGGAGGAGAACCCCCGACCTGCCAGTACATTCATCAAAGAAGTGGCACTGACAGCATCAGAGGCAAGGGAAACGGTCCCAAATATTTAGAAGAACTTTGGAAAGATTAAAATGACATGTTTAGATTGTGGCAAATTAATTTCATGTGGACAGATGAGTGTTACTCTAATAAATACAGCATATGAACATCATCATAGTCGATGGTTGGTAGAGACATTTTGACTATATCCTGGACCTGCCCGTCCTCGCCCAAAATGGCGCCGGAATAAATGGGACTCGTAACTCCTTGTTGTGTACTGGTTGCACAACCTTGATATCACGAGATACGTATGCAGTTTTGAAGCACATGGCGGGCGGGGACGAGAATAGATTGAATATTTCGACATCTCTATTGATATTTGTAGGAGAGTAGGGTCTGCTATCCTATGGTCACCCCAAATTTTTGCTTTTTGCTTCACTGGTTTTCGACTACTGAGGCTGTGGGCCTGCTGATCAGACCCCCAGCCTGCTGTTCTCTCACTAAATTAATGACACATGTGCTATAGGCACATACCAATTGGAAATGGACTCCTTGTCAGCCCCTGTAGAATGCACTATAGGTGCACAGGGCACAGGAGCCACTAAGGCCTACCAGGGGCTGCAGCATATCTTTTGCCACCCCTGGCTGGTTCTTAAATTGACACAACTGGCTGATCACTCAGCTGGGGTAAGGTGGTGTACACACCCCTTGCTTAGATATAGTATACCTATGTCTAAACCTATATCTGGACACATGTAAACCTGTGAGCCACTCCTATAGACAGGCCTCACCAATCCTGGAGGCTGGGTGCATGGTTTTTATGTGAGATGGAGCTCTAGCATGAGCTGAGCCTGTCTGCAGCCGTCGGGAACAAATCCCTAAGCTGTTTCAGGATAATGCCATACCATATACTATTAAGTGCCTTATAATCCTCGCGGTTATTTAGCAACTTTGGTTTGGCTTTATCAAAACATGTCGTGTAAGGTGTCATACGCTTTGGAATACCATCCCCTCGCCAGTTCTGGCGACGGGGATGGCATTCCACCCCTCTAGAGGGGTAAGACATGTTACTTTGCTTTAATGCGGTTGATTTCTCCAAAGGCCTTAAGATCCACAAAATGGATGCCTCTGCCACAGACAAATGTCTGGACCCCTGGAGCTGACCGAAACCCAGTCAAGGGGGTCCTGGACAAAGGGTTTCCTGTCACAGGAGGGTGTCACCGCCCTCCAGACAGGAGATAGTGTATTGTAGCAGGGAGGTTTGAAAGAAACCAGACACTGCCTGGGGCGCACAAGGCTGCCCCTTGCATAATCCGGCCAAACCGGTTCTGGGGCACTCCAGCCCTCGTGCCAGGGCGGCCTGGATCAAAGGAAGGGGGTGTATCCACCCACTTCCTGGGTCCCACCCATAGGAGGGGACCTAGCAGGTAATCACGCCCACCAGATTCGAATAAGAGTGGGAGCAGTGCCAATGCACATCAGATTTCCTGGAAGAAACATTTGAAACGATATTCTGGACCCTTCGCCCTCCATCTCAACGTGGAAGCCCGAAGAATCTCCCTTGTGGTCAAGGAGTGACCACCCTGCAGCAGCAGGCACCATCCAGCCCTCGACGTCTACTTAGTTGCAGTTCCCGCCGGAACTCGAGCGACTGAGATCGACGAGATCAAGCCTGCCCAGCTTCTAACAGCCCGATCCACAGTCCATGCAAAGCTGAGACCCGTGGAGGCGACCGGAAGCGTGGGGCACGCCATCTTGAAGTGACCACGAGACGCTGACCGTGCAGCCCACGAGTGACCCTCGAAGCTGTACACCGGGGTTTGAGAAGCCCCCACCCTGAGCTACTCCTGAGCCGAAGCTCAGCCCTCCACACTCGACGAGTGCTGCGTGGGGCCCTTTGGCACGATTTGGCTCAACGCGTTGGCCCGGTCACTTGCCAGCCGGCTTGTGGTCCCTGTGCCGACGAACTACAAAAGAAGACTCGTGATTCTGGTTGCTCCAGATCCACACCAGCTCCCCTGAAAGGGAGCCCCGACTCTGACCTTCCTGGTCCGAGTAAGACGCCATCTTCCAATCCCGCGTGGATTGCTCTTACCAAGGCTTGTTTGCTCCAAACCGGAAGCCGACTGCACCGACGGTGAGAGCCTGCGTGGGACAGATCGTGACCTGCTCCTGGACGTCGCAGATGCCCCAGAGCCCACGTGACAGCGAAGAGAAGCGCCTCGACGACCACCTGATTGCGCCCGACATTGCCTGGTTCCGTCCTGGTTCCACCCTGGTCACTGCTGAGTGACCCAGACTCTGTCCCCTCTGCTTTCAGGTACTCTACAACTTGAGTCCACCCTTGGACTCCACCGGACACTTCGTCTTCACCCTGCCTGCAGCCCTTTCAGCTTCAAGCACCAAGAGCCTGCGTGTCAAAACCCGACGCCACTTCGACCCGGTGCACCCACTTCCTGTGGGTGAGGTAACTTTGCTCCGCCGGTGTTCCCACACTGGTGCACACCTCTAGGGTCTGTGTGTTAAGTTTTGTTCCTCTAGGTTCAGCGGAAGTGTCCTTAAACTTTAACTATTTGACTTTTACGCACCATTGGTTAACATTGGTGCATGCGTGCGCTTTCCGCACCTCTCCCGAATCCCGAGGGCCATTCCCGACTTCAGCATTGCTTGTCCTGACTGCTCCCAGCGATTCCCTAGGCCCTAGGCCTAACCACTGTTCGAGTGGCCTCTCTTATACCACTTGTTTAGTATATGGTTTGAGTGGCCCCCTGCCCTCATCCATAATTGTGCAACTTTGTATGTTTAAACAGTGCTTTTGATTTAACGCTTGTGCCCCCTTTATTCATAAAGAATACTGGGGATTGTTTTTAGTAATAAACACATATATTTTTATAATATATACTTGTGTGGTGTCCTTTCGTTTGGTATTACAGGATTGTATGTGGTAAAACAGCTCGCTTAACACGACCTCTTAAGTTAAGCCTTTAGGCTGCTTAGTCCATGCTACCACTAGGATAGCTTGTCTAATAAGGTTGACTTACAACCAGACACCATAAGGGGATTGTTTGGTCAGGTAGTAGGTGGTTCCAGAATTGGAAACATCCCCTACCAGGCCAACTTCTCACATTGGTGAGCAGCGGTGCGGATTTGAGCTTGCTGTTGTTTTACCATTGCAATCTTTATATCAAATTGAAAGATCACATCAAGTACCTCTAGGTACATATAAAATCAAAAGCTTAGCATATTAAGTTCTACTGAACTTAGTAGTTGTAGGTTGAAGGGAGTAGCACACCCCTGACTACAACTCACTAGCAAGGTCCAGTAGGAAAACACTTAGTGTAGGTAAGTGCACCACTTACACCTCACTAGTAACCATGTCCGACACAGGAAAGGCCTCAGGGTCTAGTCCTGTGACAGTTGACCCTACCCAGGCAACTTCTGGATATGACAAACTAACCCGCAGAGACTTGATTGTCTTGTGCAAAGCAAGAGGGTTAAAAAGGGGCAGAAGCCCCACCTGCCTAATCCTGATAGAACTCCTAGAACAGGATGACTTAGAGAAGGCAAAAGCAGCTTCCCTAGATACAGGAACTGGAGGGAACCCCCCTGCAGTTGATCCCCCTGAAGAGGAGGATGATGATGACTTGGATGAGGACTCAGAGGTTGAGGACTTAGAAGTACAGGATCAGGGTAGCCAGGTTCCAGTTGGTAGGCTTAGCCAGGCCAACTTGGACCTACTGGGGAATGGAGAGGGCCAGCACCTCCCCAGAACCCAACATATGATTCCCCCAGGCAACAGAAGAGTGAGATCTCCCTCAGGAGACTCTCATCTTTCTAGTGCCTCCAGGGAATCACAGAGAGGCATGAATGCTTCTCAAAAGTTAGAGCATAGGGCCAGAATGAGGGCTGTCAAACTCCAGATAGAGAGGGAGGAGGTAGCCTTGGCTCAAGCTAGACTTGCCTTGGCAAGAGAGCAGAAATTAAGTGGCTTAGATGTCACTGGTGGCAGCAATTTTCCAAGAGAAAAAGACAGGGCCTATGACAATAGAAACCTGACCAAGATTGTGCCCCCCTTTAAAGAAGGGGATGACATCCACAAATGGATGACTGCTCTTGAGAGAGCCTGCATGGTACAGCAGGTTCCTGAGAACCAGTGGGCTGCAATTTTGTGGTACTCCTTTTCTGAGAAAGGGAGAGACAGGCTCCTCACAGTTAGACCTGAGGATGCCAAAAACTACTCTGTTTTGAAGAGTGCTCTCATTGAAGGGTATGGCCTAACCACTGAGCAATACAGGTTGTTGTTCAGAGACACCCAGAAAGCACAGACTCAAGACTGGACTGATTTTGTGGAGTGTGCCACTAAGGCTTTGGAGGGTTGGTTACAGGGAAGTAAAGTTTCAGACTATACAGGATTGTACAATCTTATGATGAGAGAACAGATCCTTAATAACTGTACAAACCAGCTGTTGCATCAATACCTTATTGACTCTGATCTGACCTCTCCCCAAGAATTGGGAAAGAAGGCAGACAAATGGGTCAGAACAAGGATTAAGCAGAAACCCCAGAACCAAGGTGGTGACCAGAAGAAAACAGACCAGAAGGGTGGTAATCAGAATCAGAAAGATAAAGAAAAAGACCAGAAGTCTTCAGGCCCCCAAACTAATAGTAAGGAGGGTGGTTCCCAAAATGGTAACAAGAAGAAGAAGAACAAAGGTCCAAAGACACCTTGGTGTAATACCTGCAAATCAGTGTCACACTGGGGCAGTGAGTGCACCAAGGCAAATCCAGTTCCCACCACTACAGCTCCTAAAGCAACTGCAACCCCAAGTACAGTAAGCAGTGGTGGAACACAGTCCAAGGGTGTAGCTGGGTTGACCCTGGGTATTGAAGTAGGATCTGGCCTAGTCAGAGTCCCTACACAGGCAGTTCTCCTGTATGATGTGGACATTGAGTTGCCCACTGCAGTAAGCCCCACTAACCTGGGCAAATACAGGCAGACTCCCTTAATAAATGAGAAACTGGCTCAAGCTTACAGGGACACATGTGCTAGTGTCACCATGGTGACCCCTGGCTTTGTGGACCCTGGACAGATTGTACTAGGAGAGAGCTACCTAGTAACCAATGCAAGCAACTCCACTACCTCCCATAGTGTGGCAGTTGTGAACTTCTCCTGGGGAGGGGTTGATGGCCTAAAGAAAGTTGTGGTGAGTGCAGACCTACCAGTAGACTGTCTGTTAGGCAATGACCTTGAAAGCTCAGCATGGTCAGAAGTGGAGTACAGGACTCATGCAGAAATGCTAGGGATTTCAGAGCATGTCCTTGCCATGACAAGGGCTCAGGCTAAGAAGTGCCTTCCTGAACCAGTGGTGGATCTTGAGACAATAGACCAGCCACAACCCAAGAGAAGGAGCAAGAGAGGAAAGGCCTCGCCTTCCACCTTGCCCCAGGTTGAGGATCAGGTTTCAGAGGAAACTGATTCTGCAGTCCAAGAGGAGACTGTCTCTGAAGAGCTTGAACCTGACCAGGTTGAGTTTCTGGGGACAGGGGGACCCTCAAGGGCAGACCTGAGGCAGGCTCAATTAGATTGCCCTTCCCTTGAACCCCTCAGACAGCAGGCTGCTGCTGAGGCTGCTGGGGATGCCCAAGGTACCCATACTGTGTATTGGGATGAGGGACTCCTTTACTCAGAGGCTAGAGCCCCCAAGCCTGGCATGACCAGGAGGTTGGTGATACCTCTGCAGTTTAGGGGATTCCTCCTTACCTTGGCCCATGATATTCCCCTTGCAGGACACTTAGGCCAGAACAAGACGTGGGACAGGCTTGTTCCACACTTTCACTGGCCTCACATGTCAGAGGATGTCAAGGAGTTTTGTCGCTCCTGTGTCACTTGCCAAGCCAGTGGTAAGTCAGGTGGCACAACAAAGGCCCCCCTAATACCACTACCTGTGGTGGGGGTCCCC
Organism: Lissotriton helveticus; assembly: GCF_964261635.1. Classification (NCBI taxonomy): domain Eukaryota; kingdom Metazoa; phylum Chordata; class Amphibia; order Caudata; family Salamandridae; genus Lissotriton; species Lissotriton helveticus. The sequence continues at coordinate 425,634 of NW_027611658.1, read as the reverse complement.
TTTGAGAGAGTTGGAATTGATATTGTGGGTCCAATGGACCCCCAAACAGCATCTGGGAACAGATTCATACTGGTGGTAGTGGATCATGCCACCAGGTACCCAGAGGCTATTCCCCTAAGGACCACCACAGCACCTGTGGTGGCAAAAGCCCTCATTGCAGTTTTCTCAAGAGTGGGCTTTCCTAAGGAGGTACTATCAGATAGAGGGACAAATTTTATGTCCAGCTATCTAAAAGCAATGTGGAAGGAATGTGGAGTAACCTATAAGTTTACCACCCCATATCATCCACAATGCAATGGGCTTGTGGAGAGATTTAACAAGACCCTTAAAGGCATGATAAAAGGATTACCAGAGAAGCTCAGGCGGAAATGGGACATTCTTTTACCCTGCCTGCTCTTTGCTTACAGAGAGGTCCCACAGAAGGGGGTTGGCTACAGCCCTTTTGAACTTTTGTTTGGCCACCCTGTGAGAGGTCCATTGTGTTTGGTGAAGGAAGGATGGGAGTTACCTCTCAAAAAGCCCAAACTAGACATAGTGGACTATGTACTTGGTCTCCGCTCCAGGATGGCTGAGTACATGGAAAGAGCATCCAAAAACCTGGAGGCCAGCCAAGAATTGCAGAAAGCTTGGCATGACCAAAAGGCTGTACTGGTAGAGTTCCAACCAGGACAGAAGGTAGGGGCACTGGAGCCAGTGGCTCCAGCAGCACTCCAAGACAAATGGAGTGGACCCTATCCTATTATTGAGAAGAAAGGGGAAGTCACCTACTTGGTAGACTTTGGAACACCCAGGAGCCCTCACAGGGTAATCCATGTGAATCGCTTGAAAGCATTTGTAGACAGGGAGGACATGAGCTTGCTCATGGCCACAGATGGGGAACAGGAGGAAGAGAGTGACCCTCTCCCAGACCTGCTTTCCCAGAACCCTGATGATGGTTCAGTTGATGGAGTAGCCTTGGCAGGCAGCCTCACTGACCAGCAACAGAGGGACTGCAGACAAGTTTTGCAGGCTCACAGGCAAATGTTTTCACTCACACCCAGCCAAACTGACTGGTGTACCCATGTTGTGGACACTGGTGACAGTTTGCCTGTCAAGAATAAGATCTACAGGCAACCTGATCATGTCAGGGATTGCATCAAGGCTGAGGTGCAAAAGATGTTGGAGCTTGGAGTGATTGAGCCATCAGAGAGCCCATGGGCCAGCCCAGTAGTCCTGGTGCCAAAACCTCATACCCAAGATGGTAAGAGAGAAATGAGGTTTTGCGTGGATTACAGGGGTCTCAATGCTGTCACTAGGACAGATGCTCACCCCATTCCAAGAGCAGATGAGCTCATTGACAGATTGGCTTCTGCCAAGTTTCTGAGCACATTTGATCTGACAGCTGGCTACTGGCAAATCAGACTAGCTGAGGAGTCAAAGGCCAAGACAGCATTCTCTACCCCTAGTGGGCATTATCAGTTTGTGGTAATGCCCTTTGGTTTGAAGAATGCACCTGCCACTTTTCAAAGGTTGGTGAACCAAGTCCTTACTGGGTTGGATGACTTTTGTGCAGCTTATCTGGATGATATTGCTGTCTTTAGCTCCACCTGGGAGGATCACCTGATCCACCTGAAGAAAGTTTTGGAGGCCCTGCAAAAGGCAGGCCTAACTATCAAGGCCACAAAGTGCCAGATAGGGCAGAGTAAGGTTGTATACCTGGGCCACCTAGTAGGTGGAGGCCAGGTTCAGCCACTGGAAAGCAAAATCCAGGCCATACAGGACTGGGCTCCTCCAGTTACCCAGACACAAGTCAGAGCCTTCTTGGGCCTGACTGGGTATTACAGAAAGTTTGTGAAAAACTATGGGTCTATAGTGACACCATTAAATGACTTGACATCCAAGAAGATGCCAAAAAAGGTTCAGTGGACAGTTAGCTGTCAGAAGGCATTTGAAGACCTGAAGAAGGCCATGTGCTCTGCACCTATCCTAAAGAGTCCTGACTACTCCAAACAGTTCATTGTTCAGACAGATGCTTCTGAGTTGGGGGTGGGAGCTGTACTCTCACAACTTAATCAAGATGGTCAAGACCAGCCAATTGCTTTCATTAGCAGGAGGCTAACCCCAAGAGAAAAACGTTGGTCAGCCATTGAGAGGGAGGCCTTTGCTGTGGTTTGGGCATTAAAGAAGTTGAGGTCCTACTTGTTTGGAACTCACTTCCTGGTGCAAACAGACCATAAGCCCCTCTTCTGGCTTAATCAGATGAAGGGTGAAAATCCCAAACTGCTCAGGTGGTCCATTTCCCTACAGGGGATGGACTTTACAGTGGAGCACCGCCCAGGGACTGACCATGGTAATGCAGATGGTCTCTCCAGGTACTTCCACTTAGAACATGAAGACTTATCTGGTCAAGGTTAGTTTAATGTCCCTGCGTTTGGGGGGGGGTTGTGTAGGAGAGTAGGGTCTGCTATCCTATGGTCACCCCAAATTTTTGCTTTTTGCTTCACTGGTTTTCGACTACTGAGGCTGTGGGCCTGCTGATCAGACCCCCAGCCTGCTGTTCTCTCACTAAATTAATGACACATGTGCTATAGGCACATACCAATTGGAAATGGACTCCTTGTCAGCCCCTGTAGAATGCACTATAGGTGCACAGGGCACAGGAGCCACTAAGGCCTACCAGGGGCTGCAGCATATCTTTTGCCACCCCTGGCTGGTTCTTAAATTGACACAACTGGCTGATCACTCAGCTGGGGTAAGGTGGTGTACACACCCCTTGCTTAGATATAGTATACCTATGTCTAAACCTATATCTGGACACATGTAAACCTGTGAGCCACTCCTATAGACAGGCCTCACCAATCCTGGAGGCTGGGTGCATGGTTTTTATGTGAGATGGAGCTCTAGCATGAGCTGAGCCTGTCTGCAGCCGTCGGGAACAAATCCCTAAGCTGTTTCAGGATAATGCCATACCATATACTATTAAGTGCCTTATAATCCTCGCGGTTATTTAGCAACTTTGGTTTGGCTTTATCAAAACATGTCGTGTAAGGTGTCATACGCTTTGGAATACCATCCCCTCGCCAGTTCTGGCGACGGGGATGGCATTCCACCCCTCTAGAGGGGTAAGACATGTTACTTTGCTTTAATGCGGTTGATTTCTCCAAAGGCCTTAAGATCCACAAAATGGATGCCTCTGCCACAGACAAATGTCTGGACCCCTGGAGCTGACCGAAACCCAGTCAAGGGGGTCCTGGACAAAGGGTTTCCTGTCACAGGAGGGTGTCACCGCCCTCCAGACAGGAGATAGTGTATTGTAGCAGGGAGGTTTGAAAGAAACCAGACACTGCCTGGGGCGCACAAGGCTGCCCCTTGCATAATCCGGCCAAACCGGTTCTGGGGCACTCCAGCCCTCGTGCCAGGGCGGCCTGGATCAAAGGAAGGGGGTGTATCCACCCACTTCCTGGGTCCCACCCATAGGAGGGGACCTAGCAGGTAATCACGCCCACCAGATTCGAATAAGAGTGGGAGCAGTGCCAATGCACATCAGATTTCCTGGAAGAAACATTTGAAACGATATTCTGGACCCTTCGCCCTCCATCTCAACGTGGAAGCCCGAAGAATCTCCCTTGTGGTCAAGGAGTGACCACCCTGCAGCAGCAGGCACCATCCAGCCCTCGACGTCTACTTAGTTGCAGTTCCCGCCGGAACTCGAGCGACTGAGATCGACGAGATCAAGCCTGCCCAGCTTCTAACAGCCCGATCCACAGTCCATGCAAAGCTGAGACCCGTGGAGGCGACCGGAAGCGTGGGGCACGCCATCTTGAAGTGACCACGAGACGCTGACCGTGCAGCCCACGAGTGACCCTCGAAGCTGTACACCGGGGTTTGAGAAGCCCCCACCCTGAGCTACTCCTGAGCCGAAGCTCAGCCCTCCACACTCGACGAGTGCTGCGTGGGGCCCTTTGGCACGATTTGGCTCAACGCGTTGGCCCGGTCACTTGCCAGCCGGCTTGTGGTCCCTGTGCCGACGAACTACAAAAGAAGACTCGTGATTCTGGTTGCTCCAGATCCACACCAGCTCCCCTGAAAGGGAGCCCCGACTCTGACCTTCCTGGTCCGAGTAAGACGCCATCTTCCAATCCCGCGTGGATTGCTCTTACCAAGGCTTGTTTGCTCCAAACCGGAAGCCGACTGCACCGACGGTGAGAGCCTGCGTGGGACAGATCGTGACCTGCTCCTGGACGTCGCAGATGCCCCAGAGCCCACGTGACAGCGAAGAGAAGCGCCTCGACGACCACCTGATTGCGCCCGACATTGCCTGGTTCCGTCCTGGTTCCACCCTGGTCACTGCTGAGTGACCCAGACTCTGTCCCCTCTGCTTTCAGGTACTCTACAACTTGAGTCCACCCTTGGACTCCACCGGACACTTCGTCTTCACCCTGCCTGCAGCCCTTTCAGCTTCAAGCACCAAGAGCCTGCGTGTCAAAACCCGACGCCACTTCGACCCGGTGCACCCACTTCCTGTGGGTGAGGTAACTTTGCTCCGCCGGTGTTCCCACACTGGTGCACACCTCTAGGGTCTGTGTGTTAAGTTTTGTTCCTCTAGGTTCAGCGGAAGTGTCCTTAAACTTTAACTATTTGACTTTTACGCACCATTGGTTAACATTGGTGCATGCGTGCGCTTTCCGCACCTCTCCCGAATCCCGAGGGCCATTCCCGACTTCAGCATTGCTTGTCCTGACTGCTCCCAGCGATTCCCTAGGCCCTAGGCCTAACCACTGTTCGAGTGGCCTCTCTTATACCACTTGTTTAGTATATGGTTTGAGTGGCCCCCTGCCCTCATCCATAATTGTGCAACTTTGTATGTTTAAACAGTGCTTTTGATTTAACGCTTGTGCCCCCTTTATTCATAAAGAATACTGGGGATTGTTTTTAGTAATAAACACATATATTTTTATAATATATACTTGTGTGGTGTCCTTTCGTTTGGTATTACAGGATTGTATGTGGTAAAACAGCTCGCTTAACACGACCTCTTAAGTTAAGCCTTTAGGCTGCTTAGTCCATGCTACCACTAGGATAGCTTGTCTAATAAGGTTGACTTACAACCAGACACCATAAGGGGATTGTTTGGTCAGGTAGTAGGTGGTTCCAGAATTGGAAACATCCCCTACCAGGCCAACTTCTCACAATATTAAGTTCTGATGTGTTATTGATTACTGTACTATTGAAAGTTCGAATTAACGTCACCCATGGTACTTGCCCGCAAATGTATATCTAGATAATTTTATTGTAACTAGCCCTGTCGTATTTTAATTATAAAATGTACGTCAACCAATTCCGCAACTGTTAGACACCTTAGTTCTTGCAACCTAATGGCCCGCCCGTTACGTTCCTCTACAGTGTAAATGTCTACTCATCATATACGATTACAGTTTGCTCCGTGGCCGGCCCTCGTGGTTATAGGCTCGTATTTGTATAATGAAATTTTCACAATAAAGGTTTTTAAAAGAAAACATGGTAGTAGTATATACATTGGTAACGTTTTTAATAATAGTCACTGTTTTAGAATCATTAAAAGGCAAGTGAAATAAAGCAGACCAATTACATGAAGGGTAAAAGGTATAATACGAAGGAACGCAGTAAAGATAAATGGTCAAGGGCTGTTGTGTTTTCTACTCCTGCAACATAAAGTGATCGATAAGAATCTCATATTCAGGCGTATCGGCGACTAAGACAGCAGGTCGACCCTCTTTTGCTCAACGGCTCCGTCATGGGACGAAGAAACGCTCTTTTTCTCGAAAAAAGAATATATTTTACTTGCAGGACAGTTGTAAATTTTCCGGGAAAGTACATTAGCCTGGAACATTATAACATATATTTAAGAAAAAATAATGTTCGGAAGTAATAAAAAGCGTAATTTTTAGGTCATATGACCAAGCCTTTCATCATTAGAATAAGAAAAGTAAAATGAACCAATGAAAAGTTTTATTAACAAGTCACATGACTTGTTATGCTTACGTTACGCGCTGCGCGTCGCGCCCCGGATGACTTCCGGATGCGCTAACGCGGCGCGTCATATGACGCATTACGCGACAACGCAGGTCCAGAATATAGTCAAAATGTCTCCACCAACCAGCGGTCGGAACACAACCCCTTTCAGCAGGCTAAATAGTTCTGTTAAATGACAACAGAAGGGACAGGCAACAAGAACCATCAGTCAAAGAGGGGAGGGCTAGTTCTTCTCTACCGGGTTACATTGGGGCGCTACCGGAACTGATCGAATTGGTAGTCTACAGTGTTTCTGGATGTTTCAGACTGAAGCTGGGGTTAGCATGAGAGCACCACCATTTCGTAGCTCCGTCGTGGCCATTCCGCAACCAATCATGGCAGCCGCTCTTTATCGTTATTTTGGGCGGGGTGGGTGGCGGAGCCGAGCTGTTTTGCAGCCATCATTGTGTGGAGTTCAGTTCATCTCACTAGTTTCGTATTTGTCATGAGGGGTTGTTCCTAATGTTTCTATTTTAGCGAGGTCAAAAAGAGATCCCATTAGTGGCCTACTGATTTTGCTCGATTCCTTTTGTTTTTTTACACGATTTTTTCGTTATCTGCAAAGACTAAACAGAGTATTGCGACTCTGTGTTTGTTTGTAAATAGAGAATGAACCAAAGAGAACCAATTCTAAAACAGTAAATGCTTGGATAACAATCAATCAAATGGAGAGAGAAGCAGGCACGACGTATTACAACGGGGGCAAAGGCCTGCGTTAACTACCTTTCACTATCTGCAAAGAGAGAGTACTCCTAATAGAAATGAGGGGGGGGGGCAGCATTCAAAGCAGAGCAGTGTGCATAAACACGAAAATATTTTTACTTACCACGTACTTGACATTCGACAGCTTATGATATTTGCTATTAAAAAACCATTGAAATTCACTGAAAAAACCATAGGTTATAGACCATATATAGTTAGGAATTAGCATTTACAAAACCTTTAAAATTCACTGAAAAAACCATAGGTTATAGACCATATATAGTTAGGAATTAGCATTTACAAAACCATGAAAATTCACTGAAAAAACCATAGGTTATAGACCATATATCGTTAGGAATTAGCATTTAAAAAACCTTATTTTACCCACATAAAACCATTGAAATTCCATATATAGTTAGTTGCACTAACTATATATCGCGCACCCGCAATCCACTGCTGATGATGTCACATATTACATCATTCATGACATGGTCAGTGACATCACTGATGACATCACTGATGACATCTCAAATGACATCACTGATGACATCACTGATGACATCTCATTTGACATCAATGACCACATCACTGATGATATCATTCATGTGACAATACAATGCATCTCCTCACATTTTAATATAACCTCTGTTTCACCCAGTGTTAAATACAGAGTATAATTTTTGAAACCATTGACACACCAATACTAGTTACTACATACGCACTCACTGATTCCTACGTCTACACACACCTTCACTCATTCACCCATACAATCATTCATACATACAATCACTCATCTTTACAACACTATCATATGCACTCATACACCTATACAGACACTCACAGTCTGCCACTCATCCATGGAGTTACTCACTCACCTAGTCAGTCATGTAAAGAATCAATGACACTTCCATTTTCTTGTCTATACAGTTAAACATAGAGCACCTTACATTTTCAAACATATACTAACACATACTTACCTTCTTATACAATCATTGATACAAGTACACATTGATCTGCACAGAGTCACACACCTCCCAGCCAGCCACACACACACTCAGTCTCCCATACAAATACTTGGGCAATCAATCAATAACCCATATAGTTACTCATACAGCTACCGATCAACACATGCAGCAGTTTACAGAACAACAGACATAATGATGCACAAATTAAGACAGTTTAGTCACTAACCCATGCACTCAGTGAGACACATTTAATCACTCACTCATACAGTTAGTCATGCACCTACTAAATCCTTCGTCCAGACACTTACACATCCACTCAATCTTCAATATACAACGTTCTGGGCATTACCGAATATGGACGAGTTTAGTATCTATGAACCGTAAATGGCGAGTTCGGTAAGTGTATGCATTTTCGCTACACTACCTGTTAGGGTTCGCCTAATATTACGGGTTCTTCATCTGAACTCTCGGGTTCCATTTTAGATACGGCATCCATTTTGTTTCTTGCCCTCACGTAGTCAGCGAGCAGGTAACTGTTCGCCCCCTGACCCTCTAGTTCCCAAGCCTTGCGGAAGACGCCTATTCCTTTCATGCGTCTTTATGGCCGGAGGAATGACACAGCGAAGGCAGATGGCTCAGCTTGAGGGTAATCTGGTCGTGCCGGTCTATTGTGACAGCCGTGCAGGCGATGAGATCCAGCTCTTTGATCCTACGATCATGCTTCCGATATTACCCCCACACTCCTTTCTCTACACGTGTCTGACTTCCTTGCAGCTGCTCTTGTTTCTTCTCCTTGGTCATTTACAACTCTAATGGGTGTGCCTAATGGTGGGAAGATGTACTTTTACAGTTGGGAACCGGCAGTGCTACTGTAATTATGTTCCGGGATTCTGAACACATGAAAGCGACCCTTTTGAAGTTTACTGTGGGAGCTGAATTGTAATCTTTTGTTCGCATGTTGTGCAATGGCAACATTTTGTATAAAAGAGAGCGACCTACATAAGCAATTTGAAGCAGACTCGCAGAACCTACATGCCGATGTACTTCTAATGACTCTTGTTTCCCTGCAGTAAATAAACGCTGATCTTTGACGCCGAAGGAAGTGTCCCATGTCTCTGTCACTTGTGCGCCGAAACAGGTATCCCATGAAGGTTATAGGTGTTGTCCCCTGGCACCGCTGGTTCTGTTAAAAGTCCAGTCCTTCAGCCCCACTACAGCAGACGAGACTCCACCTGGAGAGGCCCGCTTAGCGCGAATATCTCCAAAAGTTGGTAATAGGAGATAGCGATGTTAGCGACTGTTTCCAGTCGCTAACATCTTGGCATGCCCACTTTGCATGTCATTAGTGATAAATATCACTGACATGCAAAGTGGAGCCCAAGATGGTCGCTATCTCCTACTAGCGGTCGCTAACTGGTGTTAGCAACAGCTAGGTAATACAGAGATAATTTTATCTCCGCGAAGCGGAGCGCTGTTACAGATATATATCTTTTTTTGAACGTTAATTTCTCAAAATCTACTGAAGCACATATATTGAGACCTAGCAAAGGCACATCGGGCTACCAGTCCCTACAATTTTGCCAAGTTTCGTGCAAATCCATTCAGCCGTTCGATTATTATTATTATTTTTTTTTTTTGCCCCGCGGGGCCCTTTTAAAACCTCCACATCAAACCTAAGAGGTCAAGGAGGATCTACTATGCCCCCTTATGGTCATTTGCCCCTTCGCTTTGGCCTCCTCTTGTCTCTCGATCCTACCGAGAGACAAGATGGCGGCCGCTACGGACTGTTTGCAATGTTTACAGACGCCGGAGAACCAATCAGCTTCGCAAAGCTCCGTAACGCGAAAAGTACGCGAAGCGGAGCGCTGTTACAGATATATATCTTTTTTTGAACGTTAATTTCTCAAAATCCACTGGAGCACATATATTGAGACCTAGCAAAGGCACATCGGGCTACCAGTCCCTAATATTTGGCCAAGTTTCGTGCAAATCCATTCAGCCGTTCGATTATTATTATTTTTATTTTTTTTTGCCCCGCGGGGCCCTTTTAAAACCTCCACATCAAACCTAGGGGATCAGGGAGGATCTACTATGCCCCCTTATGGTCATTTGCCCCTTCGCTTTGGCCTCCTCTTGTCTCTCGATCCTACCGAGAGACAAGATGGCGGCCGCTACGGACTGTTTGGAATGTTTACAGACGCCGGAAAACCAATCAGCTTCGCTTCACAAAGCTCCGTAACGCGAAAAGTACGCGAACTGGAGCGCTGCCCGGTCCGCTGTTACAGATATATATCTTTTTTTGAACGTTAATTTCTCAAAATCCACTGGAGCACATTTATAGAGACCTAGCAAAGGCACATCGGGCTACCAGTCCCTACAATTTTGCAAAGTTTCGTGCAAATCCATTCAGCCGTTCGGGCTAAAAGTGAGGCCAACCGCCCTATGGAAAACTCAATGTTAAAAACACGTTTTGGGACCCCCCTTTTCTCTCGGCCCCCCCTTGACGACCCCCCCCAAAGTTTCAGGGGCTGCTCAGAAACAAAATGTTCCATTTTCCTGAAAATTTCAGCCAATTCCGTCCACAAGCGCCAAAGTTATTAGACATAGAATTTTCAAAAATCCCATAGAGAAAAAATCCTAACTATATATACCTACTGCCGACCGCCAGTAGGTAATATATATATATATATATTACCTACTGGCGGTCGCCAGTAGGTATATATAGTTAGGATTTTTTCCCTATGGGATTTTTGAAAATTCTATGTCTAATAACTTTGGCGTTCGCCAGTAGGTATATATAGTTAGGATTTTTTCCCTATGGGATTTTTGAAAATTCTATGTCTAATAACTTTGGCGTTTGTGGACGGAATTGGCTGAAATTTTCAGGAAAATGGCACATTTTGTTTCTGAGCAGCCCCTGAAAATTTTGGGGGGGTTCGTCAAGGGGGGGCCGAGAAAAAAGGAGGGTCCCAAAACGCGTTTTTCCCATGTTAATTTCCATAGGGCGGTTGGCCTCACTTTTAGCCCGAACGGCTGAATGGATTTGCACGAAACTTGGCAAAATTGTAGGGACTGGTAGCCCGACGGAGCTTTGTGAAGCGAAGCTGATTGGTTCTCCGGCGTCTGTCAACATTCCAAACAGTCCGTAGCGGCCGCCATCTTGTCTCTCGGTAGGATCGAGAGACAAGAGGAGGCCAAAGCGAAGGGGCAAATGACCATAAGGGGGCATAGTACATTGTCGCTGACCCCCTAGGTTTGATGTGGAGGTTTTAAAAGGGCCCTGCGGGGCAAAAAAAAATAAAAATAATAATAATCGAACAGCTGAATGGATTTGCACGAAACTTGGCAAAATTGTAGGGACTGGTAGCCCGATGTGCCTTTGCTGGATCTCAATATATGTGCTCCAGTGGATTTTGAGAAATTAACGTTCAAAAAAAGATATATATCTGTAACAGCGCACCGCTTCGCGTACTTTTCGCGTTACGGAGCTTTGCGAAGCGAAGCTGATTGGCTCTCCGGTGTCTGTAAACATTCCTAACAGTCCGTAGCGGCCGCCATCTTGTCTCTCGGTAGGATCGAACAGCTGAATGGATTTGCACGAAACTTGGCAAAATTGTAGGGACTGGTAGCCCGATGTGCCTTTGGTAGGTCTCAATATATGTGCTTCAGTGCATTTTGAGAAATTAACGTTCAAAAACAAGATATATATCTGTAACAGCGCTCCGCTTCGCGGAGATAAAATTATATGTGTATTACCTAGCTGTTGCTAACACCAGTTAGCGACGGCTAGTAGAAGATAGCGACCATCTTGGGCCCCACTTTGCATGTGAGTGATATTTATCACTAATGACATGCAAAGTGGGCATGCCAAGATGTTAGCGACTGGAAACAGTCGCTAACATCGCTATCTCCTTATCAACTTTTGGAAATATTCGAGATAAGCGCGAATATCTCCAAAAGCTACCACCTGCCCTGAGCAGTTCTTAGCCATGTTATCCAATGGGAGGTGGATAACATGGCTAAGAGCGTTAGCTCGGTAATGCATGAATATCGGTGAGTTTTCAGCGATATTAATGCATTGCGGTCGTTTTTTATCGTATTTCCGATAAACCTTGATAATAGCAAGGTTTATCTGCGATAATTTCTGACGGTAAAAAAATCGTTGCTAAGCATCGTTATGGATAAATATCGCTTAACTTTGGTAATATGCCCCAACGTCTGTTAACGTTCGATTCGAAGGAAATCAGGAAGTGTTGAAAAACATTGTCTGCGCCATCTTGTCTTTTTTCAAATGCCACACTTTTGTCGTGCACGGCAGCCATTTTAGATGCCTTGACCAGACCCACTCTGTGCACGCTGTCGATCCTTAGCATGGCTCTCCACCCTCGCAAGCATCTCCCCCAGGCAGTGGTCACCCCCGCTCTCTGTCTTATGCATGGGTAATAAACCTCCCCCCATCTGCGCTGCTCTTCCCTGAGAATCACACCCTGTGCCCGCCCGACACCTCCCTTTCGCCCTATTCACTACCGCACCCTCTGACACTCCTTTTCCTCTGTGTCCGATTGTCCAGGCTGGTCCTAGGGTATCAGCTAGCCCTGCAGATGTAGTTTATGGCCACAGCTGTAAAGAATCACCCCTCTTCAAAGGAGTTATAGTAGATCAAGGCCTACACTCGATGAGATCCGTCACAGCAGAAGCGTTGCTATTATCTGAAAACCATCCTGTATTGTGATTGGGGAGGGGACCGAGCCTGAAGCGGAAGATTCCAGGGATGACTCTTTGTACATCAAAGTTTTTACAATTATGTGTCACATTAAAAATATATAGCACTCCGACAAAGTAGTAAGATTATAAAACTTTAATAATTTATAAATATATACAAGAAAACAAAAATAGTAATAACATATAAACATTTTTAGGGAAAAACAACGAAGTAGCGGTCGGCTGTGCGAATAGTCCCAACGCAGCACAACGTCCAGATTTCCGGCGTGGGGCGTCGCGGGGGGGTGGGTCATCAGTAGCAAACTGTTGTGCGAATAGTTCCAAGGCAGCAGAACGTTGAAATCTAGATGACACGAAAGTGATGTCTAGTAAGTTGCCACCCAGCAAATAACGGCATGGGGCGTCGCGGGGGGTGGGTCATCAGTAGCAAACTGTTGCGCGAATAGTTCCAAGGCAGCAGAACGATGGCACCAAGGTGATGTCCAGTAAGTTGCCGCACTGGTTTTGGTATCGTACAATGCTGCTCCGAATAACGGCGTGGGGCGCCTCGGGGGAGGCGGTGTGAACGGGCCTCTCCAGGTGGAGTGTCATCTGTTGTAGTGGGGCGCCCCTTTACCGTTTTAGTTGCCATTCCGTCCGTTTTTGGTCCACTGTGTCAAAAGCCGCAATTCAGCTGAGTTGCGCCCACTCTTGCGGTGCAGCGATAGGCGGCTGTCACAGGACTCTCAAAATGGCGGCAGGCTGTTTCCTTTTTGGGCCTGGTCCACTGAAATGGCCCTGGGACACCTTGGAAATCGGACGCTTGTCTGCTAGGTCTTGGACCCCATTCTCGAAAGCGTCCCCTCCGCCTTGAGAATTCATCAAAAGTTTTGGGGGCTCCGACTCCTGCAGGCTTCTGGTGGGGAGCGGCTGCCATGATTGCTCGCGGAATGACCACGACTGAGCTACGAGATGGTGGTGCTCTCATGCTGACGCCAGCTTCAGTCTGAAACATCCAGAAACAAGGTGGGGCTTTCATCGTTTGGGAAAAAAAAAAAGTTTTCATCCAATGAAAAGTGTTGTTTTTAGGTCACATGATCAAGCCTTCCATCATTAGGAAACCAAAAGTAAAATGAACCAATGAAAAGTTTTATAAACAAGTCACATGACCTGTTATGCGGCATAGGGTGTAAAATGCGGAGAAAATACGTTGGCACGTGAGGCGGCGTCATTAGCGGACCGATGTGCGAATAGGCCGAAGGCAATACAACGCGCCAAGATCCGGATGGCACCGAGGTGGTGTCCAGCAAGTTGCAGCAGTGGTGTGGCCATCCTACAATGCTGAAAGTCGGCGTGGGGCGCCCCGTTGGCCTGTGAGTTTGCGTCAGTAGCGGACCGATGTGCGAATAGGCCGAAGGCAGCACAACGCGCCAAGATCCGGATGGCACCGAGGTGGTGTCTAGTAAGTTGCCGCACTGGTGTGGCCATCCAACAATGCTGAAAGTCGGCGTGGGGCGCCCCGTTGGCCTGTGAGTTTGCGTCAGTAGCGGACCGATGTGCGAATAGGCCGAAGGCAGCACAACGCGCCAAGATCCGGATGGCACCGAGGTGGTGTCTAGTAAGTTGCCGCACTGGTGTGGCCATCCTACAATGCTGAAAGTCGGCGTGGGGCGCCCCGTTGGCCTGTGAGATGGCGTCAGTAGCGGACCGATGTGTGAATGGGGCCGAAGGCAGCGCAACAATATTTTCGGAATAGAAGACACCACTAGGCGCTGAGATGCCAAGATCCGGATGGCACCGAGGTGGTGTGTAGCAAGTTGCCGCACTGGTGTGGCCATCCTACAATGCTGAAAGTCGGCGTGGGGTGCCCCGTTGGCCTGTGAGTTTGCGTCAGTAGCGGACCGATGTGCGAATAGGCCGAAGGCAGCACAACGCGCCAAGATCCGGATGGCACCGAGGTGGTGTCTAGTAAGTTGTCGCAATTCTGTGGCCAACCTACAATGTTGAAAGTCGGCGTGGGGCGCCCCGTTGGCCTGTGAGATGGCGTCAGTAGCGGACCGATGTGCGAATGGGGCCAAAGGCAGCGCAACAATATTTTCTGATTTGAACACACCACAAGGCGCTGAGATGCCAAGATCCGGATGGCACCGAGGTGGTGTCTAGCAAGTTGTGGCACTGGTGTGGCCATCGTACAATGGTAAAAGTCGGCGTGGGGCGCCCTGTTGGCCTGTGAGATGGTGTCAGTAGCGGACTGATGTGTTAATGGGGCAAAAGGCAGCGCAACAATATTTTCTACAATATTTTCGGACTAGAAGACACCACAAGGCGCTGAGATGCCAAGATCCGGATGGCACCGAGGTGATGTCTAAGTTGCGGACCGATGTGCGAATGGGGCCAAAGGCAGCGCAACAATATTTTCTGAAGAGAATATACCACAAGGCGCTGAGATGCCAAGATCCGGATGGCACCGAGGTGATGTCTAAGTTGCGGACCGATGTGCGAATGGGGCCAAAGGTAGCGTAACAAGATTTTCTGTATGGAAGATACCACTAGGCGTTGAGATGCCAAGATTCGGATGGCACCGAGGTGATGTCTAGCAAGTTGTGCCACTGGTGTGGCCATCGTACAGTGGTAAAAGTCGGCGTGGGGCGCCCTATTGGCCTGTGAGATGGTGTCAGTAGCGGACTGATGTGCGAATGGGGCCAAAGGCAGCGCAACAATATTTTCTGACTGACACCACAAGGCGCTGAGATGCCAAGATCCGGATGGCACCGAGGTGATGTCTAAGTTGCGGACTGATGTGCGAATGGGGCCAAAGGCAGCGTAACAATATTTTCTGTATGGAAGATACCACTAGGCGTTGAGATGCCAAGATTCGGATGGCACCGAGGTGATGTCTAGCAAGTTGGTGTGGTCATCCTACAATGCTGAAACTCGGCGTGGGTCACCCCATTAGCCTGTGAGATGGCGTCAGTAGCGGACCGATGTGCGAATAGGCCGAAGGCAGCACAACGCGCCAAGATCCGGATGTCACCGTGGTGGTTTCATAGTTGAGAGGCATTTCATCTGCAGTGGGGCGCCGAGATCCGGATGGCACCGAGGTGATGTCTAGCAAGTTGCTGTACTGGTGTGGTCATCCTACAATGCTGAAATGTAGTGGGGCGCCCATTTACCGTTTCAGTTGCCATTCAGCTGAGTTTCGGCTGCTCTTGATGCTACAGCGACAGGCGGCTGCAAGAGGACTCTCAAAATGGCGGCCTGTTCTTTGGATTTGGGCCTGGTCCACTAAAATGGCCCTGGGACACCTTAGAACTCGGACGCTCGATTTTTTTTTCCTTTCCTGTACATGCAAAAAAAGGTAAATGCCCGGTACGTTACACGCTTCATCTGCCACGATGAACTCTCCAGAGGAACCGAAAAAAAATATAGTTGTGGTAACTATACCATGCATCGTCATATGGAGAGGTGGCACCAATTAATTATAGTGCTGCATAAAAGAGAGATTTGGAGGAGAACCCCTGACCTGCTAGTACATTCATCAAAGAAGTGGCACTGAGAGCTTCAGAGGCAAGGGAAACGGTCCCAAATATTTAGAAGAACTTTGGAAAGATTAAAATGACATGTTTAGATTGTGGTAAATTAATTTCATGTGGACAGATGAGTGTTACTCTAATAAATACAGCATATGAACATCATCATAGTCGATGGTTGGTAGAGACATTTTGACTATATCCTGGACCTGCCCGTCCTCGCCCAAAATGGCGCCGGAATAAATGGGACTCGTAACTCCTTGTTGTGTACTGGTTGCAGAACCTTGAAATCACGAGATACGTATGCAGTTTTGAAGCACATGGCGGGCGGGGACGAGAATTGATTGAATATTTCGACATCCCTATTGATATTAAGTTCTGATGTGTTATTGATTACTGTACTGTTGAAAATTCGAATTAACGTCACCCATGGTACTTGCCCGCAAATGTATATCTAGATAATTTTATTGTAACTGGCCCTGTCGTATTTTAATTATAAAATGTACGTCCACCGATTCCGTAACTGTTAGACACCTTAGTTCTTGCAACCTAATGGCCCGCCCGTTACGTTCCTCTACAGTGTAAATGTCTATTCATCATATACGATTACAGTTTGCTCCGTGGCAGGCCCACGTGGTTATAGGCTCGTATTTGTATAATGAAATTTTCACAATAAAGGTTTTTAAAAGAAAACATGGTAGTAGTATATACATTGGTAAAGTTTTTAATAATAGTCACTGTTTTAGAATCATTAAAAGGCAAGTGAAATAAAGCAGACCAATTACATGAAGGGTAAAAGGTATAATACGAAGGAACGCAGTAAAGATAAATGGTCAAGGGCTGTTGTGTTTTCTATTCCTGCAACATAAAGTGATCGATAAGAATCTCATATTCAGGCGTATCGGCGACTAAGACAGCAGGTCGACCCTCTTTTGCTCAACGGCTCCGTCATGGGACGAAGAAACGCTCTTTTTCTCGAAAAAAGAATATATTTTACTTGCAGAACAGTTGTAAAATTTCCGGGAAAGTACATTAGCCTGGAACATTATAACATATATTTAAGAAAAAATAATGTTCGGAAGTAATTAAAAGCGTAATTTTTAGGTGATATGACCAAGGCTTTCATCATTAGAATAAGAAAAGTAAAATGAACCAATGAAAAGTTTTATTAACAAGTCACATGACTTGTTATGCTTACGTTACGCGCTGCGCGCCCCGGATGACTTCCGGATGCGCTAACGCGGCGCGTCATATGACGCATTACGCGACAACGCAGGTCCAGAATATAGTCAAAATGTCTCCACCAACCAGCGGTCGAAACACAACCCCTTTCAGCAGGCTAAATAGTTCTGTTAAATGACAACAGAAGGGACAGGCAACAAGAACCATCAGTCAAAGAGGGGAGGGCTAGTTCTTCTCTACCGGGTTACATTGGGGCGCTACCGGAACTGATCGAATTGGTAGTCTACAGTGTTTCTGGATGTTTCAGACTGAAGCTGGGGTTAGCATGAGAGCACCACCATTTCGTAGCTCCGTTGTGGCCATTCCGCAACCAATCATGGCAGCCGCTCTTTATCGTTATTTTGGGCGGGGTGGGTGGCGGAGCCGAGCTGTTTTGCAGCCATCATTGTGTGAAGTTCAGTTCATCTCACTAGTTTTGTATTTGTCATGAGGGGTTGTTCCTAATGTTTCTATTTTAGCGAGGTCAAAAAGAGATCCCATTAGTGGCCTACTGATTTTACTCGATTCCTTTTCTTTTTTTTTACACGATTTTTCATTATCTGCAAAGACTAAACAGAGTATTGCGACTCTGTGTTTGTTTGTAAATAAAGAATGAACCAAAGAGAACTAATTCTAAAACAGTAAATACTTGGATAACAATCAATCAAATGGAGAGAGAAGCAGGCATGACGGATTACAACCGGGGCAAAGGCCTGCGTTAACTACCTTTCACTATCTGCAAAGAGAGAGTACTCCTAATAGAAATGAGGGGGGGGGGGGGCACCATTCAAAGCAGATCAGTGTGCATAAACACGAAAATGTTTTTACTTACCACGTACTTGACATTCGACAGCTTATGATATTTGCTATTAAAAAAACATTGAAATTCACTGAAAAAACCATAGTTTATAGACCATATATAGTTAGGAATTAGCATTTAAAAAACCTTGAAAATTCACTGAAAAAACCATAGGTTATAGACCATATATAGTTAGGAATTAGCATTTACAAAACCTTGAAAATTCACTGCAAAAACCATAGGTTAGAGACCATATATAGTTAGCTGGACATTTTATTGACATAAAACCAATGAAATTCCATATATAGTTAGTTGCACTAACTATATATCGCGCACCCGCAATCCACTGCTGATGATGTCACATATTACATCATTCGTGACATGGTCAGTGACATCACTGATGACATCACTGATGACATCTCAAATGACATCACTGATGACATCACTGATGACATCTCATTTGACATCAATGACCACATTACTGATGATATCATTCATGTGACAATACAATGCATCTCCTCACATTTTAATATAACCAGTGTTAAAAAGAGAGTATAATTTTTGAAACCATTGACACACCAATACTAGTTACTACATACGCACTCACTGATTGCTACGTCTACACACACCTTCACTCATTCACCCATACAATCATTCATACATACAATCACTCATCTTTACACTATCATATGCACTCATACACCTATACAGACACTCACAGTCTGCCACTCATCCATGGAGTTACTCACACACCTAGTCAGTCCTGGAAAGAATCAATGACACTTCCATTTTCTTGTCTATACAGTTAAACATAGAGCACCTTACATTTTCAAACATATACTAACACATACTTATCTTCTTATACAATCATTGATACAAGTACAGATTGATCTGCACAGAGTCACACACCTCCCAGCTAGCCACACACACACTCAGTCTCCCATACAAATACTTGGGCAATCAATCAATAACCCATATAGTTACTCATATAGCTACTGATCAACACATGCAGCAGTTTACAGAACAACAGACATAATGATGCACAAATTAAGACAGTTTAGTCACTAACCCATGCACTCAGTGAGACACATTTAATCACTCACTCATACAGTCAGTCATGCACCTACTAAATCCTTCGTCCAGACACTTACACATCCACTCATTCTTCAATATGTAAGACATATTTAAACTTTATAGAAACAAAAAATCACTGGATGTTGTTATCAGTGATGTCATCAGTGATGTCAAAAAATCACTGGATGTTGTTATCAGTGATGTCATCAGTGATGTCATATGGTCTATAACCTATGGTTTTTTCAGTGAATATATATATATATATATATTCACTGAAAAAACCATAGGTTAGAGACCATATATATATATATTCACTGAAAAAACCATAGGTTATAGACCATATATAGTTAGGAATTTGCATTTACAAAACCTTGAAAATTCACTGAAAAAACCATAGGTTAGAGACCATATATAGTTAGCTGGACATTTTATTGACATAAAACCAATGAAATTCCATATATAGTTAGTTGCACTAACTATATATCGCGCACCCGCAATCCACTGCTGATCATGTCACATATTACATCATTCATGACATGGTCAGTGACATCACTGATGACATCACTGATGACATCTCAAATGACATCACTGATGACATCACTGATGACATCTCAAATGACATCACTGATGACTACATCCAGTGACTGTATGTTTCTGTAAAGTTTAAATATGTCTTACATGTCTGTAAAGTTTAAATATGTCTTACATATTGAAGAATGAGTGGATTTATAAGTGTCTGGATGAAGGATTTAGTAGGTGCATGACTGACTGTATGAGTGAGTGATTAAATGTGTCTCACTGAGTGCATGGGTTAGTGACTAAACTGTCTTAATTTGTGCATCATTATGTCTGTTGTTCTGTAATCTGCTGCATGTGTTGATCATTATCTATATGAGTAACTATATGGGTTATTGATTGGTTGCCCAAGTATTTGTATGGGAGACTGAGTGTGTGTGGGGGTGGCTGGGAGGTGTATGACTCTGTGCATAGATGTGTGAGCAGTTGATTCACTAGATGTATGGGTTCAAAAGTGCATGTGGAAACAGCTGTATGGGCGGTTGACTGTGTGCATGAGTGTATTGGTGAGTGAATGTATATCTCAGTGCTACATGTCAAAGTAAGTACATATGTAAAACACAGTACATGTGAGAGTTGACATATATAAATAACTGTGCATAAGAGCCAGTGAATGTGTGAGTGGCTGTATGGATCATTGTGAACTTGTATCCAGGATTGTATAAGAGAGTAAATATGTGTTAGTATATGTTTGAATAAGTAAGGTGTGTATAACTGTATAGTTGAGAAAATGGAGGTGTGATTGATTCTTTGCATGACTGACTAGGTGTGTGTGTGTAACTTCATGGATGAGTGACAGTCTGTGAGTGTCTGTTTACACTGAGTGTATCTAAGGTTATATTAGAGTCTGAAGAGGTTCATCGTATTTTCACATGAATTATGTCATCAGTGAAGTGTTCAGTAATGTGCATTACTGAGTTTTACCTTTGCAGGTTGGACCTAATACAAAAGTTATTCTTTTTCCAACCAGAAGTGGTGTCGTGTCTCTTTTGTGGTGTGCCGGGTGTGTCGTCTGTGCGTACTGCGTGGATGCTTCACACATGTCCTCAGGAGTTTGGCCAGCCCGCTCTGCTCCATGCTACCCCCCGTAGAATAGGTAACCCCATTTCTAACATTGTTGACGAGCGGTGGGATAGGACTTGTGTTTGCGCAGTACCAGAGCGGCCACAGGTTACACTGCAAATAGAGCTTTTAAGAGTAATCAGTCTTTTTGTGGGGATTATTGCATTTTTGCTGATTATTGTTTTCCTAATTATTGTATTTCCTCCTGAAGGTGTTTTGAATTGTGTCCCCTTGTTGCCCTGTGGGTGGTGTATCCCGGGGGTACCTTGTCACGATGGGGTTGGTTTATAATGAGGAGGACCTCATGGATTACACCGAGCAGGAAGTTTTGTATTTCTGCAAGGAGAGAGGGATACCCCCAGTAGGCAACATTAGAAGGAAGTTGTTCCTTTACGAAGCTCTCAAGAGGGGGGACCCATTAGGGCCAGGTGGGGGCCTGTATGATTACCCCTCCGCGTATTTGAAGGGTGGATTTGGTAGAGACCAGAGGGAGGGCTCCCAGGCCATAACCCTGGATGGTGGTTACTCGGATGATGAGGAGGAATAAATGGATAAGGCAGAGACGCCAGTAGCTGATGAGGACACCATAGATAGGGAGTCCCACGCTGGGTCCAGTCCCGGGGGCATTGCCCCATCCCTTTCCCTGTCCCCAGAAGAGTGGGTAGATAGGAGGGAAGAAAGGGAGTATCAGCTGGCGCTGGAGAAGCTCAGGAATGTCAAGGAGTTAGCGCCACTGAGGGTGGAAGAGAAAAGGCTAGAAACGGAGAAGGTCCTAGCACAGGAGAGGATGGCGGAGGCGGATAGGGCCTTCGCTAGAGAGAGACTTGCTCAGGTGGGTAGGTTGTCCCCTGAGAGTGGCTTCAGGAGTCTGGATTCACCAGTGAGGGTGGGATCCGGTCGTGGCAGAGAGAGTGGTTCCAGTGCAGGGAGTCCCACTCCCAGAGCGCAGGAGACGGTGCCTGAATCCCAGGAAGAGGGGGACGGGTTAGTGTTCAGGGGCAGGGAAAAACTGTCCCACCAGTCCTGAGAGGAGTTTGCGGAGGAGTGTTGGACTGCATTGGAGGATTGGGTGGTGAGTAGAGCAGTGGAGGATTGGGAAGGGCTGTGCCATGCCGTTATCAGGGAGCACATGCTAAAGAATTGTTTTCCAACGCTGCGTCATCACCTGTTGCAGTGTGGGTTCTCAGACCCCAGGGAACTTGCACGGGAGGCAGACCTTTGGGTAAGTGTCAGAGAGTCTGAGAGGGCATGGGGGAGTGATCCTGAAGGGGTGATGCAGGGATCTTCCGACCCAGCGAGGCAGGAGAGGTGAGGAGTAGCCCAGCTAGGTCCCAGGATAGTGAGAGGGTTGTAGGGTCTCACATCCTATATACAGGAAGGAGTGAGACGGGGAGGTGTCCCGAGGTGCCCCAACCGCAGTCACAGGGCCTGGAGAGTTCCATAAGGGGGCCCCAGGTTGGGAGCCTATGCTGTCCTGATGTGCCTTCCAGTGGAAGGGATACCCTTGTGTCAGGATAACCGGGAGCATCTGTAATCGGAGCTCCAGAGGTTTGGGGGTCCGTCCAGTCACAGGGTTTAGATCCTGGACTGGGGTTCCAGGTTCAGGGGTTGCCTGACCTGGAGGGTGGGGCACTGGTAATCAAGGTCCCTACCGGTTTGACTCCCAGGGGTACTTCTCCAGGTAGGAGGGTGCGGAACTCTGGGAGGGGATACAGAGGGAGGAAGGTCTCTCCTCTGTCACCGGTCCAGCCACAGGGCATAGATCCTGGGTTGGGAGCCCAGGGACAGGGGTTGCTTGACCTGGCGGGTGGGACGTCTGTAAACAGTTTCCCCCCGGGTTTGACTCTCAGGGGTACTACTCCAGTTAGGAGGGTGCGGAACTCTGAGAGGGGGTGCAGGGGGAGGGAGGACTCTCCCCTGTCACCAGTTCAACCTGAGGGTTTCTACTCTAGGTTGGGGAGAGAGTGGTGTTCTGAGGGTGCACCGCGTAGGAAGAGAGGGCGGAACCCCAGAAGGAGAGGTAGGGGGAGGAGAGCCTCCCCCCTGAGTGCTTGTCAGCCTGAGGGATCGGATCCCAGGTGGGAGGACCAGTGGCAGTTTGGTAGGAGGAGAGTGGTCAAAGGGTACTACAGGCATGAGGCTAAAGCCTCCCACTCTGTGAGAGAGCAAAGGCTAGAGACATCTGGATGGCCTACTGGCCGGTCCTGGCCACATCCCACTAGAGAGCTTCAGTGGGATGGTTTGGTTGGTGAAGGGAGGGTTGAGCGAGGGAACCATCGGGTTCCAGAGTGGAGAAGAAACTGCAGTTGCTCCTGTAGTTGCAGGCCTGCATCCACTTTTTTCCCCTCCAAGCAAGGAAGCCCATCAAGGCAATGATTGGTCTATCCTGGCTTTTGGCTGGGGGGAGTTGTGTTGGACTTAACACTTTTCCCCCAAACAAATTCACTTTTCGCCCCCCTAATTTAAGGATGTCTCCCCCATGGTAAACGTTACTGTATAGGCTATGTGTGGTGTGAGACGCCATGTTAATCTGATAATGTGATGCAATGGTGTGCACGTATTTTCCCCCCATTGTGTAAAATGTACCCTTATGAAATGCCGCATTTAAGATGGATGCCATGGATGTGCGTTGTGCCACCTGACTGCAGTAGGTTAGCAGTCTAGTCGTTAGGTACCCAGCTATCCCTGCTTTTGGAGGGAAAGCCTGGCACCCAGGGTGCTCTACTCCTCCCCCTGAGCCAGTTTAAACCAGTTTGCCTGAGAATTCTAGAAGGTTCTGGCACTGCCTGGAAGGTGGGGTGAGGGGGTTATAAATAAGGGGGTTGTGCCACCATGTGCAGAGACAGAGATGGGACAGGTAGGTGAGGGGACCTGCTCCCAGGGGAGACCACCACTTGGGCCTGTGTGCTGGACCCTGGACCCATCTAGAACCCCTCTACTGTCCCCAGGGCTAGTGGAAGCCCCACTTCAGGAGTTCAGGCTGCTGTTCAGGAGGAGGGCCACGCTGCAGTGGAGGATGGTGTCAGCCTACGGCCCTGTTTTGTTGAAGCCCCCACTGGCTGTTGACCCGGCCCAGTAGTGCCTACTGCTCTGTCACCCGGCCCCCTGAAGAAGGAGGGCCCTCCTAGGTCCCTGAAGTGCCGGGACCCTGCGTCACACAAGCGCTGCGCCCAGAAGTGCCTAGAAGGGGTGGAGCATCTTGGACCCCCCTAGGAGGTGAGGAGTGTTACTCTGGGACTCTCTGCTGGGACTGTCCGCCCCCCCCTTGCGCTACAATCCTAAAGCGCCATGCCTAGAAGAAGCGTTGTGGGCCGGGAGAGTTGCTGCCTGTGGTGCACCTGTCAAGCGCTATACTGCCTGGGACTGCATGAAGCATTGAGCCTCCAAGCGCTGGGGCTGGAGTAGCTGTCTGCCCCCTAAGCGCCACAATCCTAAGTGATGTGTTTGTGGAAGCGCTATTATTTCCCAGAGCACCGTGACCGGGACTGCCTTGCTGCCCTTCTAAGCGATGTTGACCCCTTCATAGCGCTGTGCCCAAGTCGCGCTGCAGGCCCTACTCACCGCGGCAGCCCGGGGCTAGAAAGAACTGTGGGCTCAAAAGTGCCGCGGGTGCCTACCCCGCGTGTGGCGCGATCAACTACCCCAACTTCATAAATAATTAATCAGTGGGTGCCTACCTCGCACTGGCGCCGAAGCCGAACTCACCACCGCGGCCCCTTGGGCCGTCTGAAGAAGCGCCGTGCCAGGGATCACCGCCGCGAACTCCGGGTCGCTGATCAAGGGAGTGCCACTAGTGACTGGACCCTCGCGGCGGCCCCCGGAGCCAGGAGAGGGCCGCTGCAGCATTGAGGAAGCCGCGCTGGGCCTCGCAGAAGCCGGGACGGGTGGCATCACGTGGCTGGGGGCACCGGTGACATCACCGGCCGTGCCTCCCAGCCGCCTCACACAGATTG
This sequence comes from Lissotriton helveticus, assembly GCF_964261635.1. Taxonomy (NCBI): domain Eukaryota; kingdom Metazoa; phylum Chordata; class Amphibia; order Caudata; family Salamandridae; genus Lissotriton; species Lissotriton helveticus. The sequence goes on along the minus strand of NW_027611658.1, from coordinate 401,021 downwards.
GCGGGTCCCCGTGAGGGAGGGGGAACCCGGGTGAAGCCGGAAGTGAGCGGCGATGTTGAGGGGCTCCCGGAGTCTCGAGGGAGCCCCGTGGACAGCTACCGGAGCGGGAGCCCACCCCGTCGGTCTGTGCCCCACAAGAGGAAACTGCCGGAACAAGCCGAAGTGCTGTTGGGGCCCCCGCGGTGGATGGAGAGCCCTGAGTGCTGCCGCGAGTCCAGCACTGTGCTGCGGGGGCCTGAGTGAGGCCTCGGGGGCCCCGTGTGGCCTGCATAAATCCCAGGAGCTGCCCCGGGAGTCTCATGCTCTGAGGAGAGCCACGCAGAACCCCGCAAGGACATCAGGAGCCCGGTGAGGGGGGCTCCATTAGACTGTGGTGTGGGGGGTGTCGGGGCACAGGGTCAGTGCCCCCCCCGGGGACCATCGTGTATTCAGGGAGCCCCAGAAGAGAAACTCCCTCGTGCCACCCACACAGGACTGCCTTTGCTCTACTGCCCCGCTGGACAGAGGGTAGTGGCAGCGACTGGGCGCATTAATAATTTAAGGGCCAACCCATGTAGGATGCCTGACCTGTTAGGAAGGGGGTTATGTTAGAAATGCCTCAATGCTTTACGCCCTGGGATAGGGTTGTGCCTGCAGTAAAGAGTTTGCCTGATCCCATGCCGAAATGGAGGTCAGGCTATGAAGTTTATTTGCAGAAGGTCCTGCCTAAGGTTTTGATGCCTAGGGTTTCCCTGTTACCACTGATGTACCTAAGGTGCTTTTCTTAAACCCAATATATATAGATGTTAAGTTGATGCCCCATGTTAAAGGTGATTCTGCCTGCCTAGGCCAGATGGTAGTATTGCGTGCCAGTTCCCTTTTGCAGGAGGTGCTAATACAAGTCAAGCTGGGTTTATTCCTAATGTTTTATTTTACACTTACAGCCTACTGCTAAGGTGATGCCAAGGATTAATGCCTGTGTTTGCCCTGCAATACTGACCCTATGTTTCATGCCAATTGATAACGTTCTTTTTATTTCAGCCTGGAAACTAATGGACTCACCCTTTTCTTGCTTTGCCCATTTTCCCTGTAAATAATCCCCTGGTATCCATTGCCCTGGTGCCCGTTGGCGCCCTGTTGTGATTACTGTGCATTACTGAGTTTTACCTTTGCAGGTTGGACCTAAGACAAAAGTTATTCTTTTTCCAACCAGAAGCGGTGTCGTGTCTCTTTTGTGGTGGGACTGGTGTATCGTCTGTGCGTACTGCGTGGATGATTCACACATGTCCTCAGGAGTTTGGCCTGCCCGCTCTGCTCCATGCTAACCCCCGTAGAATTGGTAACCCCATTTCTAACATACTATTTCTGACCTAAATAAATCTCTGGTAGACATGTTTTGCTCCCTGTTTCTACATAAATAGTTAATGGACTACTGCTGCAGGAACTGTGCAGTATCCTTGCAGTAATGTACACTTTATTGGGAGCGGGTCGAGCAGATTTGGCTCCCCCCTTTTTCCTCCCCCCCTCAGCTGGTCACCACTGGAGTCCCGCAGGGTTCCTCCCTTAGCCCGCTCCTCTTTAAAATGTATGTTACGCCACTGATATATCTGGCAGAGGAGCTTGGGGCTAAGGTGATGGCGTACGCGGACGATATGCAGCTGCTGTTTACCTGGGACAAAACATCAGACTCCATTTCAGCGGCGCAACAGTGCCTAGTTTCCATCTTTAAATGGCCGGCCGATGCACAGCTTAAGTGCAACGAACAAAAATCTGAGACCTTGCTTTATGGCAAGTTTCCCGCTGACTTCCGCGAGCAGTTGTGGCCACCTGACTCCCCGCTTCCCCTCTCGTCGGGACAGCCCGCCAAAAATCTGGGAGTGTGGTTTTGACGAGAGTCTTTCTTTTACAACTCACATCAAGAAACTGGCAGGATGTTGTTTCGGCCTCCTTAAGACTCTGAGGACTTTCTTTCCGCTTCTCTCTCAAGAGGCAAGAGAAACTGTTACATGTGCCCTGATTTTATTTCGCTTGGCTACATGCTTAAAAAGCTCCAGGTGGTCCAGAATGCGGCCGCCAGGCTACTATTGGGCATTTCGGGTAAGGAACAGTGTGGCTCTCCAATTACGATCTCTTCACTGGCTTCCTGTCGCTGACAAGGTCAGGTTCAAATCTTTGGTTTTGGCCCACCGTGCTCGCCATGGCTTTGGCCCCCTCTATCTTCAGAGGCGCTTCTCCTTCTACTTTCCGTCGTGTGCGCTCTGATCTATGTCCCTGCACCTGACTCGGGTTCCATGCTTTAAGCTTCAGAGGGTGGGTGATAGCTCTTTTGTAGTGAAGGCTAGCGCAGCCTGGAATTCCCTCCTCCTTGCTTTGCGGTCCGTTCAGAATACAGCTGTGTTCAAAAGGAAACTTAAGACTCACTTCTTTGTTTGTTAGCCTCTCCTTGTACCCCTCTGGCATCGCGCCGGGACACTCACAAGTATCCGTGCATGCTACAAGTGGATATAACATAACATAACATAACAAAAAAGGTACTTTGTTAGAAAAGCTGCAACTACTAGAATAATAACATAACAAATGCAGAGCACACAGTGCAACAACACAGACCAGGTACTAGGAGAATATGATGCAAACAATGCAATAATACAGGTCACACATTAGGAGAATCTGATGCAAACAAGGCAATAACACAGGCCAGGCACTGGGGAATGTGACACAAACAATACAATAACACAGGCCAGGCACTAGGAGAATGTGATGCAAACAATGCAATAACAAGGGCCAGGCACTAGGAGAATGTGACACAAACAATGCAATTGCTCAGGCTGTGTACTAGAAGAATCTGATGTATACCATGCAATAACACAGGCCAGTCACTAGGGGAATCTGATGCAAACAATGCAATAACAAGGGCCAGGCACTAGGAGAATATGACGAAAACAATGCAATAACAAGGGCTAGGCACTAAGATAGTGTGACACAAACAATACAATAACACAGGCCATGCACTAGCGGAATGTGACGCAAACTATGGAATAACACAGGCCAGGCACTAGAAGAATCTGACGCAAACTATGGAATAACACAGGCCAGGCACTAGGAGAATCTGATGCAAACAAAGCAATAACACGGGCCGTGTACTAGGAGAATCTGATGCAAAGAATGCAATGACACAGGCCAGGCACTAGGAGAATCTGATGCAAACAAAGCAATAACACGGGCCGTGTACTAGGAGAATCTGATGCAAAGAATGCAATAACACAGGCCAGGCACTAGGAGAATCTGATGCAAACAATGCTGTTAGAACCCGGAGTCTCCAATTGGTAACAGTATGCACCTTTGTCAAGTAAGGACCCTTTTTCTACCTCAGGGCAAGGGCGTTTACACGCTGTAGATAACCCCTGCTCACCCTCTTGGTAGCTTGGCACATGCAGACAGGCTTATCTCAGAGGCAGTGTGTTAGGCATTTGTGAACACATACAGTAATATAGACAAACCACTACAAACAGACACCACACCGGGATGTATCAAAAATAGGTAAGCTTTATATAATTAACACAAGACCTTAACGGCAAAAATACACAGTACGAATATGCTTTACGGTTTACTCAAAAATAGGTTCTTAGTTTCAAGTGTCTCTGGCAACAGATAATACCAACAGGAGTTATCGCTTCAACGCACAAAAGAGTTCTCAAGGTGCAGTCTGCCTGCAAGGAGCACAGCGTCGGGCCCAGAGTCACAACTAGACTCCCACGTGACAGTACCTTTAAGAAAACAAACAAAGGCTCTTCTCGGCATCAGGGAGCTGTGATGTAGTGTGGCACGTTGGTAGAGTTGGTTTCTTGCTTCGGGGGAAAGTGTTATGACGGGACCCTCGCTGCGGATGCAGGCAGTGGGGGGCTTCGGTCCTTACCGGAGAGGAGGTGGCATTACGGCAGCGCTGGCACAACAAATTGTTGCTGATGTCGTTGAGTCAGTGAGTGCTTGGTCACTCTTGTCGATGATCGGCTTTGCCCAGGTGGCGATCTCAGAGCCGATTGCAGCCCAGCGGCAGGCGGTCTACGGTGCGAGTAGGAGCTGCGCTCACGGTCTCGTTGCAGATGGCGGCGAAGTTAGCTGGCTTGAGTTGCAGAGTTCCTCTGTAGCAGCTGAAACAACAGATCCATCTTTGCTCAAACAGAAGAGGTGAAGTCGTTGGTAGCCCTGCGTCTTCAAACAGGAGGCTAGCTCAACTCTAGACCTCAGGGAATAATCGGCAAGATGATGAAAGTTTCTTCCTTGGTCCTTTCTACCTCACACAATACACACGCTAGCAGAAGCAGGCTGGATGGGGGATGTGACACAAACAATGCAATAACACAGGCCAGGCACTAGGAGAATGTGACACAAACAATGCAATAATACAGGCTGTGTGCTAGAAGAATCTGATGTGTACCATGCAATAACACAGGCCAGGCACTAGGGGAATCTGATGCAAACAATGCAACAACAAGGACGAGGCACTAGGAGAATGTGACGCAAACAATGCAACAACAAGGACGAGGCACTAGGAAAATTTGACGCAAACAATGCAGTAACAAAGGCTGTGTACTAGAAGAATCTGATGTATACTATGCAATAACACAGGTCATGCACTAGGAGAATCTGATGCAAACAATACAATAACAAGGGCCAGGCACTAGGCGAATGTAATGCAAACAATGCAATTACACAGGCCAGGCACTAGGGGAATCTGATGCAAACAATGCAACAACAAGGGCCAGGCACTAGGAGAATTTGACGCAAACAATGCAGTAACACAGGCTGTGTACTAGAAGAATCTGATGTATGCTATGCAATAACACAGGTCAAGCACTAGGAGAATCTGATGCAAACAATACAATAACAAGGGCCAGGCACTAGGAGAATGTGATGCAAACAATGCAATTACACAGGCCAGGAACTAGGAGAATCTGATGGACACAATGCAATAACACAGACCAGGTACTAGGAGAACCTGATGCAAACAAGGCAATAACACAGGCCACGCACTAGGGGAATCTTATGCAAACTTTGCAATAACACAGGCAGTGAACAAGGAGAATCTGATGCAAACTATGGAATAACAAAGGCCAGGCACTAAGATAATGTGACACAAACAATGCAATAACACAGGCGAGGCACTAGCAGAATGTGACGCAAACAATGCAATAACACGGGCCACGCACTAGGAAAATGTAATGCACAAAATGCAAAAACAAAGGCCAGGCACTAGGAGAATCTGACACAAACTATGGAATAACACAGGCCAGGCACTAGGGGAATGTGACACAAACTATGGAATAACACAGGCCAGGCACTAGGAGAATCTGACACAAACAATACAATGATACAGGCCAGGCACTAGGAGAATGTGATGCAAACAATGCAATAACACAGGCCAGGAACTAGGAGAATCTGATGGACACAATGCAATAACACAGGCCAGGCATGAGGAGAACCTGTTGCAAACAAGGCAATAACACAGGCAGTGTACAAGGAGAATCTGATGCAAACTATGGAATAACACAGGCCAGGCACTAGGATAATGTGACACAAACAATGCAATAACACAGGCCAGGCACTAGCAGAATGTGACGCAAACAATGCAATAACACGGGCCACGCACTAAGAAAATGTAATGCACACAATGCAATAACACAGGCCAGGCACTAGGAGAATCTGACACAAACTATGGAATAACACAGGCCAGGCACTAAGATAATGTGACACAAACAATGCAATAACACAGGCCAGGCACTAGCAGAATGTGACGCAAACAATGCAATAACACGGGCCACGCACTAGAAAAATGTAATGCACACAATGCAATAACACCGGCCAGGCACTAGGGGAATGTGACACAAACTATGGAATAACACAGGCCAGGCACTGGAAGAATCTGACGCAAACTATGGAATAACACGGGCCGTGTACTAGGAGAATCTGATTTAAACAATGCAATAACACAGGCCAGGCACTAGGAGCATCTGATGCAAACTATGCTGTTAGAACCCGGAGTCTCTAATTGGCAACAGTATGCACCTCTGTCAAGTAGGGACCCTTTGTCTACGTCAGGGCAAGGGAGTTTACACACTGTAGATAACCCCTGCTCACCCCCTTGGTAGCTTGGCACGATCAGACAGGCTTATCTCAGAGGCAGTGTGTTAAGCATTTGTGAACACATACAGTAATATAGATGAACCACTACAAACGGAGACCACACCGGGATGTATCAAAAATAGGTAAGCTTTATATAATTAACACAAGACCTTAACGGCAAAAATCCACAGTACGAATATGCTTTACGGTTTACTCAAAAATAGGTTCTTAGTTTCAAGTGTCTCTGGCAACAGATAATACCAACAGGAGTTATCGCTTCAACGCACAAAAGAGTTCTCAAGGTGCAGTCTGCCTGCAAGGAGCACAGCGTCGGGCCCAGAGTCACAACTAGACTCCCACGTGACAGTACCTTTAAGAAAACAAACAAAGGCTCTTCTCGGCATCAGGGAGCTGTGATGTAGTGTGGCACGTTGGTAGAGTTGGTTTCTTGCTTCGGGGGAAAGTGTTATGACGGGACCCTCGCTGCGGATGCAGGCAGTGGGGGGCTTCGGTCCTTACCGGAGAGGAGGTGGCATTACGGCAGCGCTGGCACAACAAATTGTTGCTGATGTCGTTGAGTCAGTGAGTGCTTGGTCACTCTTGTCGATGATCGGCTTTGCCCAGGTGGCGATCTCAGAGCCGATTGCAGCCCAGCGGCAGGCGGTCTACGGTGCGAGTAGGAGCTGCGCTCACGGTCTCGTTGCAGATGGCGGCGAAGTTAGCTGGCTTGAGTTGCAGAGTTCCTCTGTAGCAGCTGAAACAACAGATCCATCTTTGCTCAAACAGAAGAGGTGAAGTCGTTGGTAGCCCTGCGTCTACAAACAGGAGGCTAGCTCAACTCTAGCCCTCAGGGAATAATCGGCAAGATGATGAAAGTTTCTTCCTTGGTCCTTTCTACCTCACACAATACACACGCTAGCAGAAGCAGGCTGGATGGGGGATGTGACACAAACAATGCAATAACACAGGCCAGGCACTAGGAGAATGTGACACAAACAATGCAATAATACAGGCTGTGTGCTAGAAGAATCTGATGTGTACCATGCAATAACACAGGCCAGGCACTAGGGGAATCTGATGCAAACAATGCAACAACAAGGACGAGGCACTAGGAGAATGTGACGCAAACAATGCAACAACAAGGACGAGGCACTAGGAAAATTTGACGCAAACAATGCAGTAACAAAGGCTGTGTACTAGAAGAATCTGATGTATACTATGCAATAACACAGGTCATGCACTAGGAGAATCTGATGCAAACAATACAATAACAAGGGCCAGGCACTAGGCGAATGTAATGCAAACAATGCAATTACACAGGCCAGGCACTAGGGGAATCTGATGCAAACAATGCAACAACAAGGGCCAGGCACTAGGAGAATTTGACGCAAACAATGCAGTAACACAGGCTGTGTACTAGAAGAATCTGATGTATGCTATGCAATAACACAGGTCAAGCACTAGGAGAATCTGATGCAAACAATACCAACAGGAGTTATCGCTTCAATGCGCAAAAGAGTTCTCAGGGAACAATCTGCCTGCGAGGAGCACAGCGTTGGGCCCGGGGTCACAACTAGACTCTCACGGGACAGTACCTTTAAGAAAACAAACAAAGGCTCTTCTTGGCGTCAGGGAGCTGTGATGTTGTGTGGCACGTTGGTAGAGTCGGTTTCTTGCTTCGGGGGAAAGTGATATGATGGGACCCTAGCTGCGGATGCAGGCAGGGGGTGCTTCGGTCCTTACCGGAGAGGAGGTGGCATTATGGCAGCGCTGGCACAACAAGTTGTTGCTGATGTCGTTGAGTCAGTGAGTGCTTGGTCACTCTTGTCGATGATCGGCTCTGCCCAGATGGCGATCTCAGAGCCGGTTGCTGCCCAGCGGCAGGCGTCGATCTACGGTGCGAGTCGGGGCAGCGCTCATGGTCTCGTTGCAGATGGCGGCGAAGTTAGCTGGCTTGAGTTGCAGAGTTCCTCTGTAGCAGCTGAAACAACAGATCCAGCTTTGCTCAAACAGAAGAGGTGAAGTCGTTGGTATCCCTGCGTCTTCAAACAGGAGGCTAGCTCAACCTTAGCCCTCAGGGAATAATCGGCAAGATGATGAAAGTTTCTTCCTTGGTCCTTTCTACCTCTCCTTGGCACGAGAGACACCACCACAGGCCAACCCACTGCAGCGCTCTGGCAGAAGGGCAGTACAACTCCTGTGGTCTCCAGGTGCTCTTCCTCGGCAGAGGGTCGTCTTGTTCAATCCAGAGTGATTCCAAAAATCTGGGGTCTGGGCCCCAGTATTTATACCCATAAATCTGTTGTTCTCTGAGGGCAGAGGGTTCTTTGCCTGGTCAAAACCAGTTTCGGGTGCATTCTACCAGTGTGTGTCTTCTTCCTTTGTCGAGGTGAGCCAGGGTCTTCAAACTCACCATAGGAAGTGGAGTCAACATTGTGGGAGATGGCCCAGCTCTATTCAGACCCAGGTACCTACTCCTCCCACCACTCTGAGGACAATCAGCCTAGTGCTGTCGCGCCCCCTTCCTCCTGGAGTCCCCCCAGCCCTGTCACTCGTAAACCCAGACACACATTACACACGCTAGCAGAAGCAGGCTGGATGGGGAATGTGACACAAACAATGCAATAACACAGGCCAGGCACTAGGAGAATGTGACACAAACAATGCAATAACACAGGCCAGGCACTAGGAGAATGTGACACAAACAATGCAATAACACAGGCCAGGCACTAGGAGAATGTGACACAAAGAATGCAATAATACAGGCTGTGTGCTAGAAGAATCTGATATATACCATGCAATAACACAGGCCAGGCACTAGGGGAATCTGATGCAAACAATGCAACAACAAGGACCAGGCACTAGGAGAATGTGACGCAAACAATACAATAACAAGGGCCAGGTACTAGGAGAATGTGATGCAAACAATGCAACAACAAAGACCAGGCACTAAGAGAATGTGACGCAAACAATGCAATAACAAGGGCCAGGCACTAGGAGAATTTGACGCAAACAATGCAGTAACACAGGCTGTGTACTAGAAGAATCTGATGTATACTATGCAATAACACAGGTCATGCACTAGGAGAATCTGATGCAAACAATACAATAACAAGGGCCAGGAATTAGGAGAATCTGATGTTAACAATGCAATAACACAGACCAGGTACTAGGAGAACCTGATGCAAACAAGGCAATAACTGTTAAGGGAACCCATGCTGCACTTGGTTAGATTGGTTATTCCCTGTCTTAACCTGTTTGGCTGAACCTGTTTAGAAATACCCCATGTACATAGACTTTAGTAATTGCTGTTAGCAATGCTTGTTTATTCCTATTGTGGTTGCAGTTAGCTATGTTTGTTGCGGACTGTACGCGTGGCTCCCTGCTCAAACGTGTTGATTCACGTGTAATCCTGTACTTGAGGTTTCTCGTGCTGCGCATGTAAATGAGGCTCGTGCAACGGATGCAAATGAGGAACCGTTGCGCACTGAATGGTATAAATATAGCGCTCGTCAACGTGCCGATGCTTCGCTTCTTTGCATCGTAGCACAACGAGCGCTCCGGAGCCTATCCTGCCTCAAGTGGTTTTTGACCCCACCCAGTACCTTCCTTCAGTCCTTCCCTCTTCGCTTCCCTCCATACCTGATCCTGATCTTCGCAGCTCTCCCGATTCCTCCACAAACGCTGAGCTTCTGGACTTCACCGGAACCAGCCCCCGTCTTCCACCGGAAATCCACGCGTCACCTGGAAACAGAACAACAGGACAGTAAGCTTTTTGTTACTGAGCAACCAGCTTGTATAGAACGTTGTTTGCGAAGGACTTGGTCATAGTTTCGTCTAATTCCTGTAAAAGGAAACAAGCCTTGGACAATGTAAAAAGAGGTTAATAGAAAGTCTTGGACAATTTACAAACGAGACGATCAGCAAGCACATGGCAAACTAAAAGGACTTGGTTGAGTTGCAGTTGATGAGAATACAATCAACTGCTAAAAGTATAAGCAACTATTGGTAACTGCAATGTGAAATAGATGATGATACTAAGTTGTTATAGGTGGGATTGAACAGTCATTCCACTACTGTATATATTGATACATTCTGCGACTGTATTTCAGGCCCCTTACAGAGTGTTTAGGTGTCTTGCTGTGCATTGTGTCTTTTCTCCCTTGTAGAACATAATCCCAGTGAAGACCTACTTCGGAGTCTACTACAGATACCACTCTGGTTGTTAAATAGTGATGTTTCCACTAATCCCTAACTTCACTAACACTTAATACGATGAAACAAATGAAGTATTTATAACGTTTATTTCTGTGTTTTAAGGAGTCAGAACTCAATCAAGAGTTAGTTCTACGAGACTCAAGAAGTACAGAAGTGTGGGCATGGGTCTAAAGATTGTTGGTGTGTAATGTCAAGTTTTAAAAGTAAATTCTGTAACACGGTTATTCTCACATAACGAATACTAATTTTATGGTTATTTATGTTATAACAGAACAAGCAGACTTGGCTGATAACAAGAGTGATTTAGACCCAGAACACTTCAACGGAGAAACAGGACCTGGCTTCCCAGAGACGAAGACCAGTGTTTGTTTTGTCTTGTTTCTCACTCCACTTCCCCTTTCCCTTGGGGACAAGTTGACTCATCAAGAGTAGATTTCCTTGTTGAGGTAACTGGTTCTCGAGGGGGTTCGGACTAAGCGTCATCAACATTTATGCTTTTGTATACACCCCTCATTCTGTTGTAAAATATACTTCCTTCTTTAGCTGTAAACACTGTTTCTAGAGCAGTTAAAACACAGCATGGTGCAACTTTTCTCTATTGTAAACCCCCTCGTAATGCAGTAAACAGCAGTGCAGTGTGAAGAGATTAACTCTTTTGTAGCCACCCCTCATTCTGTTGTAAAATATATTTCTTCCTGTAGACCTAACACTGCTTCGAGTGCAGTTAGAAAATAGTGCAGGGCTCAGACTTCCTGTAAACGCCCCTGGTGATGTAGTAAAGAACAAAGCAACGTGCACAGGTCATCGATTCTGAAAATACCACACTTAGGGTCCGCCCTTGAGCCACACAATGAAACGCAAGAGCGGCGCAACTCTTAAGTTAGATTTATCAAGCCACGCAAGCCCACCTTGCACGGCCAGGTGTGGCATCATACGCAGTGCAAATTACTGTGTTGCGTTATGTGTCCCAGTGACGGGTTCCATGGGCGGAGAGTGGGTGTTACCACGCATCGCCTCTGGTGCATTCCCAGATTCACCAACACTGGTAGACCTGGGAGTGCGTCAAAATGCTACACCTCCCATGTGAGGTGTAACCAGGATAAATATCTGTATTTTTCCTTGTTCCTTGCATTCTAAGTGTGCTGGATTCTGCACATGTGGTGCAGGGGCGCCTGCTTAGGAGCTAGGAGCACATTGTGCGCCAGCGCAGGGAAAAGACAGGACTGCACTGTAGAATGTTAGATACAACACATTCCTGCCCTTCCCTATCACGCAGCACAGCTAGGTGACTTGCTGTGCTGCGCTGTGTGCCCCTAAGTGTAGTAGAAGGAAGTGCAGTATGGACAGATTTTCCGCAGTAAAGAGTAAAGAACGGTGCATTGTGCTGAGATTTTCTCCTTTTTAAATGCCCCTTGAACTGTAGCAAAAAGTGATTCCGTTTGCAGACCACAGATGGGCTCTTAGCATCCTTCACAGAATAGTAAAAGGCAGAGGAGTCTGCACAGATTTCCTCTTTTTTTTCAAATACCACTCACAGTGTAATAAAAAGCAGTAGTGTGCACACTAGCTTTCCTCAAGATGCAGTGCAGTGTGCATAGATTCCCCCTTAAAAAAAATGATGACCACAAAAACTACCAGGGGAAGAAGGAACACCCCCTCTCGCCTCCCCCCAAAACGTCACCAGATAGATGAGCCCAGCTCAGTCGAGCTCCTGGCAGTGATTTTTCATAGTTCCTGTGAGAAGTTGGCCTGATATATGATGTTCACTAGTTCTAGTGATCACCTTGTATCAGTCCAAACAACCCTTATGGTGATTGGTTGTACGTCAACCTTATAGACCAGCTATCCTAATGGTAGCATGGACAAAGCAGTCTTAGGCTAAACTCTTTTGGCATGTGAAGCCAGCTGTTTTACCACATTAACCCCTTGAACACCAGATGAAAGGACACCACACAGGTTGTTATGAAAATAAACAATATATTTATTAATAACAAACACCTCTGAACTCTTTATGAGGTCAGAGGGCTAACCACATGACAATCTCTTAGGAAAAATATGATAAGTTGCACAAAATTACAATGGTGCCCTAGGGGCACGACAAACCATATACTATGTAAATGGTGTAAGGAAATCGATAGAAGGAATGGAGCTGTCCAGGGGCTATAAGTTCGCTGGGACTACACTATCCTAACCTCAGGTAAGTAATAGGAGACCCACGGGACGCGTGTGCAGAGTGTGAACTCACACGCGAGATGCGGAACAAAGTCAATGGACTGTACAGTTTACTAAAAAGGTAAGTATGGACAGTCTTTACTATCTAGGACTAAAACGACTGGAAATCTGGACACTAGGAGAGTCAATCTACCCTTGAGCACCGAAATGCTCTTGTTACCTCACCCACGGGCTGCGGGTGCATAGGTGTCAAAGTGTGTCGGGTTTCCGCGTCGAAGTCAACGGAGCCTTGAAGAAAGATGCTGCAGGCGACCAAGTGGAAGATGTCCGGTGCGATCCACGGGTGGATCGAGAAAGAAGAGGACCTGAAAGCAGAGGGGACAGTGTTCAAAGTCACTAGCCAGTGACCGGAGTGGAACCAGGAGGGAACCAGATGCTGTCGTCGCGATCAAGTGAAGAGTGGACGCTTGTCTCTGTAGCCACGTGGACCAGGAGGTGTCTTCGATGACCAGGATGGAGGCACGAGCTGTCCCACGCAGGCTCTCACTGTCGGCGGTATCGGATCCGGATTTGGAGTCAACAGGCCTTGGCAAAGGCAACCCACGCAGTGAGTGGAAACGGCATCTGGAGTGGACCAGGAGGGTCCGGGGTACTCCTCTTTTGGAAGGGAGCAAGGGCCAGTCTGGAGCAACCAGACCAGCAGTGTCGTTTTCAAAGTTCGTCGTCTAGGAGGCCACTAGCCAGCCGGCAAGTGACCAGACAATGCGTCGAGCAGCAACCAGGCAGAAGGGCCCCACGCAGATCTTGTGGAGGCTGGAGGGCTGATCTTCGATGCAGGAGCTGCTCGGGGCTGGGGCTTCTCAATCTCCAAAGCACTTGGTCGAGTTTACCTCGGGAGTCATGCTTGTAGCGAAGTGCAGTTTCTTCAAGATGGCCGGTCCCACGTGTTTCGTCGCACCAACGGATCTCAGCTGTGCTGCAGATGTGAGTTGAGTTTGGAGAGGTCTGAGAATCCAGGTCTCGTCAGGCTCTGAAGTCTGGATCCTCGAGGGAAGACAACAAAGTGAAGCTGCTGGACACTTGATGGTGCCTGCAGTTGCAGGGTGGACACTCCTTGCCCACAAGGGAGATTCTTCAGTCTTCTGTGGAGCAGAACGTCGAAGTCCAGAGTTTCTTCTAGTAAAGTTGTTTAGGATAATCTAATCTGGAATGGGACCAGCTCCTACCTTTATTCTCCTAAAGGGGGCTGCACTAGCGACTCTGTCCCTCCCATGGGTGGGACCAGGAATGGGGGTGGTTACACCCCCTATCCTTTGTCCGGTTTCGCGCCAGAGCAGGGCCAGGGATGCCCCAGCAACTGGTTTGAGCCGGTGTATGCACAGGACACCTTGTGTGCCCCAGGCATGTCTCATTCCTTTCAGGCCTGTCCTACCCAATACACAAAATCCTGTCTGGGGTGGTGCTTGCACCTCCCAAGGCAGGAAACCCTTTGTCCAAGCCTCCCTTGCTGGAAGGACTCCCAGCAGCAGGAGGTCAGACTTGTGTCTGTGGTTGCAGCATCCATTTTGTGATGCCAAGGCTCGAGTTAACTTTAACCGGGGTTCACAGTTACATACATGTTGTGTCCCGCTAAAAGGGTGGAATGCTACCCCCGTCGCCAGAATTGGCGAGGGGGTAGTATTCCAATTCGTATGACACCTTACTCGACATGTTTTGATAAAGCTATACCAAAGTTAGCATTCAACCGCAAGGATTATAATGCACTTAAGAGTATATGGTGTAGCGTTATCATGGAACAGCTATAAGGACATGGTTCCGCAAGCTGCAGACAGGCTCAGCTCATGCCAGAGCACCATCTCACATAATTCCAAGCACTCTGCCTTCAGGATTGATAAGGCCTTCCATAGGAGTGGCTGATAGGAATATATGTGTCCATTTTAGGGTTAGATATAGGTCTACTATATCTACAGCAAAGGGTGATTACACCACCTTGCCCCAGCTGTCGTGCAGCCAGTTGTGTCAGTTTTGGATGGCCAGCCAGGGGTGGCATAATACATGCTTCAGCCCCTGGTAGGTCCTGGGTACACCTATGCCCTGGGTACCTAAGGTACACTGTACAGGGACTGATAAGGTGGCTCAGTATCCAATTACATATGTACCTAAGGTACATGGAGTCCATTTAACAGAGAGAGCAGGAAGCCTGGGGTCCTGAATAGCAGGATCCCAGGCCAACTAAGTCAAAAACCAGCAAAACACTAGGCAAAAAGTTGGGGGTAACCATAGTCAGATATCCACCTTCCTACAGTTCCATAAGATGCAGCGCAGTGACAAAGATACCTTACTGTGTAGTAAGATAGATACAGTGTAGTGCACAAATTACTCACAGTGCAGAAAGATGCAGTACAGAGTGTAAAGATTCCTCATGGTGCAGTAAGATGCAGTGCACACAGATCCCCTTTTTAACACAAATGATGCCTACAAACCCCCAGAGTTGGGAGTAAAGCCCCCCAGGTGCTCCCCGATAGAAGAGCACAGGCCCCCTCCGGGCCCCCGGATAGAAGAACCCTGCTCAGCCCCAGGGCCACCGGATAGAAGAGCCCAGCCCCCCCCTCCGGACCCCCAGATAGAAGAACCCTGCTCAGCCCCAGGGGCCCCGGATTGAAGAGCCTAGCCCCCCCCCCTCCGGGCCCCCGGATAGAATAACCCTGCTCAGCCCCAGGGCCCCCCCCGGATAGAAGAGCCCAGGTCAGCCCCCAGGGCCCCTGGATAGAAAAGCCCAGCTCAGCCCCAGGGGCCCCAGATAGAAGAGCCCAGCTCAGCCCCAGGGGCCCCCGGATATAAGGGCCCAGCTCAGCCCCAGGGCCCACGGATAGAAGAGCCCAGCTCAGCCCCAGGGGCCCCGGATAGAAGAGCCCAGCTCAGCCCCCGGGACCCAGGGATAGAAGAGCCCAGCTCAGCCCCAGGGGCCCCCAGATAGAAGAGCCCAGCTCAGCCCCAGGACCCCGGATTGAAGAGCCCAGCTTAGACCCAGGGGCCCCCGGTTAGAAGAGCTCAGCTCAGCCCCAGGGGCCCCCGGATAGAAGAGCCCAGCTCAGCCCCAGGGGCCCCGGATAGAAGGGCCCAGCTCAGCCCGGCTCCTGCAGAGATTCCCTCCAGGATTATTCAGTCTATTTCTACAAACACAGCAGAAGGTGCTGACAATCTCCTACCTGAGCAGAGACATGTGCAGACGTGTCCAGGCTCTCTCCTCCTCCTGAGGGGCCGTGTGGGGGGGGGCAGATATGGGATCTGAGGGGGGGTCTGAAGATGATGGTAACTGCACAGACAGACAGGGCTCCTTCCTCCTCTGCTGCACACACCAGGAGAGGCCGGAAGTGATGTCAGCACCGCTGCTGGTGCTGTCTCTGCCGCCGCTGACCTGGAAGAGGAAACCTTTCTCTTCCATACAATGTGCAGCTCAGGTGGTTTCATCAGCAGGCGAGGAGCGCCCTCTGGTGGCAGCTGACAAGACCACCGCCTCTAGTCAATTGGAAATGACAGTCTCTATTTCATTAAATATATGACAATGTTAAAGCTGCCAGAATTAAACTGGACAGCGTTTTTCTAATTTCCCTGTTTCTGTGGGTAATTCTTTATATTTGGTAGGGCTGTGTATATTCAAACAGCATTCCAAATTAACTTTTGCATTTCTCTGCATTGTTTACCTGCTCACTCCCTCCCTTCAAAGGTTCACTTATGAAATAAAGAAAAAAGTAGATTGCAGTCTCAATAAATTCATAAGACAGAACAATCAGGTTTGACTCTCACAGATGTCTCCCTCAGTGGATGGTCCCTTGGCAGTGAGTGACCGGTGCCGGGTCTGAGGAAGGAGAAGGTATTCCATCACTAACAATGTTAGACTCCTTCATACAGGCTCTTATTAGAGTTACCACCTTTGGTCATGTTTTAAGATTTTGCAACGGCCCGGATATTATTTTTCAATAAGACTTTGTATAAAAGTATTTGTATTGATTTTTAAAATGACTTTGCTGTCTTTGTTTACTTTAACTATCAGTCATGATTCGTTAAGGCAGCTCTAGATCACATTTTAAAGTCATTTCTGCTTATATTTGATATTTTAAGTTTGCACTGATTAGAGGAAAACATACCAGCTTTAACTAATCTTCCTACTTTTGTACTCACCGGAACATTAAAATACAGGCCATGCCGGTAAAAGACCGGCCAGTTGGTAACTCTCTCTCCTATCATAAGTCATTCCTCGTCCACACACCATCAATGTGCGGGTGCAGGAGGGCTTCGTAGCACTGTCAGGCAAGTTGCATTTGTTGCCTCTTCAGTGACATCAGATCCAACACACACACACACACACATCAGAGCCTTTAAGTCTCACTCATCATGAGTGACACTCACACATTTAGAGGTTGTGCTGAAGTCTCACTCAAACCTTGCTGAATCTTATAACTCGGGGAAGGGGAGCCCAGAACTAGAATTCCATATGTGACTTTGCTCGTACTTCTACTGTGTGCAGAGTAGCCGCTTACAGTCAAAGAGGGAGATACTATTCATTTCATAGAGTTCAGCAAACCCACTGGCCTACATTTTGATAACAGTACATTTTCAATATTTCACCTTGACGACTGAACAGATTATACATTTGGTGTAATGTTAATTTGGATGTCTGTATTAATTTTTTGGATTTTAGCTGTGTACTCATCATTCCTATAATTTCACTAATATCTCATCCTCTGACATTATTAACGTCAAATGTTAGGTGACATCACTTCCTGCAGGGTCATCAATAGTCTACTTCATTTTAGCTCCTAGGAACTTCAAAAACTTGAGCTCTGTGAAGCACATACATGATCTCTCAGCTGGAATATAGTGTTTGAATGCCTGATGGCTATTGATAATACTCTTGTGAAACATCTGTGGGATAAGATCATAGATTATTTTGACATTATTGCGGGCTCTATCTCCTCAGAAGTTAAAGTTTGGGAAGCATTCAATGTAGTGCCTAGAGGATATACCATGGCTCAGATTAGGTGTAAGCTTAAAAATGGGAAGAGGGATTGTTAGAGCTGGCAGCCTTGGCATGGATCTCCATTCCATTTTTTGCTGTTGCCTCCTGTGTTTTAATGTGTGTTGGATTTCATTTTTGCTGGTCTGGATGCTTTGGGTACTTTGCCACTGCTGTTCAGTGCCAAAGTGCAATGCTCCCTCTGTAAATTGTTATCATGGATTAGTGTTTCCATATTTGGTTTACTGTTAAGTCCCTAGTATAGTGCACTGTGTGTGCCCAGGGCCTGTAAACCAAATGCTGCTAGTGGGCTTGCAGCACTGATTGAGCTACACACACATGCAGCCTTGCAAAAGGGTCTCAGGCCTACCATTGCAGTCGCTGTGTGCAGTCTAGAACTGCCATGTCGACCTGGCAAGTGCAACCACTTGCCAGGCCCTAACCTTTCCTCTTCTTACATGTGAGTCACCCCTAAGGTAGGCCCAAGGTACCCCTGTGGGCAGAATGCAGTATATGTGCAAGGGAGGACATGACCTGATGTGTGTGGCATGTACGGATAGTGAAACACTGCCAATTTTGTTTTTCACTATTGAAATGCTATCTGTCCTATAGGATAGAATGAGGAGTTTACTTATAACACTTTATAAGTATAACCGCCCATGGAAACAATATTGGAAAATAGAGTTTGGTATGCCTGTACGTAGAATAAAGAGATGCATCTTTTAGTAAGAATGATTTTTATATACTGGGTTTGAAAATACCACTTTTAGAAAGTGGATATTTTCTTGCTTAGCCATCCAGTGTGCCGCTGCAAGGTTTGTGTATTGACTGTCTGGCTTTGGAGTGACAGTGGCTAGGGATGTGTATTCTATTCAGACAGCCACTTGGAGGGGTGGGGGGTGAGGCGTGTCCTGCCTTTCCAGGGTGAGTCAGGGCTAGGCTAAATAGACCTGGGCTCCATTCAGAGTTTAGGGAGGAGATTCCTTTCACATCTGAATGGGCCTGGTCTGCCTTGGACAATGCTGTCTCTACCTCCTGCCAGGAAGCTGCACCAGAGAGGACAGAACTGGTTTGGGCTGGGCAAAGAG
Organism: Lissotriton helveticus; assembly: GCF_964261635.1. Classification (NCBI taxonomy): domain Eukaryota; kingdom Metazoa; phylum Chordata; class Amphibia; order Caudata; family Salamandridae; genus Lissotriton; species Lissotriton helveticus. The sequence continues at coordinate 382,427 of NW_027611658.1, read as the reverse complement.
TTTCTCTGCCACCAGAGAACAAAGGATTTTGTGTTATAAGAAGTGGGGCCCAGATCCCAGACTTTTAGATCATTTCTGGAACTCAAGAGGACACTCTGCCAAGGAGAAGAGCTGAGAAGACTGAAGGAGAACTACTGCCCCTTTGCTGTGAGCTGTCTGGGGTTGGTCTGCAGTAGCAGATTCTGCCAAGGCGAGGATAAAGACTTTGCTGTGTGCTGTGTCTTCTGCTTGAGGAAGATCTCCAAGGGCTTGAAGCAGAGCTTGCCTCCTGTTTTGAAGTCTCAGGGATACAAAGATTTCACAACCAGCTCCCCTGAACTTCCTTGCTGGGAGTTCTGAACCGCCAAGAAGTACCTGTGGCTGTATTAGGCCACTGGAGGTTGTTTTGCCGATGGGAGCTGGAAACGTAATGCAACCTCAAGAAACGTGACGCATCCGCACCTGTTTCCGATGCAACGCTGAAGAAAGCAACAGAGCGCCTGCCCAAGACTTGAGAAAGCACCGCACACCGAACTCCATGCACCGATCTCTGAAATCAGAGATAACCACACTGATTCCGATGCAGGCCGTGCTGTGTTGCTGCAAGAACCAAGGCATCATGGAACAGCGGCTGAAGAAAGCAACCCAGTGTCGTTGCCGTTGCCACAGCGGGAACTGATGCATCCCTGATCCTCAGGCATCGCATCTGGTTGTCACTCCTGCAAGAATGCTGGGGCCGCACAGTAAGAAACTGATGCATCACCTCCCCTTCAGTAAGGAACCAACGCATCATCGCCCCTGCTTGGCAGTAAGGCAGCAGTGCATCACCTCCCTTGGAGTAAGAAACCTACGCATCACCTTGCCTGGGCATAAGGAACCAACGCTATACCTTCCCTGGAATAATTTTTGTTTCTGCGCGTGAAGCATCGAAGGTACTTTATGTGAAAAGTGTTGCATCTGCAATTTGCTTTGATCAGAACTTTTCTACCTTTTGAGAGTCATATTTGTATTATTGTATTGTGGATTTGTGTTATTTTGGTCTTGTTTGGTTTCAATAAAGAATACTTATTTTTCTAAACTGGTGTGGTGTCCATTTGTAGTGTTGTCACTTGATTACTGTATGTGTGCACAAATGCTTTACACACTGTCTCTGAGATAAGCCTGTCTGCACATGCCAAGCAACCAAGGGGGTGAGCAGGGATTATTTTAGAAGCTTATCCCCCTTACCCTGACTAGGAAGAAGGCTTCCTACTTGGACAAAGGTGCAAACGGTTGCCAACTAGAGACCCCCATTACTAACAGGGAGATTACTGACCTACACCAGATTAGTCCGCTGTAAAAGAGGAAGATGAATGCACATCATACCGACACTGCTCAACTCCTTCAACAACCAAGAACCACACTAAAGTAGAAAATCCACATTATTGGATGGACAGGTTAGTTGAATTCACAAAGCAGAATATATGAATTGGGTGACAAGGCTGGGAAACTTTATACTTGCTTCCAAACAAAGGCCAAATCTCAAAAATTGTCCCATCGATTTTACTCTCAGGATCAATTACAAATGGTGAACACAGATATTACAGAGACATTCGCCCACTACTACAAAATATTATATTCTTGTGTACATTCCCCTCCTGCTGAACTTCAGAATCCCATCCTAAGAGCTCTTTCGGTGTGGGCAGCGTCAAATGATGCCCCAGGTCCCAAAGGGTATCCTATTCAATTCTTCAAGGCATTTGCCTCCCTGCTTTTTCCGTATTTAAAGTTTATGTTTGAAGAGGCCTTTGTGAATTGCATATTTTCTTACTTCTTGCGAGGGGCAGTTATTTCAGTTACTCTGAAGCCGCATACGCCCCCACAACTCTGAACCTCCTATAATTCAATCATTAATAATATCAAAACTAAAGCCCAAACAAAAGTGCTAGCCATGAGATTACATAATGTCATCCGAACCCTAGTGCACGATGATCAAAATGGCTTTATGAGGAATAAGAGCACTCGTCATTGCCTCCGGCACCTCCACATTATACTCTCCCATGTGCACCATTTCCGCAGCCCAGCGGCCCTACTTTTGCTAGATATAAAGATGACTTTTGACTTGGTAGAGTGGCCATTTGTGTGAACTGCTCTACCAAAATGAATTTTGGGCCACATTTAATTTGTTTTGTCAATACCCTTTATACCTCCCCTTGGGCACAAGTGAGATTAAATGGCACATTATTGGTCCCACTCTCGACATAGAAGGACACCAGACAAGATTACCCTCTCATGCCCCTATTGTCCGCCCTTATTATTAAGCCTCTGGTGGAGTGGATCCGTTTAAATCCACAGGTTTGGGATCTGGACTGGGGAGACAATCATAAGGATAGAATGTTGCTTTACGAAGATGACACACTTTACGTGGATGACATACTGCTTTACATTCCAGACCCTGACATTACTATACATAGATTAATAGAGATCCTTCAGGTTTATGGAGATGCTTCTGGGTTACAGGTAAATTGTGGGAAATCCATTTATGTGCAAGTTAATGAGGACATGCCATCATGCCAGGTTACTGCTGACCTTCAGGTAATGGGAGAACCATTTTCAATATCTGGTGATAGAAATTACCCACTCACAGAGCAGGAGTTGAGAGCAAACTATTTGCCGACCTAGGTTGTCGCAGAAGCGAGACTTTTGGGCCTGGATATCTCTGCCTCTCTCATTAAGGAGATATGGGCCCTGTTTAAAATGATAACTCACCCCGTTTTCTGTATACTCATCAAAATGATCTCAGTAAAAGAGAGGGGCCCTTTAAAACCAAAGTGGTAGGGCACCAAGTAGACCATAGTCAAGAAATAAAGATCCCCTTTGGCAAACTCAATCACTTCACTGTCAGACGTATATCAAAAAACAATATCACCAAAACATACTGAGAATAAAAATGAGTTCTTACTATACTCAGTGTGCACCAAATTTTCTTCAACAATGTATTATAAATTAATTAAAAAACTGTACAAACAATGTCAATCTTTAAAAAAACAATTGTTGTATATAATTAAAAAAGAGCATACAAAACATATAATTAAACAATTCAAATAAAATTCCCAATCAAAAAACCCTTTTCATTAGACAAACACAGCGGGAGAACATATTAGACAGTTATCTCATGTCATTAAACCATCACTAGTCTATAACAGATCATTTGTTAAAAAGTTGGAATATCTCATCTGCTCAGTTATCTTCAACTAACAAAATGTCCCAAAGATCTAGTGTAAAAGATTATTTGGAAAGCATTAACGCGTTTCGGCGGCTTCTAATATTTGACAGCCACCTTCTTCAGGAAAAATGATATCTCCCAGCCACAATTTGTTATCTTAGTTTTCTACAAATGAGCACTTATGGCAAATCTCAAAGGTGTTTACAAAATCCAGAGATGAAGGTGTCCGTATATATCCCTTCTATCCACTCCACGGGGATCTGTCTCTGCTGTACAGCCAACCCCTTATACATGAAAGAAAGACAGGTCCAGCACCTTCAAAATGGTTAAAAACTGAGTGTAGCACCCCACAAAAGGCTTGATGGCTCTTGTTTCCAATGATTCCACTGTTTTAGTTGACCACTTCTATCTCTCCGTTCGAACACTCTTGCCTTTCTATTTCAGCAATGTGACAGGGGAGTAACCTCTGTGTAGTTTTGAAGGTGCATGAGCTGTTTGGAGCCAAGATTATATCACATATAGGCAAAGAAATTATTCCTGATTCAAACAGTCCCTGCTTGACTACAATGTTCTCCTAGAAGCATTAGCACCAACTAATGTGCAATGCCGACAAGACGGAAATTCTCTTTCACCCCCTAACTGTTCGACAAGCTGGTAAGAAGAAGCACCACTTCAGCTTCCTCAAACAGGAGTACCTAGAAACCTAGGGTTCAAATTTGACAACCAGCTTCCGATTCAATCTCAAGTCAGGTCCGTGGTAGGGAGCTGCTTTGTTCTACTCCATGTAGTAAAGATGTTTTTGTCCCTTCTGTCTGGTCCCACCAAGAAAACTTTGATCCATGCCTTGATTACATCTAGCCTGGATTGTGCAAATGTTCTTTATCTTGGCCTATTGGACTATGCTGCCAGAGACTCCAAGTGGTCCAGAATGCTGCAGCACGACTACTTCTTAATCAGCGATTGGTAATTTGGGCTTCTACGCACCTGCATGTGCTGTACTGGCTGCCTGTGAGGAAACAAACTGTGTTCAAGGAGCTAGTCCTGCTCCTTGGAACCTTCCACCCGATAGGCCCCAGATATCTGGCCACAAGAATTCATGTGTACTGCCCTGCAAGGAAGCTCTGCTCTTCCAGTAAGGCACTAGCTTTGGTCCCAAGAATTTCCTGGGGGAGGGCAGGTGTCATTCCTTCTCTTTTCTTGGTCCCTTGAAGTGGAACAAACTTACTCAGAACCTTCGTCTTGAAAGTTCAGAGCAGATACTTTTAAGAAAAACTGAACACATGGCTCAGAGACCCATGACCCTGTTGCCAGGCAGCTCGCTCCCATGCCACATAGCTATACCAGACTGCGCCCGTGCTCCAGCTCAGCTGTTGCCTAGTTCGAGGCCCACCTCCACCCACAGGCTACCACCTGCGCCTCATCCCTGGTGGCCAGTGGTAGGCCTTAGGTTTGCTTTTTTCCGCTTCTGTATTGTTTTTGCCCGTTTTATTGCGCCTGTTTTGTGCCTTAGGTTTGTTTTTACCCTCTTTTACCTGGCTTTTGCCCGCTTATTGTGCTTGTTTTCTGTGCCCCTATGGTTGTCTAAATATTGTAATTATTGTTTTTGTACTGCCCTCGTTATCCCTTGGTGCCCGCTTTGCCTTGTGTAACCTCGCCGGTCAGGCTTCCCGCCGCAGCACCCTCTGCGGCCTGCCCCACAGCTCCCATTAGTCCGCTCCTCCCTCCCAGCTGAACCTCCCTCACACCTCCCCTACTTATGGCGGCCTCTGCGCGGCAGTGAGAGCGACCCTTGACCCTGTTGCCAGGCAGGTCGCTCCCACACCACGTAGCTCCACCGGACTGCTCCCGTGCTCCAGCTCAGATGCTGCCTAGTTCGAGACCCACCTCCACACGCAGGCTACCATCGGTGCCTCATCCCTGGTGGCCAGTGGTAGGCCTTAGGTTTGCTTTTTCGGCTTCTGTACTCGTTTTTTGCCCATTTTATTGTGCCTGTTCTGTGCCTTAAGATTGCTTTTACTCGCTTTTGCCTTGCTTTTGCCCGCTTATTGTGCTCGTTTTCTGTGCCCCTATGGTTGTCTAAATATTGTTTTTATTGCTCGTGTATTGCCCTCGTTGTCCCTTTGTGTCTGCTTTTCCTTGTTTTCCTCACCGGTCCCGCTTCCTGCCGCTGCCCCCCCCTGCTGCCCCGCCCCCCGCTTACATTAGACAGCTCCCCCATCCCAGCTCATCCTCCCTTCCAAATCCCCTACTTATGGCGGGCAATGCGCAGACGCACGGAGCGGGTGCGCCACTGGCACACCAAAGGCACGCCTAGGGCAAGCCCATCTGTGCCCGTCCGCGCCTGGACCATGCCCAGTGCCAGAACCCCTGACCCCGCGAACACCACAATGCCCAACTGCGCTACGATGCCAGCACCCTCCATGCACTCAACGCCGGACGAGAACAAGCCTGCTTCCGGGGCATCCCGAAGTGCACCCAAGGACCCTTCACCTGCCGGAACTGCAGCTTCACCAGCATCCACCCTGCCAAACCTCCGCCCAGGAAAGAACCCAACTTCCTCAGATGCATCCTCCTCAACACCCGCTCCACCCGCAAACATGCGGACCTCCTCGACTCAACCTCCCCAGACGTCCCCTTCCTGATGGAGACTTGGCTGAACCCCGCCTCAGCTCCTGACATCGCCATAGCCATCCCGGAAGGCTACAAGATGAACCGCATGGACCGCACCAAAGGAGTAGGAGGAGGAATCGGTATCGTCCACAAGAACACCCTCAGAGACTCGACCAACACCGACGACACCCTCAGCACCGCCGACCACCTGCACTTCCAGATCCACACCGACCCCAACACCACCCTCCGAGGAACCCTCATCTACAGACCCCCAGATCCCGACTGTAGTTCAGCGACTCCATCGCTGACTTCATCAGCACACACGCCCTCGCCTCTAAGGACTACATCCTCCTCGGGGACCTAAACTTCCACCTCGAGAACAACACCAACACCAATTCCACCACCCTGATCAACAATCTCACCAGCCCCGGACTCAGAAAGCTTGTGACAACACCCACCCACGCCGCCGTCCACACGCATGACCCCATCAACTCCGCAAGCCCCCACATTTCCTTCAACCACACGACGAACACCACTGGACTGACCATCACTGCATCCACTTCACCTTCAGGAAGCCCACCACGCACCACCGCACCCAACAGATGCCACGTCGCTGCTGGGGCAAAGTCACCGAAGACCAGCTAACTGCCACACTCAGCCAGAGCCCACCCGCTGACCCCACTGACCCCGACACCACCGCTTGCAACCTCAGACAGTGGATCGACGACTGCACCAACACCCTCGCCCCACTCAAGAAATCCTCAGATGTCACACCAGCAACAAAGCCAGCTAGTTCACAGAAGACCTCCAGGCCTCCAAGCAAACCTGTTGAAAACTGGAGAAAAAATGGCTCAGTGAACGAACACCGGACAACTGCACAACCCACAAAAACGCCACCCGCATACACCATCACCTCATCAGATCAGCCAAAAGAGTCTCCTTCAAAGGCTGACTAGACAACAACGCACACAACAGCAACAAGCTCGTCAACATCGTGAAAGAACTCTCCAACCCCAGTGTGAGAAGTTAGCCTGGCATATGTTGTCCACTATTCTAGTGGGCTCCTTGCACCAGTCTAAACGACCCTTATGATGATGGTTGTAAAGTCAACCTTATAGGCCAGCTATCCTAGTGGTAGCATGGACAAGCAGTCTTGCTAAAACTTCAGAGAGCATGTGAAGCCAGCTGTTTTACCATATATAATCCCTTGAATACCAAATGAAAGGACACCACACAAGGTCTATATCAAATATATATGTATCTATTACTAACACAACCCCTCTGCACTCTTTAAGAGGTCAGAGTTCGAGATACGTTACAAGTTACTCATTAAGAATACTATAAGTTGCACAAATACAATTCTGCCCTAGGAGCCTCACGAGCCATATACTAAGTAAGTGGTATAAGAGCCACTTCAGGAAAAGTGAATAGGCCTAGGGCCTAGGGAATCGCTGGGGCTACACTACAGGACCAAAGGTGTGGAAGTAGGAGACCCACGGGAGACGCGTGCAGTGTGGGAACACAGACGCGAGTTACCATTGTGGAATACTTAAGTTCTACTGAACTTAGTTGTTGTAGAGGAAAGGGCCTAGCACACCCTGACTACAACTCCTAGAGAGGTTCTGGTAGGTAACACTTAGTGTAGGTAGGTGCACACACCATACCTCACTAGAGAATGTCCTTGAGAGGAGAGCCTAGTGGGTCTCTCCCCATAGAAGTGGACCCTCCCAGGGCACCATCTAGATATGACACATTTACTTTTAATGAGCTTAGAAGTTTGTGTTCACTCAGGAGACTGAGGCAAGGACAGAGTCCAACCCTAAGACACCTTATAGATGTGTTAGTGGAGTATGATGCAGAGAAGGCAGCAGCCCCAGATCGGACTGGTAGTGGAAGGGGGGGGGGGGGATCCCCCAACAGAGGATTCCCAGGATGACAATCCAGGGGGGTCTGATGAGGATGAGGATGATGATCAGGTCCAAGTTGAAGAACTGGACCAGGTCAACATAGGACTACCTGGGGCTGGACAGGAGAGATTCCCTTCCAGGCCCCCAAGTAGGCCTAACACTGGGCACAGAAGGAGGAAGTCACTTTCCAGTGACTCCCACCACTCTGATGACTCAATAGGGTCAGATACCTCAGCAATGAGGAGGATGACTTCACCTCAGAGAAGAGAGCATAAGGCTAGGATGAAGGAAGTCAATGTTAGGATCAAGAGGCAAGAAATTGCCTTTGCCAAAGAGACCCTGGCTCTTGCTAGAGAGCAAAGGTTGAGTGGATTAGATTCCACTGGTGGCAGCAACATCCCTAGAGCTAGGGAAAGGTCAAATGACCATAGAAACCTAAGAAAGATTGTCCCTCCCTACCAGAGTGGGGATGACATCCACAGGTGGATAACTGCTTTGAAGAGGGCTTGCAAAGTACCTCAGTTACCCCAAAGTCAGTGGGCAGCAATCTTATGGCTCTCTTTTTCAGAAAAAGGTAGAGACAAGCTCCTCACAGTTAGTGATGAGGATGCTGACAACTACAATGTCCTGAAGAGTGTTCTAATAGATGGGTTTGGCTTAACCACTGAGCAGTATACGTTGCTGTTCAGAGACACCCAGAAGACACAGACTCAGGACTGCACTGACTTTGTAGATTGTGCCACTAAGGCTCTGGAAGGCTAGTTACTGGGCAGTACGGTCAAAGACTATACAGGATTGTATAATTTGATTATGAGAGAGCAAATTCTTAATAATTGTCAGAACCAGCTATTGCATCAACACCTGATTGACTCTGATCTGACCTCTCCCCAAGAATTGGGAAAGAAGGCAGACAAATGGGTCAGAACCAGGGTGAAGCAGAAGGTCCAGAACCAAGGTGGTGATCAGAAGAAGGAAGACCAAAAGGGTGGGGAGAAAGCAAAAGACCAGAAGTCTTCTCAAGGTCCTCAAAAAGCTTCTAATGGTGGGGGTTCCCAACAATCTAAGAAAAAGGAAGGCCCAAAGAAACCCTGGTGCAAAACTTGTAAGGTTTATCCTCACTGGACTAGTGATTGCACCAAGAAGGAGACAGCTCCAACCACTGTAGCCCCTAAGGCACCTGTACCCCCTAGTACAGTTAACAGTGGTGGTTCTCAACCCAAGGCTATAGTGGGGTACTGAGATCGATTCTGGCCTAGTCAGAATACCAACTCAAGCTGTTCTTGTTTGTGATGTGGACATGGCTATGTCCTCTACTGTGAGTCCCAATAACTCAGGCCTACAGGGACACATGTACCAGTGTCAGATAATACTAGGTGACAATTACCTAGTGACCAATGCAAGCAATATCACTACCACCCATAGTATGTCAATTGTTAATTTCTCCTAGGGAGGGGTAACTGGCCTCAAAATAGTTGTTGTTAGTTCAGACCTCCCTGTAGAGTGTCTGCTTGGCAATGATCTGGAATCTTCAGTCTGGTCTGAAGTGGAGTATAGGACTCATGCAGAAATGCTAGGTATATCAGCACATGTCCTTGCTGTGACCAAGTCATAGGCCAAAAAGTGCAAAACTGAACAGGCCCAGGATCCTGAAACTATGGAACAGTGAACAGTGGCCTACCAAGAGAAAGAGCAGTAGGGTTAAGGCAGTGCCTTCCCCCCTGCCTCAGAATGAGGATCAGCCTTCTGAGGAAGCTGATAGTGAGACCCAAGAAGGAACTGTCCTAGAAGAGCTTGAGCCTGATCAGGTTGAGTTTCTTGGGACAGGGGGACCTTCAAGGGCAGATCTGAGGAAGGCGCAGCTAGACTGCCCCTCTCTTGAGCCCCTCAGACAGCAAGCTGCTGCTGAGGCTGCTGGGAACGCTACAGGTACCCATAGAGTGTATTGGGATAAAGGGCTCCATTATTCAGAGGCTAGCGACCCCAAGCCTGGTGCTTCTGGGAGGTTGCTCATACCTTTGGCATTCAGGGGCTTCCTTCTTACCTTAGCCCATGATATTCCCTTAGCAGGACATCTTGGCCAGAACAAGACTTGGGACAGGCTTGTCCCTCACTTTCACTGGCCACACATATCAGAAGATGCCAAGGAGTTTTGTCGCTCCTGTGCTTGGCAAATCAGGTGGCACCACAAAGGCTCCCCTAATAAAACTATCTGTGGTGGGGGTTCCCTTTGAAAGAGTTGGGATAGACATTGTTGGACCAATGGATCCCCAAACAGCCTCTGGGCACATGTTTATTCTGGTGGTAGTGTATCATGCCACCAGATACCCAGAAGCTATTCCCTTAAGGACCACAACAGCCCCTGTTGTGGCTAGAGCCCTCCTGGGAGTTTTCTCAAGAGTGGGTTTTCCGAAAGAGGTTGTCTCAGACAGAGGTGCAAACTTTATGTCTGGATATTTGACTGCTATGTGGAAGAGTGTGGAGTGAACTATAAGTTCACCACACCCTATCACCCACAGTGTAATGGTCTGGTGGAGAGATTCAACAAGACCTTAAAGGACATGATCAAGGGTTTACCTGAAAATCTTAGGCGAAGATGGGACATCCTTCTGCCCTGCCTTTTATTTGCTTATAGAGAGGTCCCACAGAAGGGGGTTGGCTACAGCCCTTTTGAACTTCTGTTTGGGCATCATGTAAGAGGACCCCTTTGTCTGGTGAAGGAAGGATGGCAGTTACCTCTCAAAAAGCCTAAGCAAGACATTGTGGACTATGTACTTGGTCTCCGCTCCAGGATGGCCGAGTACATGAAAAAGGAATTCAAAAACCTTGAGGTTAGCCAGGAACTCCAAAAAGCCTGGCATGACCTAAAGGCTGTGCTGACTGTTTACCAGCCAGGACAGAAAGTGTGGGTGTTGGAGCCAGTGGCCCCAGCAGCACTCCAAGACAAATGGTCTGGACCCCACACTATTGTTGAGCAAAAGGGAGAGGTAACCTACTTGGTTGACCTTGGAACTCCCAGGAGCCCCCACAGGGTGCTTCATGTATTCCAAAGTTAAGATTATATGGTATGGCTATATCATAGAACAGCTATAAGGACATGGTTCTGAAAGCCGCAGAGGGGCTCAGCTCATGCTAGGGCACCCTCTCACATAAAACCAAGCACTCTGCCTCCAGGATTGTTAAGGCCTGCCATAGGAGTGACTTATAGGTACATATTTGTCTATATATAAGGGTAGATATAGGTATACTATATCTAAGCAAGGGGTGATTACACCACCTTGCCCAGGTTGAGTGATCAGCCTGTGGTGTCAGTTTGGATGGCCAGCCAGGGGTGGCATAATACATGCTGCAGCACCTGGTAGGCCTTGGATGCACCTATGCCCTGGGTACCTAAGGTACACTATACTGGGGCTCACAAAGGTGACCCAATACCCAATCATGTATGTACCTAAAGTACATGGTATCAATTTAGAGAGAGAACAGCTGGGCAGTGGGTCTGATCAGCAGGCCCACAGCCACACTAAAGTCGAAAAACCAGAAAATCACAGCAAAAAGTGGGGGTGACCATAGGAAGCAGACCCTACTCTCCTATACCCAGCTCCAACACCAACGACATCCCACCTTCACAAGACCTGTGCGACTTGCTTGCCACATTCTTCCACCGCAAGATCGCAGACATCCACGACTGCTTCAATGCCACGACTGCCCAACACCCACTGAGACCGCCGCCCCCACGATCACAATCCGCACCAACCGCCTTCTCTCCTGGACAAACATCAACGACGACGATACCATCAAGACCATGAACACCATCTACTCAGGATCTCCATCAGACCCATGCCCATGCAACATCTTCAGCAAAGCCAGCACCGCCATCGCACCTCACCTCCGTGAGGCATCAACATCTCCTCAGAGACAGCTACCTTCCCGGAAGCACGCCGAGATCAACCCCTTACTCAAGAAACCCAAGGCGGACCCAAGGACCTCAAGAACTTCCGACCCGTCTCCCTGCTCCCTTTCCCGGCGAAGGTCATCGAAAAGATAGTCAACGAACAACTGACCCGCTATCTCGAGGAGAACAGCATCCTGTACCCATCCCAGTCCGGGTTCCGCAGCTACCACAGTACAGAGACTGCCCTCATCGCCGCCACGGAAGACATCAGGACCCTGCTAGACAACGGAGAAACTGCGGCCCTCATCCTCCTGGACCTGTCAGCCGCTAATAACAAGAGCCAGGCACGAGGAGAATCTGATGCAAACAATGCAATAACAGAGGCCAGACACGAGGAGAATCTGATGCAAACAATGCAATAACATGGGCCAGGAGTTGGGAGAATCTTACGCAAACAATGCTATAACACAGGCCAGGCATGAGGAGAATCTGATGCAAGCAATGCAATAACACAGGCCAAGTACTAGGATTGCTGCAAACAACGCAATAACAGAGGCCACATACTAGGATTGATGCAAACAATGCAATTACACAGGTCAGGCATTGGGAGAATCTGACGCAAACAATGCAATAACACGGGCCAGCACTAGGAGAATCTGATGTAAACAATGCAATAACACAGGCCAGGCATGGGGAGAATCTGATGCAAAAAATGCAATACCAAGAGCCAGGCACGAGGAGAATCTGATGCATACAATGCAATCAATCAATCAATCAATCACTGCATTTCTAAAGCGCGCTACATACCCGTGAGGGTCTCAAGGCGCGGGGGGGCGCTACTGATCAAAGAGCCAGGTCTTGAGAAGTCTTCTGAAGGCCAGCCGGTTCTGAGTCTGTCGTAGGCTGGTAGGGAGAGCATTCCAGGCCTTGGCGGCGAGGTAGGAGAAGGATCTGCCACCGGCGGTGGTCTTCCAGATACGAGGAACTGTGGCGAGGGCGAGGTTGGCTGAGCAGAGGCTTCGGGTGGGGGTGTGGAAGCTGAGTTGGTTGTTGAGGTATGTAGGTCCGGTGTTGTGTAGTGCTTTGTGTGCGTGGATGAAGAGTTTGAAGGTGATCCTCTTGTTGATGGGGAGCCAGTGCAGACCTCTCGGGTGGGGTGTGATGTGGCTGCGTCGGGGGACGTTGAGGATCAGTCATGCTGAGGCGTTCAGGATTCGTTGTAGTCGTCTCAGGAGCTTGGTTGTCGTTCCTGAGTAGAGGGCGTTCCCGTAGTCGAGTCTGCTTGTGATGAGGGCCTGGGTGACGGTTTTTCTCGTGGCTGGAGGGATCCATTTGAAGATCCTGTGGTGCATTTGGAGGGTGTTGAAGCAGGACACAGAGACGGCGTTGACTTGCCTGGTCATGGAGAGGGTGGAGTCGAGGATGGCCCCCAGGTTGCGTGCATGGTCTGTGGGTTCCGGGGCTGTGCCTATCGATGTGGGCCACCAGGAGTCATCCCAGGCTGATGGGGTGGGTCTGAGGATGAGGACCTCCGTCTTGTCTGAATTCAGCTTCAGTCTGCTGTCCTTCATCCAGTCGGCTACGGCCTTCATTCCTCTGTGGAGGTTGGCTTTGGCTGTGTGGGGGTCTTCGGTGAGGAATATGATCAGCTGGGTGTCGTCGGCGTGGGAGATGATGTTGAGGTTATATTGTTGTGCAACGTGGGCGAGCAATTCCATGTAGATATTGAACAGCGTCGGGCTGAGGGAGGATCCCTGTGGGACGCCACACATGATCTCTGTGGTTTTCGAGCGGAAGGGTGGGAGGCGGACGCTCTGGGTTCTGCCGGAGAGGAAGGATGTGGTCCAGGCCAGGGCCTTCTCTTGGATTCTGGCGTCGTGGAGGCGCACTGTTAGGGTGCGGCGGCAGACTGTGTCAAAGGCTGCTGATAGGTCCAGGAGGATGAGGGCGGCTGTTTCTCCTTTGTCCATCAGGATCCTGATGTCGTCAGTGGCGCCGATGAGGGCGGTCTCAGTGCTGAGGTTGCTGCGGAATAGGATTGGGAAGGGTCCAGGATGTTGTTGTCTTCCAGGAGGTGGGTTAGCTGTTTGTTGACAATCTTCTCTGTCACTTTTGCCGGGAATGGAGCAGGGAGATGGGCCTGAGGTTCTTGAGGTCTTTGGGGCCCGCCTTGGGCTTCTTCAGAAGGGCGTTAATCTTGGCGTGCTTCCAGGTTTCCGGGAAGGTTGCTGTCTTGAAGGAACTGTTGATTGTTTTCCAGAGGTGTGGCGCGATGGTTGTGCTGGCTTTGTTGAAGACATGGTGAGGGCAGGGGTCGGATGGGGATCCGGAGTGGATGGAGTTCATGGTTTTGATGGTGTCTTTGTCGCTGACTTTGGACCAGGCGGTCAGGTGACTGGTGCGTGTGGTGGTCGCAGGGGTGAGGGACTCGGTGGTGGGTGCGGGGTGTCGGAGTTGAAGCTGTCGTGGATGTCGGAGATCTTGCGGTGAAAGAAGGTGGGCAGGGAGTCGCATAGGTCCTGTGATGGTGGGATGTCGTTGGTGTTGGAGCTGGGGTTGGAGAGTTCTTTCACGATGCTGAAGAGCTCTTTGATGTTGTGTGCGTTGTTGTCTAGGCGGTCCTTGAAGGAGGTCCTCTTGGCGGTTCTGATGAGTTGGTGGTGTCGGCGGGTGGCGCTCTTGTGGGCTGTGTGGCTGTCTGGTGTTCGGTTGTGGAGCCATTTCTTTTCCAGCTTCTGACAGGTGCGCTTGGAGATCCGGAGGTCTTCGGTGAACCAGGCGGCTTTTTTGTTGGTGTGGTTGGTTGTGGAGATCTTGAGAGGGGCGAGGGTGTTGGCGCAGTCGTTGATCCACTGTTTGAGCTTGGTCGCGATGGTGTTGGGGTCGGTGGGGTCGGCGGGTAGTCTCAGGGCGAGGGTGGTAGTCAGTTGGTCCTTGGTGACCTTGCCCCAGCAGCGGCGTGGCAACTGTTGGGTGCAGTGGTGTGTGGTGGGTTTCCTGAAGGTGAAGTGGACGCATCTGTGGTCGGTCCAGTGGGGTTCGGTGGTGTGGTTGAAGGAGACGTGGGGGCTTGTGGAGAAGATGGGGTCCAGCGTGTGTCCAGCGGCATGGGTGGGTGTTGTCACAAGCTGTTTGAGTCCGAGGTTGGCGAGGTTGTCGATCAGGGCGGTGGAGTTGGTGTCGTTGTTGTTCTCGAGGTAGAAGTTTAGGTCCCCGAGGAGGATGTAGTCTGTGGAGGCGAGGGTGTGGGTGCTGACGAGGTCGGCGATGGTGTCGCTGAACTGTGGTCATGGTCCGGGTGGTCTATAGACGAGTGTTCCTCTGAGGGTGGTGTTGGGGTTGGTGTGGATCTGGAAGTGCATGTGCTCGGCGGTGGTGAGGGTGTCATCGGTGTTGGTTAAGTCTCTTAGGGTATCCTTGTGGATGATGGCGAAGTACTAGGATTGGTGCAAACAATGCAATAACACAGGCCAGGCACTCAGAGAATCTGAGGCAAACAATCAATAGCACAGGCCATGCACGAGGAGAATGTGATGCAAATAATGCAATAACACAAGTCAGGCACAAGGTGAATCTGATGCAAACAATGCAATAACACAGGCCGGGCACTAGGAGAGTCTGACACAAACACTGCAATAACACAGGCCTGGCATGAGGAGAATCTGATGTAAACAATGCAATAACACAGGCCAGTCGTTGGGAGAATCTGACGCAAACAATGCAATAACACAGGCCAGCACTAGGAGAATCTGATGTAAACAATGCAATAACACAGGCCAGGCACTGGAAAAATCTGTTGCAAACAATGCAATAACAAGAGCCAGGCACAAGGAGAATCTGATGCAAACAATGCAATAACAGAGGCCAGGCACGAGGAGAATCTGATGCAAACAATGCAATAACACAGGCCAGGCACTAGGAGAATCTGAAGCAAACAATGCAATAACACAGGCCAGGCACTCAGAGAATCTGAGGCAAACAATCAATAGCACAGGCCATGCACGAGGAGAATGTGATGCAAATAATGCAATAACACAGGTCAGGCACAAGGTGAATCTGATGCAAACAATGTGGGATGGCTATGACGATGTCTGGTGCTGAGGTGGCGTTCAGCCAGGTCTCCGTCAGGAAGGCGACGTCGAGGGCAGTAAAGTCTAGGAGGTCCCAGAGTTCGATGGCGTGTTTGCGAGCAGAGTGGGTGTTGAGGAGGATGCAGCGGAGGTGGTTGGGTTCTCTGGTTGGTGGTTTGGTGGGCTGGATGCTGGTGAATCTGCAGTTCCGGCAGGTGAAGGGCCCTTGGGTGCGCTTCGCGGTGGCCCGATAGCAGGGGTGGTCTCGTCCGGCGTTGAGTGCGTGGAGGGTGCTGGAGTCGTAGTGCAGTCTGGCGTTGCGGGGGGTGCGGGGACCAGAGGTTCTGGCGCTGAGCACGGTCCAGGCACGGACGGGCTTAGACGGGCTTGCCTTTGGTGCGCCCGCTCTGCGTGGCCGCTGCGCGGCCACTGTGCGGCCTCCATAAGAGGGGCTGTGGGAGGGAGGAGCAACTGGGAGGCGGGAGTGGGGCGGCAAATGGGAGCAGCGGGGGGCGGAGCCGCAGGGACGCAGTGGCGGGAAGTGGCAGCGAGGGAAACCGGGGGGGGGGCTGGGAGAGGGCCCAGGGGCACTATGGGGGCACAGAAAGGGGGCACGGAAGGCAAGGGGTAAAAGGGCACAAAAAGGCACGGAGACAATGCGGGGGAAGGGGGTCACAGAAGGCAGGGGGTACAAAAGGGCACAACGGGCAGACAGAGAAAAAACAAAATAACACAAATCCAGGCACACAATAAGGCAACAAGCATTTGGCGAGACCAGGGAGGTTCACGCCGCACCAGGCAGCGGCAGGGGCAAGGCGACAGCGGGGGCAGCATCACAGGAGGACCGTTCGGCGGCTGGGGGGGTGACCTGCCTGAGAACAGGGTCAAAGGTCGCTCCCTTCACCGCTATGCGGCCTCCATAAGAGGGGCTGTGGGAGGGAGGAGCAGCTCGGAGGCGGGAGTGGGGTGGCGAATGGGAGCAGCAGGGGCGGGGCTGCAGGGACGCAGCGGCGGGAAGTGGCAGCGAGTGAAACCAGGGGGAGGGTGGGGAGAGGACCCAGGGGCACTACGGGGGCACAGAAAGGGGGCACGGAAGGCATGGGGTAGAAGGGCACAAAAGGGCACGGAGGCAATGCGGGGGAAGGGGGTCACAGAAGGCAGGGGGTACAAAAGGGCACAACGGGCTGACAGAGAAAAAACAAAAGAACACAAATCAAGGCACACAATAAGGCAACAAGCATTTGCAATGCAATAGGTCTCGCATTAGGAAATTTTTAGCTATTGGTCTTGTAAATGACAATTATTTTATTTATGTGTTGGTTTTGAAAATAGCTAAATTAATAGCTTTGTCATTTACAATGCCAATAGTTATAACTTTCGCAAATGTGACACCTATAGCATTTGTAATGCAATATGTTTTGTATTTACGTGACTTAGATGTATTGATATTACAAATAACAATGGCTTTTAATTTTTTTTAAATAATTAATACTTAAATAAAAGTGATTGTAATTTATAATGGCAATAGCTTAAACTTTTGTAAATAACTTTTGTGAAGATTATGTTCAGTGTATTTTATTGTGACGAAAATCCAAGAACAGAAGTGAATTATTAACATCTTTTTGTGACATTTGTAATAAAGCTTGAAACATTGAGAGAACATATTTGAACCAGTTGTTGTTGAATGGTTGCACATATCGATGCTGTGATGGCGCGGAGTGATGTTGTGGTGGCGACGACTGATGCTGTGGCGTTCAGTGATGCTGTGGTTGCGCATAGTGATGTTGTGGTGTCCCTGAGTGATGCTGTGGAGGCCCTGAGTGATGCTGTAGAGGCCGTGAGTGATGCTGTGGAGGCCGTGAGTGATGCTGTGGAGGCCGTGAGTGCTGCTGTGGAGACCGTGAGTGATGCTGTGGAGGCCGTGAGTGATGTTGTGGAGGCCGTGAGTGATGCTGTGGAGACCGTGAGTGATGCTGTGGAGGCCGTGAGTGATGCTGTGGAGGCCGTGAGTGATGCTGTGGAGGCCCTAAGTGATGCTGTGGAGGCCGTGAGTGATGCTGTGGAGGCCGTGAGTGATGCTGTGGATGCCGTGAGTGATGCTGTGGAGGCCCTGAGTGATGCTGTGGAGGTCCTGAGTGATGCCGTGGAGGCCCAGAGTGATGCTGTGGAGGCCCTGAGTGATGCTGTGGAGGCCCTGAGTGATGCTGTGAAGGTCCTGAGTGATGCTGTGAGGCCGAGTGATGTTGTAGAGGCCCTGAGTGATGCTGTGGTGGCGCATAATGATGCTGTGGTAGCGCATAGTGATGCTGTGGTGTTCCAGAGTGATGCTGTAGTGTTGCTGAGTGGTGCTGTGGTGGTGCTGAGTGGTGCTATGGTGGTGCTGAGTGGTGCTGTGGTGGTGCTGTGTATGAGAAGTTGGCCTGATATATGATGCTCACTAGTTCTAGTGATCACCTTGTATCATGCCAAGCAACCCTTATGGTGATGGTTGTAAGTCAACTTTATAGACCAGCTATCCTAATGGTAGCATGGACAGAGCAGTCTTAGGCTAAACTCAAGTGGCATGTGAAGCCAGCTGTTTTACCATATGTAATCCCTTTTAATACCAAGTGAAAGGACACCACACAGGATATATATTGAAAATATATATGTCTTTATTTCTAAAACAATCCCCTATACTCTTTATCAGCACAGAAGCACATACGTGAAACAAGTTACTTGATAAAATATACAAAAGTTGCACAAATATGGATAGGCCCTGGTGGCCCGTGAAAACATATACTAAATAAGTGGTATAAGAACCACGATTCGAACAGTGGTAAGGCCTAGGGCCTTGGGAATCGCTGGGGCTACATTGAGCTAACAATGGTTAGTGAACAGGAGGCCCACGGGATGTGTGTGCAGTGCTGAAAGTTACACGCGTGCACTCATTGAAAACAATGGGTGCGTAAAAGTCACAAAGTTAAAGATTGGGAGTCTTCCTGATGGTCTAGAACCTAACTACTTGAAACTTAGATACTAGGAGAGTTACTCTACACAGGAGCACCAGAGTGCCAGCGTTACCTCGCCCACAGGAAGCGGGTGCATAGGTGCCAAAGTGTGTTGGGTTTCTTCGTGGAGTTCTATGGCGCCTTGAAGTAAAGATGCTGCAGGCAACCAGGAGAGAAGAGTTCCGGTGGATCCAAGGGTGGATCAAAGATGTAGAAGACCTGAAAGCAGAGGGGACAGAGTCTGGGTCACTAGCCAGTGACCAGGAAGGAACCAGGAAGGAACCAGGCAATGTCGGGATGCAAGCAGGTGATGTCGAGAAGCTTGTCTCTTCAGCCTCGTGGACGAGGAGGCGTCGACGACAACCAGGAGTCAGGCACGGATTGTCCCACAAAGGCTCTCGCTGCTGGCGGTGTGGGCTTCAAGATCGGAGCAAACAGGCCTTGGCAAATGCAAGCCACGCAGGAAACGAAGTTGGCTTCTTACTCAGACCTTTATACCAAAAATTGCCTCATCACCTACATTTATGTCCACACTTATGGAAAAGTTGAACACGCTACCAATCGTATTCAACAAGGTATTTTTATTTTTACCAAACTGATTATAGAATTAATCCAAATTCAAACAAGCGAATTTTAACACACATAAAGACACATTGATACATAGATTATTTACACCATAAATATCAAGTTCTTAAACTATACACATATGATCCTGATTTTGCTTGAAAAGACAATCGAATACAAAATAAGTGATGATTCTACAACAAACAGAGCATTTCAAACATGTGTTACATACAACAATACATTTGCTACAATAATCAGTGATTAAAGCATAAAGGGTAATGAAAAGAGGGAAGATAGAAAAGAAACAAAGTTAATTTGTAAGTTTTTACAACAGCAAAAATTGCTGGTATAACGAAATGGATCGCCACAATTCCTTTCTAACTGGCCGACGCGTTTCGATTCCAGTGAGCAATTTCCTGGAATCTCATCAGGGCATAAAAAGTTCTGTCTGTGAGAAGGAAAGGGATTGAATTAGGGTTCTGAAAACTGTGGATTCTCTCTCCCAAATAAGTGACGCTAAGCAAAAGGAATCAACCTACCAGATTGTGGGAATTGCGAGGATGCACATGGTTTCTGTGTGTGCAACGTCGAACTTCTTAGGCATAAACTCAAAAGCTGGGCGGGGCACCACCTACGGATTAAGCAATTCTTGTCAGACCTATGTCTGTTGTCTGTACAAAAACGCATTACTTTTGGATTGAATAAAGTGAAGCGACATAC
Source organism: Lissotriton helveticus (assembly GCF_964261635.1). Classification (NCBI taxonomy): domain Eukaryota; kingdom Metazoa; phylum Chordata; class Amphibia; order Caudata; family Salamandridae; genus Lissotriton; species Lissotriton helveticus. Next base: position 362,493 of record NW_027611658.1, on the reverse strand, counting down.
CGTTAGGAGGCGGAAAACTGGATCCTGCCGGCTGCCGCTGTGTCACCGTTATGCTCTCGGTTGAGTGAAGGGCAGAACACTGAAATGTTTACGCTGGGGAGACGGGAGCAACGGGTAAGTACCATGGACTGGAATCTGGCCAAACTAATTATACAAAGGGGGGATAAAACCACATACCTTTCTTTGAAAGCTGCAAGGCTAAAGGCTTCGTATTATTCTCTCATGGATTTTTCATCGTGACTTTGGAATTATTGAGGCTTCCACTGTAAAGATAGCGGGATAAATCACTAAATCAAAAATGTCAGGTGGATGTTACAAATCGAGGAAAGAATAAAAGGGAGCGTTGCATACCTGTGTCCTCACCAGTCTCTGTCTGCGGCGTTCTGTACCGAGTCCAAAATGGACGACAGGTGTGTTTACCTGTATAAAACTATCGGGTAGGGTTCTTTGCATTGTGGGAAACGTAGTTCTTGAAGCACAAATGAAAACGTAATGTGGCACATATGTTTGGAAAACATATGTCACATTGGTGTGGGTGGTGCCCCGTAAATATGAATTTATGAATATTAAAAAAAGAGGAATGAGACAAGCAGAGCAGCCGAAGTAGCTGCGCATGGCCAAAGCACTGTGATTGTATACTCTGGAAATTTCAGATAAAGTGTTAAAGCCCTTTTGCGCACTCTTGAATTTTAGGATAAGATATGCCTCTTTTTGAAGGAGCATTCTGTCGATGTCCACATTCCGATTAGGGGATCGAAGTGTGTATAACACCGTCCATTTCAGATCGTTTACATCGTGTTTCTCCGTCAGAAAGTGATCAACCATTGGGGCATTGACAATTTTGTTTTTTATCCTTGACCTGTGCTGGCAAATACGGGTGTTAACTTGTTGTGTCGTTTTACATATATACATTTTTGCGCAGGGTCATCGAATTAAATAAACCACATTCTTGGTTTTGCAATTGGAAAATTCTCTGTGTTTCCATCTTGTCCCCTCGTGTTCGAACTCATCACCTTCAATGGTATTGGGGCACACAACACAGGTGCTACATTTGTGGTGCCCTGTGATCGGTTTAAGGTTCCATTGGGTTAGTAAGTCGCATTTCTTTTTAGGTAAAGATACATCAGCCCTCGTGATTTGCTGCCCTATGCTTTGGTTTTTCTTGTACGCGAATAGGGGCCGTGGGAACGGGCATTCGAGGTTGGCAAGTAAATGCCAATTGCTCAGCACAGCTTTTCTCAATTTGTGGGTGTCTGGTCCAAAGGTGGAAACGCAGACCAATCTTTCAAGAGCAGGTTTGGGCCGAGTTTGTAGAAGGGTTTCTCGAGGAGTGTAGCGCGCTCTTTTAAGAGAGTGCTTTAGTAACTTTTTCGGATACCCTCTGTCTTTCATTTCTTGGCAGAACCTCTCTGCATGGGATGAGAAATCCTCCAATATTGCGTATCAGGAGAAACTGCTCTTACTTGGAGGATTTCTCTTTTTTTATTTTTCTTATTTACGGGGCACCACCCACACCAATGTGACATATGTTTTCCAAACATATGTGCCACATTACGTTTTCATTTGTGCTTCAAGAACTACGTTTCCCACAATGCAAAGAACCCTACCCGATAGTTTTATACAGGTAAACACACCTGTCGTCCATTTTGGACTCGGTACAGAACGCCGCAGACAGAGACTGGTGAGGACACAGGTATGCAACGCTCCCTTTTATTCTTTCCTCGATTTGTAACATCCACCTGACATTTTTGATTTAGTGATTTATCCCGCCATCTTTACAGCGGAAGCCTCAATAATTCCAAAGTCACGATGAAAAATCCATGAGAGAATAATACGAAGCCTTTAGCCTTGCAGCTTTCAAAGAAAGGTACGTGGTTTTATCCCCCCTTTGTATAATTAGTTTGGCCAGATTCCAGTCCATGGTACTTACCCGTTGCTCCCGTCTCCCCAGCGTAAACATTTCAGTGTTCTGCCCTTCACTCAACCGAGAGCATAACGGTGACACAGCGGCAGCCGGCAGGATCCAGTTTTCCGCCTCCTGACAGTATGTCGCTTCACTTTATTCAATCCAAAAGTAATGCGTTTTTGTACAGACAACAGACATAGGTCTGACAAGAATTGCTTAATCCGTAGGTGGTGCCCCGCCCAGCTTTTGAGTTTATGCCTAAGAAGTTCGACGTTGCACACACAGAAACCATGTGCATCCTCGCAATTCCCACAATCTGGTAGGTTGATTCCTTTTGCTTAGCGTCACTTATTTGGGAGAGAGAATCCACAGTTTTCAGAACCCTAATTCAATCCCTTTCCTTCTCACAGACAGAACTTTTTATGCCCTGATGAGATTCCAGGAAATTGCTCACTGGAATCGAAACGCGTCGGCCAGTTAGAAAGGAATTGTGGCGATCCATTTCGTTATACCAGCAATTTTTGCTGTTGTAAAAACTTACAAATTAACTTTGTTTCTTTTCTATCTTCCCTCTTTTCATTACCCATTATGCTTTAATCACTGATTATTGTAGCAAATGTATTGTTGTATGTAACACATGTTTGAAATGCTCTGTTTGTTGTAGAATCATCACTTATTTTGTATTCGATTGTTTTTTCAAGCAAAATCAGGATCATATGTGTATAGTTTAAGAACTTGATATTTATGGTGTAAATAATCTATGTATCAATGTGTCTTTATGTATGTTAAAATTCGCTTGTTTGAATTTGGATTAATTCTATAATCAGTTTGGTAAAAATAAAAATACCTTGTTGAATACGATTGGTAGCGTGTTCAACTTTTCCATAAGTGTGGACATAAATGTAGGTGATGAGGCAATTTTTGGTAGAAAGAATATAATAAGGTCCAGCCTCCTCATCTGTCCCTAAGGGCCTGGCTCCTTTATTTTTCTTTATCCTTGTGCGGGTGTCCACCCGCGAGAGCCTACGGACACTTTTTGTTTTCGTTTTGAATTCAACTGAGTAACAGTTTGGGGAATCCCTATATTTCCCAAAAAAAATGGCAGATAAAGACACGCTATCTTTTAGCGAAAGCCACATTCAAAATCTCATTGACAACTCTCCCTTCTCTAATGTGACGCTCAGTACGACTGCTAAACAGCAGAATGAATCAGTTAGACTAATAAGACTACAGAAAAAACATGTACGAACAGAGTTACATGGGCATTTTCTCCTTAGGCATCTGAAGGGTGGTACCATCCCTTGGGGCCTACAGGTTAAAAATGTCCCTGTAATATTCATTGAAGATGTAGAATATAAAAAAGGTTTTAGTTTTATAAATACCAAGTGCAGTCGGGACCTCATGGTCCATACTATTGAAACTGCCCAGAGACTGTGCCTACAGGAAGAAAAAGAGATCGAGGAACTTATTGAGACAATAAAGAGCAGCCCGCTGGTGGCGGACGCCAAGGCACTGTTGGAAAAAATAGATAAAGAAATTAGGATTTTTAAAGACAACACCATTAATGATAAAACCTCTAAGTATGACAGGGACGTCAAGTCCTTCAAAATTGAGCAGGTATATCCTTTTTTGAAAGAGGACTATTATACCCAACAAGATTCTCGTAGAGTGTTATCTACATATCAAGGCCGGTCGAGAAACCGGTTTACAACGTTCTCGGAAACTTCATCTTCTGATTCATCGGGATCTGACAACCGTAATCCATCAAAAAAACAGGTGTCTTTTATAGAACAGGGCCAACAGCCAAAAACCCGCTACAAACAACCTTGGGAGATGAGGACCAGGAACCGCTCGTACAAATCGTAGGTAGCGGCAGCTCGGTCGTCAATCTGTCAACCAGACCACTAATGCCAGATGAATATTCTGTTTTGAATCTAGGATTAAAATTTGTGCCATGTAAACACACTGACTACACGAGACTCAAACTGGAAGCTATTGAGTTTTGTCGCAAAATACGCTTAAAACATTCTTTTGTAACTATGTACCATCACCCAATGTAGAAGTGACTGGTTTAAGAAACAAGTCTAACTTTGTTCCCAATCAAAATATCCCAAAAGAGGTTTTAGCGTTCGAACAAGTACTGTTGTCATCTATTGACAACTTGGAAAAAGGGAGACACTTTGTCCATCAAAACATGGGCCAAAGACAACGCGCAGCTATTAAATCCCTGAAAGAAGACACCTCAATAGTCATAAAACAGGCTGATAAGGGTGGGGCAGTAGTTGTTTGGGCACGCAATCAATACCTAGCTGAAGGCAACAAACAAGTCAATAATCAGACTTGGTACAGACGCCTCACTGAGGATCCAGTCAATGCCATTCAACGACTGATTTCCGAGACATTAGAAACAGGTTTTGAAGAAGGATTTTTGGGTAAAAAAGAACATGAATATCTAGCTAAAAAGAGTCCAAGAACTCCAGTACTATACCTCTTGCCCAAAATCCACAAGAGTCTCCAAAATCCCCCAGGACGTCCAATCGTCTCTGGGTGTGACTCCTGTCTTGAACCACTTTCCCAGTATGTAGATTTCTTTGTAAAACCATTCTTGATTAAAGTGAAATCTTATCTGAGAGACACCACGGACTTTTTACTTAAGGTAGAGGGGACCAAATTTGATCAGGAGACCCAACTAATGGTCACAATGGATGTCTCCTCCCTCTATACGCAGATTCCTCAGGAAGAAGCGTTAGAGGTGATGGAGATATACCTAGACATGAGAGAAAGGCCTCACCAAGTTCCCACCACCTTTATTGTCAAACTGGCTGAGATTGCTTTAAAGAAGAATTACTTCTCATTCAATGGAGAATTCTTTATGCAGGTCAAGGGCACCGCGATGGGGTGCCCTTATGCCCCTGAAATGGCCGTATTGTACATGGCACAATACGAGGAGAAATTTGTTGAGAATAACAACCCATTTAAACATCATATCCTGCAGTGGTTTCGTTACATAGATGACGTCTGGCTCCTGTGGCAGGGGAGCCAGACCGACCTGGTAGCGTTCCACGATTGGTTGAACAATAGACATGGGGATATCAAATTCTCCATTGCCCACAGCAATTCCAAAATGACCTTCCTCGATGTAGAAATGACATCCATCGATGGCGAACTAAAGTCATCCCTGTATAAAAAGGAGACGGATAGAAACACCATCCTGCACTACAAGAGTGCCCATCCTCGCAATCTCAAATCCAATCTCCCCTATGGGCAGTTATTGCGTATCAGGAGAAACTGCTCTTACTTGGAGGATTTCTCATCCCATGCAGAGAGGTTCTGCCAAGAAATGAAAGACAGAGGGTATCCGAAAAAGTTACTAAAGCACTCTCTTAAAAGAGCGCGCTACACTCCTCGAGAAACCCTTCTACAAACTCGGCCCAAACCTGCTCTTGAAAGATTGGTCTGCGTTTCCACCTTTGGACCAGACACCCACAAATTGAGAAAAGCCGTGCTGAGCAATTGGCATTTACTTGCCAACCTCGAATGCCCGTTCCCACGGCCCCTATTCGCGTACAAGAAAAACCAAAGCATAGGGCAGCAAATCACGAGGGCTGATATATCTTTACCTAAAAAGAAATGCGACTTACTAACCCAATGGAACCTTAAACCGATCACAGGGCACCACAAATGTGGCACCTGTGTTGTGTGCCCCAATACCATTGAAGGTGATGAGTTCGAACACGAGGGGACAAGATGGAAACACAGAGAATTTTCCAATTGCAAAACCAAGAATGTGGTTTATTTAATTCGATGTCCCTGCGCAAAAATATATATAGGTAAAACGACACAACAAGTTAACACCCGTATTTGCCAGCACAGGTCAAGGATAAAAAACAAAATTGTCAATGCCCCAATGGTTGATCACTTTCTGACGGAGAAACACGATGTAAACGATCTGAAATGGACGGTGTTATACACACTTCGATCCCCTAATCGGAATGTGGACATCGACAGAATGCTCCTTCAAAAAGAGGCATATCTTATCCTAAAATTCAAGAGTGCGCAAAAGGGCCTTAACACTTTATCTGAAATGTCCAGAGTATAAAATCACAGTGCTTTGGCCATGCGCAGCTACTTCGGCTGCTCTGCTTGTCTCATTCCTCTTTTTTTAATATTCATAAATTCATATTTACGGGGCACCACCCACACCAATGTGACATATGTTTTCCAAACATATGTGCCACATTACGTTTTCATTTGTGCTTCAAGAACTACGTTTCCCACAATGCAAAGAACCCTACCCGATAGTTTTATACAGGTAAACACACCTGTCGTCCATTTTGGACTCGGTACAGAACGCCGCAGACAGAGACTAGTGAGGACACAGGTATGCAACGCTCCCTTTTATTCTTTCCTCGATTTGTAACATCCACCTGACATTTTTGATTTAGTGATTTATCCCGCTATCTTTACAGCAGAAGCCTCAATAATTCCAAAGTCACGATGAAAAATCCATGAGAGAATAATACGAAGCCTTTAGCCTTGCAGCTTTCAAAGAAAGGTACGTGGTTTTATCCCCCCTTTGTATAATTAGTTTGGCCAGATTCCAGTCCATGGTACTTACCCGTTGCTCCCGTCTCCCCAGCGTAAACATTTCAGTGTTCTGCCCTTCACTCAACCGAGAGCATAACGGTGACACAGCGGCAGCCGGCAGGATCCAGTTTTCCGCCTCCTGACGGTATGTCGCTTCACTTTATTCAATCCAAAAGTAATGCGTTTTTGTACAGACAACAGACATAGGTCTGACAAGAATTGCTTAATCCGTAGGTGGTGCCCCGCCCAGCTTTTGAGTTTATGCCTAAGAAGTTCGACGTTGCACACACAGAAACCATGTGCATCCTCGCAATTCCCACAATCTGGTAGGTTGATTCCTTTTGCTTAGCGTCACTTATTTGGGAGAGAGAATCCACAGTTTTCAGAACCCTAATTCAATCCCTTTCCTTCTCACAGACAGAACTTTTTATGCCCTGATGAGATTCCAGGAAATTGCTCACTGGAATCGAAACGCGTCGGCCAGTTAGAAAGGAATTGTGGCGATCCATTTCGTTATACCAGCAATTTTTGCTGTTGTAAAAACTTACAAATTAACTTTGTTTCTTTTCTATCTTCCCTCTTTTCATTACCCTTTATGCTTTAATCACTGATTATTGTAGCAAATGTATTGTTGTATGTAACACATGTTTGAAATGCTCTGTTTGTTGTAGAATCATCACTTATTTTGTATTCGATTGTCTTTTCAAGCAAAATCAGGATCATATGTGTATAGTTTAAGAACTTGATATTTATGGTGTTAATAATCTATGTATCAATGTGTCTTTATGTGTGTTAAAATTCGCTTGTTTGAATTTGGATTAATTCTATAATCAGTTTGGTAAAAATAAAAATACCTTGTTGAATACGATTGGTAGCGTGTTCAACTTTTCCATAAGTGTGGACATAAATGTAGGTGATGAGGCAATTTTTGGTATAAAGAGTATAATAAGGTCCAGCCTCCTCATCTGTCCCTAAGGGCCTGGCTCCTTTCGTTTTCCTTCTTCTTCTTACTCAGACCAGCAAGGTCTGAGTGGCTGCTTCTTTTCACAGAAGCAAGGGCCAGTCTGGAGCAACCAGACCAGTGGCGTAGATTCAAAGATTCATCACCAAGATGGCCACTAGCCAACGGGCAAGTGACCGGGCAGACGCATCGAGCAGGAAAATGCAAAAGGGCCCCACGCAGAACTCGTGGAGGATACAGGGCTGATATTTGCTGCAAATGGTGCTCGGGGCTGGGGCTTCTCAAACCCCAATGCAAAGCATCGACGGTGCCTCGAGTGCTGCACAGTTAGCAGGTCGTGGAATTTTCAAGATGGCCGGTCCCACGTCTCTCGTCGCCTCCACGGGTCTCAGATTTGCAGGGACTGTGTATCGGGCTGTTGGATGTCTGGGAATCCGGTTCTTTTCAGGCTCTAGGCTCGGGCTGCGGTGGGAGGCGGCGGCAAAGCAAGTCATTGAGCGCTGGGTGGTGCCTGCGGGTACAGGGTGGTCACTCCTTGACCACAAGGGAGATTCTTCAGTCTTCTTCTTTGGAAGTCGAGTGGTGAAGGTCCAGAGTTTCGTATCAGTGTTTCAGTCAGGATAATCTAAAGTATTTGGACTCAGCTCCTAACTATATACCAAATCTAGGGCCTGGATTACCTACTAGGTACCTCCTATGGGTGGGACCAGGAAGGGGGGTGGTTCCTTTGTCCAGTTTCGCGCCAGAGCTGGGGCTGGAGTACCCCAGCACCGGTTTGAACTGGCCTATGCATGGGTCACCTTGTGTGCCCCAGGCAATGTCTAATTCTATTCAGCCCTCCCTAACCCACTACACAAAATCCTGTCTGGGGTGGTGCTAGCACCTCCCAAGGCAGGAAATCCTTTGTCCAAGCCTCCCTCGCTGGAAGGACTCCCAGCAGCAGGAGGTCAGACTTGTGTCTGTGGTGGCAGCATCCATTTTGTGATGTTGAGGCTCTGGTTAACTTTAACCGGGGTTCTCGTTAGGTACATGTCGTTTCCCTCTAGAAGGGTGGAATGCTACCCCAGTCGCCAGAACTTGCGAGGGGGTAGTATTCCAAATCGTATGACACCTTACCCAACATGTTTTGATAAAGCCAAACCAAAGTTAGCAATAACCGCGAGGATTTTAATGCACTTAAGAGAGGCACTCCTGGAGGACTACATGAAAGAGCCAGAAGCAAGTGCCCCACTGACATGTGTGACAACCTACAGTAACATTTCCAATGTAGTCAGTCGCTGCATTGGGAAGCACTGGAAGATCTTAACGAGTAATAAACACAACTGGCCAAAATCCTTTTTCCCATACAAACGAGAAAGGAGTCTTCAAGACTCCCTGGTACACACACGACCAAGAAATAACGATACTGCCACTGAACCAGATGTACGGAGAGCTTGGGGTCTGCCAGCAGTGACTGGGCATTTCCCATGCGGGGATGCAGTGTTTGTCACCTGACTGCTACCACAAAGACATTAACGCATTGTGTAAATACATTTCTGCACAGCCTGAGCTCGATTCCACGACCTGTCCGCCCCGGTCCGACTCGGCAACCAGTGCCGTTGAGCGGAGGGCGGGCAGGCAGAGCCAGGTTACTTCCGCCCACATCGAGCGGTTAGCGCTCTAGCCTTCAGCTCACAGAGGGGTATTTAGCCCCCTCGTCGCAGCGAACGCGCAGCGAAGCGCCTGAGACGCGCCAGAGAGAAGCCCGTCTGTGCCCGTCCGTGACCAAACGGGACCAGGGGCCATGGCACTATCAACTTTTCAATGTAAGGTACACAGGCTGATTTACTTGTCACAAATGTTGAGGCATTTGAGTAATAATACACTCATACAATGCAAGGAAAAGCATAAGTGTTCATTGGAAGGGCCGTTTTCATGCAGGACATGTCAACATCAGTTCCTATTAGCTGGAAATGCCTGTCCCTCCAAACATATAAAACGCAATCCCACTACCCAAATACAGGGCGGGAAAAATATACTATGTAACATAAGATCTCTGCCAAAGCATTATACGGAGGTTTGGGATCTTATCTCTACTTATAAAGCCGATTTGTGTTTCCTTACAGAGACATGGCTTAAACCCCACTCTGTTCCGGCCATCACACTTGGAATTCCGGAGGGTTATAAAATTATTAGGTTAGATAGACCCAAGAAAATTGGTGGGGGAATAGCCATTGTTCATAAAGATGACATTTTAATTACGGTGCTGGACCAATGGTGCAGCCCGGTCTTGGAAATGTTGGTTTTTAAGATAGGCACGTCATCTAAATATAGTAGGAAAGGAGCTCTGATTTATCGTCCTCCGGGCCCTATAAAAGATGCCTCTAAACAGTTAGTGGAAGCATTGGCTCCACATGTCTGCATCGATAAAGATTTTCTACTGGTTGGTGATTTTAACATACACAGTGAGGTTGCAAATAACACTGATGCCCAATCCTTCCTGACTGATCTATCACTACTTGGACTAAAACAGCGTAATAATGGACCTATGCATGTGGCAGGTCACACCTTAGATTTAATTCTTTCTAATTTTTCTGGTATTGAATGCTCTATACCCAAACAGTACAACTGGACAGATCATTTTGTGCTTGAGTTTTCAATGCCTGCGAAACCTTAAACGTCTAGCTAGGAAAGCTGAAAAGAGATGGAGAAAATCACACTTACAGGAAGACAAACCCAGTCATTGGGTGGCTACAAACACCTATCATAAAGCCATTCGGTCTGCACGTAAGAACCATGTGACCTCGCAGTTAGAGGCAGCAGGCAATGACTCGAAAGTACTCTTCCAGATTGTAAACACGTTCCTAAAACCGGTGGCGTGTGAAAGTGCAGAGATAGCATCCCAACATCTTTGTGATGACATCTCAAGTTTCTTCACAAAGAAAATTGATAACATCTATGACAAGATAGAAACACTTGCCCTAGCTAGAATCAGCCAGGATGATCACATGTTAGATCAAACTGTGCCCACTAATACCAATGTCTTTGACAAATTTCCCGATATTTCCCTGTTAGACGTTGAGAAGCTGCTCAACAGTATAAAAAGCAGAAGTCCTTCTGACTTACTACCGGCCAGGTTAATGGGACCATTAGGGAAAATACTTAGTCCTGATATTCAGGCCTTGGTAAATCTTTCCCTAAAAACAGGAACAGTTCCTTGTAACTGGAAAAGGGCCTTAGTTAGACCTATTAGGAAGAATACCTCTTCTCCCTGGACCAACTTGTCTAACCTTAGGCCGATTTCTCTACTACCTTTCATGGGGAAAATCATCGAGAAGCACACAAATAAACATCTGTCTAACTTCCTAGAACAATCTGGAAGTTTGGATCCCTCACAGTCAGGTTTCAGACCTAAATTTAGTACTGAAACAGCTCTGCTGTCGATAACAGACGATCTTCGCATGTACCAGGACAGCGGTTATTCTGTTGTCTTGGTGCTGCTAGATTTATCGGCAGCGTTCGATACTATTTCACACAACATCTTGATCGAACGTCTGACTGTGAAGGGAATCGGCGGCATGGCGCTGGGATGGATCAAGAGCTTTCTTACCGACCGGACCCAATGTGTCACCATGGGTGAGTTTAAGTCGGAAGAGGTAAAGATCACCAAGGGGGTCCCTCAGGGATCTTGTTTAAGCCCTACTCTTTTCAACGCTTATGTGGCCCCCTTGGCAGATCTAACCAGAGCCTTTGGTTTCCACCCAGTATCCTACGCTGATGATACTCAGCTGCTCTTCCCCTTTAAACAACTAACCCCGGAGGTTATACAATCTTTCTCCGAGGGGATGACAGCAGTATCTCGGTGGATGTCTGGAAACCTCCTTCAATGCAATGCTGGCAAGACCGAGGTGATGCTTTTCGGTGAAGCTAAGGTTCTTTGGTCCCCCGATTGGTGGCCTCTGGACCTGGGCCCAATCCCTGAACCAAAGTTAATAATCAAGAATTTGGGCGTACGGCTGGAACCGGAACTGACCATGAAACATCATAGTAACAACGTTGTCGGTTCCTGTTTCCATATGATTGGTCTTCTTCGTAGGATTTTTCCTTTCCTTCCAAATTCCATCAGAAGAACCTTAGTCCAGGCTCTAGTAATCAGCCGTCTTGATTATTGCAACGGTCTCTTTGGAGGTGCAAATGAAGAGGTACTGGACCGTCTGCAAGTTGTACAGAACACAGCAGCCAGGCTTGTCCTTAATGCTCCCCCTAGATCACCATCTAAACCTTTGTTAGAAGAACTTCACTGGTTGTCTATAAGGCAACGAGTGAAGTTTAAGATTTGTTGTACTGTACACAAGGGTCTACATGATCTTGGTCCGGATTACTTGGCAAAAAAATGTTCACCATATGTCCCTATCCGCACCCTTAGGTCTAGTGAACAGCAATTGCTGAGAGTACCCAAAGTCAGCAGAGCTAGATTGGGAGGTAGAGCTTTGTCTGTGGTGGGCCCGAGACTGTGGAATGCACTCCCTCTGTTATTAAGGCAATGCTCTGACCATTTCCATTTTAGAAAACAATTAAAAACCTTTCTGTTTAGTCAGAACTAACTATTGTTAGTTTTTGGTGGAGAATCATCTTCCTGAAGGGGGGTTATACTTTTGGAATTTTCTATAAACACTGTTTTCTGTTTACTGTCAAGCTGTCACAAGCGCGGAGATACTTCTACGGAAGTTTATTCCTAGCGCTATACAAGCCTGTAAATAAATAAATAAATAAACGCTGGAGCCTGGCAAACTATGGCATCAGCAAAGCCATACGAATTGCAACTCCAGTAATGTTATCTATCTAATTACCTGCCCGTGTCAGTGAAGTATGTGGGCATGGCCACTAGAAAAGTGAAGCAACGAATTTGTGAGCATCGTAGTAATGTGAGATGCCACAAAAGTACAACCAAATTGACTGCACATTTCCTACAAATGAGTCATAGCCCCAACGACATCAAGTGGACTGTAATCGAGCAGCTCAAACAAGGGACGGAAGGTAGAATTTTTGAGAAAGAACAGAGGTGGATTTACCGCCTCGGGACACATGAGCTAGGCTTGAACGACGCTATCCCCTGGGGGTCAGTCATGAGACGCTGACTTCACGTACGGATAAGATGGTTATCTCACTCCCCATCTATGTCTAAATAAAGATAGGGTTGGGAGAAGTATCCGGGGTACTGACTGTGTGCTCATTTTGTTTTCCAAAAATTCCAGATACATAAGGACTACTACTGTGTGTTCCTGTTTTGGATCGACACTTGCAAGAATGGTAAATACTTCCATCATGGTAGTCCTGATCTACCAAAAGCTAATTAGTATTTAATTTGCCTATGATGTTAACTTTGTTCTACTAATAACCAGCTAGCATTTAGTTTGGCCACTTGGCTGTCCATGACCATCTAGCACTACACGTGTGACCTATTTGTCAACAATTCCACTTTGACATAATTCCTTAAAATTCCTTAGCGAACGATTATTATCATATTTACAGTCATTCTTAGAATTTAAACACAATTTAAAAAGGAAGGTCCGGCCGTGCTATCCAGACCGGGGCTCGAACCCTTGCCTATGTCATGTTCCTTTAAATCCCAGAGGAAAGGGGGAGTTTCGGTACAACCACGTGACCCCTATGCAGGCGGCCGACGCCGTCCCGGGTATTCGAATCAACGCCGGAGTGTGCGTCGCCTCCTTCGGGCCGTGGATGTGACCCAGCGAGCGGTCGCCGCTCAGATTGAAGTAATTTACTGCATCTATTTGCTTTGACTTGAAGGAAAAGCCGAGCACGATTGAATTTTTGATCTGAAACTTGAACGAAGGACGCCTGTCCAAAGGTGTTTTGCCCCGAGCTCTCTTTTTCCTTGATAGTGTTTCTGGGCGTGAAGATTCCCCTGCCTCGAGCCCATGTGGAGACATCACCTCTTGAATTGAGTGAGTCTTTAAACACTACATAAATCCCGTGATTTTTACACGAAATGTGTCTTATTCTGACTTTTAGGTGTATTTTAATGGGCACTTTTTCCAACCTCTGCAGTCATGTACCATTAAGGGTTATGACCTTGTTACGGAAGGTTTCCATGGTACAGAAGGAGATTAATCCTTGCCTTACCGTCACTTATTTTAAGTGACGCACAGACACCACAGCAAAGGGTAATCTATCCAATGCAGGTTGTGTTCTTGTTTTCTCTTTCTTTATTAATGTGTTTATATACAATGAAATGGCACTTTTTATCGGACTGGGTTTGTGTTGGTCGGTCTCATTGGCTCACTTTAATCTTTGCTCTGAATTATAATCTATTATGAAGTCTGTGGGTGAGTTAATGCTTACTAAGGTTGTAACAAAAGAGGCTAAAGGTATATAATGCTTTTCCTTTCCAGATTGGAGGTTTCCTCTTTTTTGACACCGCCACAGAAATCCTGTGAGTTGGTTCTTCTCCCCTTCTTGGAGTTTGCGCCTTAGTGTGCGCTGAACACCGGCTGGGGTATCTATGGTCCTGACGAATGCTGAACTACTAAAGCTCGAGATAGCAGAAACATGTTGACCAATTCTTAACTTAAAGGACAGGTTTGGTTCAAAGTAACTCAACCATTTATTGTCTGCTTTGCACATTATTTTAATGAAGGTGGTCTGTCCCTCTATTAAAGAAATCCTTGACATTAGGGAACTTATACACCTTCTTTTAACATCACTTCTTTCACTTATGGTATAAATGCTTCTACCTACAAACCAGAACCCAATGATGAAAACTGGACACTAACTTCGTTGGTGCCAGACGGTTTCTTGTTTTCACAGTGTGTACTAATTCTTCTTCCTAGTTCCTGTAGTGGTGATGGTAATTTGTATCCTTTCCGCTACGTGCCTTGCTTTACTTTTTTGTCTTTTTATTAGTTACTCTTTTGTTGTTTATTAGTATAATTCCAAGGGGTGTAGCAGCCTAACCGTGGTCTCTCTTGTTGTTGTTATATATTCTAGAACAGCTATAAGTAAATGGTTCCGAAAGCTGCAGACTGGCTCAGCTCATGCTAGAGCACCATCTCACATAAAACCAAACTCTCTGCCTCCAGGATTGTTAAGGCCTGCCATAGGAGTGACTTATAGGTATATATGTGTCTAGATGTAAGGTTAGATATAGGAATACTATATCCAAACAAGGGGTGATTACACCACCTTGCCCCAGCTGAATGATCAGCCAGTTGTGTCAAATAGGGAGGCCAGCCAGGGGTGGCATAATACATGCTGCAGCCCCTGGTAGGCCTTGGATGCACCTATGCCCTGAGTACCTAGGGTAGACAGTACAGGGGTTCATAAGGTGATCCAGTATCCAATTGGGTATGTACCTAAGGTACATGGAGTCCATTTTAAGGAGAGAGCAGATAGCCTGGGGCCCTGGATAGCAGGATCCTAGGCCAACTAAGTCGAAAACCAGCTAAACACTAGGCAAAAAGTTGGGGGTAACCATAGTCAGATATCGACCTTCCTACACTGTGGTGGTGCTGAGTGATAATGTGGTGGTGCTGAGTGATGCTGTGGTGGTGCTGAGTGGTGCTGTGGTGGTGCTGAGTGGTGCTGTTGTGGTGCTGAGTGGTGCTGTTGTGGTGCTGAGTGATGCTGTGGTTGTGCTGAGTGATGCTGTGGTTGTGCTGAGTGATGCTGTGGTTGCGCTGAGTGATGCTGTGGTTGCGCTGAGTGATGCTGTGGTAGTGCTGAGTGATGCTGGAGTTGCGCTGAGTGATGCTGTGGTGGTGCTGAGTGGTGCTGAGTGATGCTGTGGTGGTGCTGAGTGATGCTGTGGTGGTGCTGAGTGATGCTGTGGTGGTGCTGAGTGATGCTGTGCTGGTGCTGAGTGGTGCTGTGGTGGTGCCGAGTGATGCTGTGGTGGTGCTGAGTGATGCTGGGGTTGCGCTGAGTGATGCTGTGGTGGTGCTGAGTGATGCTGTGGTAGTGCTGAGTGATGCTGTGGTGGTGCTGAGTGTTGCTGTGTCCGACCCCTGGTGTGTCTCTATTCTGAGTGTCTGTACTCTCTGCCAGTCTGTATCCCAAGATGTCCCCGTCTCTTCTTCGTCTCTTTTTCTATGTGTGTCCCATGTCGCATTGTGTTCTCTTCTGCACCACGGTATGATCTCCCTCTCTCTGACCCCTTCTGTCTCTCTGCGTCTATTGTAGGTCTCCTGGTGTATCTGTTCTTTTGGATTATGTGTCCCTTAGTTTCACAGTCTCTTTTTTGTCACTTAGCCCAGTCTCTCTGTGTCCCAGGTGACTTTAATCTCCTTTCCCATGTTACATACGTCTGTTCTGTGCCTCTGTCAGTCCCCTATTTGTCTCCGGCCTCCTCTCTTCTCGGTATGTTTTGTCACTGTTACCAGGTGTCATTTCTCCTGTTATCAACGTGGCCTGTTTCTGATGGATACTTCTACCCACAGTTTACTCACCGAAGGAATGTTCCCCAAGTGTGAGACTGGATCTGGAAACTTTAATGCAGGACTCTTGCGCGCCGGTAGGGGGTGTCCCAACGCTCCGACATGTCAGGGTGTGAAGGGTTCCAATATTTGGTGACATGGAACTTCACCTCACAGTCCTGCATGACCTTCAGATTCAACTGAGCGCAGTCCATGCAGGCCCTAGAACTGTGCTCCGCCGCCAGGCACAGTAAGCAAACTGCATGACCTTCAGATTCAACTGAGCGCAGTCGATGCAGCCCTAGAACTGTGCTCCGCCGCCAGGCACAGTAAGCAAACTGCATGACCTTCGGATTCAACTGAGCGCAGTCGATGCAGGTCCTAGAACTGTGCTCCGTTGCCAGGCACAGTAAGCAACTGCATGGCCTTCAGATTTAACTGAGCGCAGTCGATGCAGGCCCTAGAATTGTGCTCCGCCGCCAGGCACAGTAAGCAAACTGCATGACCTTCAGATTTAACTGAGCGCAGTCGATGCAGGCCCTAGAATTGTGCTCCGCCGCCAGGCACAGTAAGCAAACTTCGTGAGTGTCCGTCACAAACATCTGTTCGCGATATTCCTTACATGGCTTGTTGTAATACATTTGGGTAATTTAGGTGGCTCCTGGACATGTCACAGCAGCTTCTTTTGGCGTCTCAGGTATAATCACCCTTGGATCTCAAAGGCTAACTCTCGGGTCTCACCGAAGGGTCACTTTATTATCTCAAGAGCAAACAAGAGCGTTATTTTATTAAATGCTTTAGATTTCACAGGAGGGTCTCATCAGCCGGCCAATTAATCAATGCACTGGTACACTGCTTCTTCCCTGTGGCGATAGATGCAAAGCGGAAGTGTGCCTGGGATTTATTGAGACTTAACAGCAGTGCAAGGTATAACTCGGACCGACCGTGAAGGGGAGCAGGGAGTCTGGAAGCACATGCTTCAGAATATGAGCATAAACTGTGTGCTCCTCAGAGCTGACAACATTACGCTTATCTGCCCCCTCACCCACCCCACACACACAGCCACACACACACAACCACACACACACACACAACCACACACACAGCCACATACACAACCACACACCACCACACACACACACAACCACACATACACATACAACCACAACCACACATATAACCACACACACAACCACACATACGACACATACAACCACAAATACAACCACACACAACCACAAACAGAACCATACCGTCAGTGCACACTTTCACCAAGCACAGACACCATCAGTCATCAGTGCATGTTTTCACCGGGCACAAACACCACCAGCCGTCAGTGCACGCTTTCACCAGGCACACACACACACCACCATCCGTCAGTGCATGCATTCATCGGACACACACCACCAGCCGTCAGTGCGCGCTTTTACCAGGCACACACACCACAAGCCGTCAGTGCACGCTTCCACCAGGCACACACAACACCAGCTGGCAGTGCACACTTCCACCAGGCACACACCACCAGCCATCAGTGCACAGTTTCTACAGGCACACACACCACCAGCCATCAGTGCACACATCAATTGTGAACGCATCCACAATTAACTATTGTAGCAATCGCAGTATGGTGCACTTTACTTTTAACCCCTTACGTGCGGCCGAGATTCTGCACCTGTGCGGCGTTTTTCGAGGTCGGCGGGTTTATGACGGCCCCCAGCCGTCATCAGCACACGAGCCCCGTGATGCATGACGGCTGGGGGCCGTCATCAGCATCGAAGGGGTTAAACATGTTCATCTAAAGCGCAACATTCCACCATTGCTACAAAAATAAATACAAATTTTTTTTGGCCTACAATTTATAGACTTTTGTTGCAGTTGCAATATTTAGCAATGCCAATAGCTCAAACTTAATTAACCCGAGATCTATTGCATTGTAAATGCTTGTTGGTAAAGCCTCATGTTAGCCACAATTTCGTACCTTGACAATTGACGGGCAATTAATTATATTACATAGTTTTCAGAGGAAATAAGAGTCTGTGTTTTAGAATAGCGCAGTTGAAATGAAGCATCATTCTTTTCTGCACCAATAATAACACTCTCTGTGCAGCCGAGATTGAGATTTGTATAATTGTACAGAGCGCACATTTGCAAAAGTGATTCAGACTAACTGGCGCGTCTATATTTCTTGACGCACTGGCCTCTGCTGCACAGTGTTGATCCACGAGTGAGGTCTTGTCAAGCTAAGCAAGTGTCTCTCAGCCCCATCAAGCTTCCTTCTCAAGTGTCTCACAGCCCCATCAAGCTTCCTTCTCAAGTGTCTCTCAGCCCCATCAAGCTTCCTTCTCATGTCTCTCAGCCCCATCAAGCTTCCTTCTCATGGGTCTCAGCCCCATCAAGCTTCCTTCTCAAGTGTCTCTCAGCCCCATCAAGCTTCCTTCTCTTGTCTCTCAGCCCCATCAAGCTTCCTTCTCTTGTGTCTCTCAGCCCCATCAAGCTTCCTTCTCAAGTGTCTCTCAGCCCCATCAAGCTTCCTTCTCATGTCTCTCAGCCCCATCAAGCTTCCTTCTCATGTCTCTCAGCCCCATCAAGCTTCCTTCTCATGTGTCTCTCAGCCCCATCACGCTTCCTTCTCAAGTGTCTCAGCCCCATCAAGCTTCCTTCTCAAGTGTCTCTCAGCCCCATCAAGCTTCCTTCTCTTGTGTCTCTCAGCCCCATCAAGCTTCCTTCTCGAGTGTCTCTCAGCCCCATCAAGCTTCCTTCTCATGTCTCTCAGCCCCATCAAGCTTCCTTCTCAAGTGTCTCACAGCCCCATCAAGCTTCCTTCTCAAGTGTCTCTCAGCCCCATCAAGCTTCCTTCTCAAGTGTCTCTCAGCCCCATGAAGCTTCCTTCTCAAGTGTCTCAGCCCCTTCAAGCTTCCTTCTCAAGTGTCTCTCTGCCCCATCAAGCTTCCTTCTCAAGTGTCTCAGCCCCATCAAGCTTCCTTCTCATGTCTCTCAGCCCCATCAAGCTTCCTTCTCAAGTGTCTCTCACCCCATCAAGCTTCCTTCTCTTGTGTCTCTCACCCCATCAAGCTTCCTTCTCAAGTGTCTCTCAGCCCCATCAAGCTTCCTTCTCAAGTGTCTCTCAGCCCCATCAAGCTTCCTTCTCAAGTGTCTCTCAGTCCCATCAAGCTTCCTTCTCAAGTGTCTCAGCCTCATCAAGCTTCCTTCACAAGTGTCTCTCAGCCCCATCAAGCTTCCTCCTCAAGTGTCTCTCAGCCCCATCAAGCTTCCTTCTCTTGTGTCTCTCGGCCCCATCAAGCTTCCTTCTCTTGTGTCTCTCAGCCCCATCAAGCTTCCTTCTCTTGTGTCTCTCAGCCCCATCAAGCTTCCTTCTCAAGTGTCTCTCAGCCCCATCAAGCTTCCTTCTCAAGTGTCTCTCAGCCCCATCAAGCTTCCTTCTCAAGTGTCTCTCAGCCCCATCAAGCTTCCTTCTCATGTGTCTCTCAGCCCCTTCAAGCTTCCTTCTCTTGTGTCTCTCACCCCATCAAGCTTCCTTCTCAAGTGTCTCTCAGCCCCATCAAGCTTCCTTCTCTTGTGTCTCTCAGCTCATCAAGCTTCCTTCTCATGTGTCTCTCAGCCCCATCAAGCTTCCTTCTCAAGTGTCTCAGTCCCATCAAGCTTCCTTCTCAAGTGTCTCTCAGCCCCATCAAGCTTCCTTCTCATGTCTCTCGCCCCATCAAGCTTCCTTCTCATGTGTCTCTCAGCCCCATCACGCTTCCTTCTCAAGTGTCTCACAGCCCCATCAAGCTTCCTTCTCAAGTGTCTCTCAGCCCCATCAAGCTTCCTTCTCTTGTGTCTCACAGCCCCATCAAGCTTCCTTCTCACGTGTCTCTCAGCCCCATCAAGCTTCCTTCTCATGGGTCTCAGCCCCATCAAGCTTCCTTCTCAAGTGTCTCTCAGCCCCATCAAGCTTCCTTCTCATGTCTCTCAGCCCCATCAAGCTTCCTTCTCATGTCTCTCAGCCCCATCAAGCTTCCTTCTCATGTGTCTCTCAGCCCCATCAAGCTTCCTTCTCAAGTGTCTCTCAGCGCCATCAAGCTTCCTTCTCATGGGTCTCTCAGCCCCATCAAGCTTCCTTCTCAAGTGTCTCTCAGCCCCATCAAGCTTCCTTCTCAAGTGTCTCTCAGCCCCATCAAGCTTCCTTCTCAAGTGTCTCTCAGCCCCATCAAGCTTCCTTCTCAAGTGTCTCTCAGCCCCATCAAGCTTCCTTCTCAAGTGTCTCAGCCCCATCAAGCTTCCTTCTCATGGGTCTCAGTCCCATCAAGCTTCCTTCTCAAGTGTCTCTCAGCCCCATCAAGCTTCCTTCTCATGGGTCTCAGTCCCATCAAGCTTCCTTCTCAAGTGTCTCTCAGCCCCATCAAGCTTCCTTCTCAAGTGTCTCAGCCCCATCAAGCTTCCTTCTCATGGGTCTCAGCCCCATCAAGCTTCCTTCTCAAGTGTCTCAGCCCCATCAAGCTTCCTTCTAATGGGTCTCAGCCCCATCAAGCTTCCTTCTCATGGGTCTCAGCCCCATCAAGCTTCCTTCTCATGGGTCTCAGTCCCATCAAGCTTCCTTCTCATGTGTCTCAGCCCCATCAAGCTTCCTTCTCAAGTGTCTCTCAGCCCCATCAAGCTTCCTTCTCATGGGTCTCAGTCCCATCAAGCTTCCTTCTCAAGTGTCTCTCAGCCCCATCAAGCTTCCTTCTCAAGTGTCTCTCAGCCCCATCAAGCTTCCTTTTGAAGTGTCTCAGCCCCATCAAGCTTCCTTCTCATGTGTCTCTCAGCACCATCAAGCTTCCTTCTCAAGTGTCTCTCAGCCCCATCAAGCTTCCTTCTCAAGTGTCTCTCCGCCCCATCAAGCTTCCTTCTAAAGGGTCTCAGCCCCATCAAGCTTCCTTCTCAAGTGTCTCTCAGCCCCATCAAGCTTCCTTCTCTTGTGTCTCAGCCCCATCAAGCTTCCTTCTCGTGGGTCTCTCAGCCCCATCAAGCTTACTTCTCAAGTGTCTCGCAGCCCCATCAAGCTTCCTTCTCAAGTGTCTCTCAGCCCCATCAAGCTTCCTTCTCAAGTGTCTCTCAGCCCCATCAATCTTCCTTCTCATGTGTCTCTCAGCCCCACCAAGCTTCCTTCTCAAGTCTCTCAGCCCCATCAAGCTTCCTTCTCATGTGTCTCTCAGCCCCATCAAGCTTCCTTCTCATGTGTCTCTCAGCCCCATCAAGCTTCCTTCTCAAGTGTCTCTCAGTCCCTTCAAGCTTCCTTCTCAAGTGTCTCTCAGTCCCTTCAAGCTTCCTTCTCAAGTGTCTCAGCCCCATCAAGCTTCATTCTCAAGTGTCTCTCAGCCCCATCAAGCTTCCTTCTCAAGTGTCTCTCAGCCCCATCAAGCTTCCTTCTCAAGTGTCTCTCAGCCCCATCAAGCTTCCTTCTCATGTGTCTCTCAGCCCCATCAAGCTTCCTTCTCTTGTGTCTCAGCCCCATCAAGCTTCCTTCTCAAGTGTCTCTCAGCCCCATCAATCTTCCTTCTCATGTGTCTCTCAGCCCCACCAAGCTTCCTTCTCAAGTCTCTCAGCCCCATCAAGCTTCCTTCTCATGTGTCTCTCAGCCCCATCAAGCTTCCTTCTCATGTGTCTCTCAGCCCCATCAAGCTTCCTTCTCAAGTGTCTCTCAGTCCCTTCAAGCTTCCTTCTCAAGTGTCTCTCAGCCCCATCAAGCTTCCTTCTCAAGTGTCTCAGTCCCATCAAGCTTCCTTCTCAAGTGTCTCAGCCCCATCAAGCTTCCTTCTCAAGTGTCTCTCAGCCCCATCAAGCTTCCTTCTCTTGTGTCTCTCAGCCCCATCAAGCTTCCTTCTCTGGTGTCTCTCAGCCCCATCAAGCTTCCTTCTCATGTCTCTCAGCTCCATCAAGCTTCCTTCTCATGTCTCTCAGCTCCATCAAGCTTCCTTCTCTTGTGTCTCAGCCCCATCAAGCTTCCTTCTCTTGTGTCTCTCAGCCCCATCAAGCTTCCTTCTCTTGTGTCTCTCAGCCCCATCAAGCTTCCTTCTCACGTGTCTCTCAGCCCCATCAAGCTTCCTTCTCAAGTGTCTCTCAACCCCATCAAGCTTCCTTCTCAAGTGTCTCAGCCCCATCAACTTCCTTCTCAAGTGTCTCTCAGCCCCATCAAGCTTCCTTCTCAAGTGTCTCTCAGCCCCATCAAGCTTCCTTCTCTTGTGTCTCTCAACCCCATCAAGCTTCCTTCTCAAGTGTCTCAGCCCCATCAAGCTTCCTTCTCTTGTGTCTCTCAGCCCCATCAAGCTTCCTTCTCATGTGTCTCCCAGCCCCATCAAGCTTCCTTCTCAAGTGTCTCTCAGCCCCATCAAGCTTCCTTCTCAAGTGTCTCTCAGCCCCATCAAGCTTCCTTCTCATGAGTCTGTCAGCCCCATCAAGCTTCCTTCTCTTGTGTCTCTCAGCCCCATCAAGCTTCCTTCTCATGAGTCTCTCAGCCCCATCAAGCTTCCTTCTCTTGTGTCTCTCAGCCCCATAAAGCTTCCTTCTCAAGTGTCTCTCAGCCCCATCAAGCTTCCTTCTCAAGTGTCTCTCAGCCCCATCAATCTTCCTTCTCATGAGTCTGTCAGCCCCATCAAGCTTCCTTCTCTTGTGTCTCTCAGCCCCATCAAGCTTCCTTCTCATGAGTCTCTCGGCCCCATCAAGCTTCCTTCTCTTGTGTCTCTCAGCCCCATCAAGCTTCCTTCTCAAGTGTCTCAGCCCCATCAAGCTTCCTTCTCAAGTGTCTCTCAGCCCCATCAAGCTTCCTTCTCTTGTGTCTCTCAGCCCCATCAAGCTTCCTTCTCTGGTGTCTCTCAGCCCCATCAAGCTTCCTTCTCATGTCTCTCAGCTCCATCAAGCTTCCTTCTCATGTCTCTCAGCTCCATCAAGCTTCCTTCTCTTGTGTCTCAGCCCCATCAAGCTTCCTTCTCTTGTGTCTCTCAGCCCCATCAAGCTTCCTTCTCTTGTGTCTCTCAGCCCCATCAAGCTTCCTTCTCAAGTGTCTCAGCCCCATCAAGCTTCCTTCTCAAGTGTCTCTCAACCCCATCAAGCTTCCTTCTCAAGTGTCTCAGCCCCATCAACTTCCTTCTCAAGTGTCTCTCAGCCCCATCAAGCTTCCTTCTCAAGTGTCTCTCAGCCCCATCAAGCTTCCTTCTCATGAGTCTGTCAGTCCCATCAAGCTTTCTTCTCTTGTGTCTCTCAGCCCCATCAAGCTTCCTTCTCAAGTGTCTCAGCCCCATCAAGCTTCCTTCTCAAGTGTCTCTCAACCCCATCAAGCTTCCTTCGCAAGTGTCTCAGCCCCATCAACTTCCTTCTCAAGTGTCTCTCAGCCCCATCAAGCTTCCTTCTCAAGTGTCTCTCAGCCCCATCAAGCTTCCTTCTCAAGTGTCTCTCAGCCCCATCAAGCTTCCTTCTCTTGTGTCTCTCAACCCCATCAAGCTTCCTTCTCAAGTGTCTCAGCCCCATCAAGATTCCTTCTCTTGTGTCTCTCAGCCCCATCAAGCTTCCTTCTCTTGTGTCTCTCAACCCCATCAAGCTTCCTTCTCAAGAGTCTCTCAGCCCCATCAAGCTTCCTTCTCAAGAGTCTCTCAGCCCCATCAAGCTTCCTTCTCAAGTGTCTCTCGGCCCCATCAAGCTTCCTTCTCAAGTGTCTCTCAGCCCCATCAAGCTTCCTTCTCAAGTGTCTCTCAGCCCCATCAAGCTTCCTTCTCTTGTGTCTGTCAGCCCCATCAAGCTTCCTTCTCTTGTGTCTCTCAGCCCCATCAAGCTTCCTTCTCTTGTGTCTCAGCCCCATCAAGCTTCCTTCTCGTGGGTCTCTCAGCCCCATCAAGCTTCCTTCTCAAGTGTCTCGCAGCCCCATCAAGCTTCCTTCTCAAGTGTCTCTCAGCCCCATCAAGCTTCCTTCTCAAGTGTCTCTCAGCCCCATCAATCTTCCTTCTCATGTGTCTCTCAGCCCCACCAAGCTTCCTTCTCAAGTCTCTCAGCCCCATCAAGCTTCCTTCTCATGTGTCTCTCAGCCCCATCAAGCTTCCTTCTCATGTGTCTCTCAGCCCCATCAAGCTTCCTTCTCAAGTGTCTCTCAGTCCCTTCAAGCTTCCTTATCAAGTGTCTCTCAGTCCCTTCAAGCTTCCTTCTCAAGTGTCTCAGCCCCATCAAGCTTCATTCTCAAGTGTCTCTCAGCCCCATCAAGCTTCCTTCTCAAGTGTCTCTCAGCCCCATCAAGCTTCCTTCTCAAGTGTCTCTCAGCCCCATCAAGCTTCCTTCTCTTGTGTCTCTCAGCCCCATCAAGCTTCCTTCTCTTGTGTCTCAGCCCCATCAAGCTTCCTTCTCAAGTGTCTCAGCCCCATCAAGCTTCCTTCTCAAGTGTCTCAGTCCCATCAAGCTTCCTTCTCAAGTGTCTCAGCCCCATCAAGCTTCCTTCTCAAGTGTCTCTCAGCCCCATCAAGCTTCCTTCTCTTGTGTCTCTCAGCCCCATCAAGCTTCCTTCTCTGGTGTCTCTCAGCCCCATCAAGCTTCCTTCTCATGTCTCTCAGCTCCATCAAGCTTCCTTCTCATGTCTCTCAGCTCCATCAAGCTTCCTTCTCTTGTGTCTCAGCCCCATCAAGCTTCCTTCTCTTGTGTCTCTCAGCCCCATCAAGCTTCCTTCTCTTGTGTCTCTCAGCACCATCAAGCTTCCTTCTCATGTGTCTCTCAGCCCCATCAAGCTTCCTTCTCAAGTGTCTCTCAACCCCATCAAGCTTCCTTCTCAAGTGTCTCAGTCCCATCAACTTCCTTCTCAAGTGTCTCTCAGCCCCATCAAGCTTCCTTCTCAAGTGTCTCTCAGCCCCATCAAGCTTCCTTCTCTTGTGTCTCTCAACCCCATCAAGCTTCCTTCTCAAGTGTCTCAGCCCCATCAAGCTTCCTTCTCTTGTGTCTCTCAGCCCCATCAAGCTTCCTTCTCATGTGTCTCCCAGCCCCATCAAGCTTCCTTCTCAAGTGTCTCTCAGCCCCATCAAGCTTCCTTCTCAAGTGTCTCTCAGCCCCATCAAGCTTCCTTCTCATGAGTCTGTCAGCCCCATCAAGCTTCCTTCTCTTGTGTCTCTCAGCCCCATCAAGCTTCCTTCTCATGAGTCTCTCAGCCCCATCAAGCTTCCTTCTCTTGTGTCTCTCAGCCCCATCAAGCTTCCTTCTCAAGTGTCTCTCAGCCCCATCAAGCTTCCTTCTCAAGTGTCTCTCAGCCCCATCAATCTTCCTTCTCATGAGTCTGTCAGCCCCATCAAGCTTCCTTCTCTTGTGTCTCTCAGCCCCATCAAGCTTCCTTCTCATGAGTCTCTCGGCCCCATCAAGCTTCCTTCTCTTGTGTCTCCCAGCCCCATCAAGCTTCCTTCTCAAGTGTCTCAGCCCCATCAAGCTTCCTTCTCAAGTGTCTCTCAGCCCCATCAAGCTTCCTTCTCTTGTGTCTCTCAGCCCCATCAAGCTTCCTTCTCTGGTGTCTCTCAGCCCCATCAAGCTTCCTTCTCATGTCTCTCAGCTCCATCAAGCTTCCTTCTCATGTCTCTCAGCTCCATCAAGCTTCCTTCTCTTGTGTCTCAGCCCCATCAAGCTTCCTTCTCTTGTGTCTCTCAGCCCCATCAAGCTTCCTTCTCTTGCGTCTCTCAGCCCCATCAAGCTTCCTTCTCAAGTGTCTCAGCCCCATCAAGCTTCCTTCTCAAGTGTCTCTCAACCCCATCAAGCTTCCTTCTCAAGTGTCTCAGCCCCATCAACTTCCTTCTCAAGTGTCTCTCAGCCCCATCAAGCTTCCTTCTCAAGTGTCTCTCAGCCCCATCAAGCTTCCTTCTCATGAGTCTGTCAGCCCCATCAAGCTTTCTTCTCTTGTGTCTCTCAGCCCCATCAAGCTTCCTTCTCAAGTGTCTCAGCCCCATCAAGCTTCCTTCTCAAGTGTCTCTCAACCCCATCAAGCTACCTTCTCAAGTGTCTCAGCCCCATCAACTTCCTTCTCAAGTGTCTCTCAGCCCCATCAAGCTTCCTTCTCAAGTGTCTCTCAGCCCCATCAAGCTTCCTTCTCAAGTGTCTCTCAGCCCCATCAAGCTTCATTCTCTTGTGTCTCTCAACCCCATCAAGCTTCCTTCTCAAGTGTCTCAGCCCCATCAAGCTTCCTTCTCTTGTGTCTCTCAGCCCCATCAAGCTTCCTTCTCTTGTGTCTCTCAACCCCATCAAGCTTCCTTCTCAAGAGTCTCTCAGCCCCATCAAGCTTCCTTCTCAAGAGTCTCTCAGCCCCATCAAGCTTCCTTCTCAAGTGTCTCTCGGCCCCATCAAGCTTCCTTCTCAAGTGTCTCTCAGCCCCATCAAGCTTCCTTCTCAAGTGTATCTCAGCCCCATCAAGCTTCCTTCTCTTGTGTCTGTCAGCCCCATCAAGCTTCCTTCTCTTGTGTCTCTCAGCCCCATCAAGCTTCCTTCTCAAGTGTATCTCAGCCCCATCAAGCTTCCTTCTCTTGTGTCTCTCAGCCCCATCAAGCTTTCTTCTCAAGTGTCTCTCAGCCCCATCAAGCTTCCTTCTCATGAGTCTGTCAGCCCCATCAAGCTTTCTTCTCTTGTGTCTCTCAGCCCCATCAAGCTTCCTTCTCAAGTGTCTCTCAGCCCCATCAAGCTTCCTTCTCATGTGTCTCTCAGCCCCATCAAACTTCCTTCTCAAGTGTCTCAGCCCCATCAAGCTTCCTTCTCTGGTGTCTCTCAGCCCCATCAAGCTTCCTTCTCAAATGTCTCTCAGCCCCATCAAGCTTCCTTCTCTTGTGTCTCTCAGCCCCATCAAGCTTCCTTCTCTTGTGTCTCTCAGCCCCATCAAGCTTCCTTCTCATGAGTCTCTCAGCCCCATCAATCTTCCTTCTCTTGTGTCTCTCAGCCCCATCAAGCTTCCTTCTCAAGTGTCTCAGCCCCATCAAGCTTCCTTCTCAAGTGTCTCAGCCCCATCAACCTTCCTTCTCAAGTGTCTCTCAGCCCCATCAAGCTTCCTTCTCTTGTGTCTCTCAGCCCCATCAAGCTTCCTTCTCTTGTGTCTCTCAACCCCATCAAGCTTCCTTCTCAAGAGTCTCTCAGCCCCATC
This sequence comes from Lissotriton helveticus, assembly GCF_964261635.1. Lineage (NCBI taxonomy): Eukaryota > Metazoa > Chordata > Amphibia > Caudata > Salamandridae > Lissotriton > Lissotriton helveticus. The sequence goes on along the minus strand of NW_027611658.1, from coordinate 335,509 downwards.
AAGCTTCCTTCTCAAGTGTCTCTCAGCCCCATCAAGCTTCCTTCTCAAGTGTCTCTCAGCCCCATCAAGCTTCCTTCTCAAGTGTCTCTCATCCCCATCAAGCTTCCTTATCATGTGTCTCTCAGCCCCATCAAGCTTCCTTCTCAAGTGTCTCTCAGCTCCATCAAGCTTCCTTCTCAAGTGTCTCTCAGCCCCATCAAGCTTCCTTCTCTTGTGTCTCTCAGCCCCATCAAGCTTCCTTATCATGTGTCTCTCAGCCCCATCAAGCTTCCTTCTCAAGTGTCTCTCAGCTCCATCAAGCTTCCTTCTCAAGTGTCTCAGCCCCATCAAGCTTCCTTCTCTTGTGTCTCTCAGCCCCATCAAGCTTCCTTCTCAAGTGTCTCTCAGCCCCATCAAGCTTCCTTCTCTTGTGTCTCTCAGCCCCATCAAGCTTCCTTCTCATGTCTCTCAGCCCCATCAAGCTTCCTTCTCAAGTGTCTCTCAGCCCCATCAAGCTTCCTTCTCAAGTGTCTCAGCCCCATCAAGCTTCCTTCTCAAGTGTCTCTCAGCCCCATCAAGCTTCCTTCTCATGGGTCTCTCAGCCCCATCAAGCTTCCTTCTCAAGTGTCTCAGCCCCATCAAGCTTCCTTCTCTTGTGTCTCTCAGCCCCATCAAGCTTCCTTCTCATGGGTCTCTCAGCCCCATCAAGCTTCCTTCTCTTGTGTCTCAGCCCCATCAAGCTTCCTTCTCGTGGGTCTCTCAGCCCCATCAAGCTTCCTTCTCAAGTGTCTCGCAGCCCCATCAAGCTTCCTTCTCAAGTGTCTCTCAGCCCGATCAAGCTTCCTTCTCAAGTGTCTCGCAGCCCCATCAAGCTTCCTTCTCGTGAGTCTCTCAGCCCCATCAAGCTTCCTTCTCAAGTGTCTCTCAGCCCCATCAAGCTTCCTTCTCAAGTGTCTCTCAGCCCCATCAAGCTTCCTTCTCTTGTGTCTCTCAGCCCCATCAAGCTTCCTTCTCAAGTGTCTCTCAGCCCCATCAAGCTTCCTTCTCAAGTGTCTCTCAGCCCCATCAAGCTTCCTTCTCATGAGTCTGTCAGCCCCATCAAGCTTCCTTCTCTTGTGTCTCTCAGCCCCATCAAGCTTCCTTCTCATGAGTCTCTCAGCCCCATCAAGCTTCCTTCTCTTGTGTCTCTCAGCCCCATCAAGCTTCCTTCTCAAGTGTCTCTCAGCCCCATCAAGCTTCCTTCTCAAGTGTCTCTCAGCCCCATCAATCTTCCTTCTCATGAGTCTGTCAGCCCCATCAAGCTTCCTTCTCTTGTGTCTCTCAGCCCCATCAAGCTTCCTTCTCATGAGTCTCTCGGCCCCATCAAGCTTCCTTCTCTTGTGTCTCTCAGCCCCATCAAGCTTCCTTCTCAAGTGTCTCAGCCCCATCAAGCTTCCTTCTCAAGTGTCTCTCAGCCCCATCAAGCTTCCTTCTCTTGTGTCTCTCAGCCCCATCAAGCTTCCTTCTCTGGTGTCTCTCAGCCCCATCAAGCTTCCTTCTCATGTCTCTCAGCTCCATCAAGCTTCCTTCTCATGTCTCTCAGCTCCATCAAGCTTCCTTCTCTTGTGTCTCAGCCCCATCAAGCTTCCTTCTCTTGTGTCTCTCAGCCCCATCAAGCTTCCTTCTCTTGTGTCTCTCAGCCCCATCAATCTTCCTTCTCAAGTGTCTCAGCCCCATCAAGCTTCCTTCTCAAGTGTCTCTCAACCCCATCAAGCTTCCTTCTCAAGTGTCTCAGCCCCATCAACTTCCTTCTCAAGTGTCTCTCAGCCCCATCAAGCTTCCTTCTCAAGAGTCTCTCAGCCCCATCAAGCTTCCTTCTCAAGTGTCTCTCAGCCCCATCAAGCTTCCTTCTCAAGTGTCTCTCAGCCCCATCAAGCTTCCTTCTCAAGTGTCTCTCATCCCCATCAAGCTTCCTTATCATGTGTCTCTCAGCCCCATCAAGCTTCCTTCTCAAGTGTCTCTCAGCTCCATCAAGCTTCCTTCTCAAGTGTCTCTCAGCCCCATCAAGCTTCCTTCTCTTGTGTCTCTCAGCCCCATCAAGCTTCCTTATCATGTGTCTCTCAGCCCCATCAAGCTTCCTTCTCAAGTGTCTCTCAGCTCCATCAAGCTTCCTTCTCAAGTGTCTCAGCCCCATCAAGCTTCCTTCTCTTGTGTCTCTCAGCCCCATCAAGCTTCCTTCTCAAGTGTCTCTCAGCCCCATCAAGCTTCCTTCTCTTGTGTCTCTCAGCCCCATCAAGCTTCCTTCTCATGTCTCTCAGCCCCATCAAGCTTCCTTCTCAAGTGTCTCTCAGCCCCATCAAGCTTCCTTCTCAAGTGTCTCAGCCCCATCAAGCTTCCTTCTCAAGTGTCTCTCAGCCCCATCAAGCTTCCTTCTCATGGGTCTCTCAGCCCCATCAAGCTTCCTTCTCAAGTGTCTCAGCCCCATCAAGCTTCCTTCTCTTGTGTCTCTCAGCCCCATCAAGCTTCCTTCTCATGGGTCTCTCAGCCCCATCAAGCTTCCTTCTCTTGTGTCTCAGCCCCATCAAGCTTCCTTCTCGTGGGTCTCTCAGCCCCATCAAGCTTCCTTCTCAAGTGTCTCGCAGCCCCATCAAGCTTCCTTCTCAAGTGTCTCTCAGCCCGATCAAGCTTCCTTCTCAAGTGTCTCGCAGCCCCATCAAGCTTCCTTCTCGTGAGTCTCTCAGCCCCATCAAGCTTCCTTCTCTTGTGTCTCTCAGCCCCATCAAGCTTCCTTCTCAAGTGTCTCAGCCCCATCAAGCTTCCTTCTCAAGTGTCTCTCAGCCCCATCAAGCTTCCTTCTCTGGTGTCTCTCAGCCCCATCAAGCTTCCTTCTCATGTCTCTCAGCTCCATCAAGCTTCCTTCTCATGTCTCTCAGCTCGATCAAGCTTCCTTCTCTTGTGTCTCAGCCCCATCAAGCTTCCTTCTCTTGTGTCTCTCAGCCCCATCAAGCTTCCTTCTCTTGTGTCTCTCAGCCCCATCAAGCTTCCTTCTCAAGTGTCTCAGCCCCATCAAGCTTCCTTCTCAAGTGTCTCTCAACCCCATCGAGCTTCCTTCTCAAGTGTCTCAGCCCCATCAACTTCCTTCTCAAGTGTCTCTCAGCCCCATCAAGCTTCCTTCTCAAGTGTCTCTCAGCCCCATCAAGCTTCCTTCTCATGAGTCTGTCAGCCCCATCAAGCTTTCTTCTCTTGTGTCTCTCAGCCCCATCAAGCTTCCTTCTCAAGTGTCTCAGCCCCATCAAGCTTCCTTCGCAAGTGTCTCTCAACCCCATCAAGCTTCCTTCTCAAGTGTCTCAGCCCCATCAACTTCCTTCTCAAGTGTCTCTCAGCCCCATCAAGCTTCCTTCTCAAGTGTCTCTCAGCCCCATCAAGCTTCCTTCTCAAGTGTCTCTCAGCCCCATCAAGCTTCCTTCTCAAGTGTCTCTCAGCTCCATCAAGCGTCCTTCTCAAGTGTCTCAGCCCCATCAAGCTTCCTTCTCTTGTGTCTCTCAGCCCCATCAAGCTTCCTTCTCTTGTGTCTCTCAGCCCCATCAAGCTTCCTTCTCAAGTGTCTCAGCCCCATCAAGCTTCCTTCTCAAGTGTCTCTCAACCCCATCGAGCTTCCTTCTCAAGTGTCTCAGCCCCATCAACTTCCTTCTCAAGTGTCTCTCAGCCCCATCAAGCTTCCTTCTCAAGTGTCTCTCAGCCCCATCAAGCTTCCTTCTCATGAGTCTGTCAGCCCCATCAAGCTTCATTCTCTTGTGTCTCTCAACCCCATCAAGCTTCCTTCTCAAGTGTCTCAGCCCCATCAAGCTTCCTTCTCTTGTGTCTCTCAGCCCCATCAAGCTTCCTTCTCTTGTGTCTCTCAACCCCATCAAGCTTCCTTCTCAAGAGTCTCTCAGCCCCATCAAGCTTCCTTCTCAAGAGTCTCTCAGCCCCATCAAGCTTCCTTATCATGTGTCTCTCAGCCCCATCAAGCTTCCTTCTCAAGTGTCTCTCAGCTCCATCAAGCGTCCTTCTCAAGTGTCTCTCAGCCCCATCAAGCTTCCTTCTCTTGTGTCTCTCAGCCCCATCAAGCTTCCTTATCATGTGTCTCTCAGCCCCATCAAGCTTCCTTCTCAAGTGTCTCTCAGCTCCATCAAGCTTCCTTCTCAAGTGTCTCAGCCCCATCAAGCTTCCTTCTCTTGTTTCTCTCAGCCCCATCAAGCTTCCTTCTCAAGTGTCTCTCAGCCCCATCAAGCTTCCTTCTCTTGTGTCTCTCAGCCCCATCAAGCTTCCTTCTCATGTCTCTCAGCCCCATCAAGCTTCCTTCTCAAGTGTCTCTCAGCCCCATCAAGCTTCCTTCTCAAGTGTCTCAGCCCCATCAAGCTCCCTTCTCAAGTGTCTCTCAGCCCCATCAAGCTTCCTTCTCATGGGTCTCTCAGCCCCATCAAGCTTCCTTCTCAAGTGTCTCAGCCCCATCAAGCTTCCTTCTCTTGTGTCTCTCAGCCCCATCAAGCTTCCTTCTCATGGGTCTCTCAGCCCCATCAAGCTTCCTTCCCTTGTGTCTCTCAGCCCCATCAAGCTTCCTTCTATAGTGTCTCTCAGCACCATCAAGCTTCCTTATCATGTGTCTCTCAGCCCCATCAAGCTTCCTTCTCAAGTGTCTCTCAGCCCGATCAAGCTTCCTTCTCAAGTGTCTCGCAGCCCCATCAAGCTTCCTTCTCGTGAGTCTCTCAGCCCCATCAAGCTTCCTTCTCAAGTGTCTCTCAGCCCCATCAAGCTTCCTTCTCAAGTGTCTCTCAGCCCCATCAAGCTTCCTTCTCTTGTGTCTCTCAGCCCCATCAAGCTTCCTTCTCATGTCTCTCAGCCCCATCAAGCTTCCTTCTCAAGTGTCTCTCAGCCCCATCAAGCTTCCTTCTCATGTCTCTCAGCCCCATCAAGCTTCCTTCTCATGGGTCTCAGCCCCATCAAGCTTCCTTCTCAAGTGTCTCTCAGCCCCATCAAGCTTCCTTCTCTTGTCTCTCAGCCCCATCAAGCTTCCTTCTCTTGTGTCTCTCAGCCCCATCAAGCTTCCTTCTCAAGTGTCTCTCAGCCCCATCAAGCTTCCTTCTCATGTCTCTCAGCCCCATCAAGCTTCCTTCTCATGTCTCTCAGCCCCATCAAGCTTCCTTCTCATGTGTCTCTCAGCCCCATCACGCTTCCTTCTCAAGTGTCTCAGCCCCATCAAGCTTCCTTCTCAAGTGTCTCTCAGCCCCATCAAGCTTCCTTCTCTTGTGTCTCTCAGCCCCATCAAGCTTCCTTCTCGAGTGTCTCTCAGCCCCATCAAGCTTCCTTCTCATGTCTCTCAGCCCCATCAAGCTTCCTTCTCAAGTGTCTCACAGCCCCATCAAGCTTCCTTCTCAAGTGTCTCTCAGCCCCATCAAGCTTCCTTCTCAAGTGTCTCTCAGCCCCATGAAGCTTCCTTCTCAAGTGTCTCAGCCCCTTCAAGCTTCCTTCTCAAGTGTCTCTCTGCCCCATCAAGCTTCCTTCTCAAGTGTCTCAGCCCCATCAAGCTTCCTTCTCATGTCTCTCAGCCCCATCAAGCTTCCTTCTCAAGTGTCTCTCACCCCATCAAGCTTCCTTCTCTTGTGTCTCTCACCCCATCAAGCTTCCTTCTCAAGTGTCTCTCAGCCCCATCAAGCTTCCTTCTCAAGTGTCTCTCAGCCCCATCAAGCTTCCTTCTCAAGTGTCTCTCAGTCCCATCAAGCTTCCTTCTCAAGTGTCTCAGCCTCATCAAGCTTCCTTCACAAGTGTCTCTCAGCCCCATCAAGCTTCCTCCTCAAGTGTCTCTCAGCCCCATCAAGCTTCCTTCTCTTGTGTCTCTCGGCCCCATCAAGCTTCCTTCTCTTGTGTCTCTCAGCCCCATCAAGCTTCCTTCTCTTGTGTCTCTCAGCCCCATCAAGCTTCCTTCTCAAGTGTCTCTCAGCCCCATCAAGCTTCCTTCTCAAGTGTCTCTCAGCCCCATCAAGCTTCCTTCTCAAGTGTCTCTCAGCCCCATCAAGCTTCCTTCTCATGTGTCTCTCAGCCCCTTCAAGCTTCCTTCTCTTGTGTCTCTCACCCCATCAAGCTTCCTTCTCAAGTGTCTCTCAGCCCCATCAAGCTTCCTTCTCTTGTGTCTCTCAGCTCATCAAGCTTCCTTCTCATGTGTCTCTCAGCCCCATCAAGCTTCCTTCTCAAGTGTCTCAGTCCCATCAAGCTTCCTTCTCAAGTGTCTCTCAGCCCCATCAAGCTTCCTTCTCATGTCTCTCAGCCCCATCAAGCTTCCTTCTCATGTGTCTCTCAGCCCCATCACGCTTCCTTCTCAAGTGTCTCACAGCCCCATCAAGCTTCCTTCTCAAGTGTCTCTCAGCCCCATCAAGCTTCCTTCTCTTGTGTCTCACAGCCCCATCAAGCTTCCTTCTCACGTGTCTCTCAGCCCCATCAAGCTTCCTTCTCATGGGTCTCAGCCCCATCAAGCTTCCTTCTCAAGTGTCTCTCAGCCCCATCAAGCTTCCTTCTCATGTCTCTCAGCCCCATCAAGCTTCCTTCTCATGTCTCTCAGCCCCATCAAGCTTCCTTCTCATGTGTCTCTCAGCCCCATCAAGCTTCCTTCTCAAGTGTCTCTCAGCGCCATCAAGCTTCCTTCTCATGGGTCTCTCAGCCCCATCAAGCTTCCTTCTCAAGTGTCTCTCAGCCCCATCAAGCTTCCTTCTCAAGTGTCTCTCAGCCCCATCAAGCTTCCTTCTCAAGTGTCTCTCAGCCCCATCAAGCTTCCTTCTCAAGTGTCTCTCAGCCCCATCAAGCTTCCTTCTCAAGTGTCTCTCAGCCCCATCAAGCTTCCTTCTCAAGTGTCTCAGCCCCATCAAGCTTCCTTCTCATGGGTCTCAGTCCCATCAAGCTTCCTTCTCAAGTGTCTCTCAGCCCCATCAAGCTTCCTTCTCATGGGTCTCAGTCCCATCAAGCTTCCTTCTCAAGTGTCTCTCAGCCCCATCAAGCTTCCTTCTCAAGTGTCTTAGCCCCATCAAGCTTCCTTCTCATGGGTCTCAGCCCCATCAAGCTTCCTTCTCAAGTGTCTCAGCCCCATCAAGCTTCCTTCTAATGGGTCTCAGCCCCATCAAGCTTCCTTCTCATGGGTCTCAGCCCCATCAAGCTTCCTTCTCATGGGTCTCAGTCCCATCAAGCTTCCTTCTCATGTGTCTCAGCCCCATCAAGCTTCCTTCTCAAGTGTCTCTCAGCCCCATCAAGCTTCCTTCTCATGGGTCTCAGTCCCATCAAGCTTCCTTCTCAAGTGTCTCTCAGCCCCATCAAGCTTCCTTCTCAAGTGTCTCTCAGCCCCATCAAGCTTCCTTTTGAAGTGTCTCAGCCCCATCAAGCTTCCTTCTCATGTGTCTCTCAGCACCATCAAGCTTCCTTCTCAAGTGTCTCTCAGCCCCATCAAGCTTCCTTCTCAAGTGTCTCTCCGCCCCATCAAGCTTCCTTCTAAAGTGTCTCAGCCCCATCAAGCTTCCTTCTCAAGTGTCTCTCAGCCCCATCAAGCTTCCTTCTCTTGTGTCTCAGCCCCATCAAGCTTCCTTCTCGTGGGTCTCTCAGCCCCATCAAGCTTCCTTCTCAAGTGTCTCGCAGCCCCATCAAGCTTCCTTCTCAAGTGTCTCTCAGCCCCATCAAGCTTCCTTCTCAAGTGTCTCTCAGCCCCATCAATCTTCCTTCTCATGTGTCTCTCAGCCCCACCAAGCTTCCTTCTCAAGTCTCTCAGCCCCATCAAGCTTCCTTCTCATGTGTCTCTCAGCCCCATCAAGCTTCCTTCTCATGTGTCTCTCAGCCCCATCAAGCTTCCTTCTCAAGTGTCTCTCAGTCCCTTCAAGCTTCCTTCTCAAGTGTCTCTCAGTCCCTTCAAGCTTCCTTCTCAAGTGTCTCAGCCCCATCAAGCTTCATTCTCAAGTGTCTCTCAGCCCCATCAAGCTTCCTTCTCAAGTGTCTCTCAGCCCCATCAAGCTTCCTTCTCAAGTGTCTCTCAGCCCCATCAAGCTTCCTTCTCATGTGTCTCTCAGCCCCATCAAGCTTCCTTCTCTTGTGTCTCAGCCCCATCAAGCTTCCTTCTCAAGTGTCTCAGCCCCATCAAGCTTCCTTCTCAAGTGTCTCAGTCCCATCAAGCTTCCTTCTCAAGTGTCTCAGCCCCATCAAGCTTCCTTCTCAAGTGTCTCTCAGCCCCATCAAGCTTCCTTCTCTTGTGTCTCTCAGCCCCATCAAGCTTCCTTCTCTGGTGTCTCTCAGCCCCATCAAGCTTCCTTCTCATGTCTCTCAGCTCCATCAAGCTTCCTTCTCATGTCTCTCAGCTCCATCAAGCTTCCTTCTCTTGTGTCTCAGCCCCATCAAGCTTCCTTCTCTTGTGTCTCTCAGCCCCATCAAGCTTCCTTCTCATGTGTCTCCCAGCCCCATCAAGCTTCCTTCTCAAGTGTCTCTCAGCCCCATCAAGCTTCCTTCTCAAGTGTCTCTCAGCCCCATCAAGCTTCCTTCTCATGAGTCTGTCAGCCCCATCAAGCTTCCTTCTCTTGTGTCTCTCAGCCCCATCAAGCTTCCTTCTCATGAGTCTCTCAGCCCCATCAAGCTTCCTTCTCTTGTGTCTCTCAGCCCCATCAAGCTTCCTTCTCAAGTGTCTCTCAGCCCCATCAAGTTTCCTTCTCAAGTGTCTCTCAGCCCCATCAATCTTCCTTCTCATGAGTCTGTCAGCCCCATCAAGCTTCCTTCTCTTGTGTCTCTCAGCCCCATCAAGCTTCCTTCTCATGAGTCTCTCGGCCCCATCAAGCTTCCTTCTCTTGTGTCTCTCAGCCCCATCAAGCTTCCTTCTCAAGTGTCTCAGCCCCATCAAGCTTCCTTCTCAAGTGTCTCTCAGCCCCATCAAGCTTCCTTCTCTTGTGTCTCTCAGCCCCATCAAGCTTCCTTCTCTGGTGTCTCTCAGCCCCATCAAGCTTCCTTCTCATGTCTCTCAGCTCCATCAAGCTTCCTTCTCATGTCTCTCAGCTCCATCAAGCTTCCTTCTCTTGTGTCTCAGCCCCATCAAGCTTCCTTCTCTTGTGTCTCTCAGCCCCATCAAGCTTCCTTCTCTTGTGTCTCTCAGCCCCATCAAGCTTCCTTCTCAAGTGTCTCAGCCCCATCAAGCTTCCTTCTCAAGTGTCTCTCAACCCCATCAAGCTTCCTTCTCAAGTGTCTCAGCCCCATCAACTTCCTTCTCAAGTGTCTCTCAGCCCCATCAAGCTTCCTTCTCAAGTGTCTCTCAGCCCCATCAAGCTTCCTTCTCATGAGTCTGTCAGTCCCATCAAGCTTTCTTCTCTTGTGTCTCTCAGCCCCATCAAGCTTCCTTCTCAAGTGTCTCAGCCCCATCAAGCTTCCTTCTCAAGTGTCTCTCAACCCCATCAAGCTTCCTTCGCAAGTGTCTCAGCCCCATCAACTTCCTTCTCAAGTGTCTCTCAGCCCCATCAAGCTTCCTTCTCAAGTGTCTCTCAGCCCCATCAAGCTTCCTTCTCAAGTGTCTCTCAGCCCCATCAAGCTTCCTTCTCAAGTGTCTCTCAACCCCATCAAGCTTCCTTCTCAAGTGTCTCAGCCCCATCAAGCTTCCTTCTCTTGTGTCTCTCAGCCCCATCAAGCTTCCTTCTCTTGTGTCTCTCAACCCCATCAAGCTTCCTTCTCAAGAGTCTCTCAGCCCCATCAAGCTTCCTTCTCAAGAGTCTCTCAGCCCCATCAAGCTTCCTTCTCAAGTGTCTCTCGGCCCCATCAAGCTTCCTTCTCAAGTGTCTCTCAGCCCCATCAAGCTTCCTTCTGAAGTGTCTCTCAGCCCCATCAAGCTTCCTTCTCTTGTGTCTGTCAGCCCCATCAAGCTTCCTTCTCTTGTGTCTCTCAGCCCCATCAAGCTTCCTTCTCTTGTGTCTCAGCCCCATCAAGCTTCCTTCTCGTGGGTCTCTCAGCCCCATCAAGCTTCCTTCTCAAGTGTCTCGCAGCCCCATTAAGCTTCCTTCTCAAGTGTCTCTCAGCCCCATCAAGCTTCCTTCTCAAGTGTCTCTCAGCCCCATCAATCTTCCTTCTCATGTGTCTCTCAGCCCCACCAAGCTTCCTTCTCAAGTCTCTCAGCCCCATCAAGCTTCCTTCTCATGTGTCTCTCAGCCCCATCAAGCTTCCTTCTCATGTGTCTCTCAGCCCCATCAAGCTTCCTTCTCAAGTGTCTCTCAGTCCCTTCAAGCTTCCTTCTCAAGTGTCTCTCAGTCCCTTCAAGCTTCCTTCTCAAGTGTCTCAGCCCCATCAAGCTTCATTCTCAAGTGTCTCTCAGCCCCATCAAGCTTCCTTCTCAAGTGTCTCTCAGCCCCATCAAGCTTCCTTCTCAAGTGTCTCTCAGCCCCATCAAGCTTCCTTCTCTTGTGTCTCTCAGCCCCATCAAGCTTCCTTCTCTTGTGTCTCAGCCCCATCAAGCTTCCTTCTCAAGTGTCTCAGCCCCATCAAGCTTCCTTCTCAAGTGTCTCAGTCCCATCAAGCTTCCTTCTCAAGTGTCTCAGCCCCATCAAGCTTCCTTCTCAAGTGTCTCTCAGCCCCATCAAGCTTCCTTCTCTTGTGTCTCTCAGCCCCATCAAGCTTCCTTCTCTGGTGTCTCTCAGCCCCATCAAGCTTCCTTCTCATGTCTCTCAGCTCCATCAAGCTTCCTTCTCATGTCTCTCAGCTCCATCAAGCTTCCTTCTCTTGTGTCTCAGCCCCATCAAGCTTCCTTCTCTTGTGTCTCTCAGCCCCATCAAGCTTCCTTCTCTTGTGTCTCTCAGCACCATCAAGCTTCCTTCTCATGTGTCTCTCAGCCCCATCAAGCTTCCTTCTCAAGTGTCTCTCAACCCCATCAAGCTTCCTTCTCAAGTGTCTCAGTCCCATCAACTTCCTTCTCAAGTGTCTCTCAGCCCCATCAAGCTTCCTTCTCAAGTGTCTCTCAGCCCCATCAAGCTTCCTTCTCTTGTGTCTCTCAACCCCATCAAGCTTCCTTCTCAAGTGTCTCAGCCCCATCAAGCTTCCTTCTCTTGTGTCTCTCAGCCCCATCAAGCTTCCTTCTCATGTGTCTCCCAGCCCCATCAAGCTTCCTTCTCAAGTGTCTCTCAGCCCCATCAAGCTTCCTTCTCAAGTGTCTCTCAGCCCCATCAAGCTTCCTTCTCATGAGTCTGTCAGCCCCATCAAGCTTCCTTCTCTTGTGTCTCTCAGCCCCATCAAGCTTCCTTCTCATGAGTCTCTCAGCCCCATCAAGCTTCCTTCTCTTGTGTCTCTCAGCCCCATCAAGCTTCCTTCTCAAGTGTCTCTCAGCCCCATCAAGCTTCCTTCTCAAGTGTCTCTCAGCCCCATCAATCTTCCTTCTCATGAGTCTGTCAGCCCCATCAAGCTTCCTTCTCTTGTGTCTCTCAGCCCCATCAAGCTTCCTTCTCATGAGTCTCTCGGCCCCATCAAGCTTCCTTCTCTTGTGTCTCCCAGCCCCATCAAGCTTCCTTCTCAAGTGTCTCAGCCCCATCAAGCTTCCTTCTCAAGTGTCTCTCAGCCCCATCAAGCTTCCTTCTCTTGTGTCTCTCAGCCCCATCAAGCTTCCTTCTCTGGTGTCTCTCAGCCCCATCAAGCTTCCTTCTCATGTCTCTCAGCTCCATCAAGCTTCCTTCTCATGTCTCTCAGCTCCATCAAGCTTCCTTCTCTTGTGTCTCAGCCCCATCAAGCTTCCTTCTCTTGTGTCTCTCAGCCCCATCAAGCTTCCTTCTCTTGCGTCTCTCAGCCCCATCAAGCTTCCTTCTCAAGTGTCTCAGCCCCATCAAGCTTCCTTCTCAAGTGTCTCTCAACCCCATCAAGCTTCCTTCTCAAGTGTCTCAGCCCCATCAACTTCCTTCTCAAGTGTCTCTCAGCCCCATCAAGCTTCCTTCTCAAGTGTCTCTCAGCCCCATCAAGCTTCCTTCTCATGAGTCTGTCAGCCCCATCAAGCTTTCTTCTCTTGTGTCTCTCAGCCCCATCAAGCTTCCTTCTCAAGTGTCTCAGCCCCATCAAGCTTCCTTCTCAAGTGTCTCTCAACCCCATCAAGCTACCTTCTCAAGTGTCTCAGCCCCATCAACTTCCTTCTCAAGTGTCTCTCAGCCCCATCAAGCTTCCTTCTCAAGTGTCTCTCAGCCCCATCAAGCTTCCTTCTCAAGTGTCTCTCAGCCCCATCAAGCCTCATTCTCTTGTGTCTCTCAACCCCATCAAGCTTCCTTCTCAAGTGTCTCAGCCCCATCAAGCTTCCTTCTCTTGTGTCTCTCAGCCCCATCAAGCTTCCTTCTCTTGTGTCTCTCAACCCCATCAAGCTTCCTTCTCAAGAGTCTCTCAGCCCCATCAAGCTTCCTTCTCAAGAGTCTCTCAGCCCCATCAAGCTTCCTTCTCAAGTGTCTCTCGGCCCCATCAAGCTTCCTTCTCAAGTGTCTCTCAGCCCCATCAAGCTTCCTTCTCAAGTGTCTCTCAGCCCCATCAAGCTTCCTTCTCTTGTGTCTGTCAGCCCCATCAAGCTTCCTTCTCTTGTGTCTCTCAGCCCCATCAAGCTTCCTTCTCAAGTGTATCTCAGCCCCATCAAGCTTCCTTCTCTTGTGTCTCTCAGCCCCATCAAGCTTTCTTCTCAAGTGTCTCTCAGCCCCATCAAGCTTCCTTCTCATGAGTCTGTCAGCCCCATCAAGCTTTCTTCTCTTGTGTCTCTCAGCCCCATCAAGCTTCCTTCTCAAGTGTCTCTCAGCCCCATCAAGCTTCCTTCTCATGTGTCTCTCAGCCCCATCAAACTTCCTTCTCAAGTGTCTCAGCCCCATCAAGCTTCCTTCTCTGGTGTCTCTCAGCCCCATCAAGCTTCCTTCTCAAATGTCTCTCAGCCCCATCAAGCTTCCTTCTCTTGTGTCTCTCAGCCCCATCAAGCTTCCTTCTCTTGTGTCTCTCAGCCCCATCAAGCTTCCTTCTCATGAGTCTCTCAGCCCCATCAATCTTCCTTCTCTTGTGTCTCTCAGCCCCATCAAGCTTCCTTCTCAAGTGTCTCAGCCCCATCAAGCTTCCTTCTCAAGTGTCTCAGCCCCATCAACCTTCCTTCTCAAGTGTCTCTCAGCCCCATCAAGCTTCCTTCTCTTGTGTCTCTCAGCCCCATCAAGCTTCCTTCTCTTGTGTCTCTCAACCCCATCAAGCTTCCTTCTCAAGAGTCTCTCAGCCCCATCAAGCTTCCTTCTCAAGAGTCTCTCAGCCCCATCAAGCTTCCTTCTCAAGTGTCTCTCAGCCCCATCAAGCTTCCTTCTCAAGTGTCTCTCAGCCCCATCAAGCTTCCTTCTCAAGTGTCTCTCATCCCCATCAAGCTTCCTTATCATGTGTCTCTCAGCCCCATCAAGCTTCCTTCTCAAGTGTCTCTCAGCTCCATCAAGCTTCCTTCTCAAGTGTCTCTCAGCCCCATCAAGCTTCCTTCTCTTGTGTCTCTCAGCCCCATCAAGCTTCCTTATCATGTGTCTCTCAGCCCCATCAAGCTTCCTTCTCAAGTGTCTCTCAGCTCCATCAAGCTTCCTTCTCAAGTGTCTCAGCCCCATCAAGCTTCCTTCTCTTGTGTCTCTCAGCCCCATCAAGCTTCCTTCTCAAGTGTCTCTCAGCCCCATCAAGCTTCCTTCTCTTGTGTCTCTCAGCCCCATCAAGCTTCCTTCTCATGTCTCTCAGCCCCATCAAGCTTCCTTCTCAAGTGTCTCTCAGCCCCATCAAGCTTCCTTCTCAAGTGTCTCAGCCCCATCAAGCTTCCTTCTCAAGTGTCTCTCAGCCCCATCAAGCTTCCTTCTCATGGGTCTCTCAGCCCCATCAAGCTTCCTTCTCAAGTGTCTCAGCCCCATCAAGCTTCCTTCTCTTGTGTCTCTCAGCCCCATCAAGCTTCCTTCTCATGGGTCTCTCAGCCCCATCAAGCTTCCTTCTCTTGTGTCTCAGCCCCATCAAGCTTCCTTCTCGTGGGTCTCTCAGCCCCATCAAGCTTCCTTCTCAAGTGTCTCGCAGCCCCATCAAGCTTCCTTCTCAAGTGTCTCTCAGCCCGATCAAGCTTCCTTCTCAAGTGTCTCACAGCCCCATCAAGCTTCCTTCTCGTGAGTCTCTCAGCCCCATCAAGCTTCCTTCTCAAGTGTCTCTCAGCCCCATCAAGCTTCCTTCTCAAGTGTCTCTCAGCCCCATCAAGCTTCCTTCTCTTGTGTCTCTCAGCCCCATCAAGCTTCCTTCTCATGTCTCTCAGCCCCATCAAGCTTCCTTCTCAAGTGTCTCTCAGCCCCATCAAGCTTCCTTCTCATGAGTCTGTCAGCCCCATCAAGCTTCCTTCTCTTGTGTCTCTCAGCCCCATCAAGCTTCCTTCTCATGAGTCTCTCAGCCCCATCAAGCTTCCTTCTCTTGTGTCTCTCAGCCCCATCAAGCTTCCTTCTCAAGTGTCTCTCAGCCCCATCAAGCTTCCTTCTCAAGTGTCTCTCAGCCCCATCAATCTTCCTTCTCATGAGTCTGTCAGCCCCATCAAGCTTCCTTCTCTTGTGTCTCTCAGCCCCATCAAGCTTCCTTCTCATGAGTCTCTCGGCCCCATCAAGCTTCCTTCTCTTGTGTCTCTCAGCCCCATCAAGCTTCCTTCTCAAGTGTCTCAGCCCCATCAAGCTTCCTTCTCAAGTGTCTCTCAGCCCCATCAAGCTTCCTTCTCTTGTGTCTCTCAGCCCCATCAAGCTTCCTTCTCTGGTGTCTCTCAGCCCCATCAAGCTTCCTTCTCATGTCTCTCAGCTCCATCAAGCTTCCTTCTCATGTCTCTCAGCTCCATCAAGCTTCCTTCTCTTGTGTCTCAGCCCCATCAAGCTTCCTTCTCTTGTGTCTCTCAGCCCCATCAAGCTTCCTTCTCTTGTGTCTCTCAGCCCCATCAAGCTTCCTTCTCAAGTGTCTCAGCCCCATCAAGCTTCCTTCTCAAGTGTCTCTCAACCCCATCAAGCTTCCTTCTCAAGTGTCTCAGCCCCATCAACATCCTTCTCAAGTGTCTCTCAGCCCCATCAAGCTTCCTTCTCAAGAGTCTCTCAGCCCCATCAAGCTTCCTTCTCAAGTGTCTCTCAGCCCCATCAAGCTTCCTTCTCAAGTGTCTCTCAGCCCCATCAAGCTTCCTTCTCAAGTGTCTCTCATCCCCATCAAGCTTCCTTATCATGTGTCTCTCAGCCCCATCAAGCTTCCTTCTCAAGTGTCTCTCAGCTCCATCAAGCTTCCTTCTCAAGTGTCTCTCAGCCCCATCAAGCTTCCTTCTCTTGTGTCTCTCAGCCCCATCAAGCTTCCTTATCATGTGTCTCTCAGCCCCATCAAGCTTCCTTCTCAAGTGTCTCTCAGCTCCATCAAGCTTCCTTCTCAAGTGTCTCAGCCCCATCAAGCTTCCTTCTCTTGTGTCTCTCAGCCCCATCAAGCTTCCTTCTCAAGTGTCTCTCAGCCCCATCAAGCTTCCTTCTCTTGTGTCTCTCAGCCCCATCAAGCTTCCTTCTCAAGTGTCTCTCAGCCCCATCAAGCTTCCTTCTCAAGTGTCTCAGCCCCATCAAGCTTCCTTCTCAAGTGTCTCTCAGCCCCATCAAGCTTCCTTCTCATGGGTCTCTCAGCCCCATCAAGCTTCCTTCTCAAGTGTCTCAGCCCCATCAAGCTTCCTTCTCTTGTGTCTCTCAGCCCCATCAAGCTTCCTTCTCATGGGTCTCTCAGCCCCATCAAGCTTCCTTCTCTTGTGTCTCAGCCCCATCAAGCTTCCTTCTCGTGGGTCTCTCAGCCCCATCAAGCTTCCTTCTCAAGTGTCTCACAGCCCCATCAAGCTTCCTTCTCAAGTGTCTCTCAGCCCGATCAAGCTTCCTTCTCAAGTGTCTCGCAGCCCCATCAAGCTTCCTTCTCGTGAGTCTCTCAGCCCCATCAAGCTTCCTTCTCTTGTGTCTCTCAGCCCCATCAAGCTTCCTTCTCAAGTGTCTCAGCCCCATCAAGCTTCCTTCTCAAGTGTCTCTCAGCCCCATCAAGCTTCCTTCTCTGGTGTCTCTCAGCCCCATCAAGCTTCCTTCTCATGTCTCTCAGCTCCATCAAGCTTCCTTCTCATGTCTCTCAGCTCCATCAAGCTTCCTTCTCTTGTGTCTCAGCCCCATCAAGCTTCCTTCTCTTGTGTCTCTCAGCCCCATCAAGCTTCCTTCTCTTGTGTCTCTCAGCCCCATCAAGCTTCCTTCTCAAGTGTCTCAGCCCCATCAAGCTTCCTTCTCAAGTGTCTCTCACCCCATCGAGCTTCCTTCTCAAGTGTCTCAGCCCCATCAACTTCCTTCTCAAGTGTCTCTCAGCCCCATCAAGCTTCCTTCTCAAGTGTCTCTCAGCCCCATCAAGCTTCCTTCTCATGAGTCTGTCAGCCCCATCAAGCTTTCTTCTCTTGTGTCTCTCAGCCCCATCAAGCTTCCTTCTCAAGTGTCTCAGCCCCATCAAGCTTCCTTCGCAAGTGTCTCTCAACCCCATCAAGCTTCCTTCTCAAGTGTCTCAGCCCCATCAACTTCCTTCTCAAGTGTCTCTCAGCCCCATCAAGCTTCCTTCTCAAGTGTCTCTCAGCCCCATCAAGCTTCCTTCTCAAGTGTCTCTCAGCCCCATCAAGCTTCATTCTCTTGTGTCTCTCAACCCCATCAAGCTTCCTTCTCAAGTGTCTCAGCCCCATCAAGCTTCCTTCTCTTGTGTCTCTCAGCCCCATCAAGCTTCCTTCTCTTGTGTCTCTCAACCCCATCAAGCTTCCTTCTCAAGAGTCTCTCAGCCCCATCAAGCTTCCTTCTCAAGAGTCTCTCAGCCCCATCAAGCTTCCTTATCATGTGTCTCTCAGCCCCATCAAGCTTCCTTCTCAAGTGTCTCTCAGCTCCATCAAGCGTCCTTCTCAAGTGTCTCTCAGCCCCATCAAGCTTCCTTCTCTTGTGTCTCTCAGCCCCATCAAGCTTCCTTATCATGTGTCTCTCAGCCCCATCAAGCTTCCTTCTCAAGTGTCTCTCAGCTCCATCAAGCTTCCTTCTCAAGTGTCTCAGCCCCATCAAGCTTCCTTCTCTTGTTTCTCTCAGCCCCATCAAGCTTCCTTCTCAAGTGTCTCTCAGCCCCATCAAGCTTCCTTCTCTTGTGTCTCTCAGCCCCATCAAGCTTCCTTCTCATGTCTCTCAGCCCCATCAAGCTTCCTTCTCAAGTGTCTCTCAGCCCCATCAAGCTTCCTTCTCAAGTGTCTCAGCCCCATCAAGCTTCCTTCTCAAGTGTCTCTCAGCCCCATCAAGCTTCCTTCTCATGGGTCTCTCAGCCCCATCAAGCTTCCTTCTCAAGTGTCTCAGCCCCATCAAGCTTCCTTCTCTTGTGTCTCTCAGCCCCATCAAGCTTCCTTCTCATGGGTCTCTCAGCCCCATCAAGCTTCCTTCCCTTGTGTCTCTCAGCCCCATCAAGCTTCCTTCTATAGTGTCTCTCAGCACCATCAAGCTTCCTTATCATGTGTCTCTCAGCCCCATCAAGCTTCCTTCTCAAGTGTCTCTCAGCCCGATCAAGCTTCCTTCTCAAGTGTCTCGCAGCCCCATCAAGCTTCCTTCTCGTGAGTCTCTCAGCCCCATCAAGCTTCCTTCTCAAGTGTCTCTCAGCCCCATCAAGCTTCCTTCTCAAGTGTCTCTCAGCCCCATCAAGCTTCCTTCTCTTGTGTCTCTCAGCCCCATCAAGCTTCCTTCTCATGTCTCTCAGCCCCATCAAGCTTCCTTCTCAAGTGTCTCTCAGCCCCCTCAAGCTTCCTTCTCAAGTGTCTCAGCCCCATCAAGCTTCCTTCTCAAGTGTCTCTCAGCCCCATCAAGCTTCCTTCTCATGGGTCTCTCAGCCCCATCAAGCTTCCTTCTCAAGTGTCTCAGCCCCATCAAGCTTCCTTCTATAGTGTCTCTCAGCACCATCAAGCTTCCTTATCATGTGTCTCTCAGCCCTATCAAACTTCCTTCTCAAGTGTCTCAGCCCCATCAAGCTTCCTTCTCAAGTGTCTCTCAGCCCCATCAAGCTTCCTTCTCATGTGTCTCTCAGCCCCATCAAGCTTCCTTCTCATATGTCTCTCAGCCCCATCAAGCTTCCTTCTCATGTGTCTCTCAGCCCCATCAAGCTTCCTTCTCTTGTTTCTCCCAGCCCCATCAAGCTTCCTTCTCAAGTGGCAGCTAGATCGGTTCATAAAGATGGTAAACATTGGCACACACTCCCCCTGACTCGAATGGAAGGAGCGGTACTGTTCAAAATGATGCCTCTCCCACGTCTGCTTTACGTGTTGCAAAACTCACCATATGAAGTACCCCACCTCTTCTTCCGTAGGGTGGATTCAGAATTACAGGTGCTACTATGGTGCGGGGCGTCCCCTCGTACAGCACTGATCATGTTCCATAGAGGGGTCTTCAAAGGGGGCCTAGTGGTGCCCGGCGTTCGCAGTTTTTACTGGGCCTCAGAGCTGGTGAATGTGAATGGCTGGATATTTGAAGACAGAGCGGAGCCAGGGTAGAACACTTGGCCCACAGGAATTGTTATACACGAAACAAATGGATAAACTTCTTCTGTAAATACCAACACAGTAGCCAGGTCTTGGAAAGCGGCAAGAAAGCACTTAGGTTGGGAGAGCAAACTCTCATCAATGACGCCGCTCTGGACGGGTGACTTTCTGAAGGAAGTAGGTAAATTAGAGGGCTTTGCCAAATGGGAGTTACTGGGAATTTAAACATTAGGAAACATCGCGAGACTGTAGCATATATCACGTTTGTGGATTTACAAAGGGATTATGAGATGGGAAAGGAGAATGGCTGAAATATTTTCAATGGAGACACACATTACAGAAGCATATTCTTGAGGGAGAGACCCTGGAGACTGCCTCACCAGTAAAAGGCAGGCTACTGTCAAAGCAAGAACAAGACCATATCCTTAAAAAGATCATTAATAATGCCCTGGACCCCATGGGTGGTCTGCAGTTGGTATGGGAACAAGATATGGGCTCCATGGAAGACGAGCAATGGGTAGAATGCTGCAGGGCCCAAGAGAGGTGGCGATCTGGATGAGGTTTCGACTTATACAGCTTAAAGTGCTACACAGGGTGTATTACTTCAGGTCAGTGCTATACGGGTAGGAGTGAGAATAAACAAGGTTCTTTCTACCACCTACTCTGGGAATGCCAGATTCTTCAGGAGTATTGGAGGAAATTGCCAAGTTAATGTCGGAGGCGTTGGGCATGGTAGACCCCTTGGAGGCCAAATGGTTTCTCCTGAGATCGGAGGCAAATGACGACTAGCCAAGAGATATAAAGCAATGATTGGTGCCAGCCGCAGTGGTAGCTAAACAAACTGTGCAAAGAAATGGGGGGCAGCTGCCACTCCGTCAGTGGAGGATTGGGAAAGTGATCTAGACTGGTGCTGCCAGGCTGAATTGATGATTTACAAAAGTTCTCCCACTGCCAGTGGCATTTTTCTAAGAACCGGGTGGTTGAACCTGTGGTCATGTTGGAGCTGAAGAGGGAGGTGCCAGGCTGAGGGAAACCCCATCCGGGAGTGGGGGTTTGGGGGCGAGCCAGGAGGTAGAACCCCAGCCCCTACAGTGTACACTGAGCCAGCAGAAATCGGGAATAAGAGGTTCTGCTCATCTGCCAGAGTCCCATCCCAGTATATCTAGTGAAGGTGTAGTGGAATCATTACACTAATAATAACTGTGCAAATCACACCCAGTACAATCGTAATTTTTCCTTGATATTTACTAAAGCTGTTAATTGTAATGCAACTTACTGGTACTAACTTTATCACACTCAAAGAGTGGAAGCTTGAGCTAGCTACTTATGTCCTGAACAGTACAGATGGGGTTTGCAGCAGGCACATACTCCAGTGAGCTATCTTGTTTGGAAAGGATCTTTGACCTGGGATTACACCTCGATCTCTATTCCAAATACAAGAACAGCATTGGAAATGTACTAGTATGTAAATCTGTGACCTATAGATTATGCCCAGTGCTTTGCAGGAGAAATGAACCATCACATCAACTTCACAGACCGTGTAAGCAAACATTTGATGGTTACCCATCGATCCTTGCAGTGCATGCTTTAACCCACTGATCTCTTGTTACTAAAGAAGCTTCTGTCAAACAGATACTGCTGTTAAGGTAGTACAGAGAGTTCTTGTTCCTAGTGTGGAAATCTGTAGACCGATTGGTACGGGAAAGCAACACCCAACCAAGCACTTAGATTGCAGGACACAGAAAATCAAGTGGCCTTAAACAGGGCATTTGAGGTACTGCAAATTAGAAGAATGTCTTTTAAAGATAACATACATAAAATAAAATTAAAGGAAAAGTTTGAACGACCCTTCCCCCTTGTTGCACAGTCTCAAAGGTCAGTTGTAAAATGTGAGTGGGATACAGTGATGCCAACTGTTTGATATAACCATTTCTGTAGTAAGATAGCCAGCTGAGTCCTAAGAGGGACCCCAGAGACAGATTGGGACAGCACATCTGGGAAGGGTACAATCTGTTGCACACGGCTCTGAGGGAGCGGGAACGAATAAAGGACAAGGGCAAATCAGAAAATAGGCCAAAGTCCCTTAAAAATTACAATAAGTATTTATTTATTTATTTATTACGTTTATATAGCGCGACAGCTACCCATAAGGGTTTCCCGGCGCTGAAAGGACAGAAGCAGCATATCACTAGCAGATGAGGGATTATTGGTTAAAGAGCCAGGTTTTAACGGCTCTGCGGAAGCGAGCATGACAGTTCTCCATGCGAATGTCCACGGGGAGGGAGTTCCAAAGTCTTGGTCCAAGATTAACAAAAGAACTGCCACCAATTCTAGAAAGTCTGTACTTAGGTACATAAAATAGATATTGAGAAGAACGAAGAGAACGAGAAGGAGTGTAGGGTTTGACAAGGGACTGAAGATACAAGGGAGCTACCCCCGCCTTGATCTTGTGCATGTAGCTCAAAGCCTTGAACTTTACTCGACTTTCAAAACGGAGCCAATGGAGCTCCCGAAGGCGTTCTGTGATGTGATCGGTTTTACGACAGCCACAGAGAAGCCGAGCGGCGGCATTTTGGACCAATTGAAGACGCCGTGTGACTGCCTTGGTAGACCCCAGGTAGAGTACGTTGCCATAGTCCAACCTGGAGGTCACCAAGGCATCCACTACGGACTTCTGCGTTTCGGATGGTAACATCCAAAAGATTTTTCTCAGCCACCGCAGGATGGTAAAGCAGGTGGCTGCCACTTTGTTGGCCTGACATTTCATGGATAAACCATTGTCGATGATCAACCCAAGATTACGCACATATTTGGAAGGGGAAGGTAAAGAACCCATAGCAGCTGGCCAGTGCCCAGGGCTCCAGAGGTCGGGTTTATTCCCAAGTACCAAAACCTCGGTCTTCCCACCATTTAATTTGAGCAGGTTGTGGTTCATCCAGTGGGATAATTCGCTGAGACCCGCCTGCAGGGGGGAGGTCGAGGCAGGGTCAACTTGGGATAAAGAAAAGACGATTTGAGAATCGTCCGCATAAGTAAATAAATTAAGTCCAGAACGTTGTGCAATAAGTGCCAAGGGAGTGACGTAAAGATTGAAGAGGAGGGGACTGAGGATCGAGCCTTGGGGCACACCGTGAGGGGAAGAATACGTTTTAGAAGTGGAAGAGTGAGAAAATATTTGGAAAGTCCGGTCTGTCAGGAAAGATGTAAGCCAGTCCAAGGCTAGTCCACTGATGCCAATAGCCGCGAGGGATCTGAGGAGTATGTCGTGGGATACAGTGTCAAAAGCTGCACTGAGATCGAGTAATATCAGAGCAACTGTATCACCTCGGTCCAGCAGCAGGCGAAGATTTTCTATTACGCCAAGAAGAGTGGTCTCGGTGGAAAAACCAGGACGGAAACCGGACTGAGAGGGATGTAGCAAGTTATTAGTTGCCACAAACTGGGACAGGTGCTGGTGAATGTGCCTCTCTAAGATTTTAGAAAATGCAGGTAATAAAGAAATAGGACGAAAGTTGGAAGGAACAGTGGGATCAGCAGTGGGTTTTTTCAACAACGGGGTAACCATTGCGTGCTTCCAACAACCAGGGACGACAGCAGTGTTGAGTGACTGATTAAGTAAGGTGCAAATCATAGAGAGTTGAGGGGTATCCAGAAGGCGCAGTATAGGGATAGGCAAGGGATCAATCGGAGAGCCTGACTTAACCTTGCTCAGGATCTCCAAGAGAGTGGGGGGGTGAAGATCAGGCCAAGACAGAAGTAATGCCAGGGACGGAGCAGGAGAGTCAGTGACCTCCCCTAAATTAGGGGGCAGAGTCGCAGAGATGTTGCTGTCTCTTTGAACGGAGATATCCTGATAAATATTTTCAATTTTAGCGATAAAGTACTGAGCGAGTTCATCGCACTTGCTGATTGACAGGGGGGGAGGTTTGGCCGTAGTCTGAGAACCTGCCAGGTCTTTAACCATGCTAAAAAGTACTTTAGATTTGTTAACCGCTTCCGAGATCATTTTATTTGCATAATTTGCCCTTGTTAGGGTACATGCTTTATGGTAACGCTTCAACTCATTTTTATAAGTAAGGCCAGCTGAAGGAGAGTAATCCCTTCTCCAGGCGCGTTCCAATTTTTTACATCGAGATTTATCAGTTTGTAATGTCTCATTATACCATGGGGCAGGTGTTCTATGGATTTTCATCTTCTTATGGACAAAGGGAAGGCAGATGTCAAAGGCTTCAAGGAGCCAGGAGTTGACAGCGGTGGCAGCGGTTTCCACGTCAACCGAATTTGGTAGGCTGGTGGGTAAGTGAGTGGCAAGAGCTCTGTCAAGTGAGCAAATGTCCAACTTTTTCCAGTCTCTCTTTCGAATACTCACTGGGGCAATGCTTCAGTAGGAGTAAAAGTAAACCTAATTAAATAATGGTCAGACCAAAGAACAGGCAATGCCGAAAAGCAATGCAGGTGGAGTATATTAGAAACAAGCATTGGAAATGCAATAGGTCTCGCATTAGAAAAGTTGGAGCTATTGGTCTTGTAAATGACAAATATTTTATTTATTTGTTGGTTTTTAAAATAGCTAAATTGATAGCTTTGTCATTTACAATGCCAATAGTTATAACTTTCGCGAATGTGACACCTATAGCATTTGGAATGCAACATGTTTTGTATTTACGTGACTTAGATGGCAGCTCTGGTTGTTAGGCCACATCTCTAGAGAGCAGGAGAGTGCAGCAGGGGAGAGTAGCACAGCAATGCAATAGGTCTCGCATTAGGAAAGTTTGAGCTATTGGTATTGTAAAAGCACATTTTTTATTTATGTGCTTGTTTTGAAAATAGCGAAATTAATAGCTTTGTTATTTACAATGCCAATAGTTTTATCTTTCGCAAATGTGACACCTATTGTAACACAATATGTGTTGTAGCACTGAGTGGTGTGAGGGTGAGGGGTGTGAGGGTGAGGGTGAGTGGGTGTGTGAGGGTGAGTGAGGGTGTGTGAGGGTGAGGGTGTGTGAGGGGGTGTGAGGGTGAGGGTGTGTGAGGGTGAGTGAGGGTGTGTGAGGGGGTGAGGGTGAGGGTGAGGAGGTGAGGGTTAGGGGGTGAGGGTGTGAGGGTGACTGAGGGTGTGTGAGGGTGAGGGGATGAGGGTAAGGGTGTGTGAGGGTGAGGGGGGGTGATGGTGAAAGGGTGCGAGGGTGAGGGGGTGTGAGGGTGAGTGTGTGTGGGTGAGGGTGTGTGAGGGTGTGAGGCTGAGTGAGGGTGAGAGGGTTGTGAGGGGGGGTGAGGGTGTGAGGGTGAGTGAGGGTGTGTGAGGATAAGGGGGGGAGGATGAGTGAGGGTGTGAGGGTGAGGGGGTGTGAAGGTGGGTGAGGGTGTGAGGGTGGTGAGGGTGGGTGGGTGAGGGTTTGTGAGGGTGAGAGGATGTGAGGGCGTGTGATGGTGAGGAAGTGTGAGTGTGAGGGTGACTGAGGGTGTGAGAGGGTGAGGGGGTGAGGGTAAGGGTGTGTGAG
The DNA here is from genome assembly GCF_964261635.1 of Lissotriton helveticus. NCBI lineage: Eukaryota > Metazoa > Chordata > Amphibia > Caudata > Salamandridae > Lissotriton > Lissotriton helveticus. The sequence goes on along the minus strand of NW_027611658.1, from coordinate 311,509 downwards.
GGTGAGTGGGTGTATGAGGGGGTGTGAAGGTGTGTGAGGGTGGGTGAGGGTGAGTGAGGGGGTGTGAAGGTGAGTGAGGAGGGTGAGGGTGAGGGGGTGTGAGGGTGAGGGGGTGAGTGTGACAGGGTGTGTCAGGGTGAGGGGGTGAGAGCAAGGATGTGTGAGGGTGAGGGCGGGTGAGAGGGTTGTGAGGGGGTTGAGGGTGTGAGGGTGAGTGAGGGTGTGTGAGGATGAGTGGGTGAGGGGGTGAAATGGCCTTGGTACTGTGTGAAGCAACATCTAGGTCCCTTTGGCTGTATGCCTGTATGAACAAAAAAATAACACCTCAAATGGCTGGGCTCCGCGGTTGCAATGGACTGTGCTTACGAAACAATTCAACAAGCACTGGCAAAGGCAGAAGCTAAACAGCTGAGAGAGGGGCCACATCCTGCACAACAGGATACTGAGCTGTGAAGAGGTGCAGAATGAACTGTTGCACAGGGAAAAGGATCTTCATATAACCTCACCCTATCACAACACCCAGTCGGAAAATAATGTCAAACTCATGCAGCCTTCCTTACATTGCCATGACTATCGTACCAGCGGATAAAAAAGTCAACAGCAAATGGCTGGACCAAAAGCACACTCTCTCTGTACTGTGTGGTAAAATGGCATCTCTGATGAATAACTACAGCTGTCTGTCCGCAAGACCTAAAAACATTAAAGTGCACAATTCTGCAACACTGATTAAGAATTATATTTTCAGACTGCCATGTGATGCTAAAAAGAAAGAAAATGAACGTTGTTATCAGGTAATTCGTCCCAGTCATCGATTTCAAACAAATTAAATGCCTGTTTTGAATAGGTTCGTTTTGGAAAGCGCACACTCACTAGATTCCCCAGTGACGCAAGAAAACGTCCTACACATGTGTTCCCAGCCCCTCCCAAACTCCAGTTTTATGTTAACGCCTGCATTAGTCCAGGGCAACACATATCCGTGACGTCCACCACACTGCCAAGTCACCCAACCGGAGGGCGAACTGGGCTGGGCGTCATGCTCTCTGCAAAGCAACTCACATGACACCAAACCAAAAAAAATAGCAACAAGAAAACAAACAGAAACAAGTCGGGCGGCACAACAGGGGCTGAAAAAAGGGGAGGCTGAAAAAATAAAGGGAGACACGGCCTGGTGGCCGTGAAACTGCAGGGAGAGAGAGGGGAGGTGCTGGCGGCTGGGGAGGGGGAGGAGAAATGCGAGCAAGGCTGTGTGCGGGGAGAGAGAGCGGAGGTGCTGGCGGCACCAAGCTGGCTGGGGAGGGGGAGGAGGCAGAGGTTTCCCCAAACATATTCCTTTTACATTGTTTCAGAGACTGGACGAATTTGTAACTGTGGTTTCAATTCGATGTTCCTGTTGCAGGCAGTCCTCAAGACGACAGAAATGACTTGATTTGGTGTAGGGTATACAACGTTTCTGACTGATGCTAAATCACTGGAGGGAAGGCATTCTGAAAGAAAATACGGATTCAAAGGAAACCTCTGCGACTGTATGGAATTATTAAGCTTGTAAAGCGCCAGGCTACATCGAAGTAGACACAACTCATGCCAAATAGTCAGAACTAACCCAAACGAGGAAGGCCTCTCTCTTAAGAATTTTAACAAAGCAAACGTCTCTGAGGACAGGGCAATCATCAAAAGGGTGGGGGCTCTCTAAATTGGGATGGGCAAACCTCTTTTCAAAACGGTAAAGGGTCCTTGAACAAATGCTAATTACATAGGGGTGGGACTTTTGCGTGTAAGGGGTTGACTTTCCAATGGAGATGGGATTCACTTCAAAGAAGGGCACTCCCCTAGAGGGCTCGATGTTCCCAGCCCTAGAATGGGCATTTAGTGTCCTACGGGGATCCCGCTTGTCTATGTCCGCGTTCTGCCCTCACAGAGTACATTTTTCAACACTCCAAGCAGCCGCCTGCCTTACTGAGCTGGTTTTCATCAGGGAGGAGGAAGATTTAAAATCAGGGTTCGCAAGAACACTGACCGGAAGCATTACACGAGACAAACCATTGCGGCCAGGGACTTGAAGTGGGCCCAGGATTGGGGGATGGAGGGAGGGAGAGAGAGGACATGCGAGTGCACGTTATTAGGATGGAGGTACTTTTTAGCGTGGTTAAAGACCTGGCAGGTTCTCCAAGTGGACATTCAGATCCCCAACAACCAAGAAGTTGCTGGAGGATGTTAAAACCGAAGCTATATAATCCGAGAATTGTACCAGCCAGGCATTAGCTGGGCCAGGAGGACGATACACTAAAAGACCAGTGAGGGTGACCTTAGGATGAAGAGCAAGCTTGAAATACGCTGCCTCACAATTGCATAAGGTGACCGGATCGAGTTGGCATAGATATGCGTTCTTAAATATAATTGCAATGCCACCCCCGGTTTTCTTGGGTCGGTCACTTTTAGCAATGGCGTAGCCAACGGGTAAAGCTTCCGCGATGTCTGGACCGGAGCTCTCGTGGAGCCATGTTTCAGTGATGAATAACACATCAGGGGATTCATCAGTGAGAAGATCAAAAATCTCACGTTTATGCTTATGCAGGGAGCGACAATTCAAGCTGAGAAAGGTATAACTAGGGTAAAAAGGAGTAATGGTCCGCTGAACAAAACAGTTACATAACTGTGGGACATCCAAAGAGAAAGTGCAATGGGGGCAAAATTGTGGGAACTGATCAAGCATGTCAAAGGTAACAGCTGCATGGATAGGTATGGGTTTCAAAGCATGCAATTGATCAGCTCCATAGATGAGCCTAGGTGACGTAAATTGGTCAGGGGTCGTGGCCCCTGGGCCCGTATGGGCGCAGACGGGAGCGCCATCGGCCCGACTCGCTGCGCGGATGGGAGGTGCCAGACATTTAAACAGGAAGAGGGTGGGAGGGTCGAAAGAACTAGACCGCCAACCCTGCGCCTCCCTGCAAGATGGCGGCTCACCCCCGGATCAACCCGCGACAGCGCCTAATCGGCTGCGCGGGGTGATACACAGTGCAATGAAGGTAGCCGAGTGCAAAATGAGCAAGTGAGCAGAGAACAAGGTAAAAACAGATTAAAACACATTTTTAAAACCAAAGTTGAGATGTGCTGCCTAACTTTCCCGGCTTTCCGCCTCAGGAAAGTGAAAGTGCTAATGCCAATCAGCGCGCGGCAGGAACAGCGCGATTTAAATACCTGAGAGGGCGGGAGGGTCGAAAGAACTAGACCGCCAACCCTGCGCCTCCCTGCAAGATGGCAGCTCACCCCCGGATCAACCTGCGACAGCGCCTAATCGGCTGCGCGGGGTGATACACAGTGCAATGAAGGTAGCCGAGTGCAAAATGAGCAAGAGAAGAAGGTAAAAACAGATTCAAACAAATTTTTAAAACCAGAGTTGAGATGTGCTGCCTAACTTTCCTGGCTTTCCGCCTCAGGAAAGTGAAAGTGCTAAAGCCAATCAGTATAGATTAATAAAGTATATTCCTCTAAGACCAGTCACCCCCCCTCTGGCTGGCACGTGGTGGAGTGGGAGGAATTACCCTGCACCAAACCACATGTGCCCTCTGTACGCTAAAACATACCTAGTCGAGTTACCCGGTGGCCCCATGATTCTGGCCTGGACGAATAGCCTATCATGGCACAGGGTTAAAACTTTTAAGCTGTAAACTTTTCCTGGCATAGCGTGCCACACCATTCAGGCTCTTCGTCCTGTATCTACCACATGGTTTTCTTGGAAATCCCCTCCGAGGATAGCGAGGGGTGGAGGGCGGGAAAAACCAGATACCACAGGTTTAGAATTATTCTGTTGTGCTTCCCTGTGGCCTAATGATTCAAGACTCTGTCTTGGTCATTGGGTTAAAACATGATGCTGAATGTTTTGCAATTCGTGCCGCATGGTTCACTCTTCTGTCATGGAGAGGTGTGGCGCCGCGGCCAGGGCAACTGACGTTGGAATCTGGGGATCACGGTTCGATCCCCAGCGCCGGTGGCAGATTAGCCCAGCACCATGTGACTCTGGACAATAGCTTGCTTAATCTTCCCGACGGCCCCCAGCGCCTAGAGACCCTTACGGGTGATTGTGCGCTTTACAAATGTGGATTATTATTATTATTATTATTATTTATTATCTGTCATAGCATCCATATATATAACTCCACCCATAACCTTGCACCTACAGCAAGACGGGGCCCTTGCGGGGGTTGCAAGCTGCAGGACTTAAAACGTATCCTAATACCTCACTGTAGGGCAACCCCTTGGTCCAACCTTACACAAAGCCCAACCCACATGAACAATTTCATATGCGTGCCAAACGGGAGTACTGTTTACCTGAGCTAGGTCTGCTGACAATGGGTGCATCTATTTCATTTGAGCTTGCCAGCCTACCAATGCAAAACATTACCCATGCCCCCATATGCACTGTCCTCACCAAGGCTGAAATATGCCAGGGTGGAGTGTGAATAAACCTTGAGGAAGGCTAGAAAAACGTCTGCCCTTTTGTTAGCCCAGAAAACTAGATATCCTGGTCTTTGTGAGGCATTACAAGTACAGAACTGTTATGCACAGTAAGGCGAATACCAACTGTGCTACAATCTGCCTAGAGTTTATAAAGGTATCAGGATTAGAACCCCACGGCAGCACGAATGTTGCTGCTGGCCAAATTTTGTAGCTTTGCCTATGGGTCAAAAATGTAATCCACCCTGGGTATATTCTTGCTCAGCAGGTGGAGGGTATTCAAGAACTGGTGGATATAAACAACTCTACTAGTTAAACTTAGTAACGGTTAAAACTCCCCTCAATGCCGTTCTAGAGAGGATACATACACATGGCATGCTAGTATCTTATGCTTGAATTATTTGCAAGTTGTAAATATGTAACCAACCACGGGTATATGTGTTAAAATATTGTGTTGACTATCATTCATAAGTGCATTAGAGATTTTGAGCTTGTCGCTTAGATGTAACCCGTGTACTCTGAAGTCTATGTAACATAACTAGTCCTTTTTGAAAAGCGCACTGACACCTTCGGGTAAAGTACTTTGCGCCCTATAAAATCGCATTAAATAACCAAGGTGTAAATGTCGCCCCCTTGACAAACCCTGCAATAAGTGGTGACCAGTCAGTGGTTGCGCCACGCCCACGCAGGCGAAAAGGGCCAGAAAAGAAGCCATGGCCACCACAGGAGCCGCACTCGCATCTAACTGCATGACTGACAGGACGAAGGCGGCATCTCAGCCCCTACATGCAGCCCGCTTTAAAACATGTTACTCTGGGGGGGGGGGGGTGTTCAATGTGCATCCAAAGTCCTCAAACAGACCCCGGCGCAGAGACTGGAGAGGAATGAGAGCAGCGCAGACAGCAGCGGAGACTGGAGAGGAATGAGAGCGGCGCAGACAGCAGCGGAGGAGGGTCCGCAGAGCCCGCGCCTGACATGGAGTCAGTGCAGGGAGCGGCAGGGGGGAGAGGCAGCGCCCGTGAGGGGGGGGGGGGGGGCTTCTGGGATGCCGAGCAGTCAGTGGGGGCCGCAGAGACCAGGGGGGGAGGGGGGCGCTGACACGAGCTCAGCGTGTCAGGCGGTGATCCTCGGCAGACAGGAGTGTCTCCCCCCCCCACTGCAGGCCGGGGGGGGGGGGGGGGGCAGGCTCGGTGCGGCCGCCCTGGAGTTTGAATCTCAATCTCGGCGCCGCAGCCTCCCGTGACCCTGGGCGGTCGATGTGTCTCTCAGGGAGGGAGGGGGGGCAGAAGACCCTTCAGTGCGGGGGGAGGGGAGGGGGCCCGGCCATGGGAAGGAAGCACTGAGCGCGTGACCCGCGCGCTGACCCTCACAGCTGCCTGCCTGGACATCGCGTCACGACCCAGGGACCTATAAAACAGCGGAACAACCCGCACGTCACGAGAACGCGGAAGAGAAGAACCGGAGCACCGAAGGCCAGCGGTGAACCGCTGACCCCAGAGACGAGGGGTGCACGAGGCCGACGTCACCAACTGACCCCAGAGAGGAGAGGCGCACGAGGCCGACGTCACCAGCTGAACCCAGAGAGGAGAGGTGCACGAGGCCGACGTCACCAACCGACCCCAGGCACGCGACTGACGCCGTACGTGGGAGACCGGGGGTGGGGTGGCAGACTCCATCAACCTTTGGGGGGGGGGGCGTTCATGGCGGCCGAGCCAGACTCTTCCAATCCAGCCCTCCACCCAAGGTTGAGAGAGTCCTGGGTCAGTGACACCCCCCCCCCCCCCCCCCCCCCCCGCAGAGACCGCCGTATGTTTAAAATGGACACTAATCTTGCAGTGAGCTCAGAGCTCAATGTCCAGTCAGAGCTGCGCAGTCGCCCCTCTGGCCGGGCCTGTCTGAAGCTGAAGGGTCCCCGGTGCTCCCTGAACCCCTCCTCTGTCGGGGGGCTCCCAGTGACTCTCTGTGACCTCCTCCAGGGATCCAGCTTGGCTCTGTCCCTCCCTTCCTCTGTCGGTTTTAAGGTCTCACAAAACTGACCAAATATGTGCGCCTTTTACACGTCCGAGACTGTAACTCCGCCCGGATCCCTCTACTTTCCCCTTTTGTATTCCTTCTCCCTTTTGATCCTCGTGGGAGTTCACCTTTTTTTCCCCCTAAAAGTGAAAATTTAGTGGGACGGTTGGAGCTTTTTAAAATGTGGTTTTATTGCTAAAAGACACAACAATATTGTTCACTGTGATATCAATTTGTCTTTTCTGTTCATATTGCAACCTTTTTTTATACAGTGTCTGAGTATCTCATATAAAAATAAATGTATTGGCATTTGAAACCATGCCACGTTAGGCAGTGCAATATGAACAACCATACAACCATTTGTGACTGAGTTTTACCCCAACAGTGTTTAAACAAAACCAGTATCTTACTTATCAGCATTTGCAGTGACCAATTAAGCATAACCTGCGGCAGCACATCATTTGATTATATTAGTAGTGACCCTAATCAAACTGTGTGTCATTGGAAGCCAGGCTTAGCAGGGATTGACGTGGAGGTTCCCATATATGCATGGGTCTTGACGCAGCCGGTAGCTCCTCTACATATAATACAAGATTTTCATTACAATAAACCATATCCTTCACCCAACGCTTAGTCATAGGAGCCAACGCACTTTCCTAGTGCAACGCGACTTGGTGCTTGACCAATAACAGCACAGCGCACATACATTTTCCAATCGCACCCTTTAAGTGAGGTACATGGCATAGCAAACATACTGACGGAACACACTGCAATACAATCCCAGTCATTTCCTGTAGGTATTGCAATACCCCTTCCCAGAACAACAGCACTCTTCTGCACCCACACGCCAAATGTAAGAAGTCAGCTTCCGGCTGTCCACATCTTTTACAGTTACTAGTTTCTCTAAGGCCTCATCGCTGTAGTTTAACAGGCGTGTGGTAGACTTGGTGAATGTATTTGCAGTGTATGATGCACAAGTTACCCTTAGGTGTGAGGGCACCGGTCAGCTTGTAAATATGGTTTATATATTTGAAATGGGTGTGCTGCCAGTCCCCCCCCCACTTGCACCAGCGCCACAGGGCTGTTGTACAAAAGTACTATCCAACCCAGGAACAGTGGCAGGAATCCCATGCGGCGCCGTACATGGAACATGTCACTCCACTCAATGGAGTCAAATGTTTTTGCCGCGTCAGGAGGACCTCGGCGGCTGGCAGTTCAGGGTTCATTACATGGAACTTGGCAAAGATAGTTCTCAAATTATTAGACGTGGAGCGCTCCGGGATAAATCCCGATTGGTCCGGGCATGAGGGGCTGAAGCTTGGTAGCTAATATTTTCTCCAGTATCTTAGCGTCCAAGTTTATCAGAGACAACGGCCTATATGATTCGCACCTGTCCGGGGCCTTTTCTTTTTTTTAACAGCGTAATTATCAGGACCTCGCGGAGGGACGGTGGAAGTACACCAGTTTCATGTGCCTCTGCATACATTTCAAGCAGATAAGGCGCAAGCAGATCGATGTGTTCTTGATAGAATCCAGTTGTAAGCCCGTCTGGCCCCGGCGCCTTTTGGTTGGGCAACGTGCATACCACCGCCTTTATATCCGCTTCATCTATGGGTTGGCAAAGATTGACGGTGGCCACCCGACAGCCACGCACAGGCAATGCCGGATAGATAGGCGTCCGCGTCCGTCGCACTCCCCCGTGCTGTGTGTAAATCAGAGTAAAATCTGCGGAATTGTTCCACTATCGCCTCGGGCCGTAATGCTCCGTGCCCTGCTTGTCTGTGAGCTTAGTTATGTGGTGATAGTCCTCACAAATTCTTATTATAGTGACCAAATTTCTGCCTGGGCGCCCTCCCTCCCCATAGGCTCGCGCCCCATGTCTGCGTGCAATGTAGCGGATCTCCGATTCTGCCAGTGAGTCGTATTTCCTTTTTTGTTCATGTATACGGGCTAGGATTTCAGGACAGGGATTGTCTGTGTATTACCGTTCTCAACCTGTTAGTTAGTGCTCGGACTGTGTTAGTTGGCCTCGAACATCTTTAAGAATATCCGCTGTGGTGCTGATTCAAACCCCTCTAATACTCACTTTGAAAGCTTCCCACAGTGTGGATGCACTGTCCACCGTACCCGTGTCTACAGCAAAATATTGTTTGATGCCTTCCCTGACAGTATTATTATACAGCTTATCCAAAAGAGCATGCGCACGGAAGCGCCATATGTATGGGCAATGTACATTAGTTGCATGTTTAAAGGCGAGCAGCACCGGATTATGATCCGACAATGTGCGTGGGTGGATCGTGACATCCGTAACCCAGTCATTGGCCCTCTCACTGAGTAGCCAGTAGTCCAATCAGGACCAGCTATTGTGTGCAGGTGTAGAATGCATACCCTCCTTAGCTGTACTGTTAAATAGGATTTTAGGACCCTAGTGTAATTTTCCTGATTATGCCCTTATAAAGGTATAAATCACCTTGCCCTAATATAGCCATAGAAATCATAACCATATTTAAACATAGCCCATACAATCCAAATACAGACATGGATACTTCCACTAGTTCCTAAAAGCCACAACGATTTCTTGGAAAGACTCGCCTTCAGCAGTCAGGAACTTCCCCTTGCTTGAATATTGATCTATCTAAGAACTCATGGAGTTTTCAAAGAACTGCCATTCTTTGATGACGCTATTATGTCCAACCTTACGTCAAACTCTGCACTTTCAAGGTATAAATATACCCACACTTGCCGAGGCAAACACACGGTGGTGCGGAGCAGTTCGACTATCTACTTGCCCGACACAGCTTGCTACAGCAAGTGCCGAAGGAAGCCGACCCTCCAGCTGACGCACTGAGAGAGACGCTGTCTTTTCTCTTGCAGAGAAATCCAGCTACAGTGTTTCCAAGCTCCCCTTGCGGGGTGTTGGGAAATCGAGTCCCGAGACAGAGAGATACCTGACCTCCGTCCTTCTAAAACCAAGGTACGGAGCTGATTAGACCCTAAGAGAAATCTTGGATAGATTCTTGGCAAAAGATACTAAAACCCATGCTACACAATACTTACTTCTTCCCTAGTACTAGACTTAGGTTGGGTACATCGGGGTAGGCGTCCTCAGTGGACATACTCCGATGCATCTTCTGCAGGAGGGCGATCTGTACGCTGTGGTGGTCTAAGTAGACGAACAAATGTTAGATTTTTTGGGGAGTATTAAGCCCTCTGACATGCCATGTCACAATTATATTTCTCACCCATAGTCATCATGAGGCGTTAAGTGTAATTGTGTCGGTGTCCTGCTGCCAAGGTCAAAGAATGCGATCAATGTGAGTTCAAGCGTCTCTGGTAATTCAATCACATTAATAAACCCAGCTTTTGAACCTTGCCATTCGCCTCCCCCACCCACTTCAGCAGCCCCAAATTGCTAAAGCCATCCCACAAACAAACTCTAGAACCCCCCTTCCTACTCTTCAAACAAACCCCATTAGAAACAAGAAGATAATGTGGTGCACCCATGGAGGCGTGAGACACCCGCCGGAAACCCCTGTGACATAGTCACATGGGGGGTCGCTTAATCATCTAAGTTCAACCTCGCAGCCCTCTGACCTCTGTGAAGAAACCACTTATCAAAAATGCAGACCACAGCACCAAGAAAAGCTCTACATCATGCGCATGTACATTTATTTATTTATTGGGCTTATAAAGCGCGACAGCTACCCGAAAGGGTTTCCCGGGCTGAGAAATAGCAACAAGCAGTAGGTACGGAAAGAAACGCAGTTATTGATTAAAAAGCCAGGTTACATTTCAGGAACCATACGTCATGACGTGTGTTCGTGACGTTTACTTATCTGTGTCCATGCAGCTCGTCATCGGCTGAAGACAAGCTGCAATGTCCCAGTACTGTCCAAGGGTCGAGGGGGGTTTGTCAATCATTCAACATCTGAAGTGTGTCCTTGCTCCTACTACGTGCCCCTCGTTGATTTTCTACGCTGTACTGGAGCGCCCTTCAGCTGCAAAAATATAAGGATGTCCTTAGGGTCATTTTAGATCTTGTTTTTTTTCCCCATCAGTGATCCGAAGCCGTGCTGGGTAGAGCATCGCGTATTGAATATTCTGGTCCCTCTGTGATTTCTTGACTGCTAAAAACATTTTCTGCGCCTCTTGGACTTTTTGCATGAAATCCGGGTATATGGAAATGTTCATCCATCATGTGTTAAGGTTTCCAGCTCCCTGGCTTTTCGAAGCGCTGCATCCCGATCTCTATAGTTCAAAAGTTTTGCAATGATCGGACGCGGTCTGGCCCCCGGCAGAGACGGCGGGGCAAGTGATCTGTGTGCTCTTTCAATGATGAAGACATCCGAGAACGTGTCTTTGCCAAAAAGGGTCACTAGTAAATTTTCAAAGTAGCGCTCCATGTTTCCAGTGTTTGTTGTTTCCGCTTCACCCATGACGCGTAAGTTGTTATGGCGGGATCTCACCTCTAAATCTTCTGATTTCGCCATGATAGCAGCCAGTGCTTACTCGGCCTTTTCTTGTTTTGTTTCCATTTGGCGTTGTGCGTCTTCTGAATCCGATATCCGTCTTTCCGCCATATCTATCCTCTCCGCGAGCCGTTTCGACATACGATCCACTCTATAGGTCAAGGTATCGATCGTCCCATCTATATTAGTCAGCGTGGCTTGGATCTTCCTGAACATTGACTAAAAAGCCACTGACACAGCAGGGTACGCGTCCCCCATAGGCGCTTGAGTGGAGGATTGTTCTGCTGTGCCTGAATCTGTTGTTTTTTTGGCTTGATCAAAATGTATTTTTGGCTGAGATTTATCCGGTTTCCCCATTGTGGGCCTGTCAGAGGCCGTGCCGGTGTGTCGCGTCTCGTGGGACCAAGGTACTATCACCGTGTGAGTGGCGTGGGTAGTACCAGACGCAACGAACTCCGCACCACCGCTCCTGCAACTTCTCCTCTGCAGCTGTGAAGAACAATAGGCCCCCAGTCAGCCCGTGTGTAGTGGGCCAGGCTCTGTGGTGCTCGGCCGCCCTAGATCAAACTTGGCGCTATCCATGTTCAATGAGTGGAGGCACACCAAGAATTCAGAGCAGTGGTATGCCTGCGTCAGGAGGTGCATGATGGTCCCCAGACAACACACTCAGACAATTCCACCCTCCCGAGCAGTGATTGTGGACCTCCGTAATGTACAGCTTCAGATGCAGGTGGGGAGCCAGGTGGGAATTTCTCTGTAGCTCGATGTAGAGTCAAGTGGGGATTCCTCTGTAGCCCGGTGCAGAACCTCCCTCTGCGCGCATCTCAGTTGTTATCGCTGCTAGAGCACGGTCTTTGAGAGTGCTTAAATCTCGCAGCCCATTCCCGGGCACGGCTGTCTCCTCCCCTGTGTGGAACCTCAGTCAGGGGGGAGTCACTGATTAAAAACTGACTGCACTCACCCTTCAGCGCTCAAAGGATTCTCAGGCGTGTGCGAGCTCCCAATGCGGCATGGGACGTCGGCGCATCTGTTACTTGGGGCGGTCTGACCACCGCAGCAGGGCTATCGCGTGTTCTCCCGAGTCCCTGCCCGCACACACGCCGCGCAGCTGCAACTTTCCCATATGTCACTGATGCGTGTACGTACGACCCACTCCAGCGCAGCAGCAGCAGCAGCTGGTTTGTTCAGATCTGCAGCACGTGCTCCCGCTAATGCCATCTTCTCTGCCCTGAGGACTCGTTGCAGCTGCCTAGATATTTAGGATAGTGATATCCCGTCTGTCAAGTATCACCCTGAGTAGGACATATCGGCTGTTCACGTCGGCTTTCATGTACTGCAGATAAACGGCGTCCCAAAAGCCACCCATATCAATACACCCCTGGCATTAGTAAAATAGGATGAGTGAAATATCTGGCCTCTTCATTTTTTTTTTTGTCAACCTATTGGCTCCCACGTCATCCAGGTGGGTTTCTTGCAAGCAGGACACTCAGACGTGGTGTCGCTTAAGAAACGTGAGTACTCTGTTACCTTTTGTACCCAATCCACTTACATCTTAACTAAGGAACTTAACCTCCATTGTCATAGCGATATCTATCTTGGTGTTGTTCCAGTCACCAGCTGTGCACTCCATCCACATTCCACATGTGCTGCATATAACAACTACTAAAAAACAAACCAAACTGTGCCATGCTCCCTCCACCCCCCAAGGACCAGTAACGTGCAACAGCGCTATCGTCAATGCCCTCCCCATGCTTGTTCCAGGATGTGCGCTGCTTCCCTCGCAGCCCAACAGGGGCCACTGAACTTCCCAAATTAACCAGCCTCACGACCTAGCCCGCCCATCACTATACCTACAAAATGCCCATCAAGGGAAGTGTAGTCCAGCGGGGGTCCCCAATAAGGTTGCAGTACTCTCAGTGTTACATTTGGATTGTCGTTTCCCCTCTTGCACCTCCGTCCCCCCCAACCAGGCTGTTCACACTCATTCTGCCCCTCCCCCCACCACCCCAGTAGTAAATGGGTGGCCCACATGCACTTCATTCTTTAATTATTATAAATGTCAGAGCAGCCAACAGCGCCCGTGTGAATGTCCCCTTTTTCATGTAGCTTCTGTCGCCGGAGCTGCTTCCAGGATGGTTTCAAGGACTATGTACGTCGCCGGGTTCATTGTTTCCGGGGTATCCTCTGTGTCATGCCCAGATTCAGTGTTTGGTGAGGAGGAGGCACCCAGCTTGATGGTTTTCAGATTCATGGTGCCGTCCTCGCCCACCCAATTCTCTGTTCATCTGGTTGATCCCCGTCCGCGGACTGTCCCGGGTGCCTTTTATTTCGAATTCTTCCATCAGACCAAGTGCCCCACCCCGTCCTTTGTTACACTGTTCTTCGGGGGGGGGAGGCGCGGCGCGCATCTCAAAGAAATAGGCCCTGCCTTGTGCAATTACCTTCAGTTTGGCTGGATATAGCAGCATGTACTGCAGTTGCATATCACAGAGCTTCCGTTTTACTGCCAGAAAGGTTTTCCGCTGCTTCTGGACCTACTTGGTATACTCCGGTAATGTGACTATTTTACTGTTTTCATAGCAGAGATTCTAAGTCTCTCTTGCAGCCCAGAGGATACAGTCTCTATCTGATTAGATCAATATTTTGGTGATTATTGCCTGGGGGGGATCCTAGGGGGGGGGGTGAAGGCACCAAGGCTCTGTGTTCCCTGTCCACTGCAAAGAGTTCGGATAAGCCCCACGGACGCAACTGGGTGTGTATCCATCGCTCCAGGAATTGATTTTTCCTGTCCTCCTCAATTTGTTCAGGGAACCCTAGGACTCTTATGTTCCTGTGCCTTGCGCGCCTCTCCGCAACTTTGGCCTGGCACTCAAGGGCCCTTGTGACTGGACGTCTGGGCCACGTGCTGCTTGAATGCTGCCACCTCTCCTTTTAAGTCCACTATATCTCCTCCGCCGTGGATACTTTACCTGCTACTTTAGGTAAATCGGCTCTCAATATGTTCACATCAATAGACACAGTCTCAATTTGACTTTCCAGGAGCTTCCTGGATAGCCGCCATGATGGTTTGCAAGTTGCGCCATCTTCCCCCTCATTACCAGTGCTGGTTTGTCTTGTTATTCTTTGCGGGGGTGTCAAGGGGTAGTATACTGTGTGATTGTGTTGGCCCTAGCAAAGCAGCCCATATTGTCCTTGTCCATCGTGTGCACACCAGGTGCCCCCGTGCGCTAGAACCGGGTTGCGTCAACCACCTCAGTTCATCAGCCACCAAAGGCTTCTGCGTCTTCGTCAATCTGGGCACTGTAGTCACTATATTATCCTCTCTGGAGTGTGGTGGGGGAGGAGAAAGAAACAAGAAGAGGAGGCAGCTCTGTCTGACAACCCCCTACCCACCGACTGACCTAAATGGCCTGCAGCAGTAGGACCAGGCCATGTGTAGCTCAGCAGCAAACCCTTTGTGTCAAATGTGTTGTAAATTGCCTGTGATATTGTGCAGCATCCCATGTGCCGCATAGCACCCTCAAAGAGAAGTTCGGTCTCTAGCACCCCAGGAGATTTCCTCTTTGGCCTTGCTAGGCAGCAATCAAGGCCCCACCTCTCCGCCCACAGTCCAGGGGGCCACAGGGGTCCAACCACAACTGTTCCTTGACTCCAGCAGGGGCAAGAATATGCAACTGCACAATCTGCAGCCCCTGCTGTTTAGGGAAATCGTCCTCGAGTTACACTGAGAGCGACGTTTGGGACGAGACCATCTGACTTCCAAGCTCAAGATTTGGGGACAAAATAGCATCCCTCAGATGCATGGACTGCCTTATTGACATCGCTCAAGATACTGAATCCCTTTGTGGGTTGGATAGATCACCACAAAAGAAAGGTCTTTACCAAAAAGGACATAGCTTTGAGAAAGTCGCGGGACGATTTTCCTTTGTAAGCAATGAAATAAGTGTTGGCTGTCTGAAGCAAGACCAAAAGAATAAAAAAAAAAAATTTGAAATAACTTGTGTATAATTTGTGCTTACATCGTGCACTTAACAAATTGTTGATACACCTATGATGGTGTGCTGAGGATTTCTTTGACTATTCAGTTTTTGTATTTCACCTACAACTTGAACACCGAAAGACGTAATCTAAGATTTGCAGAATAGAGCCTGGAGATCCTCTCCATCCTTAGAACTTCTAAAATGCTTAAGATCAACGAGGAACACATACAACAGAAGAATAAGGCAAGTGAAAGCTAATTTTTTAGAGCACAGCTTGACCAAGCCAGAGATAGTCAAGCAACAGTCACACCAGAACCAGCACCCTCCCAAACTGTGAAGAACTGGCTGCCTTTTTCATGGAAAAAACCACAAAGATAGAGAATGAGCTACAACTAGTGAATGAACTACTACCGGCTTCATCACTCAGTTTTTCACTCACCACCTAGTATACTGAAGGTAGTGATCCATCCAGGTACCCTTCCAAAAACAAGGCCCCTTGCCACACCTTCTCCTCAATCAACGAAAGGGACATTTACAAAATCCTTTCATCATATAACCCATCTAGTCACTTCACTGACCCTCTACCTCCATCTATGTTCAAAAGAGATCACAGCCTTCATTCTCCCCTATGGTCTAAGATCGTAAATGCCTCGCTACATCAAGGCATTATACCTGATTGCCTAAAAGCAGGACACCCCCACTTTAAAAAAACAACGCAGACTGCTCTGATCCTAATAACTTTCAGCCAATCTCCAACATCCCTACTCTTGCAAAGCTCTTAGAAAAATGTGTCTAGATTCAACTCTGCAACCACATAGACAACTTTTAACTCCTTGACAAACACCATTCAGTTTTCCGTAAAGGTCACAGCACTGAATCTGCACTTACTCATTTTGTGGAAGACCTATTAACACTGGATCTAAATGAAACATCCCTCATGATACTGCTCGACTTTATAGCCGCCTTTGACACAGTTAATCACGATAGACTATTGGAACAAAGGATGGGCTTATTAGGGGTCGTATTGTATTGGTTTTCCCCATTCCTCTAAAACAGATCTCAGGTAGTCAGAATGAATTTATCTCTGTCTAAGCCCCATGCGATCACTCTTGGCTTTCCCCAGGGATCTGCTCTCTCACCCATTCTCTTCAATCTTTTCCTGGAACTACTGGCAAACTACTTAAAATCTGCTACCATCACCTATAATATCTACACTGATGACACTCAGCTGAATCTCAAAATCATCTTCCCAGAGGACATTACATTCCTCAATTCCACCTTGCAAAATACACATCTCTGGCTCACAGAAAACCAACTCACTATTGCCAAAACGGAATTCTTTCTCATCTCACCGCCGAATAAAATTCCCCTAGATCGATCTTTGGTTGAAACCTCTTGCAGCCCTCACTTGCTCTCCTCACATCATACGGTCTAAGCTCTTGTTTTGCCCAGACTGGATTATGGTAGTGCCACTCTATGTGGCTTACCTCGATACAAATTGGACTCTCCAAGAGTCTCCCTCAACACGGCAGCCAGACTTGTCTCCGGAACACAAAGAAATACACACATCTCCCCAGCCCTAAAATCCCTGAACTGGCGACTGTACGAAGCAAGATCTCAACAAATAATTGCATGCATGACTCCTAAAGTGTCACACATCAATACCTCCCGGTATCAGGCCCAAAAGCTAAACCATGAGGGGACTGCAGACTATTGTGAATGGCGCACACCCTTCTTCTGAAACCCAAATGAAACCATAAAAAGAAAATGGGCGCCAGCGTGTTTTCCTTTTTCGCACCTAAGATATGGAATTCTCTACCGCCGGACGTTTGTCTAATCTCTTCTACCACCTCCTTCAAAAAAGAAGCATAATCTTTTCTGCTGACTAGGTTTTTACCCTAAGACAATATATTCATGCTTACTAAAATGTAACCATACTAACTACTCTTTATGATGCTTGACCATCTTATTGCTAACTATTATTGAGATCGGGCTTTTTACTCTATTTATCTTCATTGTTGTGTTTGTCATTCACTCATGTCTGTTTTACCAGTCCAACAGATACCCTACCTCTCGTCATGTAAAGCTTTCTGATACTCACTACGGCAGAGGTCTTCAAACTTTTGGATGCCGAGCCCCCCCTATCAACATTTTGAGGATTAAGGACCCCCTCCTGACAAAAAATTTTAAACCTGTAGGCAGGGCTACTAGAATTATGAGGCAGTGAGGACCAAATTATGCGACAGGCTTGACTAAATTGTGTGGGAAGAAAATGTAAGTGATGTTATGCCACGTATTTTGGGATAGCATTGCTTCATTATGTTTAAATTCTTTACACACAGTAACACTGAGGAGAGATTTCACCCCATCAGTACCAGTTTATAACCAAAATACAGCAATTAACATCGTAAAGATTTCAAGTCAACCTTTGAGAAGGGCTTTCCACTCTGCAGGAATACGTGCTGCCACATTAGAAGCTCACCTGGCCCTGGCCAGGAGAAGCAGGGGTCCCTTAAAAACCCGGCGGTTTTGTGCAGAGTTAAGCAGTTTACCCATGTAGCTTTCCTCTCGACCCCTCCCTTCCATCCCTCTCTCCTCTCCTAACCCTGGATCCTCTCTCACTATGCAGGCCATTTTCTTTCACCCCTTTTTACAACTTCTGAACTCTCCCCATTCAACCTCTCACTTCACCTTTAATCACCTCTTGCCATTCTGTCTTTTCACTGTCCTCATCTCTAACAGTCTCTCGCATTTATTTCATGGCCTCTCTGTTCCTATCACCTCCCGTGCCCCTCAGCACTTCTCATTCACCTCGTCTCTCCATTAAAATATTTGTTTATTTGTATCTTAGACCTCTCCAGTCCCCCCATTCAACTTTCACATCTCCCCTTTGTTTTAACAGAAGCCCTCACCTTTGGCTCACACTCAATTCTTGCGTGTCCACACTTCTATTTGGCAATTCACATTTCTCCTCATCCCTGACCTCTTCAATCGAATTCTCTCACTCCCTTGCTGTCCTCTCTCATCTCTCCTCACCAAGCATACGGGTCGGACCCGTATGCTCCTCTCGGCCTGTGCCACTCTGCTTATTGTTCCATATTCAAGAAGGCATGAGTTGTCTGTCTCTCTGTTTTGGTGCAGGCTGCGCAGTTATGGAACTTGCACCCTCCTTTGCTTTGCTCCACCAAGAATCTATTGTCCTTTAGCAAGATATAAAAACCTTTCTCTATGCTCTGTGGGTTACCCCATTTGGCTGGTTCTCCTTCTGTGTGTTTCTCATTTGCCTACAGGCAGCAGATGGTTATTAGCTCCAGGACATCTTTTGGTAACAGTAGCGCACTACAAATGTAAATAATAATAATAGCCAGAAGCAAAGAAGTCACTAGACCAGAAATTTGGAGGGGACTAACACTCCCAGCCAGGGCTGGTCCTAACACTGGTCTCACACGGTGCAACAGTCTTTTTTGGTGCCCCACCCCAGTTTCCTCCTTCTCCATGAATTGCTTCACTGCCACTAAAGAACAATGCACCTCATCTCTCTATAGCACCTTTCTGACAAACATTTCATTTTTTTATAGCTCTACTCATAGTTTACTCGCACTCAGTTCTGTAATCTGCATGGTACACGTTCTTTGTAGCAGGCACATTAACCCTCTGCACACTGTGTGGGTGAAAGGGGAGTGAAGTGTCACATGAGTGCAGGATGAGTAGTGTGCCTGTGTGACTGCAGAGTGAGGTATAGGGTGAACAGCGCAAGTGCATTGTGAGTGCAGAGTAATCGCTGTGTGTCCAGGGTGACCAGGTGAATGGTGTGAGTGCATGGTGATCAGTGTTAGTGCATTGTGATCGCTTTGAGTGCAGGGTGAGAGTGATAATGTGTGAGTGCATGGTGATCAGTGTGAGTGCATGGTGATCAGTGTGAGTGCATGGTGATCAGTGTGAGTGCATGGTGATTACTGTGAGTGCAGGGTGAGCGGGTGAATGGTGTGAGTGCATGGTGATCGCTGTGAGTGCATGGTGATCGCTGTGAGTGCATGGTGATTGGTGTGAGTGCATTGTGATTACTGTGAGTGCAGGGTGAGTGGTGTGAGTACATGGTGATCAGTGTGAGTGCATTGTGACTACTGTGAGTGCAGGGTGAGTGGTGTGAGTGCATGGTGATCAGTGTGAGTGCATTGTAATCGCTGTGAATGCAGGGTGAGCAGGTGATCGGTGTGAGTGCATGGTGATCAGTGTGAGTGCATGGTGATCAGTGTGAGTGCATGGTGATCAGTGTGAGTGCATGGTGATCAGTGTGAGTGCATGGTGATCAGTGTGAATGCATGGTGATCAGTGTGAGTGCATGGTGATCAGTGTGAGTGCAGGGTGATTACTGTGAGTGCAGGGTGATTGGTGTGAGTGCATGGTGATCAGTGTGAGTGCAGGGTGAGCGTGAAAGTGAAGGGAGAGTGTGAGAAGTTGGCCTGGTAGGGGATGTTTCCAATTCTGGAACCACCTACTACCTGACCAAACAATCCCTTATGGTGTCTGGTTGTAAGTCAACCTTATTAGACAAGCTATCCTAGGGGTAGCATGGACTAAGCAGCCTAAAGGCTTAACTTAAGAGGTCGTGTTAAGCGAGCTGTTTTACCATATACAATCCTGTAATACCAAATGAAAGGACACCACACAAGTATATATTATAAAAATATATGTGTTTATTACTAAAAACAATCCCCAGTATTCTTTATGAATAAAGGGGCACAAGCGTTAAATCAAAAAGCACTGTTTAAACATACAAGTTGCACAATTATGGATGAGGGCGGGGGGCCACTCAAACCATATACTAAACAAGTGGTATAAGAGAGGCCACTCGAACAGTGGTTAGGCCTAGGGCCTAGGGAATCGCTGGGAGCAGTCAGGACAAGCAATGCTGAAGTCGGGAATGGCCCTCGGGATTCGGGAGATGTGCGGAAAGCGCACGCATGCACCAATGTTAACCAATGGTGCGTAAAAGTCAAATAGTTAAAGTTTAAGGACACTTCCGCTGAACCTAGAGGAACAAAACTTAACACACAGACCCTAGAGGTGTGCACCAGTGTGGGAACACCGGCGGAGCAAAGTTACCTCACCCACAGGAAGTGGGTGCACAGGGTCGAAGTGGCGTCGGGTTTTGACACGCAGGCTCTTGGTGCTTGAAGCTGAAAGGGCTGCAGGCAGGGTGAAGACGAAGTGTCCGGTGGAGTCCAAGGGTGGACTCAAGTTGTAGAGTACCTGAAAGCAGAGGGGACAGAGTCTGGGTCACTCAGCAGTGACCAGGGTGGAACCAGGACGGAACCAGGCAATGTCGGGCGCAATCAGGTGGTCGTCGAGGAGCTTCTCTCCGCTGTCACGTGGGCTCTGGGGCATCTGCGACGTCCAGGAGCAGGTCACGATCTGTCCCACGCAGGCTCTCACCGTCGGTGCAGTCGGCTTAAGGTTTGGAGCAAACAAGCCTTGGTAAGAGCAATCCACGCAGGATCGGAAGATTGCTTCTCACTCGGACCAGGAAGGTCAGAGTCGGGGCTCCTTTTCAGGGGAGCTGGTGTGGATCTGGAGCAACCAGATTCACGAGTCTTCTTTGGTAGTTCGTCGGCACAGGGACCACAAGCCAGCTGGCAAGTGACCGGGCCAACGCGTTGAGCCAAATCGTGCCAAAGGGCCCCACGCAGCACTCGTCGAGTGTGGAGGGCTGAACTTCGGCTCAGGAGTAGCTCAGGGTGGGGGCTTCTCAAACCCCGGTGTACAGCTTCGAGGGTCACTCGTGGGCTGCACGGTCAGCGTCTCGTGGTCACTTCAAGATGGCGTGCCCCACGCTTCCGGTCGCCTCCACGGGTCTCAGCTTTGCAGGGACTGTGGATCGGGCTGTTAGAAGCTGGGCAGGCTTGATCTCGTCGATCTCAGTCGCTCGAGTTCCGGCGGGAACTGCAACTAAGTAGACGTCGAGGGCTGGATGGTGCCTGCTGCTGCAGGGTGGTCACTCCTTGACCACAAGGGAGATTCTTCGGGCTTCCACGTTGAGATGGAGGGCGAAGGGTCCAGAATATCGTTTCAAATGTTTCTTCCAGGAAATCTGATGTGCATTGGCACTGCTCCCACTCTTATTCGAATCTGGTGGGCGTGATTACCTGCTAGGTCCCCTCCTATGGGTGGGACCCAGGAAGTGGGTGGATACACCCCCTTCCTTTGATCCAGGCCGCCCTGGCACGAGGGCTGGAGTGCCCCAGAACCGGTTTGGCCGGATTATGCAAGGGGCAGCCTTGTGCGCCCCAGGCAGTGTCTGGTTTCTTTCAAACCTCCCTGCTACAATACACTATCTCCTGTCTGGAGGGCGGTGACACCCTCCTGTGACAGGAAACCCTTTGTCCAGGACCCCCTTGACTGGGTTTCGGTCAGCTCCAGGGGTCCAGACATTTGTCTGTGGCAGAGGCATCCATTTTGTGGCTCTTAAGGCCTTTGGAGAAATCAACCGCATTAAAGTGAAGTAACATGTCTTACCCCTCTAGAGGGGTGGAATGCCATCCCCGTCGCCAGAACTGGCGAGGGGATGGTATTCCAAAGCGTATGACACCTTACACGACATGTTTTGATAAAGCCAAACCAAAGTTGCTAAATAACCGCGAGGATTATAAGGCACTTAATAGTATATGGTATGGCATTATCCTGAAACAGCTTAGGGATTTGTTCCCGACGGCTGCAGACAGGCTCAGCTCATGCTAGAGCTCCATCTCACATAAAACCACGCACTCAGCCTCCAGGATTGATGAGGCCTTTCTATAGGAGTGGCTCACAGGTTTTCATGTGTCCAGATATAGGTTTAGACATAGGTATACTATATCTAAGCAAGGGGTGTGTACACCACCTTACCCCAGCTGAGTGATCAGCCAGTGGTGTCAATTTAAGAACCAGTCAGGGGTGGCAAAAGATATGCTGCAGCCCCTGGTAGGCCTTAGTGGCCCCTATGCCCTGTGCACCTATAGTGCATTCTACAGGGGCTGACAAGGAGTCCATTTCCAATTGGTATGTACCTAGGGTACATGGAATCCATTTTACAGAGAGAGCAGATGGCCTGGGGCCCTGATTAGCAGGGAACCAGGTCAACTAAGTCAAAAAACCAGCTAAACACAGGCAAAAAATCTGGGGTAACCATAGTCAGGTAGCCACCTTCCTACATAACCCCCCCCCAAACGAAAGGAGATAAGGCTATCCTTGGCCAGGTAAGCCTATATTGCCTGAGTGGCCATATAAGGAAGTACCTGCACTAGCATGGGTACCCCCTGTCTCATGGTCCACTAAGCAGTCCCTCACCCTTTGGGTATTAGAGGGTCTCCACCATAGGGAATCACTACCTTGGGTGTGTTTATGCAAAGTTAAAGGCTGGTTTGGATATGGAGTATTGAAGCGAGGCTCTACTAATTTAGGGCTTAGCTTCCTCCAATTATCTTCCACCATGTGTGCCTTTCTCTCTTTAACTGAGTTGCACTGTGCTCTCAGGGTCAACCTCTGGCTACCTAAAGCTGGAGGCTGGGTCCCTCTGTTTGGCTTGCTGGAGGGACAGTTCAGGTTTGGGCCCCTTGGGTCCCAGGTTTGGCTGTGCCCAACAGAATCCATCTGTGGGAGGTCCCTAACTGTTTTTAAGGGGGCTCCCTCAGGAGTTTTTAAAGTTTTCACCTTACTAGGGCTACTAGTTTTGGTGCACCTAATCTTTTGATGGGGGTGCTTTATTTGACAGGGGGCCCTCTGGGTCTCACTGTCCTTCTTGTCCTCTGCAGCCCTGGGCTGGCTAAGGCAAGGTAGAGAGGGGCAGGTTACCTGCTCCAGACTGGGTCCCACCTGAGAAGGTTCCACTGACATCAGAGGTTCTGTCAGGCTAGGCCCAACCACCTCTGGGGCAGTTCCTTCATCAGGGGTAAGATCAGTTCCCTGAGGAGGCTGATCCTGTCCTAAAGTCTGGTGAGGGGGAGATTTCTCTTCCTCCTCCATGCTCTCAGTTTGTGTGGAGTTATCCATCATTTCAGGTTTCACAACACACGTGTCAGTTTGAGTTTGGGCTGTGGCCATCACAGCCCCACCAACCTTTTCAGGAAGGACATCTTGAATTGGGGCTGTAGCCATTACAGCCCCACTAACCTTTCCATTGGAATTCACCATTCTAGAATGGGTTTCCTGTTCAACCTCAGCCCAGGCTGAGATCTCCAAATCATTACCAAGTAGGCAGTCTACAGGCAAGTTTGGTGACACTGCCACTCTCTTTGGGCCAATGACACCTCCCCAGCTGAGACTTACTACTGCCATGGGATGATTTGTTTGGATTCCATCAATGTTTGTAACCTGGTATGTGGCACCAGGTAAAAGTTGCTTAGAGGGGACTAGGCCATCAGCCACCATGGTGATGCTAGCCCCTGTGTCTCTAAAAGCCTCAACTTTCAAACCATTGATGATGGGTTCTTGTCTATACTTGCTCAAAGTATTTGGGCAAGCAGAGAAGTTGGCAAACCCCATGCCAACCTCATAAACAAGATCATTGGGTGATGGGGACCTGGATAGGCCAGGGTCCACCTGATTTCCAAAAGTAAACCCACCCAGATTCCTGGGTGTGCTTCCACTTCCTGGGGGATTACTGCTGACAGTAACAGGAGGTGTTGAAGCTGGCTTTGGAGGTATATTTTCTTTATTGTTATTCTTGGGACAACAGTTGTCTGTTTTGTAATGCCCCACCTGTTTACAGGCATAACAATAAGGCTTTTTCTCAGTTGAAGAAGTGTCTTGGGACCCACCCCCATCCTTGGAGTTTTGGGGCCCTGGGGAAGTCTTTTCTTTATTTTTATCCCCACCCTTATCTTGAGGCTTGGTAGACTCCTTCTTCTGGTTACTGTCCTGATTCTTAGGCCTAATCCTGGTTCTGACCCATTTGTCTGCCTTCTTTCCCAATTCTTGGGGAGAGGTCAGATCAGAGTCTACCAGGTGCTGGTGTAAGAGCTGGTTCTGACAATTAATTAGGATCTGCTCCCTCATAATCAAATTATACAATCCTGTAAAGTCATGTACTTTGCTGCCATGTAGCCAACCCTCCAGAGCCTTAGTAGCACAATCTACAAAATCAGTCCAGTCCTGAGTCTGTGTCTTCTGGGTGTCTCTGAACTTGAACCTGTACTGTTCAGTGGTTAAGCCAAACCCATCTATCAGAACACTCTTCAGGACTTTGTAATTGTTTGCATCCTCATGTCTGACAGTGAGGAGCTTGTCCCTCCCTTTCTCTGAAAAGGAGTACCATAAGATTGCTGCCCACTGTTCCTCAGGAACCTG
Source organism: Lissotriton helveticus (assembly GCF_964261635.1). Lineage (NCBI taxonomy): Eukaryota > Metazoa > Chordata > Amphibia > Caudata > Salamandridae > Lissotriton > Lissotriton helveticus. Next base: position 287,271 of record NW_027611658.1, on the reverse strand, counting down.
CTGTACCATGCAGGCTCTCTCAAGAGCAGTTATCCACTTGTGGATGTCATCCCCTTCCTTGTAGGGGGGCACAATCTTTGTCAGGTTTCTACTATCATAGGACCTGGGTTTCTCTTTAGGAATATTGCTGCCACCAGTGGCATCTAAGCCACACAATTTCTGCTCTCTTGCCAAGGCAAGTTTAGCTTGAGCTAAGGTAAGCTTAGCTTGACTCAGGGCTACCTCCTCTCTCTCTATCTGGAGTCTGACAGCCCTCATTCTAGCCCTATGCTCAGCTTTTTGAGAAGCACTCATGCCTCTCTCTGATTCTCTGGAGGCACTAGAAAGATGAGAGTCCCCTGAGGGAGATCTCACTCTTCTGTTGCCTGGGAGAATCATAGGTTGGGTTCTGGGGAGGTGCTGGCCCTCTCCATCCCCCAGTAGGTCCAAGTTGGCCTGGCTAAGCCTACCAACTGGAACCTGGCTACCCTGATCCTGTACTTCTAAGTCCTCAACATCTGAGTCCTCATCCAAGTCATCATCATCCTCCTCTTCAGGGGGATCAACTGCAGGGGGGTTCCCTCCAGTTCCTGTGTCTAGGGAAGCTGCTTTTGCCTTCTCTAAGTCATCCTGTTCTAGGATTTCTACCAGGATTAGGCAGGTGGGGCTTCTGCCCCTTTTTAACCCTCTTGCTTTGCACAAGGCAATCAAGTCTCTGTGGGTTAGTTTGTCATATCCAAAAGTTGCCTGGGTAGGGTCAACTGTCACAGGACTAGACCCTGAGGCCTTTCCTGTGTCAGACATGGTTACTAGTGAGGTGTAAGTGGTGCACTTACCTACACTAAGTGTTTTCCTACTGGACCTTGCTAGTGAGTTGTAGTCAGGGGTGTGCTACTCCCTTCAACCTACAACTACTAAGTTCAGTAGAACTTAATATGCTAAGCTTTTGATTTTATATGTACCTAGAGGTACTTGATGTGATCTTTCAATTTGATATAAAGATTGCAATGGTAAAACAACAGCAAGCTCAAATCCGCACCGCTGCTCACCAATGTGAGAAGTTGGCCTGGTAGGGGATGTTTCCAATTCTGGAACCACCTACTACCTGACCAAACAATCCCTTATGGTGTCTGGTTGTAAGTCAACCTTATTAGACAAGCTATCCTAGGGGTAGCATGGACTAAGCAGCCTAAAGGCTTAACTTAAGAGGTCGTGTTAAGCGAGCTGTTTTACCATATACAATCCTGTAATACCAAATGAAAGGACACCACACAAGTATATATTATAAAAATATATGTGTTTATTACTAAAAACAATCCCCAGTATTCTTTATGAATAAAGGGGCACAAGCGTTAAATCAAAAAGCACTGTTTAAACATACAAGTTGCACAATTATGGATGAGGGCGGGGGGCCACTCAAACCATATACTAAACAAGTGGTATAAGAGAGGCCACTCGAACAGTGGTTAGGCCTAGGGCCTAGGGAATCGCTGGGAGCAGTCAGGACAAGCAATGCTGAAGTCGGGAATGGCCCTCGGGATTCGGGAGATGTGCGGAAAGCGCACGCATGCACCAATGTTAACCAATGGTGCGTAAAAGTCAAATAGTTAAAGTTTAAGGACACTTCCGCTGAACCTAGAGGAACAAAACTTAACACACAGACCCTAGAGGTGTGCACCAGTGTGGGAACACCGGCGGAGCAAAGTTACCTCACCCACAGGAAGTGGGTGCACAGGGTCGAAGTGGCGTCGGGTTTTGACACGCAGGCTCTTGGTGCTTGAAGCTGAAAGGGCTGCAGGCAGGGTGAAGACGAAGTGTCCGGTGGAGTCCAAGGGTGGACTCAAGTTGTAGAGTACCTGAAAGCAGAGGGGACAGAGTCTGGGTCACTCAGCAGTGACCAGGGTGGAACCAGGACGGAACCAGGCAATGTCGGGCGCAATCAGGTGGTCGTCGAGGAGCTTCTCTCCGCTGTCACGTGGGCTCTGGGGCATCTGCGACGTCCAGGAGCAGGTCACGATCTGTCCCACGCAGGCTCTCACCGTCGGTGCAGTCGGCTTCAGGTTTGGAGCAAACAAGCCTTGGTAAGAGCAATCCACGCAGGATCGGAAGATTGCTTCTCACTCGGACCAGGAAGGTCAGAGTCGGGGCTCCTTTTCAGGGGAGCTGGTGTGGATCTGGAGCAACCAGATTCACGAGTCTTCTTCGGTAGTTCGTCGGCACAGGGACCACAAGCCAGCTGGCAAGTGACCGGGCCAACGCGTTGAGCCAAATCGTGCCAAAGGGCCCCACGCAGCACTCGTCGAGTGTGGAGGGCTGAACTTCGGCTCAGGAGTAGCTCAGGGTGGGGGCTTCTCAAACCCCGGTGTACAGCTTCGAGGGTCACTCGTGGGCTGCACGGTCAGCGTCTCGTGGTCACTTCAAGATGGCGTGCCCCACGCTTCCGGTCGCCTCCACGGGTCTCAGCTTTGCAGGGACTGTGGATCGGGCTGTTAGAAGCTGGGCAGGCTTAATCTCGTCGATCTCAGTCGCTCGAGTTCCGGCGGGAACTGCAACTAAGTAGACGTCGAGGGCTGGATGGTGCCTGCTGCTGCAGGGTGGTCACTCCTTGACCACAAGGGAGATTCTTCGGGCTTCCACGTTGAGATGGAGGGCGAAGGGTCCAGAATATCGTTTCAAATGTTTCTTCCAGGAAATCTGATGTGCATTGGCACTGCTCCCACTCTTATTCGAATCTGGTGGGCGTGATTACCTGCTAGGTCCCCTCCTATGGGTGGGACCCAGGAAGTGGGTGGATACACCCCCTTCCTTTGATCCAGGCCGCCCTGGCACGAGGGCTGGAGTGCCCCAGAACCGGTTTGGCCGGATTATGCAAGGGGCAGCCTTGTGCGCCCCAGGCAGTGTCTGGTTTCTTTCAAACCTCCCTGCTACAATACACTATCTCCTGTCTGGAGGGCGGTGACACCCTCCTGTGACAGGAAACCCTTTGTCCAGGACCCCCTTGACTGGGTTTCGGTCAGCTCCAGGGGTCCAGACATTTGTCTGTGGCAGAGGCATCCATTTTGTGGCTCTTAAGGCCTTTGGAGAAATCAACCGCATTAAAGTGAAGTAACATGTCTTACCCCTCTAGAGGGGTGGAATGCCATCCCCGTCGCCAGAACTGGCGAGGGGATGGTATTCCAAAGCGTATGACACCTTACACGACATATTTTGATAAAGCCAAACCAAAGTTGCTAAATAACCGCGAGGATTATAAGGCACTTAATAGTATATGGTATGGCATTATCCTGAAACAGCTTAGGGATTTGTTCCCGACGGCTGCAGACAGGCTCAGCTCATGCTAGAGCTCCATCTCACATAAAACCACGCACTCAGCCTCCAGGATTGATGAGGCCTTTCTATAGGAGTGGCTCACAGGTTTTCATGTGTCCAGATATAGGTTTAGACATAGGTATACTATATCTAAGCAAGGGGTGTGTACACCACCTTACCCCAGCTGAGTGATCAGCCAGTTGTGTCAATTTAAGAACCAGTCAGGGGTGGCAAAAGATATGCTGCAGCCCCTGGTAGGCCTTAGTGGCCCCTATGCCCTGTGCACCTATAGTGCATTCTACAGGGGCTGACAAGGAGTCCATTTCCAATTGGTATGTACCTAGGGTACATGGAATCCATTTTACAGAGAGAGCAGATGGCCTGGGGCCCTGATTAGCAGGGAACCAGGTCAACTAAGTCAAAAAAACAGCTAAACACAGGCAAAAAATCTGGGGTAACCATAGTCAGGTAGCCACCTTCCTACATAGAGAATGAGGAGCGAGTTGTCTGAATGCAGGGTGCATTTCCAGACACTTGAAATAGCTCAGCATGTTATTGACGGCGGCGTAGGGTTTAAGATCTAAGTTAAACTATTGCGGCATTAATCGGGGATCGAGGGTGGAGGAAATAAATAATGTGCTGATCCTACAACAAACTTACAGTCCTATGGTTAGGGTTACCAGCAGATTATTTTGATGGCCCAGTCGGAACAAAAATAAGCAGTCACCTAAAGCTGTATTTTCAGCACTTATCTGTGCATACTTCGAACAGCAAATATAAATAGAAAGCACTTTTAAGTGTGTTCTAGGGCTGCCTCAATGATCCATGACTGACAAAGAGAAAAAAGACAGAAAAGTCACATAACGAATACATACATACTTTTGTATTTAAAAGTCTATTTAGTGTCGAGGAGGTCTTTGCAGGCTCTTTAAACAAAACAGGCAGGCATTTTTCTTTTGGCAGCCCTACTTTATATTCCTTTTCATTAAATGCATTCTCACACAACAGTTGTAATTGTAAAATACAAATGTAAGGAACAGGCAGACCTTGACCGTGAGACTGATAATAGATTATCTTTCTTTTAGAGAGTTCCTTAAAACATTGTTAATTTGAACAGCTGTGATGAGGCCGCCGAATTTTAATTAGCTTTACGCCTGGACATCTTTTCACTGGGGGTAACATCGCGCTTTGTAAATAGATTTCATTACTTGATATAAACCTAAGTATCTCTGTATTGGACCAAACTAATCACATGAATTGTTAAATTGCCCACTGAAAAGGCCCTTGCACGACCTTCAGCCTAAACTACAGAGATCTCAAATGTGCCCGTTACGAACAGCCACCCAAAGAGTGAATGCACCCAGACACAAGGAGGTGAGTGGCAACTCAGTGCGGAATTAAGACAGATGTTGCTCGAAAAGTAACTACGGAAACGAATACTCGTGGAAAATATGCACAAGTGGCATGAAATTAAACAAGTAGAATGTCCACAGTGATGCCAGTGCCAATCTGGAATTCCTTAAGGGTTCTTGAGCACATTGTGCCGACAGAAATCTTCCTTTCAGTGATAAAGTTTGACACGAATGCGAGTCCGCTATGGACATGTGTAATGCCACTTTAAATTTCTATTGGTGCTGAGCAGGAGCAAAGCCCACCACACTTGAGAGCTGCAAGAAATGTGCGTATGGTGCATATCAGATGTTTACAAACAGAGAAAGGTGTTAGGATCATTAATAATAGTACTTGGCGCTGTGGGATCGGTTTGCCAAACATCCGGAGATATTACTGGGCGTCTCAGTTGGCTCCTATCAACCACGTAATTTATGGATCCCCGGCTGACCCGGGCTATGTGATGGACCGTGGTCAGGTGCCGAGGGGAGAGTACACCTGTGTCTTGTACGCGAAGCGTGGCCGGTTTTCATTGAAGGGGCCCACTTTGTGCTCCACGAGAGTGTGGCATGAGGCCAATAGTGCTCTTAGATGGGCTGGGCGTTTGACATTGTCTACGCCATTGTGGAGTTCTGAGAGGTTAGGGATGCTTTGGAAATCGAAAGGCTTTGATCGCTGGGGCTTGATCGGAATATCGCAGATTCGTGACATGTGGGGCAAAGATAGGGTTCTGACATTCGAGGAGTTGCAGGCCAAGTATCGATTGAATGACGCCGAGCGGTTCCATTACCTCCAGATCCGCCACGCCTTGAATGCAGCTATTTCTGGCGACGAGGTGCTACCGGTGGCATCCCCTCTGGAGGATCGCATTCTTGATGGCCTTCTGCCCACCAAGGCGATCTCTCTTACATATTGCAAATTGATCAATCACTCAGAGGACCCCTTCGTGCGCCTACGCGACCAATGGGTCGCTGACGGCCTTGTTCTGGACGATGAGGACTGGAGGGAGGCGGTAGCATCCCCCAAGGAAGTGGCAGTCCCCATGAGGCTCCGTTTGGTTCAACTTAGAATTTTGCATCGATCTTACATCACGGGCCTGGGACTGCAGAGTATGGGATTGGCTGGGTCAGCTGATTGCCTGCGGGGGTGTGGGTTGCCGGGGTCGTTCATGCATATTTTGTGGGAGTGTGAGAGGGTCCGTGCTTTCTGGAAGTGAATACATTCCAAAATGAGTGAAGTGTGGGAGCTGAGGGTAGACTCGGAGGCGAGGAGATGTCTGTTGAATGTGTGGGAGCCCACGGACCTGCCGAGCCATGGTAAGGTTTGGGTGGCTCTCGCTTGTGCAGTCGCCAAACGTAACATCGCACAGCTCTGGGGTGCAACACGGGCGCCCAGGGTTGGAAAATGGATGGAAGATGTTGACTGGTGTATGTTTCGTGAGAAGTCTGTGTATGTCTCCGGAGGGCGGCCCCACAAATGGGTCAGGATATGGGGAGCTTGGAATGCTTACCGAGGCAACATTTGTGAACCTCCGGAATTAGACCCAGTCAGTGTGGACTCGGAGGACTCTTAGGCCTGTTTCATTCTCCTTAAATCATATTGTAATGTATAGAAGTCTGTGTCGATATATTGCAACTGTGGTTACCCTATGCACTCCGGTCATTGTTTAAGTGTGTATTTGTTTTCATTTAAATAAAAAGATTAAAAAAATAAAATTAAAAAATAGTACTTGGCGCTTATGTGATGTATACAATCAGATTGCAGTAAGATAGCCTGGTAGGTGAAGGCACCTGGCCTAGGGTCTAGACTGTGGCAGGATAGCTCCATTGATTTAGGCGATTGATGCTTAGAGCACGTGTCTATATTAGCAAGGGGTAAATCATGACAAAAAGAAATTGTTTGCTATAAGGCACGGTGAATAATTTGTAGTGCTTCTTTCAATCCCCCTTGTTTACAAGTATCACTGCAATCTTAAATTTCAATCAAGTGGGGCCGCCAGGATTGAAGCTGGCGACCAGGAAGGGCACTGCATGGCGTCTCTTTGTATCCAAATACCACGGTATTTCACAGCAGGAAGAGGTTGTGGTGCAGCGGAGAGAGCTGCCAACTCGGGAGCTGGGGATTTTCGGCGTTGGCGCAACATCCTGTGATTGTGGGCAAACCACTTAATGTACCGGTGCCCTTAGACAGCGACTGGCCACCCTCGCGGGTAATAAGCCTCGCTGTATAAATCTACAAACTTTAAATAGCCTTTGGAGGGCTACAAGGCCAACATGACACAAAAATGGTATCCAGATATTAACAAGTACTACAATGTAAAGAAAAAAGACAGTGGTAACACTTTCTAGGATTTAAATCGGTGACTTATCAAGAATGCATGATGCGACAAAATATTTACAAAAGGCACAATATGTGATCCGGGTATATGATTTATTTTTGCTCGAGCACCTTCTTTGAAAATAATAAATATGTAACTTGAAATAAGGTTCTTTTTATCATGGATTTCCTCATGCGCAGCATTTAGTTAATGTCAGTTTTTCCTGTAGGCATCAACACGGATCGGGCGTAGATCGGCACAGGAATTTTTTTTATCTGTTTAACCACTTGCGTGCGTCGGATGGCCGCCGGCCGTCCAACGTCACGGTGGGCGTGTGCGGAGGACGGCCGGGGGCTCTCCGAACCACGCTAACACCATAAATCACCCGCACCGCGGCAACATTTTCACCACGGTCAAGGGGTTAAATATTTGTTGACACGTTCTTAGTCTTACTGTGTGTTTTGCTTACAAACTGAATCCCCAAAATCATGCACATCTTGCAAATATTCTTTTGACAGAATTTACTGTACCATAATCTTTCATATGTTGCCATGCGTCAGAGACTGGGGAAGAGTGAGGGGCTGGGAGATAAAGTCTGATGTACAGAGTGTCAGAGACAGAGGAACTGGGAGATCACGTCTGAGGCTCAGTGTGTCAGAGACAGCTGTAACCAGTTTGCAAAGTCATGTTAAATATGCAAATGGTCTTTAAAGACATGTGAAAAACTTGGGTGTGCCGGAGATGACTCCAGACACCGCCCAGCCGAGCCCCCAGCAACTCGAGTTGCTCTACAGCAGCTGGGCTGAGACACACGACGAGGGAGGAGGGGGGCTAAAGCCCTTGGGCTTGGGCAGAAGTATGACTGTGAAGGCGCGACCCCCTTTGTGTCGCTCCACGCCCCCCCCCTGGGGGTCGCGCACCACAGTTTGAAGACCCCTGCACTAGAGTCATGTTCGCGTAATACAAAACTATAAACATAAATAAATATACATTTTTATATGAATTCCTCAGAGTTCTGAGCTGTTTTAGGTATGGTGACGGTGCTAGCCTCCATCGTCTCTCTGCAAATCGGAGTCTGCTTCTTTCTTCATTTTGGTGACCGTTCTACCACGGTTGTGTTAATTTGTTTTTGGTCCTTTTTTGTTGTTGGGGAGGTGGGGGCTACCGTCTCCATTTTGTCATTCATAGTTCTGTTGTAGTGTTCCATGAGTTTTTGAACATCGGAAATGCTTCCCTGGGGTTGAAGTTTTCTTTGGCATAGATCATACAGATCATCTCTATTCTTATTTCTAGTATCCCTGGCCCACCGTCTAGGTCTAACCTCTTATCTCGTTGCCTTTGCTTCAGGAGCTGAGATGTGGAATGAGATGCTGGGATGATCTGACCAATCGCATGCCGTTATGCATAGTGCTTCTGCTGTGGAGATAAAGGTTAGTGATGTTCCTTTGCCATGTGTTCGACCTGTGCATGTTTGTTTGTTTTTTTACAGAGTTTTATATGTCGCGAACTTTACCCAGATCGGGTATCAGAGCGCTTTACATAGCACCAGTTGCATTACATGAGGACCCATTTTTTTATTTTTCATTTTTATTAGGGACCGGGAGATTAAGTGATTTGCCTAGAATCACAGTATGTTCAGCTGCATGGCCAAGACTCGAACCCAGTTCCCCAGATTCAAGGTCGACCGCCCTAGCAGTAGGCCAACTTCTCTCCCCTGATTGCACCAGTTTATGGTCTTTGAAAAAAGATTTAGTGCAGTCACATGTGAGTCCTCAGTTTAGGTTGAAGTCACCTAGAAAGATTGTTTTCGGGTGACTTAAGGTCTGTACTGTGATTGTTAATTGCTCATGAGGGCCTGGTTGTCTCCAGGAGGGTGGTAGATAATGTGTAATTTGGTCAGGGAATAAATCTCCCTAACCCCGGAGGACTTCAACTCACAGGAGGATATCTTCTCCATTTGGAATCGTTTGATTTGTAAGGCTGATCTGTGAATGCATGCAACCCGCACGCCCCCAACTTGGTTTTACTGTGTGGTCCAGTCTAATGATGTTGTAGTTAGGTGGAACTAAGTTATCTAATAGTGGTGTGGAAGCGTTATTTAATCGGGTCACTGGTAGGATTGTTGTGTCTAGCAGGGATGTGGAATTCCTATAGGCCGACGCCCAGGGCATATTGTTTGAGGCCAAGGGCAACACGTTTTCATTTGTGTTTTGTCCTTGGGACAAGTAGGCCCAACTCCCTGCAGCACAAACCCGTTGGCTGCCAGTTTGCAGTACTACATTATAGATCAGGGAAGGGTACGGTCTGCAGTTAAGGTAATATTTTTGTCCATATATTAATGCTGTTCAAGCTTGTATGTATGGTTTATTAATTGAAAGCATTTATTATTAGGTTGAGAGTAAATGTTGTAAGCTCCGACTGCACTACTGACCGTGGTTCCACTACAGAAACATCTACACACGTTTTCAAAGTTTGGCAATATGAGGCTATGTATAATGTTCCCAGAATGCTCTTATTTGATGCAAATATTTGCAGAAAATCGAAAGCAAGATTGATGATTCTGTTTTCAAAATAAAATGTTCATAAATGAATGAAAGCAAAAAAAATTGCTTTAAAAAAATCGCTAAACCACTATAACATTTCACATACCATTTCTTTGCAGCTGCAGCATCATTCCGTAACGTGTTGATGCACACTAGTATTTCCCAATACTATTCATTATGGAAAATCAGTGTAACCAGTTTCCGTAAGATTATGGGAAACAAAAATAAACGAGCATCGGCAAAGCCAGTAGGTCTGAAATTGGTGGTCAGCTTTTTAGTTTTATCAATGTGCGAATTGTTTTGGCATGGTTTTTGTAAAACCTTATTGGTGAGAGAATTGCCAGGCCCTTACCATTAAACAAACATTGGCAAAAGCAACATGTGTTTTTGGTCTCAAATAGCATATTCTGCACAGTAGTTACTGGCATTGAGCAAAACTACTGTGTGTCCATATGCTCCTTGTGAAAGCAGAATGCTGTCACTCACAGTAAAGCCAGCCGATACAGAGAGAGAGACAACATTTTAATAAACGCAATACGTCATGGTCAACGCCAGACTAAATTAGAGAACCAATTAATAAAGAAAGTCTAAAAAGTGCACCCAGGGTATATGTCCTTGCATTAAGTGCAGCTATACCGCTTTCGTGAATTCTCAAGAATTTACAGATGTAGGACAAAAAATAGTACTCCTAAAAAATATTTATGAATTGCATTTTGGCATGAGCAAATATGCATGTGCATCCTTGCTCATGTGAACATCTGAGTGTTTGCAAGTTAACTTTCCCTCCAACCACTCTTTTTCCCAACTCTGGAAGAAGGTTTACGGCTGTCATAGTAAGGAGTAAATTTCCAACATTTCTCAGTATGAGTAAATTTCCAACAATTCTCAGTATGGGAAAAGATCAGAGAAGAGTTGTTGAAAACCCTTAAAGTATGTAAGTTAGTAGGTTTGCACGGGCTCAAAATGTCATTCTAACCCTAGAACTATGGCTTACTACTACCTTCAGCCCCAGTATGTAGATCTGCGGAAACGTGGCAACATAAGCGGACCGCAAATATTCAAACACTACTATGGTATGAGCCCCTGGCATAATCAGAGAGGCTATATCAGAGCTCCTATATAAGGAGTTTGCGGCCATAATTTGTCGCCACACTACATGGCACTAAAGGGACAAGTAGATTTCTGGAGCATCCTGCCCCTTGGAAATGTAGATATTTTATTAAATTCCACACCCCTGGTCTAGATTATGTGATAGGATGGGCTGGGCTATGTCTTTGGCATATTTAGCTGCTGATTGCTGTTGTGCGGTAAGCTTTTCAGTGTCTTTTTAGGCTCTCTTTTTCTGTCTTAATTACCTGGGTTGAATGTGATCTGTCTTACTTTTGAGAGGTTTATAGTAGAAGCTATGATGATTCATTGCTCCAAAGACGTATTTATAGCTATTGTGTATATTTTATAAGTTGTTTCTGTGTGGTGAGGGTATGGTATGTAAGATTGGCAAAGGTCATCAATGTCCACCTTTAACATTTGGTTTGTTGTCCTGTTAAGGCGTATAGTTTTTTGGCAAAGGCATAGAGATCCATCTAGGTGTGCTTGTTACTACGTGTTTGTAGGGGGTTGGAGTTCTATGCGGTCTCCTAGTTTCCTGAGCCGTAGTAAGTCAACTGCCAGCTTAAGGTTGGCAATGATATTCCAAAATTCTTGTCTTATCTTTTCTATTGTTTGTGGTGCTGGGAAGGGGAGACTCTTTTGAGGGTGTGAGTGCTTGTTCTTTGAGATATTGCTTGTCTGGTTTGGTGAGTTGTGCGAAGAGGTATACCGCACAGTGAGTGGGAGGAAGTTTTGATCAGACACTTGAATAGCTAACTGATTATTACTGATGTGCACAAAACTGTTAATCAGAATTTCCATCTTTAGACCTCCTCAATCTAGTGTTCCAGTGTTCCCAAGCTTTCTATCTCGAGAATGCCTAGAGCCCTCTCATCCCTCGCCCAAAATGAACTCAGACTCTGGATTAGCTAATTAATGTTATTCCTTTGTTCCAGTTTGCATTATTTAACAATCTCTGGTTTTAAATCCACAGGTTATTGAAGACTGGGCTTAGAAGACAAAATGGTGATCAGTATAATTGAAAACTATTAAAGGACTGATGGTAAAGAAATAAAGTTGCTTCAGAGCTCCAACAAGAGGAAAGTATCTATGAAAAAGATGTGGTGAGGAACTTGGATTAGAGTAAAATAAAGAATGTGAAAGCAGTTTCTATAAATAGATTTCCTGCTGCTCTAATGGTATATGAAGAATACCCTGGAGATGTTAACCCAGGGCAGGAAGACCATCTGTCTCAACCAGAGAGGACAAGCATCAGTCTAAAGCTCTATCCGATCCAAGAGAAGATCATACAGACAGAACTAGGGGGACTTGAAGAGTTTTTAACAGACCTCAGCAAAATGGAACACTTGAGCACCATATCCAGTGAATAGTCTTTAAATCAAAAACAAATATCTGTTCATCAATTATACAGTGTTAATGAAGCTGCTTAAAAGACCAGGTGGTCAGGTTAGGACTAAGATATCTGCTAGTTACGAACTAGCGATGTGGGACCAAAGGAAGGAGAATGAGGGAAAATAAAAGCACCTGTGTGACCAATGACCTATTGCTTGTAGTCCGGGTCCACATGTCCACTATCATCCTTGCCCATTAGATGTGACCTCAGGTACTTTTTACCGGGCAAGACCTGCAAAATCCTTAACATCCTCATTGTAGTCTTATATACAGACATAGGAGACATATGTAAGAAGGGTGACAAGAAACAATGTGCTGCTACCGATACATTAAAAGTATTCTGAATGTTCATGCCAATACATTATGTGAATATGTACCTAGTTTTGAAATACTGAACACCAACCAAAGACCTAATCAGTGCTTCATTAACTCATAAACAAATATGTATCAGAAAAGGGTGAGAGAATCCACATAGATGTAATAAAGATGCAATAATCCCATGAGAGGCTTCCCCATAAGTACCAGGGGCTGCTGATATTAAGGTTGTAGGGTGAATTAGGTTGCCTACAGAGGTTATAAACTGTGAACTCCACAGAGAAGTGATCTTTGGCTAAATAAGTGTCCAAGTGTTAAGTTGAACAAGTGCACCACATTTGAGTGGGTGATGCTAAACACATGCTGAATAAGATTTAGTCTTGTCTTCTGGTGTGTCTGCTAGAAAAATCTCAACTTGGAGATATTAACTTCAGAAAGAAATCTTACCTGATAATGGAATGTATACAAGATAAAACCGAACTTGGAGATATTAGCACCGAAAAGAAGTCTCATACATACTCTGAATGTGAGAAGAGCTTTAGTTGTCGATCCAGTCTCAGTCAGCATGAGAAAATTTACACTGGGGAAAAACGTCATCAGTGCTCTGAATGCCAGAAACGCTTCACTCGCAAACACCATCTGACTCGACATGTGAGAACTCACACTGGGGAAAAACCTCATAAGTGCTCTGAATGCCACAAAAGTTTTCTGTGTAAATTCAGACTTACTGAACATGAGAGAACGCACACTGGAGAGAAACCTTATCAGTGCCCTGAATGTCACAAAAGGTTCACTCAAAAAACCAATCTCAGTCGCCATGAGAGATCTCACACTGGACAGAAACCCTATCAGTGCTCTGAATGCCCAAATAGTTACCAATGTAAAACAGATCTCACTCAACATGAGAGAACACATACTGGGCAAAAATCTCATAAGTGCTCTGAATGCCAGAAAACCTTCAGTCGAAAAAAAGTTCTCACCCGGCATGAGTTAACCCATACTGGGCAGAAATCCCATCAGTGCTCTGAATGCCCAAAAAACTTTAGTCGTAAATACCTTCTCACTCAACATGAGAGAACCCACACTGGAGAAAAACCATATCACTGCTCTGAATGCCGGGAAAGCTTCAGTTATAAACTCAGTCTAACTTTACATGAGAGAACTCACACTGGGGAGAAACCATATCAGTGCTCTGAATGTCACAAAAACTTTAGGGAAAGAGCTAGTCTCACTCACCATGAACAAACTCATACTGGGCAAAAACCTTATCAGTGCTCTGAATGCCTAAAAACTTTCAGTTATAAAACCAGTCTTATTATACATCAGAGAACTCACACTGGGGAAAAACCTTATCAGTGCCTTGAATGCCAGAAAAGCTTCGGTGTGAAACGTCACCTTACTGTTCATGAGAGAACACACAATGGGGGAAGAACCTCTTCAGTTCTTTGAATTCCAGAGAAGCTTTAGTTATACAATAATTCTCACTCCACATGTAAAAGCCAATACTAGCTAAAATAAATGTATGAGTGTTATGAAGGTATGTAAAGATTCAGTTGGAAGATCCATGTTATAAAGGAAAAGTGTTTATTAGTGTTCTGAATGCCAGAAAAGCTTTATTCATAAAATTAATTTCAATTAAAATGAAAGAACGCGTCCTGTGCCAAATCCCTGTAACTGTTCTGACTGTCAGAAACACTTGAGTTGTAGATTGGATGCCTTTCGACATGAGAGAGCCCACACTGAGTGAAAAACCTTAAAAATATACCCTTTGCCAGAAGCACTTGTCATATCCATTGCAGTGGTTGTAAACCACTTATACTAAGAGCAAAACTGGTTTACTTCCAATCTCAAAAAGCTGAGGCTGATAATTCCTCAAGTAGGTTTTTGGTTCTACCAAACACAGTTCACAGCCCCTCTTCTCAGGTTCATGGGTTACCTTTGCAACAGCTTTGAGAATGACTTGATGTTTTCCTTTTTTTCTTTTAAACATCTTTATTGCACATTTTATAGCTTACGTTTTAACGTACCTCTCCAAGTAGACAGTCCGTTCTTAAGATTAATTCATGTCACGTCTTATACACTGATCAAACATTTATACATATATTCCTATCTTTCCCACGTAGAAGACACCTGCGGAAAAATGTACCCAACTGATTCCCATTCCCACATCTTATAGAGAATGGAAAGATGCTCTACTATCCCTCTTCAAGTGTAGCCACCCACCTGTCAGAGGTGCCCACACCTTTGACCCTTTCCTCCTAGCCCCCTCGCTTTTTTTTGCATATACTGCCACTTGCGTATGATAAATAGCCATTATACGACCGAGCCATTGTTGGACCGAAGGTGCAGAGAGGTCTTGCCATGCCGTAGCCAAGCTTAGCCGAAAATCCGTCATTACAATAAACACAGATGCCTGTTCTTGGCTAGGGATTGATTCATTACTAATTCCCAGTAATATAAGTTACGGGCTCTGTACTATACTTAGTCCCAGTCGTCCCTCCAGGAACTCAGTAATGTCCCCAATTAGGCCACCTAGGGCTGGGCAGCTTGCAACCAGTGTATCAAATGTGCGCTGTATGAATGGCATCGGGGACAGTGCTCGTTTCTGGTTCCACCCCAATTAGGTATTTTCCCCAGAGTGTCGTACAACTAGTAATATGTTTTAAAATGATGTACTTGCAGAAAGGCATACATTAAGATTGTCTGTGCCAGATTTCAGATAACCTTTGATCTTTCCAGTGAATTTCTAGTTGTTTTTAAAATAACTTACAGTAATATTTTATTACCATATGTAAAGCCAACCCTGCCCCCCCCCTAGTGGCCAATCTCCCCGAGCCTCATAAGACTCCATCACCCAGGGCATTTTTTTTAAAGGAGACAGGGGCCATGGGGCCCCCTCCCCGAACTAATCTAGGCCCTGTCGAGACCAAGCCTGTGGCAAAAATGTAGAACAGAAGGGGAGCGGGGCCATGGGGCCTCTCCCTGAGCCTTAAGAAGACTACTACCTTTCCTTCCCCACGAATCATGCAAAACACTAGTAACGGCACTGGCCTTGTCCAGGTTGGATTACAGGAATGCATTGTATGCTGGGATACAAACATGTGACAAAACTCTAGCGTCTACAGAACGAAGCAGCTAGGTTGGTGCTGGACATCCCCAGATCTGAGCCGGTTGCCCACAGACTAAGAGCCCTCCACTGGCTACCAATGGAGAAAAGGATAAGGTTTAACTCAGTTTGCCTAGCCTATTAGGACCACACTTTTTAAATCTCATCTGAAACGGTATGAGCCGGCCAGGAGCATGAGATCTGGTCAGGCAACATTGATTCAGGTCCCTAAATTCAAGCAGGTCAGTTGGGGGGGGGGGGGGGGGGAGCTTCCTGTTGCAGACTGCCAAGACCTAGAACCTTCTTCCTATTACAATAAAAAATAGCCCCTCGCTACTATCATTCAGGAAAGCTGTAAAAACCTGGCTTTTTACCTCCAAGTTAGAGCCTTACATCATCCGCAGTTCTGGTTTTCTACATCAACTTAGCGCCTAGATGCCCCTGGGCATTTTTGTGCTTTTCAAATCAATCAATCAATTAAGGCCCTGGAGACCCCAACACCCAGGGCTGTGTTTCTTTAAGGGGAGGGGGACCCCTGTTTGTGCCTCAGTAGGCCTTGGGGACCCCATCCCCCAGGACCCCTTGTATTTGAAAGGGGAGTAGGTCTGCATGGCCTGTCTCCCTGAGCCTTGTTCGCCCCTGGGGACCTCATCCCCCAGGGCTGTGTGTGTGTGTATGTATGTGTATGTCTATATATATATATATATATATATATATATATTTATATATATATATATATTCACTGAAAAAACCATAGGTTTCAGGAGTTATATAGTTAGGAATTAGCTTTTACAAAACCTTTGAAATTCACTCCAAAAACTATAAGTTTTAGTGGTGTTATAGTTAGCTGGACATTTTAATCATACAAAACCATTGAAATTGCTCCTATATAGTTAGTTGTACTAACTATATTTCGCGCACTCGCAATCCACTGCTGATGATGTCACATATTAGATCATTCATGACATGGTCAGTGACATCACTGATGACATCTCAAATGACATCACTGATGACATCATCCAGTGAATGTGGTTTGCTTCGTTATTTAAATATGCATTATATATATATAGCAATTTGCATTGAAGAATGAGTGGATATATATAAATAAATATTTGGATGGAGGATTTAGTAGCAGTGTAATTGACTGTTTACTTGACCAATTTATAATGTCTCACTAAATATAGTAGATAATGACTAAACTGTGTGAATATCTGTATCACTTTGAGGAAAATTGAATTTTGCCCTGCTATGTGTCCCTACGTGTTCCCCAACATGTAATATATATATGCATGATTTCTATGCATGTTCCCTCCATGGCCGATAATAAAGACGCATTTGCAGTTGCGTCCAACGTTAGTATGTCAGTTATCTAGTCCTCCGTGAAAGCAACGTGAATTAGGCTTTTAGGCCTATGTTGCCAACGTCTTTACATGGTGCACGTTAAATCATAGAGATTCACCCGTTTCTAAGGCCCCACAGGGCCCGGACACAAGATCCAGGCCTCAAGCCTCCTGAAACACTCCGAGAGATGCAGCCCCGCCCGCATCCCTGACCCTTCCCTTACTTCCTGCCAAGACAATGCGGTGCCCGGCTCGGCCTGGCCTGCCTGCCAAGAATATATTATGCCTACAGTTATCTGTTCAGCTCCCCGGATTCACATTCCTAGCTAACGAACAGGATAAACATATCCATCTACAGTCTAGTCTTTCTGTCTCCATGCAAGTGATTTACTGAATTAGTATCCATAGAAGTATCCATAGCCCACGCAATACATAAAGAAATATATGCATGCACTAGCCTTTAGTGACAAGTAGCTTTTGCCCTGATGACTTTTAGAATCAAGCAACATGTACTCCAAACACAAGATATCAGATACGCTATAGGTACAGGTCGTTCTGACATCCCAGACTTCAGTCTCCTCTACTAGTGCTAGAAGTCAGCGCCCCCCAGCCCTCCCCAGTTACACGTCATGACTCGTTTTTGCGCGCACCAGTAGGTTAAAGGTTCCAGCTGCCCATGAAACCCCCTCCATGTGTCCACCCACCTATGACACTTCTGTGACGTCTACATCACACACCTCCGTGCACGCCCTGTGCACGCCTTCTTTTACGCCCATATGTTCTTATCTTTCTTTTTCACTTGTTACGCCTACTGTATTCAATGAAACTGTACAGTTCTACTATATATATTGTATGATGTTAATGAAATGTTGAATGTCCCTTCCTGAACCTTAGTAGGTGATGGAACACGATGTCCATTGGCTCGAGCCACTTAATTAAAGCCCGTATGACTCAGATACCACGGACTCTGCCTCTCATTTATTGAGCTATTCTTATAATCATTTAATGCATAGAAAAATAGTACCGGTAATTTATTTATTTACCACAACTTTGTCAGTTGTTGTGTAAACTGATTCTACAGTTGGTTACTAGCTATGTGAAAGTCTATATTAGTTATTGATTAGTTAACTGAGTATTTGTATGGGAGTGTGAAAGTGTGTGTGGTTCGGTGGGGGGTGTGTGACTGTCCAAAGATGTGTGAATAGTTGATTCAGTAGATATATGTAGTTAAAACTACATGTTCTAACAGTTTGGGTGAGGGAATCTCTTTATGGGTGTGGTGATGAGCAAATATATTTCTCAAAGGTACAGGTCCAACAAACTAGAAAAATAAAAGGCAGTGTATGTGTCAGTTGTTGTATATAAATAAGTATACATAAGACAAAATGATTGTGTGAGTGACTGTATGGATAACTGTATACTTGTAATAATGATTTTATAATTCACTAAGTATGACTTGCTATCTAAATGAATAGAAGAAGTGGTGTTTGTATAAGTGTTTTGCTAAGTAAATATGTAAGTATGATCCATTGTTTGCATAAGTGAGTAGGATGACTTCATATGTGAATAGGAAGCGTGCTGTTGTTTAATGTCGATATAGATGTATAAGTATTTTTGATAGTGTTCTATTGTTCATTGACAGCATGTATGAGTGAATCCATAGGTTAGTGATTAGATGTGTGTATACATCTATGAATCACTGAGTGGATTTTTAGATACTTGTATTGCTGTGACAATGGATTTAAATATGATACTCTGTATTTTACAAAGAGTGATGAAAAATTGTAATAGTGTATGAAAAGGTGTATGTGATTGTCACGTGGATGATGCCATCAGTGATGTCATCAGTGATGTCATTTGAGATGTCATCAGTGATGTCACTGACCATGTCATGAATGATCTAATATGTGACATCATCAGCAGTGGATTGCGGGTGCGCGAAATATAGTTAGTACAACTAACTATATAGGAGCAATTTCAATGGTTTTGTATGAGTAAAATGTCCAGCTAACTATAACACCACTAAAACTTATAGTTTTTTGAGTGAATTTCAAAGGTTTTGTAAAAGCTAATTCCTAACTATATAACTCCTGAAACCTATGGTTTTTTCAGTGAATTTCAAAGGTTTTTTAAATGCTAATTCCTAACTATATAAGGCCTGAAACCTATGGTTTTTTTCAGTGAATTTGCAAGGTTTTTTAAATGCCAATTCCTAACTATATAAGGCCCGAAACCTATGGTTTTTTCAGTGAATTTCAAAGGTTTTTTAAATGCTAATTCCTAACTATATAAGGCCTGAAACCTATGGTTTTTTCAGTGAATTTCAAAGGTTTTTTAAATGCTAATTCCTAACTATATAGGGCCTGAAACCTGAAACCTATGGTTTTTTCAGTGAATTCGCAAGGTTTTTTAAATGCTAATTCTTAACTATATAAGGCCTGAAACCTATGGTTTTTCAGTCAATTTCAAAGGTTTTTTAAATGCTAAATCCTAACTATATAAGGCCTGAAACCTATGGTTTTTTCAGTGAATTTCAAAGTTTTTTTTAATGCTAATTCTATTAGCGGATAACGTTTAAATATATTAATATCCTAGTGGGACCACCTGAGCAGCCCTAAGGGGTCAGGGTGTTTCTACCCTGCCCCCTTTTTGTTTTCTACACGTTTGTTTTTCTGCTTTCCTATGCCTCAGTCTACCGAGGCACAAGATGGCTGCCAACAGTTTCTGTTTTGGAGTGTTGACAGACATTGGCAGCCAATCAGAATGCAGCTCGCGCACTAGAGGTACGCGTACGGTAAGCGTACCGTAAGCGTACGGGTAAGCTCACGGGTAAGCTGCTATAGATATATTTTTTTTTTAACCTAAATTACTCAAAATCCTCTGGAGCACATATCTTGAGACATAGCAAAGGCACATCGGGCTACCAGTCCCTACAATTTTGCCAAGTTTGGTGGAAAACCATTCAGCCGTTCGGGCTAAAAGTGAGTCCAACCGCCCTATGGAAATTTACATGGGGAAAACACATTTTGGGACCCCCCTTTTATCTCGGCCCTCGCTTAACGAATCCCCCCCAAACTTTCAGGGAAGGAGCGGAGCGGGCCGGGCCATCTTCTTTGAGAAATTCGCGAACATTCGTCCACCGGCGCCAAAGTTATTCCCAATAGAATGTTGCGATTTCCCTATGGAAAACAATCCTAACTATATATACCTACTGGCTATCGCCAGTAGGTAATATATATATATGTGTGTGTAATAAAAGGGGAGAGGGGCCACACTGCCCCCTCCCCGAGCATATTATAGCCCTGTAGACCTCTTCCACCAGGCCTTATATATTTTGAGTCAGAAGGGGTGTGGCCCCCCACCCTGAGCCTTTTTAGGCCCTGGAGACCTCATCCCCAAGGGACATTTTTTTTTAATGGGAGGGGGTGCCATAAGGCCCCCTCCCTGAGCATATTTTGGACCTGTAGACCCTATCCCGCAAGGCTACACTCTGAATCTGTTCACCTCAAATTTTTAGCACAGGATTAACATAGTGCCATCCAAGCCCTGTACATATATACATGTATATACACATAAATATATATGTACATACATCTCTATCTATATATGTGTATATATATATTTTTTTTTCCAACAATTGGGCTCTGAAAGAGCACACAGCGCTCTCCCCCACCATGTTGTAATGCATTCCTGACTTTCATTCAATATCCACCATGTCCGACGAGTTTCAAGGCTGTTCCGCCCTTTACTCATGGACTCAGCACAGAGGGAAATGAAAACTCACTGCTGCTTACTTCCCCACCCTTTATTGAAGGACTGGAAAGGCTTCTGAAGGGAAATGCTTTCCTTTCGTTGAAGCACGCTCTGCCAAGGTGAACAACAGCACGCAAACCTGACTTTCTTTCCTACTTAAGGATAATTGAAACCCTCTTCAACGTCTACATGAGCCCCCTCGCAGCCATCGCACGCCAACACAACCTCAACATCATCTCTTACGCCGACGACACCCAGCTGATCCTCTCCCTCACCAACGACCCCGCCACCGCCAGAGCCAACCTTCACGAAGGGATGAAAGACGTAGCCGAGTGGATGACGACCAGCCGCCTGAAACTGAACTCAGACAAGACGGAAGTTCTCATCCTGGGATCCTCACCCTCCGCCTGGGACGACTCCTGGTGGCCCCCCGCCCTAGGCAGCGCACCCAAACCAACAGACCACGCACGCAACCTGGGCTTCATCTTGGACTCCTCCCTCTCCATGACCAGACAAGTCAACGCCGTCTCCTCGTCATGCTTCAACATCCTGCGCATGCTTCGTAAGATCTTCCGGTGGATCCCCACCGAGACCAGGAAGACGGTCACCCAGGCCCTCGTCACCAGCCGCCTGGACTACGGCAACTCCCTCTTCGCCGGAACCACTGCCAAACTCCAGAAGAGACTCCAGTGGATCCAGAACGCCTCAGCACGACTCATCCTGGACTCATCCTGGACATCCCCCGGCGCAGCCACATCTCCGGACACCTGAAAGATCTGCACTGGCTACCGGTCAACAAGAGAATCACCTTCCGTCTCCTCACCCACGCACACAAAGCCCTGCACAACCAAGGTCCAGGATACCTCAACAGCCGCCTCAACTTCCACGCTCCCACACGCCAACTTCGATCGACCGGCCACGCCCCCCGCATCCGAAGAGCCACCACAGGAGGAAGGTCCTTCTCCTACCTGGCCGCCAAGACCTGGAACTTCCTCCCGAACCACCTCCGCCTGACCCAGGACCACCTCGCCTTCAGGAAACAGCTCAAGACCTGGCTGTTCGAGCAGTAGCGGACCACCCCTCCCCTAGCGCCTTGAGACCCACCGGGTGAGTAGTGCGCTTTATAAATGCTGTGATTGATTGATTGATTGATTGAAGCTGCAACAAACAGGGGGACTGAGCCTACTTATGGCGATCACTGCACACCTCTTCTGGACCGCAATCACCAGCATGCTGCTGGTTGTCTTGAAATGTGCCACGCCCACTGTGGGCGTTCTTTCCTTCAAGAAAGGGTCAGAAAGTAAGCAGCTGTGAGTTTTCATATCCCTCTGCGCTGAGTCCATGAGTAAGGGGCGGAACAGCCTTGAAACGCGTCAGACATGGTGGATATTGAATGAAAGTCAGGAATGCGAGCGTCAGCAAGGCATTACAACCGGATGGTGGGGGAGAGCGTTGTGTGTGTATATATATATATATATATATTCTTCAATTTGGCTCAAAGTTGTTTGTAATCCCCTGGCGCTCACATCACCGGTGCCGAACTTCCAAGCAGAGCCCTGCTCCAATTGTATTCTCCAAACTCCCTTCAACAAGGGAAACAAGTTCGCACTCACAAAAGGTTTTTAGTCCCAGTTATTCCGTTTTATTTGTCAATGTTTTTCAGCATTCCAAATTACAAAACCAACGCGTTTCGCAACCCACCGGTCGCTTGATCACGGTAAGTTACCGTGATCAAGCGACCGGTGGGTTGCGAAACGCGTTGGTTTTGTAATTTGGAATGCTGAAAAACATTGACAAATAAAACGGAATAACTGGGACTAAAAACCTTTTGTGAGTGCGAACTTGTTTCCCTTGTTGAAGGGAGTTTGGAGAATATATATATATATATACACACACATATATACACATTACCTACTGGTGGCCACCAGTGGGTAGTTATAGTTAGGACTATGTTTTCCATAGGAAAAGTGTCTGTGACTTGCCTGTATCTTTGGCGGTTGCAAGCAAATGGGTGGTTCCTGTTCGAAGAGCGGCCACATCAAAGGCAGGACCCAATATGTGTTTGGCACGTTCTCCTCAAGGAGCTGCACCCATGAGCTGGTTCAACATGTTTGCCAGGGTTTTTTGCGAAGGAAATTCGTGGTGTCGTCAAAAATATATTTTTTTATCTGGTGCACGGTCATAGACAGAGGAAAGGAAGAAAAGCAAACAGCCGACACGTGTTGCGCCTAATTGGCCGAGGGCTTTCTCGGGCTGTACATAATAAATGCATGATTAGTCCAAAAACGTATGTACCATGATTATAAGAAGAAACAAGCATTTACAATGCAATAGGTTTCGCAGCATTAAAGTTTGAGTTTTTGGCATTGTATATGACAATGCGCTGCATCCCAAAAAAATGTAAACTTTGAATTGGTGTAGTGGCAGAAGTACAGGCTAACTGATTCTTCGCACGCACCCATTCAGTTGTTGGCCTCTCAGCTGAGTCTGCCAACTCGACAAAAAAGCATTGGCAAAGCCACTAGGATGGTAGCCAATCCCAGATCTACTGGCTTTGTAAATTCAACTGGCTAGTCCTGCTGTTTCAGAGCACACAGAATTATCACATTCACATCCTAATAGCCCCCCTTCCCTATTATCCCCGTCTTGCCATGGACTGACTTCATGCAGGCCAGATGAAGGCATTTGAAGGATCACAGTCTACCTATCATGTGCATATCCTGTCAGTGAGCTGAACTCTACCTATGTGCTGACGTGAGGGATGTGCACATAATATAGCATGATGAGTTGGATATAGTGCACCACCACGATGGCTACATCTAACACAGGAATGTATTCGATCCTCTCCTGGAATGTGAACAGGATGGGGAGTAAGGTTAAGAGATGATTAGTGGTGGCCTATTTTAAAAGATTGAAACCTGATGTCATTCTCCCACAAAAGACACACTTAAAAGGCATTCAATGTGGGTTCCTAGGCCGAGGTGCATATAAAACGATGGCTCACGCTGGCTTTTCCAAGGCGATGGGTGTGGCAATACTCATCAGGAAAAACCCACCCTTCCACATAGATTGCACTTGGGCAGATCCCAACGGTACAAATGTAGCGATCAAAGGTGTGTGGAATAGAGGACACATCACGTTTGTTAGTGTATACGCACCGCCCAAGCTCCAATGGCAAACAATGGATAAGCTTGCAGCAATTTTATTAGAGGCGGGTTCAGGCACGCACATTATAGGGGGTGATTTTAATGACGTAATAGACCCCACGAGTGACCGTATGACTGTCCCAATGGGGAACTCCAAAGAGACGCTGCTCAAACAGTTTGCAGATACATTAACGCTCAGAGACATATGGCGCAGGCAGCATCCTCAGACCAGAGCCTATTCCTATTATTCAGGGGCGCACAAAGCCTTTTCGAGGATAGATGACATATTTGCACCAGTGGGGAACTGGGGGAGGTACACAAGATAGAATATTTGGCAAGGGGCCTCTCAGATCTCTCACCCTTGTGGCTCGCAGTGGGTACACGTACACAACGACAGAACGGGGAATGGAAATTGAATCCATGGGAACTCAATGACCCTCAGGTTGTTCAGGAGCTCAGGGTAGACACGGAGTGTATTTTAACGAGAATGTGGGGTCGGTGGATTTGGCCATTACACTATGGGAGGCATACAAACCTGTATTACGGGATAGGGCACAAAACATTATAGCTCACAAAACACTGAAAGAGGAAGAGGTGATCACGGGGTTGGAAGCCCAATTACTGCAGCTCGAATCACAGGCGAGCTCGGGCAATGATCCCTCCATACTACGCAGTCTACAACTCCTTCGGCAGGAATACTTTTCGCTGGCCAAAAAAGACGTACAACATACAATACAAGCCATGCACAGGCGTCTGTATGACGTATGTGACAAGACAGGTAGGCTGTTGGCATGGCTTAGCAAGAAGGAGCTTGACAGTAGATGGGTTTCGCTAATACAAACGGAGGATGGTCGAACTCATTTGACCCCAGTCGCGATAGCCAACGCCTTTGCAGACTACTATGAGGCCTTTTACAAGCAGCCCGAACTAGCCGAGCTGTCACAAATACAAGTATATCTTTGGGAGATACAGCTCCCCAAATTAGCGGACAGTGTGTCCAAGGCATTATACGATAAGATTACAAAAGAAGAAATTATGACAGCTATTAGCCAACTGAAAACTGGAAAGGACCCAGGACCTAATGGGCTGCCTCCTGAATTTTTTAAGCAACATGCAACGCTTTTTAGCCCGCACCTCATCCAACTATACATAGAGGCGCATGAGACAGGATGCCTCCCCAGAGACTTGCGGGCGCTACGATCGCAGTCATCCCCAAAAAGGACAGACCACCTCAGGCGTGTAGCTCATATCGCCCTTTCTCCCTCATAAACATGGAGACCAAGATACTAGCCAGAGTATTAGCAAACAGGCTGACCGCAGTAGTCACTGGCCTAATTTATAGAGACCAGTTTGGCTTCATGCCCAAAAGATCAACAAGACTCAACTTGAGGAGACTGCATAACTGGTTGGAAGTGGTTAGCAAAAGAGACGATCCACACCTTATCCTCTCCCTCGATGCCGAAAAGGCATTTGAAACTGTCCACTGACCTTTTCTTATGTCTGTTTTGGAAGAGTTCAGGGTTGGTCTGTATGAGAGACCCGTGGCCAGGGTTAGAGTTAATAGGGTAGTGTCGCGGGAATTCCCAGTAGGTAGAGGCAATCGACAGGGCTGCCCGTTATCCCCCTTGCTTTTTGTCCTGTTGCTGGAACCACTTGCCGGTGTGATTCAACTACACCCGGGCATAATGGGATTCAATAATGGAGAGAATGATGAGACCGACTAACGTATATCCCTTTATGCGGATGAGATGTTAATGTATGTCACAAACCCGGAAACAACACTCCCTAGAATCATGGACAGCTGTGCGACATATGGTGCACATGCGGGTAAAAAATTAACTGGGGGAAATTATACTTATATCCAGCAGACAAGAGTGGCGGCTATACTGTAAGCCCAAGCCAACTCCAGTTGGCGCGGGAGGGCATAAAATATTTAGGGATCTACGTTACAACGAACACGACAATGGCACTGGATCACAGTCTATACAGAGTGCTCAGGGGTTTCCGAGTGGAAGTGGAGAGGTGGAAGACTTTTCTACTGACGTTGCATGGCAGGGCAGCACTATACAAAATGATAGTGCTCTCAAAATTTCTTTATGTACTGCACTACACTTATCAGCTCATTCCGGTGGAGATGTTCCCTAAAATTGATGACCTACTACGGACTTTTCTCTGGGACGAGAGACCTCCGAGGATAACACTAGTAACGCTACAGCGTAATCAATACAACAGCGGTATTTCCCTGCCTGATCTTCGGGCATAGTATTGGGCAGGTCACCTAATTGTCGTGAATGAATGGCAGCACGTAGAGAGAGATCACCCCACATATGTACTTGAATGCACACAGTTTACCAAACGCCCACACACACATTATATATATGGGTGGAGTGGCACTGCACAGCTCTTGACAGCGACACAGATTTTGGTGGCAGCATGGAAACAGGCTGAGAGACAAATAAAATGGGATGGCTTGTCACTAGGAAATGCCCACTCTGGGTGGGGAACCGACTTCAGGAAATCACAAAATTGCGTGGTTTCCGACAGTGGGACTTGCTAGGCATTTCACAACTTGAGGACATATTACACCGGTAGGGGCTGGTTACTTTCACACACCTTCAGGCTGAATACATCATGAACACGACCCAAAACTCCAAATACCAGCAGCTGGCCCATGCATGGCGAGCGTAACACATAGACACCAATGACATTCCCGAGTATGCACCTTTGGAGAGGCGACTCCTGATAGGGGAGCTAGTGGAGAAGTCTGTTACCTGGACATATAGAATGATAATAAATAACAAGCCAGACATTTTGCAGAAGCTACAGGCGAAATGGGAGTCAGAGTTGGGGGAGATGGAGGACTTAGACTGGGAAATGGCATTGATGCATCCTCGAGAGGTGGCCATTAGGTTCAGGCTCCGACTGATTCAGTTTAAGTATCTGCACAGAGCATAGTATGACAAAGAGCTGTGGGGCATCCACAGGTACATTCTTCCACACAGTGTGGGATTGTTCTAAGATTCAACTGTATTGGGCTACCCTGTTGGAAGAGCTAGGAACTGTCCTGGGAGAGACTATTCCGCTTATTCCCCAGTTTGTTCTGTTGGGAATATCCTCTGAAATTGACCTCCCAAACCAAAGTTAACCCTACTTCAATTTGGATTAGTGGTGGCGAAACGCGACCTGGCTAAGGCATTGGGGGTAGTCGCGAAACCATCTCTGATTGAATGGAAAAAAAGCATGGATAAGTATATGTTGGGGGAATAGACGACTTATAAAGCACGGGGTTGCCCCAAAAAGTATTAGAAAATATGGAAACCATGGCTCACACATTATGCACTCTCGCTCACTGATTCACAATGATCCTCGGAGAATGATGAAATTAACGATCAATCATATTTTTGTGTGCAATCTTTTGTATGGACAGGTGGCGGAATCTCAAAAGCCTTTCATCCAGAATAGCGATCATCTCCTTCTGGCTACAGCTATCACTCTACAACCCAGCAGGCTCCAGCCCACTGGTCTTGCGGGCAATACAAATGGGGAGGAAATCCATGTTTTACAGAGGAGACTAAAGTGGAACAAAATAGACACATCCGCCCTAAGCAGGTGAAAAAACGATTGGCCGAGAACAGCTGAAGAATTCACAAGTGACAATTCCCTGAGAACTGGATTAAACTGTCGACCAAAGTATATAATCTCTTAATAGGTAAACAAAGAAGGCACCCCCCAACATTCAGAGAAAGGTCTTGTGTCAACTCCAACCTCGGTGCAAAATAGCGGAGCAAAGTAATAGGCTACTTGGAACTGCCTTGCGCAACCACAAGCGAGAGGGAAAAAACGAAACACACAGAAAAAATGTCTTGGATCATAAAAGGAAACAAGAATACATCGAATAGCTGCACGTCTTCACTTTGCTGACTCCAAGCAAACAGGTGGACTGCAGGCTGACTGCAGTAGTCACTGGCCTCATTCATAGAGACCAGTCTGGCTTCATGTCCAAAAGATCAACAAGACTCAACTTGAGGAGACTGCATAACTGGTTGAAAGTGATTAGCAAAAGAGACGATCCACACCTTATCCTCTCCCTCGATGTACTTTATGAGAGACCAGTGGCCAGGGTTAGAGTTAATGGGGTATTGTCGCTGGAATTCCCAGTAGGTAGAGGCAATTGACAGGGCTGCCCATTATCCCCCTTGCTTTTTGTCCTGTTGCTGGAACCACTTGCCTGTGTGATGCGACTACACCCGGGCATAATGGGATTCAGTAATGGAGAGAATGATGAGACCGACTAACGTATATCCCTTTATGCGGAGGACATATTAATGTATGTCACAAACCCGGAAACAACACTCCCTAGAATCATGTACAGCTGTGAGACATATGATGCACATGCGGGTACAAAATTAACTGGGGGAAATTATACTTATATCCAGCAGACAAGAGTGGCGGCTATACTGTAGGCCCAAGCCAACTCCAGTTGGCACGGGAGGGCATAACATATTTAGGGATCTAAACACAATGGCGCTGGATCACAATCTATACAGAGTGCTCAGGGATTTCCGAGTGGAAGTGGAGAGGTGGAAGACTTTGCTACTGACGTTGCAAGGCAGGGCAGCACTATACAAAATGATAGTGCTCTCAAAATTTCTTTATGTACTGCACAACACCTATCAGCTCATTCCGGTGGAGATGTTCACTAAAATTGATGTCCTACTATGGACTTTTCTCTGGGACGAGAGACCTCCGAGGATAACACTAGTGACGCTACAGCGTAATCAATACAACAGCGGTATTTCCCTGCCTGATCTTCGGGCATAGTATTGGGCAGGTCACCTAATTGTTGTGAACGAATGGCAGCACGTAAAGAGAGATCACCCCACATATGTACTTGAAGGCACACAGTTTACCAAACGCCCACACACACATTATATATGGGTGGAGTGGCGTTGCACAGCTCTTGAGAGCAACACAAATTGTGGTGACAGCATGGAAACAGACTGAGAGACCAATTAAATGGGATGGCGTGTCACTAGGGAAACCCCACTCTGGGTGGGGAACCGACTTCAGGAAATCACAAAATTACGTGGTTTCCAACAGTGGGACTTGCTAGGCATTTCACAACTTGAGGACATATTACACTGTAAAGAGCTGGTTACTTTCACACACCTTCAGGCTGAATACGACATGAACACGACTCAACACTCCAAATACCTGCAGCTGGCCCATGCTTGGTGAGTGCAACACATAGACACCAATGACATTCCTGAGTATGCACCTTTGGAGAGGCGACTCCTGATAGGGGAGCTAGTGGAGAAGTCTGTTACCTGGACATATAGAACGATAATAAATAAATGTTCTCTACAAGTGGCATCTACTCTTTCTACTTATGAATTATGCAGCCCCCCTCCTTTAATAGCTCCTACCTTGTCACTTAGCATTGGTAACCAATTAGCAGCTGTTACAAGTCGACCAAATCAAGACCTGCATCTGCCAATCACTATGACCCAAGAGTCATTGTCTGACCCTGACGTAGCTAACACCACAAAAATCCTGTCATGGAATATAGCAGGACTGGCTGCAAAAGTAAAGGATCACACATGGGTGGAATTCATAAAGAACTTTGCTATACTATGCTTTCAAGAAACATGGCACGTAGATAACAACGTCTTCATTGAGGGATTCCAGAGTTTCTTTGTGCCAGCAATTCCATCACCCAGTGGCAGACCAAAGGGGGGCCTGGCAATATTCATCAGCCTCTCCCTTATCTGTCAGGCAAAAACCAAACAACTGGAAAACAGGAATATACAGGTTATGGAGCTAAGGAAGGGCAGAAAGGCACTAACCTTGGTCAATTTCTATAACTCAGTATCACCACCAGGAGAGTGTAACATTGTTAAACTCCACAACTATCTGCAAGGTGAAATGGTAAAATTACCACGGAACATAATAATCACTGGTGACTTTAATGCGCACATTTGTGGAAATCCTGTCGTGACAACTATGGGCTCCTTGGGGTGTGAAAACAGGGCAGGTCTTCATTTTGCTCACTGTCCACGAGGAACTCATGTAAATAATCTAATCGATGACCTGAACTTGAGTGTCGCCATGTCCCTGAAAGATGATTCCTTTATCTTCAAAGCACCAACTTTTAAAGGTTCCGAGCATGGCTCCTTCATTGATCATATTCTCCTCTCAGTTGATTTGGCAAATTTAGCCCCAAACTTCAACATACATGAAAGCATCTTTAGTGACCATAATCCAATTTCGATTGAACTAGGAGTGGGACTCTTTGATTCACGGAAAAATCACGAAGATATGGGTGCTCTAAAGTTGATCAATGGAAATCGTCGCTTGAAATGGTCCATGATAAATAGTGACACACTGTACAAATCTGTTAATACGAGTTGCAACCAGGAACTCAATCGGTGTGTCTCTGAGTCCACTCCACCTGAAATCATCTTATCTGCTTTTGCTGATGTGGTGCAAAAAATCGGCCAATTGCTATCTGTACCAGTAAAGGGCCCAACAGCTTGCCAGCCAAGATGGTTTGACCAGGCTTGTTCGGTAGCTAGCCGGAACTTGAAAATGGCCCTTAGGAAAAAACCAAGGGATTCCGCAAATATAAAAACGCTGCGATCTGTATATAAATCAACTATGGCTACTCGAAAAAAGGACATAAAAGCACAGGTCTGGGAGTCTTTGCTAGACCCATCAACCCTGGGCAACAGCTCTAAGTTTTGGAGCATAATAAATAAGCCTATGTTTGATGAACCAAATGCCTCCAGTCTTGGAACCACTATACCCGAGGACGAGTGGGTCTCCCATTTCAGTTCAATTTTTAAGAGCGATGAACCACAGGTGTTAAATGAAATTAAAATCACAGAAAAAGCTCCTTTGCAGTTCACAGTTGAAGAAGTTGAAAAGGGGATTCGTGGTTTAACCAGTAATAAGGCCCCGGGCCCAGACGGCCTTCCTCCAGACTTATATAAATCAAATATCCCATTATGGGGCCCAATCCTTACTGCGGTTGTAAACGCAGGAGTTGCAACTGGGAGCCCAAAGTCTTGGGGGGCCTCTACCATAGTTCCCGTCTATAAGAAGGGTGATAGAAACAATGCAGCTTGTTATAGGCCCATATCCCTGATAAATTCAGTTGCAAAGGTAGTGGGAGGAATAATTTTAAACAGGCTGACCACGTGGGCTAAACTCAATAATGTAATGTCCCCTGTTTAATATGGGTTCAGACCAGGGCACTCAACAATAACTCAATGCCTGAACTTATATTTAATTTGCGGTAAATATACAATGGCCAGAAAAGGAAATATGTATATGGCCTTTATGGACTTATCATCGGCCTTTGATTGTGTCGACAGAGGAATGCTTTGGGACGTTTTGCTTAAAATGGGAGTCGAGAAGAATTTGATCAACTTTTTGGCTGACCTCCATAGTGATACTCGAGCAAATGTCCGCTATACAAAAGACTTGAAAGTTACTAGAGATTTCAAGATAAATCGGGGCGTTAGGCAGGGCTGTATTTTAGCACCGTTTCTTTTTAACTTATACATTAACGGCCTTGAGGAGCATCTTTTAAACACAAAAACTGATTATCCATACATAGCGAGAAAGGGCGTGCCTGTCCTGCTTTATGCAGACAACGCCGTCCTTGTCTCCAGAACCGCACTGGGCCTTCAAATATTACTTGATTCTTTTTTTTCTTTTATGAAATCACGGGGTCTAAGTATCAACAATACAAAATCATTTGCCATGAAGATTGGTTCCGGTACAAAAAAGTCTCATCCTTTTTTTGTTAATGGGGAAAAAATACCGATAACAAAGACCTTTTCTTATCTTGGCGTATTGTTTGACCATAAACTTACTTGGGGACCTGCGGTAAGGAAAAAAAGGGAGAAACAGCAAGGACAAATGCTGCAATAATAGACTTTGGACGTAAAATGGGAAACACGCCAGTGGCTGCTCTGGTAAAATTATATCAAGCTAAAAGCACCGCTGTGGCCTGCTACGGAAGTGAACTTTGGGAATTTGTTCCTGCGAGTGAGCTCGTTACAACTGAAAACAATTTCCTAAAACAAGTACTAAGTCTACCCAAAGGTACAGCTAACTTCTCCACGCACAAAGAACTTGGTATGTCCTACCTAGGAGATAAAATAGCTGTTAACCCCATGCTGTGTTGGTTAAATTGTTGGACAAATGATGCTATACCATTTACCCAAAATATCCTTCTTGAAGCACTTACTTGGGAAGGGAAATACAAGATACCCTGGTTAAAATACATCAGAAACAGTCTTCATGAACTGGGTCGGCTTGAACTCTTCCTAGCGCCTCAGCAAGTAACCAAACAAGAAGTAACTCATGTGAAAGACATTTTCATGTTTAAACGGCAGGTAGCTAGGGAAGAGTCCGAGCTTAAAAAATGCAGTGTGAGGAAACATTTCTTAATAAAATCATGCGTGCAAATTGAACCCTACCTATCTTGGCCCATTTCTAGATATGATCGTTTTCTGATGTCCAGATTTCGTTTTGACCTGTACCATCTGTTGCTAGCCGTGCCTAGTGGGGCCCATAGAGGACAAGTGTTGCCGGCTTGCGGCTGCGACTGCGACAGTAAGTCTCCGCAAGACCTGGCCCACTTTTTATTTATATGCTCCTACTACACTATACCAAGAAAACAGTTTTTAAAACCCCTTTTTAAACAACTGAATTTTGTACAAATAAGGCCTGCATCATTTTATCTTCAAATGCTACAAGTACCATGTTTTTATGTAATTTTTAAAAAACGGCCCTGAAATTTAGAAAAAGTATGGAAGGTTAATTTTAACTTTTTTAAACACTGTTCTGAATTGTTCTCTTAACAATGTTTTGATTGTACATGTTTTTTATTTGCACTTTTATGACTGTATTACATACAGCCGAATAAAGGAATTTTGAATTGAATTGAATTGAATTGATAATAAATAACAAGCCAGAAATTTTGCAGAAGCTACAGGCGAAATGGGAGTCAGAGTTGGGGGAGATGGAGGACTTAGACTGGGAAATGGCATTGATGCATCCTCGAGAGGTGGCCATTAGGTTCAGGCTCCGACTGATTCAGTTTAAGTATCTGCACACAGCATACTATGACAGAGAGCGACTGCACCATATAGGGAGGGCAGAAACACCTGACTGTTTGCGCTGTGGGGCATCCACAGGTACATTCTTTCACACAGTGTGGGATTGTTCTAAGATTCAACTGTATTGGGCTACCCTGTTGGAAGAGCTAGAAACTGTCCTGGGAGAGACTATTCCGCTTAGTCCCCAGTTTGTTCTGTTGGGAATATCCTCTGAAATTGACCTCCCAAACCAAATTTAACCCTAATTCAATTTGGATTAGTGGTGGCGAAACGCGACCTGGCTAAGGCATTGGGGGTAGTCGCGAAACCATCTCTGATTGAATGGAAAAAAAGCATGGATAAGTATATGTTGGGGGAATAGACGACTTATAAAGCACGGGGTTGCCCCAAAAAGTATTAGAAAATATGGAAACCATGGCTCACACATTATGCACTCTCGCTCACTGATTCACAATGATCCTCGGAGAATGATGAAATTAACGCTCAATCATATTTTTGTGTGCAATCTTTTGTATGGACAGGTGGCGGAATCTCAAAAGCCTTTCATCCAGAATAGCGATCATCTCCTTCTGGCTACAGCTATCACTCTACAACCCAGCAGGCTCCAGCCCACTGGTCTTGTGGGCAATACAAATGGGGAGGAAATCCATGTTTTACAGAGGAGACTAAAGTGGAACAAAATAGACACGTCCGCCCTAAGCAGGTGGAAAAACGATTGGCCGAGAACAGCTGAAGAATTCACAAGTGACAATTCCCTGAGAACTGGATTAAACTGTCGACCAAAGTATATAGTCTCTTAATAGGTAAACAAAGAAGGCACCCCCCAACATTCAGAGAAAGGTCTTGTGTCAACTCCAACCTCGGTGCAAAATAGCGGAGCAAAGTAATAGGCTACTTGGGACTGCCTTGCGCAACCACAAGCGAGAGGGAAAAAATGAAACACACAGAAAAAATGTCTTGGATCATAAAAGGAAACAAGAATACATCGAATAGCTGCACGTCTTCACTTTGCTGACTCCAAGCAAACAGGTGGACTTCAGGCTGACTGCAGTAGTCACTGGCCTCATTCATAGAGACCAGTCTGGCTTCATGTCCAAAAGATCAACAAGACTCAACTTGAGGAGACTGCATAACTGGTTGAAAGTGATTAGTAAAAGAGACGATCCACACCTTATCCTCTCCCTCGATGTACTTTATGAGAGACCAGTGGCCAGGGTTAGAGTTAATGGGGTATTGTCGCTGTAATTCCCAGTAGGTAGAGGCAATTGACAGGGCTGCCCATTATCCCCCTTGCTTTTTGTCCTGTTGCTGGAACCACTTGCCTGTGTGATGCGACTACACCCGGGCATAATGGGATTCAGTAATGGAGAGAATGATGAGACCGACTAACGTATATCCCTTTATGCGGAGGACATATTAATGTATGTCACAAACCCGGAAACAACACTCCCTAGAATCATGTACAGCTGTGAGACATATGATGCACATGCGGGTACAAAATTAACAGGGGGAAATTATACTTATATCCAGCAGACAAGAGTGTCGGCTATACTGTAGGCCCAAGCCAACTCCAGTTGGCATGGGAGGGCATAACATATTTAGGGATCTAAACACAATGGCGCTGGATCACAATCTATACAGAGTGCTCAGGGATTTCCGAGTGGAAGTGGAGAGGTGGAAGACTTTGCTACTGACGTTGCAAGGCAGGGCAGCACTATACAAAATGATAGTGCTCTCAAAATTTCTTTATGTACTGCACAACACCTATCAGCTCATTCCGGTGGAGATGTTCACTAAAATTGATGTCCTACTATGGACTTTTCTCTGGGACGAGAGACCTCCGAGGATAACACTAGTGACGCTACAGCGTAATCAATACAACAGCGGTATTTCCCTGCCTGATCTTCGGGCATAGTATTGGGCAGGTCACCTAATTGTTGTGAACGAATGGCAGCACGTAGAGAGAGATCACCCCACATATGTACTTGAAGGCACACAGTTTACCAAACGCCCACACACACATTATATATGGGTGGAGTGGCGATGCACAGCTCTTGAGAGCAACACAAATTGTGGTGACAGCATGGAAACAGACTGAGAGACCAATTAAATGGGATGGCGTGTCACTAGGGAAACCCCACTCTGGGTGGGGAACCGACTTCAGGAAATCACAAAATTACGTGGTTTCCAACAGTGGGACTTGCTAGGCATTTCACAACTTGAGGACATATTACACTGTAAAGAGCTGGTTACTTTCACACACCTTCGGGCTGAATACGACATGAACACGACTCAACACTCCAAATACCTGCAGCTGGCCCATGCTTGGTGAGTGCAACACATAGACACCAATGACATTCCTGAGTATGCACCTTTGGAGAGGCGACTCCTGATAGGGGAGCTAGTGGAGAAGTCTGTTACCTGGACATATAGAACGATAATAAATAAATGTTCTCTACAAGCGGCATCTACTCTTGATACTTATGAATTATGCAGCCCCCCTCCTTTAATAGCTCCTACCTTGTCACTTAGCATTGGAAACCAATTAGTAAAGTCCACATTTGTAAAGTCCACATTTGTAAAGCGCACAATCACCCGTAAGGGTCTCTAGGCGCTGGGGGCCGTCGGGAAGATTAAGCGAGCTATTGCCCAGAGTCACATGGTGCTGGGCTAACCTGCCGCCGGAGCCGGGGATCGAACCGTGGTCCCCAGATTCCAGCGTCAGTCGCCCTGGCCGCGGCGCCACACCTCTTCAAGACGAAGAGGTGTGGCCACACCTCTTCAAAACAATTAGCAGCTGTTACAAGTCGACCAAATCAAGACCTGCATCTGCCAACCACTATGACCCAAGAGTCATTGTCTGACCCTGACGTAGCTAACACCACAAAAATCATGTCATGGAATATAGCAGGACTGGCTGCAAAAGTAAAGGATCACACATGGGTGGAATTCATAAAGAACTTTGCTATACTATGCTTTCAAGAAACATGGCATGCAGATAACAACGTCTTCATTGAGGGATTCCAGAGTTTCTTTGTGCCAGCAATTCCATCACCCAGTGGCAGACCAAAGGGGGGCCTGGCAATATTCATCAGCCTCTCCCTTATCTGTCAGGCAAAAACCAAACAACTGGAAAACAGGAATATACAGGTTATGGAGCTAAGGAAGGGCAGAAAGGCACTAACCTTGGTCGATTTCTATAACTCAGTATCACCACCAGGAGAGTGTAACATCGTTAAACTCCACAACTATCTGCAAGGTGAAATGGTAAAATTACCACGGAACATAATAATCACTGGTGACTTTAATGCGCACATTTGTGGAAATCCTGTTGTGACAACTATGGGCTCCTTGGGGTGTGAAAACAGGGCAGGTCTTCATTTTGCTCACTGTCCACGAGGAACTCATGTAAATAATCTAATCGATGACCTGAACTTGAGTGTCGCCATGTCCCTGAAAGATGATTCCTTTATCTTCAAAGCACCAACTTTTAAAGGTTCCGAGCATGGCTCCTTCATTGATCATATTCTCCTCTCAGTTGATCTGGCAAATTTAGCCCCAAACTTCAACATACATGAAAGCATCTTTAGTGACCATAATCCAATTTCGATTGAACTAGGAGTGGGACTCTTTGATTCACGGAAAAATCACGAAGATATGGGTGCTCTAAAGTTGATCAATGGAAATCGTCGCTTGAAATGGTCCATGATAAATAGTGACACACTGTACAAATCTGTTAATACGAGTTGCAACCAGGAACTCAATCTGTGTGTCTCTGAGTCCACTCCACCTGAAATCATCTTATCTGCTTTTGTTGATGTGGTGCAAAAAATCGGCCAATTGCTATCTGTACCAGTAAAGGGCCCAACAGCTTGCCAGCCAAGATGGTTTGACCAGGCTTGTTCGGTAGCTAGCCGGAACTTGAAAATGGCCCTTAGGAAAAAACCAAGGGATTCCGCAAATATAAAAACGCTGCGATCTGTATATAAATCAACTATGGCTACTCGAAAAAAGGACATAAAAGCACAGGTCTGGGAGTCTTTGCTAGACCCATCAACCCTGGGCAACAGCTCTAAGTTTTGGAGCATAATAAATAAGCCTATGTTTGATGAACCAAATGCCTCCAGTCTTGGAACCACTATACCCGAGGACGAGTGGGTCTCCCATTTCAGTTCAATTTTTAAGAGCGATGAACCACAGGTGTTAAATGAAATTAAAATCACAGAAAAAGCTCCTTTGCAGTTCACAGTTGAAGAAGTTGAAAAGGGGATTTGTGGTTTAACCAGTAATAAGGCCCCGGGCCCAGACGGCCTTCCTCCAGACTTATATAAATCAAATATCCCATTATGGGGCCCAATCCTTACTGCGGTTGTAAGCGCAGGAGTTGCAACTGGGAGCCCAAAGTCTTGGGGGGCCTCTACTATAGTTCCCGTCTATAAGAAGGGTGATAGAAACAATGCAGCTTGTTATAGGCCCATATCCCTGATAAATTCAGTTGCAAAGGTAGTGGGAGGAATAATTTTAAACAGGCTGACCACGTGGGCTAAACTCAATAATGTAATGTCCCCTGTTTAATATGGGTTCAGACCAGGGCACTCAACAATAACTCAATGCCTGAACTTATATTTAATTTGCGGTAAATATACAATGGCCAGAAAAGGAAATATGTATATGGCCTTTATGGACTTATCATCGGCCTTTGATTGTGTCGACAGAGGAATGCTTTGGGACGTTTTGCTTAAAATGGGAGTCGAGAAGAATTTGATCAACTTTTTGGCTGACCTCCATAGTGATACTCGAGCAAATGTCCGCTATACAAAAGACTTGAAAGTTACTAGAGATTTCAAGATAAATCGGGGCGTTAGGCAGGGCTGTATTTTAGCACCGTTTCTTTTTAACTTATACATTAACGGCCTTGAGGAGCATCTTTTAAACACAAAAACTGATTATCCATACATAGCGAGAAAGGGCGTGCCTGTCCTGCTTTATGCAGACGACGCCGTCCTTGTCTCCAGAACCGCACTGGGCCTTCAAATATTACTTGATTCTTTTTTTTCTTTTATGAAATCACGGGGTCTAAGTATCAACAATACAAAATCATTTGCCATGAAGATTGGTTCCGGTACAAAAAAGTCTCATCCTTTTTTTGTTAATGGGGAAAAAATACCGATAACAAAGACCTTTTCTTATCTTGGCGTATTGTTTGACCATAAACTTACTTGGGGACCTGCGGTAAGGAAAAAAAGGGAGAAACAGCAAGGACAAATGCTGCAATAATAGACTTTGGACGTAAAATGGGAAACACGCCAGTGGCAGCTCTGGTAAAATTATATCAAGCTAAAAGCACCGCTGTGGCCTGCTACGGAAGTGAACTTTGGGAATTTGTTCCTGCGAGTGAGCTCGTTACAACTGAAAACAATTTCCTAAAACAAGTACTAAGTCTACCCAAAGGTACAGCTAACTTCTCCACGCACGAAGAACTTGGTATGTCCTACCTAGGAGATAAAATATCTGTTAACCCCCTGCTGTGTTGGTTAAATTGTTGGACAAATGATGCTATACCATTTACCCAAAATATCCTTCTTGAAGCACTTACTTGGGAAGGGAAATACAAGATACCCTGGTTAAAATACATCAGAAACAGTCTTCATGAACTGGGTCGGCTTGAACTCTTCCTAGCGCCTCAGCAAGTAACCAAACAAGAAGTAACTCATGTGAAAGACATTTTCATGTTGAAACGGCAGGTAGCTAGGGAAGAGTCCGAGCTTAAAAAATGCAGTGTGAGGAAACATTTCTTAATAAAATCATGCGTGCAAATTGAACACTACCTATCTTGGCCCATTTCTAGATATGATCGTTTTCTGATGTCCGGATTTCGTTTTGACCTGTACCATCTGTTGCTAGCCGTGCCTAGTGGGGCCCATAGAGGGCAAGTGTTGCCGGCTTGCGGCTGCGACTGCGACAGTAAGTCTCTGCAAGACCTGGCCCACTTTTTATTTATATGCTCCTACTACACTATACCAAGAAAACAGTTTTTAAAACCCCTTTTTAAACAACTGAATTTTGTACAAATAAGGCCTGCATTATTTTATCTTCAAATGCTACACTGTGAAAGTACCATGTTTTTATGTAATTTTTTAAAAACGGCCCTGAAATTTAGAAAAAGTATGGAAGGTTAATTTTAACTTTTTTTAACACTGTTCTGAATTGTTCTCTTAACAATGTTTTGATTGTACATGTTTTTTATTTGCACTTTTATGACTGTATTACATACAGCCGAATAAAGGAAATTTGAATTGAATTGAATTGAATTGATAATAAGTAACAAGCCAGAAATTTTGCAGACGCTACAGGCGAAATGGGAGTCAGAGTTGGGGGAGATGGAGGACTTAGACTGGGAAATGGCATTGATGCATCCTCGAGAGGTGGCCATTGGGTTCAGGCTCCGACTGATTCAGTTTAAGTATCTGCACAGAGCATACTATGACAGAGAGCGACTGCACCATATAGGGAGGGCAGAAACACCTGACTGCTTGCGCTGTGGGGCATCCACAGGTACATTCTTCCACACAGTGTGGGATTGTTCTAAGATTCAACTGTATTGGACTACCCTGTTGGAAGAGCTAGGAACTGTCCTGGGAGAGACTATTCCGCTTAGTCCCCAGTTTGTTCTGTTGGGAATATCCACTGAAATTGACCTCCCCAAACCAAAGTTAACCCTACTTCAATTTGGATTAGTGGTGGCGAAACGCGACCTGGCTAAGGCATGGGGCAGTGGTGAACCCATCTCTGATTGAATGGAAAAAATGCATGGATATGGATATGTTGGGGGAAAAGATGACTTATAAAGCACAGGGTTGCCCCAAAAAAGTTTTGGAAAATATGGAAACAATGGCTCACACATTATGGACTCTCACTTACTGATTCACAATGCTCCTCGGAGTATGATGAAATTAACGATCGATTATATTTTTGTGTGCAATCTTTTGTATGGACAGGTGGCGGAATCTCAAAATGATACAAAAGGGGATGATGGACGGAGCGTTTGAGCAAATCACACCCAGTGAACTGATCTGGGTTTAATCCATCACCATTCTTTAGCTCACTCCGCCACCCCAGTTCAGACATGGCCATATGCAAATCAGTCTGACCCTGTGCCTCATGGGAACAGTCCAGCCCAAACTGCAAAAGCCATGTCTTCCCTGGACCAGAAACAAGCATCCTTGGACCGGTTTCTGGCATTTCAGCCGTCATCAGTCAGGCTAGCTTGAATCCAGTGGCAAAGTGAGCAAGGGACTCACGTCTGAGCATACCCTGCCAACTTAGGGCGAACAAAGCGATACAAAAGGGGATGATGGACGGAGCATTTGGGCAAATCAAACATTTATCCCCAGTCAACTGATCTGGGTTTAATCCATCACCATTCTTTAACTCACTCCCCCACCCCAGTTCAGACATGGACACTGGAGTCAAGCTATCCTGGCTGCTGATGGCTGACAGCCAGAAACCGGTCCTAGAATGCTTGATTCCGGTCCAGGAAAGACATGGCTTGGCAGTTCGGGCTGGACTGTTCCCATGAGGCACAGGGTCAAGGCTGATTTGCATATGGCCATGTCTGAACTGGGGTGGTGTGGAGTGCAAAAAAACGACTGATTTAGGCCCAGATCTCTGCACTGGGGTGAATGTATGACATTGTTCTGCATTCTGTCCAACAACTGTTGTTTTGGCGGAATT
The DNA here is from genome assembly GCF_964261635.1 of Lissotriton helveticus. NCBI lineage: Eukaryota > Metazoa > Chordata > Amphibia > Caudata > Salamandridae > Lissotriton > Lissotriton helveticus. The sequence continues at coordinate 246,707 of NW_027611658.1, read as the reverse complement.
TCAAAAGCCTGTCATCCAGAGTAGTGATCATCTCCCTCTGGCTATAGCTATCACTCTACAACCCAGCAGGCTCCAGCCCACTGGTCTTGCAGGCAATACAAATGGGGAAGAAATCCATGTTTTACCGAGGAGACTAAAGTGGAACAAAATAGACACATCCGCCCTAAGTAGGTGGAAAAACGATTGGCCAAAAACAGCTGAAGAATTCACAAGTGACAATTCCCTGAGAACTGGATTAAACTCTCAACCAAGGGATATATTCTCTTAATAGGTAAACAAAGAAGGCACCTCCCAACATTCAGAGAAAGGTCTTGTTGTCAACTCCAAACTCGGTGCAAAAAAGCGGAGCAAAGTAAGAGGCTACTTAAAACTGCCTTACGCAACCACAAGCGAGAGGGAAACAACGAAACACATCAAAACCTACTTCTAGCACGGAAAACACACAGAAAAAATGTCTGGGATCATAAAAGGAAACAACAAGACATCGAATGGCTGCACGTCTTCACTTTGCTGACTCCAAGCAAACAGGCGAAATTCTGGTCGTATATTAACAGGTTCTCAGGGCACAGCCATGATCGGCGCAATGTGGTCGCCAGTGACAAATGGATAAATCATGTAACTTTACTATACTTTGCAACCCCTAACCCGCCATCACTGGGCACGCAAAGGCCCCTCATCATCAAGGGTTCGATTGACACTATATCTAACGCTAACCTTTTAACCCCCAAAATCGGCCTAAATAGATTATGTTCAATGCAGTACGCAGACGATATGGTGTTACTGAACCACACACAAATAGGCATGCAAAGATTACTAGCTGCACTAAACATTTACAACAACGAATTACGAGTGAACGCAGGAAAAACAAAGGTAGTGATATTTGGGAAATATACCAACAAACTCAGACAACAGTGGAGACTGGGTAATTTAAAAATAGTAACAGCGACCAAATACAACTACCTGGGGGTGTGGCTGATGAGCAATGGGAAACCAAAAGCACACATTGCTTCAGTTGAAACAAATGCCAAAGCAGTAACGTTCGCTCTGTGCAAACTGTACTCCAAGCTAAGCAGCCCGTCGACCAAAGCAATTAGAAAGGTTATAAATGCCAAATTCCTCCCGGCAATCACATATGGTCAGATAGCATTCCCAGCAGCTTTCATTAACACTATGGAACATGCTAATTGTTGCGCATTTAAACAAATCTTTCAGATTCCTGCCCACGCTCGCAATGCTCTGGTGCGATTGGAATTTGGACTGAATAAACAGAGATATGGGCATTGGGCCTCAATGGTGCAGTTCCGTCGAGGGGTTTGCGGAGCCCCCCGCACACAATGAAGTCTATTCTAAAGATAATTTTTATGAAAGGAATCAACCCCTGGCGTGAAGGCCTGCCTACTGCCTTTAGTAAATTGAACCTCGGCATGACCAAACTGCAGGATTTTATTCAGCAGCCTGGCATCCTAAAGCCCATACTGAAAAAACAAGTATGATTATTATCAAAGGAAGAGGACTTGAAGGAACTGAATTCATCCAGTAGTAATATTGTGATACTTGCAAGTTCCTATGAAGACCACCTACGGCAGCCATACCTCGACACGGCTTTAAACAAGACGATTTTAAAAAACATTTTTATGGTGAGACTTATGGTCTTGCCGATCAAAGACATCAACAGCAGCTCGAAAGCCTTAATGGCAATATCAACTTGCATGTCCTTGTTTGTTATACGCACAATGCACTCTATTGAAACCCTTGTTCCTAAAACAGGATGTCGGACCTGTACTGAAGCTATGAAACTTCTTTTTAATATGAAGACTCCAATGGAATTGGCAAGGTTTGCATATAAAGCTAAAGAACTCTTAGGTAAAGCCGGCGCATCGCACCTTTGAAATGAAATAACTTGGCGCGAAGAACTCTTGCTTCATTTAGGATTGTACATCTTTTACTTTATTGAAATTAAATCATCTACGTATATTTTGTATTCAGTTTAATTATGCCACTGTCGGACTTATGTATTTTACCATAACATCGAAACTTTTACTTAAAATATGGCTTGAACATTCCGAAGATAATTACGAAAGCATTTTATAAGTTGGTGACTCCATCCCTCCCCTGCAAGACTTGAAAAGTTTGCACACAAGGGGCAGGATGTATGGAAATTGATTTATTGGCTTTATACCAGTACCTTATTGATTTTATCTGTTTTTAAGCCCCGTTCGTAAAAAGCATCTTGTTTAGTTTTAGCAGATACAATATATCAAAACTCACTAGGTATGTATTAACTGGAACGAAGTAAGTGATATTTTATTTGAAAATGTTGTAACAATTTGTATTAATTGACACAATAAACTACTCATACTCATACTCACTGATTCACAATGATTTCTTATGGTGGGTGTGCGGGATGCGAGACAAGAAGGGTCACACAATATTGTACAAATATATGATACAGTTATTTGATTGTCCACCGCTGTCGTTCCTGTATGCCACTGACGTCGCACTGAATATACCACTATGTTTTGCTGCTGAAAAATGCTTTTGTAATGCAACTAAGAAAATGTCAATAAACATATTTTAAAAAAAGAATGCTGTGAATAAGCTCTCATCCCCCCTCATTTCACCTTAATCGCCTTGATCTTACTCTCACGCCTCAATTTACGTCCTGCGTGTCTCCAACACCACCTAACCCTCCCAGACCTTTTACAATCTCTCCCCAACCAGTCCCCTGACCTAGCATCACCAAAGCCTTCACCCACAACAGGCCCTACACTCACACCTCCCCGGCCCACGTTCTGTTACACCACAGATCCAACACCGGTGTAACTTCTCCCGCTCATCTGCACCATCTCCATCCCATGTTACTAACCTGTAGGTCTCATCCAAGCTGGCCATCAGTACATACCAAGTCCAAGAATCCACCATCCTTGGATCCTAAACCACACACCTCATGTATCCTCTCATCCCTCATGCCCCTCTATCCTCCCCTTTAGTGCACTGCGTTTTCTCAATATATCTAGAAACGTATACCAAAATTTTCAAAATTCCAACCAAACAAATTGACTCAACAATACTTGTACATTCTTGTACACATTTAAAATATCAGAACAACGACTTAATCATGTTGCCAAATTCATTATTTTTTATAGGTTCATAAATCTTTTTTAGACCTATTTAGCAATTCAATATCATTGCAAGTACATTTCAAGTGTTCAAAACAAACATCCATTCAAGACGAAAATACTGTTAGCTTCATCTGTATTTTCGTGAATTCCCAATGCATTTCGATGCCACTGCATCTTCGTCAGGGGAATGAACTGTATAAACAAATAACAATAGCCATATGTCCAAAATGCAAACAGTATCATTTTTTCAAAAAAACATTTCACAAAGGTTATCTTTTAGGCATTTTTCTCGAAGATAGAATACAACTCTATTTTATCCAAACACACTGCCCTCCCAAGCAAAAATATGTGAATCATCTGTGGTGTTCCCTATACATGCCATTAGATTCAAGCAAGTGCAATCAACGTGTATGTTATCTGAGTGCAAAAACATAATAAAGAGAAAAGAAAATTCATATACAACATACCCTCTCAACAAGCTTTATGAACCTATAAAAAATAATGAATTTGGCAACATGATTAAGTCGTTGTTCTGATATTTTAAATGTGTACAAGAATGTACAAGTATTGTTGAGTCAATTTGTTTGGTTGGAATTTTGAAAATTTTGGTATACGTTTTTAGATATATTGAGAAAACGCAGTGCACTAAAGCAAATTTGAACAGTGCATTCCTGCACTAGACACAGTTGTGTCTGTGAATTCAGTTATTATAGAGTCCTGACAGGGGTTAGTCAGGGAGCAGGTCTGCACCATTTAGTTAAAACATTTGAGTACAAATGATAGATAGTGGTGTGCAGGTTACCCACATATTTTGAATTTATTAAGTTACCCCATTCAGTAACCAGCACCCTAAGTACATAAAAATGAATTTCGAAGAAATATCACATTTAACAGCTAATCAAGCAGAGGTAAAAGGTTACACGGAGGCAGAAGCTACAAACATTTACTCTTTGATTAAGGAAACAACGGCTTTCCAAGCTGCACCAGGCACAACTAGCAAAACTCTCAAGCAACTACAATACACACTGAGAAAAGAGGTTAACCAGAGACTTCATGCCTCCACGCTCATTCAGTACCACCGGGTGAAACGGATCCCACGAGGGTTAAGGATCGCTTTGAAACCCATGCTCTTCAAATTTAATAAACCGTTCATGGTCAAGTGGTACTCAATTCTAAATAAGTGCTCACTCGATTTGATACTCTTAATCATAGAAGAGTTATCGGAGATTCTTAAGGAATTGACGACAGAGATCCAGGATTTGAAGACCAACCTAGAAACACGGATGTCAAAGGAAGAATTGGATTCGTCACTTAAAGAAATCAATGACATAATAGATGCGCATGAGAAAGAAGTACACGAGAGGAAGTTGAGGAAGTTTCGTAGAGATACGATTGATTATAAGTTGGATGAAGTGTACACGTGGGCGGAGGTGTATGCCCAAAGACGTCCATTTAAGAAAACTCAGGCCTCTTCTGAAGAAAGTGTGGTAACTGAACAGGATACAATGCCCAGTAGACCACCAGCACCAGCAACAGGAACCACGCCTCACACTGGTAATGGAGCATCCACCAGTGGGTCAAGCAAGGAGTCTTTTTTAGAGACAGGCCGGAGGAGCAACCACCCTCCTCAAGAAGCAAGCAGAGGAAACGAGTCAGAAGGGGACAAGGATCAACAGCAAAAAAAGACCAAAACGAGAGGAAAAAAACGATAGAAGATCTGGTTGTGAATATCTCAAGTACGGAACTCACAGACAACCAATTGAAGGTCCTTAATAAAGGGATGTCTTTTGTACCGACGTACAACACCAACCCACTGGAGACGGAAATAGCATTGTACAAATTCACAAGGAAACTTCGCCTAAGGTGGTTCTTTCACAACTTACCTCAAGTACCCGACACTGATGCCACTAGGAAGGTTTTCAAACCAAAAAGCACATTTGTTCCTCCGACATCACACAAGACTTTGCACCTATTTGAGCTATTGGTGAAAAAAGACCTGACGGAGATACATAAGAGTGTACCCAAATATATGAACTTAACACACTCAGAATTGACAACCTTAAAGACCTTAAGGGACAACCACGAACTAACATTTCAAGCAGCAGATAAGGGAGGAGCCTTAGTGGTGATGGATACCGTCTATTATAATCTAAAGGTTTCATCCCATGTGGAGGACACTGACACTTATATTGCTCTGGATACAGACCCAACCATGATTTTTCAAACTACATTACATGACATTTTGCAAAAGGCAAAGGACCTGGGATGGATCAATGATAAGACCTATAGGTATCTGATCACAGAATATCCAAAGAGACCCCACATCTACATGCTACCCAAACTGCACAAGAACGCACGTGACCCTCCTTTCCGCCCCATTGTGGCAGGCTGCGGTTCACTTCACGAACCAATAGGTAGATTTTTAGATCATTATTTGCAACCTTTGGTACAAAGTTGGGTATCGTATATACAGGACACCACTGATTGCCTCAACAAACTCAGCAGTGTGACTTTACCAAATGATTGTGAAACATGGTTAGCCACCATTGACGTAACAGCACTTTACACATCAATCCCCCACAGAGAGGGAATAGAAGCCGTGGAATGGATGCTGTTAAGAAGTGAATATGAGGAATCACTAAACATTTTTCTATTGGAAATTCTACAATTTTGTTTGTATCATGGATACTTTTCGTGGCAGTCCAGGTTCTATCTTCAGAAGACGGGAACGTCAATGGGATTTACGGGGGCGCCCGCATACGCAAATATTTTCATGGCCAAATTTGAACAGACACATATTTTGGAAAAATCGCATTGGATGGAACATCTAAGATTGTATGCTCGCTACATAGATGACATCTTGATAATTTGGCAAGGAACAAAGGCACAACTGGAAGGAGTCATTGAGGTCCTGAATGGATGTCATCCTATGATCAAATTCACTAACAATATTGATCAATACACTGTGAACTTTTTGGATATCACCTTAACCAAGGAAAGAGATAGAATTAGAACCACACTTTTCAAAAAGCCAACATATAGGAACAATGCACTACATTATTCCAGCTTTCACTCAACCAGTTTGAAAAACCATCTGCCATTTTCACAGTTCACCAGAATCAGGAGAATCAGTAGTGATGAGTCAAAAGCGATGGAGGACATAGAAGAAATGGCTCAACAATACAGTAAGAGAGGGTACCCAGAACAGGTACTGAGAGAAGCAAAACACAAAGCTACATTAAAAACGAGACAAGCTTTACTACAGAAGGTCCAAAAGACCCCATCAAGACGAGAAGTATGTGTGCTGAAGCAATCTACGCTCGTATCGAAGATTAAGAAAAGCATATTGAAAAGGTGGGAGTTGATTGAACAAGAAGAAGACTTCAGGACTGTTTTTGTTGACAAACCGATATTCGCACTATCAAGATCAAAAAACCTGAAAGAATTATTGAAACAAAAAAACGTGAAAGTTCTGCAAGAGAGGGCTAAAGGAATGCGTAAATGTTACAACTGCGGTCATTGTGGAAATGTACAGACTGGAGAGACTTTTGCACACCCACACACAGGAAAACAGATAAAACTTAGACATACTTCAGATTGCAACACTAGTTCTGTGATATACGCCATCAAGTGCCCTTGTGGTTTAGTTTACGTAGGACGCACATCAAGAAAAATTAAGATAAGGATCACGGAACATAAATCTAACATAAGACTAGGGCAGGAAAAGTCAAGTTTGGCTCAACATTGGAAAGAAAGACAACATACCATTCCACAATTAAAATTTACTGTACTAGAGCAGGTGTTGGTCGAACCCCATGTGGACCCCAACATAAGAATAGCCCAGAGAGAGACATTCTGGATGAGATATTTAAATACCATGAAACCGGGTGGGCTCAATGATAAAATTGAATTTGCGTGTTACCTATAAATGATTACATGAATTACTGTGGAAACAAGAAAGTTGTGAATACAGGATTGGGTTCCAAACAAGTGTAAACAACGCAGTGTACACTGAATGCATGATAATTTCATTTGCTGATTTCTCTTTTAAGTTATATTTTTTTGTCTTTGTTTTTGTAAGATTTCTTTGAAATAATACTGTTCATAAATAAGTGCTACATGTCAGGCACAGTAGGAAGGCACGTTGAGGTATATGAGATGGACATAGGTACTTATAGTGAATGGCCGGTGGGCCAAGTGAGATAGACGGGTCCTCTTTTTATGATTAGGGATGGGCGGGACTTAGCGCATATTAAGTAAACACGAACACCGTAGGCTCCAAATTAATTGTGTGCAAATGATGGTATTTTATCAGTTCACTGACTAATATTTTTTGAACCCGCAACGCGGTTCCTGACACATTGTTGTTATTTGCGTAATCGCTCAGACTTTTCATACGCGTGAGTGACAAGGAGGGGGCGGGGACTAAAGTCCATTAGTGATGACGGGCTTAAATGTAGCCCGGCATGGCGTGTTGCACCGCGGCGCTTTCAGCTTTGAGAAGGATCGAGGACATTGAGGCGGGTGAAAGAGACCGGCAAGGTAATTTTTGTTACACCGAGCTCACGCACAATAACATTTGTGGTTAGCATAGGTACATATATTTACGCTAGTAACGTGGGTTTAACGTTTTTTCAGAATGCAAGAATAGTGCAATTTGAAGGCGTGAGTTGATCGTCCAGAAAGCAGTGAGTAAAAGAATGATTTAAGAAAATTTAGATTTGGTAGATTGCTGATTACTATTATTCGCTTACACAAGCTTCATTTTGGCTTGCAGGTCAGACATTTCATCTGTAGATAAGGATACAAACATCAGGGCTTGTTGAGAGGGTACGTTGTATATGAATTTTCTTTTCTCTTTATTATGTTTTTGCACTCAGATAACATACACGTTGATTGCACTTGCTTGAATCTAATGGCATGTATAGGGAACACCACAGATGATTCACATATTTTTGCTTGGGAGGGCAGTGTGTTTGGATAAAATAGAGTTGTATTCTATCTTCGAGAAAAATGCCTAAAAGATAACCTTTGTGAAATGTTTTTTTGAAAAAATGATACTGTTTGCATTTTGGACATATGGCTATTGTTATTTGTTTATACAGTTCATTCCCCTGACGAAGATGCAGTGGCATCGAAATGCATTGGGAATTCACGAAAATACAGATGAAGCTAACAGTATTTTCGTCTTGAATGGATGTTTGTTTTGAACACTTGAAATGTACTTGCAATGATATTGAATTGCTAAATAGGTCTAAAAAAGATTTATGAACCTATAAAAAATAATGAATTTGGCAACATGATTAAGTCGTTGTTCTGATATTTTAAATGTGTACAAGAATGTACAAGTATTGTTGAGTCAATTTGTTTGGTTGGAATTTTGAAAATTTTGGTATACGTTTCTAGATATATTGAGAAAACGCAGTGCAGTAAAGCAAATTTGAACAGTGCATTCCTGCACTAGACACAGTTGTGTCTGTGAATTCAGTTATTATAGAGTCCTGACAGGGGTTAGTCAGGGAGCAGGTCTTCACCATTTAGTTAAAACATTTGAGTACAAATGATAGATAGTGGTGTGCAGGTTACCCACATATTTTGAATTCCTCTATCCTCCCCCCATCTTGACTCCCTTCTCACCCTCAGATTAGCCTCCCTCAAGACCTCCATGTCTCACTCACTCCCTCTGACCATAATAACACTGCATCGGATCAACGAGAACTCTTCTCCCAACCGGAACTCTCACCCCAAACCTTAACCAACTGTCACCACACTGATTTGAATGCTCACCTCGATGAGATCTCGACCTATCTGTGCCACCTCACGGATAACCTTCAGAAACTGACAACCATCACTATTGAGGATCTACCCAGGCTCAGACGCACTAGTACCCTGATCATCTATCTACACAATATCCCTCTGATGGACCAATCACACACCCATCTAGTGACTGACCTGAACATGACCATTGCATTCCTGCAGGAGTTGGGGTTCGTGATCAATGCCCAAAAATAAGAGCTGACCCCGTCACAGAGCATGCTATTCCTGGATTTCTCATAGATTCCACTTCAGCCACTCTCAGCCTTCTGGAAGAGAAGATATTGAAGATCAAGAAGGAGTTGAACAAGGTCTTGTGAAGGGACAGACTCTCCCTCAGACAACTGGCCAGGATTGATGGCTTATTGACTTCTTCAGTCCAAACCATCTTCCCGGGCCCGCTCCACTACTGAGCATTACAGAGGTTGAAGGCGGTGCATCTTCAGAATTGTCTCACAAACTCAGAACTGATTTCTCTGACGGATGAGGCCATGATGGAACTGCAGTGGTGGATGGACCACATGGTAACTTGGAATGGGAGTGCGTTCTTAAGATCCCTCCCGGACCTGGTGATAGGGTCAGATGGCAGCCATCAGGGCTGAGAAACCAGATTTGGAGCTGTGTACATGGGGGGACGATGGGTGGAGGATAAACTGAGCATGCACATCAACTGCCTGGAATTCTTGGTGGGATCCTTTGCGAACCATTCATTGACAAGGGACAGAGTCTCCTGCTGTGTGCTTTTGAGGATGGACAACACGACAGCGGTCCAGTACATCACAGGTATTTCACAGATACATCAATTTGCAGTTGGATCCTGCGATCTTCCGGGCATTGATGGAGCAGTAGGGTCTCTGCTCCATAGATCTGTTTGCTTCCAGACTAAATGCACAGCTCCCTTGGCATATCAGCTGGAGGCCAGATCCGGGAGCCTTGGTGGTGGACGCTTCCATGCTTGATTGGACGACGTGGCAGGCTTATGCATTTCCGCCATTTCTTCCGATCCCCAGAGTGGCGGTTCAAGTTCGACATCAGAGGACGTCTTTGATTTTGGTGACCCCTGTCTGGAAATCTCAAGTTTGGTTCTCCTGCCTTCTGGGACTTTCATGGATGAACCCAGTGCAAGTTCAGTCATTTCCCGGGGTCCTTCAGGACCCCAATGGCCTTCTATATCCTATGGTATTACAAGGCCACTTGCAGCTCATGGTGTGGAAGATTTCAGGCGACGCTGGTAAGGTGGCAAACTTTCAGATGAGGCTGAAAGATTCATCCGACAGGCATGGGCCCCGGGGATCACCAAGTGGTACAGATTGGCTTTGAGAAGATGGGTTAGTTGGTGTGTGGAGAGACACCTAGATCCTGTGGGGGTGCAAATTACAGATATCTCGAAATTTCTTGCTGAACTAGTGGACTTGGGCCCAGCCTATTTCACAGTAAATTCTTTTCACTCAGCGATTTCAGCAGGGCACATGCCCATTTACAACACTGTGGTGGGGGAGCATCCATGGGTGTGTAAAGTACTAAAGGGTATCAGACTGTCTCATTTGCTAGAGCCTAGATATTCGGGCTTGTAGGATGTGAACCTGGTGCTGCATCTTTTGGAAGGACAACCAGTATCTGTCTAGGAAGGAGATTTCAGTGAAACTGGTCATGTTACTCTGTTTCATTTCATGCAAAAGACTATCTGATAGTAGAGCCCTTGACATCATGGCATGTGTCTTTACCCCAGAGGGGGTGACACTCTCAATTTCTAGGAGGACTAAGACTAATACCAGATTGGTAACTTACCCTTCTTTTGAAGCTGCTCCTAAAATCTGTGTGGTAAGATGTATAAAGGCCTAAATGATGGCAGAGGTGAGACCTCTGGGGGAGAAACAACTACTGATTGTTCTCTTTCCCCTCCATTGCCCGATAGATACGTTGAATTATGGCAAAGGCCGGAAAAGACATTCATCGTTTTGGAGCTCACTCGACTAGGGTAGCAATGACCTCCAAAGGCGTTCAAGCGGGCGGTAGATTGGAGCATGGGCGTAGGAAGTGTGGGGGACGTGGGGATATATCCCCCCAGATTTTAAAGTGGGGGGACACGGGGGACAAGCATGGAGGGGACGAGGGGACAAAAGAATGTCCCCTCTCCCTTCTGTTATTCACAGGGCCATTAGTGCGCGAAAGCGCTACCTAATGGCCCTGCACTTGACCTGCCTGCAGTCAAAGAGGCCACCCGCCCTCTGCCCTTTGTTATGCTACAGGAAGGCTGGGAAGGGCAGAGAAGGAAAACAACTCTGTCTCTTTTCCTTCATGCCCAGAGAAGGCAAGCACAGTGTCAACTTCTCCTGATCTGCCTCTGGCAGTGGCCCTCCTCCCCGTCTCTCTTTCTTTTTCCTCTATCTCTTTCTGTCTGTGTCTCCGTTAAGTTCTGATTTCAAGAGACAGCTCTTACTTTCAACTCTCTCTTGCCTCTCCTAGTCTTTATTTGTTTCCTTGTGAAATGGATCCAAAATAGGAAGAACACTTTGGCTGGAAATGTCTCATTTGCTGACCGTTCTATAATTCAAAAGAAAAACCTCGGGCGGAGAGAAAAAATTATTAAATTACTAAATAAAGCGATACAGAGTGGTCAGCAGGCAGGTCAGATTGTTATATACACCCACACACATTTGCACCACTTTACAGAGTTTGCCAGGGAAAGCGCTGCTTTCTTTTTTTCTTCTTTCTTTGAACACCATTGTTTTCCCAGGGTGGGGAAGTGCTCCATTCCTAAAGGGACTGCATACCTGGTTGATGAGTGGAGTAGAAACATTTAATATGATCTTTTTCAACTGTTTTAATTATTTTAGCTTATAAAATGTGTACTGCGGCTCTGTGTTCGGGATGTGGCCTTCTTTAAACCAAATTGCTTACATTTTGAAAGGATATAAGCAATGGACATTGAAACGAGTGCCTTCCTGCCTGGTCCTGTAGCCATGTCCTGAATTTTACAGGCAAAATCACTTACTGATTTCTGAATAACGAGTTTAAAACTGTTAAGGTAACCATGTTGTTCCTGAATGCATTTCAAATGCTTTGCTTATTCATGTATTCCTTATGATTGTTTGCTTTTTCCAGGGTGTTATTCGTTTTTTCCAGGCAGCATTTTACTGTTCTCTAGTGCATAATTTGAATTTAGTCGCAGCACAATTGAGTTGTAGCTGAAGGCAGTGCAAGTTTCTCTCAGTGGGGCAGTATGTTGTTCAGTGTGGGAGAGGATATGGCACTCTGGCCAGAGCTGCTGAATTAGGAACTTCCGGTACGAGTAAACCACAAATTGTTAGTTTACACAAAACATTTTATGTTTGTCAATTGAATACTCAGTTTACAAAAAGAGAGAGAATCACAATAAGCAGAACTCAGATCACTATCAACCTCATGGTTGAGTCATATATACATTCACAAATAAATCAAATTCAAAAGTGCAATACCCAACAAAATGGTGAACAATTACAAAAACATTAACTTATTCACAAATGCCAACATCACATTGAATACATGGACCATAAAAAACTTTTTACGTTTGTGAAACTAGGGCTCTTTGTAAATGTCTAGAAACCCAGAGAGAAAGTGAGAAACATCATTTGAAACAGTTGTTATGCTCACAGAGCCTGAATAGGAGCTATTCAAATGGATTTCAGGAACCAAAAGCAGTTTCCGCAATAAATGGCAATTTTGAAAAAAACGACTGCCGACGCGTTTCGAATCCTGATTCGCAGCTTGCAGGATTCTCATCAGGGCAGATTCTATCTAGTCCATGGGCACTATTTAAAATAAAAAACAAAAGCAAAATTTTACTATCTAGCGCGACTTCTGACCATCAGTCTCCGGGCAGTTAGGTAACAAAAACAGTTTGTACCTTGTGTGATTACTGCCCACAGTTAATCATGGATTGGAAGGAATGTCGTCTGTGCTCGGTGGCCTGCACTGCAACAAAGTAATAGAGTCAATGAGCGTTGGCCGAATGCGCAGGAAAGGGAGGCTGGAAAAACATCTGTTACTCAGTTACCTGCGTTTATGTGGAAGCCGGGCCACATCTATGCCGCTAATGGAGAAGTTCTTTTAGTTTTCTGGAAAGAAGGCGGTGGAGTGCGTCTTAGTACACTGTTTATTCACCAATTAAATAATCGCATGAGCCCCTTGATATTCAGAAAGGCACTTACTTGGACGTTGGTCCGCAAAAACCTCAAGGTGGGTTCTGTTATGTGGCCCCTGTTCCACCATGCAGAGAGACAGTTGTACCTCTGTTGGGAAAAGCGGAGGGCACCATGTTACCGCTTTGCTATTTGATTCAATTTCAAGCGCTAGTCGCGTTTAGATTAAGAAATTGAGCTACTTACTTGGACAAAAATTCGCGGTACCCACAATGGGGGTTCTGTTACGAGTTCTTCACCAAGCGCTCGAATCAATATCTGCAGGGGAATGGGAGGGGGATGCATTACCGCATTGACATGTCAATATTAAATGAACAGTTTTCGGGCCCGCCACAAGTTCGATGGTTTGGCCACCTGACCGGCGACGCCCAGAGACATTCACATCTCTGAGACACCGCTGTGGAGCAAGTATGCTTGATCGGAATTGACACTGTGGTAAGCATGGAAGCAGCCGTTCCCGAAAACTGTTCATTTAATATTGACATGTCAATGCGGTAATGCATCCCCCTCCCATTCCCCTGCAGATATTGATTCGAGCGCTTGGTGAAGAACTCGTAACAGAACCCCCATTGTGGGTACCGCGAATTTTTGTCCAAGTAAGTAGCTCAATTTCTTAATCTAAACGCGACTAGCGCTTGAAATTGAATCAAATAGCAAAGCGGTAACATGGTGCCCTCCGCTTTTCCCAACAGAGGTACAACTGTCTCTCTGCATGGTGGAACAGGGGCCACATAACAGAACCCACCTTGAGGTTTTTGCGGACCAACGTCCAAGTAAGTGCCTTTCTGAATATCAAGGGGCTCATGCGATTATTTAATTGGTGAATAAACAGTGTACTAAGACGCACTCCACCGCCTTCTTTCCAGAAAACTAAAAGAACTTCTCCATTAGCGGCATAGATGTGGCCCGGCTTCCACATAAACGCAGGTAACTGAGTAACAGATGTTTTTCCAGCCTCCCTTTCCTGCGCATTCGGCCAACGCTCATTGACTCTATTACTTTGTTGCAGTGCAGGCCACCGAGCACAGACGACATTCCTTCCAATCCATGATTAACTGTGGGCAGTAATCACACAAGGTACAAACTGTTTTTGTTACCTAACTGCCCGGAGACTGATGGTCAGAAGTCGCGCTAGATAGTAAAATTTTGCTTTTGTTTTTTATTTTAAATAGTGCCCATGGACTAGATAGAATCTGCCCTGATGAGAATCCTGCAAGCTGCGAATCAGGATTCGAAACGCGTCGGCAGTCGTTTTTTTCAAAATTGCCATTTATTGCGGAAACTGCTTTTGGTTCCTGAAATCCATTTGAATAGCTCCTATTCAGGCTCTGTGAGCATAACAACTGTTTCAAATGATGTTTCTCACTTTCTCTCTGGGTTTCTAGACATTTACAAAGAGCCCTAGTTTCACAAACGTAAAAAGTTTTTTATGGTCCATGTATTCAATGTGATGTTGGCATTTGTGAATAAGTTAATGTTTTTGTAATTGTTCACCATTTTGTTGGGTATTGCACTTTTGAATTTGATTTATTTGTGAATGTATATATGACTCAACCATGAGGTTGATAGTGATCTGAGTTCTGCTTATTGTGATTCTCTCTCTTTTTGTAAACTGAGTATTCAATTGACAAACATAAAATGTTTTGTGTAAACTAACAATTTGTGGTTTACTCGTACCGGAAGTCAGTTTGTACTTTAATTAACTTGGGGGCATAGGCAATCATTTCTATGTTCATATTGTGAGGCCCTGCCTACCCTCCTTCCCATTGGGCCCAGCCACACTTGTGTGTTCGAATTAGGAACTTGAGCACCATTTTCAGCCTTCATAGCCAGCCCACCAGACCACACTCCTGACAGAGATCATTCTGATGCTACATCTTAGAAGGCCCGATAGACCTTAGAAGCCCTGGTGTCTTAGCACCCGCACGTGGACCCTAATGGCGGCAAGTGTGCGTTAACCTTGAAGGCCTGTCCATCACAATCCATACTGCAGATCACATCCAGTCTTTCGAGCAGGCATACAAAGAAGCACACCCTAGACACACCATCGACAGTGACTGTCACTGAGGTCACAAGATCCTTGAGACCAGTCCACTGCACCCATTGGTACCTCCATTGGCCTTTGTCAGCAGTAGTGGTGCAACTCACCAGGGATCAGCAATGAAGGATTTGCATGCACACCAAACTTAGGTGGTGATTATAATGGAGGTGGGACTGCCACGTCACCCCGTCAGTGGCGGTTTCACCGCCATCGGTGACTGCATTACCGCCAGCCATATTACAATGGCGGGTGGTTCCCTGGTGGTCGGAAAGACCACTGCCACACACCCAACTGGCGCCTTGAGCCCGCCAGTACAGCGGAGGGGCTCGTGGTTCCTACAATGCTGGTGGTGCCTACCAGCCACCACAGTAGGGATTACGATACCCTTTACCCGCCAGCCTATCCATGGCGGTTCACCCCCCATGGAAAAGTTGGTGAAAGCGACATTGGGGGCCCGTAGCAGCCCCCAGACATGGCACCCGGGGGGTATCTAAGATGCCCCCCTACATAACATTGCACCATGTGGCAGGCACCTCATTGTGACTGCCACGTAGTGCAGTGATATATGTAACATGTCCTTTTTAGGTCGAGGCCTCGTCCGCACCGCTGTAACCAGTGGTGGGCGGAGCCGAAGATTTAATGATGTCTAGTATGGGGGCTTGAACCCGCCCCTCTTCTCCATTGGCTGGCCTCGTAAATGCTGGCCAGCCATTGGAGGAGAGGGGCGTCACTCGGTTCTAGCCCTGGCTTGAGCAGATTCAGGGGCGTTTTTCTCTAGTTTTTTAAGCCCCGCCCCTTTTCTAGTGGTGGGTGTCTGTTGCCTCTGCTTTCCGCCCCCTCCTTGTTGTTTGTCTGTTCCCTCGTTTTTTATCTTCAGTCCAATTAGAACTGGCAACCATGACATAGGACCGGACGGAAAAACGGACAGGCAGGGTTGCAAAGGACGTCTAAGGCATGCAGAGGAGTTTTGACCGAACATCAACACATTGTGAAGCAACTCCATTCCAAGAAACACTACTCTCCCCTGCCTCTCTTTTCAATTCTGTTCCTTTTCGTCATTTCTCTGGCTGTCATGTCCTCTCTTTCCCTGCCCTCCATCTTCGATCTACTTTTGTACTCTTCCTCGCCATATCTGTCAGGATTTGCTGCTCTTCCTGGGTTCGCCCCTTCTTCTGCTTTATGTTCTTCAGACATAAAGGACCAGACAGGGGCTTAGCTACACATGGCGCAGCAGGTGCAGTGGCACCGGGCATCAAGTCCCCTGCACCCCTATTATTACTGTCTTCTATTACTCAGTCAGTGCCCGGGGGCAGAAGGGGCCCTTCGTGCTCTGGCTCCACCCCCTGAGACCGGAAATGATCAAGGGAGAAAACTGATGGCGCCGAGGCGTGGAGGGCGGGAGGAAAGGAGGAAGAGAGGAGCACGAGCTCTTCGGCGGAAGGAAGGCAGCAGACTGTGCGAGGCAGACCTCAGACCCACGCTAGCCCGAGGTATGTACCTTGTGAAACCAGTAGGGCAAGACACACGGACAACATTTCTATCTTTCTTAGAGCAACTTCCCATGGATTTCTTTCCGGGCACACCATCTTTGCTTTCAGGAAGCCCTGTCACTTGCCATTATAATCCGCACCGGGGAAGGCAGATGGAGGGACAGATTGAAGAGGGGAGGAGGCAAGCAGGCCTCTCAATTCACACAGGAAACCAGAAACAGACCAGGCGATTCTGTGGGCCCTGCGTGTCCAGACCGCACATGGACCAACTGTTTAGCTTGGGATTCAGTGGCCCAATGTAAGTAGAATGTCAAAGCCAATAGGTCTGTCTTTACACGTTGTGTTTTTAAATGCACATTGTGGGACTTATTTACAAGCCCCTTGTGCCGCCGATGCGTCACTTTTAATATGGGAAAAAGTGAGGTACCGGCGACGCAAGGGGCTTGTAAATCAGCCCCTGTGTGTATAACATGGAAAGAGGTCGCCTTGATGCATAGGGATAAGGAGACTTAACGTTTGGGGAAGGCCACCTCCACCCCAGAGCTAGCCCCACAGTTTGCCCTCGGTGTTGGCGGGCAGGTGTTTATATGGTCGGGCCGCCCACTCACACTATCCGTCGGTGCTGAAGGCAGTCATTGCGTTACTCTTGACGTTCCTTACTGTTTTGAGCCTTATTTTTGACGCAGAAATATCTTTTGAAATGTAAAATGCCTTTCATAAACAGATTGAAAAACGCTGTACAATACCTCACAATGCGTTTCGTATTTTTAATATAAGGTTCAGTCTTGGAACAGCCCATCCCCTCTTTGTCTCTTTGTGAAGCACTCAATTGGTCAGCACATGGCTGACACTAACAAAACAGGACGTGCACCAAATACCATGGATGCACCATATTGTAGTATCCTACTACAATAATGACGCTACACATGTATATATATAAGAGCTCTTTATTAAGCTTCCTCTATGGTCCCTGTCCCTACTCTAAGTGTGTCAGTTCCTGTGCCCCGGCTCCTCCCGTTCCTGTTCTTCCCCTTAACTCCACCCTAACCACTAGACTGTATAACGCTATCACATCTCCCCCTTTGTTAACAAAAAAAAGAATACCTAGCGTCCAACATGTTTATAGTTCTTCAATCAACCACACGGGTCTGCAAGCCGCCTGTTTAGGCTCTGGAGACACGTCTTCCTTTCCTTGGTGTGGCTTTCCGTTGCTTTGACAAAGATCATCCTTGAACACAGGAGTGCATCTTTGAAGTTGCGGAATGTCTCGTGTGATCTTATTGTTCCTAGGGCCATGGTGGTTTCCTATGAGCATGTGAGTTATCCACTCGTCTTCAGTTTCTGAGGTGGCCATGATTGCCTCTCGGGAGGCGACCGTGAAGGGCTCCGCTCGATAGCAGCACTCCGTCTTCTTTGGTGGCTCTTGTTCAATTGACGCTCGATCTCCTCTGTGAGTGGATGTTGTTCTGGTTCTCTTCCGAGCACTTGCATATTAGGCTACTTCCTTTTGTCTCGTCCGGTCGGGGGCAACACTGTCCTCCTGTTCAGCGTCATGCATGCCAGCCGGTGGGGCGCTATCTGAAAGGATCTTCCCAATGCTGTTAGGGGACTCATCTGCTGCCTCTGGTTGTCTTGCCCCGAGGCTGGTGAGCCCTTCAGCTATCTGGGTATGGACCTGTTTCTCCCTCATCCGATGACGATCTGTCGCTGTCGCCTCACCTGGTCTTCCTTGCAGAGTGACTGGATAGCCTTTTTCCATCCAGTTGGTAATGTCCTTTATGTCTGTTTTTCTTCTGTAGGCCCTCTTAGTCAGTCTCGCTGACCCCTTTAGAGGTGATGGTATATCGTTGATGTCTTGATATACCTGTGACTGACATGACATGTTATCTTGCGGGGTGATTGAGTATCCAGAGACATCGGTATGAGTTGCGTCGCTCTGGATGGGAAGAGTGTCCAGTGGTTCTGTGGTGTGTTCGAGCGATTGATGCCTTGGCCATCGTTGGGACCATGACTCGGTCGACCCCAGAGATCGGACAGACATGCTTTCTGAATCGGAGGAGTCTTTTGTTGATGCTCTTTGAGAACATTCTTTTGAGGGTGTCTTGAATGGTAGATTTCCAAAACAGGTAGGCCATGACGAACTGCTCCTTGAGTCAGAGTTATCTTTGGGATGGTTCTCCGGGTACCTTTTCCGACATGCCTTCATTGTCATTTCGATGGAGAGGTTGTTTGATAACCACATGTTTATTTCTTGCGGTTGATCCCCGGGCGTTTTGTCTCTGCCTCTCTCGTATGGTGATGATGACCTCCTCTCACTTGCCTCGTTGTCTCGGGTGTCGTGTGCGCGTCTGTCTTCCCTTTTCCGGTGTCTGAGTGACTCATTCTGTCTTGTGTGGTTTGCTTCTTCCTCACGCTTGTTTGGTGTCCTGACACCTGGGTTACAGGTGCGATGTGTCTCACTGCTTGATGCTTTCTCCGACTCATCTCCAGACTGTGGCGAGTGGCGAGGTGTTCTGGCGTGTTCGTGTACTGATTTCCAGTGTTGACGTGTCTGGTCCGGTCTTCCATATTTTGTCTTTCTTGCCCCTTTGTTGGACAAGTTGTCATCTGGTTCATCGATGCGATCTGTCCTACTGGGCACTTCATCTGCTTTAGAAACGTTTGCGCTATACCTTGAACGACCCCTTGGTGTTGCCCAACTCCTTGAAGTTGAAGAACCCCTTGAGGTTGAAGAACTCCTTGAGGTTGTATCACTGCGGCTGTCGTAATCCTGGGTCCTCCCGGTCTTTCGTATTGTTGACTACGAATATTTCATGTCACTTTGTCTCTCCCGCTGTCTTATCTCTGGTTCGCCTTCACTCTCCCTGTTTCTTGTTTTGTTTATTGCTGGGGCTAATTCTTTTGATAATTCTCCTGCTTTGACCCGCACTCCAACTTCGGCCTTCTTGATGATTTCCTTTAGTGACCACTGCCCTCGAAGGATCTTGCGCTTCGTGTTAGAACTTGAACAGCCTTCGATTATCTGGAGTCGAACTGCTTCCTCATTTGTAAATGTGTTGAAATGGCAGCATTGTACCAGGCTCTGCAACCGAATGATGAAGTTTGGTAATGTTTCTCCTGGTTCCTGCCGTGTTGTGCTGAAGGCAATGCGAACATGATCCACGTCTGCCTGTGCGCTGAAATTGGCACATAGTTTCTCTTGGAGTCTTTTATAGGTGTCTGTGTCCTTGTCAGAGAATGTTCTGATTAAACGTCGGCCCTCATGACCCACCAGCTGGAGGAGTAGTGTCAGACATTTTCCATCTCTTCGTTCACCGATTGCGTCCAGAAAATCGTCCAGTGATTCCAGCCACCGTTTCCATTTGGGACCCAAACTCTGAACGTCAGTCTGTGTCACTGGGGGTGGTACTTCAATGCAGGGATTGGACTTGTGTGTTTCTTTTCTTACCGACATGGTAGTGGAGTGTGCTAGTATGACAATGTCACAGGACTGTTCACTTTGTTTCCTGTTTTCTTTCTCGGTATGCTTCAGTGAGTTGAGCTTGGATTTCCTGAGTTCAAAATGGCCACCATTCAGCTGCACTGTGCGTGACTCGTGGCGCCGCAAACTCCCGCTTTCTTCTGTGTTGCGTGCTAACTGAAGGTGGTGGTCGGCGCTTCCGCAATGATACGTGACAACGTTGACATCTTGTTTTTGCGTTTTGTTCCAGACTAGTGCAGGTTGTCCAGTCACTTAGTTGATGAGAGAGGCTTCTTTGGTGTTTGTTTACTCCTGCTTCTGGATCTGCATTTGCTTCCGTTTGTCGCATTCGAGCTTTGTACTGGCTTGTGCTTGTTATGTTTATCGTTGCCTTGGCGTGTAATTGTTGCTAAAGTCACTTCGATTCATCACACTTCTTGGTGCTTGTATCAGTGCTCGATGGTGCTCAAGGTCGTCTTTGTTGGTTACTTGTGCTTGCTCGTGCTTGCTTCATCTGTATTTCTTGCCTTTACCAATGCTTGTCGTGCTTACTGTTGTCCTTGTTTGCGCCGGTTTACATATTGCACTTCTGGCATTTATTCGTGCTTGCTTGTGTTGGCTCTTGTGTTTGCTCGTTTAGCCTCTTGCATTAGCTTGTGCTTGTGTTTCTTATTTCACCTCTTACATTTGCCAATGCGTGTTCTTGTATCTTTGCCAGGGCTTGTTCCTTCACGCTTGTCAACGTTCATGCATTTGCCTTTGCCAGTGCTTGTTTGTTTATGTTTATCAATGTTTGTCCCTTTCCATTCGCCAGTGCTTGTTTCCTTGCTTTCTCTCTTACAGTTGCATGTGCTTGTTTCTCTCCTTGCCGCCTGACCTTAAAATGGCCGCTCACAGTCCTCACATAGGAGATGTCGGTGGCTGCCTGACCTAAAGATGGCCGCCGCTGTGAAGTCTTGGCTCTCACGAGACTTGGCTTTCTCCCCAGTGTTTCAGTCTCCCGGCCCCCTCGCCACACTCACCGGGTGCAGGGGCTTCCTTTTGGATGCAGAGGCTGTCGCTGCCTCCACCGCAGCAGCGAACGGCACAGGTACGACCGGGGTGAGCTCCCGACGTCGCGTCCTCTGTCCCTTCTAAGACTCACGCTTCGGGGGTGAGCTTTGAATTTCTTTTGGCGCGCGATCGCGCTAGCTGCATTCTTCACGGCACTCACTTGCAGCGCGCCACGCTCCACGCAGCCTCCACAGCCACGAGGCTTCAGGACACGCAGGCAGTGTTCCTGGTGGCTCAGTCTTCGCCGCGGTGCTTCCTTTCGTCGCGGTGGTCGCGAGGGAAAAGTTCTCACTCGCGCCACTGGGGACAGGGTCATGCAGCGTCACGGGATCATCACTGATTGCACGATGTGCCCGATCCCACCCTCGTCGCCAGCTGTAGTATCCTACTACAATAATGACGCTACACATGTATATATATAAGAGCTCTTTATTAAGCTTCCTCTATGGTCCCTGTCCCTACTCTAAGTGTGTCAGTTCCTGTCCCCCGGCTCCTCCCGTTCCTGTTCCTCCCCTTAACTCCACCCTAACCACTAGACTGTATCACACTATCACACATATGAACGGAAGTGACGTGCTCTCTTTATAAATGCATTTCCATGTAACCAGAAAAAGCATAGGACAGACACTTGATGAATTTTAGCATAGAGTGAGAGCCGTCGCATGTCGAGTTTGTTGGCCTAAGTGCTGTCAGTATAATAAAGCATAGTTTCGATTTGTTAGGTCGGAGTGTGGTAAATAAATAAATAATACCCTATTTTTGAATGTATAAATGAATAACAGATAGCTCAATAAATAAGAGTCAAGATTCGAGGTAGTAGGAGTTTCGCAGGTTTATTACAGCATAAAGGACAGGAACAGGACAACCTGCACAGGAATAGGATGGCAAGGCCCAGCAGCGCTGCCGGGGTCAGGATCGGGACAAGGAGCACGCTAACTTTAATAACAATGTACAACATATATATACGAAAACAGTTGCATTACAGTGAATTACAGTAGGCGGAGCAGTGGGTGTGGTCAATAGCAGTCGCGAAAGATAAGGGTGAAAAGAGGTGTAACAGGGCGTATACATAGACATGTGATGCAAACGTAACAGAATATGTCATGAATGGGGCGGAAACCATGGAGGGGGCTACCTAAGGAGCCGGGACCTCTAACCTGATGGTGCGCGCAAACTAGCAATGACGTATCACTAGGAGAAGCTGGGGGCTATGAACTCTGTGCTAGGAGCAGAGACTGAAGTCTGGAGAGTCAGGGCGACATGTACCTAAGCAGTATCTAGTATCTGATGTTTAGAGAACATGTTGATATAAACTAGAAGTCAGGAGGGGAAAGGCTGACAGACACTAAGACTGGACCATGCATTATTCTACATGTAGTGCGCGATGAAGAATATTAAATGACCATTAAATGCAGTATTTCTCTAACGTGGAGACGTGAAGGCTAGACAATGACGGAAACTATCGATGCGATTCAGTAGCTTTAGGAATGCAGAGAAGGAGGACTGAACTGATAACTGGAATCATAACATATTCTTGGCAGACTCAGAGGCAGAGCCAGGCTGAGCCGGGCACTGCGAGGCAGGAAGTAAGTGAAGGGTCGAGGATACAGGTGGGGGCTGTATCGCTCCTCAGCGAGGGTTCAGGAGACAGGAGCTGAATCTGATGTCCGGGCCCTTTTGAGGCCTAGAAACGGGGACTTTACAATGAAATAACGTGCACACTGAGAAGCGTGGCAACGTAGTTTTACATAGGCCTGATATTCGTAGTATTCACGAGAACTGGAAACTGGCATACTAGAGGTGGACACAACTATAATTGCGTCTTGAATCGAACATGGGGAATGCATATGCATATTTAATCATGCACACATAACATATGATGGATGACACGTAGGGACACAGAACATGGCAAAATTTACTTTTCCACATTCCCTCCTTGTCACTACGTTTCCATCAGGAAACATCAATATTCATGATACCATCTATCATTTCATACAGTATCATTTGCTCGTCTCGAATTATCCTGGAACGGGATTTAGAACGGGGCTTGGGACTAGGAATACAAGAGGTAGCACAAATGCCGCAAATCGCAGGGCCACATTGTATACAGAGGCAGCAGCTGAATATGATCGCTACTGCAATACCTAGAAAGGACAAGACTTTCCATCCCCAGGCGGAAATTATATTCCAGAACCAACCGGACCATGTCCAGGTGCCTGGATCTTGGTGTAACAGATGGGCAATTTTATGGAGTCTGGTTATAGCTGAATAAACAGACGGCGCGTTATTTGGAATGAAAATGCAGCAACTAGATCCGATGACTCTACAGGCCCCGCCCCTATCGGCCAGTATGACGTCAAGGACGAGACGATTTTGCAAAACGACAAATCTCATAGCAGATTGCTCTTCGGTTAAGTTACCAAGAGCAGAGGCAGTCTCATTTACTACAGCTTCGAGGGTTCTTGTTAACCTACGGATCAGTTTACTATTCTGGATAGGTCCTATAAAGAAGAAGAAACCTCTATTGAAATCTGTATATTGTTCTAGAGCAGTTTCAGTATAATCGACAATTGGGGACTCCCTTCTATGTCTAATGTGTACTAGATGTGTGTTTCTGTGATAATCAGATGGGGCTAGGAAAACAGGTGGCAGTAGGAAGGCAATGTAACAGGTTCCCTCCCAATCGAGGGGCAGACGAACATATGCAGTTTGACCACAAATAAAATAAGAATGACGTGAAGCTTTGAAAATAGATTTCCCACTGTCACTATACTTGACAATAGTAATACAATCACTATGTCCTACATGTACGGAACCATAATTTCGGACACATAATTCGCCTTTGACTGGTAATACTGAAATAGCAGGTAAGTCTGGAGTGGTATCAGACTGAACATTCAGGACCATGAAATTCGAAGAATAGTTACCTAAATTATACACTTCATTTTCTAGATCTAAACCTGTTCTGTGGGGGAGACCTTGCTTGTCTGGGAAACATGTACTGTTAAGAAAAGACATATCTGTTGAGGATGACGTTAACGTGGACCATGCTCCACACGAACCATTATGTGAAAAAGGATAAGGAAAGAGTGGCAGAACTCCCTTCGGTGTCTGGAAAGGGGGGAGTCGACCACACACCCAACAATTAGTGGCATTGCTGGTCTGGTGTGAGTAATGTAACATGCGGATAAAAGAATTATTTTGCATAGCGAGGCGGTAAGAGAGTTCATGAGGAGGTAGGTCACTAAACATGTGCTCTACAGTAGCATTAGAAGACATATTTATATGAAGAACTGGGAAATACAAGAAAAATGCATAACTGGTGCAGGAAATCATAATGCTGAGAAATAATATGAAACATAGAAAAACGATACATCGGATTGAGTTTTGACTAACTCTCTCACTATGGGGGTCTATTTTATACATGTCAGAAACAGTCTAACCGTTTCACCTAGGGGAGGACTTAGACAATCAAACTGGCTGACTTATTTTACTAGACCTTAACTTGAGTTTATACTCCTGTTGCGGAGTTTTCTCTAACAGGGGAGGGTTTGTAACATTGTCTTTTGCGGGACAGTCCTTAAAAATGGTGCTTTGGCAATCCTTCAAATCCTGGGAAATGTTCTTTAAGACGGGTTTCAGTCCATAAAACTTTTTCACGTGCGAAAGGTGCACCCAGCCTTTGCGACCTTCCAACTTCACGGCTGTACGGGTGGCGAGGAGGACCTGTCGGGGCTCCTTCCAGCGTGGCTCCAGCGGACTTGATCTGTCAAAATTCCTCACCAACACCATGGATCCTGGAACGATTTCATGCGGTGCCACCTCGGTATTGTCTGGAAATGCGGCGGCAACCTGTGAACGACAAGAGTTGAGGGCAGACATCAAGGAAGCTAGGTAATCTGTCAGCATATTACTTGAAACATCGGTAATACTTCGGGGTCTAGGAGTACCCCACATGTTAGGGGGGCGGCCGAAAACGACCTCATACGGGGACAGACCTGATCTGGAATGTGCGACCATGCGCATATAAAATAAAGCAACTGGTAGAGCTACTAGCCAGTCCACACCTTTCTCTTTACACACTTTTGCAATTCGGATTTTCAGAGTCTGGTTATGTCTCTCTACGAGACCGGCTGCTTCAGGATGGCGTACACAATGAAACTTCCACTGGTACCCCAACAACAGGGAAACGTGCTTCATGAGTTCAGATGAGAATGGCTGACCGTTATCAGAATATACGACTCTAGGGAGTCCATAACGGGGGAAGAACTCACGAACCAACTGCTTGGCAGTGGTCGCGGCTGTGTAATCTGGGACTGGATATGCTTCTGTCCACCTGGACAAAGCGCATACAACTACAAGGACATACTTGAAACCTCGACATCGCTCCATCTGAATATAATCCATCTGGAGGACTTCAAAAGGGTGGTCAGGGGGCTGGAATCCACCTTGTTCCACCGGGACACTTTTACCTGGATTAAACTGACAACATATCATACAGGTACGGACTTTCTGCTTGGCTGCAGCTCGTAAATGCTTGTTGAACCAAATGTTCTGGATACTGTCTAACATAGCTTTTTCTCCTAAATGTGCTGGACTATGTGCGGTATTAATAATGACTTGAACCATAGAGTCGGGGAGAAACCATGTGGCTCTACCCTTCGTTAACCATCCTTGATCTGTCTGGACCCCTCCTTGTTCGGACCATTTCTTGATTTCTTCGGGAGTAGCGTGTAACTGGATATCTATGACATCTTGAGTAGGGTCCTTAACTGTCATGCATGTAGTCGGATCTGGAGTGTGTGTCATGTTAACTGGAATGTCTAGAGTCTGTGCTGTGAGCTTGGCTGTGCGATCTGCTAAATCGTTACCTTGAGAAATAATGTCAGTAACTTTCGTATGTGCTTTGCACTTCATGATAGCGATAGATGTCGGTAAATGTATGGCATCTAACAGAGCTTGAATAAGGAGACCATGCTGAATCTTGGTTCCATGAGAAGTCATGAAACCTCTCTCCTGCCAGAGCACTCCAAAGTCGTGTACGACTCCAAATGCGTAGCGTGAATCTGTGTAAACATTAACTTTCAAGTTCTTGGCGTGTATGCAGGCTTGTGTCAGAGCAACTAGCTCTGCTGCTTGAGCGGACAGGGTGTCAATACGGTGTGTTTCAATAACTTCGGTGTCAGTAGTCACTGCATACGCGGCGACTAGTTCTCCTGTACTTGTTCTCCTACATGAACCATCCACATAAAGTGTCAGGTCGGGGTCTGGTAACGGAGTATCTGTCAGATCTTGTCTTGGCTTTGTCGTAATGTTAACTACTTCCACACAGTCATGTGTGGCAGAATTCGAAGTAACTGATGGTAACAGTGTAGCAGGGTTCAGGATGTTGCAGCGTCTGATTTCTATGTGTGGCTGGAACAGTGTCAATTCATAACCTGTTAAACGTGCAATTGTCAAGTGCTGAGTCTGTGTTCGGTTTAAAAGAACTTCCACGGAATGTGGAACTTGTACTGTCAAGGTATGTCCTAAGACTATGGAATCACTTTGTCTGATAGCTAGGGCTGCGGCTGCAACTGACTTGAGGCACGCAGGCAGAGCCTGGGCTACAGGATCTAATGTGCTCGAAAAATAAGCACATGGCTTGTATTGTCCTGCTTGATCTTGTGTGAGAACAGATAATGCTGTACCTTCCCGTTCAGTTACGAAAAGTGTAAAAGGCTTACTGTAGTTCGGTGTCGCTAGAACTGGAGCTTGGCATAGGGCTTTCTTTAACTCATTGAAACTGAGTGTATGTTCAGATGTCCAAGGGAGGACAGTCGATACGGCTGCCTCCTGTGTCGTTAACTGTATCAGTGGCTTGGCTAGAAATGCATACTGAGGAATCCATTGTCTGCAGTAAGAAGTAAGGCCGATAAAAGCACGTACCTCCTTCTGGGTCTTGGGCTGAGGAAGACTCGCTATTAACTGGATACGGTCTGGTGTCAACTGCCTACCCCTCTTGGACAGTAAGTGTCCTAAGTATACCACTTGCTGGACACAGAATTGAAGCTTAGAAGGGGACACCTTGTGCCCCATCTCGGCTAGGAAATACAAGACTGTAAGGGATGCTCGCTCGCAAGCACGTTCAGAACGGGCTGTGATCAGGAGATCATCGACATACTGGAGCAGGGCAGTGTCAGTTGGCATGTGAATGTTGTCTAGTTGTCTTTTAAGTGCTTGACTGTAAATGCTAGGGCTTTCTGTGAAACCTTGAGGAGCGCGTGTGAACATATAGCTCCTTCCATTTAAACAAAATCCGAAAAGGAACTGGCTGTCTGGATGAATAGGGACACTGAAAAATGCGTTCTTAAGGTCGATGACAGTGAAGAACGTGGCTTCGGAATCAATGGCTGTCAATAGGGAAGAGATATCTGGGACAACTGGGTACTGCGGAATAATACATTTATTAAGTTCTCGTAGGTCAATCACTAATCGATATACTGGGGGTGCATTTGGATCAGTACGTTTCATGACTGGAATGATCGGAGAATTGCATACATTGGAGTCAGTTTCTACAACCACTCCTTGAGCAATAAGCTCGTCAATAATTTTGGATAAGGCTGCTACAGCCTCAGGTGGCAATCTGTACTGTCTGATTCGTGGTAACACTACACCTGGCTTAAGAGTCACACGATAGGGTGTGATTTGCATGTAACCTACATCAGTTGGACCTTGCGCCCATAAGTGCTGTGGAACATTAGACAGTCTTGAATCAAAATCTCGTAATACATAGTGACCCTTAAAGTCACGTAGGAACAATCGTATTCCCTCTGGGGAACAGCATATAACTGCACCTAACTCTTTCAGTGTCTTAATGCCTAATAGATTTTCTGGACATGACTTAGTAAGTAACAGATCAGTAGTACGGGACAATGGACCTACTTCTAGAGTAACTGGCTTTGAAATTTCATTTACGATAGGTTTTCCTGAAAATCCAAGAGAAACATTTCTTGAGCCTGAGAGCGGAGCCCCTGGAACTTCGGCGTGACTAATTGTGGTCCTACTTGCCCCTGTATCAATCAAAAACTTTCTGTCTTTCCCTAATACTTGACTGTGAACATAGGGACCTTCTTGATCTACAGGTATCTCGATGAGAGGCAAGCCTACCTCCCTCTCTAGGCTGTTTCATGAATACTGTTGGTACTCTGGATACTCAGACTGTGCATACTGGTACATCTGCTGTGTGACGTGCTGTGTTGCAGCGATAGGCTGCGGTGCTGTAACTGTCTGTGGTGCATTCTGTAACTGAGGAGTCTGTGAAACTTGTTCTTGTCTAGGCGGACGTGGTCTTTCTTTAGTCTTACCAGTAGCTATGTTGTGTTTCAGAACTGCACACTCGTTTATAAAATGACCTGGCTGTTTACAATAATTGCAGTTCCCTTTAACGGGAGCTGCAGGATGACTGGCTTGATTCGGACCCCTCTTCTGACTGTCTTGAGGAACAGATTGTGCAACTAGTACTTTCATTTTCGTGTCTTTCATACGTTTTCTTTCATGTTCTTGCTCTTCTCTGATTCTATTCTGGTGGTATTGGAGCATCTGCAACATCTGGGACGGGGTATTAGCTTGCCAGGTACTTTCGACTTTCAAAACTCGATTTTTAATTTGTGGGCTTGAATTCTCAACTAATTTAGTAACAAAAAGGTGAGGGTATGACTCACTACTTGTCTTGAGGCCACTGTTGATGCTAAAACATTTCTCAAATCTGGAATAAAAATCACTAATATCTTCGTCTTGTTTCTGTTTACAGGCTGAGATTGCATCCCAGTCTTCTTTTCTAGTTGTCAATAATCTAGGTAAAACTTGTATTAATAATTCTGGTAATTCTTTACATTTCGCTCCAAGACCGGTACCTGGTACTCGTGCCTTATCTTCAGCTTCTAGAACTGCCCAATCGATCTTTTTCTCTCCCACCTCCCATTCTTTTTCCTTGAGCTTTTCATACACCCCTGCGGGCAGCAGAACCTTTAACATTTTAATTATATCTGGATACGTGTATTCTCCCATACGGAGCATGTCTTTTAATTCTCGATGGAACCCTGCTGGATCTTTATCATGACAGGGAATTAATTTTTTCATCTCTAGGAGTTCCATCTTTGTAATCGGAGTGTAAACAAACACTCGTTCTAGTTCGCCACCCGTTCCTCTAACTGGGTGGACTTCTCGTAACGGATTCTGTCTCTCCATGTAAAATGGTTTACTTTCTGGGGGTGGGACATGAACAAAATGCGAAATTACTGGATGCCTCTGGGGTCGCTTTTGGCAAGCCCTCGGCAAGGAGAGGATGACGCTGTTCTAGACATACCCCTAATGAGGGCATTCCTCTGTCTGTCTGACTGTTCGGCTTTGACTTGTTCACCTATCTCGATTAGTTCTTTTTCTTGTGCTCGTTCCGAGGATTCTCTACTTAATTCTGACTTTCTGATTTCTTTTTCGGTTCTTTTATGAGCTTCTTTACGCCATAGCTCGATGGCATCTTTCTGTGATTGTCTGGCTTTCTTTTTCCATAATGCCTCTTCTACTCGCATGATGCACTCGGCATCCCATGTACCCGATACGGGCCATCTATACTTTTCTTCTAACTGTTTTGTATACTCTACCCATAAATCTAGATATAGTATGGCACTTATGCCATGCTTCTGATACATAAAATGACCTGGACTGTCCCTAGGCGGGACTGGAACTGCTGCTTCCAGCAGACCCTTTCTAGTTTTTAACTGACGTAACTTGGAAAACAAGGGCATGACTGGACTGTAATCTAGACACAATACAATACACAATGAACACGTTACTTATCCCCCATTCATACCACGACATTAAAATACATGAAGAACATTTAAAAATAACAGTTCGAACAGAATACTACCTGGAATACGGAACACAGAATACATGAATTTTCTCGAGAACAGAACTGACTAGAACAGAAACCAGATGCACTGCTGAAACAGTACGAAACTTACCGGTCTCATAAAGAGACACGTCAGGACCCGCATCCACCGAAGTGGACACTTCGTTTGTGGGTCTGTGTACCACCAACCCACGGACCAGAGTCAATTAAATTGACCCTGTCTAGATACTACCCCAGTAACGGTACTCACCGGGCAGCAAGAACGGAAAGCCTCAGACTGGACTGGACTGCCTCGACGTCGGACGGATGAACTTCGGACTTCTGTTACGGGTGGGCCTCCGGATACCTCGGACCTTGGACTCTCGGCTTGGGCTCTGGTCGGGACTCGCCGCGTTCCTCCACCGTCTCGTTTGGATGCTGGACCGCCTCCTCCGTCTCCTCCGTGGGCCTGAGGGATACTTGAAGCAGAAATATCTGCCGGTGCGCAGAAGAGTTCCGTCACGACTGCAGAGGGTCAGGGGGTCGGCGTGGCTTCACCGACGCGTGGGGAAAGGGCAAGTCCCTGTTCGGGCGCCATTATGTGGTAAATAAATAAATAATACCCTATTTTTGAATGTATAAATGAATAACAGATAGCTCAATAAATAAGAGTCAAGATTCGAGGTAGTAGGAGTTTCGCAGGTTTATTACAGCATAAAGGACAGGAACAGGACAACCTGCACAGGAATAGGATGGCAAGGCCCAGCAGCGCTGCCGGGGTCAGGATCGGGACAAGGAGCACGCTAACTTTAATAACAATGTACAACATATATATACGAAAACAGTTGCATTACAGTGAATTACAGTAGGCGGAGCAGTGGGTGTGGTCAATAGCAGTCGCGAAAGATAAGGGTGAAAAGAGGTGTAACAGGGCGTATACATAGACATGTGATGCAAACGTAACAGAATATGTCATGAATGGGGCGGAAACCATGGAGGGGGCTACCTAAGGAGCCGGGACCTCTAACCTGATGGTGCGCGCAAACTAGCAATGACGTATCACTAGGAGAAGCTGGGGGCTATGAACTCTGTGCTAGGAGCAGAGACTGAAGTCTGGAGAGTCAGGGCGACATGTACCTAAGCAGTATCTAGTATCTGATGTTTAGAGAACATGTTGATATAAACTAGAAGTCAGGAGGGGAAAGGCTGACAGACACTAAGACTGGACCATGCATTATTCTACATGTAGTGCGCGATGAAGAATATTAAATGACCATTAAATGCAGTATTTCTCTAACGTGGAGACGTGAAGGCTAGACAATGACGGAAACTATCGATGCGATTCAGTAGCTTTAGGAATGCAGAGAAGGAGGACTGAACTGATAACTGGAATCATAACATATTCTTGGCAGACTCAGAGGCAGAGCCAGGCTGAGCCGGGCACTGCGAGGCAGGAAGTAAGTGAAGGGTCGAGGATACAGGTGGGGGCTGTATCGCTCCTCAGCGAGGGTTCAGGAGACAGGAGCTGAATCTGATGTCCGGGCCCTTTTGAGGCCTAGAAACGGGGACTTTACAATGAAATAACGTGCACACTGAGAAGCGTGGCAACGTAGTTTTACATAGGCCTGATATTCGTAGTATTCACGAGAACTGGAAACTGGCATACTAGAGGTGGACACAACTATAATTGCGTCTTGAATCGAACATGGGGAATGCATATGCATATTTAATCATGCACACATAACATATGATGGATGACACGTAGGGACACAGAACATGGCAAAATTTACTTTTCCACAGGAGAAACATGTAAACATCAAAGCAGTCATAAATGACCTAAGTCGTTATTTGTGCTTGTACTAGCTTTATTTCTTTTAAGGGGCGTTGAAGGCAGCGTGTCCTTTTTTTACCCGTTAGGCTCATACGATCCTATGTAAATATGGAAGCGCTCGGACTCTACAACAGTGGTTTGCATTACTTGGTAAAGCCGTTGAATACACGATGCCGTGTCTCAGTGGCACCCTTATACTGGCATATTGAAAAAAATGCACCATCCACGACTAAAACAATGGAGGTCACTTGCCCGCGCTCACCAAAGCCTTTACTTTGCATTTTTTCTGTATGTTTCAGATGTTCTGGATTCGTAACATTATATGCTGTAGCTCACAAACTACCCCACCACATCCACCAACACCACCACATCCACCAACACCACCACATCCACCACCACATCCACCACCACCACATCCACCACACCCACCACCACCACATCCACCACCGCCACATCCACCACTTCCACGACATCCACCACCACAACATCCACCACCACAACATCCACCACCATAACATCCACCACCACATCCACCACCAAATCCACCACATCCACCACCACCACACCCACCACCACCACACCCACCACCACCACACCCACCACCACCACATCCACCACCACATCCACCACTTCCACGACATCCACCACCACAACATCCACCACCACAACATTCACATCCTCCTCCACATCCACCACCACATTCACCACCACATCCACCACCACATCTACCACCACCACATTCACCACCACCACATCCACCACCACAACCACATCCACCACCACAACCACATCCACCACCACCACATCCACCACCACCACATCCACCACCACATCCACCAGATCCACCACCCCCACATCCACCACATCTATGTGTGTGTGTGTGTGTGGCTCTGTGGGTGAGGCTCTGTGCGTGTGGCTCTGTGCGTGTGGCTCTGTGTGTGTCGCTCTGTGCGTGTGGGTGCAAATGCAATAGGTCTCGCATTTGCGAGAGATTAAGCTATTGGCATTGTAAATGACAATGCCATTTATTTATCTGTTTTCAAAACCAGCACATTAATAAAAAAAATTGTCATTTACAATGCCAATAGCTCTAACTTTTGCAAAGGCTAGACCGTTGCATTGTATATGCTTGTTTACATTACGGCGGATGATACAGCCAGCAGCACCTGCTGCAATGTAAAAGATAGGCACTGCGAATGCCATAGTGGTGGTCGCATTGTAATGCCTATCGTGGGGCCGCCACCTTGAAGGCCAGCGGTCCCATTCCTCGATTCAATGGCGGACAGACTGAAGTCTGCTTGCCATCATAATCAGCCCCTAAGTTTGCAAACTTCATGGTCTCTGCTTCATGCCCAAGCACTTTTAACATGTGCAGCCTGCTTTCGAACCACTGGAGTTATGCAGCAATGGAGGCCAAAAAGATGTTGCAGTGTTGACTAAATTATGTAACAATAAAAAGGCTGCAGCGTAATGCAGTGCATTTTATGATAATTTATTATTTTCACATATTTATACATACTAACAGCCTCTGCAAAGCTTTTGCCTCATTAGTACCTGTGTAACATACAAATGCAGCAGTGGAAAAAGTGACCAGTCAACCTTTGCAAAGGGCCTTACACTTCACAGCAACACAAGTCACATTTATCTTATTAATTTTTGATCCGTTTGAGCAACAAAATTGTTTTGGGTCAAATCGTTAGATTAAGCAGCAGATGATGTATTATGTGGCAAATATGATATAGCCATAGTTAAGTGAAAACATTTTTCCACTTAACTTAATTTTGCCCCAGCATTGTAGTTAATCAATTTGCAAGTTCCCCAAACCCAAAAGTCGAGTTTGGGCACAATTTGCATTTTAAAAGCAGTCCTACAACAAAGGGCTACTTTTAAACTGACCTCGGGCTTCAGCAGTGCACACATGCAAATGCAGAAAGGGCTGCTGGCCTCAAATCTGCCATGCCCTATTATATTCTAGGGACTTAAAAGTAGTTCGAATCCCCTGCCCTTGTACTAGGGCCTTATAGGAGAGGCCATGCCAATCATAGGAGTACCCTAACCCATAGTGCACCCTAGTGTATGTAGGTGTTTTCACAGTATCTTTAGGTGTCTCTTTCAGAATAGCACTGGCCCTGTGCCTGTTCAGGCAGAGGACAGGGTCAGTCAGGGTCAGGAGTGCCCAGGGCAGAGGATGGCTTTGCAACACTAAAGAAGCACAAACTCAGAATTTAAAACATAACACCATGGTTGTGGGGTTCCCTTTAATAATCAGAATTGATTTCTATACTAATGAACCAATTTTGCAACATTAGGATAAGGAAAGACTGGGGGAAAATCATAACGTTCTAATCTATACCTTGAAGTTTTCATGCAGTTCTTTGATGATGGTTAATAGCTCACTGTTTTATGTTAGGATTTTAACTTATAAACTGCAAATACCAAAAGAATCTCTCAGACAAAAGCAGTAACTCACTGACCTATTTACATGATATACATTTTGTGATCTACGTGGTACACGTTCTTTGCAGCAGGCATATTAACACATTGTGGCTACCTTACTAAGAGTCAAAACTTCCACTAGACAAACCTCCGATCTCTCTCAATAAAGGACATTGATCACCAAAGTTATCTTCACATTTTTATTGTTGCCTGAAAATTGCTGGAGACCAGATTCATATACATTTTTTTTTTAACATTTGGCCTGATTACTATATGAAATAACAAAGAAGCCTACATGCAAACTGTGACAACATACCTGCTTTTCTTAATATTTCACTTTGAAAGTATGCGATTGTATTTGTTGAACGGGCGGTGTTTTGTATAGGGTCAATGGGAAGTCCACAAGGCTGTGCCTGTCCCCCCCCAGAATTTTAGTGTCTCCTACGCCCCTGGATTGGAGGACAATATGAATGCGGAATATTAAACCTCAGAATACACCTTTGAAAAGGTTTCACTTTAAACATATTTATGAGGCAGCATAACTGGTGGTAAGTATTCTTTTTGACATGATCCCACCCGGATCATATTGGGGATATGTTACCCTCCCACTGGCCTGGATTACAGTAGGTGTATATGTTTTCTTTCCTGGCTATTATTGGTGGGATATTACCAACTCTGAGTACCAGGAAGTATCTGGTTTTGATTAGGGGTTCCTCTGTGCTCTTGTATGGATTCTGTTATGCATTGATGTGCACTCAGATAGTATTGATTGCAGTTATCACTTGCTCTGATAAATAGTTGCTTGGTTAGATAGCTCTTTGTCTTTTTCATGCATGATTATGAGTCTGGTATTTGTAAATTGTTTCACTGGATGAATAAAGGGTTTGTTTATTTGTTGTCTCTGGTTCTAGGATGGAGTGAAGCAGAATCAAGGCCTGCAGCAGCAGGAGAGATGGCTGCATTGACGGACTGCGCTGCTATTGGCTGATGGTTGTCATGGACACGCCCCACGGACTCATGGGAGTTGTATTGTGGCAGTGTCATTTAAACTTCTGTTTTTAACTTTGAAACTGCCGTTAATAAAAAGTGAATAACGTTGTGCATAATCCTCGCCTCCGCGTTCATAACAGAAGTACAAGTTTCCTTCTCTGTAGCGAGGACATTTCTTATTTCCGTAGCAGCAAGAGAGCTGAGAGTCGAGGCAGAGCGGAAGTTACGCAAATGCCACGTCACCACGACCCCTGTCTGCGAAGTTCCTTTTCCGGGGATGCTCCAATGGCGGGGCTCTTCATGGTGGTCAGTGTCTGCGCTCCGCGCATGCGCACCTCACCCCGACCGTGCCTGCGGTGTTCCTATTCTGCCGAATGCTCCAATGGCCGTGCTCCTCCTGGCAGTCTCTGCCTGCGCTCCGCGCCCCTCTCTGACCTCCAGGCCTCTTCCCTGTATCTGGAGTCAGGTGCAGCCGGAGCCCCGAGAGAGCGGCTGGAGGCCGGGCCCGCCTGGCGAGGAGCGCCGCAGACGCGGGTGAGGAGGAGGGGGTTCCATGCGGGGGGGGGCCTGGAGGGGGCGGACCGCGAGAAGCGTGAGAGACAGCAGGGAAAGCAGAGCTCTTTGCCTGGCTCGGCTCTGGCTCGAACCCGGTTCCTGGCTCGACTCCTCGAGCCAAAATAAACCTCTCTCTGACTCTCTCCCGCCTTAAAATTGCATCTGTTCAATAGAAGTTAATGGGGGACAATACATCATCCTAATCCATATTATTATTCTTTTTTTTTTATAGAATTTCCCTCCTGCCTCTTAAAACGCTGCCATGTGTACATTAGTGAACTAAGAGGCCAGACCCTTCCCAGGTCAGCCCTGTGTATGGACCAGGCCGATATCAGGCGACATTGGGGCCCATGAAATCAAAGGCAGATTGTTATCCAGCCGGTATCCTGAACTCCGTCTTTGAAGACACTTTAATCCATAATTATGAAGTAGAAGGAGTTTCGGTCAAATAACATATGTGCCTAAGAGCACACAGTTTTCGCTGGGAAGCTGCTGTTTATCCAGGATTTCTGGGTTCACTGTGTAAAGATCAGCCACTAAGTGGGTATTTATTTGTTTTTCCTTTTTAGTGTTAATGATTTGCTTTTACCTTTTTCTGCAGTTATTACATATTACATGCTCAACCCAAAGTTATGTACAGGACCACTACTTACATTACACAAGGTCACATTCATTTTTTTAGGCACAGTAAAAGTAAGATCATGGCAAAATTCACCTGGAAATAGACCAAGGAAATTCTGACAACATTCGTACCTTCACCAGTATTCCTTATTATGACCAGGGACCAACTAAACAACCTAGTCATTATATTTGCCATTGTCCTGAATCAACGGGTCTTTCCTGTTTTCTACCCTATTGCTTTACGTTGCACGAGATGTTATGTATACGTGATTTACCTGCATTTATCTTTTGTATAATTAACCTCACTAATTGTAAAGCGCTCTGATATCCGCAAGGATCTTGTTCGCGCTCTATGAAACTTTCAAAATAAATAAATAAGGTATTTGCCCAGAGTCACAGGATGTTGAGCTGCTGCAGAGAGTCGCACCTGGTTCCCAAGTTTCAGAGTCACGTTCAGGGTAGAGCAAGGATGGCAGCAGAAGCCATATCCCATCCGTCGTATTACAAGTTCCATAGGCTGTATGCACTTGTGGTATAATGAACGGGACATCTGCCATGGTCGTGGCAGATATCCCATCCGTCCTATTACAAGTGCCCTAGGCTGTATGCACTTGTGGTAGAATGAACGGCACATCTGCCATGTCGCTTCTCAAATGTGGTCTATTGAGTGAAGGCGCTCTGGGGTATAATAACAATAGGTCACTACCTTGGTGAAGGTTTCAGTGAGTCCCATGTGATAGGCTGAGTGACGGGCCCTATAGTATATCCCTTCCCACGCTTTGTGACTGAGTGTCCTGCCCAGTTCCCTTTCCCAGTGCGCCCGTCCGGAACTATAAGTGTGAGCATGTCTGGCCTGCAGCATCCTATATAAATCTGATATTAGCTTTTTATCTGGCGTGCGCGTAATAAGCCACAGCTCATAGGGGAGAAGATGTCTATCAGCCATAAGGCAGACTTGATCACTGAGTTCCCAGTACCGTGCTTGCAAATACCGAAGCCTCTCTGAGTTCCTAGAAACCTCCAACCTGCTCCACCCCTCACAAACTGGCTTCCGGCCTAGACAGAGCACAGAAACTGCTCTGCTGGCGGTCGTTGAGGAAAGTAGGAAACTGCTAGACGCCGGAGGAGCAGCAGCGATCATTCTATTAGATCTGAGCGCAGCCTTCGACAAGGTGAATCACCAGGTCTTGATTCACCGCCCCGGCTAGTTAGAAGTATCTGGCACCGCCCTGAGCTGGCTGCGCTCCTTCATGGAAAGCTGTACGTCCCCGGTCTTATAAGATGGCATGAGTTCTAAACCTTGGCTCCTCCAGTGCGGCGTCCCTCAGGGTTCGTCGCTGAGCCAGACACTTTTCAACGTGTTTATGGTCCCCATGGCATCTATTGTAGCTCCTTTTGGGATCCATATGGTTACCTACGCCGATGACACCCAACTGGTTGTAGCCCTAATCCAATCCGCACCTCACTCCACGACGTTGAAAGCCTGTGTCACGGAAGTGGTAAACTGGATGGGGTCCTTCCATCTGAAACTTAATGGAGGTAAGACCGAGATCATGACCCTGGGTAACTTTGATAATTCTGCCCTTAGAACCATCTGGCCAGCATGCATGGGTTCAGTCCAATCCCCCAAGCCTGAAATAAAGTGCCTGGGCATCTGGCTGGATTATAAATTGACATTCCAAATGCAAGCCAGCAAGATAGTGGCAACCTGCTTTGGCTTAATCAGAATGGCTAGGAAAGTGCTCCCCCTGCTTCCTCCCCAAGCCAAGAAAACCATGGTCCAGTCCATTCTGCTCTCCAGACTGGACTATGGTAATGCGCTCTACCTAGGATCCCCCACCTCGGTAATCCACAGACTGCAGGTTATCCAGAACTACGCAGCCAGACTATTGACGGGAATGCCAAAACTGTCCTCCGCAAAACCCGCTCTCCGTCTCTTGCACTCTCTGCCAGTGAAAGAGCGAATCAGTGTTAAATCCCAGTGTATTGTTCATAAATCACTTCAGGGGCTAGACCCACCTCTGATCTCAGCCATGGTTCAAGCCTTACAAAGCTACGAGACAGCTGCGCTCGGGTGCCCTTCATGTCATCGTAACCCCTAGAATAAAACGTGCTAGAAGTGGTGGCAGACGCTTTTCCCTGAATGCAGGCAGACTCTGGAACGCTCTGCCTCTCTACCTCCGGACCGAATGCAGTCACCACTCCTTTAGGAAACCGATAAAAACCTTCCTATTCCCTTAAAGCATTCATTTGCTCTGTCTTCTGGACCAGTAGGTTAGCCTAGCGCTGGGAGGCTCCCGGGTAGCCATGTGCTCTATAAATTCCCATTCATTCATTCATTCAGGTGTTCTGGTTGTGATGACCCTAAACGATGCAACTGGATGTTTAAGGGGAGCAAAATGATTTCAATCAAGTTGAAGGTGATGAGGTTATATTTCTTTAGACCCTTGGTAGGACCTGCTGATATGAGTAGGATACCCTCATGCGGGACTAGCATGGCGTTTGGGAGGCCATCAAGGAGCGCACTGCAGCGTGCACAACCACCATCCGGACGGTTTGAACAGCTGTCCTGAAATTGTGTTCAGGGAGAGTGGTTTATCTTTCTTTAGTAGAGGGAGATGGTACCAGGGTTTTTTTGCTTTCTTAGCAGTGTGTTCCTTGAGGGTGACATTGATGGTTAGGGTGCATCTAAGTGACCTGGCATTCAGTGAAAGTTGGGGTTTACATCAGTTCAGATTCATGTCTCTTGATACAATGGCTTTGTCATATTCCTACCCTCCCTCTGGTCTCTCCTCAAGACCCTCCTCTGCCTGACTAGATAAGTTGCAGGCAGTGTTTGAGGTGTAGGGTGGCTGGAGCAGAGGAGCCTTTCAAGTAGAGTTGAGTATCATTGACATATTGGTGACTCTTGATGCTGTTATAACTAATTATAGCCCCAAGAAGCTCCACGTCGAGGCTGACGATCACAGGAGGCAAGTGGGGTTGAGCTTCAGGTAAAAACTGGACAAGATTGACACCCAGATTAAACCCCATTTTATAAAGTACTAGAAAGCCGTATTTAAATTAAGAGTACTGTATTCACAATAACAGCTGTTCAGTCAGTGTCTCCCACCTGAATCTCAACTGACATTCCAACCGTCAGTGGAAACTTGGTAAGTACCAAGACATAGCAAGAGCGGGGAAGCAGAGTGAAGCAGAAAGGAACAGGAAGAAATGGAAAGGTGATAGCATATAATGGTTGCTAAACTATAAATTACAACACCCCACAAGACCTTACTCCTGCCCCTTAGCCTCCGACTGCAGCCTTACCTTCCTTCCTGCCTGTGTTTGTATTCTCCTGTCACCCTTTTATCCTTTCTCTCCTTCTTTCATTCCACCCTTTTGAGCCCACTTTTTAGGTCTCGTCTAAGCCATCGCGTTAGCGATGCTTTGGCGAGATAAGGGGCTTTCAAAAGTGCTCCCAAAGGCTAAAGGCGGATGAGGTACAGTGCCTGTGCGCCGGGCGCGCGCACCATTTGTCCGACTTCAGCCTTTGTAATCACT
The DNA here is from genome assembly GCF_964261635.1 of Lissotriton helveticus. Lineage (NCBI taxonomy): Eukaryota > Metazoa > Chordata > Amphibia > Caudata > Salamandridae > Lissotriton > Lissotriton helveticus. The sequence goes on along the minus strand of NW_027611658.1, from coordinate 206,701 downwards.
TTTGCGGCCACTTTGATGTTCTCAGTGAGCCGCGTGGCCCTTCCTTTTCCCACTTCCTGCAGTCATTCAGCATAACTTTGTCTTACCACCAGATGGATGTTTATTCTGAGTTAATCAAGGCATAGTACACTGTATAATGTATCTGAGCGCTTGGCCTTTCCTTCCTGCCTTGAAGTCGGTGCGCTTTTAGACCATCGAGTTCCTCTACAGTTCCCACACTAATGAAAAAGTGAATAGTGTTTGCGAATCGCCTCCAGTTTGACAGGAAAAACATTGTGCGCTGAAGCAGTCTCTGAACTGGATCAAACGTTCACAGAAATGAAGATCCTCAATATTAATATATTTCTGTATCTTTCGGGACGTGTGCTGGGGACAATACACGCAGGTATAAGAAATCTGGTATCACTCGATTTCTCCGCTGATGTTTTTGAGACTGAATTCTTGCCATTAATATAAACGTGATGCGTTTTGTGAAACATCACTTTCAATGATACATGAAGGCCGCGCTTCTCACCTGTCCTAATAGCACTGCTGACTATCCAAATGCACGTAAGATTTTTATGCTTCATGCTTGCTGGCTCTAGACATGTAAAAGACCCATTCCACTCCAATTCATAGACCGTATGCTGCCCAAGTGACCACTGTTTGAGCCTAAACCTTCATTTCCTGGTGAGAAGGCCCTTTATGCATTATCTGTGGCGACGACAAAGAAGCAGCATTTCAAAGGAACTGCTACTGGCACAAGTGGGCCTAGGAATAGGTTATGATAGCGGATAACTAGATGGAACGCTGTCTTTGTTAACTGGCAAATGCATTATAGCACACTTTGATGCAGGCCCTTAGGGCACCTCTCTGGTGTGCTGTAGGACACTTAAAGCAACCTAAAAAACAATCGTAGTGTTTTAAGTGCCCAGAAGCACAAAGTGACCGTGTGAAAGGTACTAAGTTTCTTCATGCTGAACACAATAAGTAGGCTTCAGAGCCTCACGAGACTCCCATTTGGCAGATAATTTCAAAACTGATTGTTTTAGATCTCATGAGATTTCATGTACGGGGAGTAAATATTTTTGAAGAATGAAGGAGTGGGTGCGTAGCAATGCTTTGATCAAGAGGATGTATACAGCCTAGTTTCATAGACAAAGCTATTATGCTGGACAACTGTTTCGTTAACTTGATACTGCCAGTTTGACTCACAACTCCGTTTTAGCTTTATGCACATAAAATGAAGACCCCAGTATTAACAAGCACCACCATCGGTTCTTAATTCGCATAACGTAACTATATCGATTGGCTTGGATGCCACCTGTAGAACATATTGTATATTCCTCGATCGAGTCCAACGAGTGCTGCCACCGCTCCATCATTAAGGGCTGTTAGAAGCTCCTCGGAAAATGCTTACTGCTCTAATTAGCGACAGTGTGTTTGCTCCACATGTGTATCATTAGGTGCCACTGGGGACGCACTGTGACATATCTGCCTGTCAGACCCCGTCCGCGTGCTTTGTGTGTGTGTGTCAGTTTTTGACTCGATTAGTGTGTTCTGGGTGTGCATCAAGTGCACTTGTGTATTTTTGAGGGGCCCGAATCTGTGCAGCTGCTCCATATGCATGCGCGTCTCAGTACATTTTATTTGTGAGCGTGCAGCGGAGTTCACATTTTGCATTTGGACGTAGGGACGTAGGTTCACCTAAGTGGATACGTCAAATTCACACAAACATGTTGTATCGGTGCACATGAGCACACTTCACCCCACCGCTCCCTGCTCAGATTCCCTTAGTCTGTTGAGTTGCACAGGAAGCCCTACATTCCTGCTTACTGCACCAGATTTTCTTTATTTTGCTCCGGGGCATGGGGCAGGGATCGTGTTGGAATCTGATTCTTCTTTTACCGAATGCTGCCCATCCCCCATTCTGCCACTTATGGGTTCACGCGCTCACATGGCCACCTCGCAGCATGCAGTTGGTGTTGGAAGAGAGGGGCAGATGATTTTTATGTTCTCCATGCATTTGTACGCTATGGGGAGCTATTTTAACACAGCTTCACTCAACTGCGAACCGGATGACTTGGGCGCCAGGAATGTGCCGTTCCGCCTACAAGTAGGGTGAAGAGAGTCCACCGTTGAATGATCTGGATACCTCAGCGCAACTCATTCTTCTTTGAAGTCTCTTACGTAGTTGCCAACTGGAGGTCTGTCATATGTGAGACCTCCATCCTTTTAGACAACAGCGCTTTGTCCACATGTTTTTTTGAGCACCTACATAGATGACAAATTAAACCACACGTCCCAGAATGCATTCTGCTGCATGGTAAAAAGCCCAGACTGGCTGAAAGTGTTGCACTTGTCCAGGGCCGGATTTAGCATTGGTGGCGCACATCAATTAAGTAGTGGCAATTTTAAAAGGCTACATTCTATGCTGCTCGGGTGTATGTGACACATGGAGGAGGGATTTGAAGTGTGATACTTCATGTTAAAAGTCCCCCCCTCCAACCACAAATGGAGCAGTGGGTTTCTTAGGACACATGTTTATTTATGTTTCCATGCTCGAGTTCCAAACTCTGCTCCATAATTTTTAATTTATATATAGTATTCATATATTAATTCTATATGCGTGCTACATGGCAAAATAATTACAAGGTCCCAAAGGCGAGACCTATTGGCTATGCCAATGCTTGTTCTCCTCACTCTTAATCATGTACAGCTCCCGTTCTTTCTTCCATATTATCTGACACCCCCTTTACCTTTATTATACCCTTTCTCCCTCTTTGTTCTCCTTTAAACCTTACCTCTCTCTAGCTCTCCCCTTTATCCCTTCTGACCTATTGCAGCCACCTTCTCCCCTACATCCGGTTTACTTTTCTTTCTTTCTTTCTCTCTTTCTCTCTTTCTCTCTTTCTCTCTTTCTTTCTTTCTCTCTTTCTCTCTTTCTTTCTTTCTTTCTTTCTTTCTTTCTTTCTTTCTTTCTTTCTTTCCTCTCTTCTACATCTCTCAAGCCCCTCTGCCCAGGGCCTCCACTCTTCATCCTCTTCTAGCACTTTTCTCTTTTTTACTACTTCAAAAGTACAACTCCATTTTCAGTTTTCACTTTTGTCCATTCCTCTCTCCTTCTGAGCCTCTCTTCACTCTCCTCCCATCTTCTCCTCAGTCCACCGTTCTCTGCATTCTGCTCCCACTCTTTCCTTCCTCTTGACACAGTCCTCCTTCCTTCTTTCCCTTCTGCCTCTTCCAGGGCCCTGCTACGTTTACCTTACCTATCTCCTAATCTGCTCCCATACCTTCCGTCACCCCTTTCACTGCCTGCTCTCGTTTCTACCCCTTCATGTGTGATCCTGAAGCCACCAATTTCCTCTTCTGCATGAATTCCTCACCTCTCTCCCTCACTACTCTGCTCTCACCTACCCACTTTCCCTCTGTTCCTTCCCCTGACTACCTACAAACACTGCACCGTTGTAGGCATCTGACCCCTTTCTTCTATCCTCCACTCTCACTGATTGCTGTACCTCTGCTACTTGCATTTCCCCTTCCCTCCTGCACACAGCTTAGCTCTCACTTGATAAAAGGAATCTTCTTTCATCACCACATCTCTTTCCCTCTCACCCCTTCACTCTCCTCGTCTCCTGAACTCCCTGTCTTTCTACTCACACCGTATATCTTGCTGCACATTGCTAATCAATGACGTCTCTGCAAAGGCCACACACACACAGATGTAGCTCCTCATCCCTGGCCCGGCTTCCATCTCCCTCTTCTCTAAATGTTTCTTTTTCCATAGAGATGAATGAAAGAAGTATCCTTTGCATCCCAAAGCCACTGTCCCCAGGAATGGCCAATGCATGATCTAACGTTGCTTAAACAACACCAGAATCTGTACATTACTGGCTGCCTTGTGTCCACTCCCTTGGCCCTTGTGGTCTGTTGCACACTGTGTCACCACAAACTACCTGCAAAACAGCTCAAACATTCTCTGCTTCCATTCAAAAAATGACAGCTCAATGCATTGAATCAGCTTATAATATTTCTTTTTGCCAATTTAATTTTATTAACTACTTTCATTTAATTCTACAGGGTGGTAAAGTATCACTGCTTAATAAAGCTCCAAAATGAATGTAGAAAACGCTTGACTCACAAAATAAAGAACTGCAGATAAGAATCCACCTGGCCATAAGGAGACTGTAACCTGTGAGAGACGTCATTCAAGGTGCAATAGGAATGCTCAAGGAAGGTTTGTAGGATGACTAAGCTAAGCTGCCTATTGAGATGACAACATATGAGCTCTGGACAGAAGTGTTAAGAACAGGGCGTACAGTCTATGTGAGAGGTTAATTGTGAACTTTATCTAAACCTGTCCTGGCACTGGCTCAATTTCTTACTTAATATGGCAAATTCACAAGATAAAAACCAATGTGAAGACAATTCCAGAACGAAATCTTGTATGTGTATTAAATATGAGAACAATTTTAGTCATCAATCCAGTCTCATTCAACATGAGAGAATCAACACTGGGGAAAATCCTAATCAGTGCTGTGAATGCCAGAAAAGCTTCAGTCAGAAAGTCAGTCTTACTTCCCATATGCAAACTCACACTGGACAAAAACCTTATCAGTGCTCAGAATGCCAGAAAAACTTTATCCAGAGAGTTAGTCTCACTCGCCATGAGCGAATCCACACTGGGCAAAAGCCTTATCAGTGCTCGGAGTGCCAGAAAAGCTTCAGTCAAAAAAATAATCTCACTCAACATGAAAGAATACACACTGGAGAAAAGCCTTATCAGTGCTCTGAGTGCCAGAAAAGCTTCAATCTCAAAGTCAATCTCATTCAACATGAAAGAACACACACTGGAGAAAAGCCTTATCAGTGCTCTGAGTGCCAGAAAAGTTTCAGTCAAAAAAATAATCTCACTCAACATGAGAGAACACACACTGGAGAAAAGCCTTATCAGTGCTTGGTGTGCCAGAAAAGCTTCAATCTCAAAGTCAATCTCATTCAACATGAAAGAATACACACTGGACAAAAGCCTTATCAGTGCTCTGAGTGCCAGAAAAGTTTCAGTCAAAAATCCAGTCTCATTAAACATGAGAGAACACACACTGGAGAAAAGCCTTATCAATGCTCGGAATGTCAGAAAACTTTCACTCTCAAATCCAGTCTCATTCAACATGAAAGAACACACACTGGACAAAAGCCTTATCAGTGCTCGGAGTGCCAGAAACATTTCCGTCAAAAATTCATTCTCACTGCACATGAGAGAACACACACTGGGCAAAAACCTTATAAGTGCTCTGAGTGCCAGAAAAGCTTCAGTCACAAAGTCAGTCTCATTCGACATGAAAGAACACACACTGGAGAAAAGCCATATAAGTGCTCTGAGTGCCAGAAAAGCTTCAGTCGGAAAGTCAATCTTATTCGACATGAAAGAACACACACTGGAGAAACCCCTTATCAGTGCTCTGAGTGCCAGAAAAGTTTCAGTCATAAATTCAGTCTCAATCAGCATGAGAGAACACACACTGGAGAAAAGCCTTATCAATGCTTGCTGTGCCAGAAACATTTCAGTCAAAAAGTCCATCTCGTTCAACATGAAAAACTACACACTGAACAAAAGCCTTATCAGTGCTTGGAGTGCCAGAAAAGTTTCAGTCAAATATTTAGTCTCACTAAACATGAAAGAACACACACTGGAGAAAAGCCTTATCAATGCTCGGAGTGCCAGAAAACTTTCAGTCACAAATCCAATCTCAATCGGCATGAGAGAACACACACTGGAGAAAGGCCTTATCACTGCTTGGTGTGCCAGACACATTTCAGTCTAAAAGTCCATCTCATTCAACATGAAAAAATACACACTGGAGAAAAACCGTATCAGTGCTCGGAATGCCAGAAAACTTTCAGTCTCCGATCCTGTCTCAATCAGCATGAGAGAATGCACACTGGAGAAAAGCCATATCAGTGCTCTGCGTGCCAGGAAAGCCAAACTTACTCGAAATGAAAGAACACACAGTGGAAACAACCCTTATGAGTGCTCTGAGTTCCAGAAATCTTTCAGTCATAAATTCAGTCTCACTAAACACGAGAGAACACACACAGGAGTAAAGCCTTATCAATGCCCGGATGCCAGAAAGCATAATCTCAAATCCAATCTCAATCAATATGAGAGAACACACTCTGGAGAAAAGCCTCATTAGTGCTCGGAGGGTAATCTACCTTTACTTAGTGGGCACTAGTACGCATTACCATTAGTACGCATTTACCGTTACTTCACAAAGTACTTTACTTTTGCAAACTATATACATCGTTGTTTGGAAAAGGAGGTGCTTCCGTTTCCAAACAAGAATATGCAATTATGATGACGCTTTTAGCAGGATAAGAGAGGAACCACGGATGAAGGGGAAGAGAGAGACCACGAGGAGAGAGAGGTAAGGGGGTTGTGTATTTTTTAGGGCTGTGCAAGGGGTAGTCTTTTAGGTTGTAGTGTTTTGTTTGTGTAGTGTTTTTTTTGTTTTTGGGTTTAAAGTAGTGTCGGGGTCATGAAGGGTAGTGTTTAAGAGAAAGGACAGGACAGGGAGTCAGGGGAGGAATGTGTAAGGGGTAGTGATTTAGGGTTTACGGTAGTGTAGAGGTGTTTGACTAGTGTAGGTAGAATTTTAGGGTTTAGGGTAGCGTCTGGGTCATACTGTGTAGTGTAAGAGTGTAGGGACAGGACTGAGGGAAGGGGGAAGGACGTTTAGGGGGTAGTGATTTAGGCTTTGGGGTAGTGTAGAGGTCTTTGAGTAGTGTAGGGTAGAGTTTTAGGGTTTAGGCTAGTGTCGGGGGGTCTTGCAGTGTAGTGAAAGAGTGTAGGGACAGGACTGTGCGGAAGGGGGAAGGGCGTTTAGGGGTAGTGATTTAGGGTTTAGGGTAGTGTAGAGGTGTTTGAGTAGTGTAGGGTAGTATAGTGTTTGAGGATTTGTGTAATGTAGTGTTCCTATTTGTAAATGTGAATGTGTTAAAAAGTGGAAGGAATCACCCACCCAAAAGACATATTTAATTTATTAAAAGCATTTTAAAAACATTAAAATACATTAAGGATTACTTGACTCATTTTTAAATTTAAAATGGTTTTTAATTACATTTGCTATACTCCCCCACCAAAAAACCATAATTCACTGTCATCCTGTCCCAGGGGATAGGTTAGTATTAGAGATTTTTTGCACTTAATACGTGCAGTAAAGGAGTTTACATGGTATGAGTATTAATTAAATAAAGTGAAAACGCATTTTAAGTACATTTCAATGCATTCGCAATGTAAATGATTTTGCAGAATAAACTTGCGAAGTAATGGTCATTGCGAAGTAGCGTCATATATTCGCTCGGAGTGCCAAACAAGCTTCAGTCTCAAAGTCAGTCACATTCGACATAAGAAAACACACTGGACAAAAGCCATGTTAGTGCTCGGAGTGCCAGAAAAGTTTCAGCCATAAATTCAGTCTCACGCAACATGGGAAAACACACACTGGAGAAAAGACTTATCAGTACTCGGAGTGCCAGAAATGTTTCAATCTCAAATCCAGTTTCATTCGACATGAGAAAACGCACACTGGAGAAAACTTTGTCAGTGCTTGAAATGCCAGAAAAGCTTCAATCACATAGCCAATCTCAATCAGCATGAAAGAATACAAACTGGACAAAAGCTGTATCAGTGCCCTGAATGCCAGAAAGTTTCATTCAGAAATCTGGTCTCATTCACCTTGAGAGAAGACATAGCGGGGAAAAGCAGTGTTCTAAATGCAAGAAAAGATTCCGTCAAAAAATTAATCTTACTAAACATGAAGAAAGAGCGCACAGAAAAATATGTGTTTGTCCTCTGAATTCCAGAAAAGCTTTTAACATAAACTGGACCTGACTGTATAAGAAAACATGTATAATTGTAGTTGCAACAGGATTAATTAAGAAAAGCATGCAGGATATATTAGACAGACTGCCTACATAGTGGGCCGCATAACATTTGTAGAGAAATGCCTTAGCCTGAAAATCTAACAAAGTGAAACTAGAATCACAGTTTGGTAACATAGTTAATAGAAAAAACACAGAGAAGGTGATGCGAGCAATGTTTGCAAATAGGCTCCCACAGGCAGGTGTTCGGAATAACAGTCAAACTCATTACTTTTTTCACCCCATGCCATGCCATTGCTTAGTATATTAGCTGATATATGACTGAACAACACATTTAATTGCAACGCTTGCCGTTACAATGCGTACATTACAATGTGAAAGCCAATACCACGCATAACCTTTTCAGAGCATGCCTATACAACGAATTTCATTGTAAAAGCATAAATGTTAAAGGCATGTGCGTGGTAAAGGTTTTCCGTGACCCCTACCCTGAGCACTAAAACTGGACCCCGGCGAGAACCCCCGCCCATTTACAAACCTCCCAGCCCCTGCCCTTAGCCCTAAAACCAGACCCTGGCACGACTCCCCCACACAATTCCTGGCCCCTGCCCTGAGCCCTAAAACCAGACCCCAACGCGACCCGCGCTCGCGCCCAGTCCTTAAAAGAAAAAACCTCTAGCCAAAAGCCCTAAAGCCGTACCCCCACCTCATGCCCAATTCTCCTTACCTCACTACAAGGCAGCTCTGTAAGGCTGAGGCACGATGCATATCATAAAGAGGAAGCGAAAGGGTCTCTTTGTTTCATCTGACTACATTTATTGGCAGACAAATGCCTTCACCACAGTAACCACACTTATGCCCATACTAGCAGTCTCATGCATATACCTTTACCATTCATACCTTTACAACATAATGCATTGTAAAAGCATTCGGAGTAAAAGCGTATGTGTTGTAAAAAAATGTGTGGTAAATACTATGCATGGTAACGGTACACATGTTGTAACGCAAGCGTGGTAAAGGCTATGCATGATAACAGCCACATTGTAATGGCGGTTTCCCAAAATTAGCATGATGTGATGCAGCACTACTGTGGCAGAGTCAATGACATTCATGAGGGAACTCGGGATGTTACTGACTTTGTTAAATATTGTTGTTTCAGGTTCAAGACAGAGATAATCCTGTTCCTCAGAGCTAATCTTAACATGTGACCGAATATGCCCCCTACTGCTTTTCTTTCTGACACTGGTTTAATGTGTGTCTGAATCCGACACCTAAGTTCAAAGGTGACTTATTCATACCCAGCCCTACATGCCTCTGACAGGTGATCCTGACATGTGCAAAGTTATATCTCAGGCCTGTCGGTTGTAATGCTGGCATGTGATCGACTCTGGCCCACTTCTTCCCTCTTTCAGAGGTGAGCTGACGGTTAGTTCCATGGCTGCCAAGTTGCCCCATGTCATGTGTTACACCTTCAGCCACTTTGGTATTCTTTTATCCAACAACACCCTCCTCTCTGAGACTTATAGTTTTGCTTTTATTCCATTGTAAACGTAGGCCCCACATCTTAGCATGCAAAGTCTTATTTCTTAATAAGCCAAAATCTCCCTGCAGATTTAACACTTGACATGGGCCATTCAGGTATGTAGTAACAGACTGCTCCCCCTGCCCTGGCCATCTTTCAGAGGCAGGGCAAAAAAAGGCAGTCATCCCTACAATAAACTTGCATTAGACAAAGTAGAATCCAAACTTCAGAAGATTAGTTCATGCCAGGAAAAGTTCAAATCCAGTCTTCTGCAGGTGTCAAACATGTGTACAAAGGGTCCCCGTTCCTTCGTGGACCTGTGCGGAGGTAATCTCAGAAGATTCCTGGGTGTTTGGGAAGGCTTCATTGAATAAGCTTGTTTTCACTTTCTCATGTATTGTAAGATTAGCTCTACTCTTCTGCTTTCAACACAAAATTCCAGAACAGGGCTATCATGAGAACAGTTTTTTTACTGTATGTTTTTTTAGTTATTCCTGGCATGAACTAGCAGATTTTTTTATTTGTTTTATTTTTTTATTTTTTACTGAGTTTTATATAGCACGAACTTGACCCGGAATTGGGTATCAGAGCGCTTTACATAGCACCAGTTGCGTTACAGTAGGACACATTAATTTTTTTAGGGACGGGGAGATTAAGTGATTTGCCCAGAATCACATGATGTTCAGCGTCATTGCTGAGACTTGAACCCGGTACCTCAGATTTGAGGTCGACCGCCCTAGACGTTAGGGCAACTCCTCTCCCCTTTATATCACTAGATCTCTGGTTGTTCTTTGGAATATAGTTCAGGTTCTGTGAGTGGTGACATTTAGGTCCGTGTCTATCCTTTACTTTAAAGATGGTGCAGAGGATTTAAAATGTTATTCTGTATGCCATTGGAGACAAATGCAGTTATTTAGTATCAAGGCTCTAGTCAGCTCAATTTGGTAAGAAATCCGTACTATCAGAAGTATTTTTTTCAGCAAAGCGTACGCTGCGGAGCGTTGCAGTATTCGACACACACTGGGATCATGATCCAGGCGGAAGTGTATAACGAAAAGAGATTACAATTCCATCAAACATCAGTTCCAACTCATAGCCTTTTACCAGAAAACCAGACATGGCCATGAAGGAGAAACTCATAAATATAGATATAATTCTTAGGATTTCAGTCCTATCACCCTATAACATGCACACAAAGATGCAAGTGATGTCATTTTGCATTTAGTGGAGTGTGAGCATTGTCGTATTTTGGCAGTGCTCTCAACTCGCCAAAGTTGCGGTTCTTTCACCAAGTTCAGAGTCGGAGAAAAGACTGTGTTTACATAAACAGAGCTTCTCCTGCACCACAGTCGTAATCTTTTCACCTGCTGGTTTGTGCGCAACAGGGCCATTGGGTGAAAGTGACATTCATCTTGCACTAAGTAGGAAGGGCTGACCTTTGCTTATGTTGCCTACCCAGTATTGCCAGGGGAGGAACTGTAGTGCATTGTAGTAATACACACAGTGACCCCTACATTCTTTTTTTAGAGTTTTATATAGCACAAACTAGACCCGAGAATTCGGGTATCAGAGCGCCGTACATGGGCACCAGTTTCGTTACAGATGAACACATTCATGTTTGTTAGGCACAGGGAGATTAAGTGATATGCCCAGAATGACAAGATGTTAAGCGTTGTTGCCAAAACTCGAACCCGGGTCGACCGCTCTAGCCGTATGGCTACATTCTCTCCCCTACATGTAGAGCAAAAGCTCCTTCTGAATCCATTTGGCCATCCTACATTTGGAATCATTACCAAGGGGTCACACTTCTCATGACTCTTTTTCATTCAGTGTGCCGCCGCTAATTCATTCTCATACAAGTCACGGCCAAATATAGGATCTAGAATTCACATGGCCCCTTTTTCATAAATGATTACTCTGCTCAAGCTCTATCTTAGCACTTCCCCTAACTGAAGTAAACTCCTACGTTCCTTCTGCGTGCATTATCCTTTCTAATGAACGTAGACTACATCCCCATGATCCTTCACTGATGTAATGACACAACATGCCTCTTTACACCAATGTGCGCACATGCCATTTTTGGTAATCAAGAACTACACTACAGCAGCGATCCAGAAACATTCTGACCTTGCTATCGCCGCCCGGTGGAGGATTATAAATGTTGATATCTGGCAGCATTGGCCCATGTCTGCTCCCGGCTGTAACAAAGCACCTGAATCTACACCAATTATTCCAACAAACAGGTATGTTCCAACACGATTGTGGCAAGAGTTTGCAACCAACGTATGAATTCGTCATTGAAACTTAATTCAAACTTTCATCTTCGTACAGACAGGGTATTTCTACCACTCCTTGAACTGAAAGATCCTGGGTGTGCTCACACTTTAATTCTTTTGAAAATACCACCCAACAGTCGCTGTCCATGTCCTGAGGAGACCCATAAACAAGAAGAGTTGAAATCCATCAATAACATCTGCGAGAGGAGATGCCACCCAAGACGCAAACAGTTGGGGGCATAAAGGATTTTGCCACATCTATGTATTGTCCTGTTTGGCCCATCAGTACCCTTCCCTTGCCATACCTCTAACATATGGGGAAATCTGCAATTACAAAAACTGCTTTGCCATTCCTTTAGAAGTTCTATGGACTGGTGTTTCACAATATAATTGTTTCTACATATATGTCTGACATTTTTCATTCTTTTATACGAATACTTACCTGTTTTTTGTGGAATTGATGTCATTCTTACCAATATATGCCTTTAAACAATGTCATGTTATGTAAATAAATGGATAAAATATTGATTTGTTAGCAACTGGGTGCTTTTTTCTACTTTCGTAATTCAGTTTAAATGTTCTGGGAAGGTATTTTTGTATGTTTCCTTTTTTTGTAAGGTAATTGTTTTTTGTGTGTTTGTTTTAAAGAAACTAACTACTGCTTTGGGAATTTAGAGTGTAGAATTGATGGGTGTTACCAGGGCTCACACACAAAGGTCATGACCCAAATAGATGTAGCACAAACCAAAATGGTGGTTTCACCCAGATACCACCCTAAATAAATGAATGCAATGTGTGATTGGTTTTGTGCTCTTCTGTATAAGAATTGCAGGGGTAGTTAAATCCCCAAATTCAGTTCTTCTGTGTCATATATACTGAGAAAATAAGTATACGTCTTGGTATTCTTTTCTTTTATTTCAAGTCAGGTTTAGAAACAGAAAGACAGCCGACACGTGTTTTCAACTTATTTTTTTGCCCTCTATTTTCTTTACTCCACCACCATCTGACTCACTATTTCCCTCATCCAAAAGTTACTTGACAGGGGATACCCCAAACGCCTCATCTCCAGGGCCTGCAAACGGGCTTGGTATTGTCACCGTGAGAACCTCCTTACCCCCCAACCCAAGAAAGCCATGAGTCGCATACCTTTTGTTTCCAAATGTAGCCCCTCCTGCAACCAAGTGAGCAAGATCATCAAACGCAACTGGTCCCTTCTGCGAACTCGGGAGAAACTCCTCTCTTTTCGTACAGTCGAGGGGACAATCTATTCACCCACCTAGTAGATGCAATCACATGGCCTACTTAACCCACTCGACAGAACACCGTCTCTGCAGCCTGGGGACTACCACCAATCGTGGGACATTACAAATGCCAGTCTTGCATTGTATGTGACCTTACATGTAACACTAAAGAGTTCAAAACCAATAATACCACCTACAAACTCAACACGTTCACCAATTGCAGATCACAAAATGTCATCTATGCCATCCGCTGTCCCTGTGACCTCATATACATTGGCCAAACCACACAAATGATCAAACAGAAAATAATCCAGCACAAGAGCAGGATACATTGCAAAGTTTTGATTGCCCCACTTGTGTCCCACTACATTGAGAAGGTACACTATGTAACTGACAACACCTGGCAGGTGATTGATCAACCCACACTACCACTCAGAGGTGTCAACCTCAGAGCCCTCTTGAACAAGAGTGAATGCAAATGGATCACTATTTGCAACTCTGTGAACCAGGGCCTTAACACCATTGATGAATGGAACAGTACCATCCTATTGTAACACCACTTCAGTACGACCCCCCTGAAAATTGACAAACGTGGTCTCTCTTTGAATGCTACAATTTCCATTCACCTATTCCTTTCTTGTTCTGTCAAGTCTGTGGACCAAACTTGAATGTTGTCCGACCAGCCGTTCCATACCAATGTATTTTGACTGTATAATTTTGAGGTTGTTCTATGCAGTTACTTGATTTTCAATGCCCTCATGTAACACCTTTGTATCACTTTATTACAGTCACTTAATAACCACCATGCAGACACCAGTCATGTTGTTCACTCAATAAAGTTGTCTGCTCCATTGTTGATTCGAGTGTGCACCATAATATCATGTAAATTCATTCTGCACCTCGAAGAATCATGGCCCCTCGCTTTTCACATATTTCTTGACTGACGCACATTCCATTTCCTCATTTCCACCCCCTGTCACGCCCCCACAGCCCTCCCTGTCAGCCTCTGCTCTTAGACGGGCCATGCTCAACACACCCACCCACCACTTAGCCCCGCCTTCCACACAGACCTAGACCCACCTAACAGACACACCCTGATTCCACGGTCACATGACCGCTTTCGCTATACTTGTACGGCTCCCCTTGAACGTACAGCGTAACCGGACACGACTGTGGCGGTTTACGGCTGACACACGTGCCGCTCCCCACCGCCTGGATTTACTCCGCTCTTCTCCCCGGTAAGTCACCTCACATGCGCCCAGCCTGCCCACCCCTCATTATAATTCCCCCGCTGATCCTGATGCCGCCGGTCCTCTTCCTTTCCAGCCTTAAGGATTGCACGTTTGCCCTTGACGAACGAAGAATTCCACCCACCGGCCACCGGGATAGCCGCGTTTGCTCCTGTGGTGCCCCACCCGCTCCCCTAACGGCCCGACAGTACTACTTTTCCGCTAGCCTTTGCCCAGGTAAGAGTGCTCCCCCTCAACAGTTGCCCTTTCCCTTTCAGATGCAATTGGCATTGGACCACCCACTCAATGCCGTACAGCCTGTGAGCACATCGGCCACATCCCACCTTGGAAGTCAAGCATGCAGGTACTTGCTCTCCGTCAACACTGCTTTCGGCTTCCCCTGGCTCAACATACCGACCTGAGTTTTCACCCGCCCTGGGATAATCACTGCTTTCCCCGCCCTCGCATGCCAGCCCCTGCAGTCTCTCGAGACCCTCCCTGCGCTCATATGGCCATTTCCTCCTCAGCAGATTGTTCTGCTCTAGATAGTCCTCCTTAGGTCCAGAGCCCACCCTCCCAGTTGCCAGTCATGCCTCTCCTGCACCCCCACTGACTCCCGCCCATCGTTCCTATCTCGCGCCACCTTGGTGCGCTACAACAGGTACCACTGTTAGCCTGACCCACAAGCAGGCCCCCCTGTGCCTAGATTAATTTCACTACGCGCTCCTTTCACCTTGGTACGCTATAACAGGTACCACTGTTAGCCTGACCCACAAGCAGGCCCCCCTGCGCCTAGATTAGTTTCACTACGCGCTCCTTCCAGTTTTCCAATCCACACCCTGACACGTCTTACTTCCCCCCCCGTGTACAGCACTTCCTAAGACAGCAGCCCCATCCTGATGATGAACCTGAGTTCCTAGGATCTAAACGTCATCGACCCCACAGCGCAATTGGAGGTGCCTCAACTTCGTGTGGTTCTAACTAAATCGCTTCCATCTATCCCCACGCAACCTTTGTGAATCAATCCGTGCTGAACCTCACAGTCACTTGTATATATTATTCACTTGTCACCACGCGCAGTTCCTCTGTTCTCACCTTGTCACTTGCGTCGCCACGTCTATGTGTCACGAGTGTAATTGTGCACCAAGTCCAAGTTGGGCTGCCTATGCATTTCATGCTTACAGTGCCGTTACAACTGTACCATATCTAAACCTTTTTCCATATATATTATGCCATGTGCACTTTTGCAAAACTTTACGTGAGTCTCCCGCTGTCTCCTTCCGCGTAATGTATTTTACATACTAATATAACTGACTCCCCTATTGTTACCTTTTGAGATATTGTTGTCATTTATAGTATATTCACCCAGATCTCAAGAGGTTTATGGGTTATTGTTGTATTTGCTTGTGCTTACTGTGTTCCTTCTCTGGAACTCTCTTGTTGTCATGGAGTTTCTGTTGTTCAAGTTCTGTAAATTGCCAGTTGGAGTTTCCCTGTGCCAATGTATGGTGCGGTGGCTCGTTGCTCTTCGAATAAACTTCAACCAACTCAACAGAAGTTTCAAGTGATTTATTTGACACCCACAACATAATTTTGGCGACGAGGACTTGGGGTCAATATAAAACGAGCCACTGCTGTGTGATTTCTATGCTGAATTTCATGACTGCTACAATCTACTGAAGAAGTTGAATTTTCAGGACTGCTGATTAACCCTATGACCCTACCGCCTTCTCCAGCGGCAGTAAGTTTGAAAGGGAATTTAGTTTCCCCAGCGGCAGTTTTTCCGGCTCTATCTTAAAAGGTGAGGAGGTTCAAGGGTGGGTCATTTCAAATATTAAAAAAAAAGAGGGACCGCGGACATCCGATTTTGCTGCTTTTCACATTTACCATTAAAAAGTTCATCGTTGAAAATTTCAATATCGCAGATCTCACCTATTTGGTTGAAGCTTGCAATTCACGCGTCATGTTTGGATTTGAGGCGCAGTGACCGTTGTAAAGAGCAGCGAGATCGTCTCTGCTTCAGCGCCTTTCCCGACTGATGACGTTGTCGAACGTACAACAGGAGTTGGCGAAAGCATAGCGCGTCATAAAAGGGAGTCCGGGAATGCACGGAGCATCATTTGTTCTTCATCAGCGAAGGCACAGCGCGTCATAAGAAGGAGTCCGGGAATTCACAGAGCGTCACTCGTCATTCTTCAGCGTAGAGATCGTCTCTGCTTCAGCGCCTTTCCCGACTGATGACGTTGTCGAACGTACAACAGGAGTTGGCGAAAGCATAGCGCGTCATAAGAAGGAGTCCGGGAATTCACAGAGTGTTACTCGTCATTCTTCAGAGTGCTTGAGTACATTTTCAGAGCGTCATGAACTATTCGTTTTTTTTTTTACCAGCCTGTGTAATTAACTGTCTCATATTTCCCGAAGGAAGATAGACATCGTGACTGGTATTGTCTCTCAGAACTGCTAAGCTGTGTTTACTCACATCCAGCGTTCGTTGAGTTGTAGTAAGATAGTATTTTTATTTGTACTACAACTCGATTTCCGTGACAATTCTTGCTCATATAGCTCTATATGATAACCTTTATAGTTTCTAATTTTATTGCTAACTTGGCATATGTTTAGATCAATTGTGGTTTGACAAAAAGGTTGTGTGTTTCTTCTTTATTTGATTTTTTGTCGTATTTTGCTCAATATGCAATCTGTCAATCAACCTCCTCCCTTCTTAGAGAGTCCTGGTACTCCACAAATTCAATGGAGGCAGTGGTTTGATGCTTTCGACACCTATATTGGCGCCATTGGTGCTTCAAGATACAGGTCTGAGGGAAAGAAATTCTTACTCTTGAACAGTTTGGGATTTGAGGGGAGGGAGGTGTACAAGCATTTGCCTGATTTGGTTCTGGCTGAGGGTGAGATCATTGATGAATATCAAGAATTGATAAAGAAGCTTGTTATCAAATTTGATGTGCAACCAAGTTTAGTCGTATTAAGACACAAGTTTTTTTAAGAGAGCGCAACTACAGAGTGAGGATGTTGATTCCTATTTAAGTGCCTTACTTAAACTTTGTGCTGAATGTCAGTTTGGTGACTTCAGAGATCAATTGGTGAGGGATCAGTTCATCGCACACTGTGCCGACAAACATATTCAACAGAAACTACTTAACATGGGAAATCCAACTTTAGAAGAAATAATAAAGGTAGCAAAAAGTCTTGAGCTGGCACAAACTTCTATTAAAGAATTGAGCAAAACTGATGTCCAAAAAGAAAGTGTAAATGCAGTTGTTTCGCAAGCATCTAAGTCCAGTTTTATTAAGAAAGAGAGGTTCAATGAAAAGAGTTCTTTTAAGAAAAATATGTGTTATAGATGTGGTTATCCTCCACATTCCAAAGAAAATAGTTTTTGTCCTGGTAAAAATGCGAAGTGTTATAAGTGTGGGAAATTTGGTCATTTGGCTAAAGTTTGCCAAGCCAGTTTGAGTAAATCTGAGAAAGTCAGTTGTGTGATGGAGGATGAGCAAGTCTCGGAATGTGAAATGGTGAAAGAATTTAAGGACATGATTGTCACTGTTACTGAAGATGGTATTGTGACTGGGGATCCTTCAGAATGTGTAGATCCCTATGTGGATATTATGGTAGGTGATGTTTGTTTAAAGCTTCTTGTAGACTCTGGAGTGAGGATAACCATGATCTCTTTGGATTTATTCAAGCAATCTTGGGCAGATAGAGAGTTGTTTCCTCCAGACAGGGCACCTGTCTCCTATGAGGGTCGCAAGATAGTTTTGGAGGGCTACATTGAAGACGTTTTGCAGTTCAAGGATAGGAGGATACAGGGGAAGATTTACGTGGCTGTACGTGGTTTGAACATCTTGGGTTGGTACCATCAGGGTCTGTTTGGTATGTTATTGAGACCGGGTGCTAAAGAACAAGTACTTGTCGTGCTGGATATGCCTGTTTCATCGTGTCTGGAGAAAGAGTTTCCCAGAGTTTTTTCTGATTCACTTGGTGAAATTGCAAGATTTACAGATAGGATCAAAGTTAAATGTGATGCAGTACCAGTGAAACATAAAGTAAGGTCTGTACCTTTTAGTTTGAAAGCTGACCTTAAAACTGAACTTGAGAGACTGGAGAAAAATGGTATTATAGAGCCAATAGAGTCTAGTTTATGGCTTAGTCCTTTGGTGGTGGCACGTAAAAGGAATGGAGAGATTCGTCTTTGTTGTGATCTCAGGAGTCTTAATAAGGAGATCTGGGTGGATGCCCATCCACTTCCAAAGATTGGTGATTTGCTGGAAGAGCTGAGAGATGCGCAGTGGTTTTCAAAAATTGATTTAGCCTCCGCGTGCCACCAAATTGTGTTGGAGGATGAATCAAGACATTACACTGCTTTTAATTCTCCCTTTGGGACATTTCAATTTTGTAGAATGCCGTTCAGGCTTGCTTCTGCGGCCTCAGTTTTTCAAAGAATCATGCAGAGTGTTCTCAAAGATGTCAAGGGAATAGTAATTTTTCAAGACGATGTTTTGATTTTTGACAAATTTTTAGATCAACATGATTATACTCTCAGGTCTGTTCTCAGGAAGTTTGATGACAAAGGGATTGTTGTTAAAAAGAGCAAATGTGAGTTTTGGAAAAAAGAAGTTGAGTTTCTGGGTCATTTGGTCTCTGGTTTGGGTGTTTCCCCTAGACCCGGTTTGGTTAAAGCTGTTGTTGATTGTCCTGTACCAAAGAATAAAGATGAGTTACGTTCATTTTTGGGTTTATGTGAATTTTATTCACGTTTTATCCCGAATTATGCCTGTAAAATGAAGTCTCTGTCTAATATGCTCAGATCCAGTGTTACTTTTGTTTGGGATGAGCTCTGTCAGTCAACTTTTGATTTGGTTAAATCTGAATTGGTGAATGCTAAGATTTTGAAGGCTTATGACCCCAGTGTTAGTTGTATCATTACAGTTGACGCAAGTAATTATGGTCTGGGAGCAGTGCTTACTCAGGTAATTGACGGAAAAGAGGTCACTATTGGCCAATTGGCAAATTACCCATGGGCGCCGAGACGCCCATGGGTAATTGTACGCGCTTTTATAAATACCAAAAAACATAAACATAAACATATTAGTTATGCTTCAAGGGTCTTAAGGGATCCTGAAATTAATTATTCAGTGATCGAAAAAGAGCTGCTTGCTTGTTATTGGGCCTGAGAAAAGTTTCGGACTTATATTTGGGGAAGGAAGTTTGTAATTCAGACTGACCATAAGCCTTTGGTTTACATTTTGTCTGGTGATCGTGTTAAGTATGCCACACCACGCATAGCTCATCTTACGACCAACTTGTTGCAATATCAGTTTGTTGCAAAACATATACCCGGCAAGGACAATTGTACAGCTGATATGCTCTCTAGACTTCCTTTACAAGAAAATGAAGGTACAGATTTGGATGAGGATAGAGAGTATTGTTTTATTGCTACTTTACATGCTGTAGGAAATGTTAGTTGTTCTGAAAATGAATGGATGGATGCTATGAATTCTGGCATAACTTTGCTGAAAGTCAAAGATTATATTGTTGCTGGTTGGCCTAAAGAACGAAATCCACCTTCCCATATTCAACCTTTTTGGAAGGTTTCTGAAGAGCTTTCAATAGAAGATGGGGTTGTCATGAGGGATGACAGATGCATACCTCCTCTGAATCTACGAGCGAATTTGATAGATAGGGCTCATGATGGTCACCTTGGGGTCACAATGACGAAGAGACGATTGAGGTTGCACTACTGGTGGCCTTCAATGGATGG
Source organism: Lissotriton helveticus (assembly GCF_964261635.1). Lineage (NCBI taxonomy): Eukaryota > Metazoa > Chordata > Amphibia > Caudata > Salamandridae > Lissotriton > Lissotriton helveticus. The sequence continues at coordinate 186,794 of NW_027611658.1, read as the reverse complement.
GGATGTGCACGAAAGAGTCAAGGCGTGTTGTGTATGTGCTTCTGCTGAGAAAGGCTTGAAAGTTGTTGTTCCTCCTTTGCAGCCTATACCTTTTCCTTCTAAACTTTGGCTGAAAATTGGTATTGATCTTGTTGGTCCTTTTAATTTTCTCCCTTCACATTTAAGATTTGCTTTTGTGCTAATGGACATTCATAGCAAATGGTCTGAGGTTAAATTTTGTGCCAATCCCACTGCTAATTGTGCTATTCTTTTTCTAAGAGAAATTTTTATGAGGGAAGGTTTTCCTGAGACGCTAGTTTCTGACAATGGTGTCCAATTTGTTAATGCTGAAATGCGTGTCTTTTTGTCGGAATCTGGTGTGAAGCACTTGAGGAGTTCAGTGGGGCATCCTCAAACGAATGGTCAAGTTGAGAGAATGAATCGTGTGTTAGTGGAGTGTATAAAGTGGGCCAAAGGAAACAATTTTGATGTGGAGAATGCTGTGAGATCCATGATTTGGTTTTATCGCACGACCCCGCATTCTGTAACAAAGGTTGCTCCTTTTGTTTCCCTCAGAGGAAGATTGCCCACATCAACACTTTATACTGCCTGGCGTTTGAGAACAGTTGCTCAAAAAGTTCCTTCTCTTTTTGTAAATCAGGAAGAGTTGCAGATGCGTGTTAAAACTGCCCAAGACAAAATGGCCTATAGATATGATGACAAGAAATCCACTAAAACTGTTAATATTTCTCCTGGTTATATGGTGCGTGTGAAGAATTATAGGACAGTCAAGAAAGGTTGTGACTCATTTGGTGAACCTGTTTGTGTTGAGAAAGTGTGTGGAAATGCAATCATGGTGGAAGGTGGTCATTGGTGGAATCTTTGCAAAGTCATCAAGGTGGAAGTAGGTGACAGTGGAGCATGTTCCAATCGTGACTCTCAACCTGAGTTTTCTGATCTGGTGGATAAGTCTTTACCACCGGCACCGACTTGTGTCCCTGAAGTGTGTCCCATGAGTGGTGGTTCTGTAAGGAAGTCTTCACGTGTGACCCGTCTTCCGTGGAAACTTCTTTAGACTTTTGGTCTCTCATTTTGTTTATTTTACTTGTCTTCTCTTTCTTTTCTTGTTTTTTTTGGTTCTTCCTGTTCTTTTATAATGTGGTAATTGCTTACTTTTCTTTGGAAAAAAAGAGATAATGTTGTATTTGCTTGTGCTTACTGTGTTCCTTCTCTGGAACTCTCTTGTTGTCATGGAGTTTATGTTGTTCAAGTTCTGTAAATTGCCAGTTGGAGTTTCCCTGTGCCAATGTATGGTGCGGTGGCTCGTTGCTCTTCGAATAAACTTCAACCAACTCAACAGAAGTTTCATGTGATTTATTTGACACCCACAACAGTTATACTCCTGTGGTTTCTTCTGGTATTGAAAGAGCAGCAAAAAGAAGTCGTATACCTGGTGGACAGCAAAGAATGGTTACTTTGTGTTAGTTTATTTCAAGAAAGCCAAACTCTCCTGGTTGTTACACATTTTTGGACTACATGTATATGTTACATTCAAAGCGTGTACATATGCATAAAAGTGTGGACTCACTTGGCTTCTATTAGCTGATAGTTTACACAATTGGCGTATATATTGGAAGCAAAAATTACTAACTGAACTCTTAATGTCATAAGATTGAGCATGCAAGGTCTTGCCACTAAGTTGTACGTTGAAATATGGTACACTAAGGAAAGACATTTCTAATAATTCAGTATTAAAAAAGTATTGTGTGTGTCTACAAATGCACTATGGCAAGTGATTTATTATATTATGCAAACAATTCAAATATCTTGTGTCTTATTACTCATTAAGCATTGATTATGTTGCAAGAACTGTTTGTTGGATGGAAAAAAGTGTGTGGACTGACCGGAGTGGTCCTAAAAAAAGATAAATTAAAGGAAACCTGATGTAAAGTTTGATAATATTTGTTTGCGCTCATTAATGAACAAACACAGATCAAGCCCTATTTGGCCAAAATGCATAGTAGTGCATCAGGAAATGAACTGGATAAGGAATATGTAGCATGTACATGGTTTCTTAAATTGAAAGTTGTTAGTTCTGACACTACAGGGATGAAACTTTAAAGGCTGGGGATACAGACCTGATGTAACTATCTGAAAATAATTGCCTGTAACATTGCATGGTGGAATGTGAAATCTGTTGGTGAGAAATGAAGAAAAGGGGATTGTTTTTTAACCTTGTACGCATCATAAGCAGCTTCTGAGAGTGGGCGACTTGACGCCCTCCTCTCTCAAACAAGGCCTCCCGTACTGGAAAGTATGCAACTTGCAGATTTAGAAGCGCCCATCTCGCTAGACGAAATAAGAGGTCATTCCATCACTCGCCACGAGCAAAACTCCTGGCAATAATGGCCTCCGATCTGAATATTAAAAAAACGTACGCACCTTTGATCGCACTGCACATATGTGAGCTATATGCCAAAGCCCTCAAAGCCGGACTTCTCCCTGCGACTCTTCGTGAGGCGTGCTTGTCCCACTACCCAAGCATGACAAAGACCTTATGGACCCTGGTTCATACTGCCCGCTGGCCTAACTAAACACTGCCTACAAATTCTTAACTAAAATACTGTCTGAAAGACTGGCCCCACTGGTGCCAACGCTAGTCCATCATGACCAGAATGACTTGGTCCCATCCCGTAACACTTCACTGAACCTCCGGCGCTTCTTCAGAGTATCCACCTACTCACTTCAGCAATGACTGCACTCGGGATGTTTGGTGTTAGACTTGGAGAAGGCTTTTGATTCCTTGGAGTGGGGATAAATTGTTGTGATACTAGCCGAATATGGTATCACGGGCCACTTCCTCAGTCTGACCCGACTGCTATATACGGAACCAACAGAGCAAGTAAAGACGGGTAGACATGTCTCTAGTCCTTTTATGTCTGGGCACCCAGCAGGGTTGCCAACTGTCTCCGCTCCTCTTCGTGATTGCGGTGGAGCAATTGGCAGCGGAGCTTCAGAAACGGGGAGGAATGGGGGAACCCTCAGGGATGACACGCAAATGATTGTGTCCATCTTAGAAAACCCCAGTGGTACCATCCATAACTTCCAGGCCTGTATGAGACAGGTGAGTAAATGGATGTTGGAAAATTGCCTTAAATTGAACTATAATAAAACGGAGGTTCTTCTCTTTGGCAAGAATGTCGCCCATTGGTCATCGGACGGGTGGCCCAGCGAACTTGGCCCTCTCCCCATGCCAGTCTCAAAGGCCAGGAACCTGGGGGTCATCGTTGATACCACGTTATCATTTTCCCACCACGTTAATGCGTTGACATCAGCCATCTGGTTCATCTTAAAAATTGTAAGAAAATGTAATGGACCACTTCTGTTGGTACTGTCCTCCAAGAATGCTGCGGTCTGCCTCCCATCAGTTGGTGGAAGTTCCTAAGGCACGACTCTCCAATTGGGGAGGGAAAGTTTTTTTCTACATCACTATTAGACTATGGAACCAACTTCCATTTTCACAAAAAAACTCGCCAGACCTATTATTGTTTAGGAAAAGCTTATAGACCTGGCTGTTCCAGGCCTAGAGCTACACAGAAATCATCTTGCTTCTCTTGATTCCCTGTGGTCAGGAGGAGCTTGTGATGTCAGCGCCTAGACGCCTCCGGGTAGTAGTACGCTATAAAAATATATAGAAATAGAAAATAGAGACGGGATGCACATAGTCTCACTTAACACAGATGACATAATGGTGTCTCTCAGGGATGTGCGCCGGATCCCACCAGGACTATCCAAACATTATAAGAATTTGCTGGTTTCTCTGGGCTGCGGGTAAATTGGAGCAAATCTTGTCTCTACTAACCCTGGGCGTAGGTGGCATAGTAACACTACGCGTAGCTTCACGCAGTATACTTTGAACTTTGCGTAGCTGATGGCACTGTGTGCTTGTCTGAATTGTGCAATAATTGCTAATGGCATCTTGCACAGCACCAGTTATGATGAAATAAGTATCTTTAACTTTATATGCTAAAGAGCATATAGCACTTTCACAAATGTTAATGAAAAATTAACAAGTAGTGAGAGAGGTGATGATTTTGGGATCCTCCCTAATCTAGGGAGACGACCAAGCAGATGCCGTGAAAACAAAAAGCACATCTTATTGAACGATTCTATGGTGGTCCCATCCTCTACGACCACCTCAAGCACAGTGATTGGCAAAAAACAATCCCAACCAAAGGCCCTGCAAAGCATTATGGGACGAGATTAGCAGTGGGCAGTGAATATTGTAGTATCCAATATCAAAATATTTATATCATAAAATGCATGGGCACCCGCTCACAGAAAACCAAGCACTCTGCGTTAAGGATTGATAAGGCCTGCCATAGGAGTGACTGATAGGTTTATGTGTGTCAGTGATTAAAGTTAGATATAGGTAGCCTATATCTTAGTAAGGGGTGCATGCACCACCTTACCCAGGCTGCAGTAGCAGTCCTGTGGTGCCATTTTGGAAGGCTTCCCAAGGGTGGCATAATACATGCTTCAGCCCATGGTAGGCCTCTGGGGTAGCTATGCCCTTAGTACCTGGTGTACCATATAATAGGGACTCACAAGGGTACCCCAGTAACCAAACTGGAGTGTACCTATAGTACATGGAATCAATTTAGAGAGGAAAGCAGATAGGCTGGGACCCTGGATAGCAGGATCCCAGCCAAACTAAGTCAAAAACCATCAAAACACCAGGAAAAAGTGGGGGCAACCATGTAGTCAGATTCCACCTTCCTACAGTTTACCTCTTTACCCCCTGGACAGGCTCACCTCTTCTGTACATCTGGACAGGCCTAACGTCCTCTGCACCCCCCTGGACAGGCTTGTGCTCTTGTTTTATTTCTGTTGTTTATATCACAGCTGTCAGGCTCCCTAAACGGTTTAATGGCTGTGAGTAGGTCACAAGCAGATGGAGACGCCAGTGTCTGCACCTAGGTACGTGCTTGTTAGCTGGTACGCTTTGTAAGATCTAATGACCACTCTATCTAATTGATTGGTTTTAATAGTGATGCATGTAATCCGTTTGCACTTGCATTTTACGTCCGATCATGGATGATTCGCAAAGTGTAGTCGTTTTTGTATGAACTGTGCTTACGTTGTTTTAAGTCAATTAATATTGTTTTATTATGTGCTGTAAATATCAATGTTTTTATTGTTATGGCATAAACTGCTGACAATAAACGTTTGACATCAAGTACCATACCTGCAGGAATGCTCAGTTGGTTGTGAGAGGCTACATTTAACCCGGATTCCCTTACTCAGTGATGGTGCACTATACAAAGTCCATCAGCCTGTGGGTTAGGAATCTAAACCCTGTAGACCTGGCCCCTATACCCCACAATTAGCATTATGCTATTTACTCCTGCATTGGGTGAGGAGCAGACTAGACACAGCTTGTGCGCCTCAGCCCCAATGGTTGCATTTCCCTTCTTGTGCCCGTAATTTCAATTTTGCGTGAGGATAGGACAAGACACATCACTTGTCCCTTTAAAGTGACAATGGCAATTATTGTTCCCTTCAGCTCTGTATGGGGGAGGATCAGACTAGATACAACTTGCACCCCCCCTCAAGTTGGCAATACACTTGTTGTGCCATTTGCTCCTTTACGTAATGAGGCTCAGACCCGACACAACATGTACCCCCAATACTAGACAGGCTTCTCAATGGAACTATTGTGTCAGAAGTCACCCCAGTTTGTGGGAGACGGGCTCTGGGAGTGGCCTTCAGCCTTGCCCTGTTTATCATACCCAGGCAAAGCTGTGATAGAGAATAGCTAAACAGAGAGAGAAGGTACGCTTTGCGATCCATCTTAAGAAACTGTTATTATACTGGTGCAAAGCTGGGATAGAGAATAGATAAACAGAGAGAGAAGTTACTCTGTGCGATCCATCGCAAGAAACTGTTAGCATACCAGGGAAAGCTGTGATAGAGAATAGCTAAACACTGAAAGAAGGTACTCTGTGCGATCCATCTTAAGAAACTGTTAGCATACTGGGGCAAAGTTGTGATAGAGAATAGCTAAACACCAAAAGAAGGTACGCTGTGCGATCCATCGCAAGAAACTCTCAGCACACCAGGGCAAAGCTGTGACAGAGAATAGCTAAACACCGAGGGAAGGTATGCTGTGTGATGGATCTTAAGAAACTGTTATCATACTGGGGCAAAGCTGTGATAGAGGATAGCTAAACACCAAGAGAAGGTACGCTGTTCAATGGATCTTAAGAAACTCGATTTACCGGCTTTCTATTTACTGTTTGAGCTCAGTTTTAGCATAGAGCTTGGAAACCTAATTAGGATTGCGGGATGATAGAACTTGCAAATCATATTAGAAATGTTCATATTGTTTTCACTGACCATGACATGCACTACTGCATTGATTTTCGCATTCTGTTTAGTTACTGTTCATATTAAATACACTAAGCTTGGGTTTTAGAAGTAAACATTCTTAAGCATATCCCATGTTTCTTATTGCAATTTGTTTTTACTATATATTTTATTGAGTTTACACGCTATATACCGGGCATTGGCCCGGAGGATACATTTTGATGGATAAATGTGACAATGCATACTTCTAATCGTGATTTCCGGAAAATTAGCAACAACAACAAAAACAGCGTTGCACAGCTCGTTTCAGCTTATTGCAATTTTGAGCGTTATTCACTTATGAAAAAGGGTTTCGGAGTTCCACTTTGTCGCTGAACTCACCTAGTGGGACGGATAACCTGAAAACACTTCATGCACAGTACTGCTCAGTGGGTGGTGTATGGGTCGCAGTTCAAAGTGGTTTTCTAATCATATTGGTGCACTGAAATGAGTCCTTGCACAAGGGGTTTGAAATCCAACCTAAGATTGTGACACTTTCATCCTTGAAAGTTTGAACTTTGCAAGCATCACTTGACTATGCTTTCCCACCCACAATAAAAGGCGCATTGATCTGTCTAGCCGATGAGTTATGAGTTAGAAAATCCCGCCTGATGGGCAGGAAAAGTAAGCCCGGGCAGAGTTCATGGGAACTCAGCGAAGTGACAAAAAAACTCTGCTTCGCTACTCAGAGTACTGCGAGTGGCGGAGTGTGTTAGGGTTATGTCATTTGCTGTGATTTTGAGTGCCGGGTGTTTGACCAGTACTGAAAAAACATTGCGAACAGCACCATGCGCAGTGAAAGAGGGCGCACGTAGATTCTCTACTCCAGCTGCAGCTTTCTCAAGGCGAACGGAAGGTTTCTCAATGTGAGTGGTCGCGACCTGCCGTGACCACTTGCATTGACAAATCCGACCACCCGTGTTCAGAAATCTCGAGAGGAGGTTGTTTTCCTCGCTCGCGCTCACCAACTAGACATTGGCGAGTAAGGAAAAATCTCGCTGGGAGGTGTATTTTCCTCACTCACACTCACCAACTTGACGTTGACGAGCACGAGTGAGGAAAAACTCCGCTCCGTGAAATTCTGCGTGTTCTCTGCAAGCTGAGCGGAGCTCACTGTTCAGGCTTATTTAAAAGAATATTTTAAACCATCTCTGAGTTCCATGACCCTAACAAGGAGCTTTGTCATCAGCCTCGTTCTTCTATATGGTCACAGAACTACTTAGTGACTTGCAATATCCGTATAATATATGACAGAGGGTACTTTACCACTTGTGTAGCCTCTCTGCTTTAGATGTTCATCACTGGTTGCTATCAGAGACCATCAACACTCGCGGTGCACTAACACCATAGCATTTATGTATCACAGAATTAGCCTCTGTGGTAACAGGGCGATTTACATAATGAGGCTAGGAGCCTGATTATTCCTGGTCACAGAGTGCCACCATGTTCTTTACATACACCTCAGCTTGGTTACTAAAAGTATGATTCTGGTTGCAGACGGCACACAATCTTGTTTACACGGCGGGGAGTCACATTAGCCTGGTGCCTGGAGCTTGTGTACATATGCACAAGTGAGCTGAGCTATAGATGGCACACATGCTCATTTACATACAAGACTGGTGGCTCCTGGTTGGAGACGGCACACTAGCATGTTTACACAGCGAGGAGGATAGGAGCCTAGTGCTCCTTTACATATGTGGGACATGCAAGCTTGGTGGTGTCTGGTTACAGACAACGCACAGGAGCTTTAAAATTGGGAGAGGAGCTAAGTGATGAAAGAAAGCCAGGGTCTGGCAATCTGCAGCGTGATGGATATTCAGTCCAACCGCCATGATACATTATGTTTTACAGAATGTTCTCGGCTCCTCGTTGCCAACCATAATCCTGGTGACATCCGAACCAGGTCATGTGGAGTCTGGTGTGATCTCTGTCCTCTTTCAACGCTCTATATACCGATCCGTAAATACCATAGACCCTTCCAGCCACAGCTCCAGCTAGTTACAGGCTCCACACCGAGTAACAGGAAGACCTTTTAAGAGATCATGTGTCTGACTTATCAGGTCACAACATTGAATCACAAATGGAAACCAGTATACTGAACGTAGCTCCTCACATCCCAATGTAAGAGGGATGAGAGCTACTCAAGTGTGAACACGTTTCACCGTATATATACATATATATGTCTTATTAACATACCATGACTATCGCTGGAAGGCATCAGAGCTCTGCACATGGTCCAAAACGAAGACAGTCAACGTGTGATTAGAGGGTAGAAGGAAATAGCCATTATAATCAATTGATTTTCTAAAGATTGTGACTTCAGGTAAGCTATTCTGCACTGTCTTAAATCCATACTCTTCAAAATTGGTAATCAAAACCTTTTCCTAGGAAATGTATAAATTTACAAAATAAATAAAATACTATGCATCGTGGTTTGGGTTGAAATGTCATCACATGGGCATGTGAGTAGGTTTCTCAACCAGTCATTAATTTCTGGAAAGGTAATCAATCTATGGAAAGTCCAAAAACGAAAGCGAAAAAAGCATGCGAACCAGGCTTCCCTGTACCTGTTCCAAATAGGGTTGTATACCTGGGCGAATTGTCATCAAATGGTTATACATGACATTTTAAAAATCTCTTTCTTGAAGCCATCGCTTATTCTCTAGGTAGGTCACGAATTTTGCTTTTACGGTTTTTCTAGGGATTGTTACCATGGTCTCCGATGTTTTAAAGAAGACAGGATGGCCGATTTCGTTTGCCATTTTTTTTATATAACCAAATCAAGGTATAGCAGCCAATTCCCATATACCTGCCCCGTGCATAGCTGTTGATAGACACTTGGATTTGTAAATAGCTAGTAACTCTGCAGCCTAATTTCCTAGAAAAATTATTCACTGCACCTATTTCTCTGGAAAACATTAGTTTTCTTGCCTGAATAGCGGTAGTCCAAGACCCTGTCCGATCAAAGTTAATCCCCAGGTAGGAGAATTTGTCAGTGCTTTCAATTTTATTATTATTAATACAAATTTCACATTTTGTATTCATTTTATTCCACAATTCATTGTGTAAGTCTTACTGATATTCACATTTAGACCCCTATCTTGCATAAAATTACCAAAATTAGTGACAGTTCTCCGCAACCCTATTTGCATCCACGCCATTATACCCACCACGTCGTCCGCATAAAGTAAAATGGGTCAGGTGTATTTTTAATGATCGGACAGTCCTGGCGGTGTCCAATCAAATATTGGCCAAGACTATTAATATATAATGAGAAAAGAAATTGGGCAAGTACACAACCTTGCCTCACTCCCTTTCTCATTTGAAACTTAGCTGAACACTCCCCCTGCCTCCCAAATCGAACACTTGCCCCTGCCTCCCTGTAAAATTCCTTTATAAATAAAAGCAAAGGTGGATCAACTTCCATCCCTTTAAGAACACCCCATAACTTTTCATGTTTTACGCAGTCAAATGCTGAACTAAGGTCAACGAATGACAAAAATAGTGTCCCCACCTTTGCTTATGTATATTTACTTATAATCAGGGTTAAATTGAGTCCTTGCTCTATCGTGCCAAGCCCCGCTCGGAACCCATATTGAAGATTAGATAACACTCCTGTCTCATAGGGCCATAATTGTAGTTTATTTAGAATTATCCTCCCTACTACTTTCAAGAGGGAATCTAACAGGGAAATTGGGCAATAGCACCTTGGTTCGTTTCTATCTCCCTTGTTTAAAAATGGGGATCACTATTGCGTCCAACCATGTGGGAATGAAACGTGTCAACTACATCTAGCTAAAACATTAGTTCAAGTCAAAGATAGCTTTATTCGATTTCATTAAAAAATCATATAAGCACAATATAAAAACATACAAATTTAAAAGTTCAGTTATAATTAAATACAAAGTAGATTATATATAAAAAGTACAGGCATATGTTATGAAAATGTGCAAATGGAAGCAGTGCAAACTAGGGCTTTCTCTATAGTGCATAGAAGTACATCGATTCAGATTCATTTACCTCAGTACATTACAATTCAATTACGCACAAAGTTCTGTTAACAGTGCGAAAATTCATTCAACCCATAGAAGATCTACATCTAATAATGAATTTTAAGAACTTAGATACAGCACTTATGGTAATTTCATCCTGAAGCAAAAGGATCTTAAAAAGGGCCGGTCTACACTGTCTTAAGCCCCAAAGCTTTAACAGGGGAATTAAATATCTTCTTCTTCCCCAGCCAAAAAATTTACAAAAAAGAATGCAATGAATTTGTAGACTGCACAGAATGGGTATCGCATGGGCAGTTAATTAGGTTTTTGGACCAGTCATTTATGGCTGGAAAGGTGACCATCCTAAAATAGATACCCATTCTCAACCGTGCCAGAAGCATTCTATCATAGCTGGCCAACTCGGGGGACAGATAAAGGTGCAAGCCAGAATCCTGCAATAGTGAATGGTGATGCAGAACAGAGGCCTTCTTCCCCTCAATGGACCAACGTTGGTCAGCCAAAAAGACTGAGCATCGTTCATTTAGCGTTTTTTTGGATATGGAAGATAGAGATACGGGCGTATTGTAAAATTCCGGATGCCCTATGTTTATTATAAATTCCTTGACATAAGAGAGCCACTGTATATTTTTAGACCCCTCATGTCGCATGCAGTCTCTAATAATTGCCCTATTAAGATCAGTTTCAGTAGAGGTCCAGATCTTATGCCAAAGCAACACAGGGCTAATCCTGATTATATCAGAAATGTAAGCCATGGCAAGTTCCATGTGACAAGCATAAGTTGAAGTGGATCTGGGGACAGCTAGCAAGTATCTAAGGAAGCTGTTTTCCTTCAACTGCATTTTCTGGCAATCTGAGATGCCCCAAATACCAGCCCTGTAAGTGGCAGTCAACACGCATTTAGCTTTATAAATATCAAACAGAATGCATGCGGGCCTAAATCCCAGCTTGTTAGCAAACTGTATAAGTGCCCCAATAGCACGTGAGAATGCTAAACACCTAGTAGTTTTTGCTGTAGTCCATGCACCTTTTTTATTAAAAACAACCCCCAAGTAAGAAAAGGTACTAGTTTTTTCTATCTTTGACTGTACTAAAAAAGTGTTACAAGCGACCTTATTTTTTGATGTGCAGCCCATAGTGAAGGTTTTCCCAGTATTAATTTTCAGGCCCCTAGATCCCATATATGCTGAAAAGCTAGCTAACGCCTTCTGGAGGCCTAATTGGGTTCTTGCCATAATAACCGCATCATCTGCGTAGAGTAGAATAGGGACTGCGGCACCATCAATTTGAGGGTAATCCACAGCCAATTTTGTTAAATGGTCTACTACACTATTGATATAAAGATTAAAAAGAAAGGGTGCAAGGATACATCCCTGGCGTACACCCTTCATTATTAAAAAAAATTCCAGTACATTCACCTTTCTTACCGTGACGCACCTTTGCCCCTGCCCCTCTATATAGTTCCATGAGAAAATTTCGAATTTTTACATCAACGCCCAGGCTTGCCAAAGTGTCCCACAAGACATCATGACTCAGACAGTCAACCACTGAACTGAGATCAACGAATGTCATGAATAAGTTTCCCTTTTTGGCCGTCTTATATTTTCCTATCAGCATTGCCAGATTAAGTCCTTGTTCGATAGTAACCAGACCAGACTTGAACCCATATTGAAATTTAGATAAAATACCTTCATCCTTGGCCCATACCTGTAGTCTGTTTAAAATGACTCGACCTGCTATTTTCATTAGGGAGTCAAGCAAGGAGATAGGGCGGTAACATTTTGGATCGTTTCGATCGCCCTTTTTAAATATTGGCACTACTATCGCATCCTGCCAAGTGGAAGGGAATCCACTTTTGTTATAACTATTTAACACACTTGTCAGGAGCGGTGCCCATAGAGTGATATTAGCCTTATAGATATCAATAGGAATACCATCTGGACCTGGGGCTTTACAGTTAGAACTTTCTGTGATGGCCAGTTCCACCTCTGATAAAGAAAAAACTATATCCAAGGGGAAAGAATCTTGGGAGACAGACTCTAAGGTTAAAAGCTGAACAGTACTAATGCTGCCCAAACTGACCGAGTCATCTTTCTTGTAAAGCTCAGCAAAATAATTAACCCAGACAGTCTCCTCAATGGCAATCTCCATCACATCACATTTCCTTTCTACAAAAAAGGGAGCATTTACTGCTCGCCAGAAAGCAGTATTATCCCTTAAAGAGCACGCCTTAAGCAAGGCTCCCCAAGCGGCCTCTTTCAGTTCATTTTTTGGTTTCCGCAGAGCAAATTTATAAGTTGCTCTTGCAGAATTTATATCTAGGGGGTTTCTGGGCACGATCTTCAGGGTTTTCTTTAAATGAGAGTGCGCCTTGCTGCAGTCGGAGTTAAACCAGCCCTCGACCTTAAGGTTATCCCCCCCGTGTAGTCCCTGTTAGTTTACTGTTGATCTGTAGGGTAATTTTTTGGAATGATGCAGTAACCTCGTGTGGATTTAGGTTTTCCCCAAGACAGATCATGAAGTCAGAGAAATGGTCTGCTACCAGACTTTGAAGAAACCCTATAGGATTAACCTTACTCCATTTTATTGAATAGCCATTAGTTCTATTCAAAACAATCCCATGGCTATATAGGTTTTCTACTACATTAGGTGCTTGACCACAGCTCAAACCCCTACTAAAAGTTGAACTAATAGGAAAATGATCACTAAGAGCAATGTCCTCTGTTGTAAACGATAGGACGTTGCAATGATAACTTGTAGTGACCAGGGCATAGTCAATCACCGACTTTGTTCCCCTCCCATTGAAAGTTGGTTGAAACTTGACCTGGGGGATACAAAGCTCGTTAACAAAGCCTAAGTCTTGCTCGAATAATAAATTATTCAGTAGATTCCCCAACGTAGAATGCTCAAAATGAGAGCATGGATCTCCCTTAAGGTTGACCATACCACATATGTCTAGGTAACCGTGGGGACAGAGATGACAATTAAAGTCTCCTGTCACTACAGCACACCTTCCCTCTTGCTCTGAACCAATTTCCCTACATAGATCTTCTTTTAGTTCATCTAAAACCCTTTTTCGATCATCCCCGGGAATGTTGTTGTAGAAGTTAATGAATGTGATATGCTGGTTACCTCCCACCTTAAGTGTAAGTGCCTGATAATACTGGTTATTTCCTTTACTAGCTAACCATTTAGCTGACAGGTTGGCAGTATTAGATATAAAAGTACATAGCCCACCTGAACACCTACCCCTACTAGACTGCTGTGCTGGGGAAAAGAAGGTGCGATAACCATTTAGATGAATCTAAGACTGTTCCCAGCATTCCTGAAGGCAAATTACGTCAAATTTATCTATGAATGCTAGGAAATTATGGTCCTTTACTTTACTAGACAGGCCCGCTATATTCCAGGATGACAAAGTCAGCCTACCCCTATGCTCAGCTATTGGAAGATCTACTGCTACTGATGAATTTACATCTATCAGAGCTATAGTTTCCATACCATCTCCTGCTGTGTCTCCAACACCCCCTACTAGTGCACCTGGGTAATTGAGACTGGTCAAAATATTCCCGTCAATATCTCTAGTGAAGTTGGTCACTAAATCAACAGTGCTATCTAACTCTGTTGCTATTGGGCCAGGGGTGGTAGAGGCTACAACTTTATCTTTATCCATTTGAGCAATTGAAACATTTGGGCAGGCGTGAGTAGACCCACTAGCTCTTCTATTAGGCTTAGTAGTACATACTCTTTTTCTTTTTGAAAGACTAATAGTTGGTGACCGTCAATCAAAGCTAGATCTTGGGACACTCTGCGCTCCATTAGGGTGATCCCTTGGTCTATAAATGTGTTTGCCCTTATTATAAAATTGTCAAGTGTGCCCGTTAGAGAAGCTCCCCCTGCAGCCGTTTTACTTCTACTCCCACGTGTACTCATAACGTGAATAAAAAACAAGAGGTCCACTATCACTAATGCAGAGTGTAAATTGCAATAAAGTTAGAAATACACATACTTGCAGTTCACTCGAGCTGGGGTGTTAGAGGGGGCCCAGCCCAGCCTCACACGGTCTCTAAACGGGCTTAAAACGGGCTCGCCCTTGGCCCGGGCTTCGCCCGGGTTCGTCCCGCGAACGCGGAGACGAGCGTGCTTAAGTAGAAGGATGAAGCAGGGGCGGCAAAAGGACCAGCTGCGGCAGGTGAGGGGCCGCTAGGCACGCTGGTCCTCACAGTCCCACAAATAGAGTCGGCACAGTGTCCCGCCCGCGAACAACACAGGCGCAAGTTCAGCCCTCCACTCAGTCAGCAGTTCAAACGACACGCTCTCCACTAAGGCGTCCTCCGGTGTCCACGATCCTCAACCAGTGAGCGGCTCCCGCGGAGCGGGGGCCGCGAAAGGTATTAAAGGTGCAGGAGGCAGGGGAGGAAAGAGGACCAGCTGCGGCAGGTGAGGGGCCGCTAGGCTCGCTGGTCCTCGCAGTCCCGCAAATAGAGTCGGCACAGTGTCCCGCCCGCGAACAACACAGGCGCAGGTTCAGCCCTCCACTCAGTCAACAGTTCAAACGACACGCTCTTCACTAAGGCGTCCTCCGGTGTCCACGATCCTCAACCAGTGAGCGGCACATTAGTTAAAAGTGGGGTCCACAGCTCAATATTAGTTTTATATACAGGAACGCCACCCGGCCCCGGTGTTTTACCAGATGCGCTCTCATTTATGGCCCTAGTTACTTCCTCTAAAGAAAAACAAATATTCATGGGAAATACTGTAGTCTGTACACTATCATTGGTCACCGTAACTACTGAGGATGCCTCATCATATCTGCTGGTCTCATCATTATAGAGACCAGTAAAATACTGGACCCATTTATCCTCGGTAATGGCAATATCTACAATGTCAGTATCCCTGTTAGCAAACAATGGTGCATTAACCGCTTTCCAAAAGCTATTATTATCTTTCCTTAAACATGCCTGGTGTAGCGTCTGCCACGCCTCCAATCTTAATTGTACCTTTCGCTTTTTTATCGCCTGCCGATATGTAATTCTAGCCTGTCTTATTTCCTCCCTATTTCTAATTTCCCTATGCAATACTTTATTCAAATGGATGTGCGCCTTACTACAGTCCCTATCAAACCAGCCCTGTGTCTTGTGCGTTCCCCGTTTCTGCTCCCTAATTAATAATTTTCATAACTCTCGGTAAATTTAAGGAAGGCATTTAGAACATCTTCGTCATCCCTCTCCTCGAAGAGACAAGCTTCAAGATCTTCTCTTGACCATTTTACAAGTTGCTTAATAAAAACCATGGGATCCACTTTTGACCAATTTTAAAAATACCCGTTTGTGCAGGGAAGATTGATATCAAAATGTTAGTGTAAGCCCTTATTCTTCTTGGTTCTATCAGAACTCTCTAGATCGAAAACAATACTGATTGGATAATACTCACTCAATATAATACTATGGGTTTCAAAAGTATGGACATTTCTTGAGTACCTATTTGACAATTGAACAAAGTCAATAATTGAATTAAAACCTCTAGCATTAAAGGTAGGCTCAAACGGTACTAAGGGAGTACACAGCTCGTTGACATATCCCAAGTCAAACTGAAAAATGTAATTTACCATATCCTACAGTGTTATATGTGGAAAATGGGCCAGCGTATCTTCTTTGTCTTTTCCTAGGCCACAAATACCCTTTTAACTATGTTGGCACAAGAAGCAGTCATAATCACGCCCCCCATATAGTACACATATCACCAGACATCTTGTCTTCCAAATTACTCAATGCTTGACGTAAATTCATTAGCACGCTCATTGACTGAATTTTGGGGATATTATTATAGAAGTTGAGTAACACTGAAAAGTACCCTCCTACCATATTCGTTACTAGGATCTGGTAATAATCAGTCTCAATTGTAAGTTTCAAGTTGGTCACCCCCACAGTGTTAGAGACATAAGTACATAATCCACCTTTGTTACGCCCCTACTTACTAATGTCTGCCGGTGTATGAAAAGTTTGCTAGCCATGTATATGTATTTCCTTAACTGTCCAGGTTTCTTGTAGACAGATTATAGAATATTCTTCTACAAAGGTTAACCACGGAGGGTCTCTCACTTTTGTGGATAACCTAGCAATATTCCCAAAAAGTATTTTCCATGCCTTAACTGTGTCTTCCTTTTCCTGTCCCTCTCCTGGGATCTTACGGGCACATGCATCATTGTCAATTGCATAAGCAAACGGTGCGAATCGCAATTTTCGGCCGTTTGCGAATGCAATTGACAAAATTGGGATGCATCATGTTTTTTGCAATTTTAGAAATCGCAATCATGTTGTGATTTCTAAAATTGCGATTACATTTAAGAAATCGCAATTTGAGATTTCTTAAATGCAATGCATGAACATTTTACATTTGCGAATTCGCAAATAGGGAGAGGTAAATTACCATGAAGTTGACCTTCATGGTAATTTGCGAAAACTTTCAAAAATGCACAAAAGTGCATTTTTGAAAGTTTTATTTTACACACACACCACTTAAAGTTATATTTCAGGGGCACCCTTGAAATTGCATTCTCAATTTGCGATTCGCAAATTGCTAATCGCAAATTGAGAATGACTTCCCATTCATTCCTATGGGCCTCCTGGCCCATAGGAATCAATGGGAAGGGATTCCTTAATTGCGATTCGCAAATTGTGAATCGCAATTAAGGAATTTTTTCGATTTCTTCATTGCGATTCCTTAATTTTCGCAATTAAGAAATCGTAAACGGCAACAATGATGCATGTGGCCGTTAGTGTTCACTTCTCCGTTGGGGTTGTCCCCACCCATTATTGATGGTACTATATGTTTAGGACTAATTTCAGTATTTCCTTCAGAGTTAATTATGTTTACGTCAGTGTCCACACCCTCATTTATTTGATCTATTTTCAAATTGCAATCTATCCCAGTATAAAGCGCAATCCCTTGACCAAGGAGCTGCTCCTGTGAGGTATCACCAGGGAATGGTAGATATTCCAGCCTAGTTTGTCCATCCCCTCTCATATGCTGTACCCTTGGTCAATCTAGATCTTCAAGTGTGGTTAACAAATCAAAACGATTATACAGCGGGACATTGCATGAGCTCGTCGTGTCAACATAAGGATCCCTTACATGGCTTTTAAAATGTTTCACAACTGGGGGCTGATAGAAAGCGCCTAGGGGTAAGACGTTAATTTCTGTATAATTAAAACGTACATTCCCTGGCCTTGTGAGAGCTGCATGCACTAACATAGGGTCGCTAAAAGTCAAAACATTACAATCTCCTTGAAAAAAATTACAGCCATTTCCCACCCATGTAACCCATTTAACCATTTTGAATTTTTCAAATAATGCATCAGTAAGACCGTTTTTATACCAAGCCAATAAAGAGATTTATTTTGAAGACCCTCCCACGTTTCATACACTGATGTATGTAGTGAAGGAACATTGGCCTGGATTACTATGTATGGTGTGGTAGCCGGTGGTAAATCAAGAGGATTATATCCTAGGTTCTCTGGGGATTCCCTCGTCCCTTTTGGGTGTCTCCCTGTTCTGTTATTAACTCATTTCTTCTCTATTATTGGCTTTTTATGATCATTATTAACTTGCGATTTATTACAAGGAGGTGTTGATCTATGTGTGGCCAATCTTGTTGTACCAGACATGGGATCTGTGCTCGAGGTTTCTACGGGTACAATACTGAGGGAATGGTTCCCTACATGCGGGATTAAGAGTGAGCTACGGGGATGGTTAGCATTACATTGTGTATTCACACCCCCAGCGGTAACCCTATTGTCTCTGCTTAAACATCCCTCTATAACAGCCACTCTCTCTATTCATTTCCCCAAAGCACCAACCACATAATTATATAAATCATCAATTTTCCTTGTAATTTTATCAATTTCAAGCGTTTGACCCTCAATTAGCATGTTCACGGTGGGTCTCCCTGAGCTAACAGACCTTGTAGGTTCGCCTGTATTTAATTGTTTACCAGTATTTTTCCTTTTCTTAGATAACGTCATTTTACTTATGCTCATGGGACACTTCCCAGCATGGTTTACTGATTGTATCCCCACAGATACATCAGGGTTCTTACTACGTTTCGAGGGCGGTTGGGGCTCATCCTCTGGGTCACTCACATATATATAATCTGATGTCTCCTGTATGCACCCATTCTCAACGCCCTGGGCAGCTTGCCCAATCACATACTGCAGTAAGAGATTTATATGGGGAACTAACACGTGTATTACATGCAGTTAGCGTACCCAACCTGCCTTGGGTAAGAGTCTCTTCAACTGTATTTATTTGTTCCTCAATGGCCCCCATTACACCAGTCAAATAGGTCATCAAGGATTTTTGTCCTCCCACTCTTGGGGCGATAGTGGGTGTGAAGCCCCAAAAGAAAATAGCAGTCCAACCTTTGGGGGGTGGCCCAGCCCGGCCTCTGACGGTCTATGACGGGCGAAGACGGGCCCGTCTTGGCCCTGTCTTGGCCCTGTCTTGGCCCTGGCATGCCTCACGCGCGTCCCCTCCAGGGACTCTCAATAAAGTGCAGAGTGCGTTATGGGGCAGGGACCAGCAGCAGGGTTCAGGGCGTCGTGATTCAGTCTCCCCTATTCAAAAGTGTGGACTTGCATGTCTGCACACGCTTAAAAAGAGGTGGAGTCAAATTTACAAATGTAACTTACTGCAGCCAAAGTGGAGCGATAGAAAATGCAGCACTGCGCATAGCCAACCACTGGTAATGCAACGCCCTCCCTTAGAAAATAATGGAGGCAGAGACCTAACAAGCATTGACAAATCCAATAGGTCTCGGCAATTCGACAGCCACAGGCATTTCAATGTGAGTGTCTTTTAGCTAAGGATTTTTCACTGGCTCCTGGTTTGAAAATGTGTGTCACAAACATGATATGAAAAAATCTTCACACTGGATGGTATTTATCACACTTGACAAATTCTGACTCAGTAGAGTTGTATTTTATTTGGTGCTATAAATAGCTCACCAATTACAGACCACATTCAATAAGGGACTGAAATGTATAAGAAACACCATATGATGTGAATTCCTGTGATGTCACTTGGTCAAAGGCTATGTGAGGTCACTGACTCAAAGACCATGTAATGTTCACTTGCTATGATGTTGCTGTGCTCAAAGAGCTGCTGGTGTGGCTTCAACCCGCTCTGAAATGTTGATATTCATGTTATATGAAATGATTTGTAAGAGGCTTGTTGACCCTAAATAGCTGAATTAAGATGGTTGATAGAATATTTGAAATGGGATTCCTGGTTGGCTGAGGTACGCACCCAGGCCAGGCAGGAACCACTGCTCTCTACAGCGTAAGCTAGGTACACACTAAAAAATAACCTGTGTTTACCCTCCGGTAACTTGGGACAGAGCAGTCGGGCTTATCTAAAGATTTGTCCATAATTGTCTTCACTGGGAACCAAACACCCCATTGTAGTGCTTGACTCTCTCAGGTTAGCTGGCAGAGCAGTCCAAGGCCTACTCAAGGGAGGTTGTGTGGGCTAGTAATCACCAATCACTGGCACGCAATGACAACACCCAATAACTGATTGTCCAGTCAGTACATTTTCTTTAAAAAAGTACATTTATTACACACACTACTAAATACTATACAATAGTTTACAAATATGTAAATTTGCAAATGGAACATACCATAGATGCCATTGCGTAATCACTGGGGACCCCTTAGAGGGTCATCCAAACTTCTCGAGAACTTTCCGAGTGGCGGCTGCTAAGCTCTGGAACGGTCTGCCCGCCGACATTCGCCAAACTTCACAGCTTCTGCCTTTCCGGAAACTAATAAAAACTTGGCTTTTCCCCTAGATCCCCCTTCCATTACCACTCCCCAATCAACTCCCACAGCCTCTAAATCAGGAGTAAGCCACCCAGCGCCAGGATGCCTGCCAGGTGACAGCTGCGCTTTACAAGTGTTTTAAATAAAATAATAATAATAAACTTCTCACGTTAGTTCAATCATTTGTTTTGTAATAAACACATACGCTTTGCAAAAATCCTTAACATTACTGTGATAATCAATAAAACATTTGCAATCATAATGGTAACCCCATTAAGAATTTATCAGTAATTAACCTTGTGTCTGTGTATTCTTTCATGGGTTTGATATCAAAGCTGCAATGGTAAAAAAAAAAAAATATAGAGGGCATCACATTGAAAAAACATTGCATTGGACCCATATAGGCAGCCCCTAGAGAGCATAAGATCAACATCACATTTGTGGATTTCCAGGCCTTCCAGGTCTGATTAAATGCCATTAAATTACCATGCATGTGTCCCCTAGAGGTTGAAACACTACCGGCTGTAGAGTAAAAGCTACATCCTTGGGAGAGCTCAGAAAGACAAGGAAATCCAGGGGACGGGATCATTTTGGAGTCCTGCCAACTTAGGGTGAGGACTCTGACAGTTGAAAAAACAACTGTATTTTGAGGGTCAAGGGGACTATATTTACCGACCTCTCTAGTCAAAACCCCCCACCAAGAACGTGAATAACAAGAAATAAACTAGGAGGTCTTTTTAAATGAAGGAAAACGACCACAATAAATTGACCAACACTTCTATCACAACTAACGGTGAGGGTCCATCAGTGATGAAAGAGTCCTATCAGCCCACCCATTTGGCGGAACCTCGTCATCTAGGACCTTATCAGCAGGTGTTCATCTGGCCAAGCTCAGTAGTATTTGCTCGGAGCCAACAGTTCCCATGCTGAAAGAAGATGAGTCCTCACTGCGAGTGGTACTGATAGGGTGCAGTGCTCAAGAAAAAAATATATATGTGCATAATTAAAATGGCGGTCAGGGTAGACAAAATTATTTATTGGTATCTCCTGGACGCCAGGTTAAAACAGATGTGGTAACAGTGTGACAATATCACTGTCCAGGAAGCATCTATAAATATGCCAACATGTTTCTGCCTTTCATGTATCGTTTTACAGGCATTCGTCAGGGCCAAGCTGAAAAATAGGCTACTGCAACATCTAGTTAAATTATCATTGTAGAAAATTTAAAGTAAACAAAACAAGCTATAAAGCATGGTTGGGATGGTAAGTTTTAGTCATGTGGCTGAAGCAGCCACCCTACCGTCTCAAGTCTGGCAACCATGCAGAGTACAATCCTTTCCTGAAAAAAATAAAGACAAAAAAAGGAAGAACACACTGATATTGCATCCATAATACAACTGTAAATATCAATATGTTGTGAAGGTCAAAATTATTGTGGTCAACAAACACTTCTAGTGACTGCTCTTAATTAGAGCCAGACAATATCATGACTATAGGAGAGTCAAAAACCAGATAATCTAGTAAATCATATAATATTGGAAAAGAATAACAACTCACCCAACACTGTGTGGGAGTCACGCCTCACCTCACCCGGCAACGGCTCGGATTAGAGAGGCCCCGCTCTATGAAACATACAGAGAAATACATTTTTGGCAATTATAAATGTCATGCTCAATGTATCTATTGTGGTGTAAACACACCCACATGAAACTTGGTTTTAACTCCTACTGGTTTATAGCCCCAAACTAACCAATGGCGCGAAGAAGGCAAGGAAGTCATTCGACTAAGACACGAAATATAACGTGCCTCAGATCTGTGATTTATGCTATTAAAAAGCTCTTTGCAAATGCCAATTAATTGCTACAGATTTACCAAGCAGATATAACTAACTTGATTGTGAGTTCAGCTAAGTGGAAAGGACAGGGACAAGCTCTCCTCTACCTCTTCCGCTTTTTTTGAACTACAGAGTAGTTGTAAGAAGCAGGAAGATTCCTTATTTATGCTCATCTGAGCTACAGGTATGGTCAACAAGAAGTCAATCACCCTGCATCCCTGATAATAACACAGGGACTAAGACCAGAACAGCCAACATGGATTCCCTTACCTGTCCGTCGGTACCTCGGTGTGGGTCCAAAACCGAAGGGGAGGCGCCGACGGACAGGAGGCCGGAAGTATAAATACCCACGTTGATTGGGTAATTTGATTTGTTGATAGTGTGCACCTGCGGGATGACGGATGCGTCTACGACGCGCATCAGTGTCTCCTCGCTCGGCGTCGGAGCAGTGTTACCGCATTGCGCATGCGCGTGGATCCGAATTTCGGAACCAACGCTGCTAAGCGCATGCGGCGGTGTATAGGGGCCAAAAGCGAGATAGCGCGCATGCGCATTGGATTACTCAATGTCTCACTCCGTGTCTCTGGTACGAGGAGACGGAGTGCGTCTGCGCGCTTCTAAAACCACTGATGGTAGTGATCACTTCGGAGTTGTAGGCATTTGTTAGCCCCGCTCCGAGATAAATTATACTCAAAACGGGGCAAGGTACCGGTATGCAGTGGGAGACGAACAAAGGACCATCTCCGAAGAGCTGATCATCCCGGCCATTCTAGGATGCCTATGTGGAGATCTATAAATAATTTGGCAAATCTACTCGAGTGGCTAATTAAGAGGGCCACATACGTATTGGTCCAATGCAACCCTCAGGCGGCAAGAGTGATTCGAGTGGATGCAAACACAAGAGCCAATGTGGCCAAGATTACTATGGATGCTATCCTCAAGTATGCAAATGGCTGATCTATAAGATGTGTGTGTGTTGTTGCTCTGCGGTAAAGAAAACAATACTTATAGTGATCACTTACACAGACAGTTCAAAAGTCACCTGCATAGAAAAACTAGCGGAGTCAACAAATTAATAGGGCATGATCAGATGTTGTGCTCCTCTATTGTGTTGAACAACCCAAAAATGGAGAGGGTGTTGTGTCCGCCCAGACCGTGTGTCAAAAAGGGCTCGCAATATTAGCATAAAGGTTCATACATACAAAAGGATAGTAATCCGTATGAAGAGCCTAGGAAACCTGAGTAGTTCCTATAACAATGGACAGGTACTGTGTACAATCAGGGCATAGATAACCATATAATTGGAAAAATGGAAATCATAAAGAAATCCATGGTATGTTATCATTCAGGCCCGAGACGTCCGTCTTGAGCCTGTGTATCCAGCGTTGCTCTCTGAAAAATAAAAAGTGTGATACATTGGTTACATGAGGTGGAATGAATGGTCGCTCCAAAACAACCCATTTCATTTCATCTGCCTTGTGTTTTTGAGTCAAAAAGTGGTTCGTAAGGCGAGTAGATTGCTTATTGCACCGGATGGTGCTCTTGTGCTCACTTATCCGAAGCTTAATCTTCCTGGTGGTGTGACCTATGTAGATGAGATTGCAGGGACAAGTTATCATGTAAATCAATTTGTCTGAGTTACAATTAGTGTGGGAGTTTAAACGCCACGGTTTAGCTGTCCCTATGTCTATTGTCACAGTTTTGGAAGTTTGGGGACAAGCTGCACAACCTCCGCATGGGTAGTGTCCTCGTACAGGTTCGGTGTTCCAGAGAGTGTTTGTGTCTGGCTTCGGGTGGTGTCTAGGCCTCGTGTGTACGAGTTGATCTCGTATGCTGGAACCGCGTTTGAACGCAAAGAGAGGACGCGGAATATCACCCGTAGCTGTATTTAGTATCTTCCAATGTTTCAGGATGGTTTTTTTCACTTCATTGGAGCAGGTGTTGAACGTATGTACCATGGTGATACGGTCAATGGATGTTTGGGTGCTCTTGGGCTCTAGGAGAGCCTCTCGGTTATTATTGGCTGCTCTTTTGCATGCACGCCGAACAAGGTGTTTCGGGTAGTGTCTTGCTCTTAGCTGGGCTGTCAGGTCTTGAGCATGCTGTTCATATAGGGACTTGGATGAACAATTCCTCCTTATTCTTAAGAACTGGCCTACTGGCAGGTTGTCCCTAAGTGCCTGAGGATGGAAACTGTGATAAGACAGCAAAGAATTGCGCGCCATAGGCTTGCGATAAAGTTCGCTATGTAAGCCACCTGTTCCTGCATGGATCAAGATGTCCAAGAATGGTAGTTGGGCATTACTTGAATCCATTGTGAAATTGAGGAATTGGTTACGTGAGTTCAGCCATGTATGAAAACGTTCTAATTCCTCTGTTGAGCCTCTCCAGATGACTAAGACGTCATCAATGTATCTTTTCCAATGTAGGACATGATGACGAAAGGGATTATCCTGGTGGAGAACATTATCCTGCTCAAACTGGTGCATATAGAGGTTGGCCAAACTAGGGGCAAACACACTCCCCATCGAGGTCCCAGAGACCTGTAGGAAAAGGTCGTCCTCATATTGGAAAAAGTTTTCCGTCATCGCCAACCTGGCACATTCCATAATAAAACCTACTGGGGTGATGGTATTAAGTTCTCTTGATTCAAGAAGTACTCTTACGCAGTCCAGTGTCTCCTGCTGCGGGATGCACGTGTATAGAGACTCGACATCGAAACTGACTAGGAGGTCAGTCTCAATGTCATACTCAACTTCTGATAGTAGTCTGAGAACATCACTGGTGTCCTTTAGATAGGTTGGGGTCTCTGCGACGATCGGCTTCAGGAAAAAATCCACGAAGGTGGATAACGGCTCTAAAAGGGAGCCGATTCCTGATATGATCGGGCGTCCTGGAGGTGGCCTCTTTTCTTTATGTATTTTTGGTAGGCAATAAAAATAAGGTATTACAGGATATGAGGTGGTCAAAAATCTTGCCTCCAAAGGTGTGATCCAGCCTTCACTCGAAGCTTCTTCAATCAAGCATTTGATCTCATTGGATAATCTGATTGTAGGATCCTCTGTGAGTCGACGATAAGCTCTGGTGTCATTGAGCTGTCTGCGACACTCGGTACGATATACCTCCGTGTCCAACAACACAATTGCCCCGCCCTTGTCAGCGGGTTTCACTGTCAATGTAGCGTCTTTAGCCAGATCCATCAGTGCACACTTTTCAACTTTCGTGACATTTTGATAGGTGTGCCGCTTACGTTGATTGAGGTTGTTGATGTCATGCGTTACTGCTTGTTCGAAAGCAAGAACACGTGCTGGAACCTGATGACTCATGGGCGTATATGTAGATTTTGGTCTAAGACCAGTATTGCGGTCTAAGGGTTCCATACAATCTACCTCTTGATCGGTCTTAAAAAAGAAGTGAAGACGTATCTTGCGATAGAAGTACTCAAGTTCACGTCTTAGTGTGAATAGATCACATTTGGTGGTGGGAACGAAACCCAGTCCTTTGTTAAGGACGGATGTCTCATCGTCTGTCAGAGTGCGAGAGCTCAAGTTGACCACCAGGTTGCTGTCCCTGTTCATGATGTATTGGTCTGTGGTTGCCCTGTGGATGTTGGATTTGTTTCCGGTGCCCAATGCACTCCCTGTTGTCCTCTTCTCCTGCCGCGGGTTCTGCCACGACCCTGCCACAAAAAAGACTGGTCTGGATAGTATTGGGGGAAGTTAGGCATGGGGTAACCCATAGGGGGTGGGCCCATCGGGGGCTGATGATAACCCCACGGTGCAGGTGGCCACCATTGGCCGGCGTGCGGGACAAAGGTATTCATCCCTCGCCCTCTGTTAGTTCTACGTTGGTTGCCTCTCCCTTTGCCCCTCCCAGTGGGCCCTGTGTTAGTACTGTTTGCATCACTCGAATCAGAATCCGTACCTGAAGAGGAGTAATTTGAGCCATATCTTTTGCCTCTAGGGTTGAAATCTGGAGCCACATAAGAATCGCTGGTATAAGGATAGGCCGCTTCCATTGAAAAACGAGCCAAGTCCTTCTTGAATTTGTCAATTTTGCTCATTAAGATGTTGTCTCTATAATCCTTGTTGGTCTTATTGGTCTCGTCCATGTGCTTCTTGAAAATCACAGGCCTAATTGCGGCATTAATCTGACCTTCAAGAACTTGAATTTCAATTAGTACTGCATCGGCCGCTTTTTTGGCCGTCTTAATTATCAAGATAAGCCAGTCGCGCGTGCATCGCCAGGCTATCAATGACCAATTGCGGAGGAACTCTTTATCAGTGAGGAAGAGTCTTGGAGTGTTGGTCAATATCAGTCCTGACGGTGCACACTTGCCTTGCAAGTATTCGTTCATTATCACTCCATGTAGAGAGATACGGGAGTGATTCTTTTTTAAATTAAGCATAGTGACCCAGTCATCCTCAGTGGTGGTGGATGTCGTGGGTAAATCATCAAGAATGCTGGGGTTATCATTAATGATGTTATTAAGATCTTCATCATCAAAAGCCAACCCGCCAAAGTCGGCCATTCCTGCGTCAGGGCCAGAAGAACCAGGCAGAGGTGGAATAAACCAAGTGAGCGACAAATATAACTCAACCAAGAGGGGCTGAGTAATATAAAAGACCCGCAGCGAAGGCTGCTCTAACTACTGAAAAAACAACTGTATTTTGAGGGTCAAGGGGACTATATTTACCGACCTCTCTAGTCAAAACCCCCCACCAAGAACGTGAATAACAAGAAATAAACTAGGAGGTATTTTTAAATGAAGGAAAACGACCACAATAAATTGACCAACACTTCTATCACAACTAACGGTGAGGGTCCATCAGTGATGAAAGAGTCCTATCAGCCCACCCATTTGGCGGAACCTCGTCATCTAGGACCTTATCAGCAGGTGTTCATCTGGCCAAGCTCAGTAGTATTTGCTCGGAGCCAACAGTTCCCATGCTGAAAGAAGATGAGTCCTCACTGCGAGTGGTACTGATAGGGTGCAGTGCTCAAGAAAAAAATATATATGTGCATAATTAAAATGGCGGTCAGGGTAGACAAAATTATTTATTGGTATCTCCCTGGACGCCAGGTTAAAACAGATGTGGTAACAGTGTGACAATATCACTGTCCAGGAAGCATCTATAAATATGCCAACATGTTTCTGCCTTTCATGTATCGTTTTACAGGCATTCGTCAGGGCCAAGCTGAAAAATAGGCTACTGCAACATCTAGTTAAATTATCATTGTAGAAAATTTAAAGTAAACAAAACAAGCTATAAAGCATGGTTGGGATGGTAAGTTTTAGTCATGTGGCTGAAGCAGCCACCCTACCGTCTCAAGTCTGGCAACCATGCAGAGTACAATCCTTTCCTGAAAAAAATAAAGACAAAAAAAGGAAGAACACACTGATATTGCATCCATAATACAACTGTAAATATCAATATGTTGTGAAGGTCAAAATTATTGTGGTCAACAAACACTTCTAGTGACTGCTCTTAATTAGAGCCAGACAATATCATGACTATAGGAGAGTCAAAAACCAGATAATCTAGTAAATCATATAATATTGGAAAAGAATAACAACTCACCCAACACTGTGTGGGAGTCACGCCTCACCTCACCCGGCAACGGCTCGGATTAGAGAGGCCCCGCTCTATGAAACATACAGAGAAAGACATTTTTGGCAATGATAAATGTCATGCTCAATGTATCTATTGTGGTGTAAACACACCCACATGAAACTTGGTTTTAACTCCTACTGGTTTATAGCCCCAAACTAACCAATGGCGCGAAGAAGGCAAGGAAGTCATTCGACTAAGACACGAAATATAACGTGCCTCAGATCTGTGATTTATGCTATTAAAAAGCTCTTTGCAAATGCCAATTAATTGCTACAGATTTACCAAGCAGATATAACTAACTTGATTGTGAGTTCAGCTAAGTGGAAAGGACAGGGACAAGCTCTCCTCTACCTCTTCCGCTTTTTTTGAACTACAGAGTAGTTGTAAGAAGCAGGAAGATTCCTTATTTATGCTCATCTGAGCTACAGGTATGGTCAACAAGAAGTCAATCACCCTGCATCCCTGATAATAACACAGGGACTAAGACCAGAACAGCCAACATGGATTCCCTTACCTGTCCGTCGGTACCTCGGTGTGGGTCCAAAACCGAAGGGGAGGCGCCGACGGACAGGAGGCCGGAAGTATAAATACCCACGTTGATTGGGTAATTTGATTTGTTGATAGTGTGCACCTGCGGGATGACGGATGCGTCTACGACGCGCATCAGTGTCTCCTCGCTCGGCGTCGGAGCAGTGTTACCGCATTGCGCATGCGCGTGGATCCGAATTTCGGAACCAACGCTGCTAAGCGCATGCGGCGGTGTATAGGGGCCAAAAGCGAGATAGCGCGCATGCGCATTGGATTACTCAATGTCTCACTCCGTGTCTCTGGTACGAGGAGACGGAGTGCGTCTGCGCGCTTCTAAAACCACTGATGGTAGTGATCACTTCGGAGTTGTAGGCATTTGTTAGCCCCGCTCCGAGATAAATTATACTCAAAACGGGGCAAGGTACCGGTATGCAGTGGGAGACGAACAAAGGACCATCTCCGAAGAGCTGATCATCCCGGCCATTCTAGGATGCCTATGTGGAGATCTATAAATAATTTGGCAAATCTACTCGAGTGGCTAATTAAGAGGGCCACATACTTATTGGTCCAATGCAACCCTCAGGCGGCAAGAGTGATTCGAGTGGATGCAAACACAAGAGCCAATGTGGCCAAGATTACTATGGATGCTATCCTCAAGTATGCAAATGGCTGATCTATAAGATGTGTGTGTGTTGTTGCTCTGCGGTAAAGAAAACAATACTTATAGTGATCACTTACACAGACAGTTAACAAAGGACTGGGTTTCGTTCCCACCACCAAATGTGATCTATTCACACTAAGACGTGAACTTGAGTACTTCTATCGCAAGATACGTCTTCACTTCTTTTTTAAGACCGATCAAGAGGTAGATTGTATGGAACCCTTAGACCGCAATACTGGTCTTAGACCAAAATCTACATATACGCCCATGAGTCATCAGGTTCCAGCACGTGTTCTTGCTTTCGAACAAGCAGTAACGCATGACATCAACAACCTCAATCACTGCGTCTCCCACTGCATACCGGTACCTTGCCCCGTTTTGAGTATAATTTATCTCGGAGCGGGGCTAACAAATGCCTACAACTCCGAAGTGATCACTACCATCAGTGGTTTTAGAAGCGCGCAGACGCACTCCGTCTCCTCGTACCAGAGACACGGAGTGAGACATTGAGTAATCCAATGCGCATGCGCGCTATCTCGCTTTTGGCCCCTATACACCGCCGCATGCGCTTAGCAGCGTTGGTTCCGAAATTTGGATCCACGCGCATGCGCAATGCGGTAACACTGCTCCGACGCCGAGCGAGGAGACACTGATGCGCGTCGTAGACGCATCCGTCATCCCGCAGGTGCACACTATCAACAAATCAAATTACCCAATCAACGTGGGTATTTATACTTCTGGCCTCCTGTCCGTCGGCGCCTCCCCTTCGGTTTTGGACCCACACCGAGGTACCGACGGACAGGTAAGGGAATCCATGTTGGCTGTTCTGGTCTTAGTCCCTGTGTTATTATCAGGGATGCAGGGTGATTGACTTCTTGTTGACCATACCTGTAGCTCAGATGAGCATAAATAAGGAATCTTCCTGCTTCTTACAACTACTCTGTAGTTCAAAAAAAGCGGAAGAGGTAGAGGAGAGCTTGTCCCTGTCCTTTCCACTTAGCTGAACTCACAATCAAGTTAGTTATATCTGCTTGGTAAATCTGTAGCAATTAATTGGCATTTGCAAAGAGCTTTTTAATAGCATAAATCACAGATCTGAGGCACGTTATATTTCGTGTCTTAGTCGAATGACTTCCTTGCCTTCTTCGCGCCATTGGTTAGTTTGGGGCTATAAACCAGTAGGAGTTAAAACCAAGTTTCATGTGGGTGTGTTTACACCACAATAGATACATTGAGCATGACATTTATCATTGCCAAAAATGTCTTTCTCTGTATGTTTCATAGAGCGGGGCCTCTCTAATCCGAGCCGTTGCCGGGTGAGGTGAGGCGTGACTCCCACACAGTGTTGGGTGAGTTGTTATTCTTTTCCAATATTATATGATTTACTAGATTATCTGGTTTTTGACTCTCCTATAGTCATGATATTGTCTGGCTCTAATTAAGAGCAGTCACTAGAAGTGTTTGTTGACCACAATAATTTTGACCTTCACAACATATTGATATTTACAGTTGTATTATGGATGCAATATCAGTGTGTTCTTCCTTTTTTTGTCTTTATTTTTTTCAGGAAAGGATTGTACTCTGCATGGTTGCCAGACTTGAGACGGTAGGGTGCTTCAGCCACATGACTAAAACTTACCATCCCAACCATGCTTTATAGCTTGTTTTGTTTACTTTAAATTTTCTACAATGATAATTTAACTAGATGTTGCAGTAGCCTATTTTTCAGCTTGGCCCTGACGAATGCCTGTAAAACGATACATGAAAGGCAGAAACATGTTGGCCTATTTATAGATGCTTCCTGGACAGTGATATTGTCACACTGTTACCACATCTGTTTTAACCTGGCGTCCAGGGAGATACCAATAAATAATTTTGTCTACCCTGACCGCCATTTTAATTATGCACATATATATTTTTTTCTTGAGCACTGCACCCTATCAGTACCACTCGCAGTGAGGACTCATCTTCTTTCAGCTTCTTTCTTTGGCTCCGAGCAAATACTACTGAGCTTGGCCAGATGAACACCTGCTGATAAGGTCCTAGATGACGAGGTTCCGCCAAATGGGTGGGCTGATAGGACTCTTTCATCACTGATGGACCCTCACCGTTAGTTGTGATAGAAGTGTTGGTCAATTTATTGTGGTCGTTTTCCTTCATTTAAAAAGACCTCCTAGTTTATTTCTTGTTATTCAGGACTCTGACAGTACCTTTAAAAGAAAGGCTGCGTTGTGTTTACTTTTTGGTGGTGGTCCCGTCATCCTGGGACCATCATAAGCAGAGGTATGGGCCAAAAAGTGTTTAAACAGCAATGCCTGAAAAGGCCTTATAGGGCGATTTTCTGAGGACGTAGTAAATACGGTAGCAGGGGCTATCTCGCTGTGCTGGGGAGAGCTGCACAAGCATTTACGATTGTTTTAGGGACATTATGGCTTAGTGACTTTAGAGTTGTGGTTTGTAAACAACAATGGGCTTACTCTTTGGTGGGTAAGTGCCTGTCCTTCCCTAAACCCCTCCCTATATGCCTCCTTACTCCTGCCCTCACCCCTCCCCTTTATTCATAAGTATTTCCCATTTTACAGCCACTCCCTCTGTCCCTCCCACATTTTCTACTAAAAACTATACTTACGTGTGCGGAAACTGTGAAGTCGGGGCAGACAACTCCACACAGAAAAAGACAGGAGAGGCAGAACAACCGCACGTAGTTTGTGAAAAGCATTTTGTAGTTCTTTAGTAGTACTAAAAATGTACAACTCAGATTATCTGTGAGACTCTCTTGGGTGTATCTGATGTGATTTTAAAGCTGGTGAAATTGAAACTGTCCTCAGCAGATGGGAAGTAGGTTCCATTTGTAACAAAAAATGACATGAAAGAGGCAGCTAAAGCGGATCTTTGTAATACGAAGCTATGTCCCATTGGAACAGAAGTCATTAGGACTGTTTAGGGTGGTGACAGGAATGATTTGCATCTGATTGGTCTTGTCTTTAGTGGCACAGAGACTGGAGAATGATGTGGTGGGATGTTGCTGAGATTAATGACCTGTCCTTCCATCACTTTTTTTTTGTTGTTTCAATAATCAGTCACAAATTGCACAGGCATGAACAGACGTTGGTCCCATAGATTCCTACAACAAAGGGACTCCTGCCGCAGGCACCTGCTGAGACTCATTAAGGCTGGAAATAGTTTGAGGTTACTTGGATTCCAGATCCTTGGGGGCGTGGCCTCAAAGTTCAGGATCAAATGGCCTTTGTGGGTCAGAGCCATGGCTTATTAACACTCAGGGAGCAAAATACACTGAATGAGATGAGGCCACAAATAGTTACTAAGGAATAAGGTTAATTCACAAATTTCTATCCCTCGCTGTGCGCTTTTCTCAGTAAACAGTTTTTTGGACGATAAATTGATTGATGTCTTTGTGGCTGCTTAATGTGAAGGTTTTGCGATGCTGAAAG
This sequence comes from Lissotriton helveticus, assembly GCF_964261635.1. Classification (NCBI taxonomy): domain Eukaryota; kingdom Metazoa; phylum Chordata; class Amphibia; order Caudata; family Salamandridae; genus Lissotriton; species Lissotriton helveticus. The sequence continues at coordinate 154,486 of NW_027611658.1, read as the reverse complement.
CTCCTTCTCAGAGCACCTTTTACTTTCCCACATTGTCTCTGTCATGTAGAGAGGTTACTTTTATAAGTGAAGTTTTTGTCACACTGAGAGGACTGATAATATTTTTTTTCTCGCTGTGGATTTTCTCATGTTGAATCAAACTGAGTCTCCAGCAGATGCTTCCCTGGCATTTAGACCAATGACAAGGTTTTGTCCAGTGTGAGTTTTCTCATGTTTAGTGAGACCAGATTTCTGACTGAAGCTTTTCCAGCATTCAGAGCACTGATAAGGTCTTTCTCCAGTGTGAGTTCTCTCACGTTTAGTGAGGCTTTGTTTCAATCGGAAACTTTTCCAGCATTCAGAGCACTGAAATGGGTTCTGCCCAGTATGGATTCTCATGTTGAATTAAAATGGATTTCCCACGGAAGCTTTTTTGGCATTCAGAGCACTTCTAAGGCCGTTCTCCAATGTGAGTTCTTTCATGTCTAGTGAGGCTTTGTTTCAATTTGAACCTTTTCTGGCATTCAGAGCACTGATACGGTTTTAGTCCAGTGTGAGTTTTCTCATGACGAGTGAGATCACATTTGAGACTGAAGCTTTTCCAGCATTCAGAGCACTGATAAGGTCTTACTCCAGTGTGAGTTGTTCCATGTCTAGTGAGACTTTGTTTCAATTTGAACCTTTTCTGGCATTCAGAGCACTGATACGGTTTTAGTCCAGTGTGAGTTCTTTCATGTTGAGTGAGATTACCTTTCTGACTGAAGCTTTTCCAGCATTCAGAGCACTGAAAAGGTTTTTGCCCAGTGTGAGTTCTCTCATGTTGAATTAATTTGGTTCTCTCGCTGAAGCTTTTCTGGCATTCAGAGCACTGATACAGTTTATGTCCAGTGTGAGTGCTCTCATGGTGAGTGAGAGTTATTTTCCGACTGAAGCTTTTCCAGCATTCAGACCACTGATACGGTTTATGCCCCCTGTGGATCCTTTCATGTAAAGTAAGGCTGAATTTCCGACTGAAGCTTTTCAAGAATTCAGAGCACTGATACGGTTTATGCCCCGTGTGGATCCTTTCATGTAAAGTAAGGCTGGATTTCTGACTGAAGCTTTTACAGCATTCAGAACACTGATACGGTTTGAGCTCAGTATGAGTTCCCTCATGTTGAATGAGATGGTCTTTCTGACTAAAGCACTTCCAGCACTTAGTGCACAGATAAGGTTTTTGCCCAGTGTGGATTCTCTTGTGTCGAGTGAGACTGCTTAAAAAACCAAAGCTTCTTTAGCAATCAGAGCACTGATAAAGTTTGCGCCTGGTGTGGATTCTCACATGTTGAATGAGATCGCTTTTCCGACTGAAGCCTTTCAGGCATTCAGGACACTGATGCGGTTTTTGTCCAGTGTGAGTTCTCTCATGGCGAGCGAGACCAGATTTCTGACTGAAGCTTTCCCTGCATTCAGAGCACTGAAAAGGTTTTTGCCCAGTGTGAGTTCTCTCATGTTGAATTAATTTGGTTCTCTCGCTGAAGCTTTTCTGGCATTCAGAGCACTGATACAGTTTATGTCCAGTGTGAGTGCTCTCATGGTGAGTGAGAGTTATTTTCCGACTGAAGCTTTTCCAGCATTCAGACCACTGATACGGTTTATGCCCCCTGTGGATCCTTTCATGTAAAGTAAGGCTGAATTTCTGACTGAAGCTTTTACAGCATTCAGAACACTGATACGGTTTGAGCTCAGTATGAGTTCCCTCGTGTTGAATGAGATGGTCTTTCTGACTAAAGCACTTCCAGCACTTAGTGCACAGATAAGGTTTTTGCCCAGTGTGGATTCTCTTGTGTCGAGTGAGACTGCTTAAAAAACCAAAGCTTCTTTGGCAATCAGAGCACTGATAAAGTTTGCGCCTGGTGTGGATTCTCACATGTTGAATGAGATCGCTTTTCCGACTGAAGCCTTTCTGGCATTCAGGACACTGATGCGGTTTTTGTCCAGTGTGAGTTCTCTTGTGTTTAGTGAGGTGGGATTGATAACTAAAGCTGTTCTCACATTCATTGCTCTTATTCGACTTGTTTGTATCTCCAAGTTGGGGTTGTTCCTGGATACATGTCATCTTAAGACTGACTCTGTTTCCAGGGTCTGTACTTGTTTATGTTAAAACTCAACATTAACGTCTAAACTACACTGCCGAAGCTCTTCTTCACATTTGCATTTAACTAATTATAGCTTTTATTTGGAGATCAATGTTCTTACCTTTGAAGCCAGCCTATATAACTTGCCTTATAAACTTTCAGTGAGGGGCCCCTTGTTTTTATTAAGATACCCCTAGTTGGTGGGAAAAATCTTTCTATATTGTCGAGGTTAATCCAGTGTCTTTGCTATAATGACATCTGAGAAGAACATTTTCATTTATTTTTAAAATACAATGTTTTCTCTCCTCTGAATCACAGGAGACGGAGAAAAAAGCTTGCTCTTGTAAACTGAGGTTATTAGCCTTCCTGACAGTTCTGTCACATTACATCACGTCTACGGATACTGATTTGCTGGAAGAGGCTTAGGTCTCCATGGCATTTCTCATAAACCATCAGGCAGAATGTGCAACACTGAATATTCCCAAGTGCTCTGTGTGAGGATCAGTTGTTGCCAATGTTCTTTGCTCGACCAATCTTGAAATGTTTCCTTTAAGTGAAAATATTCTTATATTTAGTAGTTGCAGTAGATTTTCAATTTATTTGAGGGTACAGTTATTATTTCAGAGGTTATTCAATCCCAATAACTGACACTTGGTAAATGTTCCTGGTCATTGTACTTCAAGGGTTTGACAACAGATAATGATTGCAAGAAAGTCGATAAATCACTTTCACATTCAGCAGTTTCTTCCGCACCAATTCCTCACCATTCCTGGTGCATAGAACTGGTTTCTTCTTCAGAGATTTAGAGTGTTTCTACTTTCCTCAGAAATAACCCTTTATAGAAATGTTTCCAACATTACAACATTTCTTTTTCTTTTTGCTTCAGTGACCTGTAAAAATAGAGTTAGAAATTATAAATGAGTTGGACTCCAAGGGGGTGAAACAGTTCATGGATACTGCATAGACAGGGAACTTGGGACCACTGAAACTCAATGTCGTGAGAGCAAAAGTAGTGAATACTGTAAAAAGAAACACAAGTTACACATGAATCATGACACAGATTCTGAGAAGCATCCAACACCAACAATTTACTCTTTCTGTGATGACGACTGGCATCACAGTAAGGTATTTGTACCTCCTTTAATGAATTATCAGATGTTGTGTACGCCCCTGCTCATTTAAAGCACTCTTCTATTCCTCATTTCAGGGATCCACGAAGGGACATTTCACTGAACAAAGGAATCTGCCTTGTTGTAATCACTGCTCCAAATGCCGCTGGTGGAGTGTGATTATTTTATTAAGAGTGCTTTGCTCAATCAATTCCTTACCCTTGGGTGTGATACTACTACATAATACATACTCAAGAAACATGACTAACAGTGTGCCTCGTGAAACATGTGAGAGTTTAAAACTGCATCGTAAAAGCATGCAGAAGGGTCACAAACTGGTTTGAGATTAATTCATTCATGACAGAGAGAGAAACCTACTAATGTGCTATGAAAATAATATAAAAGGTAGTAATGCAGTCTGTAGTTTTAAAACAAAATATTATTATGAAAATGCTGAAGTAAAATGAGTCCTGCTTATGTTTTCTTTGAGATGTAATTCCGAGAGAAAGTGCTTGCACATTTCTTAATGATACATAATTAGGCTATGCTTACAAGTATAATGAAATGGTGTTTTTATATTATTTCTTATGCATCTCTATTTCTTTACTGTTTTCAATATTAGCACGTTTTTTCTTTAGAAAATGGTGATTTAGTGGTTTTCCATGTAGGTCTCTAAAATGTATTTTGCCTTTCATCATTTCCTTCAAATAGACTAAAGAAGTTGTCCTGATTGCACTGTAGCTACGAGTATTATCGCTGAAGTTTCTGTCCTACAGTTTGAAAAATTGACATCCTTTCTGTTAGAATAACACTGTATCGACTTTGTTGCAAGCTCAGAAGAGAGAGTGTGGAGTGGACACGTCGAATTGCAAATGTATTTCTTATTTCCGAAGGGAAGTGATATTACACATTCTTAACACCTTGGCTGCAGCGCGAATTCCGCCGCGGCGCTGGACATTCCAATGGCTCGGACGGCCCTGGCCGTTGCGCGCACACACCCACCATGACTCACGGAAGGGGTTAAAGAACAGTGAACACTGAACAAAGGTATTACGTAAGGTTTCTGGACAAATTGGGTTAGAGAACGATCACACGATGGTTGTACCATGGATTTTGACCAATGAAAATCATGCAAACTGCGTAAAAGTTATTTTGTTGGCAGGAACTGAAAACGTTTGGAGGTATAATTGCCCCTTGGGAAAAGGACAGCATGCTGCTATTTTCCCTGGCAAATCCTGGGCCTGACATGCTGTCGGTCTGAACTCTGGTTTTTCCCTGAACTGACATCTGATTACCTCCGCACCTTACCAGCTCGTGAAGTTGAGCAGGTAAAATCTTTCAGCAGAAGAATTTATGACTCCAGCTATTGCACGCTGTGCTCTAGCGTTCTACTGGGTCCATATCGTGTCCTGGTTCTGATAAATCTACAACCGATTCTTGGTTTCTATGATTCCAAATTGCATATTCTATTTTGCAATGTGTTTTCCCTCTTTTTCTCTCTTCCTTCCTCAATAGGTGTTATTTGACGATGTATTTGGCCTGAGCTGTGATGTGCTGTGATTTACCTGTATACAAAAGAATAACCATTATTAAATTATTCTAGTGCATTTTTGTACTTTGACCATTCAATATTGAAGTTTAGATAACGATAACTTGATAACTATTCCATGTGTTTGTCCTTACTTATTGATGATTTTATTAATATTGTGTGAATATATTATTAGCTAGGCACTTCTTTATTACAGGTCCTCATGAAGGAGTGGCTTTCCATCTCTAGTTATCTGAGTCCCTATTAGCTCATACGGAGGACCTTATGATTGTGATTAAATTGTAGAGTTTCTATGGGCCAAACTCTGTGTTACTGTGAATTGTGATGCTGAGGATTGAGTTTACGATGTGGTGGGTAACCTATGTTTGAGCTCACAAATTTGACATCTCTTCCCCTGGATCACCACCGTAGACTGAGGATGTGTCCAGTTAGCTCAGTGGAATTGACCATTTCAAATGGTGTGGTAGATAAGTACTTACCTGGTGGCCCGGAACTTGTCACACTGCTTTGACAGGACCCAGACACTGCAACACCTGAAAAAGGAAAAAAAGCAGCATAACTGGAAAGGAAAATAAAATGGGATAAGAAAAGACAAATACTATAGAAAACAAGAGGAATAAGGAAAAGGAGGCTATCTTCCACTCTTCTTTAAAAAGACCCCGTGTGGACCCTGGAGGTGACGAACAGGACAAGAAAGGTTAGGCTGGGAGGAAGCAAAGAGGTGGAAGTCAGATCCAGAGAGGAAGGACGAAGAATGAACAGACTGAGGGGAGGATAGAATCACGTGGTATATAGGAAACAACTATGCAGATAGTCAAGGGACTGCTGGCGAACACGGGATGGAAGTGTGCTCATGGCCCAGTGCTTCCCAACCCGAGAAGGGACTAGACCTGCGCTAGGATCCCACCACAGTCATATTCCTTGAGGAATGTGGCTACATCAGGTGGGTGCCAGGGTTAGTGGGATCTCAAAGATTGATGAGGGAGGTTTGCGGGAACATGGGGTGGCTGGCCACTGCTACAACTACCATATGTGGTGGGACGCTTTGCCAGATAAACCTTAGTATTTATATGAGCCCTAAAGTAAGAGGCACATAGAAGAAAACTGTTATGAAGAGAATACACTGACAGAGTTCAACAGTTCTTTATTAGCTTCTACTCGCCTTTTTTGCCTTATTTCTTATTCTGCTTCAGATCTAGTTTCCTTATTTCTAGCTCATAGCCTTCTGCTGCCTCTACGCTTTCTGGCCCCTGATCTTTCCCGCCTCCGTTCCTGTTCATGCACATTCTTCCCCGCTGTTGTCCCGTACCCCCTGCCTCTTTTACCGCTCCCGCCGCCAAGCTGCACTTCCCTACCCCTTCCCCTATTTAATGGCTGTTGTGCGCAGCGAGCGTGCCGCTGGCATGCCAAAGGCAAGCCCATCTGCGCCCCTACCGCAACCAGCGCCAGGGACCCTGAATATCCTACCTTCCACCACTTGAAGCCAGCTGCCCTCCTCGCACTCAATCTCAGAAGGAACAACAGCTGCCAGCTGTTGTCGGCAAACACCCCCCAAAGCCAATTCTCCTGCTAACACCGCCGACATTCCTTCACCATCCACATCACAGCCACGGCCTCCGCACCCACGCCGGACGCCCGCTCCACCAAAGCCCTGAAGTGCATCCTCCTCAAAGTGCGCGCCCTGCAGTGACACGCCGTAGAGATCTGCGACCTCCTCGACACCCTCTCACCAGATGTTGCCTTCTTCAGAGAAACCTGGACAAATGCCACCTCTGCCCCAACATCGCCACTGCCATTCCCGACTGCTACAAGATCCAGAGGAAGGACCGCCCCACCACCTTGGTGGAGGACTCGTCCTCGCACATAAGAGCTCTTTCCGACTCTCTACCTCCAGCACGAGTGACTCCTCCTCCAACACCAAACATATCCACTTCCGGATCCTGACCAGCCCCAGTACCACGCTACGTGGCACCCTCGCTTACAGACCCCCTGGGCCTTGCGCTCCTTTCACCACCGCCATTGCCGACCTCATGGTACCCCACGCCATTGCTTCCATGAACTACATACTAATCGGAGACCTGAACTTCCAACTCGATAACCGTAGCAACCCCCACTCCACTGCCCTCCTGGACAACCTCGCCAACCTCCGACTGAAGCAGCTCATCACCACCCCCACCCACAAGACTAAACACACCATCGACCCCATCTTCGCAGGAGGAACCAACTTCCACTTCAGCCACACGTTGCAGCCTCTCTGGTCAGATCGCCACTGCATACACTTCTCCTTCAGCACCACCACCGCACACAAGCCTGCCCCACGCCCAGCTCGGAGGAACTGGAGCAAGGTCACAGAGGAGCACCTCAACTCCACACTCATCCTCAACCCCCCCGCCGCCACGACAGACGCCAACTCTGCAGCCACAGAACTATACTGTTGGATCACCAGCTGCGCATATAAACTTGCACCCCTCCGCCACACTGACAGACAACGCCCCCTGAAGGCTGCCTGGTTCACCACCGACCTCCAAGAAGCCAGACACGCCTGCAGATGTCTTGAAAAACTTTGGTGAAACAGCAAAAACACCGAAGACAAGACCACTTACAAGCAAGCCATGACAGAATACCACCAACTCATAAGAGCCACCAAGAGGACATTCATCCGGAACAAAATGCTCACTAACGCCAGCAACCCAAAGGAACTCTTCAACATCATCCAGCAGTTCACCAAACCCCCAACGAAGCCATGGACATCACACTGGCTCAGGGCCTCTGCAGCAAGCTCGACTCTTACTTCCACCTGAAAATTAAGGCCCTATACGACAACTTCAGCGAATGGACTGCAGAAACTACCCTCCCCTCCAGCAAAGACATCTAGCCCACCATCACCGCCTGGACAACGGTCACCATCAAAGACACCACCATGACCACTCATGACCACTCAAGGACCCCTGACCGCCGCACATCTTCCACAGAGTTGCCACCGCCATTGCACCCGAACTACGTCGCACAATGAATGCCACTTTCGAATCCGGCATCTTCCCCAATAGCTGGAAGTGGGCTGAGGTCAAGCCCCTCCTCAAGAAACCCTCTGTGGACCCGACTGAAATGAAAAACTATGGGCCCATCTCTCTCCTTCTCTTCGCAGCCAAAGGCACGAGAAATTCGTCAAGGCCCAGCTGACATCCTTCATCAAGGAGAACGCCATCCTAGACTCCTCCCAGTCCAGATTCCGCAGCAACCACAGCACTGAGACAGCCACCGATGAAATCCGCAGCCTGCTTGACCAGGGCAACACCGCGGGCCTCATCCTGCTAGACCTCTCAGCAGCCTTTGACACCGTCTCCCACCACACTCTTGCAGCCAGACTCCACGTCGCCAGCATACGGGGAACCGCCCACGACTGGATCCGCTCCTTTCTCGCAGGCAGAACCCAAAGGATCAGACTCCAACCCTTCGTCTCCGAACCCAGAGATATCAACTATAGAGTACCCCAGGGATTATCGCTCAGCCCCACTCTCTTCAACATCTACATGGCCCGCCTTGCAGCCATCATCATACAGCACGGACTCAGCATAGTAACATACGCAGACGACACCCAGCTCATCCTTTACCTCACGGAGAACCCCGAAAAAAACAGACTCAGCTTCTGGGAAGGAATGAAAGACGTCGCAGCCTGGATGAGCAACAGCTGCCTAAAGCTCAACTCGGAGAAGACTAAGGTCCTCATCCTTGGACACTCCCCCTCCAATTGGGGCAACACTTGGTGGCCCTCTGCCCTCGAAAACCCACCAACCCTGAAGGACCACGCCCGAAACCTAAGCATCATTCTAGACTCCTCCCTCACTATGATTTGCCACATCAACGCCTTCACCTCCACCTGTTTCAACTCCCTCCGCATTATTGAAGACCTTCAAGTAGATCCCCCACAAAGCCAGAAAGACTGACACCCACGCACTCATAACAAGCAGACGGGACTACGGAAACGTCCTCTAAGCTGGAATCAACAAATCCCTGCTACACAAACTCCAGACCATCCAGGACACTGCAGCCAGACTCATCCTCGGCACCACCTAACATCTGCAAGACCTCCACTGTCTCCTGGTCGAGAAGAGAGTTATCTTCAAGCTACACACCCACGCCTAAAAATCCCTCCAGAACATCGGACCCAAATTCCTCACCGAAATAATTTCTTCCCATGTACCGAAAAGAAACCTCTTCTCCGCTGACCTCACCCTAGCAGAGACCCCGAGCATCCTCAGAACCAGAGCAGGTAGAAGAGCCTTCTCCTACATCACCTACATCACTCGTTCCAGCCAAGGCCTGTAAACCATGCCACTCAAGGAGCGGAAGGGGGCAGCCCCGGGTCAGCCGAAAGCAAGATCTTGAGGCTCTTCCTGAAGGTGTGAAGGGTAGGGGAGCACCTGATTTTGACTGGGAGCTCGTTCCAGGCCTTGGCTGGAACGAGTGATGTAGGTGATGTGGCAAGACAAAAGGGGAAAGGATGGTTGCACCAAGAAGGTTAATTATAACAAAAAAGTCACACAATTTATGAAACTGGAGATAATTAGCCTGACCCTGGAGTATACCAACATTTGTAGGGAAACATGCTTAAAACAGCTAGCATACAAACAAATAAGGAAGAAGACTACGTAAAAGCCATGTATCTCTTTTTTATCAATTTTTTAAGATCATAAGCTATATAGATGAGAACGGTCTGGAGTCAAATTGCTGAAGCTGAAGAGAGATAAAAAACAGAGATACAGCGAGAGACACAGATAGAGACTTGAGAAGAAATAGAAGAAAAGGAAACAGGAATGGCTTCCTATTCATTCCAGGGCCATAGGAATGAATGGGAAGGTATTCCTCATTACCAAATTGGTATTACTGATTCGGTAATAAGGAATATTACCGAATCGGTAAATTTTACCTATTTTTTACCTACATCATATTTACCGATTCTTAAATACCGAATCTGTAAAAAATTCGGTATTTAAGAATCGGTAAATTGAGATTACCTACATCGGGCCCTAAAGGTATAATAAGGAGATAGTGATGCCTAAGATTTTATTTCATACCAATCAAGTTACTTCCTGTGTAGAATTGGCTCACCAAATGCAGCAATAGCAGGCAGAAAAGGCTTACTTTAAGGTCCAATACTGTCTAATCTGTGTTTCTTCTAAACACAAGGGGATTCAACAAACTTTATTCGGTTTTATAAATGGAAAAAAAACATAAAAGTCATAGTTAGGATGCTTTTTTGCAGCATGCTGCTGGGGTTCTGGACAAGGAGATTGAACTGGCTATTAGACGATTATCTCGCTCACCTTCCCACCCTTCCCTAGGGCTTTCTTCTGTTGCTCCATATGCTGGTTCCCATACTCAGCCTCAGTCCCCTCAAGTAGGCTTGGTGGACATACCTCAAGATATGCCTCAAGACCAGGCTGGGGGTATCGTCCCCCTTACACCAGTTGTTGTCACACGGGTCGGTGCCCAGTCGTCAATTTTTAGGTCCGCCCCTGACATGACCCCTGGCAATGGGTGGGGCCCAGGAGGCGTTAAGAGGAAGCGCCCCTCAGTTGGGGGCCCTTTTAAACGCAAAAAGAACATTGGATCACAGTCATCTTCAGCAGTCCACCCAGAAGTGCCTAACCTGGATGGTTTTTCGTTAGACATGCTCAAAACAGCCTTGCTGTCAGCACTTGGAACTAAATTGGACCCCATCCTACTCCGACTTTCTGCACTGGAAAGCAAACTGTCTGCACTGATAGCCACTTGCAAAGGGACCGTGTCCTACTCTCCACAAGTATCTCTCCTACAAGGCCTACGATCTCGACCACCATTTCCAGTCCCAGTGGTAATGGCACAGGAGCAGAAGACAGAGCATTGTCTATCACGAAGCAGCCTAGTCACATGGTAGGAGATACAACGGCACCTATTGCCCAGGACTGACCCTAAAGACCGTCCAGCCAACCGGAGGGGGGCGGGGGCACCCAGAACCTAGTATCTTTTCAGTCTCTGCAATCTCAGGGTTTTGAAGTGGGCGGATTGTACAGTTCCGATGTTAGGTGGGAAGGGCTGGAAGCCATGCCCCCCGGGGACTAGAATAACTATTATCCTAGTTTGGGCTCTGTTCATCTCCTACCAGAGTCCACTCTGCTTGTTGTGGTGTGAGTACCATGCCTCAACTCTGGGAGCAAGGAAGACTTTTACTAGCTGAACAATAAGGTGGTGCACTGGCTCAATTCCAACATTGCCCCTGGGCTTAGAGTGGAAAATCAAATTCTCATAGTGCGCCGGACACAGTGGGTTGGTAGCGCCAAGAAATCCTGGCTGGGGGACTGCATTATCATCAATTTTAACAATCCAGTCATGGTAAACCGAACCTTAAGCACGGTTGCCCAGTCTAACTACAGCTGTTGGAACTCAGCAATCTTGACACTCCCGCTGGGATATTTCTACAGACCCAATTATTACCAACTTCGGTCCCAGCACGAGCGGCTCCAAGAGGTGGGTCATAGGGGTCGTGCAGAGGGGATTATAGTGATAAGCACAGCAAATAGGTTAACTCCTCTGAGCTCATAGGAAGATTGCGATTGACAATGTGTGGGTCCCTCGGACCCTGTGATACCCGCATCCCAGGGAAATGTATCGCCCCCGGAACAGGTATCGAGTGTGAATGGAGGGTGTACATTTCTTTCTTGGAATATCGCGGGGCTGGAGAGTAAGATTGGGAACACCGAATGGTTGGCCCTTATTAAGAGTTTTGATGTGATATGCCTCCAGAAAACTTGGGCTGGAGACAATAATTATCACCTGGATGGCTATAAAACCCTCTTTGTTCCAGCTACCCCATCCAGGTCAGGGAGAGCCAAGAGGGGCTTATCACCTTTGTTTCTCTAGCTGTCCTTGGCATCTCCACTACCTGTAGAAAGGAAAATGCTACTAACCAATGTGCATCTGTTCTTGGCATGTAGAGCTGCAGAGATTCACACTCTGTGCATAGATCGCCATCTGGTGTGGGGCTCGGATGCTTGCACCTTGTTGTTGTCTTGGAAGAAGTTTTTTGTAGTCACAAGATAGGTGACTTCTCCCTTGGACGATAGTGCGCGTGGGCATCAACTCCATCCTCAGATTGTTTTTCGCCATGAAGGGAAATTATGGAGTTTGTAAGAAACAGAGATGTCCATGAGAATGTATGTAAGATAACACTGGAACAGATACAGGTTCCGGGGAGGTGCGGGGGCGCGTGAATCTCTGCAGCTATACATGCCAAGAACAGATGCATACTGGTAAGTAGCATTTTCTGTTCGAGGCATATGAGTTACAGAATTCACACTCTGTGCATAGACTGTACAGCCGTGTCTCCCCTAGCGGTAGTTGCCTGCATCTGTTGCAGTGGTTTGAAAAAGTGTTTGGCTGCACATCTACACAATAGTGTTTGGTGAAGGTGTATGTAGTAGAACATGTTGCTGCCTTACAAATCTAGGGGAATGTTCCCTAAGAATGCCATGGAAGCCCCTAGTTGACGTGTTGAGTGCGCTCTAGGGGGAATTGTTAACATGCATTTTTCTTTCTGATAGCATATTTGAATACATTTTACTATCCACCTGGCAATTCCAGCATTGAAAATTGGGTTGCCTATGTGAGGTGGTGAGAAAGCCACAAACAGTTGTTTTGTTTTCCTAAAGGCTTTAGTCCTGTCTATGTAATAAAGTAAAGCTCTTTTGACATCAATCGTGTGAAGACCTCTTTCCGCTACAGAATCAGGGTTTTGGAAAAATACTGGTAACTCTACTGATTGATTTAGATGGAATGGAGAAATCACCTTTGGAAGAAATGTTGGGTTTGTTCTAAGAACCACTTTGTTGCGATGTATTTGTAAAAATGGTTCTTGTACGGTTAAAGCCAGAATCTCAGGTACTCTCCTGAGAGAGGTGATTGCGACAAGGAAAGCTACTTTCCATGTAAGGAATTGTAATTCGCATTTGTGTAAAGGCTCAAACGGGGACCCATGAGCCTAGTAAGAACACAACACAGACAGCAGATACACATCCTGGCAGAGGCGGGCTGAAATGGTTAGGCAAGCAAATGCTAACTTTCTAAAAGTAGCATTTGCAAACACAGGATATTAAAATAAACTTTACTAAAAGAAGTATTTTATTATTCTGAGTTCAGGCATACTAAACTTGACTTTCTACCGTGGTCCCTGAGCCTGCTTGGACTATAGAGTGGAATCATTCCAGCAGCCCATTCTGGCCTATGAGAACAGGTAGCCTTACAATAGTGAAAAACGTAAATGACTGTAATTCACTATTAGGACATGCCACACACATCAGGGCTTGTCCTACCTTATGCTTACAATGCACCCTGCCCTAGGGCCTACCATAGGGGTGACTCACATGAAGTAAAGGGAAGGTTTAGAGGCTGGCAAGTGTGTGCACTTGTCCAGTCAGCATGACAGTACCAGACTGCACGCAGGTTCTGCAATGGCAGACCTTAGACATATTTTAAAAGGCTGCTTCTGTGGGTGGCGCAACCAGCGCTGCAAGCCCACTAGCAGTAGTTGTATTTACAAGCCCTGGCTCTCCGGGTGCACTTTACTGGGGACTGACAGTAAACCAAATGAGCCAATCATGGAAACCAATTTACAGGTACACTTTACATTGGGAGCACTTGCACTGCGGCACGGACACCAGCAAAACATCTGAGGCACATCAGCAAAAAGTGGAAGAGAGACTCACGCCAAGGTGCCAGGTCTAACATAATCTGATTGATGAGTATGCAAGATTTCATCTTTGTAGATGTAGTAAATAGCAAATAATATTCTGAATTGAAGCATCTAATGGGTCAATGTTGTTGTTATTGCAGTAAATGATAAATCTTTTCCATTTAGCTGCATAGCAAGCTCTAGTAGTGGGGCGTTTAGCTTCTTTAATAATATTCATACAGTCCGGTGGGAGGTTCAGGTTACCGAACTCTAAAATTTCAGGAGCCAGATTGCTAGATTCAGTTGTGCTGGATCTGGGTGCCTTATCTCTCCATGGTTCTGCGTCAACAGTTTTGGGCACAGACGTAGTTTTTGGTGTGGAACTATTGAGAGTTCGAGGAGTGTTGTGAACCATGGTTGCTGTGCCCATGTGGGAGCAACCAGGATCATCTTGAGAGACTGCTGTTTGAGCTTGCGTACTACTAGTGGGATGAGTGGAAGTGGCGGAAAAGCGTACTCAAATCTCCCTGACCAGTTCATCCATATTGCATTGCCCTTGGACAACGGGTTTGGGAACCTGGCAGCGAAGGTGTGGCAATTTGCGTTTGAGTGTGTGGCGAACAGATCTATGTCTGGTTGGCCCCACATTTGAAAGAAAGGTTGAAGAACTTGTGGATGAAGTTCCCATTCGTGTATTTGTTGAGTCTGACGACTTAACAGATCCGCTATCTGATTGTTTACTCCTGGAAGATGTTATTCCAGGAGATATATGTTTTGTGCTATGGCCCACCTCCATATACTTTGCGCTAGGTGAGACAGCTGCAAATAATGTGTTGTTCCTTGCTTTTGTATGTAGTACATTGCTGTCATATTGTCCATCTGGACTAAGGCAACCTTGTTGAGAAGATGTACTTGGAACTAGAAATATTACCAGTGGTTCTAGGTGATTGATGTGGAGCGCTTTTTGTTGAGTGGTCCACTTGCCCTGAATTATGTGATTTAGGAGATGGGCTCCCCAGCCGGTGAGTGATGCGTCTGTCGTTAGCACTATTTGTGAAACTGGCTCTAGGAACGGCCGTCCTTTGGAAAGGTTTTGTGTTCCACCACTGCAGAGAGCGATGTGTTTGGCTGTCTACCAACACCAGATCTGTAAGTTGTCCCTGAGCCTGATTCCACTGACATGCCAAACATGCTTGTAGAGGGCGCATCTGAAGTCTTGCGTGACGTGCGATGAAAATGCAAGAGGCCATCATCCCTATTAGCTGCATAAACACTTGTGCTGGGAGAGACTGTTGAGGCTGAAACTGGTGGTGAGGGTTTGCATACTGGCTATCCTGGCTTGATTGGGGTATGCTAGAGCTTTGCAAGTGTCTATTGTAGCTCCTAGATACTGACATACGTAGGAGGGTTGAAGGTGTGACTTAGTGTAGTTTAGTGTGATCCCTAAGTCGTGTAATAGCTGGATCATTTGATACGTGTGATGAACACACTGACATATGACTTGGCTTTTAAGAGCCAGTCGTCCAGGTATGGAAATACGTGGATTTGCTGCCTTCTTAAGTGCGCTGCTACTACTGCAAGGCACTTTGTGAACACCCTGGGTGCTGTAGTCACACCAAATGGAAGGACCTTGAACTGATAATGCTGGCCGTCCACTGTGAATCTTAGGTATTTCCTGTGAGCAGGGTGTATGGGAATATAGAAGTAGGAGTCCTTGAGATCAAGGGTGGCAAGGAAGTCGCCTCTTTGAAGTAGTGGAAGGACCTTGTGATCATGTGAAAATGATCTGATTGAACATAAAAATTGAGAGGTCTGAGGTCCAGTATTGGTCTTAGAGTCCCGTCTTTTTTGGGGATTAGGAAATACAGGGAGTAAACCCCTGTTCCTTGATGTTGGATGGGAACTGGTTCTATTGCGTGCTTTTGAAGCAGTGAAAGAACTTCTTGTTTGAGGAGTGTTAGTTGTTCCCCGGACATTGGATGCAGTTTGGGTGGTAAGTTGAGGGGAGTAGCAGAAAGTTCCAGGCAGTAACCATACGGGATAATATGTCTTACCCACTTGTCCATAGTGATGGAATTCCAGACAGGTAGGAACTGTGATAGTCTCCCTCCGACCGGAGTGGAATGGGCTGGAGGGAAGTCACTGCTTACTAGCGGGGGAGGTGTGAGTGCTGTTGTTACCTCGACCTCTCCCTTTGTTGTTACTTTCCCTGTATCCACCTCTGAAATATCCCCTACTGGGAGATGTTTGTGTCGTGTATTTGTATGAAGAGGAAGCAGTGTCTGTACCAATGTTCTTGGATGCTCCTCTGTAGGACGAGCGGCGAAATGAACCACGTGTGGATGGAGACTGTAATGCTCCCATGGATTTAGCTGTCTCCGAATCCATTTTTAATTTTTTCCAGAGTGGTGTCTACAGCCGGTCCAAAATGTTGTTGCTGATTGAACACCTGGTTGAGGTTAGTTGTTTGTACCTCCTGTTTGAAATCAGAAATGCGCAACCAAGCATGTTGTCTGAGTAACATGCTAGTGTTAAAGGCCTTAGAGGCGGTCTCTGCTGCATCAAGGGCACACTTGATTGATTCATTGGTTATTAATTTACCCTCTCGGATGAGATCATTGGCCTTGGTCTTGTATTGTTCTGGTAAATGTTGCAATAGGATTTCTAGTTGGTCATAGTGAGCCCTATCATACCTAGCAAATAATGTTTGTGTGTTGGGTATCCACCAGTGATTAGCTGCTTGAGCAGCAACTCGTTTGCCGGAAGCATCTAATAATTTATACTTCTTGTCCAGAGGTGGAGGTCTGAGAATTAGCCCGTTTTCTAGCGTTAGCTACCACCAGGGAATCTTAAGGGAGTTGACTTTTGATGTAGGCAGGATCATTGAGAGGAGGCTTATATTTTTTGTCAATTCTTGGATTGAGAATTCTAGCCCTAACAGAGTCTTTAAATATGTCAGGGGCATGTTTAATGACACCTTTTGACATTGACAGGGTTTGTACAGTCTTTAGTGACTGCTCAAAAGTGTCTATTAGAAAGTCCTCCTCTGCAGGGTCTAATTGCATTGAAACACCATGGAATGTAGCAGCCCTATTTACCAACTGACTAAAGCCAATATTGTCATCTGGGGGAGATGGTTTTGTTGGGTATGCCTCGGGATGAGGGAGGGCTGGAGGGTCGACCAGGTGACCATAATTGTCCCAGTCGTCCTGTGGTACGTCTGTGTTGGTATCAGGGTCTGTAAAAGGGTCATTGTTGCCTCCCCCATCCCCTAAATCATCATCGAACTGTGGTAATGGTGAGTTTGGTGGAAGTATAGGAGAGTGTGGAGGAGAGATAGGATTGGTAGGAAGAACAGGAGAAGAGGGTTGTATAGGTTTAGTAGCACAGTTTTTTTTCTTAACATGCACTGCAGGAATACCTGGTGTATCCAGTTTCCTCTTCTTGTGTGGAACGGTAGACACATGTCCGGTTTTAGGGTCTATATTGAGTGTTTTTTTTATTCAGATCAATAGGATCCGGTCGAAAAAGTTCTTCCTCTTCGGTGCTGATCTTTTCGGGTTCAAGCGATGTTTGGATTTCTGCTTCGGAGCCTTGGAAGGTGTTTTTGGATCCTTTGGCTTCGATGTGGAGGCAGAAATCTTTTTCGCTTCCGAACGTGTTGGTTTCGGATCAGATGCCTTTTCTTTCGGTGCCGGGGTGGTCGATGCTGATTTCTTTCTGGGAGTAGGCTGTGACTTCGGTGCCGATGGAGCCTGTGGGACACTAACATGCGGCTTGCTCGGTCACAAGCTGCCTGAAGGCTTGTCCTTTGTCTTTGGAGCCGAGCCCGGGGGCGGGGCTTCTGAACATTGTTTTCGGTCACCGCTGGGGCCAACAGGCGAGGTCTTGACCAGGGCCTTCTTTTTTGCAGGTGGAGTTGGGGTTGCGGCAGTGGTACTCACTCGTTGATCTGGAGGGATGGGGTGGTCTGAGTCGGAGTCGTCTGCTTCGGACACGATTTCCAGTTCCTCAGAATCTTCCTCCGGGACATCGGGCCTTCATCAAAGATGTCCACCGGCACCAGAGCTGCTTGCGTCGGGCCCGGCGATCACGGACGGTCTTTTTGGATCGAAAAGGGGCGCAGGCATGGCAATTATTCTCGTTGTGCTCTGTCGAGAGACCCAGATTACAGACCTTGTGGTGGTCACTGTGTGGAGTCCTTTTCATGAACCGTAGTCCCGAATGGCGTCGATAGGCCCAGCGGCCCGTGTCGACGACCGGAATGGGATATTTGAGGAGTGCGTCGAAGGTCACGCGATCGAGAGACAATACCGTCGAATTTTATGATGGTTTGTGCATCGAAAAGGTTTGGAGATATGGTGCCGAACCGGAGCGCAGAAGTTACATCCGAACCCAATGGTGGAAAAAAAACAATCTGAGGATGGAGTCGATGCCCATGCACACTATCGTCCAAGGGAGGAGTCACATATCTCGCGACAACAAAAGACTTCTTCAAAGACAACAACAAGTTGCAAGCATCCAAACCCAACACCAGATGGCGATCTATGCACAGAGTGTGAATTCTGCAGCTCATAGAACAGTGGGTTTCTGTTGCAGTAACTTGGTGCAGAACAAAGTGAAGAGCCATGCCCACAAACCACTGCCCTGGCAAACATCAGTCACCCCTCTAGCTGGGTGCCCTATGCCAGTGGTGAGTATACAGGTGCATGAGCCCTATATCCCTACAGTGCCCAAGTCTATTCCTGGGCATTGTAAGAGCAGTGCTGCCATTAAGAATATATGGTGCTGGGAGCTTGTCATTACGAACTCCACAGCACCATTATGGCTACACTGAAGACTGGGAAGTTTGGTATCAAACTTCTCAGCACATTAGACCCACACTGATGCCAGTGTGGTATTTAATGTAAAATGCACAACAGAGGGCATCTTAAAGATGCCCCCTAAAACTCGGCCAACTCCTAGTGAACTGACTGAGTGGCTGCTTAGGCTGCCACCACCAGACATGTTTCTGGATGCCTGGGTCGAGAGCTTGCTGCTGTCGGGGGCCTGAAACAATGCACATCCTGGGAAGAGGACCCAAGCCTCCTCCCCAGGATAGGCAGCGTTCACGAAGGGGAAGCTTCAAAGGCATGCCACCTTTGTGAGCCTCTCCAGACCATTTGCCGCTTTCAGCAATGGGTCCCCACTGGTTCCACCCCCCACTTTGGGCGGGAGAACCGGCGGGAAAAACAAGTACGGAAGAGAGGTGTGCCCACCTCTGCCAACTCCACCCCTAAGGTGGAGGAGGCGAGGTGAAGCACAACCTCGAGTCCCCACCATCTCGAGGACGGGGGGACCCAGCCAACCAGGGACAGGCTCCTGACCCCTCCCACTGGAGAGTGACAGAATAGGGGTGTACCCACCCCTGGGAAGGGACCCATTGGTCCCTGCCCTTTACCTACCTGTAACGCCCCTAAATTTAGTATTTAGTGGCAGCCTGAACCTTCCTTCCTCAGATCCAGCAACAACAAGAAAAGAAGAGAAGAAGGATGAGAAGCAGTGCAGAGCTAACAAGAGGATGACGCCCACTGACTTGGTCCCAGCCCTACAGGCCTGTCTCCCCTTGAACCTGCTCCTGCGAAACCCCAGCCTTTCCAGCAGCCAGCACCCTCACAAACCCCAGAGGACCTGCCTGCCTTCACTTTCAAGACTGTTTCTCCTGTGAACACCGGACGTGTTTAAACTAGAGCTTCTGGTGCCAGCCAGAAACGAGAATCCAGCCCACTCCACACCCGCAGAACCCGAGCTGGAGTGGAAAAACACCTAAAGGAGGTCCCCCTGGCGATCTTGACCCGAGATCCAGCGACCCATGACTTGCCATTAGCCTCCAGAAGACGTCTGCAGCCTCAATCCAGAGGACCCCCCTACCGTGACCGGAGCGGGTAAGAAAATCCGACGTCCAAAGGCACCCCTACATCTGATGCCCCACGGCCTTGTGTGCCCAACCCAGAGGTGCCTAACTAACCTACAAGATCCCAACTTACCACTCGAAGTGGTGATCGCTCCTGGAAGATCCTCGTCCACAAGCCTGCAGTGTTTTTTTGTCCTGGAGAATCTCCATTGAAATCAACAGGGCACCCGACCTCAAAACAGCCCCTGCGCCCGGCCGCCCTATTGCCGCTGAGGGTGCACCTTTGATACAGAAAAGGGGGTGGTGATGAACAGAGTGTCTGAATTAAGCAGACCACTCTTACCCAGTCCAAAGATCAGGGCTTGATCCATCACCGTTATTTATCTCACTGCCCCATCCCAGCTCAGAACCTGGCTATATGCAAATTAGTCTGTCCCTGGCCCAGTGCATCATGGGAACAGGGCAGACCAAACTACCAAGCCAATTCTTCACCAGAAAGGAGACAAGCTACCGGGGACCGGTTTCTGGCATTTCAGCCTCTTCGGCCCGGCTTGCTTGAATCCTGATGGAGCAGTGAGAAAGGGACTCATGTCTGAGTATACCCTGCCACACCTATAGTGGCCAAAAACGATACAGAAAAGGGGGTGGTGATGAACAGAGTGTCTGAATTAAGCAGACCACTCTTACCCAGTCCAAAGATCAGGGCTTGATCCATCACCGTTATTTATCTCACTGCCCCATCCCAGCTCAGAACCTGGCTATATGCAAATTAGTCTGTCCCTGGCCCAGTGCATCATGGGAACAGGGCAGACCAAACTACCAAGCCAATTCTTCACCAGAAAGGAGACAAGCTACCGGGGACCGGTTTCTGGCATTTCAGCCTCTTCGGCCCGGCTTGCTTGAATCCTGATGGAGCAGTGAGAAAGGGACTCATGTCTGAGTATACCCTGCCACACCTATAGTGGCCAAAAACGATACAGAAAAGGGGGTGGTGATGAACAGAGTGTCTGAATTAAGCAGACCACTCTTACCCAGTCCAAAGATCAGGGCTTGATCCATCACCGTTATTTATCTCACTGCCCCATCCCAGCTCAGAACCTGGCTATATGCAAATTAGTCTGTCCCTGGCCCAGTGCATCATGGGAACAGGGCAGACCAAACTACCAAGCCAATTCTTCACCAGAAAGGAGACAAGTTACCGGGGACCGGTTTCTGGCATTTCAGCCTCTTCGGCCCGGCTTGCTTGAATCCTGATGGAGCAGTGAGAAAGGGACTCATGTCTGAGTATACCCTGCCACACCTATAGTGGCCAAAAATGATACAGAAAAGGGGGTGGTGATGAACAGAGTGTCTGAATTAAGCAGACCACTCTTACCCAGTCCAAAGATCAGGGCTTGATCCATCACCGTTATTTATCTCACTGCCCCATCCCAGCTCAGAACCTGGCTATATGCAAATTAGTCTGTCCCTGGGCCAGTGCATCATGGGAACAGGGCAGACCAAACTACCAAGCCAATTCTTCACCAGAAAGGAGACAAGCTACCGGGGACCGGTTTCTGGCATTTCAGCCTCTTCGGCCCGGCTTGCTTGAATCCTGATGGAGCAGTGAGAAAGGGACTCATGTCTGAGTATACCCTGCCACACCTATAGTGGCCAAAAACGATACAGAAAAGGGGGTGGTGATGAACAGAGTGTCTGAATTAAGCAGACCACTCTTACCCAGTCCAAAGATCAGGGCTTGATCCATCACCGTTATTTATCTCACTGCCCCATCCCAGCTCAGAACCAGGCTATATGCAAATTAGTCTGTCCCTGGCCCAGTGCATCATGGGAACAGGGCAGACCAAACTACCAAGCCAATTCTTCACCAGAAAGGAGACAAGCTACCGGGGACCGGTTTCTGGCATTTCAGCCTCTTCGGCCCGGCTTGCTTGAATCCTGATGGAGCAGTGAGAAAGGGACTCATGTCTGAGTATACCCTGCCACACCTATAGTGGCCATAAACGATACAGAAAAGGGGGTGGTGATGAACAGAGTGTCTGAATTAGGCAGACCACTCTTACCCAGTCCAAAGATCAGGGCTTGATCCATCACCGTTATTTATCTCACTGCCCCATCCCAGCTCAGAACCTGGCTATATGCAAATTAGTCTGTCCCTGGCCCAGTGCATCATGGGAACAGGGCAGACCAAACTACCAAGCCAATTCTTCACCAGAAAGGAGACAAGCTACCGGGGACCGGTTTCTGGCATTTCTTGGCAAAACGATGATGGATCAAGCCCTGATCTTTGGACTGGGTAAGAGTGGTCTGCTTAATTCAGGCACTCTGTTCATCACCACCCCCTTTTCTGAATCATTTTGTCCACCATAAGCGTGGAAGGGTATACTCAGATGTGAGTCCCTTGCTCATTGCACCATCAGGATTCAAGCAAGCCGGGCCGACGAGGCTGAAATGCCAGAAACCGGTCCTCGGTAGCTTGTTTCCTTCCCAGTATAAGAATTGGCTTGGTAGTTTGGTTTGCCCTGTTCCCATCATGCACTGGGACAGGAACAGACTAATTTGCATATAGCCAAGTTCTGAGCTGGGATGGTGCAGTGAGCTAAAAAACGGTGATGGATCAAGCCCTGATCTTTGGACTGGGTAAGAGTGGTCTGCTTAATTCAGGCACTCTGTTCATCACCACCCCCTTTTCTGAATCATTTTGTCCACCATAAGCGTGGAAGGGTATACTCAGATGTGAGTCCCTTGCTCATTGCACCATCAGGATTCAAGCAAGCCGGGCCGACGAGGCTGAAATGCCAGAAACCGGTCCCCGGTAGCTTGTTTCCTTCCCAGTATAAGAATTGGCTTGGTAGTTTGGTTTGCCCTGTTCCCATCATGCACTGGGACAGGAACAGACTAATTTGCATATAGCCAAGTTCTGAGCTGGGATGGTGCAGTGAGCTAAAAAACGGTGATGGATCAAGCCCTGATCTTTGGACTGGGTAAGAGTGGTCTGCTTAATTCAGGCACTCTGTTCATCACCACCCCCTTTTCTGAATCATTTTGTCCACCATAAGCGTGGAAGGGTATACTCAGATGTGAGTCCCTTGCTCATTGCACCATCAGGATTCAAGCAAGCCGGGCGACGAGGCTGAAATGCCAGAAACCGGTCCCCGGTAGCTTGTTTCCTTCCCAGTATAAGAATTGGCTTGGTAGTTTGGTTTGCCCTGTTCCCATCATGCACTGGGACAGGAACAGACTAATTTGCATATAGCCAAGTTCTGAGCTGGGATGGTGCAGTGAGCTAAAAAACGGTGATGGATCAAGCCCTGATCTTTGGACTGGGTAAGAGTGGTCTGCTTAATTCAGGCACTCTGTTCATCACCACCCCCTTTTCTGAATCGAGGGTGCACCTTTGGTCCCCAACTTGCCCTGAGCTAAACCCTAGGAGCTTTGCTCCCACAATCCTGTGGCCTGCTTGCCAGCCGCCACCAAACGAAGCCCCCCTATCCTCCATAGGATAACATTGGGCCTCAACACTCTGCACCCGGCCGTCCTAGTGCCGCTGAGGGCGCAACAACAGTGCATTACTGACCCTGGGAGACCTCCTGAGTCTAACCCAAGAACCTTAACTCCCACAGTCAATTACTTACCTGAGAGCCGTTAACCTGTTTTCCCTCCATAGGATAACATGGACACTTTTTCTGCAAAATGTTTCGAAGTGTGGAGTTTTGAATTCTAAAAATATTTTTTTAAATTGCACAAATAACCAAAATGTGTTTACTTACCTGTTTTAAGGGAATGTCCCAGTGCTGAATCTAGGTATCCAAAGCGATACAAAAGGGGATGATGGACGGAGCGTTTGAGCAAATCAAACACTCACCCCCAGTCAACTGATCTGCGTTTAATCCATCACCATTCTTTAGCTCACTCCACCACCCATGTTCAGACATGGCCATATGCAAATCAGTCTGACCCTGTGCCTCATGGGAACAGTCCAGCCTGAACTGCCAAGCCATGTCTTCCCTGGACCGGAAACAAGCATCCTGGGACCGGTTTCGGGTTCATAACCCTCATCAGCCAGGCTATATTGAATCCAGTGGCAAAGTGAGCAAGGGATTCACGTCTGAGCATACCCTGCCATCTTAGGGTGAACAACGCGATACAAAAGGGGATGTGTGACGGAGCGTGTGAGCAAACCAAACACTCACCCCCAGTCAACTGATCTGGGTGTAATCCATCACCATTCTTTAGCTCACTCCGCTACCCCAGTTCAGACATGGCCATATGCATATCAGTCTGACCCTGTGCCTCATGAGAACAGTCCAGCCTGAACTGCCAAGCCATGTCTTCCCTGGACCGGAAACAAGTATCCTGGGACCGGTTTCGGGTTCATAACCCTCATCAGCCAGGCTATCTAGAATCAAGTGGCAAAGTGAGCAAGGGACTCACGTCTGAGCATACCCTGCCAACTTAGGGCGAACAGAGCGATACAAAAGAGGATGATGGACGGAATCTAGGTATCCAGCACTGAGTTAGAATGAAATGAAATGAAATTTATAACGCGCAACTAAGCCCGTAGGCATCAAGGCGCCTAACAAAATAAGATCAAAAAAGGCAGAAACCAAGCTAAGGATATGCACTGGCAAAAAGCCATGTCTTGAGTGCCTTTCTAAAGGCCTGCTTTGAAGGAAGGGTTTTAATGTCAGATGGCAGAGAGTTCCACAGCCTTGGGGCCAGGGTTGAGAAGGCTCTGCCACCCCACCTAGCTCTACGGACACGGGGGACAGATAGCAGGGCTTTATTGGCCGAGCGCAGGGATCTGGAGGGGGTATACATTTTTAGCAGAAAAGCAACACGAAAAGTAACTTACCTGCAATTTATTGTAGAAACCCATTCATTTCAATGTACTGCTCCAAAAAGTTTCCAAGTGTGGAGTTTTGAAAACTGAAAATATTCTTTAAAAATCATGCGAATAACCAAAACGTAATTACTTAGCTGTTTCTAGGAAATGTACCAGTGCTGAATCGAGGTATCCAGCACTGAGTTAGAAAAGTAAAGCAAAAAGTAACTTACCTGCAATTTAGTGAAAAAGCCTATTCATATCAATGTACTGTATTTGCTAAGTGCTGCATACTACTGCTCCCCTGTAAATCAAACAAAGTACAATTTCTACTGCATACTTGAACTGTGTTCATACAAGTAAATGATTACCGCAGTCTTTTTATGCTTACCTGTGCCAGGCTTGCTTGGTTCTAGAAATAAAACAACAGTATATTTTTTTATACAAAAACAATTGGCCTAGAGTTCAGTTCTTGAGTGTGTGAATTCATTTGCTGACTGAGTGTGTACATCAAATGCTTAACACTGTCCTCTTATACTGCCCTACTGCTCGACCAAGCTACCACTTTAGAGAGTAAGGTTCTATCTAACTTTAACCTCTGCCTACCTCTGGAGACACTTGGACTCTATACACACTATACCTCACTTTGGTGCAGCGTACAGAGCCAGTTTCTTATAATACCTCACTGTATGTCTCTCTCAATTTAAATGTGATGTTGTTGCCCAGTGGAAGGAGCAAGCTGCTCTGGTAACTTCTTCAATGCTGGAGTTACACACCCGGATGAGGGAAATATAACTCTGCTGGGGTCTGTACTTCAGCATAGCATCTTGAAAGGTCAGAGTTATCACTACATTTTTTTAACAGGGGATTTTAACACTCATGTGTATGGACATCATGCAAGGAGAAGTGGAAGCTATGGGCTGTGCACGAGAAGCAGGCTTACACATGGAACATACTCCCAAGGGTGTTGAGCTTAACTTCATCTTGGTTGAATTTGATCTAACATCTGTAATAAATAAGCTGCTTCCGGGGAAAACAAACATTACTCCCACCTTTATTGGGAGAGGGTGTGAGACCGTTTTTGATTTCACCTTTGTATATACCCCCTTTTACTCTCTGGTTACCGATTTTTCTGTGCAGGCGAGTGAATGCAGTGACCACAACACCATTTGTGTCTCAACTTGCTGGACCCTAAAACTAGGACAAACCAAGATGGGAGGGGGGCTAGTGACCCCCTTAACGAGGTGGAAGCGGGAAGGAGCGTAAAGTGGGGGTGTATTGTCCCAGAGCTACTCCACGAGTCCCTTTTAACTCAGTGTTGCAGCGAGTTTGCCACCTGCCTCGACAATGAAGCAAGTGCTCCGGACATCATGGGTGCATTTGGATCCATGTCTACTGTCATAAGGAACTTTCTACGGGGCCTGTTAGCAACCAGGTCCACGATGGTTTGATTTGGCGTGCTCCCAGGCTTCCAGGAACCTGAGACAGGGCTTGGGTGTTAAGCTCCGAAGAGCATATAAGGCTGCTCTAGCAACTCGCGAGTCTGTCCTGAAGGAGGAGGCATGGATCAATTTAGTGGAGGCTAGTACACTGCGTAATAGCTCAAAGTTCTGGGGCATTATTAACAGCCCATTTCTATCTGGAAATAATGCTAATTTACTGGATGCCCAAATCACAGAGGACGATTGGGTACATAATTTCGAGGGTTTCTTCCAGTCGGATACCCCTCCAATTGAGGGGCAGGAAAGGGTAGAAGACAAGTCGGAACGTATTTTCACCACGCAAGAGGTGAGTGCCAGTATTCTAGGTCTATCTATAAACAAGGCCCCCGCGCCAGATGGGATCCCACCAGATCTCTACATCACCCACTTAAAAACCTGGGTGCCTGTTCTCACAGCTGTCATCAATACTGCAGTCCAGATTGGCCGCACAAATTCTTGGGCTTTATCGATTATAGTCCCGGCATTTAAAAAGGGATAAAGGGACAGTACCTATTGTTATAGGCCCATTTCTCTGCTGGACTCTGTGGTGAAGGTGGTGGGCCGCATGGTACTTGACACATTTGTATCATGGGTTGAGGAAAACAACTTTTTGTCCGATATCCAAAACGGCATTCACCCAGGTCGTCCCACTGTGGAAGTGTTTCAACCTGTACATGGTTCTGAACAAATACACTGTGGCTCGTTCCAGCCCCATATACCTAGCCTTCATGGGCCCGTCCTCAGCATTTAACTGTGTTAATAGGTCAAGCTGTGGCAGTTGATGTCCTCCATTGGCATTGACAGTAACATTATTTTATTCACCGTGAAAAAACTGTGGTTGTCCGCTATTCAAAGGATCTGAACGTGTCCTGTCAGCTTGACATCAAGAAACAAGTGCATCAGGGGTGCATTTTAGCACCCTTTTTTTTAACCTATATATTAATTCCTTAGAGAAGGCCCTTTTGGCCACAAATGCGGATTGTCCCCAGGTAGGCAAGCATAGCCTGCCAGTCCTCCTATACGCTGACGACGCAGTCCTCTTGGCGAGGACAGCTAGGGGCCTACAACTTCTTCTGAATTCTTTTGCCCTTTTAATGGAGGACTTGGACCTGTTGTTTCATCATGCCAAGTCATTCATTATGCAGGTGGGACCTCGTAAAGCTAAGCAGTTCACTTTTAAACTCTGACTTTCATCAATATCGAAGACCAATGTTTTCTCCGATTTGGGAGTTGAATTTGACGATTCCTTGAGTTGGTGCCCTTTGCTTACTTGGAAGAAAGGGGATCTATGGAAAGCTTTTGCAGCTGTTTTTAACTTTGCCAGCAGAGGGGCAAGGAAGCCAATAGGGGCTCTTTTGAAGACATATGAAGACAAATATATCGCAAAGGTTAGTTATGGGAGTGAGACTTAGGGCCACATTGGGGTAGGAGCAGTGCAAAGTACTGAAAACTCCCGCAAAGGGCCCTTTGTGTCCCACAAAGCACTTCGTTTTATGCTGTGCACAAAGAGTTGGGAATGCCTTTCCTCTCAAATGTACTGGCTTTCCGTCCCCTGGCTTTGAGGCTTAATATTTGGGCTAAGCAAGAAAATACACTTAGCAAAGACATCCTCCGGGAATGCCTTTCACTTGACAGTGTCTCACGCATCCGATGGCTTCAGTATATAACAGTTGGCCTCTCCAGGGTAGGTAGGAACTATTCGCTAACCCTGAGCGCAGATGTAAGAGTGACTTTTCACTGGTCAAAGAATGTTTTTAGGAATGAGCCACTGTGATAGAGAGGGAAATGAGCTGTGTAAGCCTAGTGTGCGTATGTACATCGTGTTAAAAACCGTACCAACCAGCGAACCTTATCTTCTAGGGCTTAAAAGCATCCATAATCATTTTCAATGACCCGGTTTCGGCTCAACCTCTTCCATTACCTCATGGCACACCCTCGCGGCTTCCACAGAGGCCAGTGCCTCATGCCCTGTAGCTGCAACAGTGAGTCTCGTCAGGACATGATGCACTTTATAATGTTTTGTAGTTTTTATGCTGTCCCTAGAAAGTTATTTATTATTCGCATTCTCAAAAAAACAGGTTTTAGGCGGGTGAGACCAGCTCTTATCTTTTTACAACTCCTCTCTAAAGACACTGTTTTAGATATGCTTTACGTTTTACGGTTCGCTGTTAGACTCAGGTCAAGCTGCAATTAACTTCGGTACAGTAATTCATGAATTTTTATCTTGTGTTTTGATTAACTTGTACGTATTATATTTGTCAATCTGTAACTTGGAATTTTTTTTATCATTTTATGTATGACTTTTATGGTTTTCTTTTATAAAACCGAATAAAGTTTGTTGATAATAATCACTAGGGGATTCATTTACAGGGTAGCGTGGTATCCCTCACAATAACTCCAGGAGTCACAGTATACACAATGTACATGCGTTAGTCCCCCTACTTCCAACTTAACATGTATCTCCAATCACCTGCCCAAACCGCTCCCTCCTGATGCCAATGTGGTCCTCCGTCAACCCGCAGACCATATTTTTGGCCTCTTTGAATGTGCCCATACAATAAAAATGCTGCAGTTGTAAATACATATCAACTACCATTTGTTGTGTTTGAAACATTTTATTGAATAATAAAACCTAATAAACATAAGCTGATTATTAAAGCAAAACAGAACATCAGTTGCCATACACATAAGAGACGAAAGTTGTACATAAAAATCAACAAACTGTAACACAGCAAAGTTATGTAGAGCACATTTCCTAATTTCGGGCAATCTTTAAAGTTCAACAATAGAAACGTTCATAAAGAACAGGTTAAGGAAAGAAAGAAGGTGGGATACAGTGGTTTCATTAATGTAATGCTTCCTACATATAGAAAAACAAAATTAATTATTTTCCTTAAGCAATAATGTCTGCACACTAAAATACTAAGAGAAATATATTGAACAATGAACATTTCATGTGTAATTTGAATTCAATTTGAACATTTTATCCTCCTCCGCATTATTTGACTCATGATTACAACCTGAATGCTTCCTGGAAAGGAACCGCCTCATGGGGCTCAAAAGCACATCTTTTCCAACAATAGGATTCAAATGATAAACTTGAATTTCAATTCGATTTATTGATTTAGGCCTTTTTGGCGATCAACAATTTTAAATATATACAAAATCCATACACTTGTGTAAAATTGTCGACTAAACTTGAATTCAATCCACTTTCTGATTAAACACTGCCCATTCCAGCAAGCATCACAGGACCACTTGTTGTTATCTTCCTAATTAGTGATAATGTTTCGGTGATTTTGAGGGAGGAGATTATCCCGGTCTGGCTAAAACTGTTTAATGTGATCTTAGAAGGTACATCTCCCCTGCCTGACTCTTGGAGTGATGCAGTTATTGCACTGATTTTAAAGCCAGGGAAGAACCCAACTCAATGTCAGTCATACCGCCGAATTTCTTTGCTAAATGTTGACTATAAAGTCTTTCCTGGAATTCTGAATGCCCGGCTTAGCAAAGTTGTTGGGCCAATAATTCACACGGATCAAAAGGGTTTCTTGCCAGGCCGGCAGATGTCCGATTTAATACATTCCTTAATTGGGTCGATTGACTTGGCTTCGTCGCAGGGTCTCCCTCTATCAATCATTACTTTTGATGCAGCCAGGGCCTTTGACCGGGTGAGCTGGCACCTTCTGGATAGGGTACTTAAGGTCTTTGGTTTTGCCGATAGTTTTAGGGAAGTGTTGAAAGAAATATATAAATCCCCTCGGGCCCAGATTCTGGTTAATGGCAATCTCTCCCGGCAATCTCTCCCGGTAGTTAAGATAGGGCGTGGAACTAGGCAGGGCTGCCCGCTTTCCCCCATCTTATTTGATTTATATATAGAGCCGCTAGCTCAGAGCATAAGGTTGAATCAGAAGATTGTCCATTTTTAAATAAACAGGTTTGTACAAAAGTTAGCACTGTATGCTGACGACCTAATCCTTCTATCATCCAATGTCAGCATTACAATTTCAGAGCTTGAAGCTGAACCCCAAACTTTTGGTTAGGAGATAAACAATGAGAAAACCGAGGTTGTGGCCTGGAACATAACCGATCAGGAGGGGAATTTTGCTAAAGAACTTAGATACTTAGGAGTTATAATATCTTAGGTCCCCGCCCTAATCCCCAAGATTAATCTAGATAAGAGTTTCAAAAGAGGTCAATGTCCTACTAAAACGATGGCAGAGCATCCCACTTTCATTGTATGGGCGAGTTAATCTCATCAAGATGTGTGTCCTCCCAAAATACGCTTACCTTTTTAACAACATTCCTTTAGTATTTGGAAAATCTGATATTCTTAAAATCCAGGGCAAGATATCTTCCTTTATCTGGGCAAGTAAAGCGATCTGGTTATCCTGGAAGAAATTAAGGCGCAAACTCCAGCGAGGGGGGTGGCCCTACCAGGCTTCCAGCTGTACTGTTGGGCTTATCAACTAAAGAACTGTAGAATGCTATTGTTCTCTCCGGACAGTTCGCCGATAGGCTGCATGTTTAAAGCCATGTTAGTAGGGGAAGAGGAGCTAGGTTTCATGAATAAGTTCGATTCTCGTAAATTCTTAAACAATGTGTTTAAAGACTATGCGTTCGGTGGCTAGGTCATGATCGGACTTTTGAAATTGTTTAGGACTATCCTATTATAGTGATTGAGCGCCAGTTTGGGATATCCAGGTACAGCGGAGTGTATTTTGGACTCTATTGCTTACCCACTAAAAGAGGCAGGAGTTGTATATTGGAGAGACTTTGTACTGGGTGACAAATGCCATTCCTGGAATACTGGAACCATATTACTAACTGTACTTTGTCCAGGTTCAAGTTTTATCAGCTCTCGTCCTGCTGTTGGACGCAAAGCTGGCCACTTATAGAGGATAGCAGTATGGAAAGCGTACTACAGGATCTAGTTCCTAGGAAAAAAAAAGGGGGCGCACTGGTATAACCATCTTTTGGCAGCTACAGACAGAAAGATGGATCAACCATACAGAATCTAGGAGAACTACTTGCCGAGCGAGGAGTTGGAAACTTTATGGTAAGTATCTCTAGATACTCTTTACCCCCTGATTAAATCTGCTGCACTGAGAAAAAACACTTTTTTAGACTCCATAGAATCTATTGGTCTCCCCTTAAGTTATCCAAGATAAAGGGAGGTGGAGAAGCCAGCTGTATAAGATGCGGCCTTCAGAATGCAGATGATGTCCATGTATCCGCGTCCTGTTTCAACGTACAAGAATTTTGGACAAATGTGGGTTAGACTATCTCTAGAGCCCTGGGTCGCATCGTGGAGGTCAGCCCAACTCTTATACTATTTGGTTTTACTCCTGCACTGGGGGGAGCTTCAGACCCGACAGGGTCCCAACAAAAACTGGTGTTTTACTTAATTTTGCTGGCTAGGAGGGAGATTTGTAAAGCATGGCGCCAGACGACATTTCCTACTTTGAATGCTAGGTGGAGTTCTGTTAGAACCAATAGGATCAAGGCCGCATTAATCTCGTCTATCCACAATGGATCTGATCTCTTCAGTTACTGCTGATAAGGTCAACTCTATACAGTAGTAGGGTCTAAACCCATGTTGAGCAGGATCCAGACAGTCCGTATTTTCAAAGAAGGTGGTGATCTCCTGATTCATGGCCTTTTCGAAAAGTTTTGCAGGAAGAGGAAGAACTAATTTGGGTCTGTAGTTCTTTACATCTGAGGGATCGAGGGAAAGAGTCTTTAGAAGTGGCAAAATCGATGCCTTTTTCCAAGCATCTGGAAAAAAGACGGACTTGAGCACCATTGTAATAACAAAGTGAGATGAGCAGAAATGGTCGCTGAAACTGAATGGAGGGCAAGAATCTGCAGAGTCCAAATTTCATAGTGTTGATAAGATTAGAGACTTTCTCTTCAGAAAGTGGGGTGAATGTACTCATTACCAGGAAATGGTAAGTTACTTTATTCACTGTACGTTACTCCACTGAATCTGTCCCTAAAGATTTTCTGGTGTTATCTCAAAATTCAGGAATATTTTATTTACTTTGGAAAAAAGAATATGGTTAGTTCATCACAGTTTTTTGGCTGGGAGTTGTTACATTTCTATAACCAGAGGATGAAAGTGATTTAACCGTGTTGAACAACAGGCTGTAACTCTTCCTCCAAAATTGCTATTGGTGCCTACATTTTCTTTTACATTTCTTGAGATCATAGGAGTACCATGGCGCAGACGGCAAAGACAGATGGTTAGTCTTCAATCTAAAAGGCCCTACTTGACAAACTGTTTGGTAACAATGTGTGAGATGATTAGCCTTAAGTAGCTCAAGATTATCACTGATCAGAAGTGGCTCTCACTTCAGAAAAGGTTGACGACCCCTGTTGTAAACACTTAATATCCCCAAAATCAAATAATTTGAAAAATGCAAAAAAAACAGAAATGTGCTACAAAACAAAGAGTTTCCGTTGGGCTAGGACTGTGAAAGGGGGCTCGTTTTTACACTTCCAACGATTGTCTAGGATAGATAGGACAGGCATGATGTAAATTGTGAAAGGGAGATGGGCGCACATGTTACCTCCACCCTTTTCAAGTGGGAGTTCATAAATATGGATCCAGCCCACAAGGTTATGAGTTTCCCAGAAGTGTACTGAACCCCAGACCGACCGGAGCCTTGAAGCAGCAAGAGTATATTGTAGTTACCAGACAGCCCACGAGCTCTAGAACCAGCAGAATCTACTCTCCAAGACTCTACACAAAAAGGAGTTAGAATAGCCTAGCCCTTTTCCATGTCACCCTACCCCACAGCACTGCCACCAACCCCACCACAATAGCCTTGAAAACCATAGCTCCTTTCCCCAAAACACTGCCATCATCCGTTCCCACAAAACACTGGCCCTTTCTGCTTGCCCTAAAGCTACTCCCTCAACACTGCAACCTACCCTCAAAAAACTACATGGCTACACTGTCTGCTTCTGCCATAACACTGCCCTCTATCCTGCCACCCCCACCCAAACTGACCCCTACCCTACCATTGTCCCTATTGCCAAACACTACCCTCTACACTCACCATTGTATCCTGAAAACACTGGACCCCAGCACCAAAACACTACTGAGGGAAAGCTGGATGAGAAGGGGTGAGTGGGAGCCACCAAAGAAAGGCCAGAGGGCTCAACCAGTTTTTTTTTCAAGCAGTGGACGGGGCCCTGGCGCATTTGGTGGGCCCCTTTACAAAAATATTGGCCCACTGGGCCCGGTGTTCCACTGCATTTAAATCTTGCTTTGTCCCCGGTTCCACCACATCCCCAAAGGGAGGTGGAACCCTGCAGTTATATACTGCCCCTCTCAGGGGCCACCACCCTGGTTTGCCCATGCCCCCTTCCATTTCCTTGCCTAGGGCACCCACAGCCCTGGGCGAGGATAAGGAAGAACGGGCAAGCTGTGGGAGTAGAGGAGACAGATGCACACTTCTACAGCATGCCAGTATAATCTACCCGATCTTCTTTTTGGTGCCCCGTTCTCCAACATACAGTCTGTTCTCTCCTCTAGCTGGATAAGAGTCCATGCTGCAGCCAGGAAGGTCCGGCGGCAGGTGGTGGAGTCCGAAGCCCTCCAGATGAATGCAAAACAGCAGGCAGGCCAGTGAGGAGTAAATAAACAAAGAACACATCACTTGCCTGCTGCTGAGACTCCTCCTTTTATTGGCCCATTGGCGAGCGCTGGATCAATGCAAGGACGAGGTAGCATTCACTGGCATTTTTATGAAAAGTGCAGGCTTGTTACAAAACTGCCGATTTTTTGGGGACATCGCTATATCCTGGAGGGTCTGAATGATAATGCTCCCCAATATAATCATGAACTGTGGGAAACAGTGGCCTAAACTCAGCCGGTGAACACAAGCTATTCAGGATAGATGTGTGGCAGCAAAGTTTGTAATATGATGCGACTTGGACACAGCCAATTGCTTTGGTCAGGCGATTGACATGTATTTGTATTTTGTTTGTATTTATATAGCGCACTTCTACCCAGAGGTCTCGTAGCACTACATTCATACCGCTGTGGAACCCATCCCGGCTTTCCTGTGAAATGTCCACTCCTGGGCACCCCCAAGGTGAAGCCAGGCATCCAAGCGCTGCTGGGGCTGTTGTGGAGATTAAGCAAGCTATTGCCCAGAGTCACAGAGTGGGACCCATGATTAGACTAGGTACCGAGGCGAGAATTATCAGGTCCGGGGAAATTGAGTCCAAGAGCCGCCGAGGCGGGAATTGAACCCTGGTCCCGGGCCAGACCTCTGTACCAGGGTCTGCCGCTCTAACCATTCAGCCACGCTTCTCCACTCATTCACATGACTGTGGAACTTCGGTGCATTGCCTGGATTAGGTCTATATGCTTCTCTAAAGATACCCGAGCATTGTTAATGGACAA
Source organism: Lissotriton helveticus (assembly GCF_964261635.1). Taxonomy (NCBI): domain Eukaryota; kingdom Metazoa; phylum Chordata; class Amphibia; order Caudata; family Salamandridae; genus Lissotriton; species Lissotriton helveticus. The sequence continues at coordinate 120,407 of NW_027611658.1, read as the reverse complement.
GCTATTCGATGGCTCTCACCTTTTAAGCAAGAAAGCGGACTAGGCCCCAGACAGATTCCTTGGGTCTGTCTGCCTCCGCCACGCAATTTCATCACAAATCTCGTTCCCTTTTGGCTACAGTAGGGTTTTTCAACACTGCCAGCGCCAGACCCTGCTGCAAACCCAGCAGGTCTCCCAGTTCTTTCATGGCCATGGCACACAAAGGCAACGTCCAGGACATCATGCCACTGAGTGACCTGCCTCTACAACTGGTGCAGCTGCAAAACCTCTTTGTGTCCTGCCTGACACTGACTCACCCTATTGTAGGCCGTACCCAACATATTCTCCAGTGAATTAGATTATGCCAGTGGCAGACCCATCTCCCTATTCCACCCAGACTTAACAGTGGCGACGGATGTATCATGTCTGGGATGGGAAGGCCATATGGGAGACAGAGATTAGGGAACCCTCATCACCAGCAGAGACCCAACTCCACATCAAGCTGTTGGAGTTGCGAGCATTTCACTTGGCGGTGAAGGTCTTCCTGCCCACCATCACAGGAGGGCGGGTGCAGCTTCTCACAGACAAGGCAGTCAATGACAGTGGTCTCATCAGGAAATGTCACACAAACGTGTTTGACAGCGAGCCGAGGATTCACTGGCTCCCAGGTACGCTGCCCCGAGATACAGAAGAATCCTTACTGGGTTGTATTGAATATAGTGTGAGAAGCATATGGGAGAGACGGTGATCTACCACCCTGATGAGTCCACGGTAATTAACTGGAATGGTTGAAACATTGACTAAACAGAGACTATTTCATATAAATTATGTCTTCTAAGAATCGCCTTTGCTTAACTTGTATTGTACGAAAGTATTTACAGCCCTGTTTTTGTGAACAAAATGTGGATCGGACTGTTTTATCATCGTATCACTTTCATCTTGAGCACTGCACAGTCATCACTCAACGATTTATATATACCCTTGCTGTTGAGAATACAATTAGAATTTTTGGAAATGAAAAGACTTCATCTGAATTCTAATCTTGATAAAAATGGTGAATTAATACCTGCCCAGGGCCTGCATATGTGATACAAACCTGTGAGATAATGAACTCATAGACCTTTGTAGTTGTTCCTAGTGCGCATGGGAGGTGCTTCTATGCATCTACGCTTGTCACTTGTGGAGCAGAATGATGTCGACACTGAGCTGCATGATATCTCCTACTGCGTGCAGCAGGACTGCTTTAAAGTTTGAGGATTCAGTCTGGCGTGTGGGAAATATTCACAAGGTGAGGAATCTGCAGGTAAAGGAGTATCCACCATAAAGTTATCGAAGGCAAGTAACTGGTTTGTTATGTTTTCCTGCTGTCGTATATTATCTCATTCTGGGTGGTGAACCCTGCCCGCGGAGTTTTCTGTACTCCGCGGAGCTCGCATAGTTCCTAAAAACTCCGCTTCTTGGAGCGTAGTGAGGTTTTTTTCTACGCTCGCGCTCTTCAACGTCATATGCCGGAGCGGGGAAAATCCACCTCCTAATGAGATTTTTCCTTGCTCGCGCTCGCCATGGTCTAGTCGGCGAGCACAATCAACCTCCTGGGGCGATTTCTCAAAGCGGGTCGTCGGATTTCTCAATGCGAGTGGTCGCGGCAGGTCACAACCACTTGCGTTGAGAAAACTTCCTTCGCATTGACAAAGCTGCCGCTCGAGTAGAAGCAGCTGCACCCTCTTGCGCTGCACTTGGTGCCATTCACGATTATTTTTCAGGGCGGGACAAACACCAGGAGATCAAAATCACCACAAATGGCATGACCCTTACGCACTCCGCAACTTGCGGAACTCCGCGTAGACTGCCAGAGTTTTTTTTTCACTGTCCGGAGTTCTTCATTGAGGAACTCCGCATATGCTTAATTTTATCATGAAAATATAGATATCAGTCATATGTTAAGAAACAAGGGTGAATAGAAACCTTTTGGGTGGAGTAAAATGTAAGACATTATTATTGTGATTTTTTTGGCAATTATTTGATTTTTGCAAGCACTAACACGTCTCTGTGTAAAGTAAAGACCTGGAGAGTTTTGTAACTTTCAGATACTCAAATTGTGGATTCTGTTGCAATTAAAAATATTTCCAGGGCTTAAATTTCTTTGCAGGTTGAATGCGGGCAGCCTAAGTTATCCTGCAAGAGTTTCTTGATGAATCCTATTGCAACTACAATATGTGCTCTCTCATGTAAAGTCAGGTTGTTAGAAGCATTTCTGCATCTCAAGATACACCTTACTTTTCACCTCATGTGGATGCATTTCTCAAGTTTAGTGAGATCTCCTTTCTGAGTATAATGTTTCTGGCTTTCCCCTCCTGTATAAGGCTTTAGTCCAGTGTGAATTCTCTCATGTGAAGTGACATTGTATTCGTGATTAAACCTTATCTGGCATTCAGAACACACATAAGGCTTTTTTCCCCCGTGTGAGTTCGCTCATGTCAAGTGAGAAGTGATTTGTAACCAAAACTTTGCTTGCATTTCTAGCACTCATAAGGTTTTTCCCCAGAGTGGGATCTCTCATGAAGCATAACACTGTCTTTCAGATTCAAGCTTTTATGGCATAAGGATTTTCTCCAATGTGGAGTTTCTCATGGTGAGACAGTGTTTTTCTCTGCAGCTTTTCTGGCATTCAGAGCACTCATAAGGTTTTCATCAGTATGGAGTCGCTTATGGTTAGTGAGGCTGTGCCTTTCAAATAGGAATTTCTGGCATTCACAGCGTTGGTAATGGTTTTCCCTGTATGCGTCTGCTCATGTAGAGTGAGATTGAGTTTAAAATTGATGCTTTTCTGCCATTCTGAGAACTTAATTATTTTGATGGCGTGTTTTCTTATGGCGCTTGTAACCATATTTACCACTGAATCTTTTCTGACATTTAGAGCACTGATAATTTTTTTTCTCCAGTGTGGATTCTCACATGTTCAGTGAGATGAGATTTTTGGCTGAAACATTTTTGGCATTCGGAGCACTGATAAGGTTTTTTCCCAATGTGGATTCTTATATGCTGAGTGAGACTGCTTTTTTGAATGAAACATATCTGGCATTCAGAGCACTGATATGGTTTTTCCCCAGTGTGGGTTCTAATATGATGAGTGAGCCTTTTTTTGTCAATGAAATATTTCTGGCATTCAGAGCACTGATAAGGTTTTTCCCCAGTGTGGGTTCTTATATGCTTAGTGAGACTACTTTTTTGAATGAAACATATCTGGCATTCAGAGCACTGATAAGGATTTTCCCCAGTGTGGGTTCTTATATGATGAGTGAGACTTTTTTTGTCAATGAAAGATTTCTGGCATTCAGAGCACTGGTAAGGTTTATCCCCAGTGTGGGTTCTTCTATGCAGAGTGAGATTGCTTTTGTAAATGAAACATTTCTGGCATTCAGAGCATTGATAAGGTTTTTCCCCAGTGTGGGTTCTTATATGCTGAGTGAGACTACTTTTTTGAATGAAACATATCTGGCATTCAGAGCACTGATAAGGTTTTTCCCCAGTGTGTGTTCTTATATGACGAGTGAGACTTTTTTTGTCAATGAAAGATTTCTGGCATTCAGAGCACTGGTAAGGTTTATCACCAGTTTGGGTTCTTCTATGCAGAGTGAGATTGTTTTTGTAAGTGAAACATTTCTGGCATTCAGAGCATTGATAAGGTTTTTCCCCAGTGTGGGTTATTGTATGTCGAGAAAGACTTCTTTTGTCACAGAAACATTTCTGGCATTCAGAGCACTGATAAGGTGTTTCCCCAGTGTGGGTTCTTCTATGCTGAGTGAGACTGCTTTTTTGAATGAAACATATCTGGCATTCAGAGCACTGATATGGTTTTTCCCCAGTGTGGGTTCTAATATGATGAGTGAGCCTTTTTTTGTCAATGAAATATTTCTGGCATTCAGAGCACTGATAAGGTTTTTCCCCAGTGTGGGTTCTTATATGCTTAGTGAGACTACTTTTTTGAATGAAACATATCTGGCATTCAGAGCACTGATAAGGATTTTCCCCAGTGTGGGTTCTTATATGATGAGTGAGACTTTTTTTGTCAATGAAAGATTTCTGGCATTCAGAGCACTGGTAAGGTTTATCCCCAGTGTGGGTTCTTCTATGCAGAGTGAGATTGCTTTTGTAAATGAAACATTTCTGGCATTCAGAGCATTGATAAGGTTTTTCCCCAGTGTGGGTTCTTATATGCTGAGTGAGACTACTTTTTTGAATGAAACATATCTGGCATTCAGAGCACTGATAAGGTTTTTCCCCAGTGTGTGTTCTTATATGACGAGTGAGACTTTTTTTGTCAATGAAAGATTTCTGGCATTCAGAGCACTGGTAAGGTTTATCACCAGTTTGGGTTCTTCTATGCAGAGTGAGATTGTTTTTGTAAGTGAAACATTTCTGGCATTCAGAGCATTGATAAGGTTTTTCCCCAGTGTGGGTTATTGTATGTCGAGAAAGACTTCTTTTGTCACAGAAACATTTCTGGCATTCAGAGCACTGATAAGGTGTTTCCCCAGTGTGGGTTCTTCTATGCTGAGTGAGACTGGATTTTTGACTGAAACATTTCTGGCATTCAGAGCACTGATAAGGTTTTTCCCCAGTGTGGGTTAATGCATGCCGATATAGACTCGGTTTGATACTAAACCTTTTCTGGCATTCAGAGCACTGATAAGGTTTTTCCCCAGAGTGGATTCTCATATGCTCAGTGAGATAAGATTTACGCCTGAAACTTTTTTGGCATACATTACACTGAGAGTGGATTCCCCCAGTGTGCATTCTGTCAAATTCTGTGAGATAATATGTATGGCTGTATCTTATTTCGCACAGGTAACTTCTTTCCCCAACTTCGGTTATTTTGCCTTGATTGAGGCGGGTTTGAACACTGAATTTGCTCTCACAGTCCGTGTTTTTATAAGGTGTATACCTAGAGTTAATATCTCTACATTTAGTTTTCTCTTACTTATATGCCACGGTAAGAGTGAACCGGATTTTAGAGTCTGGATTGTTTAGATAATGTTCAGCATTTATCTCTAAAAGAAATTGTGTGTAATCTTCTTAACACTTCAATTGAGCAAAATATGTCTGGAAGAAACCCTGTAACACCTGTTGAAATTGTTCTAGCAGATAATAGTCTTTAGGTTATAGCCTCTCCCGCAGCAAATTATTTTGTGACTGAAGCTTTTCTCCAATCTATTTGTATAGGTTCTTAGCAATACAGTAATAAGGTGTTGCTCTGATATTGAATGATTAAACTGATAAGTATCTTTTTGCACTGACGTAAAGGCAGTAACTGAGGGCGTTAGAATGTGCAGAGTACTATTGTGGATCACCAGTCGCAGGACATCAGTTCCTTTTAACCTTTCTATGTTTGGTGTAAGGTTAAGGTTTGTAGTTCTGAAGACGAGGATTTATTTAAATTACCTATAGCGCAACGGTGCTCCTTTAATCCATTTTTAAATTTAACAGTTTTACATATCACTCACGCACAGCCGATAATGTTGAGGCGATTTACATAGAATTACAGAACAGTACACAATAAAAAAGAAACAATCTGAGATGGTCATGAACACAATAAAGTGGTGAATTTTTAAGGTTGTCCAAAGAGTGAGCAGAGTGGGTCTTGGTGTTCTATCCAGAGGAAGATAGTCTCAAACCTGCGTAACTGGTTAAAAATGGTTGTTGAACAAAGGTGTTTTTTCAATCTTTAGCTTGTTAACGTGTCAGCTTCAGAGTCTTCTTTCAGCGTCTTTTCTTTGATGGTATGCAGAAGATACCTTTTGTTATAACTTTCTTTTATGCAGTGTGTGCTTCCTCTCTGGAATTACATAATGCTTTAGATGGACGTTATTCTGTCATGCTGAGGCAATTTGTCTTTCTGATAATATTTTAGATGAGGATGCTGAAGTGGTGTTCCTACATTATTTCTGATCCTGTGTGCACAGATATGGCTTTGCTCTGGGTTAATGAAATGCAAAATTAGAGACTTCACTTACAGGTATAGTACTTTCCTCACCACACCTAGATTTTGGGAAATTGTTTAAACGGAGAATGCTGGATGTCCTTCAGTTTTTCAAAATAATCCTTGTTATGGCACTGACATTCAGTTGCTTAGTGCTAAATCTTGCTTTCTTCGTCGGTAATTTCAATCACCTATAGCATTAAAATTAAGTAGTTAATACATGTACATTTCCAAAAATATTATTTACAAGCCAAATCAATGCAGACTTTTGAAAATGTTGAGCTGTTTTTCAGACAGAGCAGAGTGTAGAATTGTAGCCTGAGAGTACTTGGATGTAGGAGTGAGGATTTGTAGAATTTTCAACATTTTATTAAGCTCAAAAGGATACATGTACCCTATGGACGTGTAACATAGAATCCCAAAGGCAGATATTAAAGTCATATGGACTGGCACCAAACAGATATTAAAAAAATATATACTATTAATTAATTTGTAATGTAGATTTCTGGGATGGGAATTACTCGTTCACGGACAACAGGCGTTCTCCCCTGCCCTGAGTTACCACCTACTTGTATCCAGTATCCTGACTTTAGATTTGGCCTCTGCCTCAAGCAAATCTATTGTGTGCTGCGAGGACTATGCCTAGACCTATCCCTCAACTATGGTCCAGAGTATGAATCAAGGGCAATGAAATTAAGGCGTACTTTCATGTGTTCATTTTATTCCACCTGGTTATCAGTTGTTAGGTTTTTCTGCACCTGGACCAGGACCCAATTTTTTTCCAGACAGAAAAAGTAGACTGCAAAGACGCATAAAACTCTGGGTGCAGTAGAAGCAGCCAAGACTTAGGCTGTTTGTTTTTTAACTGGGAGAAATACACAATTCTTCCCTCTGTTGGTGTTCACAGTCGTTGTCGGCCTGTGATTCGGCATTGAGTGCAGAGCGTGCCGGGTAGAGCTGAGGGGCCGAGCCAAGGAGGAGTTGACGAGCAAGCGGAGCAGAGCCTGGGACGACTGCCCAGGTTTGTTTTGTGACCAGTTACCACTCCCGAAGGTTTCTCCCGCTTCACCCGCGTCCTGTTAGACGGGGGCTTTGAGTTCTACAGATCTGCTGTGGGGGCAGGAACGGCCGCTGCCAGCACCACGGTGCTAAGGCGCTGCTAGTGCTGCTCATGCGGCGGCTGCTGCAGGGGTCAAAGGAGCCTTGGCCTGCTGTGCTGCTGGTGCAGCGGCTGCAGCAGGGCACAGAGGCACAGAGGAGAACAGAGGAGCACAGAGGGCACAGAGGAGCCTTGGCCTGCTGCCTTATTTTAAGTATTTACTAAGCATTGAGCAGAGCAGAGCAGAGCGGGCCGAGGAGTGGAGGGAAGTGCCTACATCTGCCGTCTGTAGTGGGACTGGCTCTGGATCCCGCTCTTGCTCCTGAACGATTGGCAGCATTCTCCCTTGTACTCTTGTCAGCGATGAATAGCAACGATCAAGTAATGAACAGTGAGTGGTAAGGGACAGGTGGCAAGAGGTGTGTGGCGGGTAGCTAAGGTTGATCGGTCCGTAAGTCGCTGAGCCATTGGAGTCTGTAATAAGTCTGTAATACAAAATCTGAGAAATTATGCAAAGGGGAAAGTGACAATAGACTTTGACCCTGTTGAAGCACCCCTCGACCCCTGAATTACTCTTCATGCCTAGACTACAGGCCTAGACTATAGCCCTACCCGGAGCCCGGATATTAATCATTCGATTAATTAAATAATTTAATTAAGTAACCAGCAGTACCGGCGGATTCTGTACCATGGTGTGCTTTGCGGGTGTTTTCCCTTGGAGGTATTTGGTGGTGTTTTTGTCCTATCAAAGCACCCTTTGGCCCGTTTGATTCTCTGAAAGAAGCAAGACTTCTTCCCCTTAGAGGGTGTATTATGAGGTCAGGAAAGGAGCGGCCACCTTTCCCTCCTATCAAAAGGAAAAGAAAAATAGAACAAACACTAATACTAGATACGTTTAAAATAAAACAGGCAGGTGACATATAGTCCTTTAAAACATCCAAGGTCAATACATTTGGGAAACTGGGAAAGTCGCCGTCAAAGTCTGATTTTATGAAAGATCCAACTGGTGCTATGCTAACATTGTTAACTAACCCATGTGATCTTCAACCTCCAATTAAACCACTGAGTAGAACAAATATTATATCCCCTAAGCAAGAAGTAGATGAACCAGGCCACCCTGAGTCTGAAGCTGAAGTCGAACGAATGTCAAATTCAACTAAGGACCAAGTCAACCATTGGGGTCAAATAACGGACCTAGAGATGTTAACTATTCCACGTACTGGTCGTGCACAACAAGAGGACGCAAAATGCACAAATCTAACAATGGGAGATACTCAGCAATTACTACCAACTAGGCAGCCAATGCCAATAGAAGTGTAAGTAAAAATCAGAAAAGCTAACGGGATAGGGGAACCATCTAATTTGGGCCAAATAAATCAACCATAGCAAGAAGCTCCAAATGAACTAAATGGTGGGGTAAAAATCATAAGGGAAGCCAATACCCCACTGAAATCGGATCTTACTCTGCCTAAAATAAATTCAGTTAAAAACAGGACAAGCCGAAATGTAATCAAAATAACGGATCTCAAATTAATAAGGACGAATACAACAGCAACCCAGAAACTCTGCAGCGTTGGAGTACCCCGTATCAAAAAGAAGTTTTGAATAGTAGTCCACAATTCATTAATTCTTGTGACGAGGACCTGATTTTCAAGGACCACAAAAAGAGAAGTATAAGGACCTATCATTCATAAATGGGCAACACCATAACCCAGGTACTCAGGTACCAGGAAGTGGGAATGTGGAAGCAATTTGGGATTAATTCTTCAAAACCTCGCAATTAACTCTGGAAGCTTTAACATATCAGTCCAACAAAAAGGAGATCCAAATAGATCTCGAGCGCTATGGCATCCTCTGTTGCCGGAATTGAGCAGAAGATAACAAGGGCACAATCTCAGCCAATATCTACGTATGCAGAGTGTAGTTGTGCCCAACTAATTAACAAACTAGCTACCATTCCGGATATTTTAAAAACAATAATTGACGATGTAAAAGGGAATTTTCCTAATGTGGGAATTCAACCCATCAAGACCGACTGCCCCTCTAAAGATACAATAAAATGTAAAGACAATACTGTTGTTGTTAAAGAAAAAATAGATGATAAAACAAAAGATCAAGAAGTGATAAACCTATGCTTGACACAATCAACAATGACAGACGCAGCTCGGGACGTTCATCTATCGTTCATCTATCAAAAAGACAGAGGAAAAAAATACGGAAAGCAAGAAGTAAGCTTCTATAAGTATAAAAAAAATACAAATGCATAAGATATAGTGAGATTGAACACTGGAAACAACCATGACCAAATATCATATTGTGAAGGTGAGGGTAAACAAATATCTCCAACAAAACCCTTCTACCCTCTATTTAATAAGGATCTATCGGAGGTACAAGCAGTTATGAAAAATAAATGCCTAAACAATCAAGCTGATAGTATAAAAATGATAGAGAATGGGAAAATTCAGTCCTTTGAAATGCTGCAAGTGGAGGAAAGTAATAAACAGGTGGAAAATAAGCCATCACAATTGGAAAAAAATAGAGCAAAGAGGGAGAGTATCAGAGGGGATGAAACAAATAGAGATTTGTTAAGTGGTGCAGGTAATTTTTACGCCGGAATATAAATCTAGGGGTAATAATGAAACAACTTGCAAACATCCGGACCCAACACAAGATGGCAGGAGTATGCAAAGCATGTGCATCTACAGCATACATGCCTCGAACAGAGGAATAATGGCCTCAAATCCCTGCCGTGGTATCTTGTCATGTTGTGGCTGAGTGTGCCATGTGATGTGGCAGGCTATAGTGCTTGGTGTGATTTGGTCATTTTTGACAAAGTGGCGTGCTGAACGGTTAGGCAAATTTTGAATTTCTTTGTTTTTGGGATCGTGTGATATAGTGCGGTACCTACCGTATGATGTAAATAAATTACATTGCTAATATACCATAAGGATGTGGGGTGAGTGCTATTAGGGCCGAAGTCTTGCTGATTATATGCAGAATAACAGGTCTGGGAGGTCACTACTGACTAGGGCAGGTTAGCAGCTGCACAGGCCTTGGGCATTAATCCTATTGAGGATAATATGTGACGGGCCACTGGTGACTGGAGCTGGCTAGCAACAACGCTAGCCTCTGGTATTCATTACAAACAGGGTAACAATACATGTCAATATTGACTAGAACTGGTTGGCAGTAGAGGTAACCTCTGGATTTGAATATTTGCAGGATTTGCAGCAGTGGTGGCCTCTAGGAAGAAGGAATTGAGTAAGCATAACTGGATATACTGGTTTCTTTAATGCCGATAATTGTTTACACATGAATGCACCAACGTGCATTGATATATTACATTACCAAATTACAATATTCTTATATTAATTTGATGTGTCTGTTCGCCTTAATATGCCTGCAAAGTTATATGATTCTATTAGGGCCCAGAACCATTTTATTTAGTGATGTCCATCTGTACACTTTCCTGCATCTTGTAGTAAGTTGAATATTGACAAACAGAAGTGTTATTTCCAGAAACAGTGAATTCTGCAGCTTGTGTGTGTATCTTTTATCTGCACCTTACGGACTCCTCACATTCCTCTCAAGAGAAGATCCTGCCTCCTACTCATTAGTGTTGTTTTAGTAACTTTTTCTATCACGTGTTCATGTTTCATTGACTTGTATTAGGAGAAAAGTGTATAAAAATACATTGAGTAGCATTAGCATTATATACTTCAACTTGCTTTAGGGTGGATGCTCTCGTCCATTGCAAAGACAATTGTCACTTGTTAGTTTGCTTGGCCTTTTGCTATTTTTGCATTAAATGTATGATAGATGTGTTGGCCTCCCAGTGTGTTGTGTTTTATTTTACATAGCACAAGAGATGCTGAGGAAAATGACAGTCCAGTATACACATTCTTCATATAAATCAACTCACAGTATTACTGTTCTGGAGGTTCAGTCCTACAGACATTATCTCTAACTGAACGCAGGAACCCTAGGAAGCATGTGCTTTTCAAACCAGTTGCCCTCTGATGCGGCGTCCGTCCTCATTATTGGATAAGTCAGTATGTCCTGAATTTTAGGAGGGTTACCGTATTTAGTGCACCCTGTTAGACAGCGCTCACCTGTGGCAGTAAGATGTTAATAGGCACCTTATCACCTATGCACGGTGCAGGGCTTTGAGTTACAGAGCTCCTCACGCTGTGGAGAAGATTAGGTCACGTTTACCCATTTTCCCATAATTGGTCCTGATGAAATGCCAACAGATTGCTCCATGACTACATAAGGCATAAAAAACGTTGACCTGAAGTATAGACCCCAGCTTACCAGCAGGTCCAGAGGTGATCAACACTTTCACACAGTGATAGGGGCCATTAGTTCCTCAGTTTCTTTGCCACTGTTTTTAATATCAACATGGACCAGTATGATCACATTAACTATATTGCGGCAACTGGTCGATAGTTGATTTTATATTCAGGCTTTCACCAATCTCACATCTTATGACACAACATCCTCTGTCCTACTATGCTCATCCGGCGTACTTAATAAAAGATCTCCGCCAAAGTGCCCTCTGGTGGTGCCCGCCAGGCATTGTAGTGCCGGCATGGTGAGGAGTATAGCCCAATAATGAAGCATGTCACCATCAGGTGAGTGAACGCAACTTGTCTTAAAAGCACCTGCTTCCTAGTGTGTCTGCGTTCAGTTACAGATAATGACTCTGGGACTGAACCTCCGGAACAGTGTGGTGTGCCACAGGGCTCTTCGTTGAGCCCTACATTGTTCAACATCTATATGGCCCCGCTGGAGAGTGTGGTACTTCCACTGGGAATTAAGATCATCAGCTACGCCGATGATACCCAGTTGGTGCTAGGGCTTCCCCAGCCCGCGAACCAGCCCGATCAGCTGCATGCATGCCTGGTTAAGATCTTTACCTGGATGGGTAACTCAGCCCTTAAGCTCAATGGTTCCAAAACCGAGCTGATGATGTTGGGGAACTCTTCTCCTTCCCTGCCCCTAAACAGCTGGCCCAGCTGTCTGGGAGTGCCACCTATCCCCAAACAGGAGATCAAGAGCTTGGGGGTGTGGTTGGAGCAGGACCTTTCCTTTAAGTCACACGCCAAAAAGACCACAGGCGTGTGCTTTGGCCTGCTCCGATCAGCACGGAAGATCTTACCCCTCCTCCCCATGACCTCCAGGAGGCTATTAATCCAGGGGCTCATCATCTCCCGGTTGGATTATAGTAATGCGCTGTTCCTGGGGGCGCCAGAAGCCACTTTGAACAAACTGCAGCAAGTACAAAATGCCGCTGCCAGGCTTCTGACTGATCTCCCCAGGTGGCAATCAGCCCGTCCGGCGCTGAAGGCGCTTCACTGGCTTCCAGTCAGAGAGAGGGTGAAGTTCAAGGCACTCTGTATGGCCCACAAAATCCTGCAGGGGAAAGGACCTCCTATTCTTCGGGGCATGGTTCAATCCTATGAGGCCCCCCGCGCCCTTCGCTCAGACCATCATCATCTCCTGCAAGTGGCAAGAGTAAGAAAGGCCAGGTCCGGTGGCAGAAGATTTTCTGTCAACGTGGCAGTACTCTGGAATTCTCTTCCGCTTGCCCTGCGGGCTGAAACTAGTACTTTACGCTTCCGAAAACTTTTAAAGACCCACCTGTTCCCTGCCTAATGAGCCGCTTCTGTTAGGTTCGCTCTTTTCTGAAGAAGCGCTGGGATGCCCAAGGGTAACCACGCGCGATACAAAACTCATTAATAATAATAATAATAATAATAACAGTATACTGTGATTTGATTGTGTTTTATTTTAACAAATGTACATCGCAGATATTGGCGCTTGCTTGTTTCACAAAAATGATCGGATACCTGCCTCAGAGCGCACTTCTTACAGACGAGTATGGGGTTATCATGTTGCTGCTACAAGCTCCTTACCTGAGCGAGTTATCGGGAACGATGCAGGGGGCAGAACCAAACCAGCCACACGTGGAGATCAATGACAAATACTGAAGAATGAACAGAGCTTCCAAGCTGGTGACCGTTACTTAATTGATCCTGAAAATAAAATACGTTTTTACTATTCTGGTGACTCATGACCATAAAAAACAAAGGTTATAAATTCAATATTATGTCAAATACTTAAAAAATGGAACTGGATGTGCTGAATCGGACGTTGCCCCAGGTCATGCGTGAAACCTTCCACCACTATTCCTTATGGGACTTGTAGTTTTGTTTTTCTCATTAAAAGGATGGGTTCTAGAGTCCCAGTGTTCTAAGCGATGTTGGTCAAAATCAGAGGCCTGAGTGAGGGTGAAGCATGACACTGCTCTGTTTAGCAGTGAGATGAATGACAGTTCCCCAGCCCTTCCATTCTTTGACAGACAGAGGCTCATCAACCGTTCATATTTGTTTGCAACGAGAAAGAAACTTTTATTGCAGCTTGTGTCAACTGAAGAGATAAAACCCCTGGGCGTGTTTAATTAACTATTGACAAACATGAACAATCAAGAACATGAGTTTCTGGAAAACTATCAAGCACCCAATCAGAATCAGCCGCACTTCACACCCAGGAATTCTTGAGGCTTTGGAGAGGGTGAATTGCACGTGGTATAAGAGGAACATTACATGACTCAAAGCTCACTTCTCATGGATGTACTTTACTGCCAGCCTCATGGCACACTTAGCCAGCTCTTCACCTCCTCCTCCTCAAACTGTTGACCAGCTATCAGGGCAAATGAGCCTGCAGCAAAGCATCGCTGGCTTGGTTCCACACCGGACCAGGCAATGTGGTCAACTCCATACTCCTCCAAGTCAGCATGCTCTCTGGTCGAGCCAGTCCTAACCCCACATGAATGTTCCCCATCACAACTATTTTAATGGTACTAAGTTATGTTTCTGCCAAATGACTGAGTCAAAAAGTGAAAGGCTTTACATGAAGTGCTGAAAGAGAAATCATTAAGTTTTTCAATATTTCTGAGTCTGCCACAGTACACAGGAGCATTATTTCTCTACAGCAGCAAATCATGTATGTGCCCTGTAGAAAGCTTGTTTGAATGAAACATGGAAGGCATTGCAGCCAACAATCTATGCAACATCATAGCAGAGTGCAAGATAACTTGTGTTATTATTCCAGCAGAACGAAATGCCATTCCTAATGTGTATGTCATTTTAAAGACAAACCCAGAAAAATGTATGGTCAGTGTTGTTCTTCTGCCAGTTAAAAGACAATCTACATAAATGTGTCAGGAAATAAAATACTTTCAGAAATCCTACTCTATGGCAGGGTGCTGCCTGCCACTATATTGCAGGTTACTTCCAACATAATCTGATTTATACATACATACTCCAGGATGCTGACGGCTATCGGGTCTGCACACAGCAGTCTTGAGCCACTCAGGAAGGAGGTAAGCTCTTCATTTCATCTTAAGCCCTTAGGTTACATTCACAGCCTGATAGGTCCCGAGAATTTTATCCGCGCTCTAACTGCGCCGAGCAGATAGACGTAGTACATCATAGGCTGTGTTGTGTGCTGGGTGATGCCTGGCATCTTATTATCATTGGCGGGAAGATGAAGCTCTGATAGGAGCTGCTACAAGAAGAGCAGAGAAACAGGACCACAGATCGCCACAGAGCAACAACTGCCCAGAAGCTGAAGAAAGAACCCTGAAACAGCAAACCTCCTGCACCCTGGAGATTCTCCAGGATAAGCAAATGATGGTAATGAAATGCAAACTGCAGCATTAAGGTCACACACTACAACATCTTTCCCTTTAAACCAAAGGTAACAGCCTCCAAGAAGAATCTTAACAAAAAGCAACAAAACTAGAAAATGCATTCCCAAATGCTGCAAAATAGAAACAGTTAATACAAATGAACAATATTAAACTTTGTTGGTACCTTGGTAATGTGCTTACTATTGGGCTTCACTCCATCTGCAGCAATAACCCTCTGAAAGGAGAAATTACTGCTGTGAGTCTCAGAGTCTTCAGTGTTACTGGTCTCAGTCACGAAGACTGCGGTGTCGGAAGATAACTTTCTCTTATTTCGCTTTATAGTTCCACCAGTCACGCCATCGCTTTTGGCAGACACGCTAAAGTCAGCAGCATCACAACTAAAGGCAGACCAGCAATGTGGATCTCACCACTCCCACTGGGTGAATATTCAACAAGTACGGTCTCGGCTTACCAAGCAGAACAATAGAATCGGGTCTCATAATCATACCCAGAGCCACAGTTAGCTCAGCCGTCACTTGAGCATACCCAAACACCTCAGCACTTAAGCATCAGTCCCAGAGGAGACCATCTGTGAAGTCCTTGTTAACTTGCACCACTCCGGGGTCAGCACAAGCAGCATCATGGACAGCGTCTAACACCGCTGCCACAAACATTCATCAACATCCAAATCCTCGTCACTCAAACTACCCAAAAGTGGCTTTCTAGATAAGCAGCCAGCCCTGTAGTGTCTGTCTCTGTGTACTAATTTGATGCCAAAGTTGTAATTTTAAAAACAGCCTTAGAAGCCTTACAGGGGCCTTACTGACACCATTAAGGGTTCAAAGCAAAGGGCTATGGTCTGTGAACTTTTAAAAGATGCATGCCCCCAGACCTCTTCAGGACAATAAAAACTGGTGAAACCATTCAGACGAATTGGTGACATCATAAATCATGTAAGAGGGCAGTAAGCTCACTGCGTACCCTCAGAAAAACAGAGCGCACTCTATGAATGAGAGGTACTGCCTGAGCTTTAAGTTTTGATACAATGCTCAACCCATTCACTGCTCCCACTCGGTAAACATCAGGAGAATGTAGTAAAGTATTCTTAATGTCATTGGCATCAAAATCTACATTCGATACAGGCATGTCACTCAACACCGCTGGATTATCAGGACCCGGCCTCATAGAGAAACCAACTTAGTCTGATTCTGCCATTCCATCCCTTACCTTCCATTGATAGTTACGTACATTTTTGAGGTAATATTTTTACCCAATCATTCCAGCGGACTAACAAAGTAAGCCACTATATATCGATATCCTGCTCACCTAAGGTGTGTCAGCTGTTCCTCACAGCTCTAGTTTTATCAAAGGCTACATCATACAAAATCTTGATGGGTAGTCCTGATGAATTGACAGTTCTGAGTTGCAAGCTGCAACAGTCTTTAGTCAACAGCCCCAAGGACGTGTGACTGGGAGCCCCAAGGCCACGTCGAGTCTCCAACAGCCTGGTCGCAGTGCATTGGATTTATTTAGGCATATTTCGCAAAAAATGACACAATGCAAACTAAAGTTGGAGCGAATAGGATTCCAGAAAAAAACATTCCACAATGAAGCGTAAGGACAAACTATTTCTCCGGTGAGGAACACAAAACAGTCAGAGTTATACGTAGTTATTCGTAGCCGTGTCTTTGGAAGAGAAGAATTTTAAGGTCCTTCGGTAGATGCTGAAAGAGGTGGCAGTGCGGAGGTACGGAGGAAGTGAGTTCCAAACTCTGGCTGCACAGGCACAGGCGGCGTGCACGCAGAACCATACCGCCGCCCGCTCACAACCTAACCTGTGGTGGGTTGTAAGAATCCCGCCGTGGTGCCGCCGCCAGCGAGAGCGCAGCTGGGCCTGGCCGTACCCTCCCCGGCAGAAGTGGAGCATTCACACACACAGGCCCCGCTTCCACATTCACTGACCCCGCCCCACACCCACAGACCCTGCCCACACACACAGACCCCGCCCCAAACCCAGACTCCACCCCGAAGCACAGGCCCCACCTCCACATTCACTGACCCCGCCCCACACCCACAGCCCTCACCTCCACATTGACTGACCCCGCCCCAGGCAGAGGAGGAGAATTCATGCTCACTCTGGAGTTAATCACTCAATGCCCCCAGGCTGGTGTTATAGTCACAAGTTGTCCTTGTTTCTTTAAGGACAACTTGTCAGTTTCACGCGCCTGCCTCCGTGCGCTATTGGTATTTGATATGTCACTCATCCTGGAGTGCTCGTTCGAACCCTGCTGCTCTGTAGGTTTGGCAGTTACGGCAGGGATACCAGGATGGGAGGTCGTGGGGTGAGCTACATATCACGTATGTAACCAATAAAGATTTTCAAACTAAACCTTGCTTAAGAACCATCATTTCATTGGAAGAACTCGCTTTCAACAGCTGGGCGGGGTTATTGTTTGACCCCGCCCACATATCCACTGACTCCGCCCCATCCACTGACCTCCCCCCCAAATCCACAGGCCCCGCCCCAAACCCAATCCCACATTTACAGACCCCACCCCCTGCAGAGGAGTAGCATTCATGCACACTCACTGCCCCCAGGCTGGGCGGGGTTATTGTTTCACCCCGCCCCCACACCAACATTCACTAACCCTGGCCCCACATTCTCTGACCCCCCACCCACAGGCCCCGCCCCCACATCCACAGGCCCCGCCCCCTTGCAGTTCTCATACTTTAATGATCTTGACCGCGGCCTCGAGGCCGTGTCTTACCTTAGCTCCCCTCGCGCGTTCGGCCTGAGAGAGGAGGGAGGAGCGGCCTGAGGGGGGACTCTGACAACAAACACGCGAGACAAGAGCCACGCTGATAATATGTAGCTGCGCGTGCGCAGGATACGCAGTTTAACACAAGTGCGCATGCGCAGGATTTCCTGCAGTTATGACCGCGCATGCGCTGAGAACACGAAGCACATGAACCCTTAAGATTGTGTCTCTGAGTATTGAGCAGCCTCGCAGGGAGAGCATGGCCTGGAGAGTCCATCCGAGAGAGGAGAAACAACTGGGACCGTCAACACCGAGAGGGGAAACAACCGGGACCGTCAACACTGTCTTCTATCACACACAGTGTACTACTGTGTGTGATGGAAAAACAAGTAACACTATTTGTTTTACTAAAGTAAAACAAATCTTCAGTGTACCGGGCAGGAATGCAAGGGCCCTGACTGTACCGTGCATGAGGCGGGTATGGCTGTGGTGCATAGGGTATGGATGCAAGGGCCCTGACTGTATGGTGCATGAGGCGGGTATGGCTGTGGTGCATAGGGTATGGATGCAAGGGCCCTGACTGTATGGTGCATGAGGCGGGTATGGCAGTGGTGTATGGGGCAGGAATGCAAGGGCCCTGACTGTATGGTGCATGAGGCGGGTATGGCTGTGGTGTATAGGGTTTGGATGCAAGGGCCCTGACTGTATGGTTCATGAGGCGGGTATGGCTGTGGTGTATAGGGCAGGAATGCAAGGGCCCTGACTGTATGGTGCATGAGGCGGGTATGGCTGTGGTGTATAGGGCAGGAATGCAAGGGCCCTGACTGTATGGTGCATGAGGCGGGTATGGCTGTGGTGTATAGGGTAGGGATGCAAAGGCCTGGACTGTATGGTGCATGAGGCGGGTATTGCTGTGGTTTATAGGGTAGGGATGCAAGGGCCCTGACTGTATGGTGCATGAGGCGGGTATTGCTGTGGTGTATAGGGAAGGGATGCAAGGGCCCTGACTGTATGGTGCGTGAGGCGGGTATGGCTGTGGTGTATAGGGCAGGAATGCAAGGGCCCTGACTGTATGGTGCATGAGGCGGGTATGGCTGTGGTGTACAGTGTAGGGATGCAAGGGCCCGGACTGTATGGCGCATGAGGCGGGTATGGCTGTGGTTTACAGGGTAGGGATGCAAGGGCCCTGATTGTATGGTGCATGAAGCGGGTATGGCTGTGGTGTATAGGGTAGGGATGCAAGGGCCCTGACTGTATGGCGCATGAGGCGGGTATGGCTGTGGTTTACAGGGTAGGGATGCAAGGGCCCTGATTGTATGGTGCATGAAGCGGGTATGGCTGTGGTGTATAGGGTAGGGATGCAAGGGCCCGGACTGTATGGTGCATGAGGCGGGTATTGCTGTGGTGTATAGGGGAGGGATGCAAGGGCCCTGACTGTATGGTGCATGAGGCGGGTATGGCTGTGGTGTATAGGGGAGGGATGCAAGGGCCTTGACTGTATGGTCCATGAGGCGTGGATTGCTGTGGTGTATAGAGTAGGGATGCAAGGGCCCTGACTGTATGGCGCATGAGGCAGGTATGGCTGTGGTGTATAGGGTAGGGATGCAAGGGCCCTGACTGTACGGCGCCTGAGGCGCGTATGGCTGTGGTGTATAGGGTAGGGATGCAAGGGCCCGGACTGTATGGCGCATGAGGCGGGTATGGCTGTGGTGTATAGGGTAGTGATGCAAGGGCCCGGACTGTATGGCGCATGAGGCGGGTATGGCTGTGGTGTATAGGGTAGGGATGCAAGGGCCCGGACTGTATGGCGCATGAGGCGGGTATGGCTGTGGTGTATAGGGTAGGGATGCAAGGGCCCGGACTGTAAGGCGCATGAGGCGGGTATGGCTGTGGTGTATAGGGGAGGGATGCAAGGGCTCTGAATGTATGGCGCATGAGGCGGGTATGGCTGTGGTGTATAGGGGAGGGATGCAAGGGCCCTGACTGTATGGTGCATGAGGCGGGTATTGCTGTGGTGTATAGGGGAGGGATGCAAGGGCCCTGACTGTATGGCGCATGAGGCGGGTATGGCTGTGGTTTACAGGGTAGGGATGCAAGTGTGGAAAAGTAAATTTTGCCATGTTGTATGTGCCTACGTGTTCCCCATCTTATGTTATATGTGCATGATCGATATGCATGTATTCCCCTCTGATCGATTAAAGACGCAATTACAGTTGTGTCCATCTCTAGTATGCCAGTTTCCAGTCCTCGTGAAAACAACGAATATTAGGCTTATGTAAACCTACGTTGCCACATTTCACAGTGTGCACGTTAATTCATTGAATTGTCCCCGTTTCTAGGCCTCAAAAAGGCCCGGACTCAGATTCAGCTCCTGTCTCCTGAACCCTCTCCGAGGAGCGATACAGCCCCCACCTGCATCCCTGACCCTTCACTTACTTCATGCCTCGCAGTGCCCGGCCCGGCCTGGCTCTGCCTCCCAGTCTGCCAAGAGTATGTTATGTTTCTAGTTATCAGTCCAGCCCTCCTTCCCTGCATTCCTAAGCTACTGCATCGCATCAATAGTTTCCGTCATGGTCTAGCCTTTATGTCTCCATGTAAGAGAAATACTGTATTAATATTCATAGAATATTCCTCGCACACGCAACACATGTAGAATTATGCACGCATCAGTCTTAGTGTCTAGTAACCTTTGCCCTGATAACTTTTGGATTCTATCAATATGTACTTCAAACACCAGATACCAGATATGCCTTAGGTACATGTCGCTCTGACACTCCAGACTTTAGTCTCCTCTTCTAGCGCAGAAGTCATAGCCCCCA
The DNA here is from genome assembly GCF_964261635.1 of Lissotriton helveticus. Taxonomy (NCBI): domain Eukaryota; kingdom Metazoa; phylum Chordata; class Amphibia; order Caudata; family Salamandridae; genus Lissotriton; species Lissotriton helveticus. The sequence goes on along the minus strand of NW_027611658.1, from coordinate 100,075 downwards.
GTTCTCCCTGGTAACACGTCATAGCCCGTTTGCGCGCACCACTAGGTTAGAGGTCCCAGCTGCTCAGGTAGCCCCCTCCATGTTTCCGCCCCGTTTATGACATTTCTGTTACGTTTACATCACATGTCTATGTATACGCCCTGTACACGCCTTCTTGTTACATCATTTTGCCCTTATCTTTCGCGACTGCTACGAGTCACGCCTACTGCTACGCCTACTGTATTGAATGTAATGCAATTGTTTTAATATATATACTGTGCACCCATGTTAAAAGTTGTCCAGATCCCCATAGCCTTTTCCCATTTCCCCGGCAGCTGCCATCCTTCATTCCCGTACAGGCTGTCCTGTTCCTGTCCTTTATGCCTAATTAAAGCCTGTAGACTCAAGATACCTCGAATCCTGACTCTTATTTATTGAGCTATCTGTTTTATTGATTGTATTAAAAAATAGTACCGGTAATTAATTATTTATTTACCACATAATGGCGCCCGAACAGGGACTTGCCCTTTCCCCACGCGCCGGAGAAGCCACGCAGGCCCCCTGATCCTCTGCAGCCGTGACGGAACCATACCGTGCACGTGCAGATATTTCTGCTTCAAGTATCCCTCAGGCCCACGGAGGAGACGGAGGTTGCGGTCCAGCATCCAGACGAGGCGGTGAGGAACGCGGCGAGTCCCGACCAGAGCCCAAGCCGAGAGCCCAAGGTCCGAGGTATCCGGAGGCCCACCTGTAACTGAAGTCCGAGTCCGAAGTTCGTAGTCCGTCGTCGTAGCAGTCCCGTCCAGTCCGAGGCCTTCCGTTCTTGCTGCCCGGTGAGTACCGTTGCTGGGGTAGTATCTAGACAGGGTCAATTAATTTGTCTCTGGTCCGTGGGTTTGGGTACGCAGATCCAACACGAAGTGTTCACCTAGGTGGATGCGGGTCCTGACGTGTCTCTGTATGGGACCGGTAAGTTTCGTGCTGTTTTAGCAGTGCATCTAGTCATTCTAGTAAGTTCCGTTCTCGAGAAATTCATGTGTTCTGTTCTCAGTATTCCAGGTAATATTCTGTCCGAACTGTTATTTTAAATGTTATTCAATGTGTTTTCAATGTCGTGGTATGAGTGATTTGTTTTTTCAGTTATTATTGTGTTTATTGTGTAGTGTATTGTGTTTAGATTTCAGCCTAGACAATGCCTCTATTCTCTAAGTTACGTCAGTTAAAAACCAGAAGAGGATTGCTCGAGGAAGCAGTTCCTGTCCCGCCTAGGGACAGTCCAGGTCATTTTATGTATCATAAGCATGGCTTAAGTGCCATATTATATCTAGACTTATGGGTGGATTACACCAAGGAATTAGAAGAGAAATATAGATGGCCCGTATCAGGTACGTGGGATGCCGAGTGCATCATGCGAGTAGAAGAAGTATTATGGAAAAAGAAAGCCAGACAGTCCCAGAAAGATGCCATCGAGTTATGGCGCAAAGAATCTCATAGAAGAACCGAAAAAGAAATCAGAAAAACAGAATTAAGTAGGGAATCCTCAGAAAGAGCCCAAGAAAGGGAATTGATCGAAGTAGGTGAACGAGTTAAAGCCGAACAGTCAGACAGACAGAGAAATGCCCTTATTAAGGGTATGTATCCTCTTCTTGCAGAGGGCTTGCCAAAAGCAACCCCGGAAGCACCATGTAATTTTCCGCCGCCATTAGTTCCGATCAAGCTACGTCACAAACCGACTGCAGCTGATATTTTTCTCTCGTCCTATTTGGACGACACAGTTCCAGCATATGCAAATCCTGTTCCGCCAGCTCCCGTAAACAATGTAATTCCTGTTCCTCCAGCCACCGGGGCACCCGTTACAGCACCTGTTACGGTACCCCCGGTCCAGCCTACAGTACATGTACCCGCTACATCAGTCACTCTCCCAGCCCGTACAATACCCGTCGACGATTCTAGTCTAGGAGCCACGGGGGGAAGTCCTCCTGGAACCCCGCCTCAACACAGACGTCTAACGTTACTCGAGCTACATGAACGAGCGTTACAGCGTTCGCCCAAACTTCAGTCAGTTGCAGATATCAAGCGAGCCCTTACCGAATGCCGTTATGATCCAGTCCCAGGCGATGATGATATGGTCCTGTATTCATTGCGTGTAAGACGGGTGACCGAATATTTCGACACCCTGCCGAATATGAAAGGATATCTAGACAGAATATATCGTTTCATCCGTACAGGAGTAGATCCAGAAAGTATTGGCGACGCCATGGTCCAAAGAAAAGTCGAGATTCAGCTCATGCTTTTAAAGTTTCTAATTAATTGTTTAATAAGAGAACAAGATTATCCGGATAAAGATCCGGAAGAAATGAAAGTCCTGACTAGGTGGAGTGACCATATAGCCGAGGGAAGATACAAGACACAGAACTGTATAGAGAGTATGTACAAGAAAATCCATAGGGAAATAATAAAGTTACACGAGAAACGAAAAGCAGCACAAGTAACCGAGAAAGAAGACAACTCTGATAATGAAGAGGTAGACGACGAAAATCCCTCCAGAATAGCGTATGTAGGTAGAACTAGACTTCCCGACCGACATTCACGCCTAGATCACAAGAAAGTTTTCCTTTCTCCAGCACCAGAACAAGGTTCTCTTGAGCAAGTATTTCAAGGTACCGATCACTTTCTGAATTCACGAATCGGTTATAGTGAACTTAGTACCATGCATGAACAAGAACTAGCCCGATCAGCAGTCCGATGGACTACTGACTCTACCACTTTTCCAGACGAAATAGTGGCACAAATGTTTCTGAAACTGCCCCCAGCCGAGCAGCGACTGGTGGGTATGTATATGATCCAGCACCTCATTACACTATATGAGGGACAGCATTCTGATCCAGGTCCGTTACATGATGTTCTGAACGAGTTACTCCAGTATAGATGGAGAGGTCTAGGTACTGATTTAATTAGTATTATTCTAGAACAGCGCCACAACTATAGAACACGAAAGACACGAAAATGAAAGTATTAGTTGCACAATCTGTTCCACAAGACAGTCAGAAGAGGGGTCCGAATCAAGTCAGTCATCCTGCAGCTCCCGTTAAAGGGACTTGCAATTACTGTAAACAGCCAGGTCATTTCATAAACGAGTGTGCAGTTCTGAAACACAACATAGCTACAGGTAAAACTAAAGAAAGACCACGTCCGCCTAGACAAGAACAAGTTTCACAGACTTCTCAGTCACCACAGAATGCACAACAGACAGTTCCAGCACCGCAGCCTATCGCTGCAACACAGCATGTTACACAGCAGATGTACCAGTATGCCCAGACAGAGTATCCAGATTATCAACAGTATTCATGAAACAGCCTAGAGAGGGAGGTAGGCTTGCCTCTCATCGAGATACCTGTAGATCAAGAGGGTCCCTATGTACACAGTCAAGTATTAGGGAAAGACAGAAAGTTTTTGATTGATACAGGGGCAAGTAGGACTACTATCAGTCATGACGAGGTTCCAGGGGCTCCGCTCTCAGGCTCTAAAAATGTTTCCCTTGGATTTTCAGGAAAGCCGATTGTTAATGAAATTTCGAAACCAATTACTCTAGAAGTTGGTCCATTGTCCCGAACTACTGATTTGTTACTAACGAAATCATGTCCAGAAAATTTGTTAGGCATTAAGACGTTAAAAGAATTAGGTGCAGTAATTTGCTGCTCCCCAGAAGGGGTCCGATTGTTTCTGAGAGACTTTAAAGGTCATTATGTATTACGTGATTTTGATCCAAGATTATTGAATGTACCACAGCATTTATGGGCGCAAGGTCCAACTGATGTAGGTTGTATGCATATCACACCCCATCGTGTGACTCTGAAACAAGGTATAGTCTTGCCACGAATCAGACAGTACAGATTGCCACCTGAGGCTGTAGCAGCCTTATCCAAAATTATTGACGAACTTATTGCTCAAGGAGTGGTTGTAGAAACTGACTCCAATATATGTAATTCTCCTATCATTCCAGTCCTGAAACGTACTGATCCAAATGCACCTCCAGTATATCGATTAGTGATTGACCTTCGAGAGCTTAATAAATGTATCATACCCCAGTACCCAGTAGTCCCAGATATTTCTTCCCTATTGACAGCCATTGATTCTGAAGCTACGTTCTTCACTGTTATCGATCTCAAGAACGCATTTTTCAGTGTCCCCATTCATCCAGACAGCCAGTACCTTTTCGGTTTTTGTTTAAATGGAAGAAGCTATAAATTCACACGAGCTCCTCAAGGCTTTACAGAAAGCCCTAGTATTTACAGTCAAGCACTTAAGAGACAACTAGACAATATTCACATGCCAACTGACACTGCCCTGCTCTAGTATGTCGATGATCTACTGATCACAGCCCGTTCTGAACGTGACTGCGAGCGTGCGTCACTCACGGTTCTGTATTTTCTGGCCGAGCAGGGGCACAAGGTGTCCCCTTCCAAATTACAATTCTGTGTCCAGCAAGTGATCTACTTAGGACACTTACTGTCCAAGTGGGGTAGGCAGTTGACACCAGACCGTATCCAGTTAATAGCACGTCTTCCACAGCCCAAGACACAGAAGGAGGTACGAGCTTTTATTGGCCTCACTTCTTATTGCAGACAATGGATTCCTCAGTATGCATTTCTAGCCAAGCCACTGATACAGTTAACGACACAGGAGGCAGCCGTATCGACTGTCCTCCCTTGGACCCAGGGTCATACACTTGTTTTCAATGAATTAAAGAAAGCCTTATGTCAAGCACCTGTTCTAGCAACACCGAACTACAGTAAGCCTTTTACACTTTTTGTTACAGAACGTGATGGTATTGCATTATCTGTTCTCACACAAGATCAAGCAGGACAGTACAAACCCTGTGCTTATTTTTCGAGCACATTAGATCCAGTAGCCCAGGCTCTGCCTGCGTGCCTCAAGTCAGTTGCAGCCACAGCTCTAGCTATCAGACAAAGTGATTCCATAGTATTAGGACACTCCCTGACAGTACAAGTTCCACATTCCGTGGAAGTTCTTTTAAACCGAACACAGACTCAGCACTTGACAATTGCACGTTTAACAGGTTATGAACTAACACTGTTTCAGCCACACATAGAAATCAGACGCTGCAACATTCTGAATCCTGCTACACTGTTACCGTCAGTTACTTCAAATCCTGCCACACATGACTGTGTGGAAGTTGTTAACACTATGACAAAGCCAAGACAAGACCTGACAGACATTGCATTACCTAATCCCGACCTGACACTTTATGTGGATGGTTCATGTATGAGAACAAGTACAGGAGAACTAGTAGCCGCGTATGCAGTGACTACTGAAACCGAAGTTATAGAAACACATCGTATTGACACCCTGTCTGCTCAAGCAGCAGAGCTAGTCGCTCTGACCCAAGCCTGCATACGTGCCAAGAACCAGAAAGTAAACATATATACAGATTCACGTTATGCATTCGGAGTCGTACACGACTTTGGAGTGCTCTGGCAGGAGAGAGGTTTCATGACTTCTCATGGAACCAAGATTCAGCATGGTCTCCTCATTCAAGCTCTGTTAGATGCAATACATTTACCGACAGCTATCGCCATCATGAAGTGCAAGGCACATACGAAAGTTACTGACATCATTTCCCAAGGTAACGATCTAGCAGATCGAACAGCCAAGCTTACAGCTCAGACCCCAGACATTCCAGTTAACACGACACAGACACCCACTCCAGATCAGACTACTTGTATGACAGTTAAGGACCCTACACAAGATGTCATAGATATACAGTTACACGCTACTCCCGAAGAAATCAAGAAATGGTCCGAACAAGGAGGGGTCCAGACAGATCAAGGATGGTTGACGAAGGGAAAAGCCACATGGTTTCTCCCCGACTCTATGGTTCAAGTCATTATTAATACCGCACATAGTCCAGCACATCTAGGAGAAAAAGCTATGTTAGACAGTATTCAGAACCTTTGGTTCAACAAGCACTTACGAGCTGCAGCCAAGCAGAAAGTCCGTACCTGTATGATATGTTGTCAGTTCAATCCAGGTAAAAGTGTCCCGGTGGAACAAGGTGGATTCCAACCTCCTGACCACCCTTTTGAAGTCCTCCAGATGGATTATATTCAGATGGAGCGATGTCGAGGTTTCAAGTATGTCCTCGTAGTTGTATGCGCTTTGTCCAGGTGGACAGAAGCATATCCAGTTCCAGATTACACAGCCGCGACCACTGCCAGGCAGTTGGTTCGTGAGTTCTTTCCCCGCTATGGACTCCCTAGGGTCGTGTATTCAGATAACGGCCAGCCATTCTCATCTGAGCTCATGAAACATGTTTCCCTTCTGTTAGGGTACCAGTGGAAGTTCCATTGTGTGCGCCATCCTGAAGCAGCCGGTCTCGTAGAGAGACATAATCAGACTTTGAAAATACGTATTGCAAAAGTATGTAGAGAAAAAGGTGTAGACTGGCTAGTTGCCCTGCCAGTTGCTTTATTTTATATGAGGATGGTTGCACATTCCAGATCAGGTCTGTCCCCGTATGAGGTCGTATTCGGCCGCCCCCCAAACATGTGGGGTACACCTAGACCCCGCAGTATTACAGATATTTCCAGTAATATGCTGACAGATTACCTAGCTTCCTTGATGTCTGCCCTACACTCTTGTCGTTCACAGGTTGCCGCCGCATTTCCAGACAACACCGAGGTGAAACCGCATGAAGTCGTTCCCGGTGAACACGTGTTAGTCCGAAATTTTGATCGTTCAAGTCCGCTGGAGCCCCGTTGGAAGGAGCCTCGCATGGTGTTGCTAACAACAAGGACCGCCGTAAAACTTGAAGGCAGGAAAGGATGGGTCCACCTGAGCCATATCAAAAAATTCCATGGATTACGAGAAAAGACTTTTGCTAAGGACTGCCTTATTCCTAAAGACTGCCTAAAAACAGACTCTGAACTCAAAGCTTCCCCTGTTAGAGAAAACTCCGCAACAGGAGTATAAAGAGAAACTAAGGTCTAGTAAAATAAGTCAGCCAGTTTAATTGTCTAAGTCCCTCTCGGGTGAAACGGTTAGACAGGTTCCTGACATGTATGAGATAGACCCCCATAGTGAGAGAGTTAGTCAAAACTCTAGAAGATGTATTATTGTTCTATGTTTCTTGTTATTTTTGAGTCTTATGGTTAGCTGCACAAGTTATGCTTTACATTTATGTTTTCCAATTTCACATGTACATATGTTTTCTAATGTTACAGTAGAGCACACATTTAGTGATCTGCCTCCTCACGAGCTATCCTATCGTCTTGCTATGCGAAATAATACATTCATCAGAATGTTGCACTATTCACACCAGACCAGCAATGCCACTAATTGTTGGGTGTGTGGTCGACTCCCCCCTTTCCAGACACCGAAGGGAGTTCTGCCACTCTTTCCTTATCCGTTTTCACATAATGGTTCGTGTGGAGCATGGTCCACTTTAACGTCATCCTCCAATGATATGTCCCTTCTGAATAGAACATGTTTTCCAGACAAGCAAGGTCTCTCCCATAGAACAGGGTTAGATCTAGAAAATGAAGTATATGATTTAGGTAATTATTCTTCGAATTTCATGGTCCTGAATGTTCAGTCTGATACTACTCCAGATTTGCCTGCTATTTCAGTACTACCAGTCAAAGGCGAATTATGTGTCAGAAAGAATGGTTCCGCACATGTAGGACATAGTGATTGTACTACTACTGTCAAGTATAGTGACAGTGGGAAATCTAGTTTCAAAGCCTCACGTCATTCTTATTTTGTTTGTGGTCAGACCGCATATGTCCGTCTGCCCCTCGATTGGGATGGAACATGTTACATTGCCTTCCTACTGCCACCAGTTTTTCTAGCCCCATCTGATTATCACAGAAACACACATCTAGTACACGTCAGACATAGAAGAGAGATCGAGTCCCCAATTGTCGATCAAACTGAAACTACTCTAGAACAGTATCAAGACTTCAATAAAGGTTTCTTCTTCTTTATAGGACCTGTCCAGAATAGTAAGCTAATCCGTAGGTTAACCAGAACCCTTGAAGCAGTAGTGAATGAGACTACTTCTGCTCTAGGTAACTTAACTGAAGAGCAATCTGATATGAGATTTGTCGTGCTCCAAAATCGTCTCGTTCTTGACGTCATACTGGCCGATAGAGGAGGAGCATGTAGAGTCATCGGATCTAGTTGCTGCATTTTCATTTCTAATAACGCGCCGTCTGTTTATTCAGCTATAACCAGACTTCATAAAATTGCCCATCAGTTACACCAGAATCCAGGCACCTGGACATGGTCCGGTTGGCTCTGGAGTATTATATCTGCCTGGGGATGGAAAGTATTGTCATTCCTAGGTATTGCAGTAATGATCATTTTCAGTTGCTGCCTCTGTATACAATGTGGCCCTGCGATTTGCGGCATGTGTGCTACCTCTTGTATTCCTAGTCCTAAATCCCGTTCCAAGACAATTCGAGACGAGCAGATGATGCTATATAAAATGATAGATGGTATCATGAATATTGATGTTTCCTGATGGAAACGTAGGGCACAAGGAGGGAATGTGGAAAAGTAAATTTTGCCATGTTGTATGTGCCTACGTGTTCCCCATCTTATGTTATATGTGCATGATCGATATGCATGTATTCCCCTCTGATCGATTAAAGACGCAATTACAGTTGTGTCCATCTCTAGTATGCCAGTTTCCAGTCCTCGTGAAAACAACGAATATTAGGCTTATGTAAACCTACGTTGCCACATTTCACAGTGTGCACGTTAATTCATTGAATTGTCCCCGTTTCTAGGCCTCAAAAAGGCCCGGACTCAGATTCAGCTCCTGTCTCCTGAACCCTCTCCGAGGAGCGATACAGCCCCCACCTGCATCCCTGACCCTTCACTTACTTCATGCCTCGCAGTGCCCGGCCCGGCCTGGCTCTGCCTCCCAGTCTGCCAAGAGTATGTTATGTTTCTAGTTATCAGTCCAGCCCTCCTTCCCTGCATTCCTAAGCTACTGCATCGCATCAATAGTTTCCGTCATGGTCTAGCCTTTATGTCTCCATGTAAGAGAAATACTGTATTAATATTCATAGAATATTCCTCGCACACGCAACACATGTAGAATTATGCACGCATCAGTCTTAGTGTCTAGTAACCTTTGCCCTGATAACTTTTGGATTCTATCAATATGTACTTCAAACACCAGATACCAGATATGCCTTAGGTACATGTCGCTCTGACACTCCAGACTTTAGTCTCCTCTTCTAGCACAGAAGTCATAGCCCCCAGTTCTCCCTGGTAACACGTCATTGCCCGTTTGCGCGCACCACTAGGTTAGAGGTCCCAGCTGCTCAGGTAGCCCCCTCCATGTTTCCGCCCCGTTTATGACATTTCTGTTACGTTTACATCACATGTCTATGTATACGCCCTGTACACGCCTTCTTGTTACATCATTTTGCCCTTATCTTTCGCGACTGCTACGAGTCACGCCTACTGCTACGCCTACTGTATTGAATGTAATGCAATTGTTTTAATATATATACTGTGCACCCATGTTAAAAGTTGTCCAGATCCCCATAGCCTTTTCCCATTTCCCCGGCAGCTGCCATCCTTCATTCCCGTACAGGCTGTCCTGTTCCTGTCCTTTATGCCTAATTAAAGCCTGTAGACTCAAGATACCTCGAATCCTGACTCTTATTTATTGAGCTATCTGTTTTATTGATTGTATTAAAAAATAGTACCGGTAATTAATTATTTATTTACCACACAAGGGCCCTGATTGTATGGTGCATGAAGCGGGTATGGCTGTGGTGTATAGGGTAGGGATGCAAGGGCCCGGACTGTATGGTGCATGAGGCGGGTATGGCTGTGGTGTATAGGGGAGGGATGCAAGAGCCCTGACTGTATGGCGCATGAGGCGGGTATGGCTGTGGTGTATAGGGTAGGGATGCAAGGGCCCGGACTGTATGGCGCATGAGGCGGGTATGGCTGTGGTGTATAGGGTAGGGATGCAAGGGCCCTGACTGTATGGTGCATGAGGCGCGTATGGCTGTGGCGTATAGGGTAGGGATGCAAGGGCCCGGACTGTATGGCGCATGAGGCGGGTATGGCTGTGGTGTATAGGGTAGGGATGCAAGGGCCCGGACTGTATGGCGCATGAGGCGGGTATGGCTGTGGTGTATAGGGGAGGGATGCAAGGGCCCGGACTGTAAGGCGCATGAGGTGGGTATGGCTGTGGTGTATAGGGGAGGGATGCAAGGGCCCTGATTGTATGGTGCATGAAGCGGGTATGGCTGTGGTGTATAGGGGAGGGATGCAAGGGCCCTGACTGTATGGCGCATGAGGCGCGTATGGCTGTGGTGTATAGGGTAGGGATGCAAGGGCCCGGACTGTATGGCGCATGAGGCGGGTATGGCTGTGGTGTATAGGGTAGGGATGCAAGGGCCCGGACTGTATGGCGCATGAGGCGGGTATGGCTGTGGTGTATAGGGTAGGGATGCAAGGGCCCGGACTGTATGGCGCATGAGGCGGGTATGGCTGTGGTGTATAGGGTAGGGATGCAAGGGCCCGGACTGTAAGGCGCATGAGGCGGGTATGGCTGTGGTGTATAGGGGAGGGATGCAAGGGCTCTGAATGTATGGCGCATGAGGCGCGTATGGCTGTGGTGTATAGGGTAGTGATGCAAGGGCCCTGACTGTATGGCGCATGAGGCGGGTATGGCTGTGGTTTATAGGGTAGGGATGCAAGGGCCCTGACTGTATGGCGCATGAGGCAGGTATGGCTGTGGTGTATAGGGGAGGGATGCAAGGGCCCTGAATGTATGGTGCATGAGGCGGGTATGGCTGTGGTGTATAGGGGAGGGATGCAAGGGCCCTGACTGTATGGTGCATGAGGCGGGTATGGCTGTGGTGTATAGGGGAGGGATGCAAGGGCCCTGACTGTATGGCGCATGAGGGGGTATGGCTGTGGTGTATAGGGGAGGGATGCAAGGGCCCTGACTGTATGGTGCATGAGGCGGGTATGGCTGTGGTGTATAGGGTAGGGATGCAAGGGCCCGGACTGTATGGCGCATGAGGCGGGTATGGCTGTGGTGTATAGGGTAGGGATGCAAGGGCCCTGACTGTATGGTGCATGAGGCGGGTATTGCTGTGGTTTATAGGGTAGGGATGCAAGGGCCCTGACTGTATGGTGCATGAGGCGGGTATGGCTGTGGCGTATAGGGCAGGAATGCAAGGGCCCTGACTGTATGGTGCATGAGGCGGGTATGGCTGTGGTGTATAGGGTAGGGATGCAAGGGCCCTGACTGTATGGCGCATGAGGCGGGTATGGCTGTGGTGTATAGGGTAGGGATGCAAGGGCCCTGATTGTATGGTGCATGAAGCGGGTATGGCTGTGGTGTATAGGGGAGGGATGCAAGGGCCCTGACTGTATGGCGCATGAGGCGGGTATGGCTGTGGTGTATAGGGTATGGCTGTGGTGTATAGGGTATGGCTGTGGTGTATAGGGTATGGATGTGGTGTATAGGGTAGGGCTGTGGTGTATCGGGTATGGATGTGGTGTATAGGGTATGGCTGTGGTGTATAGGGTATGGCTGTGGAGTATAGGGTATGGCTGTGGTGTATAGGGTATGGCTGTGGTGTATAGGGTATGGATGTGGTGTATAGGATATGGCTGTGGTGTATAGGGTATGGCTGTGGAGTATAGGGTAGGATGTGGTATATAGGGTATGGCTGTGGTGTATAGGGGAGGGATGCAAGGGCCCTGACTGTATGGTGCATGAGGCAGGAATGGCTGTGGTGTATAGGGTATGGCTGCGGTGTATAGGGTATGGATGTGGTGTATAGGGTAGGGCTGTGGTGTATCGGGTATGGCTGTGGTGTATCGGGTATGGCTGTGGTGTATAGGGTATGGCTGTGGTGTATAGGGTATGGCTGTAGTGTATAGGGTAGGGATGCAAGGGCCCGGAATGTATGGTGCATGAGGCGGGTATGGCTGTGGTGTATAGGGGAGGGATGCAAGGGCCCTGACTGTATGGCGCATGAGGCGGGTATGGCTGTGGTGTATAGGATATGGCTGTGGTGTATAGGATATGGCTGTGGTGTATCGGGTATGGCTGTGGTGTATAGGGTAGGGATGCAAGGGCCCTGACTGTAAGGTGCATGAGGCGGGTATGCCTGTGGTGTATAGGGGAGGGATGCAAGGGCCCTGACTGAATGGCGCATGAGGCGGGTATGGCTGTGGTGTATAGGGTATGGCTGTGGTGTATAGGGTATGGCTGTGGTGTATCTGGTATGGCTGTGGTGTATAGGGTATGGCTGTGGTGTATAGGGTATGGCTGTGGTGTATCTGGTATGGCTGTGGTGTATAGGGTATGGATGTGGTGTATAGGGTATGGCTGTGGTGTATAGGGTATGGCTGTGTTGTATAGGGTATGGATGTGGTGTATAGGGTATGGCTGTGTTGTATAGGGTATGGATGTGGTGTATAGGGTATGGATGTGGTGTATAGGGTATGGCTGTGGTGTATCTGGTATGGCTGTGGTGTATCGGGTATGGCTGTGGTGTATAGGGTATGGCTGTGGTGTATAGGGTATGGCTGTGGTGTATAGGGTAGGGATGCAAGGGCCCTGACTGTAAGGTGCATGAGGCGGGTATGCCTGTGGTGTATAGGGGAGGGATGCAAGGGCCCTGACTGTATTGCGCATGAGGCGGGTATGGCTGTGGTGTATAGGGTATGGCTGTGGTGTATAGGGTATGGCTGTGGTGTATCTGGTATGGCTCTGGTGTATAGGGTATGGCTGTGGTGTATAGGGTATGGCTGTGGTGTATCTGGTATGGCTGTGGTGTATAGGGTAAGGATGTGGTGTATAGGGTATGGCTGTGGTATATAGGGTATGGCTGTGGTGTATAGGGTATGGGTGTGGTGTATCGGGTATGGCTGTGGTGTATAGGGTATGGCTGTGGGGTATAGGGTAGGGCTGTGGTGTATAGGGTAGGGCTGTGGTGTATAGGGTATGGCTGTGGTGTATAGGGTATGGATGTGGTGTATAGGGTATGGCTGTGGTGTATAGGGTATGGATGTGGTGTATAGGGTATGGCTGTGGTGTATCGGGTATGGCTGTGGTGTATCGGGTATGGCTGTGGTGTATAGGGTATGGCTGTGGTGTATCGGGTATGGCTGTGGTGTATCGGGTATGGCTGTGGTGTATCGGGTATGGCTGTGGTGTATAGGGTAGGGCTGTGGTGTATAGGGTATGGCTGTGGTTTATAGGGTATGGATGTGGTGTATAGGGTATGGCTGTGGTGTATAGGGTATGGCTGTGGTGTATAGGGTAGGGATGCAAGGGCCCTGACTGTATGGTACATGAGGCGGGCATGGCTGTGGTGTATAGGGGAGGGATGCAAGGGCCCTGACTGTATGGCGCATGAGGCGGGTATGGCTGTGGTGTATAGGGTAGGGATGCAAGGGCCCTGACTGTAAGGCGCATGAGGCGGGTATGCCTGTGGTGTATAGGGCAGGGATGCAAGGGCCCGGACAGTATGGCGCATGAGGCGGGTATGGCTGTGGTGTATAGGGGAGGGATGCAAGGGCCCTGACTGAATGGCGCATGAGGCGGGTATGGCTGTGGTGTATAGGGTATGGCTGTGGTGTATAGGGTATGGCTGTGTTGTATAGGGTAGGGCTGTGGTGTATAGGGTATGGCTGTGGTGTATAGGGTATGGATGTGGTGTATAGGGTATGGCTGTGGTGTATAGGGTATGGCTGTGGTGTAGAGGGTACGGCTGTGGTGTATCGGGTATGGCTGTGGTGTATAGGGTATGGCTGTGGTGTATAGGGTATGGCTGTGTTGTATAGGGTACGGCTGTGGTGTATAGGGTATGGCTGTGGTGTATAGGGTATGGATGTGGTGTATAGGGTATGGCTGTGGTGTATAGGGTATGGATGTGGTGTATAGGGTATGGCTGTGGTGTATAGGGTATGGCTGTGGTGTATAGGGTATGGATGTGGTGTATAGGGTATGGCTGTGGTGTATAGGGTATGGATGTGGTGTATAGGGTATGGATGTGGTGTATCGGGTATGGCTGTGGTGTATAGGGTATGGTTGTGGTGTATAGGATATGGCTGTGGTGTATAGGGTATGGATGTGGTGTATAGGGTATGGCTGTGGTGTATCGGGTATGGCTGTGGTGTATAGGGTATGGCTGTGGTGTATAGGATAGGGCTGTGGTGTATAGGGTATGGCTGTGGTGTATAGGTATGGCTGTGGTGTATAGGGTATGGGTGTGGTGTATAGGGCAGGGATGCAAGGGCCCGGACTGTATGGCGCATGAGGCGGGTATGGCTGTGGTGTATAGGGGAGGGATGCAAGGGCCCTGACTGAATGGCGCATGAGGCGGGTATGGCTGTGGTGTAGAGGGTATGGCTGTGGTGTATAGGGTATGGATGTGGTGTATAGGGTATGGCTGTGGTGTAGAGGGTATGGCTGTGCTGTATAGGGTATGGCTGTGGTGTAAAGGGTATGGCTGTGTTGTATAGGGTAGGGCTGTGGTGTATAGGGTATGGCTGTGGTGTATAGGGTATGGATGTGGTGTATAGGGTATGGCTGTGGTGTATAGGGTATGGATGTGGTGTATAGGGTATGGCTGTGGTGTATAGGGTATAGATGTGGTGTATAGGGTATGGCTGTGGTGTATAGGGTAGGGATGCAAGGGCCCTGACTGTATGGCGCATGAGGCGGTTATGGGTGTGGTGTATAGGGTATGGCTGTGGTGTATAGGATATGGCTGTGGTGTATAGGGTAGGGCTGTGGTGTATAGGATATGGCTGTGGTGTATAGGGTATGGATGTGGTGTATCGGGTATGGCTGTGGTGTATAGGGTATGGCTGTGGTGTATAGGGTATGGCTGTGGTGTATAGGGTATGGCTGTGGTGTATAGGGTATGGATGTGGTGTATAGGGTATGGCTGTGGTGTATAGGGTATGGATGTGGTGTATCGGGTAGGGCTGTGGTGTATCGGGTATGGCTGTGGTGTATCGGGTATGGATGTGGTGTATAGGGTATGGCTGTGGTGTATCGGGTAGGGCTGTGGTGTATAGGGTAGGGCTGTGGTGTATAGGGTAGGGCTGTGGTGTATACGGTATGGCTGTGGTGTATAGGGTATGGCTGTGGTGTATAGGGTATGGATGTGGTGTATCGGGTATGGCTGTGGTGTATAGGGTATGGCTGTGGTGTATAGGGTATGGCTGTGGTGTATAGGGTATGGATGTGGTGTATCGGGTATGGCTGTGGTGTATAGGGTATGGTTGTGGTGTATAGGATATGGCTGTGGTGTATAGGGTATGGATGTGGTGTATAGGGTATGGCTGTGGTGTATCGGGTATGGCTGTGGTGTATAGGGTAGGGCTGTGGTGTATAGGGTATGGCTGTGGTGTATAGGGTATGGCTGTGGTGTATAGGGTATGGGTGTGGTGTATAGGGCAGGGATGCAAGGGCCCGGACTGTATGGCGCATGAGGCGGGAATGGCTGTGGTGTATAGGGGAGGGATGCAAGGGCCCTGACTGAATGGCGCATGAGGCGGGTATGGCTGTGGTGTAGAGGGTATGGCTGTGGTGTATAGGGTATGGATGTGCTGTATAGGGTATGGCTGTGGTGTAGAGGGTATGGCTGTGCTGTATAGGGTATGGCTGTGCTGTATAGGGTATGGCTGTGGTGTATAGGGTATGGCTGTGGTGTATAGGGTATGGCTGTGGTGTATAGGTATGGATGTGGTGTATAGGGTATGGATGTGTTGTATAGGGTATGGCTGTGGTGTATAGGGTATGGCTGTGGTGTAGAGGGTATGGCTGTGGTGTATAGGGTATGGATGTGGTGTATCGGGTATGGCTGTGGTGTATAGCGTAGGGCTGTGGTGTATAGGGTATGGCTGTGGTGTATAGGGTATGGCTGTGGTGTATAGGGGATGGATGTGGTGTATAGGGTATGGATGTGGTGTATAGGGTATGGCTGTGGTGTATAGGGTATGGATGTGGTGTATCGGGTATGGCTGTGGTGTATCGGGTATGGCTGTGGTGTATAGGGTAGGGCTGTGGTGTATAGGGTATGGCTGTGGTGTATAGGGTATGGATGTGGTGTATCGGGTATGGCTGTGGTGTATAGGGTATGGCTGTGGTGTATAGGGTAGGGCTGTGGTGTATAGGGTATGGATGTGGTGTATCGGGTATGGCTGTGGTGTATCGGGTATGGCTGTGTTGTATAGGGTATGGCTGTGGTGTATAGGGTATGGATGTGGTGTATAGGGTATGGCTGTGGTGTATCGGGTATGGCTGTGGTGTATCGGGTATGGCTGTGGTGTATAGGGTAGGGCTGTGGTGTATACGGTATGGCTGTGGTGTATAGGGTATGGCTGTGGTGTATAGGGTGTGGATGTGGTGTATCGGGTATGGATGTGGTGCATAGAGTATGGCTGTGGTGTATAGGGTATGGCTGTGGTGTATAGGGTATGGCTGTGGTGTATAGGGTATGGATGTGGTGTATAGGGTATGGATGTGGTGTATAGGGTATGGATGTGGTGTATCGGGTATGGCTGTGGTGTATAGGGTATGGTTGTGGTGTATAGGATATGGCTGTGGTGTATAGGGTATGGATGTGGTGTATAGGGTATGGCTGTGGTGTATCGGGTATGGCTGTGGTGTATCGGGTATGGCTGTGGTGTATAGGGTATGGCTGTGGTGTATAGGGTAGGGCTGTGGTGTATAGGGTATGGCTGTGGTGTATAGGGTATGGCTGTGATGTATAGGGTATGGGTGTGGTGTATAGGGCAGGGATGAAAGGGCCCGGACTGTATGGCGCATGAGGCGGGTATGGCTGTGGTGTATAGGGGAGGGATGCAAGGGCCCTGACTGAATGGCGCATGAGGCGGGTATGGCTGTGGTGTATAGGGTATGGCTGTGGTGTATAGGGTATGGCTGTGTTGTATAGGGTAGGGCTGTGGTGTATAGGGTATGGCTGTGGTGTATAGGGTATGGATGTGGTGTATAGGGTATGGCTGTGGTGTATAGGGTATGGATGTGGTGTATAGGGTATGGCTGTGGTGTATAGGGTATGGCTGTGGTATATAGGGTATGGATGTGGTGTATAGGGTATGGATGTGGTGTATCGGGTATGGCTGTGGTGTATAGGGTATGGTTGTGGTGTATAGGATATGGCTGTGGTGTATAGGGTATGGATGTGGTGTATAGGGTATGGATGTGGTGTATAGGGTATGGCTGTGGTGTATCGGGTATGGCTGTGGTGTATAGGGTATGGCTGTGGTGTATAGGGTAGGGCTGTGGTGTATAGGGTATGGCTGTGGTGTATAGGGTATGGCTGTGGTGTATAGGGTATGGGTGTGGTGTATAGGGCAGGGATGCAAGGGCCCGGACTGTATGGCGCATGAGGCGGGTATGGCTGTGGTGTATAGGGGAGGGATGCAAGGGCCCTGACTGAATGGCGCATGAGGCGGGTATGGCTGTGGTGTAGAGGGTATGGCTGTGGTGTATAGGGTATGGATGTGGTGTATAGGGTATGGCTGTGCTGCATAGGGTATGGCTGTGGTGTATAGGGTATGGCTGTGTTGTATAGGGTAGGGCTGTGGTGTATAGGGTATGGCTGTGGTGTATAGGGTATGGATGTGGTGTATAGGGTATGGCTGTGGTGTATAGGGTATGGCTGTGGAGTATAGGGTAGGATGTGGTATATAGGGTATGGCTGTGGTGTATAGGGTAGGGATGCAAGGGCCCTGACTGTATGGCGCATGAGGCGGTTATGGGTGTGGTGTATAGGGTATGACTGTGGTGTATAGGATATGGCTGTGGTGTATAGGGTAGGGCTGTGGTGTATAGGGTATGGCTGTGGTGTATAGGGTATGGATGTGGTGTATCGGGTATGGCTGTGGTATATAGGGTATGGCTGTGGTGTATAGGGTATGGCTGTGGTGTATAGGGTATGGCTGTGGTGTATAGGGTATGGCTGTGGTGTATAGGGTATGGCTGTGGTGTATAGGGTATGGATGTGGTATATAGGGTATGGCTGTGGTGTATCGGGTATGGCTGTGGTGTATAGGGTATGGCTGTGGTGTATAGGGTATGGCTGTGGTGTATAGGGTATGGCTGTGGTGTATCGGGTATGGCTGTGGTGTATCGGGTATGGCTGTGGTGTATCGGGTATGGCTGTGTTGTATAGGGTAGGGCTGTGGTGTATAGGGTAGGGCTGTGGTGTATAGGGTAGGGCTGTGGTGTATAGGGTATGGCTGTGGTGTATAGGGTATGGCTGTGGTGTATAGGGTATGGATGTGGTGTATAGGGTATGGCTGTGGTGTATAGGGTAGGGATGCAAGGGCCCCGACTGTATGGTGCATGAGGCGGGTATGGCTGTGGTGTATAGGGTAGGGATGCAAGGGCCCTGACTGTATGGTGCGTGAGGCGGGTATGGCTGTGGTGTATAGGGGAGGGATGCAAGGGCCCTGACTGTATGGTGCATGAGGCGGGTATTACTGTGGTGTATAGGGGAGGGATGCAAGGGCCCTGACTGAATGGCGCATGAGGCAAGTATGGCTGTGGTGTATAGGGTATGGCTGTGGTGTATCTGGTATGGCTGTGGTGTATAGGGTATGGCTGTGGTGTATAGGGTATGGCTGTGGTGTATAGGGTAGGGATGCAAGGGCCCTGACTGTATGGCGCATGAGGCAGGTATGGCTGTGGTGTAAAGGGTATGGCTGTGGTGTATAGGATATGGCTGTGGTGTATAGGGTAGGGCTGTGGTGTATAGGGTAGGGCTGTGGTGTATAGGGTATGGCTGTGGTGTATAGGGTATGGCTGTGTTGTATAGGGTAGGGCTGTGGTGTAGAGGGTATGGCTGTGGTGTATAGGGTATGGATGTGGTGTGGTGTATAGGGTATGGATGTGGTGTATAGGGTATGGCTGTGGTGTATAGGGTATGGCTGTGGTGTATAGGGTATGGCTGTGGTGTAGAGGGTATGGCTGTGGTGTATAGGGTATGGCTGTGGTGTATAGGGTATGGCTGTGGTGTATAGGGTATGGATGTGATGTATTGGGTATGGCTGTGGTGTATAGGGTATGGCTGTGGTGTATAGGGTAGGGCTGTGGTGTATAGGGTATGGCTGTGGTGTATAGGGTATGGCTGTGTTGTATAGAGTAGGGCTGAGGTGTAGAGGGTAGGGCTGTGGTGTATAGGGTAGGGATGTGGTGTATAGGGTATGGCTGTGGTGTATAGGGTATGGCTGTGGTGTATAGGGTATGGATGTGGTGTATAGGGTATGGCTGTGGTGTATAGGTATGGATGTGGTGTATAGGGTATGGCTGTGGTGTATAGGGTATGGCTGTGGTGTATAGGGTATGGATGTGGTGTATAGGGTATGGCTGTGGTGTAGAGGGTATGGCTGTGTTGTATAGGGTAGGGCTGTGGTGTAGAGGGTATGGCTGTGGTGTAGAGGGTATGGCTGTGGTGTAGAGGGTATGGCTGTGGTGTATAGGGTATGGCGGTGGTGTATAGGGTATGGCTGTGGTGTATAGGGTATGGCTGTGGTGTGGAGGGTATGGCTGTGGTGTATAGGGTAGGGCTGTGGTGTAGAGGGTATGGCTGTGGTGTATCAGGTATGGCTGTGGTGTATCAGGTATGGCTGTGGTGTATAGGGTATGGCTGTGGTGTATAGGGTATGGCTGTGGTGTAGAGGGTATGGCTGTGGTGTATAGGGTATGGCTGTGTTGTAGAGGGTATGGCTGTGGTGTATAGGGTATGGCTGTGGTGTATAGGGTATGGCTGTGGTGTATAGGGTAGGGCTGTGGTGTATAGGGTATGGCTGTGGTGTATAGGGTAGGGCTGTGGTGTATAGGGTAGGGCTGTGGTGTATAGGGTATGGTTGTGGTGTATACGGTATGGCTGTGGTGTATAGGGTATGGCTGTGGTATATAGGGTAGGGCTGTGGTGTATAGGGTATGGCTGTGGTGTATAGGGTAGGGCTGTGGTGTATAGGGTATGGCAGTGGTGTAGAGGGTATGGCTGTGGTGTATAGGGTATGGCTGTGTTGTAGAGGGTATGGCTGTGGTGTATAGGGTAGGGCTGTGGTGTAGAGGGTATGGCTGTGGTGTATAGGGTATGGTTGTGGTGTATAGGGTAGGGCTGTTGTGTATAGGGTATGGCTGTGGTGTATAGGGTATGGCTGTGGTGTATAGGGTAGGGCTGTGGTGTATAGGGTAGGGCTGTGGTGTATAGGGTATGGCTGTGGTGTATAGGGTAGGGCTGTGGTGTATAGGGTATGGATGTGGTGTATAGGGTAGGGCTGTGGTGTATAGGGTATGGCTGTGGTGTATAGGGTACGGCTGTGGTGTATAGGGTATGGATGTGGTGTATAGGGTAGGGCTGTGGTGTATAGGGTAGGGCTGTGGTGTATAGGGTAGGGCTGTGGTGTATAGGGTAGGGCTGTGGTGTATAGGGTATGGATGTGGTGTATAGGGTAGGGCTGTGGTGTATAGGGTAGGGCTGTGGTGTATAGGGTAGGGTTGTGGTGTATAGGGTATGGATGTGGTGTATAGGGTAGGGCTGTGGTGTATAGGGTAGGGCTGTGGTGTATAGGGTAGGGCTGTGGTGTATATGGTATGGATGTGGTGTATAGGGTAGGGCTGTGGTGTATAGGGTAGGGCTGTGGTGTATAGGGTAGGGCTGTGGTGTATAGGGTATGGCTGTGGTGTATAGGGTATGGATGTGGTGTATAGGGTAGGGCTGTGGTGTATAGGGTTGGGCTGTGGTGTAGAGGGTATGGCGGTGGTGTATAGGGTATGGCTGTGGTGTATAGGATATGGATGTGGTGTATCGGGTATGGCTGTGGTGTATAGGGTATGGCTGTGGTGTATAGGGTATGGCTGTGGTGTATAGGATATGGCTGTGGTGTATAGGGTTGGGCTGTGGTGTATCGGGTATGGCTGTGGTGTATCGGGTATGGCTGTGGTGTAGGGTAGGGCTGTGGTGTATAGGGTATGGCTGTGGTGTATAGGGTTGGGCTGTGGTGTAGAGGGTATGGCTGTGGTGTATAGGGTATGGCTGTGGTGTATAGGATATGGATGTGGTGTATCGGGTATGGCTGTGGTGTATAGGGTAGGGCTGTGGTGTATAGGGTAGGGCTGTGGTGTATAGGGTAGGGCTGTGGTGTATAGGATATGGATGTGGTGTATCAGGTATGGCTGTGGTGTAGAGGGTATGGCTGTGGTGTAGAGGGTATGGCTGTGGTGTATATGGTATGGATGTGGTGTATAGGGTATGGCTGTGGTGTATAGGGTAGGGCTGTGGTGTATGGGGTATGGATGTGGTGTATAGGGTAGGGCTGTGGTGTATAGGGTATGGCTGTGGTGTATAGGGTAGGGCTGTGGTGTATAGGATATGGATGTGGTGTATCGGGTATGGCTGTGGTGTAGAGGGTATGGCTGTGGTGTAGAGGGTATGGCTGTGGTGTATATGGTATGGATGTGGAGTATAGGGTATGGCTGTGGTGTATAGGGTAGGGCTGTGGTGTATGGGGTATGGATGTGGTGTATCGGGTATGGATGTGGTGTATCGGGTATGGCTGTGGTGTATAGGGTAGGGCTGTGGTGTATAGGGTAGGGCTGTGGTGTATAGGGTAGGGCTGTGGTGTATAGGGTATGGCTGTGGTGTATAGGGTAGGGCTGTGGTGTATCGGGTATGGATGTGGTGTATCGGGTAGGGCTGTGGTGTATAGGGTAGGGCTGTGGTGTATAGGGTATGGCTGTGGTGTATAGAGTATGGCTGTGGTGTATAGGGTATGGCTGTGGTGTATAGGGTAGGGCTGTGGTGTATAGGGTATGGCTGTGGTGTAGAGGGTATGGCTGTGGTGTAGAGGGTATGGCTGTGGTGTATAGGGTATGGCTGTGGTGTATCGGGTATGGCTGTGTTGTATAGGGTATGGCTGTGGTGTATAGGGTATGGATGTGGTGTATAGGGTATGGCTGTGGTGTATCGGGTATGGCTGTGGTGTATCGGGTATGGCTGTGGTGTATCGGGTATGGCTGTGGTGTATAGGGTAGGGCTGTGGTGTATACGGTATGGCTGTGGTGTATAGGGTATGGCTGTGGTGTATAGGGTATGGATGTGGTGTATAGGGTATGGCTGTGGTGTATACAGTATGGCTGTGGTGTATACGGTATGGCTGTGGTGTATAGGGTATGGCTGTGGTGTATAGGGTATGGATGTGGTGTATAGGGTATGGATGTGGTGTATAGGGTATGGATGTGGTGTATCGGGTATGGATGTGGTGTATCGGGTATGGCTGTGGTGTATAGGGTATGGTTGTGGTGTATAGGATATGGCTGTGGTGTATAGGGTATGGATGTGGTGTATAGGGTATGGCTGTGGTGTATCGGGTATGGCTGTGGTGTATAGGGTATGGCTGTGGTGTATAGGGTAGGGCTGTGGTGTATAGGGTATGGCTGTGGTGTATAGGGTATGGCTGTGATGTATAGGGTATGGGTGTGGTGTATAGGGCAGGGATGAAAGGGCCAGGACTGTATGGCGCATGAGGCGGGTATGGCTGTGGTGTATAGGGGAGGGATGCAAGGGCCCTGACTGAATGGCGCATGAGGCGGTTATGGCTGTGGTGTATAGGGTATGGCTGTGGTGTATAGGGTATGGCTGTGTTGTATAGGGTAGGGCTGTGGTGTATAGGGTATGGCTGTGGTGTATAGGGTATGGATGTGGTGTATAGGGTATGGCTGTGATGTATAGGGTATGGATGTGGTGTATAGGGTATGGCTGTGGTGTATAGGGTATGGCTGTGGTGTATAGGGTATGGATGTGGTGTATAGGGTATGGATGTGGTGTATCGGGTATGGCTGTGGTGTATAGGGTATGGATGTGGTGTATAGGGTATGGCTGTGGTGTATCGGGTATGGCTGTGGTGTATAGGGTATGGCTGTGGTGTATAGGGTAGGGCTGTGGTGTATAGGGTATGGCTGTGGTGTATAGGGTATGGCTGTGGTGTATAGAGTATGGCTGTGGTGTATAGGGCAGGGATGCAAGGGCCCGGACTGTATGGCGCATGAGGCGGGTATGGCTGTGGTGTATAGGGGAGGGATGCAAGGGCCCTGACTGAATGGCGCATGAGGCGGGTATGGCTGTGGTGTAGAGGGTATGGCTGTGGTGTATAGGGTATGGATGTGGTGTATAGGGTATGGCTGTGGTGTAGAGGGTATGGCTGTGGTGTATAGGGTAGGGATGCAAGGGCCCTGACTGTATGGCGCATGAGGCAGGTATGGCTGTGGTGTAAAGGGTATGGCTGTGGTGTATAGGATATGGCTGTGGTGTATAGGGTAGGGCTGTGGTGTATAGGGTAGGGCTGTGGTGTATAGGGTATGGCTGTGGTGTATAGGGTATGGCTGTGTTGTATAGGGTAGGGCTGTGGTGTAGAGGGTATGGCTGTGGTGTATAGGGTATGGATGTGGTGTGGTGTATAGGGTATGGATGTGGTGTATAGGGTATGGCTGTGGTGTATAGGGTATGGATGTGGTGTATAGGGTATGGCTGTGGTGTATAGGGTGCGGATGTGGTGTATAGGGTATGGCTGTGGTGTATAGGGTATGGCTGTGGTGTATAGGGTATGGCTGTGTTGTATAGGGTAGGGCTGTGGTGTAGAGGGTATGGCTGTGTTGTATAGGGTATGGATGTGGTGTATAGGGTATGGCGCATGAGGCGGGTATGGATGTGGTGTATAGGGTATGGCTGTGGTGTAGAGGGTATGGCTGTGGTGTATAGGGTATGGCTGTGTTGTATAGGGTATGGATGTGATGTATCGGGTATGGCTGTGGTGTATAGGGTATGGCTGTGGTGTATAGGGTAGGGCTGTGGTGTATAGGGTATGGCTGTGGTGTATAGGGTATGGCTGTGTTGTATAGAGTAGGGCTGAGGTGTAGAGGGTAGGGCTGTGGTGTATAGGGTAGGGATGTGGTGTATAGGGTATGGATGTGGTGTATAGGGTATGGCTGTGGTGTATAGGTATGGCTGTGGTGTATAGGGTATGGCTGTGGTGTATAGGGTATGGCTGTGGTGTATAGGGTATGGATGTGGTGTATAGGGTATGGCTGTGGTGTAGAGGGTATGGCTGTGTTGTATAGGGTAGGGCTGTGGTGTAGAGGGTATGGCTGTGGTGTATAGGGTATGGCTGTGGTGTAGAGGGTATGGCTGTGGTGTATAGGGTATGGCGGTGGTGTATAGGGTATGGCTGTGGTGTAGAGGGTATGGCTGTGGTGTATAGGGTAGGGCTGTGGTGTAGAGGGTATGGCTGTGGTGTATCAGGTATGGCTGTGGTGTATCAGGTATGGCTGTGGTGTATAGGGTATGGCTGTGGTGTATAGGGTATGGCTGTGGTGTAGAGGGTATGGCTGTGGTGTATAGGGTATGGCTGTGTTGTAGAGGGTATGGCTGTGGTATATAGGGTATGGCTGTGGTGTATAGGGTATGGATGTGGTGTATAGGGTAGGGCTGTGGTGTATAGGGTATGGTTGTGGTGTATACGGTATGGCTGTGGTGTATAGGGTATGGCTGTGGTGTATAGGGTAGGGCTGTGGTGTATAGGGTATGGCTGTGGTGTATAGGGTAGGGCTGTGGTGTATAGGGTAGGGCTGTGGTTTATAGGGTATGGCTGTGGTGTAGAGGGTATGGCTGTGGTGTAGAGGGTATGGCTGTGGTGTATAGGGTATGGCTGTGGTGTATAGGGTATGGCTGTGGTGTATAGGGTAGGGCTGTGGTGTAGAGGGTAGGGCTGTGGTGTATAGGGTAGGGCTGTTGTGTATAGGGTATGGCTGTGGTGTATAGGGTATGCCTGTGGTGTATAGGGTATGGCTGTGGTGTATAGGGTAGGGCTGTGGTGTATAGGGTATGGCTGTGGTGTATAGGGTAGGGATGTGGTGTATAGGGTAGGGCTGTGGTGTATAGGGGAGGGCTGTGGTGTATAGGGTAGGGCTGTGGTGTATAGGGTATGGCTGTGGTGTAGAGGGTACGGCTGTGGTGTATAGGGTACGGCTGTGGTGTATAGGGTATGGCTGTGGTGTATAGGGTATGGATGTGGTGTATAGGGTAGGGCTGTGGTGTATAGGGTAGGGCTGTGGTGTATAGGGTATGGCTGTGGTGTATAGGGTATGGATGTGGTGTATAGGGTAGGGCTGTGGTGTATAGGGTAGGGTTGTGGTGTATAGGGTATGGATGTGGTGTATAGGATAGGGCTGTGGTGTATAGGGTAGGGCTGTGGTGTATAGGGTAGGGCTGTGGTGTATAGGGTAGGGCTGTGGTGTATAGGGTATGGCTGTGGTGGGTAGGGCTGTGGTGTATGGGGTATGGGTGTGGTGTATGGGGTATGGGTGTGGTGTATCGGGTATGGATGTGGTGTATCGGGTAGGGCTGTGGTGTATAGGGTAGGGCTGTGGTGTATAGGGTATGGCTGTGGTGTATAGGGTAGGGCTGTGGTGTATAGGGTATGGCTGTGGTGTATAGGGTAGGGCTGTGGTGTATAGGGTAGGGCTGTGGTGTATAGGGTAGGGCTATGGTGTATAGGATATGGATGTAGTGTATCGGGTATGGCTGTGGTGTATAGGATATGGATGTGGTGTATAAGGTATGGATGTGGTGTATAGGGTATGGCTGTGGTGTATAGGGTATGGCTGTGGTGTAGAGGGTATGGCTGTGGTGTAGAGGGTATGGCTGTGGTGTATATGGCATGGATGTGGTGTATAGGGTATGCTGTGGTGTAGAGGGTAGGGCTGTGGTGTATGTGGTATGGATGTGGTGTATCGGGTATGGATGTGGTGTATCGGGTATGGCTGTGGTGTATACGATATGGATGTGGTGTATAGGGTATGGCTTTGGTGTATAGGGTAGGGCTGTGGTGTATAGGGTAGGGCTGTGGTGTATAGGGTATGGCTGTGGTGTATAGGGTAGGGCTGTGGTGTATAGGGTAGGGCTGTGGTGTATAGGGTATGGCTGTGGTGTATAGGGTATGGCTGTGGTGTATAGGGTATGGCTGTGGTGTATAGGGTAGGGCTGTGGTGTATAGGGTATGGCTGTGGTGTATAGGGTAGGGCTGTGGTGTATAGGATATGGATGTGGTGTATCGGGTATGGCTGTGGTGTATAGGATATGGAGTATAGGGTATGGCTGTGGTGTATAGGGTATGGCTGTGGTGTATGGGGTATGGGTGTGGTGTATGGGGTATGGGTGTGGTGTATCGGGTATGGATGTGGTGTATCGGGTAGGGCTGTGGTGTATAGGGTAGGGCTGTGGTGTATAGGGTATGGCTGTGGTGTATAGGGTAGGGCTGTGGTGTATAGGATATGGATGTGGTGTATCCGGTATGGCTGTGGTGTATAGGATATGGATGTGGTGTATAGGGTAGGGCTGTGGTGTATAGGGTAGGGCTGTGGTGTATAGGGTAGGGCTGTGGTGTATAGGGTAGGGCTGTGGTGTATGGGGTATGGGTGTGGTGTATGGGTGTGGTGTATCGGGTATGGATGTGGTGTATCGGGTAGGGCTGTGGTGTATAGGGTAGGGCTGTGGTGTATAGGGTATGGCTGTGGTGTATAGGGTAGGGCTGTGGTGTATAGGGTATGGCTGTGGTGTATAGGGTAGGGCTGTGGTGTATAGGGTAGGGCTGTGGTGTATAGGGTATGGCTGTGGTGTATAGGGTAGGGCTGTGGTGTATAGGGTATGGCTGTGGTGTATAGGGTATGGCTGTGGTGTATAGGGTATGGATGTGGTGTATCGGGTATGGGTGTGGTGTATCAGGTATGGCTGTGGTGTATAGGGTAGGGCTGTGGTGTATAGGGTAGGGCTGTGGTGTATAGGGTAGGGCTGTGGTGTATAGGATATGGATGTGGTGTATCGGGTATGGCTGTGGTGTATAGGATATGGATGTGGTGTATCGGGTATGGCTGTGGTGTATAGGATATGGATGTGGTGTATAGGGTATGGCTTTGGTGTATAGGGTAGGGCTGTGGTGTATAGGGTAGGGCTGTGGTGTATAGGGTAGGGCTGTGGTGTATAGGGTAGGGCTGTTGTGTATAGGGTAGGGCTGTGGTGTATAGGGTGGGGCTGTGGTGTATAGGGTATGGCTGTGGTGTATAGGGTATGGATGTGGTGTATAGGGTATGGCTGTGGTGTATAGGGTAGGGCTGTGGTGTATAGGGTATGGCTGTGGTGTATAGGGTAGGGCTGTGGTGTATAGGGTATGGCTGTGGTGTATAGGGTAGGGCTGTGGTGTATAGGGTAGGGCTGTGGTGTATAGGATATGGATGTGGTGTATCGGGTATGGCTGTGGTGTATAGGATATGGAGTATAGGGTATGGCTGTGGTGTATAGGGTAGGGCTGTGGTGTATCGGGTAGGGCTGTGGTGTATAGGGTATGGCTGTGGTGTATAGGGTAGGGCTGTGGTGTATAGGATATGGATGTGGTGTATCGGGTATGGCTGTGGTGTATAGGGTATGGCTGTGGTGTATAGGGTATGGCTGTGGTGTATAGGGTATGGCTGTGGTGTATAGGGTATGGCTGTGGTGTATAGGGTATGGCTGTGGTGTATAGGGTATGGCTGTGGTGTATAGGGTATGGATGTGGTGTATAGGGTATGGATGTGGTGTATCGGGTATGGCTGTGGTGTATAGGGTATGGTTGTGGTGTATAGGATATGGCTGTGGTGTATAGGGTATGGATGTGGTGTATAGGGTATGGCTGTGGTGTATCGGGTATGGCTGTGGTGTATAGGGTATGGCTGTGGTGTATAGGATAGGGCTGTGGTGTATAGGGTATGGCTGTGGTGTATAGGTATGGCTGTGGTGTATAGGGTATGGGTGTGGTGTATAGGGCAGGGATGCAAGGGCCCGGACTGTATGGCGCATGAGGCGGGTATGGCTGTGGTGTATAGGGGAGGGATGCAAGGGCCCTGACTGAATGGCGCATGAGGCGGGTATGGCTGTGGTGTAGAGGGTATGGCTGTGGTGTATAGGGTATGGATGTGGTGTATAGGGTATGGCTGTGGTGTAGAGGGTATGGCTGTGCTGTATAGGGTATGGCTGTGCTGTATAGGGTATGGCTGTGTTGTATAGGGTAGGGCTGTGGTGTATAGGGTATGGCTGTGGTGTATAGGGTATGGATGTGGTGTATAGGGTATGGCTGTGGTGTATAGGGTATGGATGTGGTGTATAGGGTATGGCTGTGGTGTATAGGGTATAGATGTGGTGTATAGGGTATGGCTGTGGTGTATAGGGTAGGGATGCAAGGGCCCTGACTGTATGGCGCATGAGGCGGTTATGGGTGTGGTGTATAGGGTATGGCTGTGGTGTATAGGATATGGCTGTGGTGTATAGGGTAGGGCTGTTGTGTATAGGATATGGCTGTGGTGTATAGGGTATGGATGTGGTGTATCGGGTATGGCTGTGGTGTATAGGGTATGGCTGTGGTGTATAGGGTATGGCTGTGGTGTATAGGGTATGGCTGTGGTGTATAGGGTATGGATGTGGTGTATAGGGTATGGATGTGGTGTATAGGGTATGGCTGTGGTGTATAGGGTATGGATGTGGTGTATCGGGTATGGCTGTGGTGTATCGGGTATGGCTGTGGTGTATCGGGTATGGATGTGGTGTATAGGGTATGGCTGTGGTGTATCGGGTAGGGCTGTGGTGTATAGGGTAGGGCTGTGGTGTATAGGGTAGGGCTGTGGTGTATACGGTATGGCTGTGGTGTATAGGGTATGGCTGTGGTGTATAGGGTATGGATGTGGTGTATCGGGTATGGCTGTGGTGTATAGGGTATGGCTGTGGTGTATAGGGTATGGCTGTGGTGTATAGGGTATGGATGTGGTGTATCGGGTATGGCTGTGGTGTATAGGGTATGGTTGTGGTGTATAGGATATGGCTGTGGTGTATAGGGTATGGATGTGGTGTATAGGGTATGGCTGTGGTGTATCGGGTATGGCTGTGGTGTATAGGGTAGGGCTGTGGTGTATAGGGTATGGCTGTGGTGTATAGGGTATGGCTGTGGTGTATAGGGTATGGGTGTGGTGTATAGGGCAGGGATGCAAGGGCCCGGACTGTATGGCGCATGAGGCGGGAATGGCTGTGGTGTATAGGGGAGGGATGCAAGGGCCCTGACTGAATGGCGCATGAGGCGGGTATGGCTGTGGTGTAGAGGGTATGGCTGTGGTGTATAGGGTATGGATGTGCTGTATAGGGTATGGCTGTGGTGTAGAGGGTATGGCTGTGCTGTATAGGGTATGGCTGTGCTGTATAGGGTATGGCTGTGGTGTATAGGGTATGGCTGTGGTGTATAGGGTATGGCTGTGGTGTATAGGTATGGATGTGGTGTATAGGGTATGGGTGTGGTGTATAGGGTATGGGTGTGGTGTATAGGGTATGGCTGTGGTGTATAGGGTATGGCTGTGGTGTATAGGGTATGGCTGTGGTGTAGAGGGTATGGCTGTGGTGTATAGGGTATGGATGTGGTGTATCGGGTATGGCTGTGGTGTATAGCGTAGGGCTGTGGTGTATAGGGTATGGCTGTGGTGTATAGGGTATGGCTGTGGTGTATAGGGTATGGATGTGGTGTATAGGGTATGGATGTGGTGTATAGGGTATGGATGTGGTGTATAGGGTATGGCTGTGGTGTATAGGGTATGGATGTGGTGTATAGGGTATGGCTGTGGTGTATAGGGTAGGGCTGTGGTGTATAGGGTATGGCTGTGGTGTATAGGGTATGGATGTGGTGTATCGGGTATGGCTGTGGTGTATAGGGTATGGCTGTGGTGTATAGGGTAGGGCTGTGGTGTATAGGGTATGGATGTGTTGTATCGGGTATGGCTGTGGTGTATCGGGTATGGCTGTGTTGTATAGGGTATGGCTGTGGTGTATAGGGTATGGATGTGGTGTATAGGGTATGGCTGTGGTGTATCGGGTATGGCTGTGGTGTATCGGGTATGGCTGTGGTGTATAGGGTAGGGCTGTGGTGTATACGGTATGGCTGTGGTGTATAGGGTATGGCTGTGGTGTATAGGGTATGGATGTTGTGTATCGGGTATGGATGTGGTGTATGGAGTATGGCTGTGGTGTATAGGGTATGGCTGTGGTGTATAGGGTATGGCTGTGGTGTATAGGGTATGGATGTGGTGTATAGGGTATGGATGTGGTGTATAGGGTATGGATGTGGTGTATAGGGTATGGATGTGGTGTATCGGGTATGGATGTGGTGTATCGGGTATGGCTGTGGTGTATAGGGTATGGTTGTGGTGTATAGGATATGGCTGTGGTGTATAGGGTATGGATGTGGTGTATAGGGTATGGCTGTGGTATATCGGGTATGGCTGTGGTGTATCGGGTATGGCTGTGGTGTATAGGGTATGGCTGTGGTGTATAGGGTAGGGCTGTGGTGTATAGGGTATGGCTGTGGTGTATAGGGTATGGCTGTGATGTATAGGGTATGGGTGTGGTGTATAGGGCAGGGATGAAAGGGCCCGGACTGTATGGCGCATAAGGCGGGTATGGCTGTGGTGTATAGGGGAGGGATGCAAGGGCCCTGACTGAATGGCGCATGAGGCGGGTATGGCTGTGGTGTATAGGGTATGGCTGTGGTGTATAGGGTATGGCTGTGTTGTATAGGGTAGGGCTGTGGTGTATAGGGTATGGCTGTGGTGTATAGGGTATGGATGTGGTGTATAGGGTATGGCTGTGGTGTATAGGGTATGGATGTGGTGTATAGGGTATGGCTGTGGTGTATAGGGTATGGCTGTGGTGTATAGGGTATGGATGTGGTGTATAGGGTATGGATGTGGTGTATCGGGTATGGCTGTGGTGTATAGGGTATGGTTGTGGTGTATAGGATATGGCTGTGGTGTATAGGGTATGGATGTGGTGTATAGGGTATGGATGTGGTGTATAGGGTATGGCTGTGGTGTATCGGGTATGGCTGTGGTGTATAGGGTATGGCTGTGGTGTATAGGGTAGGGCTGTGGTGTATAGGGTATGGCTGTGGTGTATAGGGTATGGCTGTGGTGTATAGGGTATGGGTGTGGTGTATAGGGCAGGGATGCAAGGGCCCGGACTGTATGGCGCATGAGGCGGGTATGGCTGTGGTGTATAGGGGAGGGATGCAAGGGCCCTGACTGAATGGCGCATGAGGCGGGTATGGCTGTGGTGTAGAGGGTATGGCTGTGGTGTATAGGGTATGGATGTGGTATATAGGGTATGGCTGTGGTGTATAGGGTATGGCTGTGGTGTATAGGGTATGGCTGTGGTGTATAGGGTATGGCTGTGGTGTATAGGGTATGGATGTGGTGTATAGGGTATGGCTGTGGTGTATCGGGTATGGCTGTGGTGTATCAGGTATGGCTGTGGTGTATCGGGTATGGCTGTGGTGTATAGGGTATGGCTGTGGTGTATCGGGTATGGCTGTGGTGTATCGGGTATGGCTGTGGTGTATCGGGTATGGCTGTGTTGTATAGGGTAGGGCTGTGGTGTATAGGGTAGGGCTGTGGTGTATAGGGTATGGCTGTGGTGTATAGGGTATGGCTGTGGTGTATAGGGTATGGATGTGGTGTATAGGGTATGGCTGTGGTGTATAGGGTAGGGATGCAAGGGCCCCGACTGTATGGCGCATGAGGCGGGTATGGCTGTGGTGTATAGGGTAGGGATGCAAGGGCCCTGACTGTATGGTGCGTGAGGCGGGTATGGCTGTGGTGTATAGGGGAGGGATGCAAGGGCCCTGACTGTATGGTGCATGAGGCGGGTATTGCTGTGGTGTATAGGGGAGGGATGCAAGGGCCCTGACTGAATGGTGCATGAGGCAAGTATGGCTGTGGTGTATAGGGTATGGCTGTGGTGTATCTGGTATGGCTGTGGTGTATAGGGTATGGCTGTGGTGTATAGGGTATGGCTGTGGTGTATAGGGTAGGGATGCAAGGGCCCTGACTGTATGGCGCATGAGGCAGGTATGGCTGTGGTGTAAAGGGTATGGCTGTGGTGTATAGGATATGGCTGTGGTGTATAGGGTAGGGCTGTGGTGTATAGGGTAGGGCTGTGGTGTATAGGGTATGGCTGTGGTGTATAGGGTATGGCTGTGTTGTATAGGGTAGGGCTGTGGTGTAGAGGGTATGGCTGTGGTGTATAGGGTATGGATGTGGTGTGGTGTATAGGGTATGGATGTGGTGTATAGGGTATGGCTGTGGTGTATAGGGTATGGATGTGGTGTATAGGGTATGGCTGTGGTGTATAGGGTGCGGATGTGGTGTATAGGGTATGGCTGTGGTGTATAGGGTATGGCTGTGGTGTATAGGGTATGGCTGTGGTGTATAGGATATGGCTGTGTTGTATAGGGTAGGGCTGTGGTGTAGAGGGTATGGCTGTGTTGTATAGGGTATGGATGTGGTGTATAGGGTATGGCGCATGAGGCGGGTATGGATGTGGTGTATAGGGTATGGCTGTGGTGTAGAGGGTATGGCTGTGGTGTATAGGGTATGGCTGTGGTGTATAGGGTATGGCTGTGGTGTATAGGGTATGGATGTGATGTATCGGGTATGGCTGTGGTGTATAGGGTATGGCTGTGGTGTATAGGGTAGGGCTGTGGTGTATAGGGTATGGCTGTGGTGTATAGGGTATGGCTGTGTTGTATAGAGTAGGGCTGAGGTGTAGAGGGTAGGGCTGTGGTGTATAGGGTAGGGATGTGGTGTATAGGGTATGGCTGTGGTGTATAGGGTATGGCTGTGTTGTATAGAGTAGGGCTGAGGTGTAGAGGGTAGGGCTGTGGTGTATAGGGTAGGGATGTGGTGTATAGGGTATGGCTGTGGTGTATAGGGTATGGCTGTGGTGTATAGGGTATGGATGTGGTGTATAGGGTATGGCTGTGGTGTATAGGTATGGATGTGGTGTATAGGGTATGGCTGTGGTGTAGAGGGTATGGCTGTGGTGTATAGGGTATGGATGTGGTGTATAGGGTATGGCTGTGGTGTAGAGGGTATGGCTGTGTTGTATAGGGTAGGGCTGTGGTGTAGAGGGTATGGCTGTGGTGTATAGGGTAGGGCTGTGGTGTATAGGGTAGGGCTGTGGTGTATAGGGTAGGGCTGTGGTGTATAGGGTACGGCTGTGGTGTAGAGGGTACGGCTGTGGTGTATAGGGTACAGCTGTGGTGTATAGGGTATGGCTGTGGTGTATAGGGTATGGATGTGGTGTATAGGGTAGGGCTGTGGTGTATAGGGTAGGGCTGTGGTGTATAGGGTATGGATGTGGTGTATAGGGTAGGGCTGTGGTGTATAGGGTAGGGCTGTGGTGTATAGGGTAGGGTTGTGGTGTATAGGGTATGGATGTGGTGTATAGGGTAGGGCTGTGGTGTATAGGGTAGGGCTGTGGTGTATATGGTATGGATGTGGTGTATAGGGTAGGGCTGTGGTGTATAGGGTAGGGCTGTGGTGTATAGGGTATGGCTGTGGTGTATAGGGTATGGATGTGGTGTATAGGGTAGGGCTGTGGTGTATAGGGTTGGGCTGTGGTGTAGAGGGTATGGCGGTGGTGTATAGGGTATGGCTGTGGTGTATAGGATATGGATGTGGTGTATCGGGTATGGCTGTGGTGTATAGGGTATGGCTGTGGTGTATAGGGTATGGCTGTGGTGTATAGGATATGGCTGTGGTGTATAGGGTTGGGCTGTGGTGTATAGGGTATGGCTGTGGTGTATCGGGTATGGCTGTGGTGTATCGGGTATGGCTGTGGTGTAGGGTAGGGCTGTGGTGTATAGGGTATGGCTGTGGTGTATAGGGTTGGGCTGTGGTGTAGAGGGTATGGCTGTGGTGTATAGGGTATGGCTGTGGTGTATAGGATATGGATGTGGTGTATCGGGTATGGCTATGGTGTATAGGGTAGGGCTGTGGTGTATAGGGTAGGGCTGTGGTGTATAGGATATGGATGTGGTGTATCAGGTATGGCTGTGGTGTAGAGGGTATGGCTGTGGTGTAGAGGGTATGGCTGTGGTGTATATGGTATGGATGTGGTGTATAGGGTATGGCTGTGGTGTATAGGGTAGGGCTGTGGTGTATGGGGTATGGATGTGGTGTATAGGGTAGGGCTGTGGTGTATAGGGTATGGCTGTGGTGTATAGGGTAGGGCTGTGGTGTATAGGATATGGATGTGGTGTATCGGGTATGGCTGTGGTGTAGAGGGTATGGCTGTGGTGTAGAGGGTATGGCTGTGGTGTATATGGTATGGATGTGGTGTATAGGGTATGGCTGTGGTGTATAGGGTAGGGCTGTGGTGTATGGGGTATGGATGTGGTGTATCGGGTATGGATGTGGTGTATCGGGTATGGCTGTGGTGTATAGGGTAGGGCTGTGGTGTATAGGGTAGGGCTGTGGTGTATAGGGTAGGGCTGTGGTGTATAGGGTATGGCTGTGGTGTATAGGGTAGGGCTGTGGTGTATCGGGTATGGATGTGGTGTATCGGGTAGGGCTGTGGTGTATCGGGTAGGGCTGTGGTGTATAGGGTATGGCTGTGGTGTATAGAGCATGGCTGTGGTGTATAGGGTAGGGCTGTGGTGTATAGGGTATGGCTGTGGTGTATAGGGTAGGGCTGTGGTGTATAGGGTATGGCTGTGGTGTAGAGGGTATGGCTGTGGTGTAGAGGGTATGGCTGTGGTGTATAGGGTATGGCTGTGGTGTATCGGGTATGGCTGTGTTGTATAGGGTATGGCTGTGGTGTATAGGGTATGGATGTGGTGTATAGGGTATGGCTGTGGTGTATCGGGTATGGCTGTGGTGTATCGGGTATGGCTGTGGTGTATCGGGTATGGCTGTGGTGTATCGGGTATGGCTGTGGTGTATAGGGTAGGGCTGTGGTGTATACGGTATGGCTGTGGTGTATAGGGTATGGCTGTGGTGTATAGGATATGGATGTGGTGTATAGGGTATGGCTGTGGTGTATACGGTATGGCTGTGGTGTATACGGTATGGCTGTGGTGTATAGGGTATGGCTGTGGTGTATAGGGTATGGATGTGGTGTATAGGGTATGGATGTGGTGTATCGGGTATGGATGTGGTGTATCGGGTATGGCTGTGGTGTATAGGGTATGGTTGTGGTGTATAGGATATGGCTGTGGTGTATAGGGTATGGATGTGGTGTATAGGGTATGGCTGTGGTGTATCGGGTATGGCTGTGGTGTATAGGGTATGGCTGTGGTGTATAGGGTAGGGCTGTGGTGTATAGGGTATGGCTGTGGTGTATAGGGTATGGCTGTGATGTATAGGGTATGGGTGTGGTGTATAGGGCAGGGATGAAAGGGCCCGGACTGTATGGCGCATGAGGCGGGTATGGCTGTGGTGTATAGGGGAGGGATGCAAGGGCCCTGACTGAATGGCGCATGAGGCGGGTATGGCTGTGGTGTATAGGGTATGGCTGTGGTGTATAGGGTATGGCTGTGTTGTATAGGGTAGGGCTGTGGTGTAAAGGGTATGGCTGTGGTGTATAGGGTATGGATGTGGTGTATAGGGTATGGCTGTGATGTATAGGGTATGGATGTGGTGTATAGGGTATGGCTGTGGTGTATAGGGTATGGCTGTGGTGTATAGGGTATGGATGTGGTGTATAGGGTATGGATGTGGTGTATCGGGTATGGCTGTGGTGTATAGGGTATGGTTGTGGTGTATAGGATATGGCTGTGGTGTATAGGGTATGGATGTGGTGTATAGGGTATGGCTGTGGTGTATCGGGTATGGCTGTGGTGTATAGGGTAGGGCTGTGGTGTATAGGGTATGGCTGTGGTGTATAGGGTATGGCTGTGGTGTATAGAGTATGGCTGTGGTGTATAGGGCAGGGATGCAAGGGCCCGGACTGTATGGCGCATGAGGCGGGTATGGCTGTGGTGTATAGGGGAGGGATGCAAGGGCCCTGACTGAATGGCGCATGAGGCGGGTATGGCTGTGGTGTAGAGGGTATGGCTGTGGTGTATAGGGTATGGATGTGGTGTATAGGGTATGGCTGTGCTGCATAGGGTATGGCTGTGGTGTATAGGGTATGGCTGTGTTGTATAGGGTAGGGCTGTGGTGTATAGGGTATGGCTGTGGTGTATAGGGTATGGATGTGGTGTATAGGGTATGGCTGTGGTGTATAGGGTATGGCTGTGGAGTATAGGGTAGGATGTGGTATATAGGGTATGGCTGTGGTGTATAGGGTAGGGATGCAAGGGCCCTGACTGTATGGCGCATGAGGCGGTTATGGGTGTGGTGTATAGGGTATGGCTGTGGTGTATAGGATATGGCTGTGGTGTATAGGGTAGGGCTGTGGTGTATAGGGTATGGCTGTGGTGTATAGGGTATGGATGTGGTGTATCGGGTATGGCTGTGGTATATAGGGTATGGCTGTGGTGTATAGGGTATGGCTGTGGTGTATAGGGTATGGCTGTGGTGTATAGGGTATGGATGTGGTGTATAGGGTATGGCTGTGGTGTATAGGGTATGGATGTGGTGTATAGGGTATGGCTGTGGTGTATCGGGTATGGCTGTGGTGTATCGGGTATGGCTGTGGTGTATAGGGTATGGCTGTGGTGTATAGGGTATGGATGTGGTGTATAGGGTATGGCTGTGGTGTATCGGGTATGGCTGTGGTGTATCGGGTATGGCTGTGGTGTATCGGGTATGGCTGTGTTGTATAGGGTAGGGCTGTGGTGTATAGGGTAGGGCTGTGGTGTATAGGGTATGGCTGTGGTGTATAGGGTATGGCTGTGGTGTATAGGGTATGGATGTGGTGTATAGGGTATGGCTGTGGTGTATAGGGTAGGGATGCAAGGGCCCCGACTGTATGGCGCATGAGGCGGGTATGGCTGTGGTGTATAGGGTAGGGATGCAAGGGCCCTGACTGTATGGTGCGTGAGGCGGGTATGGCTGTGGTGTATAGGGGAGGGATGCAAGGGCCCTGACTGTATGGTGCATGAGGCGGGTATTGCTGTGGTGTATAGGGGAGGGATGCAAGGGCCCTGACTGAATGGCGCATGAGGCAAGTATGGCTGTGGTGTATAGGGTATGGCTGTGGTGTATCTGGTATGGCTGTGGTGTATAGGGTATGGCTGTGGTGTATAGGGTATGGCTGTGGTGTATAGGGTAGGGATGCAAGGGCCCTGACTGTATGGCGCATGAGGCAGGTATGGCTGTGGTGTAAAGGGTATGGCTGTGGTGTATAGGATATGGCTGTGGTGTATAGGGTAGGGCTGTGGTGTATAGGGTAGGGCTGTGGTGTATAGGGTAGGGCTGTGGTGTATAGGGTATGGCTGTGTTGTATAGGGTAGGGCTGTGGTGTAGAGGGTATGGCTGTGGTGTATAGGGTATGGATGTGGTGTGGTGTATAGGGTATGGATGTGGTGTATAGGGTATGGCTGTGGTGTATAGGGTATGGATGTGGTGTATAGGGTATGGCTGTGGTGTATA
Organism: Lissotriton helveticus; assembly: GCF_964261635.1. Classification (NCBI taxonomy): domain Eukaryota; kingdom Metazoa; phylum Chordata; class Amphibia; order Caudata; family Salamandridae; genus Lissotriton; species Lissotriton helveticus. Next base: position 62,595 of record NW_027611658.1, on the reverse strand, counting down.
GGGTGCGGATGTGGTGTATAGGGTATGGCTGTGGTGTATAGGGTATGGCTGTGGTGTATAGGGTATGGCTGTGTTGTATAGGGTAGGGCTGTGGTGTAGAGGGTATGGCTGTGTTGTATAGGGTATGGATGTGGTGTATAGGGTATGGCGCATGAGGCGGGTATGGATGTGGTGTATAGGGTATGGCTGTGGTGTAGAGGGTATGGCTGTGGTGTATAGGGTATGGCTGTGGTGTATAGGGTATGGCTGTGTTGTATAGGGTATGGATGTGATGTATCGGGTATGGCTGTGGTGTATAGGGTATGGCTGTGGTGTATAGGGTAGGGCTGTGGTGTATAGGGTATGGCTGTGGTGTATAGGGTATGGCTGTGTTGTATAGAGTAGGGCTGAGGTGTAGAGGGTAGGGCTGTGGTGTATAGGGTAGGGATGTGGTGTATAGGGTATGGATGTGGTGAATAGGGTATGGATGTGGTGTATAGGGTATGGCTGTGGTGTATAGGTATGGCTGTGGTGTATAGGGTATGGCTGTGGTGTATAGGGTATGGCTGTGGTGTAGAGGGTATGGCTGTGGTGTATAGGGTATGGATGTGGTGTATAGGGTATGGCTGTGGTGTAGAGGGTATGGCTGTGTTGTATAGGGTAGGGCTGTGGTGTAGAGGGTATGGCTGTGGTGTATAGGGTATGGCTGTGGTGTAGAGGGTATGGCTGTGGTGTATAGGGTATGGCGGTGGTGTATAGGGTATGGCTGTGGTGTAGAGGGTATGGCTGTGGTGTATAGGGTAGGGCTGTGGTGTAGAGGGTATGGCTGTGGTGTATCAGGTATGGCTGTGGTGTATCAGGTATGGCTGTGGTGTATAGGGTATGGCTGTGGTGTAGAGGGTATGGCTGTGGTGTATAGGGTATGGCTGTGTTGTAGAGGGTATGGCTGTGGTATATAGGGTATGGCTGTGGTGTATAGGGTATGGATGTGGTGTATAGGGTAGGGCTGTGGTGTATAGGGTATGGTTGTGGTGTATAGGGTATGGCTGTGGTGTATAGGGTAGGGCTGTGGTGTATAGGGTAGGGCTGTGGTGTATAGGGTATGGCTGTGGTGTATAGGGTAGGGCTGTGGTGTATAGGGTAGGGCTGTGGTGTATAGGGTATGGCTGTGGTGTAGAGGGTATGGCTGTGGTGTAGAGGGTATGGCTGTGGTGTAGAGGGTATGGCTGTGGTGTATAGGGTATGGCTGTGGTGTATAGGGTAGGGCTGTGGTGTATAGGGTAGGGCTGTTGTGTATAGGGTATGGCTGTGGTGTATAGGGTATGGCTGTGGTGTATAGGGTATGGCTGTGGTGTATAGGGTAGGGCTGTGGTGTATAGGGTATGGCTGTGGTGTATAGGGTAGGGCTGTGGTGTATAGGGTAGGGATGTGGTGTATAGGGTAGGGCTGTGGTGTATAGGGTAGGGCTGTGGTGTATAGGGTAGGGCTGTGGTGTATAGGGTATGGCTGTGGTGTAGAGGGTACGGCTGTGGTGTATAGGGTACGGCTGTGGTGTATAGGGTATGGATGTGGTGTATAGGGTAGGGCTGTGGTGTATAGGGTAGGGCTGTGGTGTATAGGGTATGGCTGTGGTGTATAGGGTATGGATGTGGTGTATAGGGTAGGGCTGTGGTGTATAGGGTAGGGTTGTGGTGTATAGGGTATGGATGTGGTGTATAGGGTAGGGCTGTGGTGTATAGGGTAGGGCTGTGGTGTATAGGGTAGGGCTGTGGTGTATATGGTATGGATGTGGTGTATAGGGTAGGGCTGTGGTGTATAGGGTAGGGCTGTGGTGTATAGGGTAGGGCTGTGGTGTATAGGGTATGGCTGTGGTGTATAGGGTATGGATGTGGTGTATAGGGTAGGGCTGTGGTGTATAGGGTTGGGCTGTGGTGTAGAGGGTATGGCGGTGGTGTATAGGGTATGGCTGTGGTGTATAGGATATGGATGTGGTGTATTGGGTATGGCTGTGGTGTATAGGGTATGGCTGTGGTGTATAGGGTATGGCTGTGGTGTATAGGGTTGGGCTGTGGTGTATCGGGTATGGCTGTGGTGTATCGGGTATGGCTGTGGTGTAGGGTAGGGCTGTGGTGTAGGGTAGGGCTGTGGTGTATAGGGTATGGCTGTGGTGTATAGGGTTGGGCTGTGGTGTAGAGGGTATGGCTGTGGTGTATAGGGTAGGGCTGTGGTGTATAGGGTAGGGCTGTGGTGTATAGGGTATGGCTGTGGTGGGTAGGGCTGTGGTGTATGGGGTATGGGTGTGGTGTATGGGGTATGGGTGTGGTGTATCGGGTATGGATGTGGTGTATCGGGTAGGGCTGTGGTGTATAGGGTAGGGCTGTGGTGTAAAGGGTAGGGCTGTGGTGTATAGGGTATGGCTGTGGTGTATAGGGTAGGGCTGTGGTGTATAGGGTATGGCTGTGGTGTATAGGGTAGGGCTGTGGTGTATAGGGTAGGGCTGTGGTGTATAGGGTAGGGCTATGGTGTATAGGATATGGATGTAGTGTATCGGGTATGGCTGTGGTGTATAGGATATGGATGTGGTGTATAGGGTATGGATGTGGTGTATAGGGTATGGCTGTGGTGTATAGGGTATGGCTGTGGTGTAGAGGGTATGGCTGTGGTGTAGAGGGTATGGCTGTGGTGTATATGGCATGGATGTGGTGTATAGGGTATGGCTGTGGTGTAGAGGGTAGGGCTGTGGTGTATGTGGTATGGATGTGGTGTATCGGGTATGGATGTGGTGTATCGGGTATGGCTGTGGTGTATAGGATAGGGCTGTGGTATATAGGGTAGGGCTGTGGTGTATAGGGTAGGGCTGTGGTGTATAGGGTAGGGCTGTGGTGTATAGGATATGGATGTGGTGTATCGGGTATGGCTGTGGTGTATACGATATGGATGTGGTGTATAGGGTATGGCTTTGGTGTATAGGGTAGGGCTGTGGTGTATAGGGTAGGGCTGTGGTGTATAGGGTATGGCTGTGGTGTATAGGGTAGGGCTGTGGTGTATAGGGTAGGGCTGTGGTGTATAGGGTATGGCTGTGGTGTATAGGGTATGGCTGTGGTGTATAGGGTAGGGCTGTGGTGTATAGGGTATGGCTGTGGTGTATAGGGTAGGGCTGTGGTGTATAGGATATGGATGTGGTGTATCGGGTATGGCTGTGGTGTATAGGATATGGAGTATAGGGTATGGCTGTGGTGTATAGGGTATGGCTGTGGTGTATGGGGTATGGGTGTGGTGTATGGGGTATGGGTGTGGTGTATCGGGTATGGATGTGGTGTATCGGGTAGGGCTGTGGTGTATAGGGTAGGGCTGTGGTGTATAGGGTATGGCTGTGGTGTATAGGGTAGGGCTGTGGTGTATAGGATATGGATGTGGTGTATCCGGTATGGCTGTGGTGTATAGGATATGGATGTGGTATATAGGGTAGGGCTGTGGTGTATAGGGTAGGGCTGTGGTGTATAGGGTAGGGCTGTGGTGTATAGGGTAGGGCTGTGGTGTATGGGGTATGGGTGTGGTGTATGGGTGTGGTGTATCGGGTATGGATGTGGTGTATCGGGTAGGGCTGTGGTGTATAGGGTAGGGCTGTGGTGTATAGGGTATGGCTGTGGTGTATAGGGTAGGGCTGTGGTGTATAGGGTATGGCTGTGGTGTATAGGGTAGGGCTGTGGTGTATAGGGTAGGGCTGTGGTGTATAGGGTAGGGCTGTGGTGTATAGGGTATGGCTGTGGTGTATAGGGTAGGGCTGTGGTGTATAGGGTATGGCTGTGGTGTATAGGGTAGGGCTGTGGTGTATAGGGTAGGGCTGTGGTGTATAGGGTAGGGCTGTGGTGTATAGGGTATGGCTGTGGTGTATAGGGTAGGGCTGTGGTGTATAGGGTATGGCTGTGGTGTATAGGGTATGGATGTGGTGTATCGGGTATGGGTGTGGTGTATCAGGTATGGCTGTGGTGTATAGGGTAGGGCTGTGGTGTATAGGGTAGGGCTGTGGTGTATAGGGTAGGGCTGTGGTGTATAGGATATGGATGTGGTGTATCGGGTATGGCTGTGGTGTATAGGATATGGATGTGGTGTATCGGGTATGGCTGTGGTGTATAGGATATGGATGTGGTGTATAGGGTATGGCTTTGGTGTATAGGGTAGGGCTGTGGTGTATAGGGTAGGGCTGTGGTGTATAGGGTAGGGCTGTGGTGTATAGGGTAGGGCTGTGGTGTATAGGGTAGGGCTGTGGTGTATAGGGTGGGGCTGTGGTGTATAGGGTATGGCTGTGGTGTATAGGGTATGGATGTGGTGTATAGGGTATGGCTGTGGTGTATAGGGTAGGGCTGTGGTGTATAGGGTATGGCTGTGGTGTATAGGGTAGGGCTGTGGTGTATAGGGTAGGGCTGTGGTGTATAGGATATGGATGTGGTGTATCGGGTATGGCTGTGGTGTATAGGATATGGAGTATAGGGTATGGCTGTGGTGTATAGGGTAGGGCTGTGGTGTATCGGGTAGGGCTGTGGTGTATCGGGTATGGCTGTGGTGTATTGGTATGGCTGTGGTGTATAGGATATGGATGTGGTGTATAGGGTATGGCTGTGGTGTATAGGGTAGGGCTGTGGTGTATAGGGTAGGGCTGTGGTGTATAGGGTATGGCTGTGGTGTATAGGGTAGGGCTGTGGTGTATAGGGTATGGCTGTGGTGTATAGGGTAGGGCTGTGGTGTATAGGGTAGGGCTGTGGTGTATAGGGTATGGCTGTGGTGTATAGGGTATGGATGTGGTGTATAGGGTATGGCTGTGGTGTATAGGGTAGGGCTGTGGTGTATAGGGTAGGGCTGTGGTGTATAGGGTAGGGCTGTGGTGTATCGGGTATGGCTGTGGTGTATAGGATATGGATGTGGTGTATAGGGTAGGGCTGTGGTGTATAGGGTAGGGCTGTGGTGTATAGGGTAGGGCTGTGGTGTATAGGATATGGATGTGGTGTATCGGGTATGGCTGTGGTGTATAGGGTAGGGCTGTGGTGTATAGGATATGGATGTGGTGTATCGGGTATGGCTGTGGTGTATAGGATATGGATGTGGTGTATAGGGTAGGGCTGTGGTGTATAGGGTAGGGCTGTGGTGTATAGGGTATGGCTGTGGTGTATAGGGTAGGGCTGTGGTGTATGGGGTATGGGTGTGGTGTATGGGGTATGGATGTGGTGTATCGGGTATGGATGTGGTGTATCGGGTAGGGCTGTGGTGTATAGGGTAGGGCTGTGGTGTATAGGGTAGGGCTGTGGTGTATAGGGTATGGCTGTGGTGTATAGGGTAGGGCTGTGGTGTATAGGGTAGGGCTGTGGTGTATAGGGTATGGCTGTGGTGTATAGGGTAGGGCTGTGGTGTGTAGGGTATGGCTGTGGTGTATAGGGTATGGATGTGGTGTATCGGGTATGGGTGTGGTGTATCGGGTATGGATGTGGTGTATCGGGTATGGCTGTGGTGTATAGGGTAGGGCTGTGGTGTATAGGGTAGGGCTGTGGTGTATAGGGTAGGGCTGTGGTGTATAGGATATGAATGTGGTGTATCGGGTATGGCTGTGGTGTATAGGATATGGATGTGGTGTATCGGGTATGGCTGTGGTGTATAGGATATGGATGTGGTGTATAGGGTATGGCTTTGGTGTATAGGGTAAGGCTGTGGTGTATAGGGTAGGGCTGTGGTGTATAGGATATGGATGTGGTGTATCGGGTATGGCTGTGGTGTATCAGGTATGGCTGTGGTGTATCGGGTATGGCTGTGGTGTATAGGATATGGATGTGGTGTATAGGGTATGGCTGTGGTGTATAGGGTATGGCTGTGGTGTATAGGGTATGGCTGTGGTGTATAGGGTATGGCTGTGGTGTATAGGGTAGGGCTGTGGTGTATAGGGTATGGCTGTGGTGTATAGGGTAGGGCTGTGGTGTATAGGGTAGGGCTGTGGTGTATCGGGTATGGCTGTGGTGTATAGGATATGGATGTGGTGTATAGGGTATGGCTGTGGTGTATAGGGTATGGCTGTGGTGTATAGGGTATGGCTGTGGTGTATAGGGTATGGCTGTGATGTATAGGTTTGGGCTGTGGTGTATAGGGTAGGGCTGTGGTGTATAGGGTATGGCTGTGGTGTATAGGGTATGGCTGTGGTGTATAGGGTAGGGCTGTGGTGTATAGGGTATGGATGTGGTGTATAGGGTAGGGCTGTGGTGTATAGGGTAGGGCTGTGGTGTATAGGGTATGGCTGTGGTGTATAGGGTATGGCTGTGATGTATAGGTTTGGGCTGTGGTGTATAGGGTAGGGCTGTGGTGTATAGGGTATGGCTGTGGTGTATAGGGTATGGCTGTGGTGTATAGGGTATGGCTGTGGTGTAGAGGGTATGGCTGTGGTGTATCGGGTAGGGCTGTGGTGTATAGGGTAGGGCTGTGGTGTATAGGATATGGATGTGGTGTATAGGGTATGGCTGTGGTGTATCGGGTAGGGCTGTGGTGTATCGGGTATGGCTGTGGTGTATAGGGTATGGCTGTGGTGTATAGGGTATGGCTGTGGTGTATAGGGTATGGCTGTGGTATATAGGGTATGGCTGTGGTGTATAGGATATGGATGTGGTGTATAGGGTATGGATGTGGTGTATAGGGTATGGCTGTGGTGTATAGGGTATGGCTGTGGTATATAGGGTATGGCTGTGGTGTATAGGATATGGATGTGGTGTATAGGGTATGGCTGTGGTGTATCGGGTAGGGCTGTGGTGTATAGGATATGGCTGTGGTGTATCGGGTATGGCTGTGGTGTATAGGGTATGGCTGTAGTGTATAGGGTATGGCTGTGGTATATAGGGTATGGCTGTGGTGTATAGGATATGGATGTGGTGTATAGGGTATGGCTGTGGTGTATAGGGTATGGCTGTGGTATATAGGGTATGGCTGTGGTGTATAGGATATGGATGTGGTGTATAGGGTATGGCTGTGGTGTATAGGGTATGGCTGTGGTGTATAGGGTAGGGCTGTGGTGTATAGGGTAGGGCTGTGGTGTATAGGATATGGATGTGGTGTATCGGGTATGGCTGTGGTGTATAGGATATGGAGTATAGGGTATGGCTGTGGTGTATAGGGTATGGCTGTGGTGTATGGGGTATGGGTGTGGTGTATGGGGTATGGGTGTGGTGTATCGGGTATGGATGTGGTGTATCGGGTAGGGCTGTGGTGTATAGGGTAGGGCTGTGGTGTATAGGGTAGGGCTGTGGTGTATAGGGTAGGGCTGTGGTGTATAGGGTAGGGCTGTGGTGTATAGGGTAGGGCTGTGGTGTATAGGGTATGGCTGTGGTGTATAGGGTAGGGCTGTGGTGTATAGGGTAGGGCTGTGGTGTATAGGGTATGGCTGTGGTGTATAGGGTAGGGCTGTGGTGTATAGGGTATGGCTGTGGTGTATAGGGTATGGATGTGGTGTATCGGGTATGGGTGTGGTGTATCGGGTATGGATGTGGTGTATCGGGTATGGCTGTGGTGTATAGGGGAGGGCTGTGGTGTATAGGGTAGGGCTGTGGTGTATAGGATATGGATGTGGTGTATAGGGTAGGGCTGTGGTGTATAGGATATGGATGTGGTGTATCGGGTATGGCTGTGGTGTATAGGATATGGATGTGGTGTATCGGGTATGGCTTTGGTGTATAGGGTAGGGCTGTGGTGTATAGGGTAGGGCTGTGGTGTATAGGGTATGGCTGTGGTGTATAGGGTAGGGCTGTGGTGTATAGGGTATGGCTGTGGTGTATAGGGTAGGGCTGTGGTGTATAGGGTATGGCTGTGGTGTATAGGGTAGGGCTGTGGTGTATAGGGTAGGGCTGTGGTGTATAGGATATGGATGTGGTGTATCGGGTATGGCTGTGGTGTATAGGATATGGATGTGGTGTATAGGGTATGGATGTGGTGTAGAGGGTATGGCTGTGGTGTAGAGGGTATGGCTGTGGTGTAGAGGGTATGGCTGTGGTGTATATGGCATGGATGTGGTGTATAGGGTATGGCTGTGGTGTAGAGGGTAGGGCTGTGGTGTAGAGGGTAGGGCTGTGGTGTATGGGGTATGGATGTGGTGTATCGGGTATGGATGTGGTGTATCGGGTATGGCTGTGGTGTATAGGGTAGGGCTGTGGTGTATAGGGTAGGGCTGTGGTGTATAGGGTAGGGCTGTGGTGTATAGGATATGGATGTGGTGTATCGGGTATGGCTGTGGTGTATACGATATAGATGTGGTGTATAGGGTATGGCTTTGGTGTATAGGGTAGGGCTGTGGTGTATAGGGTATGGCTGTGGTGTATAGGGTATGGCTGTGGTGTATAGGGTAGGGCTGTGGTGTATAGGGTAGGGCTGTGGTGTATAGGGTATGGCTGTGGTGTATAGGGTATGGATGTGGTGTATAGGGTATGGATGTGGTGTATAGGGTATGGCTGTGGTGTATAGGGTAGGGCTGTGGTCTATAGGGTAGGGCTGTGGTGTATAGGATATGGATGTGGTGTATCGGGTATGGCTGTGGTGTATAGGATATGGAGTATAGGGTATGGCTGTGGTGTATAGGGTAGGGCTGTGGTGTATCGGGTAGGGCTGTGGTGTATAGGGTATGGCTGTGGTGTATTGGGTATGGCTGTGGTGTATAGGATATGGATGTGGTGTATAGGGTATGGCTGTGGTGTATAGGGTAGGGCTGTGGTGTATAGGGTAGGGCTGTGGTGTATAGGGTATGGCTGTTGTGCATAGGGTAGGGGTGTGGTGTATAGGGTATGGCTGTGGTGTATAGGGTAGGGATGTGGTGTATAGGGTAGGGCTGTGGTGTATAGGGTAGGGCTGTGGTGTATAGGGTATGGATGTGGTGTATAGGGTATGGCTGTGGTGTATAGGGTAGGGCTGTGGTGTATAGGGTATGGCTGTGGTGTATAGGGTAGGGCTGTGGTGTATAGGATATGGATGTGGTGTATCCGGTATGGCTGTGGTGTATAGGATATGGATGTGGTGTATAGGGTAGGGCTGTGGTGTATAGGGTAGGGCTGTGGTGTATAGGGTAGGGCTGTGGTGTATAGGGTATGGCTGTGGTGTATAGGGTAGGGCTGTGGTGTATGGGGTATGGGTGTGGTGTATGGGTGTGGTGTATCGGGTATGGATGTGGTGTATCGGGTATGGCTGTGGTGTATAGGGTAGGGCTGTGGTGTATAGGGTATGGCTGTGGTGTATAGGGTAGGGCTGTGGTGTATAGGGTATGGCTGTGGTGTATAGGGAAGGGCTGTGGTGTATAGGGTAGGGCTGTGGTGTATAGGGTAGGGCTGTGGTGTATAGGATATGGCTGTGGTGTATAGGGTAGGGCTGTGGTGTATAGGGTATGGCTGTGGTGTATAGGGTATGGCTGTGGTGTATAGGGTATGGATGTGGTGTATCGGGTATGGGTGTGGTGTATCAGGTATGGCTGTGGTGTATAGGGTAGGGCTGTGGTGTATAGGGTAGGGCTGTGGTGTATAGGGTAGGGCTGTGGTGTATAGGATATGGATGTGGTGTATCGGGTATGGCTGTGGTGTATAGGATATGGATGTGGTGTATCGGGTATGGCTGTGGTGTATAGGATATGGATGTGGTGTATAGGGTATGGCTTTGGTGTATAGGGTAGGGCTGTGGTGTATAGGGTAGGGCTGTGGTGTATAGGGTAGGGCTGTGGTGTATAGGGTGGGGCTGTGGTGTATAGGGTATGGCTGTGGTGTATAGGGTATGGATGTGGTGTATAGGGTATGGCTGTGGTGTATAGGGTAGGGCTGTGGTGTATAGGGTAGGGCTGTGGTGTATAGGGTAGGGCTGTGGTGTATAGGATATGGATGTGGTGTATCGGGTATGGCTGTGGTGTATAGGATATGGAGTATAGGGTATGGCTGTGGTGTATAGGGTAGGGCTGTGGTGTATCGGGTAGGGCTGTGGTATATAGGGTATGGCTGTGGTGTATTGGTATGGATGTGGTGTATAGGGTATGGCTGTGGTGTATAGGTAGGGCTGTGGTGTATAGGGTAGGGCTGTGGTGTATAGGGTAGGGCTGTGGTGTATAGGGTATGGCTGTGGTGTATAGGGTAGGGCTGTGGTGTATAGGGTATGGCTGTGGTGTATAGGGTAGGGCTGTGGTGTATAGGGTAGGGCTGTGGTGTATAGGGTAGGGCTGTGGTGTATAGGGTATGGCTGTGGTGTATAGGGTATGGATGTGGTGTATAGGATATGGATGTGGTGTATAGGGTATGGCTGTGGTGTATAGGGTAGGGCTGTGGTGTATAGGGTAGGGCTGTGGTGTATAGGGTATGGCTGTGGTGTATAGGGTAGGGCTGTGGTGTATAGGGTAGGGCTGTGGTGTATAGGGTAGGGCTGTGGTGTATAGGGTAGGGCTGTGGTGTATAGGGTATGGCTGTGGTGTATAGGGTATGGATGTGGTGTATAGGGTATGGCTGTGGTGTATAGGGTAGGGCTGTGGTGTATAGGGTATGGCTGTGGTGTATAGGGTAGGGCTGTGGTGTATAGGGTATGGCTGTGGTGTATAGGGTAGGGCTGTGGTGTATAGGGTATGGCTGTGGTGTATAGGGTAGGGCTGTGGTGTATGGGGTATGGGTGTGGTGTATCGGGTATGGGTGTGGTGTATCGGGTATGGATGTGGTGTATCGGGTATGGATGTGGTGTATCGGGTAGGGCTGTGGTGTATAGGGTAGGGCTGTGGTGTATAGGGTATGGCTGTGGTGTATAGGGTAGGGCTGTGGTGTATAGGGTATGGCTGTGGTGTATAGGGTAGGGCTGTGGTGTATAGGGTAGGGCTGTGGTGTATAGGGTAGGGCTGTGGTGTATAGGGTATGGCTGTGGTGTATAGGGTAGGGCTGTGGTGTATAGGGTATGGCTGTGGTGTATAGGGTATGGATGTGGTGTATCGGGTATGGGTGTGGTGTATCGGGTATGGATGTGGTGTATCGGGTATGGCTGTGGTGTATAGGGTAGGGCTGTGGTGTATAGGGTAGGGCTGTGGTGTATAGGGTAGGGCTGTGGTGTATAGGATATGAATGTGGTGTATCGGGTATGGCTGTGGTGTATAGGATATGGATGTGGTGTATCGGGTATGGCTGTGGTGTATAGGATATGGATGTGGTGTATAGGGTATGGCTTTGGTGTATAGGATATGGCTGTGGTGTATAGGGTATGGCTGTGGTGTATAGGGTAGGGCTGTGGTGTATAGGGTATGGCTGTGGTGTATAGGGTAGGGCTGTGGTGTATAGGGTAGGGCTGTGGTGTATCGGGTATGGCTGTGGTGTATCGGGTATGGCTGTGGTGTATAGGATATGGATGTGGTGTATAGGGTATGGCTGTGGTGTATAGGGTATGGCTGTGGTGTATAGGGTATGGCTGTGGTGTATAGGGTAGGGCTGTGGTGTATAGGGTATGGCTGTGGTGTATAGGGTAGGGCTGTGGTGTATAGGGTATGGCTGTGGTGTATAGGGTATGGCTGTGATGTATAGGTTTGGGCTGTGGTGTATAGGGTATGGCTGTGGTGTATAGGGTAGGGCTGTGGTGTATAGGGTATGGATGTGGTGTATAGGGTAGGGCTGTGGTGTATAGGGTATGGCTGTGGTGTATAGGGTATGGCTGTGGTGTATAGGGTAGGGCTGTGGTGTATAGGGTATGGCTGTGGTGTATAGGGTAGGGCTGTGGTGTATAGGGTATGGCTGTGGTGTATAGGGTATGGCTGTGATGTATAGGTTTGGGCTGTGGTGTATAGGGTATGGCTGTGGTGTATAGGGTAGGGCTGTGGTGTATAGGGTATGGATGTGGTGTATAGGGTAGGGCTGTGGTGTATAGGGTAGGGCTGTGGTGTATAGGGTATGGCTGTGGTGTATAGGGTATGGCTGTGATGTATAGGTTTGGGCTGTGGTGTATAGGGTAGGGCTGTGGTGTATAGGGTATGGCTGTGGTGTATAGGGTGCGGATGTGGTGTATAGGGTATGGCTGTGGTGTATAGGGTATGGCTGTGGTGTATAGGGTATGGCTGTGTTGTATAGGGTAGGGCTGTGGTGTAGAGGGTATGGCTGTGTTGTATAGGGTATGGATGTGGTGTATAGGGTATGGCGCATGAGGCGGGTATGGATGTGGTGTATAGGGTATGGCTGTGGTGTAGAGGGTATGGCTGTGGTGTATAGGGTATGGCTGTGGTGTATAGGGTATGGCTGTGTTGTATAGGGTATGGATGTGATGTATCGGGTATGGCTGTGGTGTATAGGGTATGGCTGTGGTGTATAGGGTAGGGCTGTGGTGTATAGGGTATGGCTGTGGTGTATAGGGTATGGCTGTGTTGTATAGAGTAGGGCTGAGGTGTAGAGGGTAGGGCTGTGGTGTATAGGGTAGGGATGTGGTGTATAGGGTATGGCTGTGGTGTATAGGGTATGGCTGTGGTGAATAGGGTATGGATGTGGTGTATAGGGTATGGCTGTGGTGTATAGGTATGGCTGTGGTGTATAGGGTATGGCTGTGGTGTAGAGGGTATGGCTGTGGTGTATAGGGTATGGATGTGGTGTATAGGGTATGGCTGTGGTGTAGAGGGTATGGCTGTGTTGTATAGGGTAGGGCTGTGGTGTAGAGGGTATGGCTGTGGTGTATAGGGTATGGCTGTGGTGTAGAGGGTATGGCTGTGGTGTATAGGGTATGGCGGTGGTGTATAGGGTATGGCTGTGGTGTAGAGGGTATGGCTGTGGTGTATAGGGTAGGGCTGTGGTGTAGAGGGTATGGCTGTGGTGTATCAGGTATGGCTGTGGTGTATCAGGTATGGCTGTGGTGTATAGGGTATGGCTGTGGTGTAGAGGGTATGGCTGTGGTGTAGAGGGTATGGCTGTGGTGTATAGGGTATGGCTGTGTTGTAGAGGGTATGGCTGTGGTGTATAGGGTATGGCTGTGGTGTATAGGGTATGGATGTGGTGTATAGGGTAGGGCTGTGGTGTATAGGGTATGGTTGTGGTGTATACGGTAGGGCTGTGGTGTATAGGGTAGGGCTGTGGTGTATAGGGTAGGGCTGTGGTGTATAGGGTAGGGCTGTGGTGTAGAGGGTATGGCTGTGGTGTAGAGGGTATGGCTGTGGTGTAGAGGGTATGGCTGTGGTGTATAGGGTATGGCTGTGGTGTATAGGGTAGGGCTGTGGTGTAGAGGGTAGGGCTGTGGTGTATAGGGTAGGGCTGTGGTGTATAGGGTATGGCTGTGGTGTATAGGGTATGGCTGTGGTGTATAGGGTATGGCTGTGGTGTATAGGGTAGGGCTGTGGTGTATAGGGTATGGCTGTGGTGTATAGGGTAGGGCTGTGGTGTATAGGGTAGGGATGTGGTGTATAGGGTAGGGCTGTGGTGTATAGGGTAGGGCTGTGGTGTATAGGGTATGGCTGTGGTGTAGAGGGTACGGCTGTGGTGTATAGGGTACGGCTGTGGTGTATAGGGTACGGCTGTGGTGTATAGGGTATGGATGTGGTGTATAGGGTAGGGCTGTGGTGTATAGGGTAGGGATGTGGTGTATAGGGTAGGGCTGTGGTGTATAGGGTAGGGCTGTGGTGTATAGGGTATGGCTGTGGTGTATAGGGTATGGATGTGGTGTATAGGGTAGGGCTGTGGTGTATAGGGTTGGGCTGTGGTGTAGAGGGTATGGCGGTGGTGTTTAGGGTATGGCTGTGGTGTATAGGATATGGATGTGGTGTATCGGGTATGGCTGTGGTGTATAGGGTATGGCTGTGGTGTATAGGATATGGCTGTGGTGTATAGGGTTGGGCTGTGGTGTATCGGGTATGGCTGTGGTGTATCGGGTATGGCTGTGGTGTAGGGTAGGGCTGTGGTGTAGGGTAGGGCTGTGGTGTATAGGGTATGGCTGTGGTGTATAGGGTTGGGCTGTGGTGTAGAGGGTATGGCTGTGGTGTATAGGGTAGGGCTGTGGTGTATAGGGTAGGGCTGTGGTGTATAGGGTATGGCTGTGGTGGGTAGGGCTGTGGTGTATGGGGTATGGGTGTGGTGTATGGGGTATGGGTGTGGTGTATCGGGTATGGATGTGGTGTATCGGGTAGGGCTGTGGTGTATAGGGTAGGGCTGTGGTGTATAGGGTAGGGCTGTGGTGTATAGGGTATGGCTGTGGTGTATAGGGTAGGGCTGTGGTGTATAGGGTATGGCTGTGGTGTATAGGGTAGGGCTGTGGTGTATAGGGTATGGCTGTGGTGTATAGGGTAGGGCTGTGGTGTATAGGGTAGGGCTATGGTGTATAGGATATGGATGTAGTGTATCGGGTATGGCTGTGGTGTATAGGATATGGATGTGGTGTATAGGGTATGGATGTGGTGTATAGGGTATGGCTGTGGTGTATAGGGTATGGCTGTGGTGTAGAGGGTATGGCTGTGGTGTAGAGGGTATGGCTGTGGTGTATATGGCATGGATGTGGTGTATAGGGTATGGCTGTGGTGTAGAGGGTAGGGCTGTGGTGTATAGGGTAGGGCTGTGGTGTATAGGGTAGGGCTGTGGTGTATAGGATATGGATGTGGTGTATCGGGTATGGCTGTGGTATATACGATATGGATGTGGTGTATAGGGTATGGCTTTGGTGTATAGGGTAGGGCTGTGGTGTATAGGGTAGGGCTGTGGTGTATAGGGTATGGCTGTGGTGTATAGGGTAGGGCTGTGGTGTATAGGGTAGGGCTGTGGTGTATAAGGTATGGCTGTGGTGTATAGGGTATGGCTGTGGTGTATAGGGTATGGCTGTGGTGTATAGGGTAGGGCTGTGGTGTATAGGGTATGGCTGTGGTGTATAGGGTAGGGCTGTGGTGTATAGGATATGGATGTGGTGTATCGGGTATGGCTGTGGTGTATAGGATATGGAGTATAGGGTATGGCTGTGGTGTATAGGGTATGGCTGTGGTGTATGGGGTATGGGTGTGGTGTATGGGGTATGGGTGTGGTGTATCGGGTATGGATGTGGTGTATCGGGTAGGGCTGTGGTGTATAGGGTAGGGCTGTGGTGTATAGGGTATGGCTGTGGTGTATAGGGTAGGGCTTTGGTGTATAGGATATGGATGTGGTGTATCCGGTATGGCTGTGGTGTATAGGATATGGATGTGGTGTATAGGGTAGGGCGGTGGTGTATAGGGTAGGGCTGTGGTGTATAGGGTAGGGCTGTGGTGTATAGGGTAGGGCTGTGGTGTATAGGGTATGGCTGTGGTGTATAGGGTAGGGCTGTGGTGTATGGGGTATGGGTGTGGTGTATGGGTGTGGTGTATCGGGTATGGATGTGGTGTATCGGGTAGGGCTGTGGTGTATAGGGTAGGGCTGTGGTGTATAGGGTATGGCTGTGGTGTATAGGGTAGGGCTGTGGTGTATAGGGTATGGCTGTGGTGTATAGGGTAGGGCTGTGGTGTATAGGGTAGGGCTGTGGTGTATAGGGTAGGGCTGTGGTGTATAGGGTAGGGCTGTGGTGTATAGGGTAGGGCTGTGGTGTATAGGGTATGGCTGTGGTGTATAGGGTATGGCTGTGGTGTATAGGGTATGGATGTGGTGTATCGGGTATGGATGTGGTGTATCGGGTATGGGTGTGGTGTATCAGGTATGGCTGTGGTGTATAGGGTAGGGCTGTGGTGTATAGGGTAGGGCTGTGGTGTATAGGGTAGGGCTGTGGTGTATAGGATATGGATGTGGTGTATCGGGTATGGCTGTGGTGTATAGGATATGGATGTGGTGTATAGGGTATGGCTTTGGTGTATAGGGTAGGGCTGTGGTGTATAGGGTAGGGCTGTGGTGTATAGGGTAGGGCTGTGGTGTATAGGGTAGGGCTGTGGTGTATAGGGTGGGGCTGTGGTGTATAGGGTGGGGCTGTGGTGTATAGGGTATGGCTGTGGTGTATAGGGTATGGATGTGGTGTATAGGGTATGGCTGTGGTGTATAGGGTAGGGCTGTGGTGTATAGGGTATGGCTGTGGTGTATAGGGTAGGGCTGTGGTGTATAGGGTAGGGCTGTGGTGTATAGGATATGGATGTGGTGTATCGGGTATGGCTGTGGTGTATAGGATATGGAGTATAGGGTATGGCTGTGGTGTATAGGGTAGGGCTGTGGTGTATCGGGTAGGGCTGTGGTGTATAGGGTATGGCTGTGGTGTATTGGTATGGCTGTGGTGTATAGGATATGGATGTGGTGTATAGGGTATGGCTGTGGTGTATAGGGTAGGGCTGTGGTGTATAGGGTGGGGCTGTGGTGTATAGGGTATGGCTGTGGTGTATAGGGTATGGATGTGGTGTATAGGGTATGGCTGTGGTGTATAGGGTAGGGCTGTGGTGTATAGGGTAGGGCTGTGGTGTATAGGGTAGGGCTGTGGTGTATAGGGTATGGCTGTGGTGTAGAGGGTACGGCTGTGGTGTATAGGGTACGGCTGTGGTGTATAGGGTATGGCTGTGGTGTATAGGGTATGGATGTGGTGTATAGGGTAGGGCTGTGGTGTATAGGGTAGGGCTGTGGTGTATAGGGTATGGCTGTGGTGTATAGGGTATGGATGTGGTGTATAGGGTAGGGCTGTGGTGTATAGGGTAGGGTTGTGGTGTATAGGGTATGGATGTGGTGTATAGGGTAGGGCTGTGGTGTATAGGGTAGGGCTGTGGTGTATAGGGTATGGCTGTGGTGTATATGGTATGGATGTGGTGTATAGGGTAGGGCTGTGGTGTATAGGGTAGGGCTGTGGTGTATAGGGTATGGCTGTGGTGTATAGGGTATGGATGTGGTGTATAGGGTAGGGCTGTGGTGTATAGGGTTGGGCTGTGGTGTAGAGGGTATGGCGGTGGTGTTTAGGGTATGGCTGTGGTGTATAGGATATGGATGTGGTGTATCGGGTATGGCTGTGGTGTATAGGGTATGGCTGTGGTGTATAGGATATGGCTGTGGTGTATAGGGTTGGGCTGTGGTGTATCGGGTATGGCTGTGGTGTATCGGGTATGGCTGTGGTGTAGGGTAGGGCTGTGGTGTAGGGTAGGGCTGTGGTGTATAGGGTATGGCTGTGGTGTATAGGGTTGGGCTGTGGTGTAGAGGGTATGGCTGTGGTGTATAGGGTAGGGCTGTGGTGTATAGGGTAGGGCTGTGGTGTATAGGGTATGGCTGTGGTGGGTAGGGCTGTGGTGTATGGGGTATGGGTGTGGTGTATGGGGTATGGGTGTGGTGTATCGGGTATGGATGTGGTGTATCGGGTAGGGCTGTGGTGTATAGGGTAGGGCTGTGGTGTATAGGGTAGGGCTGTGGTGTATAGGGTATGGCTGTGGTGTATAGGGTAGGGCTGTGGTGTATAGGGTATGGCTGTGGTGTATAGGGTAGGGCTGTGGTGTATAGGGTATGGCTGTGGTGTATAGGGTAGGGCTGTGGTGTATAGGGTAGGGCTATGGTGTATAGGATATGGATGTAGTGTATCGGGTATGGCTGTGGTGTATAGGATATGGATGTGGTGTATAGGGTATGGATGTGGTGTATAGGGTATGGCTGTGGTGTATAGGGTATGGCTGTGGTGTAGAGGGTATGGCTGTGGTGTAGAGGGTATGGCTGTGGTGTATATGGCATGGATGTGGTGTATAGGGTATGGCTGTGGTGTAGAGGGTAGGGCTGTGGTGTATAGGGTAGGGCTGTGGTGTATAGGGTAGGGCTGTGGTGTATAGGATATGGATGTGGTGTATCGGGTATGGCTGTGGTGTATACGATATGGATGTGGTGTATAGGGTATGGCTTTGGTGTATAGGGTAGGGCTGTGGTGTATAGGGTAGGGCTGTGGTGTATAGGGTATGGCTGTGGTGTATAGGGTAGGGCTGTGGTGTATAGGGTAGGGCTGTGGTGTATAAGGTATGGCTGTGGTGTATAGGGTATGGCTGTGGTGTATAGGGTATGGCTGTGGTGTATAGGGTAGGGCTGTGGTGTATAGGGTATGGCTGTGGTGTATAGGGTAGGGCTGTGGTGTATAGGATATGGATGTGGTGTATCGGGTATGGCTGTGGTGTATAGGATATGGAGTATAGGGTATGGCTGTGGTGTATAGGGTATGGCTGTGGTGTATGGGGTATGGGTGTGGTGTATGGGGTATGGGTGTGGTGTATCGGGTATGGATGTGGTGTATCGGGTAGGGCTGTGGTGTATAGGGTAGGGCTGTGGTGTATAGGGTATGGCTGTGGTGTATAGAGTAGGGCTGTGGTGTATAGGATATGGATGTGGTGTATCCGGTATGGCTGTGGTGTATAGGATATGGATGTGGTGTATAGGGTAGGGCTGTGGTGTATAGGGTAGGGCTGTGGTGTATAGGGTAGGGCTGTGGTGTATAGGGTATGGCTGTGGTGTATAGGGTAGGGCTGTGGTGTATGGGGTATGGGTGTGGTGTATGGGTGTGGTGTATCGGGTATGGATGTGGTGTATCGGGTAGGGCTGTGGTGTATAGGGTAGGGCTGTGGTGTATAGGGTATGGCTGTGGTGTATAGGGTAGGGCTGTGGTGTATAGGGTATGGCTGTGGTGTATAGGGTAGGGCTGTGGTGTATAGGGTAGGGCTGTGGTGTATAGGGTAGGGCTGTGGTGTATAGGGTAGGGCTGTGGTGTATAGGGTATGGCTGTGGTGTATAGGGTATGGCTGTGGTGTATAGGGTATGGATGTGGTGTATCGGGTATGGGTGTGGTGTATCAGGTATGGCTGTGGTGTATAGGGTAGGGCTGTGGTGTATAGGGTAGGGCTGTGGTGTATAGGGTAGGGCTGTGGTGTATAGGATATGGATGTGGTGTATCGGGTATGGCTGTGGTGTATAGGATATGGATGTGGTGTATCGGGTATGGCTGTGGTGTATAGGATATGGATGTGGTGTATAGGGTATGGCTTTGGTGTATAGGGTAGGGCTGTGGTGTATAGGGTAGGGCTGTGGTGTATAGGGTAGGGCTGTGGTGTATAGGGTAGGGCTGTGGTGTATAGGGTGGGGCTGTGGTGTATAGGGTATGGCTGTGGTGTATAGGGTATGGATGTGGTGTATAGGGTATGGCTGTGGTGTATAGGGTAGGGCTGTGGTGTATAGGGTATGGCTGTGGTGTATAGGGTAGGGCTGTGGTGTATAGGATATGGATGTGGTGTATCGGGTATGGCTGTGGTGTATAGGATATGGAGTATAGGGTATGGCTGTGGTGTATAGGGTAGGGCTGTGGTGTATCGGGTAGGGCTGTGGTGTATAGGGTATGGCTGTGGTGTATTGGTATGGCTGTGGTGTATTGGTATGGATGTGGTGTATAGGGTATGGCTGTGGTGTATAGGGTAGGGCTGTGGTGTATAGGGTAGGGCTGTGGTGTATAGGGTATGGCTGTGGTGTATAGGGTAGGGCTGTGGTGTATAGGGTAGGGCTGTGGTGTATAGGGTAGGGCTGTGGTGTATAGGGTAGGGCTGTGGTGTATAGGGTATGGCTGTGGTGTATAGGGTATGGATGTGGTGTATAGGGTATGGCTGTGGTGTATAGGGTAGGGCTGTGGTGTATAGGGTAGGGCTGTGGTGTATAGGGTAGGGCTGTGGTGTATCGGGTATGGCTGTGGTGTATAGGATATGGATGTGGTGTATAGGGTAGGGCTGTGGTGTATAGGGTAGGGCTGTGGTGTATAGGGTAGGGCTGTGGTGTATAGGATATGGATGTGGTGTATCGGGTATGGCTGTGGTGTATAGGGTAGGGCTGTGGTGTATCGGGTATGGCTGTGGTGTATAGGATATGGATGTGGTGTATAGGGTAGGGCTGTGGTGTATAGGGTAGGGCTGTGGTGTATAGGGTATGGCTGTGGTGTATAGGGTAGGGCTGTGGTGTATAGGGTATGGGTGTGGTGTATGGGGTATGGGTGTGGTGTATCGGGTATGGGTGTGGTGTATCGGGTAGGGCTGTGGTGTATCGGGTAGGGCTGTGGTGTATAGGGTATGGCTGTGGTGTATAGGGTAGGGCTGTGGTGTATAGGGTATGGCTGTGGTGTATAGGGTAGGGCTGTGGTGTATAGGGTATGGCTGTGGTGTATAGGGTAGGGCTGTGGTGTATAGGGTATGGCTGTGGTGTATAGGGTAGGGCTGTGGTGTGTAGGGTATGGCTGTGGTGTATAGGGTATGGCTGTGGTGTATAGGATATGGATGTGGTGTATCGGGTATGGCTGTGGTGTATAGGATATGGATGTGGTGTATAGGGTATGGCTTTGGTGTATAGGGTAAGGCTGTGGTGTATAGGGTAGGGCTGTGGTGTATAGGATATGGATGTGGTGTATCGGGTATGGCTGTGGTGTATCAGGTATGGCTGTGGTGTATAGGGTATGGCTGTGGTGTATAGGGTATGGCTGTGGTGTATAGGGTATGGCTGTGGTGTATAGGGTAGGGCTGTGGTGTATAGGGTATGGCTGTGGTGTATAGGGTAGGGCTGTGGTGTATAGGGTAGGGCTGTGGTGTATCGGGTATGGCTGTGGTGTATAGGATATGGATGTGGTGTATAGGGTAGGGCTGTGGTGTATAGGGTAGGGCTGTGGTGTATAGGGTAGGGCTGTGGTGTATAGGATATGGATGTGGTGTATCGGGTATGGCTGTGGTGTATAGGGTAGGGCTGTGGTGTATAGGATATGGATGTGGTGTATCGGGTATGGCTGTGGTGTATAGGATATGGATGTGGTGTATAGGGTAGGGCTGTGGTGTATAGGGTAGGGCTGTGGTGTATAGGGTATGGCTGTGGTGTATAGGGTAGGGCTGTGGTGTATGGGGTATGGGTGTGGTGTATGGGGTATGGATGTGGTGTATCGGGTATGGATGTGGTGTATCGGGTAGGGCTGTGGTGTATAGGGTAGGGCTGTGGTGTATAGGGTAGGGCTGTGGTGTATAGGGTATGGCTGTGGTGTATAGGGTAGGGCTGTGGTGTATAGGGTAGGGCTGTGGTGTATAGGGTATGGCTGTGGTGTATAGGGTAGGGCTGTGGTGTGTAGGGTATGGCTGTGGTGTATAGGGTATGGATGTGGTGTATCGGGTATGGGTGTGGTGTATCGGGTATGGATGTGGTGTATCGGGTATGGCTGTGGTGTATAGGGTAGGGCTGTGGTGTATAGGGTAGGGCTGTGGTGTATAGGGTAGGGCTGTGGTGTATAGGATATGAATGTGGTGTATCGGGTATGGCTGTGGTGTATAGGATATGGATGTGGTGTATCGGGTATGGCTGTGGTGTATAGGATATGGATGTGGTGTATAGGGTATGGCTTTGGTGTATAGGGTAAGGCTGTGGTGTATAGGGTAGGGCTGTGGTGTATAGGATATGGATGTGGTGTATCGGGTATGGCTGTGGTGTATCAGGTATGGCTGTGGTGTATCGGGTATGGCTGTGGTGTATAGGATATGGATGTGGTGTATAGGGTATGGCTGTGGTGTATAGGGTATGGCTGTGGTGTATAGGGTATGGCTGTGGTGTATAGGGTATGGCTGTGGTGTATAGGGTAGGGCTGTGGTGTATAGGGTATGGCTGTGGTGTATAGGGTAGGGCTGTGGTGTATAGGGTAGGGCTGTGGTGTATCGGGTATGGCTGTGGTGTATAGGATATGGATGTGGTGTATAGGGTATGGCTGTGGTGTATAGGGTATGGCTGTGGTGTATAGGGTATGGCTGTGGTGTATAGGGTATGGCTGTGATGTATAGGTTTGGGCTGTGGTGTATAGGGTAGGGCTGTGGTGTATAGGGTATGGCTGTGGTGTATAGGGTATGGCTGTGGTGTATAGGGTAGGGCTGTGGTGTATAGGGTATGGATGTGGTGTATAGGGTAGGGCTGTGGTGTATAGGGTAGGGCTGTGGTGTATAGGGTATGGCTGTGGTGTATAGGGTATGGCTGTGATGTATAGGTTTGGGCTGTGGTGTATAGGGTAGGGCTGTGGTGTATAGGGTATGGCTGTGGTGTATAGGGTATGGCTGTGGTGTATAGGGTATGGCTGTGGTGTAGAGGGTATGGCTGTGGTGTATCGGGTAGGGCTGTGGTGTATAGGGTAGGGCTGTGGTGTATAGGATATGGATGTGGTGTATAGGGTATGGCTGTGGTGTATCGGGTAGGGCTGTGGTGTATCGGGTATGGCTGTGGTGTATAGGGTATGGCTGTGGTGTATAGGGTATGGCTGTGGTGTATAGGGTATGGCTGTGGTATATAGGGTATGGCTGTGGTGTATAGGATATGGATGTGGTGTATAGGGTATGGATGTGGTGTATAGGGTATGGCTGTGGTGTATAGGGTATGGCTGTGGTATATAGGGTATGGCTGTGGTGTATAGGATATGGATGTGGTGTATAGGGTATGGCTGTGGTGTATCGGGTAGGGCTGTGGTGTATAGGATATGGCTGTGGTGTATCGGGTATGGCTGTGGTGTATAGGGTATGGCTGTAGTGTATAGGGTATGGCTGTGGTATATAGGGTATGGCTGTGGTGTATAGGATATGGATGTGGTGTATAGGGTATGGCTGTGGTGTATAGGGTATGGCTGTGGTATATAGGGTATGGCTGTGGTGTATAGGATATGGATGTGGTGTATAGGGTATGGCTGTGGTGTATAGGGTATGGCTGTGGTGTATAGGGTAGGGCTGTGGTGTATAGGGTAGGGCTGTGGTGTATAGGATATGGATGTGGTGTATCGGGTATGGCTGTGGTGTATAGGATATGGAGTATAGGGTATGGCTGTGGTGTATAGGGTATGGCTGTGGTGTATGGGGTATGGGTGTGGTGTATGGGGTATGGGTGTGGTGTATCGGGTATGGATGTGGTGTATCGGGTAGGGCTGTGGTGTATAGGGTAGGGCTGTGGTGTATAGGGTAGGGCTGTGGTGTATAGGGTAGGGCTGTGGTGTATAGGGTAGGGCTGTGGTGTATAGGGTAGGGCTGTGGTGTATAGGGTATGGCTGTGGTGTATAGGGTAGGGCTGTGGTGTATAGGGTAGGGCTGTGGTGTATAGGGTATGGCTGTGGTGTATAGGGTAGGGCTGTGGTGTATAGGGTATGGCTGTGGTGTATAGGGTATGGATGTGGTGTATCGGGTATGGGTGTGGTGTATCGGGTATGGATGTGGTGTATCGGGTATGGCTGTGGTGTATAGGGGAGGGCTGTGGTGTATAGGGTAGGGCTGTGGTGTATAGGATATGGATGTGGTGTATAGGGTAGGGCTGTGGTGTATAGGATATGGATGTGGTGTATCGGGTATGGCTGTGGTGTATAGGATATGGATGTGGTGTATCGGGTATGGCTTTGGTGTATAGGGTAGGGCTGTGGTGTATAGGGTAGGGCTGTGGTGTATAGGGTATGGCTGTGGTGTATAGGGTAGGGCTGTGGTGTATAGGGTATGGCTGTGGTGTATAGGGTAGGGCTGTGGTGTATAGGGTATGGCTGTGGTGTATAGGGTAGGGCTGTGGTGTATAGGGTAGGGCTGTGGTGTATAGGATATGGATGTGGTGTATCGGGTATGGCTGTGGTGTATAGGATATGGATGTGGTGTATAGGGTATGGATGTGGTGTAGAGGGTATGGCTGTGGTGTAGAGGGTATGGCTGTGGTGTAGAGGGTATGGCTGTGGTGTATATGGCATGGATGTGGTGTATAGGGTATGGCTGTGGTGTAGAGGGTAGGGCTGTGGTGTAGAGGGTAGGGCTGTGGTGTATGGGGTATGGATGTGGTGTATCGGGTATGGATGTGGTGTATCGGGTATGGCTGTGGTGTATAGGGTAGGGCTGTGGTGTATAGGGTAGGGCTGTGGTGTATAGGGTAGGGCTGTGGTGTATAGGATATGGATGTGGTGTATCGGGTATGGCTGTGGTGTATACGATATAGATGTGGTGTATAGGGTATGGCTTTGGTGTATAGGGTAGGGCTGTGGTGTATAGGGTATGGCTGTGGTGTATAGGGTATGGCTGTGGTGTATAGGGTAGGGCTGTGGTGTATAGGGTAGGGCTGTGGTGTATAGGGTATGGCTGTGGTGTATAGGGTATGGATGTGGTGTATAGGGTATGGATGTGGTGTATAGGGTATGGCTGTGGTGTATAGGGTAGGGCTGTGGTCTATAGGGTAGGGCTGTGGTGTATAGGATATGGATGTGGTGTATCGGGTATGGCTGTGGTGTATAGGATATGGAGTATAGGGTATGGCTGTGGTGTATAGGGTAGGGCTGTGGTGTATCGGGTAGGGCTGTGGTGTATAGGGTATGGCTGTGGTGTATTGGGTATGGCTGTGGTGTATAGGATATGGATGTGGTGTATAGGGTATGGCTGTGGTGTATAGGGTAGGGCTGTGGTGTATAGGGTAGGGCTGTGGTGTATAGGGTATGGCTGTTGTGCATAGGGTAGGGGTGTGGTGTATAGGGTATGGCTGTGGTGTATAGGGTAGGGATGTGGTGTATAGGGTAGGGCTGTGGTGTATAGGGTAGGGCTGTGGTGTATAGGGTATGGATGTGGTGTATAGGGTATGGCTGTGGTGTATAGGGTAGGGCTGTGGTGTATAGGGTATGGCTGTGGTGTATAGGGTAGGGCTGTGGTGTATAGGATATGGATGTGGTGTATCCGGTATGGCTGTGGTGTATAGGATATGGATGTGGTGTATAGGGTAGGGCTGTGGTGTATAGGGTAGGGCTGTGGTGTATAGGGTAGGGCTGTGGTGTATAGGGTATGGCTGTGGTGTATAGGGTAGGGCTGTGGTGTATGGGGTATGGGTGTGGTGTATGGGTGTGGTGTATCGGGTATGGATGTGGTGTATCGGGTATGGCTGTGGTGTATAGGGTAGGGCTGTGGTGTATAGGGTATGGCTGTGGTGTATAGGGTAGGGCTGTGGTGTATAGGGTATGGCTGTGGTGTATAGGGAAGGGCTGTGGTGTATAGGGTAGGGCTGTGGTGTATAGGGTAGGGCTGTGGTGTATAGGATATGGCTGTGGTGTATAGGGTAGGGCTGTGGTGTATAGGGTATGGCTGTGGTGTATAGGGTATGGCTGTGGTGTATAGGGTATGGATGTGGTGTATCGGGTATGGGTGTGGTGTATCAGGTATGGCTGTGGTGTATAGGGTAGGGCTGTGGTGTATAGGGTAGGGCTGTGGTGTATAGGGTAGGGCTGTGGTGTATAGGATATGGATGTGGTGTATCGGGTATGGCTGTGGTGTATAGGATATGGATGTGGTGTATCGGGTATGGCTGTGGTGTATAGGATATGGATGTGGTGTATAGGGTATGGCTTTGGTGTATAGGGTAGGGCTGTGGTGTATAGGGTAGGGCTGTGGTGTATAGGGTAGGGCTGTGGTGTATAGGGTGGGGCTGTGGTGTATAGGGTATGGCTGTGGTGTATAGGGTATGGATGTGGTGTATAGGGTATGGCTGTGGTGTATAGGGTAGGGCTGTGGTGTATAGGGTAGGGCTGTGGTGTATAGGGTAGGGCTGTGGTGTATAGGATATGGATGTGGTGTATCGGGTATGGCTGTGGTGTATAGGATATGGAGTATAGGGTATGGCTGTGGTGTATAGGGTAGGGCTGTGGTGTATCGGGTAGGGCTGTGGTATATAGGGTATGGCTGTGGTGTATTGGTATGGATGTGGTGTATAGGGTATGGCTGTGGTGTATAGGTAGGGCTGTGGTGTATAGGGTAGGGCTGTGGTGTATAGGGTAGGGCTGTGGTGTATAGGGTATGGCTGTGGTGTATAGGGTAGGGCTGTGGTGTATAGGGTATGGCTGTGGTGTATAGGGTAGGGCTGTGGTGTATAGGGTAGGGCTGTGGTGTATAGGGTAGGGCTGTGGTGTATAGGGTATGGCTGTGGTGTATAGGGTATGGATGTGGTGTATAGGATATGGATGTGGTGTATAGGGTATGGCTGTGGTGTATAGGGTAGGGCTGTGGTGTATAGGGTAGGGCTGTGGTGTATAGGGTATGGCTGTGGTGTATAGGGTAGGGCTGTGGTGTATAGGGTAGGGCTGTGGTGTATAGGGTAGGGCTGTGGTGTATAGGGTAGGGCTGTGGTGTATAGGGTATGGCTGTGGTGTATAGGGTATGGATGTGGTGTATAGGGTATGGCTGTGGTGTATAGGGTAGGGCTGTGGTGTATAGGGTATGGCTGTGGTGTATAGGGTAGGGCTGTGGTGTATAGGGTATGGCTGTGGTGTATAGGGTAGGGCTGTGGTGTATAGGGTATGGCTGTGGTGTATAGGGTAGGGCTGTGGTGTATGGGGTATGGGTGTGGTGTATCGGGTATGGGTGTGGTGTATCGGGTATGGATGTGGTGTATCGGGTATGGATGTGGTGTATCGGGTAGGGCTGTGGTGTATAGGGTAGGGCTGTGGTGTATAGGGTATGGCTGTGGTGTATAGGGTAGGGCTGTGGTGTATAGGGTATGGCTGTGGTGTATAGGGTAGGGCTGTGGTGTATAGGGTAGGGCTGTGGTGTATAGGGTAGGGCTGTGGTGTATAGGGTATGGCTGTGGTGTATAGGGTAGGGCTGTGGTGTATAGGGTATGGCTGTGGTGTATAGGGTATGGATGTGGTGTATCGGGTATGGGTGTGGTGTATCGGGTATGGATGTGGTGTATCGGGTATGGCTGTGGTGTATAGGGTAGGGCTGTGGTGTATAGGGTAGGGCTGTGGTGTATAGGGTAGGGCTGTGGTGTATAGGATATGAATGTGGTGTATCGGGTATGGCTGTGGTGTATAGGATATGGATGTGGTGTATCGGGTATGGCTGTGGTGTATAGGATATGGATGTGGTGTATAGGGTATGGCTTTGGTGTATAGGATATGGCTGTGGTGTATAGGGTATGGCTGTGGTGTATAGGGTAGGGCTGTGGTGTATAGGGTATGGCTGTGGTGTATAGGGTAGGGCTGTGGTGTATAGGGTAGGGCTGTGGTGTATCGGGTATGGCTGTGGTGTATCGGGTATGGCTGTGGTGTATAGGATATGGATGTGGTGTATAGGGTATGGCTGTGGTGTATAGGGTATGGCTGTGGTGTATAGGGTATGGCTGTGGTGTATAGGGTAGGGCTGTGGTGTATAGGGTATGGCTGTGGTGTATAGGGTAGGGCTGTGGTGTATAGGGTATGGCTGTGGTGTATAGGGTATGGCTGTGATGTATAGGTTTGGGCTGTGGTGTATAGGGTATGGCTGTGGTGTATAGGGTAGGGCTGTGGTGTATAGGGTATGGATGTGGTGTATAGGGTAGGGCTGTGGTGTATAGGGTATGGCTGTGGTGTATAGGGTATGGCTGTGGTGTATAGGGTAGGGCTGTGGTGTATAGGGTATGGCTGTGGTGTATAGGGTAGGGCTGTGGTGTATAGGGTATGGCTGTGGTGTATAGGGTATGGCTGTGATGTATAGGTTTGGGCTGTGGTGTATAGGGTATGGCTGTGGTGTATAGGGTAGGGCTGTGGTGTATAGGGTATGGATGTGGTGTATAGGGTAGGGCTGTGGTGTATAGGGTAGGGCTGTGGTGTATAGGGTATGGCTGTGGTGTATAGGGTATGGCTGTGATGTATAGGTTTGGGCTGTGGTGTATAGGGTAGGGCTGTGGTGTATAGGGTATGGCTGTGGTGTATAGGGTGCGGATGTGGTGTATAGGGTATGGCTGTGGTGTATAGGGTATGGCTGTGGTGTATAGGGTATGGCTGTGTTGTATAGGGTAGGGCTGTGGTGTAGAGGGTATGGCTGTGTTGTATAGGGTATGGATGTGGTGTATAGGGTATGGCGCATGAGGCGGGTATGGATGTGGTGTATAGGGTATGGCTGTGGTGTAGAGGGTATGGCTGTGGTGTATAGGGTATGGCTGTGGTGTATAGGGTATGGCTGTGTTGTATAGGGTATGGATGTGATGTATCGGGTATGGCTGTGGTGTATAGGGTATGGCTGTGGTGTATAGGGTAGGGCTGTGGTGTATAGGGTATGGCTGTGGTGTATAGGGTATGGCTGTGTTGTATAGAGTAGGGCTGAGGTGTAGAGGGTAGGGCTGTGGTGTATAGGGTAGGGATGTGGTGTATAGGGTATGGCTGTGGTGTATAGGGTATGGCTGTGGTGAATAGGGTATGGATGTGGTGTATAGGGTATGGCTGTGGTGTATAGGTATGGCTGTGGTGTATAGGGTATGGCTGTGGTGTAGAGGGTATGGCTGTGGTGTATAGGGTATGGATGTGGTGTATAGGGTATGGCTGTGGTGTAGAGGGTATGGCTGTGTTGTATAGGGTAGGGCTGTGGTGTAGAGGGTATGGCTGTGGTGTATAGGGTATGGCTGTGGTGTAGAGGGTATGGCTGTGGTGTATAGGGTATGGCGGTGGTGTATAGGGTATGGCTGTGGTGTAGAGGGTATGGCTGTGGTGTATAGGGTAGGGCTGTGGTGTAGAGGGTATGGCTGTGGTGTATCAGGTATGGCTGTGGTGTATCAGGTATGGCTGTGGTGTATAGGGTATGGCTGTGGTGTAGAGGGTATGGCTGTGGTGTAGAGGGTATGGCTGTGGTGTATAGGGTATGGCTGTGTTGTAGAGGGTATGGCTGTGGTGTATAGGGTATGGCTGTGGTGTATAGGGTATGGATGTGGTGTATAGGGTAGGGCTGTGGTGTATAGGGTATGGTTGTGGTGTATACGGTAGGGCTGTGGTGTATAGGGTAGGGCTGTGGTGTATAGGGTAGGGCTGTGGTGTATAGGGTAGGGCTGTGGTGTAGAGGGTATGGCTGTGGTGTAGAGGGTATGGCTGTGGTGTAGAGGGTATGGCTGTGGTGTATAGGGTATGGCTGTGGTGTATAGGGTAGGGCTGTGGTGTAGAGGGTAGGGCTGTGGTGTATAGGGTAGGGCTGTGGTGTATAGGGTATGGCTGTGGTGTATAGGGTATGGCTGTGGTGTATAGGGTATGGCTGTGGTGTATAGGGTAGGGCTGTGGTGTATAGGGTATGGCTGTGGTGTATAGGGTAGGGCTGTGGTGTATAGGGTAGGGATGTGGTGTATAGGGTAGGGCTGTGGTGTATAGGGTAGGGCTGTGGTGTATAGGGTATGGCTGTGGTGTAGAGGGTACGGCTGTGGTGTATAGGGTACGGCTGTGGTGTATAGGGTACGGCTGTGGTGTATAGGGTATGGATGTGGTGTATAGGGTAGGGCTGTGGTGTATAGGGTAGGGATGTGGTGTATAGGGTATGGCTGTGGTGTATAGGGTATGGATGTGGTGTATAGGGTAGGGCTGTGGTGTATAGGGTAGGGTTGTGGTGTATAGGGTATGGATGTGGTGTATAGGGTAGGGCTGTGGTGTATAGGGTAGGGCTGTGGTGTATAGGGTATGGCTGTGGTGTATATGGTATGGATGTGGTGTATAGGGTAGGGCTGTGGTGTATAGGGTAGGGCTGTGGTGTATAGGGTAGGGCTGTGGTGTATAGGGTATGGCTGTGGTGTATAGGGTATGGATGTGGTGTATAGGGTAGGGCTGTGGTGTATAGGGTTGGGCTGTGGTGTAGAGGGTATGGCGGTGGTGTTTAGGGTATGGCTGTGGTGTATAGGATATGGATGTGGTGTATCGGGTATGGCTGTGGTGTATAGGGTATGGCTGTGGTGTATAGGATATGGCTGTGGTGTATAGGGTTGGGCTGTGGTGTATCGGGTATGGCTGTGGTGTATCGGGTATGGCTGTGGTGTAGGGTAGGGCTGTGGTGTAGGGTAGGGCTGTGGTGTATAGGGTATGGCTGTGGTGTATAGGGTTGGGCTGTGGTGTAGAGGGTATGGCTGTGGTGTATAGGGTAGGGCTGTGGTGTATAGGGTAGGGCTGTGGTGTATAGGGTATGGCTGTGGTGGGTAGGGCTGTGGTGTATGGGGTATGGGTGTGGTGTATGGGGTATGGGTGTGGTGTATCGGGTATGGATGTGGTGTATCGGGTAGGGCTGTGGTGTATAGGGTAGGGCTGTGGTGTATAGGGTAGGGCTGTGGTGTATAGGGTATGGCTGTGGTGTATAGGGTAGGGCTGTGGTGTATAGGGTATGGCTGTGGTGTATAGGGTAGGGCTGTGGTGTATAGGGTATGGCTGTGGTGTATAGGGTAGGGCTGTGGTGTATAGGGTAGGGCTATGGTGTATAGGATATGGATGTAGTGTATCGGGTATGGCTGTGGTGTATAGGATATGGATGTGGTGTATAGGGTATGGATGTGGTGTATAGGGTATGGCTGTGGTGTATAGGGTATGGCTGTGGTGTAGAGGGTATGGCTGTGGTGTAGAGGGTATGGCTGTGGTGTATATGGCATGGATGTGGTGTATAGGGTATGGCTGTGGTGTAGAGGGTAGGGCTGTGGTGTATAGGGTAGGGCTGTGGTGTATAGGGTAGGGCTGTGGTGTATAGGATATGGATGTGGTGTATCGGGTATGGCTGTGGTATATACGATATGGATGTGGTGTATAGGGTATGGCTTTGGTGTATAGGGTAGGGCTGTGGTGTATAGGGTAGGGCTGTGGTGTATAGGGTATGGCTGTGGTGTATAGGGTAGGGCTGTGGTGTATAGGGTAGGGCTGTGGTGTATAAGGTATGGCTGTGGTGTATAGGGTATGGCTGTGGTGTATAGGGTATGGCTGTGGTGTATAGGGTAGGGCTGTGGTGTATAGGGTATGGCTGTGGTGTATAGGGTAGGGCTGTGGTGTATAGGATATGGATGTGGTGTATCGGGTATGGCTGTGGTGTATAGGATATGGAGTATAGGGTATGGCTGTGGTGTATAGGGTATGGCTGTGGTGTATGGGGTATGGGTGTGGTGTATGGGGTATGGGTGTGGTGTATCGGGTATGGATGTGGTGTATCGGGTAGGGCTGTGGTGTATAGGGTAGGGCTGTGGTGTATAGGGTATGGCTGTGGTGTATAGGGTAGGGCTTTGGTGTATAGGATATGGATGTGGTGTATCCGGTATGGCTGTGGTGTATAGGATATGGATGTGGTGTATAGGGTAGGGCGGTGGTGTATAGGGTAGGGCTGTGGTGTATAGGGTAGGGCTGTGGTGTATAGGGTAGGGCTGTGGTGTATAGGGTATGGCTGTGGTGTATAGGGTAGGGCTGTGGTGTATGGGGTATGGGTGTGGTGTATGGGTGTGGTGTATCGGGTATGGATGTGGTGTATCGGGTAGGGCTGTGGTGTATAGGGTAGGGCTGTGGTGTATAGGGTATGGCTGTGGTGTATAGGGTAGGGCTGTGGTGTATAGGGTATGGCTGTGGTGTATAGGGTAGGGCTGTGGTGTATAGGGTAGGGCTGTGGTGTATAGGGTAGGGCTGTGGTGTATAGGGTAGGGCTGTGGTGTATAGGGTAGGGCTGTGGTGTATAGGGTATGGCTGTGGTGTATAGGGTATGGCTGTGGTGTATAGGGTATGGATGTGGTGTATCGGGTATGGATGTGGTGTATCGGGTATGGGTGTGGTGTATCAGGTATGGCTGTGGTGTATAGGGTAGGGCTGTGGTGTATAGGGTAGGGCTGTGGTGTATAGGGTAGGGCTGTGGTGTATAGGATATGGATGTGGTGTATCGGGTATGGCTGTGGTGTATAGGATATGGATGTGGTGTATAGGGTATGGCTTTGGTGTATAGGGTAGGGCTGTGGTGTATAGGGTAGGGCTGTGGTGTATAGGGTAGGGCTGTGGTGTATAGGGTAGGGCTGTGGTGTATAGGGTGGGGCTGTGGTGTATAGGGTGGGGCTGTGGTGTATAGGGTATGGCTGTGGTGTATAGGGTATGGATGTGGTGTATAGGGTATGGCTGTGGTGTATAGGGTAGGGCTGTGGTGTATAGGGTATGGCTGTGGTGTATAGGGTAGGGCTGTGGTGTATAGGGTAGGGCTGTGGTGTATAGGATATGGATGTGGTGTATCGGGTATGGCTGTGGTGTATAGGATATGGAGTATAGGGTATGGCTGTGGTGTATAGGGTAGGGCTGTGGTGTATCGGGTAGGGCTGTGGTGTATAGGGTATGGCTGTGGTGTATTGGTATGGCTGTGGTGTATAGGATATGGATGTGGTGTATAGGGTATGGCTGTGGTGTATAGGGTAGGGCTGTGGTGTATAGGGTGGGGCTGTGGTGTATAGGGTATGGCTGTGGTGTATAGGGTATGGATGTGGTGTATAGGGTATGGCTGTGGTGTATAGGGTAGGGCTGTGGTGTATAGGGTAGGGCTGTGGTGTATAGGGTAGGGCTGTGGTGTATAGGGTATGGCTGTGGTGTAGAGGGTACGGCTGTGGTGTATAGGGTACGGCTGTGGTGTATAGGGTATGGCTGTGGTGTATAGGGTATGGATGTGGTGTATAGGGTAGGGCTGTGGTGTATAGGGTAGGGCTGTGGTGTATAGGGTATGGCTGTGGTGTATAGGGTATGGATGTGGTGTATAGGGTAGGGCTGTGGTGTATAGGGTAGGGTTGTGGTGTATAGGGTATGGATGTGGTGTATAGGGTAGGGCTGTGGTGTATAGGGTAGGGCTGTGGTGTATAGGGTATGGCTGTGGTGTATATGGTATGGATGTGGTGTATAGGGTAGGGCTGTGGTGTATAGGGTAGGGCTGTGGTGTATAGGGTATGGCTGTGGTGTATAGGGTATGGATGTGGTGTATAGGGTAGGGCTGTGGTGTATAGGGTTGGGCTGTGGTGTAGAGGGTATGGCGGTGGTGTTTA
Organism: Lissotriton helveticus; assembly: GCF_964261635.1. Lineage (NCBI taxonomy): Eukaryota > Metazoa > Chordata > Amphibia > Caudata > Salamandridae > Lissotriton > Lissotriton helveticus. The sequence goes on along the minus strand of NW_027611658.1, from coordinate 29,935 downwards.
GGGTATGGCTGTGGTGTATAGGATATGGATGTGGTGTATCGGGTATGGCTGTGGTGTATAGGGTATGGCTGTGGTGTATAGGATATGGCTGTGGTGTATAGGGTTGGGCTGTGGTGTATCGGGTATGGCTGTGGTGTATCGGGTATGGCTGTGGTGTAGGGTAGGGCTGTGGTGTAGGGTAGGGCTGTGGTGTATAGGGTATGGCTGTGGTGTATAGGGTTGGGCTGTGGTGTAGAGGGTATGGCTGTGGTGTATAGGGTAGGGCTGTGGTGTATAGGGTAGGGCTGTGGTGTATAGGGTATGGCTGTGGTGGGTAGGGCTGTGGTGTATGGGGTATGGGTGTGGTGTATGGGGTATGGGTGTGGTGTATCGGGTATGGATGTGGTGTATCGGGTAGGGCTGTGGTGTATAGGGTAGGGCTGTGGTGTATAGGGTAGGGCTGTGGTGTATAGGGTATGGCTGTGGTGTATAGGGTAGGGCTGTGGTGTATAGGGTATGGCTGTGGTGTATAGGGTAGGGCTGTGGTGTATAGGGTATGGCTGTGGTGTATAGGGTAGGGCTGTGGTGTATAGGGTAGGGCTATGGTGTATAGGATATGGATGTAGTGTATCGGGTATGGCTGTGGTGTATAGGATATGGATGTGGTGTATAGGGTATGGATGTGGTGTATAGGGTATGGCTGTGGTGTATAGGGTATGGCTGTGGTGTAGAGGGTATGGCTGTGGTGTAGAGGGTATGGCTGTGGTGTATATGGCATGGATGTGGTGTATAGGGTATGGCTGTGGTGTAGAGGGTAGGGCTGTGGTGTATAGGGTAGGGCTGTGGTGTATAGGGTAGGGCTGTGGTGTATAGGATATGGATGTGGTGTATCGGGTATGGCTGTGGTGTATACGATATGGATGTGGTGTATAGGGTATGGCTTTGGTGTATAGGGTAGGGCTGTGGTGTATAGGGTAGGGCTGTGGTGTATAGGGTATGGCTGTGGTGTATAGGGTAGGGCTGTGGTGTATAGGGTAGGGCTGTGGTGTATAAGGTATGGCTGTGGTGTATAGGGTATGGCTGTGGTGTATAGGGTATGGCTGTGGTGTATAGGGTAGGGCTGTGGTGTATAGGGTATGGCTGTGGTGTATAGGGTAGGGCTGTGGTGTATAGGATATGGATGTGGTGTATCGGGTATGGCTGTGGTGTATAGGATATGGAGTATAGGGTATGGCTGTGGTGTATAGGGTATGGCTGTGGTGTATGGGGTATGGGTGTGGTGTATGGGGTATGGGTGTGGTGTATCGGGTATGGATGTGGTGTATCGGGTAGGGCTGTGGTGTATAGGGTAGGGCTGTGGTGTATAGGGTATGGCTGTGGTGTATAGAGTAGGGCTGTGGTGTATAGGATATGGATGTGGTGTATCCGGTATGGCTGTGGTGTATAGGATATGGATGTGGTGTATAGGGTAGGGCTGTGGTGTATAGGGTAGGGCTGTGGTGTATAGGGTAGGGCTGTGGTGTATAGGGTATGGCTGTGGTGTATAGGGTAGGGCTGTGGTGTATGGGGTATGGGTGTGGTGTATGGGTGTGGTGTATCGGGTATGGATGTGGTGTATCGGGTAGGGCTGTGGTGTATAGGGTAGGGCTGTGGTGTATAGGGTATGGCTGTGGTGTATAGGGTAGGGCTGTGGTGTATAGGGTATGGCTGTGGTGTATAGGGTAGGGCTGTGGTGTATAGGGTAGGGCTGTGGTGTATAGGGTAGGGCTGTGGTGTATAGGGTAGGGCTGTGGTGTATAGGGTATGGCTGTGGTGTATAGGGTATGGCTGTGGTGTATAGGGTATGGATGTGGTGTATCGGGTATGGGTGTGGTGTATCAGGTATGGCTGTGGTGTATAGGGTAGGGCTGTGGTGTATAGGGTAGGGCTGTGGTGTATAGGGTAGGGCTGTGGTGTATAGGATATGGATGTGGTGTATCGGGTATGGCTGTGGTGTATAGGATATGGATGTGGTGTATCGGGTATGGCTGTGGTGTATAGGATATGGATGTGGTGTATAGGGTATGGCTTTGGTGTATAGGGTAGGGCTGTGGTGTATAGGGTAGGGCTGTGGTGTATAGGGTAGGGCTGTGGTGTATAGGGTAGGGCTGTGGTGTATAGGGTGGGGCTGTGGTGTATAGGGTATGGCTGTGGTGTATAGGGTATGGATGTGGTGTATAGGGTATGGCTGTGGTGTATAGGGTAGGGCTGTGGTGTATAGGGTATGGCTGTGGTGTATAGGGTAGGGCTGTGGTGTATAGGATATGGATGTGGTGTATCGGGTATGGCTGTGGTGTATAGGATATGGAGTATAGGGTATGGCTGTGGTGTATAGGGTAGGGCTGTGGTGTATCGGGTAGGGCTGTGGTGTATAGGGTATGGCTGTGGTGTATTGGTATGGCTGTGGTGTATTGGTATGGATGTGGTGTATAGGGTATGGCTGTGGTGTATAGGGTAGGGCTGTGGTGTATAGGGTAGGGCTGTGGTGTATAGGGTATGGCTGTGGTGTATAGGGTAGGGCTGTGGTGTATAGGGTAGGGCTGTGGTGTATAGGGTAGGGCTGTGGTGTATAGGGTAGGGCTGTGGTGTATAGGGTATGGCTGTGGTGTATAGGGTATGGATGTGGTGTATAGGGTATGGCTGTGGTGTATAGGGTAGGGCTGTGGTGTATAGGGTAGGGCTGTGGTGTATAGGGTAGGGCTGTGGTGTATCGGGTATGGCTGTGGTGTATAGGATATGGATGTGGTGTATAGGGTAGGGCTGTGGTGTATAGGGTAGGGCTGTGGTGTATAGGGTAGGGCTGTGGTGTATAGGATATGGATGTGGTGTATCGGGTATGGCTGTGGTGTATAGGGTAGGGCTGTGGTGTATCGGGTATGGCTGTGGTGTATAGGATATGGATGTGGTGTATAGGGTAGGGCTGTGGTGTATAGGGTAGGGCTGTGGTGTATAGGGTATGGCTGTGGTGTATAGGGTAGGGCTGTGGTGTATAGGGTATGGGTGTGGTGTATGGGGTATGGGTGTGGTGTATCGGGTATGGGTGTGGTGTATCGGGTAGGGCTGTGGTGTATCGGGTAGGGCTGTGGTGTATAGGGTATGGCTGTGGTGTATAGGGTAGGGCTGTGGTGTATAGGGTATGGCTGTGGTGTATAGGGTAGGGCTGTGGTGTATAGGGTATGGCTGTGGTGTATAGGGTAGGGCTGTGGTGTATAGGGTATGGCTGTGGTGTATAGGGTAGGGCTGTGGTGTGTAGGGTATGGCTGTGGTGTGTAGGGTATGGCTGTGGTGTATAGGGTATGGCTGTGGTGTATAGGATATGGATGTGGTGTATCGGGTATGGCTGTGGTGTATAGGATATGGATGTGGTGTATAGGGTATGGCTTTGGTGTATAGGGTAAGGCTGTGGTGTATAGGGTAGGGCTGTGGTGTATAGGATATGGATGTGGTGTATCGGGTATGGCTGTGGTGTATCAGGTATGGCTGTGGTGTATAGGGTATGGCTGTGGTGTATAGGGTATGGCTGTGGTGTATAGGGTATGGCTGTGGTGTATAGGGTAGGGCTGTGGTGTATAGGGTATGGCTGTGGTGTATAGGGTAGGGCTGTGGTGTATAGGGTAGGGCTGTGGTGTATCGGGTATGGCTGTGGTGTATAGGATATGGATGTGGTGTATAGGGTATGGCTGTGGTGTATAGGGTATGGCTGTGGTGTATAGGGTATGGCTGTGGTGTATAGGGTATGGCTGTGGTGTATAGGGTATGGCTGTGATGTATAGGTTTGGGCTGTGGTGTATAGGGTAGGGCTGTGGTGTATAGGGTATGGCTGTGGTGTATAGGGTATGGCTGTGGTGTATAGGGTAGGGCTGTGGTGTATAGGGTATGGATGTGGTGTATAGGGTAGGGCTGTGGTGTATAGGGTAGGGCTGTGGTGTATAGGGTATGGCTGTGGTGTATAGGGTATGGCTGTGATGTATAGGTTTGGGCTGTGGTGTATAGGGTAGGGCTGTGGTGTATAGGGTAGGGCTGTGGTGTATAGGGTATGGCTGTGGTGTATAGGGTATGGCTGTGGTGTATAGGGTATGGCTGTGGTGTATAGGGTATGGCTGTGGTGTAGAGGGTATGGCTGTGGTGTATCGGGTAGGGCTGTGGTGTATAGGGTAGGGCTGTGGTGTATAGGATATGGATGTGGTGTATAGGGTATGGCTGTGGTATATCGGGTAGGGCTGTGGTGTATCGGGTATGGCTGTGGTGTATAGGGTATGGCTGTGGTGTATAGGGTATGGCTGTGGTGTATAGGGTATGGCTGTGGTATATAGGGTATGGCTGTGGTGTACAGGATATGGATGTGGTGTATAGGGTATGGATGTGGTGTATAGGGTATGGCTGTGGTATATAGGGTATGGCTGTGGTATATAGGGTATGGATGTGGTGTATAGGGTATGGCTGTGGTGTATCGGGTAGGGCTGTGGTGTATCGGGTAGGGCTGTGGTGTATAGGATATGGCTGTGGTGTATCGGGTATGGCTGTGGTGTATAGGGTATGGCTGTAGTGTATAGGGTATGGCTGTGGTATATAGGGTATGGCTGTGGTGTATAGGATATGGATGTGGTGTATAGGGTATGGCTGTGGTGTATAGGGTATGGCTGTGGTATATAGGGTATGGCTGTGGTGTATAGGATATGGATGTGGTGTATAGGGTATGGCTGTGGTGTATAGGGTAGGGCTGTGGTGTATAGGGTAGGGCTGTGGTGTATAGGATATGGATGTGGTGTATCGGGTATGGCTGTGGTGTATAGGATATGGAGTATAGGGTATGGCTGTGGTGTATAGGGTATGGCTGTGGTGTATGGGGTATGGGTGTGGTGTATGGGGTATGGGTGTGGTGTATCGGGTATGGATGTGGTGTATCGGGTAGGGCTGTGGTGTATAGGGTAGGGCTGTGGTGTATAGGGTAGGGCTGTGGTGTATAGGGTAGGGCTGTGGTGTATAGGGTATGGCTGTGGTGTATAGGGTAGGGCTGTGGTGTATAGGGTATGGCTGTGGTGTATAGGGTAGGGCTGTGGTGTATAGGGTATGGCTGTGGTGTATAGGGTAGGGCTGTGGTGTATAGGGTAGGGCTGTGGTGTATAGGGTAGGGCTGTGGTGTATAGGGTATGGCTGTGGTGTATAGGGTAGGGCTGTGGTGTATAGGGTATGGATGTGGTGTATAGGGTATGGATGTGGTGTATCGGGTATGGGTGTGGTGTATCGGGTATGGATGTGGTGTATCGGGTATGGCTGTGGTGTATAGGGGAGGGCTGTGGTGTATAGGGTAGGGCTGTGGTGTATAGGGTAGGGCTGTGGTGTATAGGATATGGATGTGGTGTATCGGGTATGGCTGTGGTGTATAGGATATGGATGTGGTGTATCGGGTATGGCTTTGGTGTATAGGGTAGGGCTGTGGTGTATAGGGTAGGGCTGTGGTGTATAGGGTATGGCTGTGGTGTATAGGGTAGGGCTGTGGTGTATAGGGTATGGCTGTGGTGTATAGGGTAGGGCTGTGGTGTATAGGGTATGGCTGTGGTGTATAGGGTAGGGCTGTGGTGTATAGGGTAGGGCTGTGGTGTATAGGATATGGATGTGGTGTATCGGGTATGGCTGTGGTGTATAGGGTATGGATGTGGTGTATAGGGTATGGATGTGGTGTATAGGGTATGGCTGTGGTGTATAGGGTATGGCTGTGGTGTAGAGGGTATGGCTGTGGTGTATATGGCATGGATGTGGTGTATAGGGTAGGGCTGTGGTGTAGAGGGTAGGGCTGTGGTGTAGAGGGTAGGGCTGTGGTGTATGGGGTATGGATGTGGTGTATCGGGTATGGCTGTGGTGTATAGGGTAGGGCTGTGGTGTATAGGGTAGGGCTGTGGTGTATAGGGTAGGGCTGTGGTGTATAGGGTAGGGCTGTGGTGTATAGGATATGGATGTGGTGTATCGGGTATGGCTGTGGTGTATACGATATGGATGTGGTGTATAGGGTATGGCTGTGGTGTATAGGGTAGGGCTGTGGTGTATAGGGTAGGGCTGTGGTGTATAGGGTAGGGCTGTGGTGTATAGGGTAGGGCTGTGGTGTATAGGGTATGGCTGTGGTGTATAGGGTATGGCTGTGGTGTATAGGGTATGGCTGTGGTGTATAGGGTAGGGCTGTGGTGTATAGGGTATGGCTGTGGTGTATAGGGTAGGGCTGTGGTGTATAGGGTAGGGCTGTGGTGTATCGGGTATGGCTGTGGTGTATAGGATATGGATGTGGTGTATAGGGTATGGCTGTGGTGTATAGGGTATGGCTGTGGTGTATAGGGTATGGCTGTGGTGTATAGGGTATGGCTGTGGTGTATAGGGTATGGCTGTGATGTATAGGTTTGGGCTGTGGTGTATAGGGTAGGGCTGTGGTGTATAGGGTATGGCTGTGGTGTATAGGGTATGGCTGTGGTGTATAGGGTAGGGCTGTGGTGTATAGGGTATGGATGTGGTGTATAGGGTAGGGCTGTGGTGTATAGGGTAGGGCTGTGGTGTATAGGGTAGGGCTGTGGTGTATAGGATATGGATGTGGTGTATCGGGTATGGCTGTGGTGTATAGGGTAGGGCTGTGGTGTATCGGGTATGGCTGTGGTGTATAGGATATGGATGTGGTGTATAGGGTAGGGCTGTGGTGTATAGGGTAGGGCTGTGGTGTATAGGGTATGGCTGTGGTGTATAGGGTAGGGCTGTGGTGTATAGGGTATGGGTGTGGTGTATGGGGTATGGGTGTGGTGTATCGGGTATGGGTGTGGTGTATCGGGTAGGGCTGTGGTGTATCGGGTAGGGCTGTGGTGTATAGGGTATGGCTGTGGTGTATAGGGTAGGGCTGTGGTGTATAGGGTATGGCTGTGGTGTATAGGGTATGGCTGTGGTGTATAGGGTATGGCTGTGGTGTATAGGGTAGGGCTGTGGTGTATAGGGTATGGCTGTGGTGTATAGGGTAGGGCTGTGGTGTGTAGGGTATGGCTGTGGTGTATAGGGTATGGCTGTGGTGTATAGGATATGGATGTGGTGTATCGGGTATGGCTGTGGTGTATAGGATATGGATGTGGTGTATAGGGTATGGCTTTGGTGTATAGGGTAAGGCTGTGGTGTATAGGGTAGGGCTGTGGTGTATAGGATATGGATGTGGTGTATCGGGTATGGCTGTGGTGTATCAGGTATGGCTGTGGTGTATAGGGTATGGCTGTGGTGTATAGGGTATGGCTGTGGTGTATAGGGTATGGCTGTGGTGTATAGGGTAGGGCTGTGGTGTATAGGGTATGGCTGTGGTGTATAGGGTAGGGCTGTGGTGTATAGGGTAGGGCTGTGGTGTATCGGGTATGGCTGTGGTGTATAGGATATGGATGTGGTGTATAGGGTATGGCTGTGGTGTATAGGGTATGGCTGTGGTGTATAGGGTATGGCTGTGGTGTATAGGGTATGGCTGTGGTGTATAGGGTATGGCTGTGATGTATAGGTTTGGGCTGTGGTGTATAGGGTAGGGCTGTGGTGTATAGGGTATGGCTGTGGTGTATAGGGTATGGCTGTGGTGTATAGGGTAGGGCTGTGGTGTATAGGGTATGGATGTGGTGTATAGGGTAGGGCTGTGGTGTATAGGGTAGGGCTGTGGTGTATAGGGTATGGCTGTGGTGTATAGGGTATGGCTGTGATGTATAGGTTTGGGCTGTGGTGTATAGGGTAGGGCTGTGGTGTATAGGGTAGGGCTGTGGTGTATAGGGTATGGCTGTGGTGTATAGGGTATGGCTGTGGTGTATAGGGTATGGCTGTGGTGTATAGGGTATGGCTGTGGTGTAGAGGGTATGGCTGTGGTGTATCGGGTAGGGCTGTGGTGTATAGGGTAGGGCTGTGGTGTATAGGATATGGATGTGGTGTATAGGGTATGGCTGTGGTATATCGGGTAGGGCTGTGGTGTATCGGGTATGGCTGTGGTGTATAGGGTATGGCTGTGGTGTATAGGGTATGGCTGTGGTGTATAGGGTATGGCTGTGGTATATAGGGTATGGCTGTGGTGTACAGGATATGGATGTGGTGTATAGGGTATGGATGTGGTGTATAGGGTATGGCTGTGGTATATAGGGTATGGCTGTGGTATATAGGGTATGGATGTGGTGTATAGGGTATGGCTGTGGTGTATCGGGTAGGGCTGTGGTGTATCGGGTAGGGCTGTGGTGTATAGGATATGGCTGTGGTGTATCGGGTATGGCTGTGGTGTATAGGGTATGGCTGTAGTGTATAGGGTATGGCTGTGGTATATAGGGTATGGCTGTGGTGTATAGGATATGGATGTGGTGTATAGGGTATGGCTGTGGTGTATAGGGTATGGCTGTGGTATATAGGGTATGGCTGTGGTGTATAGGATATGGATGTGGTGTATAGGGTATGGCTGTGGTGTATAGGGTAGGGCTGTGGTGTATAGGGTAGGCCTGTGGTGTATAGGATATGGATGTGGTGTATCGGGTATGGCTGTGGTGTATAGGATATGGAGTATAGGGTATGGCTGTGGTGTATAGGGTATGGCTGTGGTGTATGGGGTATGGGTGTGGTGTATGGGGTATGGGTGTGGTGTATCGGGTATGGATGTGGTGTATCGGGTAGGGCTGTGGTGTATAGGGTAGGGCTGTGGTGTATAGGGTAGGGCTGTGGTGTATAGGGTAGGGCTGTGGTGTATAGGGTATGGCTGTGGTGTATAGGGTAGGGCTGTGGTGTATAGGGTATGGCTGTGGTGTATAGGGTAGGGCTGTGGTGTATAGGGTATGGCTGTGGTGTATAGGGTAGGGCTGTGGTGTATAGGGTAGGGCTGTGGTGTATAGGGTAGGGCTGTGGTGTATAGGGTATGGCTGTGGTGTATAGGGTAGGGCTGTGGTGTATAGGGTATGGATGTGGTGTATAGGGTATGGATGTGGTGTATCGGGTATGGGTGTGGTGTATCGGGTATGGATGTGGTGTATCGGGTATGGCTGTGGTGTATAGGGGAGGGCTGTGGTGTATAGGGTAGGGCTGTGGTGTATAGGGTAGGGCTGTGGTGTATAGGATATGGATGTGGTGTATCGGGTATGGCTGTGGTGTATAGGATATGGATGTGGTGTATCGGGTATGGCTTTGGTGTATAGGGTAGGGCTGTGGTGTATAGGGTAGGGCTGTGGTGTATAGGGTATGGCTGTGGTGTATAGGGTAGGGCTGTGGTGTATAGGGTATGGCTGTGGTGTATAGGGTAGGGCTGTGGTGTATAGGGTATGGCTGTGGTGTATAGGGTAGGGCTGTGGTGTATAGGGTAGGGCTGTGGTGTATAGGATATGGATGTGGTGTATCGGGTATGGCTGTGGTGTATAGGGTATGGATGTGGTGTATAGGGTATGGATGTGGTGTATAGGGTATGGCTGTGGTGTATAGGGTATGGCTGTGGTGTAGAGGGTATGGCTGTGGTGTATATGGCATGGATGTGGTGTATAGGGTAGGGCTGTGGTGTAGAGGGTAGGGCTGTGGTGTAGAGGGTAGGGCTGTGGTGTATGGGGTATGGATGTGGTGTATCGGGTATGGCTGTGGTGTATAGGGTAGGGCTGTGGTGTATAGGGTAGGGCTGTGGTGTATAGGGTAGGGCTGTGGTGTATAGGGTAGGGCTGTGGTGTATAGGATATGGATGTGGTGTATCGGGTATGGCTGTGGTGTATACGATATGGATGTGGTGTATAGGGTATGGCTTTGGTGTATAGGGTAGGGCTGTGGTGTATAGGGTATGGCTGTGGTGTATAGGGTATGGCTGTGGTGTATAGGGTAGGGCTGTGGTGTATAGGGTAGGGCTGTGGTGTATAGGGTATGGCTGTGGTGTATAGGGTATGGCTGTGGTGTATAGGGTATGGCTGTGGTGTATAGGGTAGGGCTGTGGTGTATAGGGTATGGCTGTGGTGTATAGGGTAGGGCTGTGGTGTATAGGGTAGGGCTGTGGTGTATCGGGTATGGCTGTGGTGTATAGGATATGGATGTGGTGTATAGGGTATGGCTGTGGTGTATAGGGTATGGCTGTGGTGTATAGGGTATGGCTGTGGTGTATAGGGTATGGCTGTGGTGTATAGGGTATGGCTGTGATGTATAGGTTTGGGCTGTGGTGTATAGGGTAGGGCTGTGGTGTATAGGGTATGGCTGTGGTGTATAGGGTATGGCTGTGGTGTATAGGGTAGGGCTGTGGTGTATAGGGTATGGATGTGGTGTATAGGGTAGGGCTGTGGTGTATAGGGTAGGGCTGTGGTGTATAGGGTATGGCTGTGGTGTATAGGGTATGGCTGTGATGTATAGGTTTGGGCTGTGGTGTATAGGGTAGGGCTGTGGTGTATAGGGTAGGGCTGTGGTGTATAGGGTATGACTGTGGTGTATAGGGTATGGCTGTGGTGTATAGGGTATGGCTGTGGTGTATAGGGTATGGCTGTGGTGTATAGGGTATGGCTGTGGTGTAGAGGGTATGGCTGTGGTGTATCGGGTAGGGCTGTGGTGTATAGGGTAGGGCTGTGGTGTATAGGATATGGATGTGGTGTATAGGGTATGGCTGTGGTATATCGGGTAGGGCTGTGGTGTATCGGGTATGGCTGTGGTGTATAGGGTATGGCTGTGGTGTATAGGGTATGGCTGTGGTGTATAGGGTATGGCTGTGGTGTATAGGGTATGGCTGTGATGTATAGGTTTGGGCTGTGGTGTATAGGGTAGGGCTGTGGTGTATAGGGTAGGGCTGTGGTGTATAGGGTATGGCTGTGGTGTATAGGGTATGGCTGTGGTGTATAGGGTATGGCTGTGGTGTATAGGGTATGGCTGTGGTGTATAGGGTATGGCTGTGGTGTAGAGGGTATGGCTGTGGTGTATCGGGTAGGGCTGTGGTGTATAGGGTAGGGCTGTGGTGTATAGGATATGGCTGTGGTGTATCGGGTATGGCTGTGGTGTATAGGGTATGGCTGTAGTGTATAGGGTATGGCTGTGGTATATAGGGTATGGCTGTGGTGTATAGGATATGGATGTGGTGTATAGGGTATGGCTGTGGTATATAGGGTATGGCTGTGGTGTATAGGATATGGATGTGGTGTATAGGGTATGGCTGTGGTGTATAGGGTAGGGCTGTGGTGTATAGGGTAGGGCTGTGGTGTATAGGATATGGATGTGGTGTATCGGGTATGGCTGTGGTGTATAGGATATGGAGTATAGGGTATGGCTGTGGTGTATAGGGTATGGCTGTGGTGTATGGGGTATGGGTGTGGTGTATGGGGTATGGGTGTGGTGTATCGGGTATGGATGTGGTGTATCGGGTAGGGCTGTGGTGTATAGGGTAGGGCTGTGGTGTATAGGGTAGGGCTGTGGTGTATAGGGTAGGGCTGTGGTGTATAGGGTATGGCTGTGGTGTATAGGGTAGGGCTGTGGTGTATAGGGTATGGCTGTGGTGTATAGGGTAGGGCTGTGGTGTATAGGGTATGGCTGTGGTGTATAGGGTAGGGCTGTGGTGTATAGGGTAGGGCTGTGGTGTATAGGGTAGGGCTGTGGTGTATAGGGTATGGCTGTGGTGTATAGGGTAGGGCTGTGGTGTATAGGGTATGGATGTGGTGTATAGGGTATGGATGTGGTGTATCGGGTATGGGTGTGGTGTATCGGGTATGGATGTGGTGTATCGGGTATGGCTGTGGTGTATAGGGGAGGGCTGTGGTGTATAGGGTAGGGCTGTGGTGTATAGGGTAGGGCTGTGGTGTATAGGATATGGATGTGGTGTATCGGGTATGGCTGTGGTGTATAGGATATGGATGTGGTGTATCGGGTATGGCTTTGGTGTATAGGGTAGGGCTGTGGTGTATAGGGTAGGGCTGTGGTGTATAGGGTATGGCTGTGGTGTATAGGGTAGGGCTGTGGTGTATAGGGTATGGCTGTGGTGTATAGGGTAGGGCTGTGGTGTATAGGGTATGGCTGTGGTGTATAGGGTAGGGCTGTGGTGTATAGGGTAGGGCTGTGGTGTATAGGATATGGATGTGGTGTATCGGGTATGGCTGTGGTGTATAGGGTATGGATGTGGTGTATAGGGTATGGATGTGGTGTATAGGGTATGGCTGTGGTGTATAGGGTATGGCTGTGGTGTAGAGGGTATGGCTGTGGTGTATATGGCATGGATGTGGTGTATAGGGTAGGGCTGTGGTGTAGAGGGTAGGGCTGTGGTGTAGAGGGTAGGGCTGTGGTGTATGGGGTATGGATGTGGTGTATCGGGTATGGCTGTGGTGTATAGGGTAGGGCTGTGGTGTATAGGGTAGGGCTGTGGTGTATAGGGTAGGGCTGTGGTGTATAGGGTAGGGCTGTGGTGTATAGGATATGGATGTGGTGTATCGGGTATGGCTGTGGTGTATACGATATGGATGTGGTGTATAGGGTATGGCTTTGGTGTATAGGGTAGGGCTGTGGTGTATAGGGTATGGCTGTGGTGTATAGGGTATGGCTGTGGTGTATAGGGTAGGGCTGTGGTGTATAGGGTAGGGCTGTGGTGTATAGGGTATGGCTGTGGTGTATAGGGTAGGGCTGTGGTGTATGGGGTATGGGTGTGGTGTATGGGTGTGGTGTATCGGGTATGGATGTGGTGTATCGGGTAGGGCTGTGGTGTATAGGGTAGGGCTGTGGTGTATAGGGTATGGCTGTGGTGTATAGGGTAGGGCTGTGGTGTATAGGGTATGGCTGTGGTGTATAGGGTAGGGCTGTGGTGTATAGGGTAGGGCTGTGGTGTATAGGGAAGGGCTGTGGTGTATAGGGTAGGGCTGTGGTGTATAGGGTAGGGCTGTGGTGTATAGGGTAGGGCTGTGGTGTATAGGGTAGGGCTGTGGTGTATAGGGTATGGCTGTGGTGTATAGGGTATGGCTGTGGTGTATAGGGTATGGATGTGGTGTATCGGGTATGGGTGTGGTGTATCAGGTATGGCTGTGGTGTATAGGGTAGGGCTGTGGTGTATAGGGTAGGGCTGTGGTGTATAGGGTAGGGCTGTGGTGTATAGGATATGGATGTGGTGTATCGGGTATGGCTGTGGTGTATAGGATATGGATGTGGTGTATCGGGTATGGCTGTGGTGTATAGGATATGGATGTGGTGTATAGGGTATGGCTTTGGTGTATAGGGTAGGGCTGTGGTGTATAGGGTAGGGCTGTGGTGTATAGGGTAGGGCTGTGGTGTATAGGGTAGGGCTGTGGTGTATAGGGTGGGGCTGTGGTGTATAGGGTATGGCTGTGGTGTATAGGGTATGGATGTGGTGTATAGGGTATGGCTGTGGTGTATAGGGTAGGGCTGTGGTGTATAGGGTATGGCTGTGGTGTATAGGGTAGGGCTGTGGTGTATAGGGTAGGGCTGTGGTGTATAGGATATGGATGTGGTGTATCGGGTATGGCTGTGGTGTATAGGATATGGAGTATAGGGTATGGCTGTGGTGTATAGGGTAGGGCTGTGGTGTATCGGGTAGGGCTGTGGTGTATAGGGTATGGCTGTGGTGTATTGGTATGGCTGTGGTGTATAGGATATGGATGTGGTGTATAGGGTATGGCTGTGGTGTATAGGGTAGGGCTGTGGTGTATAGGGTAGGGCTGTGGTGTATAGGGTAGGGCTGTGGTGTATAGGGTAGGGCTGTGGTGTATAGGATATGGATGTGGTGTATCGGGTATGGCTGTGGTGTATAGGATATGGATGTGGTGTATAGGGTATGGCTGTGGTGTATAGGGTAGGGCTGTGGTGTATAGGGTAGGGCTGTGGTGTATAGGGTATGGCTGTGGTGTATAGGGTAGGGCTGTGGTGTATAGGGTATGGCTGTGGTGTATAGGGTAGGGCTGTGGTGTATAGGGTAGGGCTGTGGTGTATAGGGTATGGCTGTGGTGTATAGGGTATGGATGTGGTGTATAGGGTATGGCTGTGGTGTATAGGGTAGGGCTGTGGTGTATAGGGTAGGGCTGTGGTGTATAGGGTAGGGCTGTGGTGTATAGGGTAGGGCTGTGGTGTATAGGGTATGGCTGTGGTGTATAGGGTAGGGCTGTGGTGTATGGGGTATGGGTGTGGTGTATGGGGTATGGGTGTGGTGTATCGGGTATGGGTGTGGTGTATCGGGTATGGATGTGGTGTATCGGGTAGGGCTGTGGTGTATCGGGTAGGGCTGTGGTGTATAGGGTAGGGCTGTGGTGTATAGGGTAGGGCTGTGGTGTATAGGGTAGGGCTGTGGTGTATAGGGTATGGCTGTGGTGTATAGGGTAGGGCTGTGGTGTATAGGGTAGGGCTGTGGTGTATAGGGTATGGCTGTGGTGTATAGGGTAGGGCTGTGGTGTATAGGGTATGGCTGTGGTGTATAGGGTATAGATGTGGTGTATCGGGTATGGGTGTGGTGTATCGGGTATGGATGTGGTGTATCGGGTATGGCTGTGGTGTATAGGGTAGGGCTGTGGTGTATAGGGTAGGGCTGTGGTGTATAGGGTAGGGCTGTGGTGTATAGGATATGAATGTGGTGTATCGGGTATGGCTGTGGTGTATAGGATATGGATGTGGTGTATCGGGTATGGCTGTGATGTATAGGATATGGATGTGGTGTATAGGGTATGGCTTTGGTGTATAGGGTATGGCTGTGGTGTATAGGGTATGGCTGTGGTGTATAGGGTAGGGCTGTGGTGTATAGGGTAGGGCTGTGGTGTATAGGGTAGGGCTGTGGTGTATCGGGTATGGCTGTGGTGTATAGGATATGGATGTGGTGTATCGGGTATGGCTGTGGTGTATCGGGTATGGCTGTGGTGTATCGGGTATGGCTGTGGTGTATAGGATATGGCTGTGGTGTATAGGGTATGGCTGTGGTGTATAGGGTATGGCTGTGGTGTATAGGGTATGGCTGTGGTGTATAGGGTAGGGCTGTGGTGTATAAGGTATGGCTGTGGTGTATAGGGTAGGGCTGTGGTGTATAGGGTAGGGCTGTGGTGTATCGGGTATGGCTGTGGTGTATAGGATATGGATGTGGTGTATAGGGTATGGCTGTGGTGTATAGGGTATGGCTGTGGTGTATAGGGTATGGCTGTGGTGTATAGGGTATGGCTGTGGTGTATAGGGTATGGCTGTGATGTATAGGTTTGGGCTGTGGTGTATAGGGTAGGGCTGTGGTGTATAGGGTATGGCTGTGGTGTATAGGGTATGGCTGTGGTGTATAGGGTAGGGCTGTGGTGTATAGGGTATGGATGTGGTGTATAGGGTAGGGCTGTGGTGTATAGGGTAGGGCTGTGGTGTATAGGGTATGGCTGTGGTGTATAGGGTATGGCTGTGATGTATAGGTTTGGGCTGTGGTGTATAGGGTAGGGCTGTGGTGTATAGGGTATGGCTGTGGTGTATAGGGTATGGCTGTGGTGTATAGGGTATGGCTGTGGTGTATAGGGTATGGCTGTGGTGTATAGGGTAGGGCTGTGGTGTAGAGGGTATGGCTGTGGTGTATCGGGTAGGGCTGTGGTGTATAGGGTAGGGCTGTGGTGTATAGGGTATGGCTGTGGTGTATCGGGTAGGGCTGTGGTGTATAGGATATGGCTGTGGTGTATCGGGTATGGCTGTGGTGTATAGGGTATGGCTGTGGTGTATAGGGTATGGCTGTGGTATATAGGGTATGGCTGTGGTGTATAGGATATGGATGTGGTGTATAGGGTATGGCTGTGGTGTATAGGGTATGGCTGTGGTGTATAGGGTATGGCTGTGGTATATAGGGTATGGCTGTGGTGTATAGGATATGGATGTGGTGTATAGGGTATGGCTGTGGTGTATCGGGTAGGGCTGTGGTGTATAGTATATGGCTGTGGTGTATCGGGTATGGCTGTGGTGTATAGGGTATGGCTGTGGTGTATAGGGTATGGCTGTGGTGTATAGGGTAGGGCTGTGGTGTATAGGGTAGGGCTGTGGTGTATAGGGTATGGCTGTGGTATATAGGGTATGGCTGTGGTGTATAGGGTATGGCTGTGGTGTATAGGGTAGGACTGTGGTGTATAGGGTATGGCTGTGGTATATAGGGTATGGCTGTGGTGTATAGGGTATGGCTGTGGTGTATAGGGTAGGACTGTGGTGTATAGGATATGGCTGTGGTGTATAGGGTTGGGCTGTGGTGTATAGGGTATGGCTGTGGTGTATAGGGTAGGGCTGTGGTGTATTGGGTATGGCTGTGGTGTATAGGGTATGGCTGTGGTGTATTGGGTATGGCTGTGGTGTATAGGGTATGGCTGGCTGTGGTGTATTGGGTATGGCTGTGGTGTATAGGGTATGGCTGTGGTGTAGAGGGTATGGCTGTGGTGTATAGTGTATGGCTGTGGTGTATAGGGTATGGCTGTGGTGTATAGTGTATGGCTGTGGTGTAGAGGGTATGGCTGTGGTGTATAGTGTATGGCTGTGGTGTAAAGGGTAGGGCTGTGGTGTATAGGGTATGGCTGTGGTGTATAGGGTAGGGCTGTGGTGTATAGGATATGGCTGTGGTGTATAGGGTTGGGCTGTGGTGTATAGGGTATGGCTGTGGTGTATAGGGTAGGGCTGTGGTGTATAGGGTATGGCTGTGGTATATAGGGTATGGCTGTGGTGTATAGGGTATGGCTGTGGTGTATAGGGTAGGGCTGTGGTGTATAGGATATGGCTGTGGTGTATAGGGTTGGGCTGTGGTGTATAGGGTATGGCTGTGGTGTATAGGGTAGGGCTGTGGTGTATTGGGTATGGCTGTGGTGTATAGGGTATGGCTGTGGTGTATTGGGTATGGCTGTGGTGTATAGGGTATGGCTGGCTGTGGTGTATTGGGTATGGCTGTGGTGTATAGGGTATGGCTGTGGTGTAGAGGGTATGGCTGTGGTGTATAGTGTATGGCTGTGGTGTATAGGGTATGGCTGTGGTGTATAGGGTATGGCTGTGGTGTAGAGGGTATGGCTGTGGTGTATAGTGTATGGCTGTGGTGTATAGGGTATGGCTGTGGTGTATAGGGTATGGCTGTGGTGTATAGGGTAGGGCTGTGGTGTATTGGGTATGGCTGTGGTGTATAGGATATGGCTGTGGTGTATAGGGTTGGGCTGTGGTGTATAGGGTATGGCTGTGGTGTATAGGGTATGGCTGTGGTGTATAGGGTATGGCTGTGGTGTATAGGGTATGGCTGTGGTGTATAGGGTATGGCTGTGGTGTATAGGGTAGGGCTGTGGTGTATAGGATATGGCTGTGGTGTATAGGGTTGGGCTGTGGTGTATAGGGTATGGCTGTGGTGTATAGGGTAGGGCTGTGGTGTATTGGGTATGGCTGTGGTGTATAGGGTATGGCTGTGGTGTATTGGGTATGGCTGTGGTGTATAGGGTATGGCTGGCTGTGGTGTATTGGGTATGGCTGTGGTGTATAGGGTATGGCTGTGGTGTATAGGGTATGGCTGTGGTGTATAGGGTATGGCTGTGGTGTATAGGGTAGGGCTGTGGTGTATAGGGTATGGATGTGGTGTATAGGGTAGGGCTGTGGTGTATAGGGTAGGGCTGTGGTGTATAGGGTATGGCTGTGGTGTATAGGGTATGGCTGTGATGTATAGGTTTGGGCTGTGGTGTATAG
The DNA here is from genome assembly GCF_964261635.1 of Lissotriton helveticus. Lineage (NCBI taxonomy): Eukaryota > Metazoa > Chordata > Amphibia > Caudata > Salamandridae > Lissotriton > Lissotriton helveticus. Next base: position 12,304 of record NW_027611658.1, on the reverse strand, counting down.
GGTAGGGCTGTGGTGTATAGGGTATGGCTGTGGTGTATAGGGTATGGCTGTGGTGTATAGGGTATGGCTGTGGTGTATAGTGTATGGCTGTGGTGTATAGGGTATGGCTGTGGTGTATAGGGTATGGCTGTGGTGTATAGGGTAGGGCTGTGGTGTATTGGGTAGGGCTGTGGTGTATAGGGTATGGCTGTGGTGTATTGGGTATGGCTGTGGTGTATAGGGTATGGCTGGCTGTGGTGTATTGGGTATGGCTGTGGTGTATAGGGTATGGCTGTGGTGTAGAGGGTATGGCTGTGGTGTATAGTGTATGGCTGTGGTGTATAGGGTATGGCTGTGGTGTATAGGGTATGGCTGTGGTGTAGAGGGTATGGCTGTGGTGTATAGTGTATGGCTGTGGTGTATAGGGTATGGCTGTGGTGTATAGGGTATGGCTGTGGTGTATAGGGTAGGGCTGTGGTGTATTGGGTATGGCTGTGGTGTATAGGATATGGCTGTGGTGTATAGGGTTGGGCTGTGGTGTATAGGGTATGGCTGTGGTGTATAGGGTATGGCTGTGGTGTATAGGGTAGGGCTGTGGTGTATAGGATATGGCTGTGGTGTATAGGGTTGGGCTGTGGTGTATAGGGTATGGCTGTGGTGTATAGGGTAGGGCTGTGGTGTATTGGGTATGGCTGTGGTGTATAGGGTATGGCTGTGGTGTATTGGGTATGGCTGTGGTGTATAGGGTATGGCTGGCTGTGGTGTATTGGGTATGGCTGTGGTGTATAGGGTATGGCTGTGGTGTAGAGGGTATGGCTGTGGTGTATAGTGTATGGCTGTGGTGTATAGGGTATGGCTGTGGTGTATAGGGTATGGCTGTGGTGTAGAGGGTATGGCTGTGGTGTATAGTGTATGGCTGTGGTGTATAGGGTATGGCTGTGGTGTATAGGGTATGGCTGTGGTGTATAGGGTAGGGCTGTGGTGTATTGGGTATGGCTGTGGTGTATAGGATATGGCTGTGGTGTATAGGGTAGGGCTGTGGTGTAGAGGGTATGGCTGTGGTGTACAGTGTATGGCTGTGGTGTATAGGGTATGGCTGTGGTGTATAGGGTATGGCTGTGGTGTATAGGGTATGGATGTGGTGTATAGGGTATGGCTGTGGTGTATAGGGTATGGCTGTGGTGTATAGGGTAGGGCTGTGGTGTAGAGGGTATGGCTGTGGTGTACAGTGTATGGCTGTGGTGTATAGGGTATGGCTGTGGTGTATAGGGTATGGCTGTGGTGTATAGGGTATGGATGTGGTGTATAGGGTATGGCTGTGGTGTATAGGGTATGGCTGTGGTGTATAGGGTATGGCTGTGGTGTAGAGGGTATGGCTGTGGTGTATAGTGTATGGCTGTGGTGTAAAGGGTAGGGATGTCAATGCCCTGCGCTGTAAGGTTCGTGAGGCACCGATGGGCGATGAGATGTAATGCATGTGGCAGGGGAGCAGGGGCACTGTGCTGTATGGCGCACTGAGGTTTCACAGAGCTGGAATGGACTACTTTGAGAACCCAGGGCTTAAAGCTACCGACCCTCCTCCTCTGCCACCCGCGCCTCCTCAGGTCTGCAGTGAATGATACTTCATGGTGCTCGTTGCAGCCAGCGCCGCCATCAAATGTGTAAGAATGAGAGCGCGCGCGACCCTTCGACTGATGACACCGGACGCACTTCCGGCTCCCCCCCCCCGCACCTGCTGTTCTTTGGTCATTTGTTCTCTTGTCTCGGTTCTGCTCCTGCTGTGAGGCCTCTGACGCCTTCGGGGAAAGAGCGCGAGAGGAAAACAAGAGGCCCCAGGACTGAACGAAAAGAGCGGCTTCAACAGAACAACTGCGCATGCGCGGAGGGCTGACACTGCCTCCTGTTGCTGAGCACGAGCCGCCACAGCACGCGCGGAGATGGATTTAAAGCAAAGTTCCTCTATGGGGGGGGAGGGAGCAGTGTCTCTCCTCTGCACAGGGGCACTCAAATGCACCAACCTGCGCTCGTGATTCATTCCGGAGGGTGTATCCCCGCTGGATTAGACACTTTCCAGGCCGCGCCCTCAGTCTAGGGCTCTTCACAGGTCCGCACTCTGTTCAAGGTCCTATCTCTTTTTGATCGCTGATCGCTTTGCGACATGAAGCAGTGTCTTCGCTCTGCATATGCGCAGCTATCAGCGCAGTCCTGCGCATGCGCACGTATGAGATGCAATGTTTACTTCGCACGCGATGGTGCCACGTGCAGCGGCCTGAGCGCAGCCCTCTCTTCGCTCCGCACATGCGCAGGGTTGCACGCGCGGTCCCGCACATGCGCAGTTATGAGACGCGCTGTTTAGTTCGCGTGAGCTTGTGGCTCGTGCATCGGCCTGAGCGCGCGCGTCAGCCTCGAGGACACCCGGGCGGAGACTCCTCTGCTCCCAACCACCGGTGCACGAGGACAGGTGAGGCCTGGAGGGCCACAACCCCCCAAGGGAACCTGATGAGGGACTGGGGCACTGCACCCTGCAGAGAGCCACAACACCGAGGGTTTAGATCGCTGTGTGTCACATTTTTATCATTTCAGTGAAATTATGAGTGACATTTAACGGCCATGAGTGACATTTAATGAATATGTCACATTTAACGGCTATGAGTGACGTTTAACAACTACGAGTGACATTTAACGGCTATGAGTGACATTTAACAACTACGAGTGACATTTAACATGAGTAACATTTAACATGAGTGACATTTAACAGCTATGGATTAAATTTAACGGCTATGAGTGACACTTACCGACTATGTGACATTTAACGGCTATGAGTGACATTTGGCCTCCCTGTATGGGGGACTGTAATAAGATGATCTGTAGCCGAGTAGTATTGATTGATGATGGTTTATTGATGGATTTCAAGGTTAAATCATGTAATCATTTAAGTATCATTCAAGTCTCTCCTAAGCCTCTTCTAAGCCCCACCAGGAGTAGCTCTCTTGCCACTCAGCCCTCTTTTCCAACTGTCATCCATCCACACACCACATTCTATATTACCTCATTCACTCAACATTCTACCATTCACTCAGATAGGCTGAGCAGCAAGACAGGTTAATGGAAAAGGCACATGGTATCCAAACCAGGATACTACACCACCTTCCCCCTTAGAAGGAACAAACAAATGAAAAGTGTAAAAATGAGAATGGTCATTCTACAATAGAAACTAGCATTGAACTAGCATTGCAAAACATAACTATCATAAAACATAAAAGTATACAATTCGACCACCCCTTCCCCCTTTACATGGAAAACAGGAATAATTGATATCTCGCAATTAATATTTTCGCAATGAAATTCACCAGATGTAACGAATAGAATTGACCGTAACCCACACACATGCCAGTTGGCCAGACCAGCAAAGTGAAAGAAACGGAGAAGTCAACAATTAAAATATGCGAAAAAGAAAATCACCAAAAAGTATTTAAATAAATTACAATTCCTATAAAGTGACGTGTGCACAACGTACACTAAATAGGAATATGTAGGTTTTAAACATTAAAGTCATATGCAATGTATGTAATTTCTATAAAATAATTAGATAGTAGTTACGTGCATAGGATAGAAATAATTACAAACTTGTATGAACAAATTTGTAACAGTCATTTCTATATATGCTAATGTGTAGCATTTAACTATAATTTAAATAGATGATAGTCACGTGCATAGAATAGAATTAATTAAATTTGTATGGTCAATTTTGTGACAGTTATGACCATATATGTTAACGTGTGTCATTTAACTATTAATATTATACATGTGTATAGTATTTAACTTACTATACAAAACAGCAAATTAACTTCAGTATGCTATTTTTAAAATTCACGTAATAATATTCTAGAATAGCAAATTAACTTTAGTATGCTATATTTATAATTTTCTAGAATAGTAAATTAACTTTAGAAGCTATTCTTTAAATTCCTGTATATAACTTCTAATGGAACACAGGTTAGTTTTTCAACATATAAAATAGCAAAATACCTTTAGAATACTATTTAACTTTTGTGAAAATAACCTTCAAAATTAGCAAATTAACTTTAGAATGCTAATTGTTTTCAGGATACTTTAGAATGCTATATTTTCTAAAACTCGTGTAAATAACCCGCAATGGAATACAGGCTGGTATTTGAACATATAGTAAATACAGTCCTTCATTAAAATTTACTTGTAAAATAATGCAGACTTTAAGCTCAGGTGAAATGTATCCATGAACTGTGGAATAACTTACTTGAAGTTGTTGCTCACCATGTACTATAGCGAAAAACTGAGAAATGATCCTCAAGAAGTTGACAAATATAGTGTCCATTGGTGAACATTAACAACTACTCAGATATCGTGCGTATCACTGACCTGGCAAAGTGCTGTACCAGATTAATTATATCTACCTTGCGTGAAACATAAATAGGACGCGCTGTATTTAATTAATAAATTTAGCGTGCGCGTCGCTGAAGAAAGATGTATTATATTTAATTATAAATAATTAGCGTGCGCATCGTAGAAGTAAGATGCGCTTCCTATAATTAAATAAAGATTAGTGTATGTATCGTTGAAATGATGATATCCGGTGAGTTCGAAATAAGATGGCGGTACGTCATACACGTAAAGAACTTTAAAGCTGTAATAGTTTGAAACAAAACTCTTATTGCCGATAAAGAGTTTCTCGAGGGCAGTGAAGTGTATTTTTGAAAGCGGCTAAAATTAAACTTTAAGGGGCGCACTACTGGTTTCTCGGCATACCAATTCCTTCGAGACCGATCACCTGCAACTATAAAGCGCCAGCTGCTTGTCAACACCGTCATGCCACCTTGTGAGTGCTCTGGTGCAACAACCCTTTCACTGACCGGCATGATAAAAAAAAAAAAACTGAACGAGTGACTCTCAACCGGAGTACAACTGTTTGTTTTCTGCTTTCTCCTGACCTGCTCTTTTTAATGAAGAAAAGAGTGTTCCTTTTACTTCAGCAGCAGGCGGAAGGGAGTTTTACATTTTCTTCAGCAGCAGTGTGTCAAGTGTTTAACGTGAGCATGTTCTTAATTATACTTTACTAATATGTTAAAAGTTAAGAGCACATAGATATTGCTCGCGCTCTTACCGTTGATGTTTGCCTCTTTCGAAGTCAGCGCGAGGCATCTCCACGCATCAAACCTTACTTACACTGTGACGACTTCTCTTGCACGTCATCACGTAATCCTGTGCGTGCCTCCATCTTTCAGGAAGTGTTCAGGCATTGTTAAACTGTTGCCCAGCAACGCACAATTTATGAACATGAAATACGATTAACTTTATCACATACAGTTTGAAGTTCACGAGCTCAAGGAAATACTTGCTCTACAATTGTTCTTCAGTTTTCAAAGTCTCCGAGAGCAATTAAGCTCAGCACTCCTGAACATAGATAACACCAGTGACACTTCATCAATCATTGGATTCTCTTCACGCTTGAGAGCACTCCTTCAAAGAAATACACAAGCTGCAGTTCTTTCATTTTTATTGAACAGAACTTTAAGCCTCATACAATAAACAAAATGCAGAATATATTCGAGACCATCAAACCTTCTTTTCACCTGGTTTCCGTCATTACTCTGACACCCTTTCTCCAGTCTTGCATTCCACGGATTCCCGGCATACTTTCTATCCATTGTTTTTCCACAAGTACTGGAGTCGTTTTCTCTGGAAACTCATCACCTCGATCTGCTGTTTATCAAAGTACAATACTTTTATTTGTCACAACACTGCCACCTAATGGTTATTTTCCATCGTTACACTTTGATGATGATGTGAATTAGAGATTGATAATGCAGACGTCGAAAGTTACGTAAAGTGTTATCTCTGTTTCTTTTAGCAGAAGTTTTATTTTATACATATGTTATCACCTTTCTCTGCTATATTTTTACAATTGCTTTATCCTTATAGTTACATTTATTATAAGTATTTAATTATTTGAATTTTGTAGTGATTTCAGAATGAGTATTTTTAGTATAATCTTTACATGATTTGTATACGGACATGTTTAAAAATGAAATGATTTTACAGTCATACTTAGTTTCATGCTTCATCAAATAATTTTTGATGTTTTAAAGTAGGCTAATACACTCTACTGTTAGAGCTATAGTGCAAATGCAGTCTCTTTTGAGGAAGAATATATATTTTAAAAATTTTCTAATGTTTTGAAAGGAAGAATGCAAATGCATTCCACCACACCAACTTTTTAAGTTATTTATATGGGTCTTATTTTAAAGACGTGTGGTTCCTTCTTCTGTACTCTGTAAACCACACTAAGCTTTTAAGCTATATGTATATGGGTCTTACTTTAAGACGTGTGGTCTCTTTAAAAATGCAAATGCATTCTTCAGTACTATTATCCACACTAAGCTTTTTAGCTATATATTTATTTGGGTCTTTTTATAAGACGTGTGGGTCTCTTTTTTTAAAAAAAAAGGGTCAAGTTCCTTTTTAAGTGTGTCATTATCCACACTAAGCTTTCTCTAGCTATATATATATATATGGGTCTTATTTAAAGACGTGTGGAGACTTGATGCCTTTCTCTTCATGTTTTACTTTTACTTGTGTTTCTTCCACATTTTTGTGTATGTTTCACTTTACATTTTAACCACTCTACTAAGTCTTGTTTCCTCTATCCTGCACTTGTTTTTCTTTTTCAACATTCAAGCTTCCTTCGCTCTGGTCTGGCCAATCAGTGTGTCTTGGTGGTTCTTGCTGTGTTAACTTTTTCTCTGCTGTGTCTTTGTGCCTTCTTTGCTGCACAAATTTTTCAGTCTTCTTCTCATCTTTTTCTCTTCTAGTGATCTTTGCACCGTTTGCTTTCATTTTTCTTCTCATTTCTTTGTATCTCTACCTTCTGCGTACTCCCCTTTTAGCTCACTTATTGTCTCCTTAAAAGGGGGAAGAGGGGTTGTGTTGTTTCAACGTCCTTTTTGCATGTTCTGAAAATGGTTTTACCGTATTTTACAGTTTAAGGATTTCACTCCACTTCTTCACTTGATTTTAATTCTATTGAATATATAAATGTTCTTAATTATATTTTTATATTTGCTTAATACTTTGTATAGTAACATCTTATAATTATATTGTGAAGAGTCATCTTTTCTTTGTTAACAAGGGAGAAGATGTAGAGTGCTGCTCAGCCTGTGCGCGTGTGTATGAATGTTGATTGCATGAATGTTCGAATGGTGTGTTGAATGTCAGTTGAAGTTCGGGCTGAGCAGATGTCATACCGCTCCTGGTGGGGTTCTCCAATTTATATCCTAAACCAAAATAAAGATCAACTTACAACAAATGACCTCGGCTTCCTAGATTATCTCTTCTTTACACCGGGCTCCACCCCTGACCCTTGAGGGAGAGAGCTCACCGGCTCCTGCCCGGGACGGAGGCAGCAGCAGCGAGGAGCCGAGTTTCCCAAGGGGAGAGAGAGCATCTCGAAGACTTCCCCCACGAGACCCTGGGGCAGAGCTGGCCGGCTCCCAGACCCCTGCATCGAGCACTCTGCTCACTGACACCACCCGGCGGCCGGCACCGGTACTACACCCAGGACGATCTCACCTTCAAAGACACGAAGGAAAGAAGCGGCGGCCGCCCCCGCCTCAGCGAGGCCCGACCGCCCCCCAGGATCACGTTTCAACCAACCACGGAGCTTCTTGCACAGAAGCCCCTAAAATTTACATCGATAGTCGGCTTCTCACGGCCCCTCGGGGCGCGCGTGATCCACAATAGATGCGAAACAAAAGAAGCTGAAGAGTGGTTGTGTTCGCGCAATGACAATAAAAGTGTAACCTACTACTGGTAGGGTGACTTTACACCGGTGATGTGTCAGTCGCTCTCATGAATGCCTCCGAGTGCACAACTACAGGTGCTCCTTCTAATATGAAACAAACGCCTGTGTCACCTGCAGTGATGAATCGGGTGTTTGCCGCAGAGGCTTCTGGGTATGCAAATGACTGTGACAGGCCACGCCCCCTCCAGTGACAGCTCGGCTCCTGCAGCAGCCCCATGGGACTTGTGCTCTGGATCCAGGGGGTGAAGAGTCTCAAAATCCAGCAATAATCACACAGGTCAACATTTCAGGACAGGGAGGGGGAGATTTAAAATAGAAAATCAAGAGAATGAAAATCCCCTATTGACTTCTGTTGTAGAAAATGCAATTTCAGGCAAGAGAGGGATAAAATAAAGGCATTTTTGGCTTAAAACATCTGTAGTCTCCCGCCTGAATAGGGTCTATTGGCATGTATGAATTATGACCAAAGGCCGTGGGGTTAGGGAACTTCCACAATATACTCGTGTGTATACGTGCCAATAGGCCAGATTCAGACAGGACAGTCCCGACTTTTGAGCCAAAAAGGCAGTCTCCGCCTGACACGGCAGCTTCTTCAATGCAAGTCAATGGGGAAATGCATCTACCCTTCCAAGTACCACGCATCAGGAGTGAGACTAACACATTCTAGTTCTGGTGTCCGCATCAATAGAATAAAATGCATTAGTCACGCAATTATAGCGCTCGGGGAACACTGCAGGAGCCGTGCTCGAGGAACTCAGCTGCGCAGCCCTCAGCGATCGCACTGGCATGCGCTGTGCTATTAGAGCATGCTTTCTCACTTGTTGTAATGTTTACACACTGCAGTGCCTCCTAATGAAGGAACTCAGGTGCCCTGTGGAGAATCAATCAGTCAATCAGAGGGCAGGTGTAAGATGTATAAGTTACGGCGCATTCCACTCCTTTTCCCCTGCGCCGGCGCACTGTGGGCTACCGAGCGCCAACGCAGGCACCTTTGCACCTTTGCATGTCTGCTTTGCGGGGATGATTATTTTTGTACGGGAAGGGAAATCTCTCTGGACAAAAATAATCACAAGAGGCTTTTCCTCTTTCTATGTGCTGCAGAATGCCGCACATATAGAAAAAGGAAAAACAAGGAGAAGTAAAGATATTTCTCCCCGTTGCGCCTCCCTTACGCCTCCCCTGGGGAGGCGTAGGCTTTTGGCACTGCCTCAGATTGACGTTTTTTTGTAAATCGGGGCAATGTCAAAAGGCCATGGGTGTTGCTGGGAACGCCCCCAGCAACACCCATTGCAAACCCCTTTAACGTAGAACACTGCGTTAAAGGGACTGATATTTGTCAGGTAGTGTTAAGCCCAAAAAGTGGCTTAGTGCTGCCTGATAAATTTCAGGCAGGCCCTGTGACTGTTACGCCCATACCTTTACATTCTGTCCATGCATCTCCTGGCTCCAAGGACAAGGTATGTGCTCTGCAGTGTTTGCTGGTAACCCTTGCATTTAGTAATTGAATAATGTGTTGTTTACAGCATGTCTGCGTCTCCTCTTCCACTGCGCACTCACCTTGAGCAATGCAGTGCTGCGGGCTTATGCGTGGGTGCACATTAAACACACTATTAACAGTTTCCTGAACACGTACAAGAGTGCAGTGTGTGCAGGCTCGTGTCATACTGTGGTGATAATACACGGTGCACTGCAGGTTAAGAACAACTCCACCTCCGATAGGTAATATTGACTTCAAAGTGTTTATTCATGGGTTCCTGGTTCCTCATACATAAAGAGCCCTGCAAGCAAGCCCCAGCACAACAGCTACTCCTGGCCAACTGCTGCCCCCAATGTTCCTATTCTAACACCCGATAAGGTCCCTCACCAACCTTCCACTCACAACACTCCAATGTCCCCCACCTACCCCTCAGTACAAATAACAAACACAACAAAACAACAATAGATAAATTACACATACCCTTTCCCCCCTTAGAACTCCAACTACCAGGAAATAAATATGCTCACTGTAAAAAACTAAAATATAATATTATCCCATCACAAACTCTTTAAACTCTTTAACATGACCAGGCAATTTACTCTCTCTCGCACTTCGAAGTACTCTCACATCTCACTCACCCTAGCGTTTGCTTCAACCCTTGAACGCACCTCATCACACATCAAGTATCCACTTACAGTGTCATGCATACCACACTCCTGACCATTATGTTTGCTGTGAGAAGTTGGCCTGGCATATATTTGTCCACTATTCAAGTGGGCACCTTGCACCAGTCCAAACGATGCTTATTGATGGTAGGTTTAGACAACCTTTTTAGAAAGCTATCCTAGTGGTAGCTGTGGAGAGCAGGCTTCAGGCTAAGTCTTGAAGGAATGTAATGTGTTAACAACACAGGGGTTTACCCAAAAAACCACTGGGACCTGGGTGAGATAATGATATGCCTGTTTCCTGTATCAAATGCCTAACAACTGATTCATTAATTTGTCACTATTAGTTTTCTCACACTTGTCCATCACCACCCTCATCCCTCTCTTCCCTTCAGGGGCACCAATTGTGTATATACATTTATGCATTTTATGAATTACTTTCAATTTACTGGATGTGCTGGTTGTGATTAAAAACAAGTCTGCAACATTTTTTCAATTTAGTTTATAATCATCTGTTATTTTGTGAATTGTATATGTTCTGGGACAATTTTTGTTTGTATCATTGAAGGAATGTAAAGCAGCTTGTTTTACCAGTCGATAAGCTCTTGAACAATCAAATGAAAGTATACCACACAAGGTATATATATAAAATATATGTATTTATTCTAAACACAACCCCTCTCATCTCTTTATGAGGCTAGAGGCAAAAGTACAATACAAGAACTTAAATAGTACACAGTTAAGTAGCAGAGTATACGTTTTGCCCTACGGGCCTCACAAACCATAAACTAAGAAAGTGGTATAAGTACCGCTCTCAACATAGAGACCAGGGGCCTTATTTATGAAGGCCTTGCGCTGCTGGTGCGTCACTTTTAACATGGGAAAAAGTGACGCACCGGTGGCGCAAGGCCTTCATAAATAAGGCCCCAGGCCTAGAGCCTGTAGAACCACGGGAGCAACAGGAACCACCCATGGTAGGGACGCAGGAGACCCACGGGGGACACGTTCAGTGTCTAAACACGGCCGCAAGTCACCATTGACTTCTATGGAGAAAGTTAGAGTTACAGTTTTAAAGTTTAAGGACACTTAGGAGCGGACTACGTAAAACCCGTTCAGAACTGGACACTTTGAGAGTCAAGACCCAGGTGAAGAGTGTCCGGATGGATCCAAGAGTGGATTGGAGATCTGAAGAACCTGAAAGCAGAGAGGACAGAGTGTGGGTCACTAGCCAGTGTCCAGGATGGCGACTGGAAGATGCCAGCTGATGTCAGGTGATTTCAAGGGAAGTAGGTGAAGCTTGACTCTTCAGCCATGAGGTTCAGGAGCCATCGATGATAACCAGGAGCTGGATTCGAGCTTTCCCACAAAGGATATTGAGAGCTGCAGCATCGGTATCCGGATTGGACCTAACAAGCCTTGGCAACAGCAACCCACGCAAGATGACAAGATTGGCTTCGGTGCAGACCAGCAACGTCTTAGGGACTCACCCTTTGGAGGGGAGTCAGGGCACGTCTGGGACAAGCAGGGAAGCCCTAGAAACAAAGTAGAGTCCTTTGTGGGGACCCACTAGCCAACAGACTAGGACTTGAAAAGGCACCTTGAGCGGAAATGCTGAAAGCGGGCCCACGGAACACTCGTGGAGTGTGCACCCACAATCTTCAAGGCATAAAGGTGCTCAGGGCTTGGACTACAAGTAGCCCAGTGCACAACTTTGGGAAAGCTCAGGAAGTTGATGCACTAGTAAACGTTCAGGATGTCCAGGAGTTCCGGTCCCACGTGTCTCGTGATAGCTACAGGTGTCAGCTTTGCTGGGGACTTGTGTCAGCCTCGGAGATGTCTAGAAGTATGTGTCCTGTGTCGCAGATCCTTTGGGATCCATCAGAAGCCTTGAAAATGCAGACTGGCAAGATGCTTCTTTGGTGCCTGTTTGAACAGGGGAGTCACTCCTTGACCCCAAGGGAGATTTCTTCCATCTTCCAGTCGATATGGAATGTCAAAGGTCCAAGATATATGTTGCAGAGTTTTGTCCAGGGTAATCTAAAGTCTCAGTGACTGGGTTCCTATACTTATACTAAGTTTAGGGGTTGGACTAACTCTAGGGTCCCACCTATGGGAGGACATGGGGAGGGGGTGGTTATACCCCTTCCCCTTTGTCCAGTTTCACGCCAGAGCTGGGGCTGAGTGCCCCAGCAACCGGTTTGAACTGGGAAATGCATGGGCCACCTTGTGTGCCCCACGCAGTGTCTGAAAAGCATTCACTGAATGCAACCCACCCTACCCCAAAACACTAAAGCCTGTCTGGGGAGGTGCCAGCACCTCCCTGGACAGGAAACCTATTGTCCAGGC